>NC_090384.1:7077925-8544300 GCF_036365525.1 Heterodontus francisci | reverse complement strand
TGAAAGAGGGAGAGAGTGGAGCGGGGAGAAAGAGGGAGAGAGTGGAGGGGGGAGAAAGAGGGAGAGAGTGGAGGGGGAGAAAGAGGGAGAGAGTGGAGGGGGGAGAAAGAGGGAGAGGGAGGGGGGAGAAAGAGGGAGAGAGTGGAGAGGGGAGAAAGAGGGAGAGGGAGGGGGGAGAAAGAGGGAGAGAGTGGAGGGGGGAGAAAGAGGGAGAGAGTGGAGGGGGGAGAAAGAGGGAGAGGGAGGGGGGGGAGAAAGAGGGAGAGGGAGGGGGGAGAAAGAGGGAGAGAGTGGAGAGGGGAGAAAGAGGGAGAGGGAGGGGGGAGAAAGAGGGAGAGAGTGGAGAGGGGAGAAAGAGGGAGAGGGAGGGGGGAGAAAGAGGGAGAGAGTGGAGGGGGGGAGAAAGAGGGATAGAGTGGAGGAAGGAGCTGCGGAGTGGAAGAGGAGGGCCTTTTTCTGTGCATGCGCTATAAACACAACAGCAAAAGACTTGCTGGCCAGTCCCTGGACCCGGTGACACCAAGGTCTTCACACGCTCGCTCCCCGCGGCTCTCTACGGCCTCTCGCTTCCAACCCTCTATATTCAGCCCTTCCCTCCAGCTGCGGATGCCCAATCCAGTTGCTTTCTCTACTTCTCCACAGTACTTCAGGCATTGCAACTGTCTGGTCCCTGCATTTTACATGCTCTCTCTCCCCACCCCTCCCCCTCTTCACCCACCCCTCCCCTTCTTCACCCACCCCCCCCTTCACCCCCCAACCTCCACCCCTCCTTTACCCCCCTACCTCCACCCCTCCTTTACCCCCCAACCTCCACCCCTCCTTTACCCCCCTACCTCCACCCCTCCTTTACCCCCCTACCTCCACCCCTCCTTTACCCCCCTACCTCCACCCCCCCCTACCATAGTTGAATATCTGAAGTGCAGTTACAAAGTCGGGGAAATAGCAAGCAAAACAAAACCTCAACAATTCTGGGTTTAATTATTGAAAAGTTTTATTAAGTTCATTAAGTATCCGAGGAACTGCTGTCCATGGATACATGAGTGTTGTGTCCAGCATTCCCGTTAGACAGACAGGCCGAGTCTCTGCTATGCACAGCTAAAGAGATTGTTCCTGGAGAGCCTTGTGGTGAATGAACGCTTGGCTCTCTATTCCACTACTGTATTGTCCATGTGAAGAAGGCAAAGTCACAAGAGTCTGAGCTCAGTCTATTCTTGGTGAATGTTCCCCAAGCGCATCCCAATGTGCATTCCCAATTCATCCATAAATGCAATGTTCCTTTCCACATCGTGATGAGCTCCGCAGCATGATCTAGTTGCCTTCGTTACTTGAATGCTGACCGTAAGTCTCGAGGATTGTTTTCTCGACGGCATGTTTTACATGAAAGGAAATAATGAAAGAACATCAGTGTCAGAGCTTCTCTCCCTCCAATGAAATTACTGTTGCTCATGCTTTATGCTCTGCAGTATAGGCCAATGAATCACTTAGTACCCACCTCAGCTGTCGGAGTCAGGATGATGTAACTGCCCCTATCTCGTGATGGTTCAATGCTGCTCTCAAGGAAAACATGAATGATGTGAGGGTGCTGGAAAAAGAAGCACATTTCTTTTGGACTATGAACATAAAGCAGGCCATTTAGCCCAGCTGTTCCCTGTTCGTGGTTATGCTACTCGTGCGTCTTCCCATCCATTCCCATTTAATCCTGCCAACTACTATCAGCATCATCTTCCATTTCTTTCACTCTTATCTATCTTTGCCTTAAAGCAACACTGAGGATGGAGAATGGTGTGGCTGCACTCCCACCTCACCACTTGTGTACGCAGCAAGAGCATTCACATTTGTGCTACCACTGGACACGGCATGCTTGTTTCTTTTAGTGCTCAGTCTCTTCTTGCTGAATGTTCCCCAAGTGCTTGACCCCTTTGGACGCCTTCTCTGCTTGACAGGCAGCAGCTGGCAATTGCGGAGTGTCTCAAGGCTCTGCATGGTTGTTTCAAGGGCGGATGGGGAAACATGTGGCTGTGTGTCCACGTGCACTGCTTGGATGGGTGCAGGAACAGGTGACTGTGTAACTGAACAGCAAGGAGAGGGTACCGCAGGTGGGGGAAGTGGAGCTTTGAACAGGCAGGCGTATGTATGGTCCATCAGATCATTAGGCCAGGGGGTGAAACGCTCAGGATCCATGGATTGTGGCACGCGACTGATGTCCAGCGCGTGGCCACCTCCATCCGAAGGTGCTTCCGGGCAATTGTTGGGCAAATTAATTGGCTCCATCTCATCAGCCAGTCATTGTGTTTATGGCACATGCACAGAAAAAGACACTCCCCTTCTGCTCCGCTGCTCCCCCCCGACCTCCCTTCCCCCCTCCCTCCTGACCTCCCTTCCCCCCGGTCCCTCCCTTCCCTCCCTCCTTTCCCCCCCGTCCCTCCCTCCCTTCCCATCCATCCCTCCCTTCCCCCCCCCCGTCCCTCCCTTCCCCCCCCCCGTCCCTCCCTCCCTTCCCCCCCACCTTCCCTCCTTCCTTCTTCCCCCCCTTCCCTCCTCCCTTCCTTCCCTCCCTTCCTTCCCCCCTTCTCTCCTCCTTTCCCTCCCCTCCCCCCTCCCTTCCCTCCTCCCTTCCTTCCCCCCTTCTCTCCTCCCTTCCCCCCTTCTCTCCTCCCTTCCCTTCCCTCCCCTCCCCTCCTCCCCTCCCCTCCCCTCCCCTCCCTTGAAATGCATTTTCAGAGCAACTTACCTTGGAACAATCTCCTCTGTCTAATAAAAATGAAGCAAATGTCCAAAATGACTAAATAATTGAGATAAAATGCCCGACGAAACCTCTCCTCCTTCCATTTTCAAAAACTCGTGCCGAAGCTTTCGGAAGATTGACGCACATGCACACACGGGCTCCGGTCATCTGCGCATGCTCTGCGGTCCGGATTGCCAGGACCAGTGTGCGCATGCGCAAAGGCCAACCTGGTGTGTTCCCGAGGAAGATGACGTTACGCGATGACGTAGTCTGCGCATGCGCAAACTGGTCCTGGCAATCCGGACCGCAGCGCATGCGCAGAGGGCCCGAGACCGTGTGCACATGTGTGCACCGCGGCGCATTCTGATGATGTAGCAATCACTTTGTTTATTTTATTCTGAATGCTGCCTGCATTCAGATACAAAGCCTTTAAGTTTGATCTATTATTAAATTTCCCTACTCTTGTACGATTCCTTGGTGCAATATGATGGTCACACATTCTGTCCCTTCCTTTTATTTTCTGGTAACAATCAACCTCACCACTAACCTGCACTCCTACCTTCTCCTTTAACTTCCTGTTTTTCCATGCAACTGAACCCTCTCCCCCCACTATACAAGGTGTTGTTGTTATTTGGACCTTTATCGCCATTCCTTCATTGTCACTGAGTAAAAATCCTGGAACTCCTTACCTAACAGCATTGTGGGAGCAACTTCACCACACCAACGGCAACGGGTCAAGAAAGCGGTCGAGCTTCACCTTCTCAACAGGCAACTGGTGATTTACATGATATGTTGGTCTTGCTAGTGATGTCTATATCCTGAGAATGAAGTAAAAACAATGTGTATTTGTAAAATGGATTGAAAGTCTCAACAGAAATATTTGTTGCTAAATTAATCCTCTTTTAGATTGTACAGACAATGTCACTTTAATAACCTAATCTCTCCTCGACATTCCCACACTGGAAGGTGTTGGGTTGGACTGTGCTCACAAGTTCTGGGGTTAAACTGAGCAGATTCTGCTCTATCTTCACTCCAGCTCAAAGTGATGTTACAAAAAACCTCTCCATTCTGATGCAGGGTCACTGATCTGAAATGTTAACTCTGCTTCTCCTTTCCCTTTCTGCCTGTCCTTCCGAAATATTTAATACCGCTGGATGTTCAGTTTCCATCCTCGGTCACCTTGCAGCCATGTCTCCGTCATCGCAACTATATCATAACCGTTTATATCTTTTTGTGCTGTTAATTCATCTACCTTATTGCGAATGCTCCACGCATTAAGACACAATGTCTTTAGCCTTGTCTTTTTAACATTGTTAGTCATCTGAGCTTTATTTTGCACTCCAGCCCCATTTGTTTCTCCCCCGTGTTTTCTCGGCCTTCCACTTTTGCTTCTTACCTTTCTGTCTTTCATTTCTATCCTCGTTTCCCACTCCTCTGTCTCCCTGCTCAGATTCCCATCCCCTTGCCATTCTAGTTTAAACCCTTCTCGACAGCATGAGCAAACACCCACATGAGGAAATTGGTCCCAGTCCTGCCCAGATACAACCATAGTCCCACCTTCCCCAGAACCGATTCCAATGTCCCAGGAATCTGAATCCCTCCCCCCTACACCATTTCTCCAGCTACATATTCATCTGATATATCCTGCTATTTCTGCTCTCACTAGCATGTGGCACTGGTGGTAATCCTGAGATTACTACCTTTGAGGTCCTACTTTTCAATTTTCATCCTAACTCCCTATATTCAGCTTGTAGGACCTCAAACCTTTTTTTACCTATGTCGTTGGTACTGACATGTACAATGACAACTGGCTGCTTGCCCTCCCCCATTAGAATGCTCTGCAGCCACTCAGAGACATCCAGGGAGGCAACATACCATCTTGGAGTCTATTTTGCGGATGCAGAAACACCTGTCTGTTCCCCATACGATTGAATCCTGCAATCACTATATCCCTGCCACTCTTCTTCCTGCCCTCCTGTGCCACAGAGCCACCTATGGTGCCATGAACTTGGCTCTTGCTTCTTTTCCCTGAGCCATCTCCCCCAACAATATCCAAAACGGTATATCTGTTCAAGCGGGGGACGGCCACAGGAGACTCCTGCACTACCTGCTTTCCTCTACTCTGCCTGGTGGTCACCCATTCCCTTCCTGCCTTTGCTGCATTTGCCTGCGGTGTGACCACCTCGCTAACTGTGCTATCCACGACGAACGCAACATCACAGTGAATCCACCTGCAGCTCCAGCTCCGTAATGCGGGTAGTCAGTAGCTGCAGATGGATACACTTCCTGCACACATGGTCATCAGGGACACTGGAAGAATGCCTGATTTCCCACATAGCACAGGAGGAGCAGATCACGGGCCTGAGCTCTCCTGTCATGACTTACCTTTAGATTAATTAGTTACTCCCTTAATTAAAAAATACTAATTACGTGAGGAGCCTTGTTTTACTCCAAACACTACCCACTACAATCTAAAATCTTAATCAATTACACTAATTAAAAAAACACACTTTAAAGTAGTACTAACCTTATCACTAATATGGTAGGTTTTAAGGTTCTTTTTCAAAAAAACTTTCCCTTGATTTTTAAAGCTATTTAAAGGCACTAACAGTTGTTACTTTCCCAAACAATCAACTTACAGATTTTCCGTGATGTCAGTAAGTCTTTTTTTCCTCTTTTGAATCTCAGCGCACGCCGGCACAGAGAGAGAGAGCCTGAATTACTGAGAGGGAACTGCACTGTCGGAGGGTCAGTACTGAGGGAGTGCTACACTGTCAGAGGGTCAGTACTGAGGGATGCTACACTGTCAGAGGGTCAGTACTGAGGGATGCTACACTGTCAGAGGATCAGTACTGAGGGATGCTACACTGTCAGAGGGTCAGTACTGAGGGAGTGCTACACTGTCAGAGGGTCAGTACTGAGGGATGCTACACTGTCAGAGGGTCAGTACTGAGGGATGCTACACTGTCAGAGCCTCATAAGAGCATAAGAAATAGGAGCAGGATTAGGCCATTCAGCCCCTCAAGCCTGCCCCGCCATTCAATAAGATTAGATTGATTAGATTAGAGATACAGCACTGAAACAGGCCCTTCGTCCCACCGAGTCTGTGCCGACCATCAACCACCTATTTATACTAATCCTACACTAATCCCATATTCCTACCAAACATCCCCATCTGTCCCTATATTTCCCTACCACCTACCTATACTAGTGACAATTTTTTTTTAATATAATGGCCAATTTACCTACCAACCTGCAAGTCTTTTGGCTTGTGGGAGGAAACCGGAGCACCCGGAGAAAACCCACGCAGACACAGGGAGAACTTGCAAACTCCACACAGGCAGTACCCGGAATCGAACCCGGGTCCCTGGAGCTGTGAGGCTGCAGTGCTAACCACTGCGCCGGCGCAGATCATGGCTGATCTGTCCCAGTCCTCAATTCCTCTTTCAGGCCTGCTCCGCATAACCCTCGACTCCCTGAGATTTCAAAAATCTATCTTCCTTAGTGATCTAACCTCCACAACTCTCTGATGTAGAGAATTCCAGAGATTCACCACCCTCAGAGAAGAAATTCCTTCGCAGCTCAGTTTTAAACATGTGACCCTTTATTCTGTAATGATGTCCCCCAGTTCGACATTCCCCCACCAGTGGAAACATATTCTCAACATCTACCGGGCCCAGCCCCCTTAGAATCTTATATGTTTCTATACGATCACCTCTCATTCTTCTAAACTCCAATGAATAAAGGTCTAACCTGTTTAGTCGTTCTAGATAAAGACAACCCCTTCATCCCAGGAATCAGTTTAGTGAACCTTCTCTGAACTGCCTCCAATGCTAATATATCCTTCCTTAAATACGGGGACCAAAACTGTCCGCAGTACTCCAGGTGTGGCCTCACCAACACCCTGTACAATTGTAACAGAACTTCTCTATTTTTAAACTCTAAACCCCGAGCAATAAAGGACAAAATTTCATTTGCCTTCCGTAATACTTGCTGCACTTGCATGCTAACTTTTTGTGTTTCATGTACTGCAGTATTTTGTAGTCTTTCTCCATCTGAATAATAATCTGCCTTTTTATTTTTCCTACCAAAGTGGATGACCTCACACTTTCCCACATTGAACACCATACAAAGAAAATTACAGCACAGGAACAGGCCCTTCGGCCCTCCAAGCCTGCGCCGATCCAGATCCTCTATCTAAACATGTCGCCTATTTTCTAAGAGTCTGTATCTCTTTGCTTCCTGCCCATTCATGTATCTGTCCAGATACATCTTAAAAGACGCTATCGTGCCCACGTCTACCACCTCCGCTGGCAACGCGTTCCAGGCACCCAGTTTTTCCCCCACTCACTTGACCTATCTATATCCCTTTGCAGATTCTTTGTGTCCTCATCACTTCACGCCTTCCCACCTATTTTTGTATCATTGGCAAATTTGGATACACTACACTCTGTCCCTTCCTCCAAATCATTAATGTAGATAGTAAATAGCTGAGGCCCTAGGACCGATGCTTGTGGCACCCCACTAGTTACGGCTTTCCAACCTGAAAAAGATCCATTGATCCGACTCTCTGCCTTCTGTGTGTTAACCAATCCTCAATCCATGCCAACACATTACCCCCAATACCCTGAACTCTTATTTTGTGCAATAACCTTTTATGTGGCACCTTATCAAACACCTTCTGAAAATCCAAATACACAACATCTACTGGTTCATCTTTATCCACTCTGCTTGTTATATCCTCAAAGAACTCTAACAAATTTGTCAAACACGATTTACCTTTCATAAAACCATGTTGACTCTGTTTGATTGCATTATGTTTTGCTAAATGTCCTGCTATTTCTTTCTTAATAATGGACTCAAGCATTTTCCCAATGACATATTAAGCTAACTGGTCTATAGTTTCCTGCTTTCTGTCTCCCTCCCTTCTTGAATAGGGGTGTCACATTAGCGGTTTTCCAATCCGTTGGTACACTCCTGGAATCCAGTGAGTTTTGGTATATTATGACCAATGCCTCCACTATCTCTGCAGCCACTTCTTTTAAAACCCATGGATGCAGGCCATCAGGTCCTGGCGACTTGTCTGCCTTTAGTCCCATCACTTTATCCAGCACCTTTTCCCTCATGATAGGGATTGTTACAATTTCCTTTCTCCCAATTACACCTTGCTCATCTATTATAGTTGGGATGTTTATAGTGTCCTCAATGCAGTATGATGACGATAAATGTAAGGTTATCCACTTTGATAGCAAAAACAGGAAGGCAGATTATTATCTGAACGGCTATAAACTGAAAGGGGGGAATATGCAGCGATACCTGGGTGTTCTTGAAGGTAAGCATGCAGGTCCAACAGGCGGTAAAAAAGGCAAATGGTATGTTGGCCTTTACAGCGAGAGGATTCGAGTACAGGAGCAGGGATGTCTTGCTGCAATTATTCAGCACTTGGTGAGGCCACACCTGGAGTATTTTGTGCAGTTTTGGTCTCCTTATCTGAGGAAGGATGTTCTTGCTACAGAGGGAGTGCAGCGAAGGTTTACCAGACTGATTCCTGAGATGATCCAGTGGATGACTAAAAAACTAATAAAGAGGGAGAAAATTGATTATGAGAGTAAATTGGCAAGAAATATAAAAACAAACAGGAAGGGCTTCTATGGGTATATAAAAAGGAAGAGAGTAGCTAAAGAAAGTGTGGGACCCTTAGAGGATGAGACTGGGGAATTAATAACAGGGAACAGGAAAATGGCAGATATTTTAAACCAATATTTTGCATCAGTCTTCACGGTGGAGGATATAGAATAAAATAGGAGCAGGAGTAGGCCATTCGGCGTTTTGAGCCTGCTCCACCGTTCATTATGATCATGGCTGATCATCCAACTCAGTAACCTGTTCCTGCTTTCCCCCCATACCCTTTGATCCCTTTAGACCCAAGAGCTATATCTAACTCCTTCTTGAAAACATAAAATGTTTTGGCCTCAACTGGTAGCGAATTCCACCGGCTCACCACTCTCTGGGTGAAGTAATTTCTCCTCATCTCAGTCCTGAAAGGTTTACCCCGTATCCTTAGACTATGACCCCTGGTTCTGGACTCCCCCACCATCAAGAACATTGGTTTCTATGAGATCCCCCCTCACTCTTCTGAACTCCAGCGAATATAATCCCAACAGACTTAATCGCTCCTCATACGTCAGACCCGCCATCCCAGGAATCAGTCTGGTAGACCTTCGCTGCACTCCTTCTATAGCAAGAACATCCTTCCTCAGATAAGGGCCACTGTAAGGGGAACAGAGGGTGCCCTGAAGGTAAATCTGCAATAAATATGCTTGGTGCTGGACTTGGTCTTTTCCAAATGGGAGGAAGCCTTCCCTTGTAGAACATCCTTATGACATCCTGAGAGAAATCCATTGGGAGGCAGTGAATAATATGGGGAGCCAGCATCAGAAGAACAAAATGCTGCTGGAGTCACAGAGAGTACAGGAGTGGGTGGAAGCCAAATGGGTGGAAGCCTTCCCTTGTAGAACAGCCATGGCATTGACCACCACTAGGATCCTGATAAAGGACATAGTAGGTAAGGCAGATGAACTTGTAGTAGGTAAGGCAGATGAACTTAGGGCTTGGATTAGTACCTGGGAGTATGATGTTATTGCTATTACTGAGACTTGGTTGAGGGAAGGGCATGATTGGCAACTAAATATCCCAGGATATCGATGCTTCAGGCGGGATAGAGAGGGAGGTAAAAGGGGTGGAGGAGTTGCATTACTGGTCAAAGAGGATATCACAGCTGTGCTGAAGGAGGGCACTATGGAGGACTCGAGCAGTGAGGCAATATGGACAGAACTCAGAAATAGGAAGGGTGCGGTAACAATGTTGGGGCTGTACTACAGGCCTCCCAACAGCGAGCGTGAGATAGAGGTACAAATATGTAAACAGATTATGGAAAGATGTAGGAGCAACAGGGTGGTGGTGATAGGAGATTTTAATTTTCCCAACATTGACTGGGATTCGCTTAGTGTTAGAGGTCCAGATGGAGCAGAATTTGTAAGGAGCATCCAGGAGGGTTTTCTAGAGCAGTATGTAAATAGTCCAACTCGGGAAGGGGCCATACTGGACCTGGTGTTGGGGAATGAGCCCGGCCAGGTTGTTGAAGTTTCAGTAGGGGACCACTTTGGGAATAGTGATCACAATTCCGTAAGCTTTAAAATACTCATGGACAAAGACGAGAGTGGTCCAAAAGGGAGAGTGCTAAATTGGGGGAAGGCCAACTGTACCAAAATTCGGCAGGAGCTGGGAAATGTAGATTGGGAGCAGCTGTTTGAAGGTAAATCCACATGTGATATGTGGGAGGCTTTTAAAGAGAGGTTGATTAGCGTGCAGGAGAGACATGTTCCTGTGAAAATGAGGGATAGAAATGGCAAGATTAGGGAACCATGGATGACAGGTGAAATTGTGAGACTAGCTAAGAGGAAAAAGGAAGCATACATAAGGTCTAGGCGGCTGATGAAAGACGAAGCTTTGAAAGAATATCGGGAATGTAGGACCAATCTGAAACGAGGAATTAAGAGGGCTAAAAGGGGTCATGAAATATCTTTAGCAAACAGGGTTAAGGAAAATCCCAAAGCCTTTTATTCATATATAAGGAGAAAGAGGGTAACTAGAGAAAGGATTGGCCCACTAAAGGACAAAGGAGGAATGTTATGCTTGGACTCAGAGAAAATGGGTGAGATTCTAAACGAGTACTTTGCATCGGTATTCACCGAGGAGAGGGACATGACGGATGTTGAGGTTAGGAACAGATGTTTGATTACTCTAGGTCAAGTCGGCATAAGGAGGGAGGAAGTGTTGGGTATTCTAAAGGGCATTAAGGTGGACAAGTCCCCAGGTCTGGATGGGATCTATCCCAGGTTACTGAGGGAAGCGAGAGAAGAAATAGCTGGGGCCTTAACAGATATCTTTGCAGCATCCTTAAACACGGGTGAGGTCCCGGAGGACTGGAGAATTGCTAATGTTGTCCCCTTGTTTAAGAAGGGTAGCAGGGATAATCCAGGTAATTATAGACCGGTGAGCCTGACGTCAGTGGTAGGGAAGCTGCTGGAGAAGATACTGAGGGATAGGATCTATTCCCATTTGGAAGAAAATGGGCTCATCAGTGATAGGCAACATGGTTTTGTGAGGTCATGTCTTACCAACTTAATAGAATTCTTTGAGGAAGTGACAAAGTTGATTGATGAGGGAAGGGCTGTCGATGTCATATACATGGACTTCAGTAAGGCGTTTGATAAGGTTCCCCATGGCAGGCTGATGGAGAAAGTGAAGGCGCTTGGGGTCCAAGGTGTACTAGCTAGATGGATAAAGAACTGGCTGGGCAACAGGAGACAGAGAGTAGCAGTAGAAGGGAGTTTCTCAAAATGGAGACGTGTGACCAGTGGTGTTCCACAGGGATCCGTGCTGGGACCACTGTTGTTTGTGATATACATTAATGATTTGGAGGAAAGTATAGGTGGACTGATTAGCAAGTTTGCAGACGACACTAAGATTGGTGGAGTAGCAGATAGTGAAGGGGACTGTCAGAGAATACAGCAGAATATAGATAGATTGGAGAGTTGGGCAGAGAAATGGCAGATGGAGTTCAATCAGGGCAAATGCGAGGTGATGCATTTTGGAAGATCCAATTCAAGAGTGAACTATACAGTAAATGGAAAAGTCCTGGGGAAAATTGATGTCCAGAGAGATTTGGGTGTTCAGGTCCACTGTTCCCTGAAGGTGGCAACGCAGGTAAATAGAGTGGTCAAGAAGGCATACGGCATGCTTTCCTTCATCGGACGGGGCATTGAGTACAAGAGTTGGCAGGTCATGTTACAGTTGTATAGGACTTTGGTTCGGCCACATTTGGAATACTGCGTACAGTTCTGGTCGCCACATTATCAAAAGGATGTGGATGCTTTGGAGAGGGTGCAGAGGAGGTTCACCAGGATGTTGCCTGGTATGGAGGGCGCTAGCTATGAAGAGAGGTTGAGCAGATTAGGATTATTTTCATTAGAAAGACGGAGGTTGAGGGGGGACCTGATTGAGGTGTACAAAATCATGAGAGGTATAGACAGGGTGGATAGCAAGAGGCTTTTTCCCAGAGTGGGGGTTTCAATTACTAGAGGACACGAGTTCAAAGTGAAAGGGGAAAAGTTTAGGGGGGATATGCGTGGAAAGTTCTTTACGCAGAGGGTGGTGGGCACCTGGAACGCATTGCCAGCGGAGGTGGTAGATGCAGGCACGATGGAGTCTTTTAAGATGTATCTAGACAGATACATGAATGGGCAGGAAGAAAAGAGATACAGAACCTTAGAAAATAGGCGGCATGTTTAGAGAGAGGATCTGGATCGGCGCAGGCTTGGAGGGCCGAAGGGCCTGTTCCTGTGCTGTAATTATGTTTGTTCTTTGTTCTTTGTTCTTTGACGTGATGGGGACTGCCTCAGATAGTGGAGTCAGATCAGGGGAACCATTTCACAGGACATGTTCTGCAGGCCACCCTGAAGCTCTTAGGGATACAGGGGAAATGGCATGTCGCCCACAACCCTCAGTCATCAGGTATAGTAGAAAGGATGAACCCGACCCTAAAGGAAAGGCTCAGGAAAGAGACAGGGGAGCACCCAGAGAAGTGGGAAGAGGTCCTGTCCCTAATCCTAATGAACATCAGGACCAGCCTCTCTAAAAGCACAGGGCACTCTGCGCACCAACTGATGCGATGCGGACCCCGACTCATGTCTTGGTGCCAGTCCTGACTGAAACCCAGACTAGAGAGATCAAGCGGGATAGGTTTGCAAAGGATCTTTATGACATCCTGAGAGAAATCCATTGGGAGACAGTGAATAATATGGGGAGCCAGCATCAGAAGAACAAAATGCTGCTGGAGTCACAGAGAGTACAGGAGTGGAAGGTAGGAGACCAGGTCATGGTGAGGAATTATTCCCGGGTAGGAACATTTGACCCACTGTATATGGGCCATACAGTATCGTGGACAAGTCGAGCCCAATGGTATACGCAGTGCGGCTCCCAAAACGGACAAAATAGTTCCCTATTAACCAATATGGCCCTGAGGAAAGGAAGGTTGAAATAAATTAGGGCCAAAGGTACAATCATGAGCCTGAGGAATGTGAGTCCTTGCCCCATGTTTTGGGATGATGCTGAGGACCCAGAAAGCAGGGTGGTAAGGAGGAGCAGTCGGACACCCGATCCAGGGTGCCCTGGACGCTTCCCCAAACACCAACCCCGAGCCGCAAGAGACCCCGCCCTGATAGGCAGGAAGAGGGAACGTGGTAATTGGGGCACCCCATGTAAATTTGTACATAACCAAAGTCTGCCCTGTGGAGGGAGGAGCCCTCACAGAGCAGTGCTATTTTTCTTCCTTTTCTCTTTTCTGTAGAAGCAAATCAGATCCAAGGACACGAGATGGGGCGTACCCTGTGGCTGAGCGTGGTGACAATCCTGGTGGGAGCCAGACAAATGGATTGGGGCGACACCGAGATGTCTTTCACCCACAGGTGTATGTGGGGAGCTGGACCCATCGTAACACAGTGGGGCAAGATAAGGGACACAGATGGGGAAACCATATATTCCCATGAGGGAAAGTGGCCGGGTTGGTTGGGGTCAAATTTGACCAAGTATTCCAATTCCACCAGATACCAGTTCAATTCCCTGCCCAAGATTAAATATTACAGCCAGCAAGGTAGGGGTGAAAGAGGGAAGGCAAGAGTGCCGGGAGTGCCAGGGGAGCATCTCAGTGGCAATCTGGTGGTGGCTGCGAAAGACAGATCGGACTAAGGGTGATGTATTTGGGGTTTGGGAAAGATTGGGAAACGATAAGTCCCTAGGGCCTGATAATCTACATCCCAGAGTACTTAAGGAATTGGCCCTAGAAATAGTAGATGCATTGCTGGTCATTTTCCAAAATTCTATAGACTCTGGAACAGTTCCTGCAGATTGGAGGGTAACTAATGTAACCCCACTATTTAAAAAAGGAGGTAGAGAGAAAACACAAAATTATAGACCGGTTACCCTGACATCAGTAATGGGGAAAATGCTTGAGTCCATTATAAAAGATGTAATAGCAGAGCACTTGGAAAACAATGACAGGATCGGACAAAGTCAACATGGATTTACAAAAGGAAAACCATGCTTGAAAAATCGACTGGAATTTTTTGAGGATGTATCTAGTAGAATAGATAAGGGAGAACCAGTGGATGTGGTGTATTTGGACTTTCAGAAGGCTTTCGATAAGGTCCCACAAAAGAGATTAGTGTGCAAAATTAAAGCACATGGTATTGGGGATAAGGTACTGACATGGATAGAGAGCTGGTTGGCAGTCAGGAAACAAAGAGTAGGAATAAACAGGTCTTTTTCCGAGTGGCTGGCAGTAACTAATGGGGTACCGCAGGACTCAGTGCTAGGATCCCAGCTATTCACGATATATATTAATGATATAGATGAAGGAATTAAATGTAATATATCCAAGTTTGCAGATGGCTCAAAGCTGGGTGGGAGTGTGAGCTGTGAGGAGGATGCAGAGAAGCTCCAGTGTGATTTGGACAGGTTGAGTGAGTGGGCAAATACATGGCAGATGCAGTATAATGGGGATCAAAGTGAGGCTATCCACTTTGGTGGCAAAAACAGAAAGGCAGATTATTATCTGAACGGCGGTAGATTGGGAAAGGGGCAGGTGCAGCGAGACCTGGGTGTCCTTGTGCACCAGTCGCTGAAAGTAAGCATGCAGGTGCAGCAGGCAGTTAAGAAAACAAATGGTATGTTGGCCTTCATAGCGAGAGGATTAGAGTACAGGAGCAAGGATGTCTTGCTGCAATTATACAAGGCCTTGGTGAGACCACATGAATATTAAAGAAAGAGTTAGAAAAAGTTCTTAGGGATAATGGGATCAAGGGATAGTGGGAGAAAGCAGGAAAAGGGTTCTGAGTTTGGATGATCAACCATGATTGTATTGAATGGCGGATCAGGTTCGAAGGGCCGAATGGACTACTCCTGCTCCTATTTTTCTATGTTTCTATGTACACCAGTCAGTGTATCGAAACCTCCAAGAGAGGGACTGAGAGAAAGAGGCCAGGTTACAGATCTCTCCCTGAAAGGTAAATTGGCCATTGTAAATTGCCCCTAGTTGTAGGTAGGTGGTTGGAGAATGGTGGGGATGCCGTAGGGAATATGGGATTAATGTAGGATTAGTATAAATGGGTGGTTGTTGCTCGGCACAGACTCGGTGGATCGAAGGGCCTGTTTCAGTGCTGTATCTCTCTATAACTATGACTATGAAAGAGAGGGACTGAGAGACTCCAGTAATTGTACAGATATCTCCATCAGGCAGAGTGATTGAGAGACACCAGCCAAGTTACAATTATCCCCCTGACAAAGATGAACTGAGTGACACCAGTCAGTGTACTGATACCTTGCTGAGAAAGTGGAAATGAGAGACACCAGACACAGAACCGTTATCTCCCTGAGAGAGGGGCTGAGAGACACCAGTCAGTGTAAAGATAACTCCCTGAGAGAGAGGGGCTGAGAGACACCAGTCAGTGTACAGATATCTCCCTGAGAGAGAGGGACTGAGAGACACCAGTCAGTGTACAGATATCACCCTGAGAGAGAGGGGCTGAGAGACACCAGTCAGTGTACAGATATCACCCTGAGAGAGAGGGGCTGAGAGACACCAGTCAGTGTACAGATATCTCCCTGAGAGAGAGGGACTGAGAGACACCAGTCAGTGTACAGATATCACCCTGAGAGAGAGGGGCTGAGAGACACCAGTCAGTGGACAGATATCACCCTGAGAGAGAGGGGCTGAGAGACACCAGTCAGTGTACAGATATCTCCCTGAGAGAGAGGGACTGAGAGACACCAGCCAGTGTACATATATCTCCCTGAGAGAGAGGGACTGAGAGACACCACTCAGTGTACAGATATCTCCCTGAGAGACAGGGACTGAGAGACACCAGTCAGTGTACAGATATCTCCCTGAGAGAGATGGACTGAGAGACACCACTCAGTGTACAGATATCTCCCTGAGAGACAGGGACTGAGAGACACCAGTCAGTGTACAGATATCTCCCTGAGAGAGAGGGACTGAGAGACACCATTCAGTGTACAGATATCTCCCTGAGAGACACCACTCAGTGTACATAAAGCTCCCTGAGAGACAGGGACTGAGAGACACCAGTCAGTGTACAGATATCACCCTGAGAGAGGGGGACGGAGAGTGCTGCTTTGTCCTGGATGGTGTCGAGTTTCTTGAGTGTTGTTGGAGCTGCACCCATCCAGACAAGTGGAGAGTATTCCATGAACTCCTGACTTGTGCCTTGTAGATTATATAATACTACCTCCAATACTACCAGCTCCCTGCACCCTCCAATACTACCAGTTCCCTGCACCTCCAATACTACCAGCTCCCTGCTGCACCCAATACTGCCAGCTCCCTGCACCCTCCAATACTACCAGTTCCCTGCTCCCCCAAATACTACCAAGTCCCTGCTCCCTCCAATACCACCAGCTCCCTGCTCCCTCAATACTACCAGCTCCCTGTACCTCAAATACTGCCAGCTCCCTGCTCCCTCCAATACTGCCAGATCCCTGCTCACTCCAATACTGCCAGATCCCTGCTCACTCCAATACTGCCAGCTCCCTGCTCCCTCCAATACTAACAGCCCCCTGCTCCATCCAATATTGCCAGTTCCCTGCTCCCTCCAATATTACCAGCTGCCTGCTTCATCCAGTATTGCCAGTTCCTTGCTCCTGCAATCATACCAGCTGCGTGCTCCCTCCAATACTGCCAGCTCCCTGTTCCCACCAATACTACCAGTTCCCTGCTGCCTCCAATACTATCAGCTCCCTGCTCCATCCAATACTACCAGCTCCCTGCTCCAACCAATACTGCCAGCTCCCTGCTCCATCCAATACTGCCAGCTCCCTGCTCCCCCAATACTACCAGCTCCCTGCTCCCTCCAAGACTGCCAGCTCCCTGTTCCCTCCAATACTGCCAGCTCCCTGCTCCCCCAAATACTAACAGCTCCCTGCTCCCTCCAAGACTGCCAGCTCCCTGTTCCCTCCAATACTACCAGTTCCCTGCACCCCCAAATACTACAAGTTCCCTGCTCCCCCAAATACTACCAGTTCCTTGCACCTCCAATACTACCAGATCCCTGCACCCCGCAATACTACCAGTTCCCTGCTCCCTCCAATACTACCAGTTCCCTGCACCTCCAAAACTACCAGCTCCCTGCACCCTCCAATATTACCAGCTCCCTGCTCCCCCGAATACTACCAGCTCCCTGCTCCCCCAAATACTACCAGTTCCCTGCACCTCAAATACTACCAGCTCCCTGAAACCCCCAATAATACCAGTTCCCTTCTCCCCCAAATACTACCAGTTTCCTGCACCTCCCAATACTACCAGCTCCCTGCACCCTCCAATACTGCCAGCTCCCTGCTCCCCCAAATACTACCAGTTCCCTGCTCCCCTCAATACTACCAAGTCCCTGCTCCCCCCAATACCACCAGCTCCCTGCTCCCTCAATACGACCAGCTCCCTGCACTTCCAATACTACCAGCTCCCTGCTCCCTCCAATACTACCAGTTTAAAATAACTTTCCTTTCATTGCAGCAGCTTTTTCGGGAGCAGAGTGTGAGCGAGTGAGCAGCTGGGAAGGTCAGTTTGAAAGTAAACTTAATTTCCTTTTGTTTTCGGCGGAGGCCAGGGGGCTGCTGGGTAAGTAAAACACTATATATTTGGGCGGTTTAAAATAACTTTCCTTTCATTGCAGCAGCTTTTTCGGGAGCAGAGTGTGAGCGAGTGAGCAGCTGGGAAGGTCAGTTTGAAAGTAAACTTAATTTCCTTTTGTTTTCGGCAGAGGCCAGGGGACTGCTGGGTACGTAAAACACTATATATTTGGGCAGTTTCTGAACCTGAGACACCACACTTGTCGTGTCTCCCACCCGCCCTCCTCCTCTAACCAAAAAAAAAGGACTCGGTGGGGTGTTTATAAGGTAAGGCTTTTTCTATTTCTCTTTTTGTTTTATCGTGTGATTAGTTAAAAACTTTTCATTCCTTTTTCATTTAACCAAGTTTAAGATTAAGATTAAAAATGGCAGGAGATCTCAGACCCGTGTCGTGCTCCTCTTGCTCAATGTGGGAGCTCAGGGACATGGCTGTGATGTCCCTGACTCCTTCACGTGCAGGAAGTGTGTCCAGCTGCAGCTCTTGTTAGACCGCATGACGGCTCTCGAGCTGCGGATGGACTCACTTTGGAGCATGCGCGATGCTGAGGAGGTCGTGGATAGCACGTTTAGTGAATTGGTCACACTGCAGATTAGGATTGCTGAGGGAGAAAGCGAATGGGTGACCAAAAGGCAGAGAAAGAGCAGGAAGGCAGCGCAGGAGTCCCCTGCGGTCATCTCCCTCCAAAACAGGTATACCGTTTTGGATACTGTTGAGGGAGATGGCTCACCAGGGGAAGGCAGCAGTAGCCAGGTCCATGGCACCGTGGCTGGCTCTGCTATTCAGAAGGGCGGGAAAAAGAGTGGAAGGGCTATAGTCGTAGGGGATTCGATTGTAAGGGGAGTAGATAGGCGGTTCTGTGGTCGAAAACGAGGCTCCCGAATGGTATGTTGCCTCCCAGGTGCACGGGTCAGGGATGTCTCAGATCGGCTGCAGAACATTCTAAAGGGGGAGGGTGAACAGCCAGTTGTCATTGTGCACATAGGCACCAATGATATAGGTAAAAAACGGGATGAGGTCCTGCAAGCAGAGTTTAGGGAGTTAGGAGCCAAGTTAAAAAGCAGGACCTCAGAGGTAGTAATCTCAGGATTACTACCAGTGCCACGTGATAGTCAGAGTAAAAATGAAAGAATAGTCAGGATGAATGCGTGGCTTGAGAGATGGTGCAGGAAGGAGGGGTTCAGATTTTTGGGACATTGGGACCGGTTCTGGGGGAGGTGGGACTATTACAAATTGGACGGTCTACACCTGGGCCGGACTGGAACCAATGTCCTTGGGGGTGCTTTTGCTAACGCTGTTGGGGAGGGTTTAAACTAATGTGGCAGGGGGATGGGAACCAATTGAGGTTAGTTGACAGTAAGGAGGTAGTAACAAAAGCCTGTAAGGAACTAGATAATGAAGTCAGTGTGACTAAGGGGAAGAGCAGGCAGGGAGCAGATGATGAATATAAAGGGACTGGTGGTCTGAGGTGCATTTGTTTTAATGCAAGAAGTGTAGTAGGTAAGGCAGATGAACTTAGGGCTTGGATTAGTACCTGGGAGTATGATGTTATTGCTATTACTGAGACTTGGTTGAGGGAAGGGCATGATTGGCAACTGAATATCCCAGGATATCGATGCTTCAGGCGGGATAGAGAGGGAGGTAAAAGGGGTGGAGGAGTTGCATTACTGGTCAAAGAGGATATCACAGCTGTGCTGAAGGAGGGCACTATGGAGGACTCGAGCAGTGAGGCAATATGGACAGAACTCAGAAATAGGAAGGGTACGGTAACAATGTTGGGGCTGTACAACAGGCCTCCCAACAGCGAGCGTGAGATAGAGGTACAAATATGTAAACAGATTAAGGAAAGATGTAGGAGCAACAGGGTGGTGGTGATAGGAGATTTTAATTTTCCCAACATTGACTGGGATTCGCTTAGTGTTAGAGGTCTAGATGGAGCAGAATTTGTAAGGAGCATCCAGGAGGGTTTTCTAGAGCAGTATGTAAATAGTCCAACTCGGGAAGGGGCCATACTGGACCTGGTGTTGGGGAATGAGCCCGGCCAGGTGGTTGAAGTTTCAGTAGGGGACTACTTTGGGAATAGTGATCACAATTCCGTAAGTTTTAGAATACCTTTGGACAAAGACGAGAGTGGTCCTAAAGGAAGAGTGCTAAATTGGGGGAAGGCCAACTGTACCAAAATTTGGCAGGAGCTGGGGAATGTAGATTGGGAGCAGCTGTTTGAAGGTAAATCCACATGTGATATGTGGGAGGCTTTTAAAGAGAGGTTGATTAGCGTGCAGGAGAGACATGTTCCTGTGAAAATGAGGGATAGAAATGGCAAGATTAGGGAACCATGGATGACAGGTGAAATTGTGAGACTAGCTAAGAGGAAAAAGGAAGCATACATAAGGTCTAGGCGGCTGATGAAAGACGAAGCTTTGAAAGAATATCGGGAATGTAGGACCAATCTGAAACGAGGAATTAAGAGGGCTAAAAGGGGTCATGAAATATCTTTAGCAAACAGGGTTAAAGAAAATCCCAAAGCCTTTTATTCATATATAAGGAGAAAGAGGGTAACTTGAGAAAGGATTGGCCCACTCAAGGACAAAGGAGGAAAGTTATGCGTGGAGTCAGAGAAAATGGGTGAGATTCTAAACGAGTACTTTGCATCGGTATTCACCGAGGAGAGGGACATGACGGATGTTGAGGTTAGGAACAGATATTTGATTACTCTAGGTCAAGTCGGCATAAGGAGGGAGGAAGTGTTGGGTATTCTAAAGGGCATTAAGGTGGACAAGTCCCCAGGTCCGGATGGGATCTATCCCAGGTTTCTGAGGGAAGCGAGAGAGGAAATAGCTGGGGCCTTAACAGATATCTTTGCAGCATCCTTAAACACGGGTGAGGTCCCGGAGGACTGGAGAATTGCTAATGTTGTCCCCTTGTTTCAGAAGGGTAGCAGGGATAATCCAGGTGAGCCTGACATCAGTGGCAGGGAAGCTGCTGGAGAAGATACTGAGGGATAGGATCTATTCCCATTTGGAAGAAAATGGGCTTATCAGTGATAGGCAACATGGTTTTGTGCAGGGAAGGTCATGTCTTACCAACTTAATAGAATTCTTTGGATCAGAAATTGGCTCGCTGAAAGAAGACAGAGGGTGGTGGTTGATGGCAAATGTTCATCCTGGAGTTTAGATACGAGTGGTGTACCGCAAGGATCTGTTTTGGGGCCACTGCTGTTTGTCATTTTTATAAATGACCTGGAAGAGGGTGTAGAAGGGTGGGTTAGTAAATTTGCAGATGACACTAAGGTCACACTAAGGAGTTGTGGATAGTGCCGAAGGATGTTGTAGGGTACAGAGAGACATAGATAGGCTGCAGAGCTGTGCTGAGAGATGGCAAATGGAGTTTAATGCGGAAAAGTGTGAGGTGATTCACTTTGGAAGGAGTAACAGGAATGCAGAGTACTGGGCTAATGGGAAGATTCTTGGTAGTGTAGATGAACAGAGAGATCTTGGTGTCCAGGTGCATAAATCCCTGAAAGTTGCTACCCAGGTTAATAGGGCTGTTAAGAAGGCCTCTGGTGTGTTAGCTTTTATTAGTAGGGGGGTCGAGTTTCGGAGCCACGAGGTCATGATGCAGCTGTACAAAACTCTGGTGAGACCGCACCTGGAGTATTGTGTGCAGTTCTGGTCACCGCATTATAGGAAGGATGTGGAAGCTTTGGAAAGGGTGCAGAGGAGATTTACTAGGATGTTGCCTGGTATGGAGGGAAGGTCTTACGAGGAAAGGCTGAGGGACTTGAGGTTATTTTCGTTGGAGAGAAGGAGGAGGAGAGGTGACTTAATAGAGACATATAAGATAATCAGAGGGTTAGATAGGGTGGATAGTGAGCGTCTTTTTCCTCGGATGGTGATGGCAAACACGAGGGGACATAGCTTCAAGTTGAGGGGTGATAGATATAGGACAGATGTGAGAGGTAGTTTCTTTACTCAGAGAGTAGTAAGGGTGTGGAACGCCCTGCCTGCAGCAGTAGTAGATTCGCCAACTTTAAGGGCATTTAAGTGGACATTGGATAGACACATGGATGAAAATGGAATAGTGTAGGTCAGATGGTTTCACAGGTCGGCGCAAAATCGAGGGCCGAAGGGCCTGTACTGCGCTGTAATGTTCTAATTCTAATTCTAATTCTAAAAAAGTGACAAAGTTGATTGATGAGGGAAGGGCTGTCGATGTCATATACATGGACTTCAGTAAGGCGTTTGATAAGGTTCCCCATGGCAGGCTGATGGAGAAAGTGAAGGCGCATGGGGTCCAAGGTGTACTAGCTAGATGGATAAAGAACTGGCTGGGCAACAGGAGACAGAGAGTAGCAGTAGAAGGGAGTTTCTCAAAATGGAGACGTGTGACCAGTGGTGTTCCACAGGGATCAGTGCTGGGACCACTTTTGTTTGTGATATACATTAATGATTTGGAGGAAAGTATAGGTGGACTGATTAGCAAGTTTGCAGACGACACTAAGATTGGTGGAGTAGCAGATAGTGAAGGGGACTGTCAGAGAATACAGCAGAATGTAGATAGATTGGAGAGTTGGGCAGAGAAATGGCAGATGGAGTTCAATCAGGGAAAATGCGAGGTGATGCATTTTGGAAGATCCAATTCAAGAGTGAACTATACAGTAAATGGAAAAGTCCTGGGGAAAATTGATGTCCAGAGAGATTTGGGTGTTCAGGTCCACTGTTCCCTGAAGGTGGCAACGCAGGTAAATAGAGTGGTCAAGAAGGCATACGGCATGCTTTCCTTCATCGGACGGGGTATTGCGTACAAGAGTTGGCAGGTCATGTTACAGTTGTGTAGGACTTTGGTTCGGACACATTTGGAACACTGCGTGCAGTTCTGGTCGCCACATTACCAAAAGGATGTGGATGCTTTGGAGAGGGTGCAGAGGAGGTTCACCAGGATGTTGCCTGGTATGGAGGGCGCTAGCTATGAAGAGAGGTTGAGTAGATTAGAATTATTTTCATTAGAAAGATGGAGGTTGAGGGGGCACCTTATTGAGGTGTACAAAATCATGAGAGGTATCGACAGGGTGGATAGCAAGAGGCTTTTTCCCAGAGTGGGGGATTCAATTACGAGAGGACACGAGTTCAAAGTGAAAGGGGAAAAGTTTAGGGGGGATATGCGTGGAAAGTTCTTTACGCAGAGGGTGGTGGGTGCCTGGAACACATTGCCAGCGGAGGTGGTTGATGCGGGCACGATGGCGTCTTTTAAGATGTATCGAGACAGATACATGAATGGGCAGGAAGAAAAGAGATACAGACCCTTAGAAAATAGGTGACATGTTTAGATAGAGGATCTGGTTCGGCGCAGGCTTGGAGGGCCGAAGGGCCTGCTCCTGTGCTGTAATTTTCTTTGTTCTTTGTTCTATCTCCCTGAGAGACAGGGAATGAGAGACACCACTCAGTGTACAGATATCTCCCTGAGAGAGAGGGACTGAGAGACACCAGTCAGTGTACATATATCTCCCTGAGAGACAGGGACTGAGAGACACCACTCAGTGTACAGATACCTCCCAGAGAGAGAGGGACTGAGAGACACCAGTCAGTGTACATATATCTCCCTGAGAGACAGGGACTGAGAGACACCACTCAGTGTACAGATATCTCCCTGAGAGAGAGGGACTGAGAGACACCACTCAGTGTACAGATATCTCCCTGAGAGAGAGGGACTGAGAGACACCAGTCAGCGTACAGATATCTCCCTGAGAGAGAGGGACTGAGAGACACCAGTCAGTGAACAGATATCTCCCTGAGAGAGAGGGACTGTGAGACACCACTCAGTGTACAGATATCTCCCTGAGAGACAGGGGCTGAGAGACACCACTCAGTGTACAGATATCTCCCTGAGAGAGAGGGACTGAGAGACACCACTCAGTGTACAGATATCTCCCTGAGAGACAGGGACTGAGAGACACCAGTCAGTGTACAGATATCTCCCTGAGAGAGAGGGACTGAGAGACACCAGTCAGTGTACAGATATCTCCCTGAGAGAGAGGGACTGAGAGACACCACTCAGTGTACAGATATCTCCCTGAGAGAGAGGGACTGAGAGACACCAGTCAGTGTACAGATATCTCCCTGAGAGAGAGGGACTGAGAGACACCAGTCAGTGTACAGATATCTCCCTGAGAGACAGGGACTGAGAGACACCAGTCAGTGTACATATATCTCCCTGAGAGAGAGGGACTGAGAGACACCACTCAGTGTACAGATACCTCCCTGAGAGAGAGGGACTGAGAGACACCAGTCAGTGTACATATATCTCCCTGAGAGACAGGGACTGAGAGACACCACTCAGTGTACAGATATCTCCCTGAGAGAGAGGGACTGAGAGACACCACTCAGTGTACAGATATCTCCCCGAGAGAGAGGGACTGAGAGACACCAGTCAGTGTACAGATATCTCCCTGAGAGAGAGGGACTGAGAGACACCAGTCAGCGTACAGATATCTCCCTGAGAGAGAGGGACTGAGAGACACCAGTCAGTGTACAGATATCTCCCTGAGAGAGAGGGACTGTGAGACACCACTCAGTGTACAGATATCTCCCTGAGAGACAGGGACTGAGAGACACCAGTCAGTGAACAGATATCTCCCTCAGAGAGAGGGACTGAGAGACACCACTCAGTGTACAGATATCTCCCTGAGAGACAGGGACTGAGAGACACCACTCAGTGTACAGATATCTCCCTGAGAGACAGGGACTGAGAGACACCAGTCAGTGTACAGATATCTCCCTGAGAGAGAGGGACTGTGAGACACCACTCAGTGTACTGATATCTCCCTGAGAGACAGGGACTGAGAGACACCAGTCAGTGTACAGATACCTCCCTGAGAGAGAGGGACTGAGAGACACCAGTCAGTGTACATATATCTCCCTGAGAGACAGGGACTGAGAGACACCACTCAGTGTACAGATATCTCCCTGAGAGAGAGGGACTGAGAGACACCACTCAGTGTACAGATATCTCCCTGAGAGAGAGGGACTGAGAGACACCAGTCAGTGTACAGATATCTCTCTGAGAGAGAGGGACTGTGAGACACCAGTCAGTGTACAGATATCTCCCTGAGAGAGAGGGACTGAGAGACACCAGTCAGTGTACAGATATCTCCCTGAGAGACAGGGACTGAGAGACACCAGTCAGTGTACAGATATCTCCCTGAGAGAGAGTTACTGAGAGACACCACTCAGTGTACAGATATCTCCCTGAGAGACAGGGACTGAGAGACACCAGTCAGTGTACAGATATCTCCCTGAGAGACAGGGACTGAGAGACACCAGTCAGTGTACAGATATCTCCCTGAGACACAGGGACTGAGAGACACCAGTCAGTGTACAGATATCTCCCTGAGAGACAGGGACTGAGAGACACCACTCAGTGTACAGATATCTCCCTGAGAGAGAGGGACTGAGAGACACCAGTCAGTGTACAGATATCTCCCTGAGAGAGAGGGACTGAGAGACACCAGTCAGTGTACATATATCTCCCTGAGAGACAGGGACTGAGAGACACCACTCAGTGTACAGATACCTCCCTGAGAGAGAGGGACTGAGAGACACCAGTCAGTGTACAGATATCTCCCTGAGAGACAGGGACTGAGAGACACCAGTCAGTGTACAGATATCTCCCTGAGAGAGAGGGACTGAGAGACACCACTCAGTGTACAGATATCTCCCTGAGAGACAGGGGCTGAGAGACACCACTCAGTGTACAGATATCTCCCTCAGAGAGAGGGACTGTGAGACACCCCTCAGTGTACAGATATCTCCCTGAGAGACAGGGACTGAGAGACACCACTCAGTGTACAGA
The DNA here is from genome assembly GCF_036365525.1 of Heterodontus francisci. NCBI lineage: Eukaryota > Metazoa > Chordata > Chondrichthyes > Heterodontiformes > Heterodontidae > Heterodontus > Heterodontus francisci. Next base: position 8,518,966 of record NC_090384.1, on the reverse strand, counting down.
TATCTCCCTGAGAGACAGGGACTGAGAGACACCAGTCAGTGTACAGATATCTCCCTGAGAGAGAGGGACTGTGAGACACCACTCAGTGTACATATATCTCCCTGAGAGACAGGGACTGAGAGACACCAGTCAGTGTACAGATATCTGCCTGAGAGTTAGGTACTGAGAGACACCACTCAGTGTACAGATATCTCCCTGAGAGACAGGGACTGAGAGACACCACTCAGTGTACAGATATCTCCCTGAGAGACAGGGACTGAGAGACACCACTCAGTGTACTGATATCTCCCTGAGAGAGAGGGACTGAGAGACACCAGTCAGTGTACAGATATCTCCCTGAGAGAGAGGGACTGAGAGACACCAGTCAGTGTACATATATCTCCCTGAGAGACAGGGACTGAGAGACACCACTCAGTGTACAGATACCTCCCTCAGAGAGAGGGACTGAGAGACACCAGTCAGTGTACAGATATCTCCCTGAGAGACAGGGACTGAGAGACACCAGTCAGTGTACAGATATCTCCCTGAGAGAGAGGGACTGAGAGACACCACTCAGTGTACAGATATCTCCCTGAGAGACAGGGGCTGAGAGACACCACTCAGTGTACAGATATCTCCCTCAGAGAGAGGGACTGTGAGACACCCCTCAGTGTACAGATATCTCCCTGAGAGACAGGGACTGAGAGACACCAGTCAGTGTACAGCTATCTCCCTGAGACACAGGGACTGAGAGACACCAGTCAGTGTACAGATATCTCCCTGAGAGACAGGGACTGAGAGACACCACTCAGTGTACAGATATCTCCCTGAGAGACAGGGACTGAGAGACACCAGTCAGTGTACAGATATCTCCCTGAGAGAGAGGGACTGAGAGACACCACTCAGTGTACAGATATCTCCCTGAGGGAGAGGGACTGAGAGACACCACTCAGTGTACATAAAGCTCCCTGAGAGACAGGGACTGAGAGACACCAGTCAGTGTACAGATATCTCCCTGAGAGACACCACTCAGTGTACATAAAGCTCCCTGAGAGACAGGGACTGAGAGACACCAGTCAGTGTACAGATATCTCCCTGAGAGAGAGGGACTGTGAGACACCACTCAGTGTATAGATATCTCCCTGACAGACAGGGACTGAGAGACACCAGTCAGTGTACAGATATCTCCCTGAGAGACAGGCGCTGTGAGACACCACTCAGTGTACAGATATCTCCCTGAGAGAGAGGGACTGAGAGACAACAGTCAGTGTACAGATATCTCCCTGAGCGAGAGGGACTGAGAGAAACCAGTCAGAGTACATATATCTCCCTGAGAGACAGGGACTGAGAGACACCACTCAGTGTACAGATATCTCCCTGAGAGACAGGGACTGAGAGACACCACTCAGTGTACAGATACCTCCCTGAGAGAGAGGGACTGAGAGACACCAGTCAGTGTACAGATATCTCCCTGAGACAGAGGGACTGAGAGACACCACTCAGTGTACAGATACCTCCCTGAGAGAGAGGGACTGAGAGACACCAGTCAGTGTACAGATATCTCCCTGAGACAGAGGGACTGAGAGACACCAGTCAGAGTACAGATATCTCCCTGAGAGAGAGGGACGGAGAGACACCACTCACTGTACAGATATGTCCCTGAGAGACAGGGACTGAGAGACACCACTCATTGTACAGATATCTCCCTGAGAGAGAGGGACTGAGAGACACCACTCAGTGTACAGATATCTCCCTGAGAGACAGGGACTGAGAGACACCAGTCAGTGTACATATATCTCCCTGAGAGACAGGGACTGAGAGACACCAGTCAGTGTACAGATATCTCCCTGAGAGACACCACTCAGTGTACAGATATCTCCCTGAGAGAGAGGGACTGAGAGACACTAGTCAGCGTACAGATATCTCCCTGAGAGAGAGGGACTGAGAGACACCACTCAGTGTTCAGATATCTCCCTGAGAGAGAGGGACTCTGAGACACCACTCAGTGTACAGATATCTCCCTGAGAGACAGGGACTGAGAGACACCAGTCAGTGTACAGATACCTCCCTGAGAGAGAGGGACTGAGAGACACCACTCAGTGTACAGATATCTCCCTGAGAGACAGGGACAGAGAGACACCAGTCAGTGTACAGATATCTCCCTGAGAGAGAGGGACTGTGAGACACCACTCAGTGTACAGATATCTCCCTGAGAGACAGGGACTGAGAGACACCAGTCAGTGTACAGATATCTCCCTGAGAGAGAGGGACTGAGAGACACCACTCAGTGTATAGATATCTCCCTGACAGACAGGGACTGAGAGACACCAGTCAGTGTACAGATATCTCCCTGAGAGACAGGGGCTGTGAGACACCACTCAGTGTCCAGATATCTCCCTGAGAGAGAGGGACTGAGAGACACCAGTCAGTGTACAGATATCTCCCTGAGAGAGAGGGACTGAGAGACACCACTCAGTGTACAGATATCTCCCTGAGAGACAGGGACTGAGAGACACCAGTCAGTGTACAGATATCTCCCTGAGAGAGAGGGACTGAGAGACACCACTCAGTGTATAGATATCTCCCTGACAGACAGGGACTGAGAGACACCAGTCAGTGTACAGATATCTCCCTGAGAGACAGGGGCTGTGAGACACCACTCAGTGTACAGATATCTCCCTGAGAGACAGGGACTGAGAGACACCAGTCAGTGTACAGATATCTCCCTGAGAGACAGGGGCTGTGAGACACCAGTCAGTGTACAGATATCTCCCTGAGAGACAGGGACTGAGAGACACCAGTCAGTGTACATATATCTCCCTGAGAGACAGGGACTGAGAGACACCACTCAGTGTACAGATACCTCCCTGAGAGAGAGGGACTGAGAGACACCAGTCAGTGTACAGATATCTCCCTGAGAGACAGGGACTGAGAGACACCAGTCAGTGAACAGATATCTCCCTGAGAGAGAGGGACTGAGAGACACCACTCAGTGTACAGATATCTCCCTGAGAGACAGGGGCTGAGAGACACCACTCAGTGTACAGATATCTCCCTGAGAGAGAGGGACTGAGAGACACCACTCAGTGTACAGATATCTCCCTGAGAGACAGGGACTGAGAGACACCAGTCAGTGTACAGATATCTCCCTGAGACACAGGGACTGAGAGACACCAGTCAGTGTACAGATATCTTCCTGAGAGACAGGGACTGAGAGACACCACACAGTGTACAGATATCTCCCTGAGAGACAGGGACTGAGAGACACCACTCAGTGTACAGATATCTCCCTGAGAGACAGGGACTGAGAGACACCACTCAGTGTACAGATATCTCCCTGAGAGACAGGGACTGAGAGACAACACTCAGTGTACGGATATCTCCCTGAGAGAGAGGGACTGAGAGACACCAGTCAATGTACAGATATCTCCCTGAGAGAGAGGGACTGAGAGACACCAGTCAGTGTACATATATCTCCCTGAGAGACAGGGACTGAGAGACACCACTCAGTGTACAGATACCTCCCTCAGAGAGAGGGACTGAGAGACACCAGTCAGTGTACAGATATCTCCCTGAGAGACAGGGACTGAGAGACACCAGTCAGTGTACAGATATCTCCCTGAGAGAGAGGGACTGAGAGACACCACTCAGTGTACAGATATCTCCCTGAGAGACAGGGGCTGAGAGACACCACTCAGTGTACAGATATCTCCCTCAGAGAGAGGGACTGTGAGACACCCCTCAGTGTACAGATATCTCCCTGAGAGACAGGGACTGAGAGACACCAGTCAGTGTACAGCTATCTCCCTGAGACACAGGGACTGAGAGACACCAGTCAGTGTACAGATATCTCCCTGAGAGACAGGGACTGAGAGACACCACTCAGTGTACAGATATCTCCCTGAGAGACAGGGACTGAGAGACACCAGTCAGTGTACAGATATCTCCCTGAGAGAGAGGGACTGAGAGACACCACTCAGTGTACAGATATCTCCCTGAGGGAGAGGGACTGAGAGACACCACTCAGTGTACATAAAGCTCCCTGAGAGACAGGGACTGAGAGACACCAGTCAGTGTACAGATATCTCCCTGAGAGACACCACTCAGTGTACATAAAGCTCCCTGAGAGACAGGGACTGAGAGACACCAGTCAGTGTACAGCTATCTCCCTGAGAGAGAGGGACTGTGAGACACCACTCAGTGTATAGATATCTCCCTGACAGACAGGGACTGAGAGACACCAGTCAGTGTACAGATATCTCCCTGAGAGACAGGGGCTGTGAGACACCACTCAGTGTACAGATATCTCCCTGAGAGACAGGGACTGAGAGACACCAGTCAGTGTACAGATATCTCCCTGAGAGACAGGGGCTGTGAGACACCAGTCAGTGTACAGATATCTCCCTGAGAGACAGGGACTGAGAGACACCAGTCAGTGTACATATATCTCCCTGAGAGACAGGGACTGAGAGACACCACTCAGTGTACAGATACCTCCCTGAGAGAGAGGGACTGAGAGACACCAGTCAGTGTACAGATATCTCCCTGAGAGACAGGGACTGAGAGACACCAGTCAGTGAACAGATATCTCCCTGAGAGAGAGGGACTGAGAGACACCACTCAGTGTACAGATATCTCCCTGAGAGACAGGGGCTGAGAGACACCACTCAGTGTACAGATATCTCCCTGAGAGAGAGGGACTGAGAGACACCACTCAGTGTACAGATATCTCCCTGAGAGACAGGGACTGAGAGACACCAGTCAGTGTACAGATATCTCCCTGAGACACAGGGACTGAGAGACACCAGTCAGTGTACAGATATCTTCCTGAGAGACAGGGACTGAGAGACACCACACAGTGTACAGATATCTCCCTGAGAGACAGGGACTGAGAGACACCACTCAGTGTACAGATATCTCCCTGAGAGACAGGGACTGAGAGACACCACTCAGTGTACAGATATCTCCCTGAGAGACAGGGACTGAGAGACAACACTCAGTGTACGGATATCTCCCTGAGAGAGAGGGACTGAGAGACACCAGTCAATGTACAGATATCTCCCTGAGAGAGAGGGACTGAGAGACACCAGTCAGTGTACATATATCTCCCTGAGAGACAGGGACTGAGAGACACCACTCAGTGTACAGATACCTCCCTCAGAGAGAGGGACTGAGAGACACCAGTCAGTGTACAGATATCTCCCTGAGAGACAGGGACTGAGAGACACCAGTCAGTGTACAGATATCTCCCTGAGAGAGAGGGACTGAGAGACACCACTCAGTGTACAGATATCTCCCTGAGAGACAGGGGCTGAGAGACACCACTCAGTGTACAGATATCTCCCTCAGAGAGAGGGACTGTGAGACACCCCTCAGTGTACAGATATCTCCCTGAGAGACAGGGACTGAGAGACACCAGTCAGTGTACAGCTATCTCCCTGAGACACAGGGACTGAGAGACACCAGTCAGTGTACAGATATCTCCCTGAGAGACAGGGACTGAGAGACACCACTCAGTGTACAGATATCTCCCTGAGAGACAGGGACTGAGAGACACCAGTCAGTGTACAGATATCTCCCTGAGAGAGAGGGACTGAGAGACACCACTCAGTGTACAGATATCTCCCTGAGGGAGAGGGACTGAGAGACACCACTCAGTGTACATAAAGCTCCCTGAGAGACAGGGACTGAGAGACACCAGTCAGTGTACAGATATCTCCCTGAGAGACACCACTCAGTGTACATAAAGCTCCCTGAGAGACAGGGACTGAGAGACACCAGTCAGTGTACAGCTATCTCCCTGAGAGAGAGGGACTGTGAGACACCACTCAGTGTATAGATATCTCCCTGACAGACAGGGACTGAGAGACACCAGTCAGTGTACAGATATCTCCCTGAGAGACAGGCGCTGTGAGACACCACTCAGTGTACAGATATCTCCCTGAGAGAGAGGGACTGAGAGACACCAGTCAGTGTACATATATCTCCCTGAGAGACAGGGACTGAGAGACACCACTCAGTGTACAGATACCTCCCTGAGAGAGAGGGACTGAGAGACACCAGTCAGTGTACAGATATCTCCCTGAGAGACAGGGACTGAGAGACACCAGTCAGTGAACAGATATCTCCCTGAGAGAGAGGGACTGAGAGACACCACTCAGTGTACAGATATCTCCCTGAGAGACAGGGGCTGAGAGACACCACTCAGTGTACAGATATCTCCCTGAGAGAGAGGGACTGAGAGACACCACTCAGTGTACAGATATCTCCCTGAGAGACAGGGACTGAGAGACACCAGTCAGTGTACAGATATCTCCCTGAGACACAGGGACTGAGAGACACCAGTCAGTGTACAGATATCTTCCTGAGAGACAGGGACTGAGAGACACCACACAGTGTACAGATATCTCCCTGAGAGACAGGGACTGAGAGACACCACTCAGTGTACAGATATCTCCCTGAGAGACAGGGACTGAGAGACACCACTCAGTGTACAGATATCTCCCTGAGAGACAGGGACTGAGAGACAACACTCAGTGTACGGATATCTCCCTGAGAGAGAGGGACTGAGAGACACCAGTCAATGTACAGATATCTCCCTGAGAGAGAGGGACTGAGAGACACCAGTCAGTGTACATATATCTCCCTGAGTGACAGGGACTGAGAGACACCACTCAGTGTACAGATACCTCCCTCAGAGAGAGGGACTGAGAGACACCAGTCAGTGTACAGATATCTCCCTGAGAGACAGGGACTGAGAGACACCAGTCAGTGTACAGATATCTACCTGAGAGAGAGGGACTGAGAGACACCACTCAGTGTACAGATATCTCCCTGAGAGACAGGGGCTGAGAGACACCACTCAGTGTACAGATATCTCCCTCAGAGAGAGGGACTGTGAGACACCCCTCAGTGTACAGATATCTCCCTGAGAGACAGGGACTGAGAGACACCAGTCAGTGTACAGCTATCTCCCTGAGACACAGGGACTGAGAGACACCAGTCAGTGTACAGATATCTCCCTGAGAGACAGGGACTGAGAGACACCACTCAGTGTACAGATATCTCCCTGAGAGACAGGGACTGAGAGACACCAGTCAGTGTACAGATATCTCCCTGAGAGAGAGGGACTGAGAGACACCACTCAGTGTACAGATATCTCCCTGAGGGAGAGGGACTGAGAGACACCACTCAGTGTACATAAAGCTCCCTGAGAGACAGGGACTGAGAGACACCAGTCAGTGTACAGATATCTCCCTGAGAGACACCACTCAGTGTACATAAAGCTCCCTGAGAGACAGGGACTGAGAGACACCAGTCAGTGTACAGCTATCTCCCTGAGAGAGAGGGACTGTGAGACACCACTCAGTGTATAGATATCTCCCTGACAGACAGGGACTGAGAGACACCAGTCAGTGTACAGATATCTCCCTGAGAGACATGCGCTGTGAGACACCACTCAGTGTACAGATATCTCCCTGAGAGAGAGGGACTGAGAGACAACAGTCAGTGTACAGATATCTCCCTGAGCGAGAGGGACTGAGAGAAACCAGTCAGAGTACATATATCTCCCTGAGAGACAGGGACTGAGAGACACCACTCAGTGTACAGCTATCTCCCTGAGAGAGAGGGACTGAGAGACACCACTCAGTGCACAGATATCTCCCTGAAAGAGAGGGACTGAGAGACACCAGTCAGTGTCCAGATATCTCCCTGAGAGAGAGCAACTGAGAGACACCACTCAGTGTACAGATATCTCCCTCAGAGACAGGGAGTGAGAGACACCAGTCAGAGTACAGATATCTCCCTGAGAGAGAGGGACTGAGAGACACCACTCAGTGTACAGATAACTCCCTGAGAGACAGGGACTGAGAGACACCAGTCAGTGTACAGATATCTCCCTGAGAGAGAGGGACTGTGAGACACCACTCAGTGCACAGATATCTCCCTGAGAGAGAGGGACTGAGAGACACCACTCAGTGTACAGATATCTCCCTGAGAGACAGGGACTGAGAGACACCAGTCAGTGTACATATATCTCCCTGAGTGACAGGGACTGAGAGACACCAGTCAGTGTACAGATATCTCCCTGAGAGACACCACTCAGTGTACATGATATCTCCCTGAGAGAGAGGGACTGAGAGACACTAGTCAGCGTACAGATATCTCCCTGAGAGAGAGGGACTGAGAGACACCACTCAGTGTTCAGATATCTCCCTGAGAGAGAGGGACTCTGAGACACCACTCAGTGTACAGATATCTCCCTGAGAGACAGGGACTGAGAGACACCAGTCAGTGTACAGATACCTCCCTGAGAGAGAGGGACTGAGAGACACCACTCAGTGTACAGATATCTCCCTGAGAGACAGGGACTGAGAGACACCAGTCAGTGTACAGATATCTCCCTGAGAGAGAGGGACTGTGAGACACCACTCAGTGTACAGATATCTCCCTGAGAGACAGGGACTGAGAGACACCAGTCAGTGTACAGATATCTCCCTGAGAGAGAGGGACTGAGAGACACCACTCAGTGTATAGATATCTCCCTGACAGACAGGGACTGAGAGACACCAGTCAGTGTACAGATATCTCCCTGAGAGACAGGGGCTGTGAGACACCACTCAGTGTCCAGATATCTCCCTGAGAGAGAGGGACTGAGAGACACCAGTCAGTGTACAGATATCTCCCTGAGAGAGAGGGACTGAGAGACACCACTCAGTGTACAGATATCTCCCTGAGAGACAGGGACTGAGAGACACCAGTCAGTGTACAGATATCTCCCTGAGAGAGAGGGACTGAGAGACACCACTCAGTGTATAGATATCTCCCTGAAAGACAGGGACTGAGAGACACCAGTCAGTGTACAGATATCTCCCTGAGAGACAGGGGCTGTGAGACACCACTCAGTGTACAGATATCTCCCTGAGAGACAGGGACTGAGAGACACCAGTCAGTGTACAGATATCACCCTGAGAGACAGGGGCTGTGAGACACCAGTCAGTGTACAGATATCTCCCTGAGAGACAGGGACTGAGAGACACCAGTCAGTGTACATATATCTCCCTGAGAGACAGGGACTGAGAGACACCACTCAGTGTACAGATACCTCCCTGAGAGAGAGGGACTGAGAGACACCACTCAGTGTACATAAAGCTCCCTGAGAGACAGGGACTGAGAGACACCAGTCAGTGTACAGATATCTCCCTGAGAGACAGGGACTGAGAGACACCACTCAGTGTACAGATACCTCCCTGAGAGAGAGGGACTGAGAGACACCAGTCAGTGTACAGATATCTCCCTGAGACAGAGGGACTGAGAGACACCACTCAGTGTACAGATACCTCCCTGAGAGAGAGGGACTGAGAGACACCAGTCAGTGTACAGATATCTCCCTGAGACAGAGGGACTGAGAGACACCAGTCAGAGTACAGATATCTCCCTGAGAGAGAGGGACGGAGAGACACCACTCACTGTACAGATATGTCCCTGAGAGACAGGGACTGAGAGACACCACTCATTGTACAGATATCTCCCTGAGAGAGAGGGACTGAGAGACACCACTCAGTGCACAGATATCTCCCTGAGAGACAGGGACTGAGAGACACCAGTCAGTGTACATATATCTCCCTGAGAGACAGGGACTGAGAGACACCAGTCAGTGTACAGATATCTCCCTGAGAGACACCACTCAGTGTACATGATATCTCCCTGAGAGAGAGGGACTGAGAGACACTAGTCAGCGTACAGATATCTCCCTGAGAGAGAGGGACTGAGAGACACCACTCAGTGTTCAGATATCTCCCTGAGAGAGAGGGACTCTGAGACACCACTCAGTGTACAGATATCTCCCTGAGAGACAGGGACTGAGAGACACCAGTCAGTGTACAGATACCTCCCTGAGAGAGAGGGACTGAGAGACACCACTCAGTGTACAGATATCTCCCTGAGAGACAGGGACTGAGAGACACCAGTCAGTGTACAGATATCTCCCTGAGAGAGAGGGACTGTGAGACACCACTCAGTGTACAGATATCTCCCTGAGAGACAGGGACTGAGAGACACCAGTCAGTGTACAGATATCTCCCTGAGAGAGAGGGACTGAGAGACACCACTCAGTGTATAGATATCTCCCTGACAGACAGGGACTGAGAGACACCAGTCAGTGTACAGATATCTCCCTGAGAGACAGGGGCTGTGAGACACCACTCAGTGTCCAGATATCTCCCTGAGAGAGAGGGACTGAGAGACACCAGTCAGTGTACAGATATCTCCCTGAGAGAGAGGGACTGAGAGACACCACTCAGTGTACAGATATCTCCCTGAGAGACAGGGACTGAGAGACACCAGTCAGTGTACAGATATCTCCCTGAGAGAGAAGGACTGAGAGACACCACTCAGTGTATAGATATCTCCCTGACAGACAGGGACTGAGAGACACCAGTCAGTGTACAGATATCTCCCTGAGAGACAGGGGCTGTGAGACACCACTCAGTGTACAGATATCTCCCTGAGAGACAGGGACTGAGAGACACCAGTCAGTGTACAGATATCTCCCTGAGAGACAGGGGCTGTGAGACACCAGTCAGTGTACAGATATCTCCCTGAGAGACAGGGACTGAGAGACACCAGTCAGTGTACAGATATCTCCCTGAGAGACAGGGACTGAGAGACACCACTCAGTGTACAGATACCTCCCTGAGAGAGAGGGACTGAGAGACACCAGTCAGTGTACAGATATCTCCCTGAGAGAGAGGGACTGAGAGACACCACTCAGTGTACAGATATCTCCCTGAGAGACAGGGACTGAGAGACACCAGTCAGTGTACAGATATCTCCCTGAGACACAGGGACTGAGAGACACCAGTCAGTGTACAGATATCTTCCTGAGAGACAGGGACTGAGAGACACCACTCAGTGTACAGATATCTCCCTGAGAGACAGGGACTGAGAGACACCAGTCAGTGTACAGATATCTCCCTGAGAGAGAGGGACTGAGAGACACCACTCAGTGTACAGATATCTCCCTGAGAGAGAGGGACTGAGAGACACCACTCAGTGTACATAAAGCTCCCTGAGAGACAGGGACTGAGAGACACCAGTCAGTGTACAGATATCTCCCTGAGAGACACCACTCAGTGTACATAAAGCTCCCTGAGAGACAGGGACTGAGAGACACCAGTCAGTGTACAGATATCTCCCTGAGAGAGAGGGACTGTGAGACACCACTCAGTGTATAGATATCTCCCTGAGAGACAGGGACTGAGAGACACCAGTCAGTGTACAGATATCTCCCTGAGAGACAGGCGCTGTGAGACACCACTCAGTGTACAGATATCTCCCTGAGAGAGAGGGACTAAGAGACAACAGTCAGTGTACAGATATCTCCCTGAGAGAGAGGGACTGAGAGAAACCAGTCAGAGTACATATATCTCCCTGAGAGACAGGGACTGAGAGACACCACTCAGTGTACAGCTATCTCCCTGAGAGAGAGGGACTGAGATACACCACTCAGTGCACAGATATCTCCCTGAAAGAGAGGGACTGAGCGACACCAGTCAGTGTCCAGATATCTCCCTGAGAGAGAGCAACTGAGAGACACCACTCAGTGTACAGATATCTCCCTCAGAGACAGGGAGTGAGAGACACCAGTCAGAGTACAGATATCTCCCTGAGAGAGAGGGACTGAGAGACACCAGTCAGTGTACAGATATCTCCCTGAGACAGAGGGACTGACAGACACCACTCAGTGTACAGATACCTCCCTGAGAGAGAGGGACTGAGAGACACCAGTCAGTGTACAGATATCTCCCTGAGACAGAGGGACTGAGAGACACCAGAGTACAGATATCTCCCTGTGAGAGAGGGACGGAGAGACACCACTCACTGTACAGATATGTCCCTGAGAGACAGGGACTGAGAGACACCACTCATTGTACAGATATCTCCCTGAGAGAGAGGGACTGAGAGACACCACTCAGTGTACAGATATCTCCCTGAGAGACAGGGACTGAGAGACACCAGTCAGTGTACATATATCTCCCTGAGAGACAGGGACTGAGAGACACCAGTCAGTGTACAGATATCTCCCTGAGAGACACCACTCAGTGTACAGATATCTCCCTGAGAGAGAGGGACTGAGAGACACTAGTCAGCGTACAGATATCTCCCTGAGAGAGAGGGACTGAGAGACACCACTCAGTGTTCAGATATCTCCCTGAGAGAGAGGGACTCTGAGACACCACTCAGTGTACAGATATCTCCCTGAGAGACAGGGACTGAGAGACACCAGTCAGTGTACAGATACCTCCCTGAGAGAGAGGGACTGAGAGACACCACTCAGTGTACAGATATCTCCCTGAGAGACAGGGACTGAGAGACACCAGTCAGTGTACAGATATCTCCCTGAGAGAGAGGGACTGTGAGACACCACTCAGTGTACAGATATCTCCCTGAGAGACAGGGACTGAGAGACACCAGTCAGTGTACAGATATCTCCCTGAGAGAGAGGGACTGAGAGACACCACTCAGTGTATAGATATCTCCCTGACAGACAGGGACTGAGAGACACCAGTCAGTGTACAGATATCTCCCTGAGAGACAGGGGCTGTGAGACACCACTCAGTGTCCAGATATCTCCCTGAGAGAGAGGGACTGAGAGACACCAGTCAGTGTACAGATATCTCCCTGAGAGAGAGGGACTGAGAGACACCACTCAGTGTACAGATATCTCCCTGAGAGACAGGGACTGAGAGACACCAGTCAGTGTACATATATCTCCCTGAGAGACAGGGACTGAGAGACACCAGTCAGTGTACAGATATCTCCCTGAGAGACACCACTCAGTGTACAGATATCTCCCTGAGAGAGAGGGACTGAGAGACACTAGTCAGCGTACAGATATCTCCCTGAGAGAGAGGGACTGAGAGACACCACTCAGTGATCAGATATCTCCCTGAGAGAGAGGGACTCTGAGACACCACTCAGTGTACAGATATCTCCCTGAGAGACAGGGACTGAGAGACACCAGTCAGTGTACAGATACCTCCCTGAGAGAGAGGGACTGAGAGACACCACTCAGTGTACAGATATCTCCCTGAGAGACAGGGACTGAGAGACACCAGTCAGTGTACAGATATCTCCCTGAGAGAGAGGGACTGTGAGACACCACTCAGTGTACAGATATCTCCCTGAGAGACAGGGACTGAGAGACACCAGTCAGTGTACAGATATCTCCCTGAGAGAGAGGGACTGAGAGACACCACTCAGTGTATAGATATCTCCCTGACAGACAGGGACTGAGAGACACCAGTCAGTGTACAGATATCTCCCTGAGAGACAGGGGCTGTGAGACACCACTCAGTGTCCAGATATCTCCCTGAGAGAGAGGGACTGAGAGACACCAGTCAGTGTACAGATATCTCCCTGAGAGAGAGGGACTGAGAGACACCACTCAGTGTACAGATATCTCCCTGAGAGACAGGGACTGAGAGACACCAGTCAGTGTACAGATATCTCCCTGAGAGAGAGGGACTGAGAGACACCACTCAGTGTATAGATATCTCCCTGACAGACAGGGACTGAGAGACACCAGTCAGTGTACAGATATCTCCCTGAGAGACAGGGACTGAGAGACACCACTCAGTGTACAGATACCTCCCTGAGAGAGAGGGACTGAGAGACACCAGTCAGTGTACAGATATCTCCCTGAGAGACAGGGACTGAGAGACACCAGTCAGTGAACAGATATCTCCCTGAGAGAGAGGGACTGAGAGACACCACTCAGTGTACAGATATCTCCCTGAGAGACAGGGGCTGAGAGACACCACTCAGTGTACAGATATCTCCCTGAGAGAGAGGGACTGAGAGACACCACTCAGTGTACAGATATCTCCCTGAGAGACAGGGACTGAGAGACACCAGTCAGTGTACAGATATCTCCCTGAGACACAGGGACTGAGAGACACCAGTCAGTGTACAGATATCTTCCTGAGAGACAGGGACTGAGAGACACCACTCAGTGTACAGATATCTCCCTGAGAGACAGGGACTGAGAGACACCAGTCAGTGTACAGATATCTCCCTGAGAGAGAGGGACTGAGAGACACCAGTCAGTGTACAGATATCTCCCTGAGAGAGAGGGACTGTGAGACACCACTCAGTGTATAGATATCTCCCTGACAGACAGGGACTGAGAGACACCAGTCAGTGTACAGATATCTCCCTGAGAGACAGGCGCTGTGAGACACCACTCAGTGTACAGATATCTCCCTGAGAGAGAGGGACTGAGAGACACCAGTCAGTGTACAGATATCTCCCTGAGAGAGAGGGACTGAGAGAAACCAGTCAGAGTACATATATCTCCCTGAGAGACAGGGACTGAGAGACACCACTCAGTGTACAGCTATCTCCCTGAGAGAGAGGGACTGAGATACACCACTCAGTGCACAGATATCTCCCTGAAAGAGAGGGACTGAGAGACACCAGTCAGTGTCCAGATATCTCCATGAGAGAGAGCAACTGAGAGACACCACTCAGTGTACAGATATCTCCCTGAGAGAGAGGGACTGTGAGACACCACTCAGTGCACAGATATCTCCCTGAGAGAGAGGGGCTGAGAGACACCAGTCAGTGTACAGATATCTCCCTGAGAGAGAGGGACTGAGAGACACCACTCAGTGTACATAAAGCTCCCTGAGAGACAGGGACTGAGAGACACCAGTCAGTGTACAGATATCTGCCTGAGAGACAGGGACTGAGAGACACCACTCAGTGTACAGATACCTCCCTGAGAGAGAGGGACTGAGAGACACCAGTCAGTGTACAGATATCTCCCTGAGAGAGAGGGACTGAGAGACACCACTCAGTGTACAGATATCTCCCTGAGAGACAGGGACTGAGAGACACCAGTCAGAGTACAGATATCTCCCTGAGAGAGAGGGACGGAGAGACACCACTCACTGTACAGATATCTCCCTGAGAGACAGTGACTGAGTGACACCACTCATTGTACAGATATCTCCCTGAGAGAGAGGGACTGAGAGACACCACTCAGTGTACAGATATCTCCCTGAGAGACAGGGACTGAGAGACACCAGTCAGTGTACATATATCTCCCTGAGAGACAGGGACTGAGAGACACCAGTCAGTGTACAGATATCTCCCTGAGAGACACCACTCAGTGTACAGATATCTCCCTGAGAGAGAGGGACTGAGAGACACTAGTCAGCGTACAGATATCTCCCTGAGAGAGAGGGACTGAGAGACACCACTCAGTGTTCAGATATCTCCCTGAGAGAGAGGGACTCTGAGACACCACTCAGTGTACAGATATCTCCCTGAGAGAGAGGGACTGTGAGACACCACTCAGTGTACAGATATCTCCCTGAGAGACAGGGACTGAGAGACACCAGTCAGTGTACAGATATCTCCCTGAGAGAGAGGGACTGAGAGACACCAGTCAGTGTACAGATATCTCCCTGAGAGACAGGGGCTGTGAGACACCACTCAGTGTCCAGATATCTCCCTGAGAGAGAGGGACTGAGAGACACCAGTCAGTGTACAGATATCTCCCTGAGAGAGAGGGACTGAGAGACACCACTCAGTGTACAGATATCTCCCTCAGAGACAGGGAGTGAGAGACACCAGTCAGAGTACAGATATCTCCCTGAGAGAGAGGGACTGAGAGACACCACTCAGTGTACAGATATCTCCCTGAGAGACAGGGACTGAGAGACACCAGTCAGTGTACAGATATCTCCCTGAGAGAGAGGGACTGTGAGACACCACTCAGTGCACAGATATCTCCCTGAGAGAGAGGGGCTGAGAGACACCAGTCAGTGTACAGATATCTCCCTGAGAGAGAGGGACTGAGAGACACCACTCAGTGTACATAAAGCTCCCTGAGAGACAGGGACTGAGAGACACCAGTCAGTGTACAGATATCTCCCTGAGAGACAGGGACTGAGAGACACCACTCAGTGTACAGATACCTCCCTGAGAGAGAGGGACTGAGAGACACAGGTCAGTGTACAGATATCTCCCTGAGAGAGAGGGACTGAGAGACACCACTCAGTGTACAGATATCTCCCTGAGAGACAGGGACTGAGAGACACCAGTCAGAGTACAGATATCTCCCTGAGAGAGAGGGACGGAGAGACACCACTCACTGTACAGATATCTCCCTGAGAGACAGTGACTGAGAGACACCACTCATTGTACAGATATCTCCCTGAGAGAGAGGGACTGAGAGACACCACTCAGTGTACAGATATCTCCCTGAGAGACAGGGACTGAGAGACACCAGTCAGTGTACATATATCTCCCTGAGAGACAGGGACTGAGAGACACCAGTCAGTGTACAGATATCTCCCTGAGAGACACCACTCAGTGTACAGATATCTCCCTGAGAGAGAGGGACTGAGAGACACTAGTCAGCGTACAGATATCTCCCTGAGAGAGAGGGACTGAGAGACACCACTCAGTGTTCAGATATCTCCCTGAGAGAGAGGGACTCTGAGACACCACTCAGTGTACAGATATCTCCCTGAGAGACAGGGACTGAGAGACACCAGTCAGTGCACAGATACCTCCCTGAGAGAGAGGGACTGAGAGACACCACTCAGTGTACAGATATCTCCCTGAGAGACAGGGACTGAGAGACACCAGTCAGTGTACAGATATCTCCCTGAGAGAGAGGGACTGTGAGACACCACTCAGTGTACAGATATCTCCCTGAGAGACAGGGACTGAGAGACACCAGTCAGTGTACAGATATCTCCCTGAGAGAGAGGGACTGAGAGACACCAGTCAGTGTACAGATATCTCCCTGAGAGACAGGGACTGAGAGACACCAGTCAGTGTACAGATATCTCCCTGAGAGAGAGGGACTGTGAGACACCACTCAGTGTACAGATATCTCCCTGAGAGACAGGGACTGAGAGACACCAGTCAGTGTACAGATATCTCCCTGAGAGAGAGGGACTGAGAGACACCAGTCAGTGTACAGATATCTCCCTGAGAGACAGGGGCTGTGAGACACCACTCAGTGTCCAGATATCTCCCAGAGAGAGAGGGACTGAGAGACACCAGTCAGTGTACAGATATCTCCCTGAGAGAGAGGGACTGAGAGACACCACTCAGTGTACAGATATCTCCCTCAGAGACAGGGAGTGAGAGACACCAGTCAGAGTACAGATATCTCCCTGAGAGAGAGGGACTGAGAGACACCACTCAGTGTACAGATATCTCCCTGAGAGACAGGGACTGAGAGACACCAGTCAGTGTACAGATATCTCCCTGAGAGAGAGGGACTGTGAGACACCACTCAGTGCACAGATATCTCCCTGAGAGAGAGGGGCTGAGAGACACCAGTCAGTGTACAGATATCTCCCTGAGAGAGAGGGACTGAGAGACACCACTCAGTGTACATAAAGCTCCCTGAGAGACAGGGACTGAGAGACACCAGTCAGTGTACAGATATCTCCCTGAGAGACAGGGACTGAGAGACACCACTCAGTGTACAGATACCTCCCTGAGAGAGAGGGACTGAGAGACACCAGTCAGTGTACAGATATCTCCCTGAGAGAGAGGGACTGAGAGACACCACTCAGTGTACAGATATCTCCCTGAGAGACAGGGACTGAGAGACACCAGTCAGAGTACAGATATCTCCCTGAGAGAGAGGGACGGAGAGACACCACTCACTGTACAGATATCTCCCTGAAAGACAGTGACTGAGAGACACCACTCATTGTACAGATATCTCCCTGAGAGAGAGGGACTGAGAGACACCACTCAGTGTACAGATATCTCCCTTATAGACAGGGACTGAGAGACACCAGTCAGTGTACATATATCTCCCTGAGAGACAGGGACTGAGAGACACCAGTCAGTGTACAGATATCTCCCTGAGAGACACCACTCAGTGTACAGATATCTCCCTGAGAGAGAGGGACTGAGAGACACTAGTCAGCGTACAGATATCTCCCTGAGAGAGAGGGACTGAGAGACACCACTCAGTGTTCAGATATCTCCCTGAGAGAGAGGGACTCTGAGACACCACTCAGTGTACAGATACCTCCCTGAGAGAGAGGGACTGAGAGACACCACTCAGTGTACAGATATCTCCCTGAGAGACAGGGACTGAGAGACACCAGTCAGTGTACAGATATCTCCCTGAGAGACACCACTCAGTGTACAGATATCTCCTTGAGAGAGAGGGACTGAGAGACACTAGTCAGCGTACAGATATCTCCCTGAGAGAGAGGGACTGAGAGACACCACTCAGTGTTCAGATATCTCCCTGAGAGAGAGGGACTCTGAGACACCACTCAGTGTACAGATACCTCCCTGAGAGAGAGGGACTGAGAGACACCACTCAGTGTACAGATATCTCCCTGAGAGACAGGGACTGAGAGACACCAGTCAGTGTACAGATATCTCCCTGAGAGAGAGGGACTGAGAGACACCAGTCAGTGTACAGATATCTCCCTGAGAGACAGGGGCTGTGAGACACCACTCAGTGTCCAGATATCTCCCTGAGAGAGAGGGACTGAGAGACACCAGTCAGTGTACAGATATCTCCCTGAGAGAGAGGGACTGAGAGACACCACTCAGTGTACAGATATCTCCCTGAGAGACAGGGACTGAGAGACACCAGTCAGTGTACAGATATCTCCCTGAGAGAGAGGGACTGAGAGACACCACTCAGTGTATAGATATCTCCCTGACAGACAGGGACTGAGAGACACCAGTCAGTGTACAGATATCTCCCTGAGAGACAGGGGCTGTGAGACACCACTCAGTGTACAGATATCTCCCTGAGAGACAGGGACTGAGAGACACCAGTCAGTGTACAGATATCTCCCTGAGAGAGAGGGACTGAGAGACACCACTCAGTGTACAGATATCTCCCTGAGAGACAGGGACTGAGAGACACCACTCAGTGTACAGATATCTCCCTGAGAGAGAGGGACTGTGAGACACCACTCAGTGTACAGATATCTCCCTGAGAGACAGGGACTGAGAGACACCAGTCAGTGTACAGATATCTCCCTGAGAGAGAGGGACTGAAAGACACCACTCAGTGTATCGATATCTCCCTGACAGACAGGGACTGAGAGACATCAGTCAGTGTACAGATATCTCCCTGAGAGACAGGGGCTGTGAGACACCAGTCAGTGTACGTATATCTCCCTGAGAGAGAGGGACTGAGAGACACCAGTCAGTGTACATATATCTCCCTGAGAGACAGGGACTGAGAGACAGCACTCAGTGTACAGATACCTCCCTGAGAAAGAGGGACTGAGAGACACCACTCAGTGCACTGATATCTCCCTGAAAGAGAGGGACTGAGAGACACCAGTCAGTGTCCAGATATTTCCCTGAGAGAGAGCAACTGAGAGACACCAGTCAGTGTACAGATATCTCCCTGAGAGAGAGGGACTGTGAGACACCACTCAGTGCACAGATATCTCCCTGAGAGAGAGGGGCTGAGAGACACCAGTCAGTGTACAGATATCTCCCTGAGAGAGAGGGACTGAGAGACACCACTCAGTGTACATAAAGCTCCCTGAGAGACAGGGACTGAGAGACACCAGTCAGTGTACAGATATCTCCCTGAGAGACAGGGACTGAGAGACACCACTCAGTATACAGATACCTCCCTGAGAGAGAGGGACTGAGAGACACCAGTCAGTGTACAGATATCTCCCTGAGACAGAGGGACTGAGAGACACCACTCATTGTACAGATATCTCCCTGAGAGACAGGGACTGAGAGACACCAGTCAGAGTACAGATATCTCCCTGAGAGAGAGGGACGGAGAGACACCACTCACTGTACAGATATGTCCCTGAGAGACAGGGACTGAGAGACACCACTCATTGTACAGATATCTCCCTGAGAGAGAGGGACTGAGAGACACCACTCAGTGTACAGATATCTCCCTGAGAGACAGGGACTGAGAGACACCAGTCAGTGTACATATATCTCCCTGAGAGACAGGGACTGAGAGACACCAGTCAGTGTACAGATATCTCCCTGAGAGACACCACTCAGTGTACAGATATCTCCCTGAGAGAGAGGGACTGAGAGACACTAGTCAGCGTACAGATAGCTCCCTGAGAGAGAGGGACTGAGAGACACCACTCAGTGTTCAGATATCTCCCTGAGATAGAGGGACTCTGAGACACCACTCAGTGTACAGATATCTCCCTGAGAGACAGGGACTGAGAGACAACAGTCAGTGTACAGATACCTCCCTGAGAGAGAGGGACTGAGAGACACCACTCAGTGTACAGATATCTCCCTGAGAGACAGGGACTGAGAGACACCAGTCAGTGTACAGATATCTCCCTGAGAGAGAGGGACTGTGAGACACCACTCAGTGTACAGATATCTCCCTGAGAGACAGGGACTGAGAGACACCAGTCAGTGTACAGATATCTCCCTGAGAGAGAGGGACTGAGAGACACCACTCAGTGTATAGATATCTCCCTGACAGACAGGGACTGAGAGAAACCAGTCAGTGTACAGATATCTCCCTGAGAGACAGGGGCTGTGAGACACCACTCAGTGTCCAGATATCTCCCTGAGAGAGAGGGACTGAGCGACACCAGTCAGTGTACAGATATCTCCCTGAGAGAGAGGGACTGAGAGACACCACTCAGTGTACAGATATCTCCCTGAGAGACAGGGACTTAGAGACACCAGTCAGTGTACAGATATCTCCCTGAGAGAGAGGGACTGAGAGACACCACTCAGTGTATAGATATCTCCCTGAGAGACAGGGACTGAGAGACACCAGTCAGTGTACAGATATCTCCCTGAGAGAGAGGGACTGAGAGACACCACTCAGTGTACAGATATCTCCCTGAGAGACAGGGACTGAGAGACGCCACTCAGTGTACAGATATCTCCCTGAGAGAGAGGGACTGTGAGACACTACTCAGTGTACAGATATCTCCCTGAGAGACAGGGACTGAGAGACACCAGTCAGTGTACAGATATCTCCCTGAGAGAGAGGGACTGAGAGACACCACTCAGTGTATAGATATCTCCCTGACAGTCAGGGACTGAGAGACACCAGGCAGTGTACAGATATCTCCCTGAGAGACAGGGGCTGTGAGACACCAGTCAGTGTACAGATATCTCCCTGAGAGAGATGGACTGAGAGACACCAGTCAGTGTACATATATCTCCCTGAGAGACAGGGACTGAGAGACAGCACTCAGTGTACAGATACCTCCCTGAGAGAGAGGGACTGAGAGACACCAGTCAGTGTACATATATCTCCCTGAGACACAGGGACTGAGAGACACCAATCAGTGTTCAGATATCTCCCTGAGAGAGGGACTCTGAGACACCACTCAGTGTACAGATATCTCCCTGAGAGACAGGGACTGAGAGACACCAGTCAGTGTACAGATACCTCCCTGAGAGAGAGGGACTGAGAGACACCAGTCAGTGTACATATATCTCCCTGAGAGACAGGGACTGAGAGACACCAGTCAGAGTACAGATATCTCCCTGAGAGAGAGGGACTGAGAGACACCACTCAGTGTACAGATATCTCCCTGAGAGAGAGGGACTGAGAGACACCAGTCAGTGTACAGATATCTCTCTGAGAGAGAGGGACCGTCAGACACCAGTCAGTGTACAGATATCTCCCTGAGAGAGAGGGACTGAGAGACACCAGTCAGTGTACAGATATCTCCCTGAGAGAGAGGGACTGAGAGACACCACTCAGTGTGCAGATATCTCTCTGAGAGAGTGGAACTGTGAGACACCAGTCAGTGTGCAGATATCTCCCTGAGAGAGAGGGACTGAGAGTCACCAGTCAGTGTACAGATATCTCCCTGAGAGTCAGGGACTGAGAGACACCAGTCAGTGTACAGATATCTCCCTGAGAGAGAGGGACTGAGAGACACCAATCAGTGTACAGATATCTCCCTGAGAGACAGGGACTGAGAGACACCACTCAGTGTACAGATATCTCCCTGAGAGACAGGGACTGAGAGACACCACTCAGTGCACAGATATCTCCCTGAGAGAGAGGGACAGAGAGACACCACTCAGTGTACAGATATCTCCCTGAGAGACAGGGACTGAGAGACACCAGTCAGTGTACATATATCTCCCTGAGAGACAGGGACTGTGCGACACCACTCAGTGTACAGATACTTCCCTGAGAGAGAGGGACTGAGAGACACCAGTCAGTGTACATATATCTCCCTGAGAGACAGGGACTGAGAGACACCAGTCAGTGTACAGATATCTCCCTGAGAGAGAGGGACTGAGAGACACCACAGTGTACAGATATCTCCCTGAGAGAGAGAGACTGAGAGACACCAGTCAGCGTACAGATATCTCCCTGAGAGAAAGGGACTGAGAGACACCAGTCAGTGTACAGATATCTCCCTGAGAGAGAGGGACTGTGAGACACCACTCAGTGTACAGATATCTCCCTGAGAGACAGGGACTGAGAGACACCAGTCAGTGTACAGATATCTCCCTGAGAGAGAGGGACTGAGAGACACCACTCAGTGTACAGATATCTCCCTGAGAGGGAGGGACTGTGAGACAACACTCAGTGTACAGATATCTCCCTGAGAGACAGGGACTGAGAGACACCAGTCAGTGTACAGATATCTCCCTGAGAGAGAGGGACTGAGAGACACCACTCAGTGTACAGATTTCTCCCTGAGAGACAGGGACTGAGAGACAACAGTCAGTGTACAGATATCTCCCTGAGAGACAGGGGCTGTGAGACACCACTCAGTGTACAGATATCTCCATGAGAGAGAGGGACTGAGAGACACCACTCAGTGTACAGATATCTCCCTGAGAGACAGGGACTGAGAGACACCAGTCAGTGTACAGATATCTCCCTGAGAGACAGGGACTGAGAGACACCACTCAGTGTATAGATATCTCCCTGAGAGACAGGGACTGAGAGACACCAGTCAGTGTACAGATATCTCCCTGAGAGAGAGGGACTGAGAGACACCACTCAGTGTCCAGATATCTCCCTGAGAGACAGGGACTGAGAGACACCAGTCAGTGTACAGATATCTCCCTGAGAGAGAGGGACTGTGAGACACCACTCAGTGTACAGATATCTCCCTGAGAGACAGGGACTGAGAGACACCAGTCAGTGTACAGATATCTCCCTGAGAGAGAGGGACTGAGAGACACCACTCAGTGTACAGATATCTCCCTGAGAGACAGGGACTGAGACACCAGTCAGTGTACAGATATCTCCCTGAGAGAGAGGGACTGAGAGACACCACTCAGTGTACATAAAGCTCCCTGAGAGTCAGGGACTGAGAGACACCAGTCAGTGTACAGATATCTCCCTGAGAGACACCACTCAGTGTACATAAAGCTCCCTGAGAGACAGGGACTGAGAGACACCAGTCAGTGTACAGATATCTCCCTGAGAGAGAGGGACTGTGAGACACCACTCAGTGTATAGATATCTCCCTGACAGACAGGGACTGAGAGACACCAGTCAGTGTACAGATATCTCCCTGAGAGACAGTGGCTGTGAGACATCACTCAGTGTACAGATATCTCCCTGAGAGAGAGGGACTGAGAGACACCAGTCAGTGTACAGATATCTCCCTGAGAGAGAGGGACTGAGAGACACCAGTCAGAGTACATATATCTCCCTGAGAGACAGGGACTGAGAGACACCACTCAGTGTACAGCTATCTCCCTGAGAGAGAGGGACTGAGAGACACCACTCAGTGTACAGATATCTCCCTGAGAGAGAGGGACTGAGAGACACCAGTCAGTGTCCAGATATCTCCCTGAGAGAGAGCAACTGAGAGACACCACTCAGTGTACAGATATCTCCCTCAGAGACAGGGAGTGAGAGACACCAGTCAGAGTACAGATATCTCCCTGAGAGAGAGGGACTGAGAGACACCACTCAGTGTACAGATATCTCCCTGAGAGACAGGGACTGAGAGACACCAGTCAGTGTACAGATATCTCCCTGAGAGAGAGGGACTGTGAGACACCACTCAGTGCACAGATATCTCCCTGAGAGAGAGGGGCTGAGAGACACCAGTCAGTGTACAGATATCTCCCTGAGAGAGAGGGACTGAGAGACACCACTCAGTGTACAGATATCTCCCTGAGAGACACCACTCAGTGTACATAAAGCTCCCTGAGAGACAGGGACTGAGAGACACCACTCAGTGTACAGATATCTCCCTGAGAGACAGGGACTGAGAGACACCACTCAGTGTACAGATACCTCCCTCAGAGAGAGGGACTGAGAGACACCAGTCAGTGTACAGATATCTCCCTGAGAGAGAGGGACTGCGAGACACCACTCAGTGTACAGATATCTCCCTGAGAGACAGGGACTGAGAGACACCAGTCAGTGTACAGATATCTCCCTGAGAGAGAGGGACGGAGAGACACCACTCACTGTACAGATATCTCCCTGAGAGACAGGGACTGAGAGACACCACTCATTGTACAGATATCTCCCTGAGAGAGAGGGACTGAGAGACACCACTCAGTGTACAGATATCTCCCTGAGAGACAGGGACTGAGAGACACCAGTCAGTGTACAGATATCTCCCTGAGAGAGAGGGACTGTGAGACACCACTCAGTGTACAGATATCTCCCTGAGAGACAGGGACTGAGAGACACCAGTCAGTGTACAGATATCTCCCTGAGAGAGAGGGACTGAGAGAAACCACTCAGTGTATAGATATCTCCCTGACAGAAAGGGACTGAGAGACACCACTCAGTGTGCAGATATCTCCCTGAGAGACAGGGAGTGAGAGACACCACTCAGTGCACAGATATCTCCCTGAGAGAGAGGGACTGAGAGACACCACTCAGTGTACAGATATCTCCCTGAGAGACAGGGACTGAGAGACACCAGTCAGTGTACATATATCTCCCTGAGAGACAGGGACTGAGCGACACCACTCAGTGTACAGATACCTCCCTGAGAGAGAGGGACTGAGAGACACCAGTCAGTGTACATATATCTCCCTGAGAGACAGGGACTGAGAGACACCAGTCAGTGTACAGATATCTCCCTGAGAGAGAGGGACTGAGAGACACCACAGTGTACAGATATCTCCCTGAGAGAGAGAGACTGAGAGACAGCAGTCAGCGTACAGATATCTCCCTGAGAGAGAGGGACTGAGAGACACCAGTCAGTGTACAGATATCTCCCTGAGAGAGAGGGACTGTGAGACACCACTCAGTGTACAGATATCTCCCTGAGAGACAGGGACTGAGAGACACCAGTCAGTGTACAGATATCTCCCTGAGAGAGAGGGACTGAGAGACACCACTCAGTGTACAGATATCTCCCTGAGAGAGAGGGACTGTGAGACAACACTCAGTGTACAGATATCTCCCTGAGAGACAGGGACTGAGAGACACCAGTCAGTGTACAGATATCTCCCTGAGAGAGAGGGACTGAGAGACACCACTCAGTGTACAGATTTCTCCCTGAGAGACAGGGACTGAGAGACAACAGTCAGTGTACAGATATCTCCCTGAGAGACAGGGGCAGTGAGACACCACTCAGTGTACAGATATCTCCATGAGAGACAGGGACTGAGAGACACCACTCAGTGTACAGATATCTCCCTGAGAGACAGGGACTGAGAGACACCAGTCAGTGTACAGATATCTCCCTGAGAGACAGGGACTGAGAGACACCACTCAGTGTATAGATATCTCCCTGAGAGACAGGGACTGAGAGACACCAGTCAGTGTACAGATATCTCCCTGAGAGAGAGGGACTGAGAGACACCACTCAGTGTACAGATATCTCCCTGAGAGACAGGGACTGAGAGACACCAGTCAGTGTACAGATATCTCCCTGAGAGAGAGGGACTGTGAGACACCACTCAGTGTACAGATATCTCCCTGAGAGACAGGGACTGAGAGACACCAGTCAGTGTACAGATATCTCCCTGAGAGAGAGGGACTGAGAGACACCACTCAGTGTACATAAAGCTCCCTGAGAGACAGGGACTGAGAGACACCAGTCAGTGTACAGATATCTCCCTGAGAGAGAGGGACTGTGAGACACCACTCAGTGTATAGATATCTCCCTGACAGACAGGGACTGAGAGACACCAGTCAGTGTACAGATATCTCCCTGAGAGACAGGGGCTGTGAGACATCACTCAGTGTACAGATATCTCCCTGAGAGAGAGGGACTGAGAGACACCAGTCAGTGTACAGATATCTCCCTGAGAGAGAGGGACTGAGAGACACCAGTCAGAGTGCATATATCTCCCTGAGAGACAGGGACTGAGAGACACCACTCAGTGTACAGCTATCTCCCTGAGAGAGAGGGACTGAGAGACACCACTCAGTGTACAGATATCTCCCTGAGAGAGAGGGACTGAGAGACACCAGTCAGTGTCCAGATATCTCCCTGAGAGAGAGCAACTGAGAGACACCACTCAGTGTACAGATATCTCCCTCAGAGACAGGGAGTGAGAGACACCAGTCAGAGTACAGATATCTCCCTGAGAGAGAGGGACTGAGAGACACCACTCAGTGTACAGATATCTCCCTGAGAGACAGGGACTGAGAGACACCAGTCAGTGTACAGATATCTCCCTGAGAGAGAGGGACTGAGAGACACCACTCAGTGTACAGATATCTCCCTGAGAGACAGGGACTGAGAGACACCAGTCAGTGTACAGATATCTCCCTGAGAGAGAGGGACTGTGAGACACCACTCAGTGTACAGATATCTCCCTGAGAGACAGGGACTGAGAGACACCAGTCAGTGTACAGATATCTCCCTGAGAGAGAGGGACTGAGAGACACCACTCAGTGTACATAAAGCTCCCTGAGAGACAGGGACTGAGAGACACCAGTCAGTGTACAGATATCTCCCTGAGAGAGAGGGACTGTGAGACACCACTCAGTGTATAGATATCTCCCTGACAGACAGGGACTGAGAGACACCAGTCAGTGTACAGATATCTCCCTGAGAGACAGGGGCTGTGAGACATCACTCAGTGTACAGATATCTCCCTGAGAGAGAGGGACTGAGAGACACCAGTCAGTGTACAGATATCTCCCTGAGAGAGAGGGACTGAGAGACACCAGTCAGAGTGCATATATCTCCCTGAGAGACAGGGACTGAGAGACACCACTCAGTGTACAGCTATCTCCCTGAGAGAGAGGGACTGAGAGACACCACTCAGTGTACAGATATCTCCCTGAGAGAGAGGGACTGAGAGACACCAGTCAGTGTCCAGATATCTCCCTGAGAGAGAGCAACTGAGAGACACCACTCAGTGTACAGATATCTCCCTCAGAGACAGGGAGTGAGAGACACCAGTCAGAGTACAGATATCTCCCTGAGAGAGAGGGACTGAGAGACACCACTCAGTGTACAGATATCTCCCTGAGAGACAGGGACTGAGAGACACCAGTCAGTGTACAGATATCTCCCTGAGAGAGAGGGACTGTGAGACACCACTCAGTGCACAGATATCTCCCTGAGAGAGAGGGGCTCAGAGACACCAGTCAGTGTACAGATATCTCCCTGAGAGAGAGGGACTGAGAGACACCACTCAGTGTACAGATATCTCCCTGAGAGACACCACTCAGTGTACATAAAGCTCCCTGAGAGACAGGGACTGAGAGACACCAGTCAGTGTACAGATATCTCCCTGAGAGACAGGGACTGAGAGACACCACTCAGTGTACAGATACCTCCCTGAGAGAGAGGGACTGAGAGACACCAGTCAGTGTACAGATATCTCCCTGAGAGAGAGGGACTGCGAGACACCACTCAGTGTACAGATATCTCCCTGAGAGACAGGGACTGAGAGACACCAGTCAGTGTACAGATATCTCCCTGAGAGAGAGGGACGGAGAGACACCACTCACTGTACAGATATCTCCCTGAGAGACAGGGACTGAGAGACACCACTCATTGTACAGATATCTCCCTGAGAGAGAGGGACTGAGAGACACCACTCAGTGTACAGATATCTCCCTGAGAGACAGGGACTGAGAGACACCAGTCAGTGTACAGATATCTCCCTGAGAGACACCACTCAGTGTACAGATATCTCCCTGAGAGAGAGGGACTGAGAGACACCAGTCATTGTACAGATATCTCCCTGAGAGAGAGGGACTGTGAGACACCACTCAGTGTACAGATATCTCCCTGAGAGACAGATACTGAGAGACACCAGTCAGTGTACAGATATCTCCCTGAGAGAGAGGGACTGTGAGACACCACTCAGTGTACAGATATCTCCCTGAGAGACAGGGACTGAGAGACACCAGTCAGTGTACAGATATCTCCCTGAGAGAGAGGGACTGAGAGACACCACTCAGTGTATAGATATCTCCCTGACAGACAGGGACTGAGAGACACCAGTCAGTGTACAGATATCTCCCTGATAGACAGGGACTGAGAGACACCAGTCAGAGTACAGATATCTCCCTGAGAGAGAGGGACGGAGAGACACCACTCACTGTACAGATATCTCCCTGAGAGACAGGGACTGAGAGACACCACTCATTGTACAGATATCTCCCTGAGAGAGAGGGACTGAGAGACACCACTCAGTGTACAGATATCTCCCTGAGAGACAGGGACTGAGAGACACCAGTCAGTGTACATATATCTGCCTCAGAGACAGGGACTGAGAGACACCACTCAGTGTACAGATACATCCCTGAGAGAGAGGGACTGAGAGACACCACTCAGTGTACATATATCTCCCTGAGAGACAGGGACTGAGAGACACCAGTCAGTGTACAGATATCTCCCTGAGAGACACCACTCAGTGTACAGATATCTCCCTGAGAGAGAGGGACTGAGAGACACCAGTCAGTGTACAGATATCTCCCTGAGAGAGAGGGACTGTGAGACACCACTCAGTGTACAGATATCTCCCTGAGAGACAGGGACTGAGAGACACCAGTCAGTGTACAGATATCTCCCTGAGAGAGAGGGACTGTGAGACACCACTCAGTGTTCAGATATCTCCCTGAGAGACAGGGACTGAGAGACACCAGTCAGTGTACAGATATCTCCCTGAGAGAGAGGGACTGAGAGACACCACTCAGTGTATAGATATCTCCCTGACAGACAGGGACTGAGAGACACCAGTCAGTGTACAGATATCTCCCTGAGAGACAGGGGCTGTGAGACTCCACTCAGTGTCCAGATATCTCCCTGAGAGAGAGGGACTGAGAGACACCAGTCAGTGTACTGATATCTCCCTGAGAGAGAGGGACTGAGAGTCACCAGTCAGTGTACATATATCTCCCTGAGAGACAGGGACTGAGAGACAGCACTCAGTGTACAGATACCTCCCTGAGAGAGAGGGACTGAGAGACACCAGTCAGTGTACATATATCTCCCTGAGACACAGGGACTGAGAGACACCACTCAGTGTTCAGATACCTCCCTGAGAGAGTGGGACTCTGAGACACCACTCAGTGTACAGATATCTCCCTGAGAGACAGGGACTGAGAGACACCAGTCAGTGTACAGATACCTCCCTGAGAGAGAGGGACTGAGAGACACCAGTCACTGTACATATATCTCCCTGAGAAACAGGGACTGAGAGACACCAGTCAGTGTACTGATATCTCCCTGAGAGAGAGGGACTGAGAGTCACCAGTCAGTGTACATATATCTCCCTGAGAGACAGGGACTGAGAGACAGCACTCAGTGTACAGATACCTCCCTGAGAGAGAGGGACTGAGAGACACCAGTCAGTGTACATATATCTCCCTGAGACACAGGGACTGAGAGACACCACTCAGTGTTCAGATACCTCCCTGAGAGAGTGGGACTCTGAGACACCACTCAGTGTACAGATATCTCCCTGAGAGACAGGGACTGAGAGACACCAGTCAGTGTACAGATATCTCCCTGAGAGAGAGGGACTGAGAGACACCGGTCAGTGTACAGATATCTCCCTGAGAGAGAGGTACTGAGAGACACCACTCAGTGTACAGATATCTCCCTGAGAGACAGGGATTGAGAGACACGACTCAGTGTTCAGATATCTCCCTGAGAGACAGGGACTGAGAGACACCACTCAGTGTACAGATATCTCCCTGAGAGAGAGGGACTGAGAGACACCACTCAGTGTACAGATATCTCCCTGAGAGAGAGGGACTGAGAGACACCAGTCATTGTACATATATCTCCCTGAGAGACAGGGACTGAGAGACACCACTCAGTGTACAGATACCTCCCTGAGAGAGAGGGACTGAGAGACACAAGTCAGTGTACAGATATCTCCCTGAGAGAGAGGGACTGTGAGACACCACTCAGTGTACAGATATCTCCCTGAGAGACAGGGACTGAGAGACACCAGTCAGTGTACAGATATCTCCCTGAGAGAGAGGGACTGAGAGACACCACTCAGTGTATAGATATCTCCCCGACAGACAGGGACTGAGAGACACCAGTCAGTGTACAGATATCTCCCTGAGAGACAGGGGCTGTGAGACACCACTGAGTGTACAGATATCTCCCTGAGAGACAGGGACTGAGAGACACCAGTCAGTGTACAGATATCTCCCTGAGAGAGAGGGACTGAGAGACACCACTCAGTGTACAGATATCTCCCTGAGAGACAGGGACTGAGAGACACCACTCAGTGTACAGATATCTCCCTGAGAGAGAGGGACTGTGAGACACCACTCAGTGTACAGATATCTCCCTGAGAGACAGGGACTGAGAGACACCAGTCAGTGTACAGATATCTCCCTGGGAGAGAGGGAATGAGAGACACCACTCAGTGTATAGATATCTCCCTGACAGACAGGGACTGAGAGACGCCAGTTAGTGTACAGATATCTCCCTGAGAGACAGGGGCTGTGAGACACCATTCAGTGTACAGATATCTCCCTGAGAGAGAGGGACTGAGAGACACCAGTCAGTGTACATATATCTCCCTGAGAGACAGGGACTGAGAGACAGCACTCAGTGTACAGATACCTCCCTGAGAGAGAGGGACTGAGAGACACCAGTCAGTGTACATATATCTCCCTGAGACACAGGGACTGAGAGACACCACTCAGTGTTCAGATATCTCCCTGAGAGAGGGACTCTGAGACACCACTCAGTGTACAGATATCTCCCTGAGAGACAGGGACTGAGAGACACCAGTCAGTGTACAGATACCTCCCTGAGAGAGAGGGACTGAGAGACACCAGTCAGTGTACATATATCTCCCTGAGAGACAGGGACTGAGAGACACCAGTCAGAGTACAGATATCTCCCTGAGAGAGAGGGACTGAGAGACACCACTCAGTGTACAGATATCTCCCTGAGAGAGAGGGACTGAAAGACGCCAGTCAGTGTACAGATATCTCTCTGAGAGAGAGGGACTGTCAGACACCAGTCAGTGTACAGATATCTCCCTGAGAGAGAGGGACTGAGGGACACCAGTCAGTGTACAGATATCTCCCTGAGAGAGAGGGACTGAGAGACACCACTCAGTGTACAGATATCTCTCTGAGAGAGAGGAACTGTGAGACACCAGTCAGTGTACAGATATCTCCCTGAGAGAGAGGGACTGAGAGTCACCAGTCAGTGTACAGATATCTCCCTGAGAGTCAGGGACTGAGAGACACCAGTCAGTGTACAGATATCTCCCTGAGAGAGAGGGACTGAGAGACACCACTCAGTGTACAGATATCTCCCTGAGAGACAGGGACTGAGAGACACCACTCAGTGTACAGATATCTCCATGAGAGACAGGGACTGAGAGACAACACTCAGTGCACAGATATCTCCCTGAGAGAGAGGGACTGAGAGACACCACTCAGTGTACAGATATCTCCCTGAGAGAGAGGGACTGAGAGACACCAGTCAGTGTACATATATCTCCCTGAGAGACAGGGACTGAGCGACACCACTCAGTGTACAGATACCTCCCTGAGAGAGAGGGACTGAGAGACACCAGTCAGTGTACATATATCTCCCTGAGAGACAGGGACTGAGAGACACCAGTCAGTGTACAGATATCTCCCTGAGAGAGAGGGACTGAGAGACACCACAGTGAACAGATATCTCCCTGAGAGAGAGGGACTGAGAGACACCAGTCAGCGTACAGATATCTCCCTGAGAGAGAGGGACTGAGAGACACCAGTCAGTGTACAGATATCTCCCTGAGAGAGAGGGACTGTGAGACACCACTCAGTGTACAGATATCTCCCTGAGAGAGAGGGACTGAGAGACACCACTCAGTGTACAGATATCTCCCTGAGAGAGAGGGACTGTGAGACAACACTCAGTGTACAGATATCTCCCTGAGAGACAGGGACTGAGAGACACCAGTCAGTGTACAGATATCTCCCTGAGAGAGAGGGACTGAGAGACACCACTCAGTGTACAGATTTCTCCCTGAGAGACAGGGACTGAGAGACAACAGTCAGTGTACAGATATCTCCCTGAGAGACAGGGGATGTGAGACACCACTCAGTGTACAGATATCTCCATGAGAGAGAGGGACTGAGAGACACCACTCAGTGTACAGATATCTCCCTGAGAGACAGGGACTGAGAGACACCAGTCAGTGTACAGATATCTCCCTGAGAGACAGGGACTGAGAGACACCACTCAGTGTATAGATATCTCCCTGAGAGACAGGGACTGAGAGACACCAGTCAGTGTACAGATATCTCCCTGAGAGAGAGGGACTGAGAGACACCACTCAGTGTACAGATATCTCCCTGAGAGACAGGGACTGAGAGACACCAGTCAGTGTACAGATATCTCCCTGAGAGAGAGGGACTGTGAGACACCACTCAGTGTACAGATATCTCCCTGAGAGACAGGGACTGAGAGACACCAGTCAGTGTACAGATATCTCCCTGAGAGAGAGGGACAGAGAGACACCACTCAGTGTACAGATATCTCCCTGAGAGACAGGGACTGAGACACCAGTCAGTGTACAGATATCTCCCTGAGAGAGAGGGACTGAGAGACACCACTCAGTGTACAGATATCTCCCTGAGAGAGAGGGACTGAGAGACACCAGTCAGTGTACAGATATCTCTCTGAGAGAGAGGGACTGTCAGACACCAGTCAGTGTACAGATATCTCCCTGAGAGAGAGGGAGTGAGGGACACCAGTCAGTGTACAGATATCTCCCTGAGAGAGAGGGACTGAGAGACACCACTCAGTGTACAGATATCTCTCTGAGAGAGAGGAACTGTGAGACACCAGTCAGTGTACAGATATCTCCCTGAGAGAGAGGGACTGAGAGTCACCAGTCAGTGTACAGATATCTCCCTGAGAGTCAGGGACTGAGAGACACCAGTCAGTGTACAGATATCTCCCTGAGAGAGAGGGACTGAGAGACACCACTCAGTGTACAGATATCTCCCTGAGAGACAGGGACTGAGAGACACCACTCAGTGTACAGATTTCTCCCTGAGAGACAGGGACTGAGAGACAACAGTCAGTGTACAGATATCTCCCTGAGAGAGAGGGACTGAGAGACACCACTCAGTGTACAGATATCTCCCTGAGAGACAGGGACTGAGAGACACCAGTCAGTGTACAGATATCTCCCTGAGAGAGAGGGACTGTGAGACACCACTCAGTGTACAGATATCTCCCTGAGAGACAGGGACTGAGAGACACCAGTCAGTGTACAGATATCTCCCTGAGAGAGAGGGACTGTGAGACACCACTCAGTGTACAGATATCTCCCTGAGAGACAGGGACTGAGAGACACCAGTCAGTGTACAGATATCTCCCTGAGAGAGAGGGACAGAGAGACACCACTCAGTGTACAGATATCTCCCTGAGAGACTGGGACTGAGACACCAGTCAGTGTACAGATATCTCCCTGAGAGAGAGGGACTGAGAGACACCACTCAGTGTACAGATATCTCCCTGAGAGAGAGGGACTGAGAGACACCAGTCAGTGTACAGATATCTCTCTGAGAGAGAGGGACTGTCAGACACCAGTCAGTGTACAGATATCTCCCTGAGAGAGAGGGAGTGAGGGACACCAGTCAGTGTACAGATATCTCCCTGAGAGAGAGGGACTGAGAGACACCACTCAGTGTACAGATATCTCTCTGAGAGAGAGGAACTGTGAGACACCAGTCAGTGTACAGATATCTCCCTGAGAGAGAGGGACTGAGAGTCACCAGTCAGTGTACAGATATCTCCCTGAGAGTCAGGGACTGAGAGACACCAGTCAGTGTACAGATATCTCCCTGAGAGAGAGGGACTGAGAGACACCACTCAGTGTACAGATATCTCCCTGAGAGACAGGGACTGAGAGACACCACTCAGTGTACAGATATCTCCATGAGAGACAGGGACTGAGAGACAACACTCAGTGCACAGATATCTCCCTGAGAGAGAGGGACTGAGAGACACCACTCAGTGTACAGATATCTCCCTGAGAGAGAGGGACTGAGAGACACCAGTCAGTGTACAGATATCTCCCTGAGAGAGAGGGACTGAGAGACACCAGTCAGAGTACATATATCTCCCTGAGAGACAGGGACTGAGTGACACCACTCAGTGTACAGCTATCTCCCTGAGAGAGAGGGACTGAGAGACACCACTCAGTGTACAGATATCTCCCTGAGAGAGAGGGACTGAGAGACACCAGTCAGTGTCCAGATATCTCCCTGAGAGAGAGCAACTGAGAGACACCACTCAGTGTACAGATATCTCCCTCAGAGACAGGGAGTGAGAGACACCAGTCAGAGTACAGATATCTCCCTGAGAGAGAGGGACTGAGAGACACCACTCAGTGTACAGATATCTACCTGAGAGACAGGAACTGAGAGACACCAGTCAGTGTACAGATATCTCCCTGAGAGAGAGGGACTGTGAGACACCACTCAGTGCACAGATATCTCCCTGAGAGAGAGGGGCTGAGAGACACCAGTCAGTGTACAGATATCTCCCTGAGAGAGAGGGACTGAGAGACACCACTCAGTGTACAGATATCTCCCTGAGAGACACCACTCAGTGTACATAAAGCTCCCTGAGAGACAGGGACTGAGAGACACCAGTCAGTGTACAGATATCTCCCTGAGAGACAGGGACTGAGAGACACCACTCAGTGTACAGATACCTCCCTGAGAGAGAGGGACTGAGAGACACCAGTCAGTGTACAGATATCTCCCTGAGAGAGAGGGACTGAGAGACACCACTCAGTGTACAGATATCTCCCTGAGAGACAGGGACTGAGAGACACCAGTCAGAGTACAGATATCTCACTGAGAGAGAGGGACGGAGAGACACCACTCACTGTACAGATATCTCCCTGAGAGACAGGGACTGAGAGACACCACTCATTGTACAGATATCTCCCTGAGAGAGAGGGACTGAGAGACACCACTCAGTGTACAGATATCTCCCTGAGAGACAGGGACTGAGAGACACCAGTCAGTGTACATATATCTCCCTCAGAGACAGGGACTGAGAGACACCACTCAGTGTACAGATACATCCCTGAGAGAGAGGGACTGAGAGACACCACTCAGTGTACATATATCTCCCTGAGAGACAGGGACTGAGAGACACCAGTCATTGTACAGATATCTCCCTGAGAGACACCACTCAGTGTACAGATATCTCCCTGAGAGAGAGGGACTGAGAGAGACCAGTCAGTGTACAGATATCTCCCTGAGAGAGAGGGACTGTGAGACACCACTCAGTGTACAGATATCTCCCTGAGAGACAGGGACTGAGAGACACCAGTCAGTGTACAGATATCTCTCTGAGAGAGAGGGACTGAGAGACACCACTAAGTGTATAGATATCTCCCTGACAGACAGGGACTGAGAGACACCAGTCAGTGTACAGATATCTCCCTGAGAGACAGGGGCTGTGAGACACCACTCAGTGTACAGATATCTCCCTGAGAGAGAGGGACTTTGAGACACCACTCAGTGCACAGATATCTCCCTGAGAGAGAGGGGCTGAGAGACACCAGTCAGTGTACAGATATCTCCCTGAGAGAGAGGGACTGAGAGACACCACTTAGTGTACAGATATCTCCCTGAGAGACACCACTCAGTGTACATAAAGCTCCCTGAGAGACTGGGACTGGGAGACACCAGTCAGTGTACAGATATCTCCCTGAGAGACAGGGACTGAGAGTCACCACTCAGTGTACAGATACCTCCCTGAGAGAGAGGGACTGAGAGACACCAGTCAGTGTACAGATATCTCCCTGAGAGAGAGGGACTGAGAGACACCAGTCAGAGTACAGATATCTCACTGAGAGACACCACTCAGTGTACAGATATCTCCCTGAGAGACAGGGACTGAGAGACACCAGTCAGAGTACAGATATCTCCCTGAGAGAGAGGGACGGAGAGACACCACTCACTGTACAGATATCTCCCTGAGAGACAGGGACTGAGAGACACCACTCATTGTACAGATATCTCCCTGAGAGAGAGGGACTGAGAGACACCACTCAGTGTACAGATATCTCCCTGAGAGACAGGGACTGAGAGACACCAGTCAGTGTACATATATCTCCCTCAGAGACAGGGACTGAGAGACACCACTCAGTGTACAGATACATCCCTGAGAGAGAGGGACTGAGAGACACCACTCAGTGTACATATATCTCCCTGAGAGACAGGGACTGAGAGACACCAGTCAGTGTACAGATATCTCCCTGAGAGACACCACTCAGTGTACAGATATCTCCCTGAGAGAGAGGGACTGAGAGACACCAGTCAGTGTACAGATATCTCCCTGAGAGAGAGGGACTGTGAGACACCACTCAGTGTACAGATATCTCCCTGAGAGACAGGGACTGAGAGACACCAGTCAGTGTACAGATATCTCCCTGAGAGAGAGGGACTGAGAGACACCACTCAGTGTATAGATATCTCCCTGACAGACAGGGACTGAGAGACACCAGTCAGTGTACAGATATCTCCCTGAGAGACAGGGGCTGTGAGACACCACTCAGTGTCCAGATATCTCCCTGAGAGAGAGGGACTGAGAGACACCAGTCAGTGTACAGATATCTCCCTGAGAGAGAGGGACTGAGAGACACCAGTCAGAGAACATATATCTCCCTGAGAGACAGGGACTGAGAGACAGCACTCAGTGTACAGAATCCTCCCTGAGAGAGAGGGACTGAGAGACACCAGTCAGTGTACATATATCTCCCTGAGACACAGGGACTGAGAGACACCACTCAGTGTTCAGATATCTCCCTGAGAGAGAGGGACTCTGAGACACCACTCAGTGTACAGATATCTCCCTGAGAGACAGGGACTGAGAGACACCAGTCAGTGTACAGATACCTCCCTGAGAGAGAGGGACTGAGAGACACCAGTCAGTGTACATATATCTCCCTGAGAAACAGGGACTGAGAGACACCACTCAGTGTACAGATATCTCCCTGAGAGAGAGGGACTGAGAGACACCACTCAGTGTACAGATATCTCCCTGAGAGAGAGCTACTGAGAGACACCAGTCAGTGGACAGATATCTCTTTGAGAGAGAGGGACTGTGAGACACCAGTCAGTGTACAGATATCTCCCTGAGAGAGAGGGACTGAGAGACACCAGTCAGAGTACAGATATCTCCCTGAGAGAGAGGGACTGAGAGACACCAGTCAGTGTACAGATAGCTCCCTGAGAGAGAGGTACTGAGAGACACCACTCAGTGTACAGATATCTCCCTGAGAGACAGGGACTGAGAGACACGACTCAGTGTACAGATATCTCCCTGAGAGACAGGGACTGAGAGACACCTGTCAGTGTACAGATATCTCCCTGAGAGAGAGGGACTCAGAGACACCACTCAGTGTACAGATATCTCCCTGAGAGAGAGGGACTGAGAGACACCAGTCAGCGTACAGATATCTCCCTGAGAGAGAGGGACTGAGAGACACCAGTCAGTGTACAGATATCTCCCTGAGAGAGAGGGACTGTGAGACACCACTCAGTGTACAGATATCTCCCTGAGAGACAGGGACTGAGAGACACCAGTCAGTGTACAGATATCTCCCTGAGAGAGAGGGACTGAGAGACACCAGTCAGTGTACAGATATCTCCCTGAGAGACAGGGACTGAGAGACACCAGTCATTGTACATATATCTCCCTGAGAGAGAGGGACTGAGAGACACCAGTCAGTGTACAGATATCTCCCTGAGAGAGAGGGACTGTGAGACACCACTCAGTGTACAGATATCTCCCTGAGAGACAGGGACTGAGAGACACCAGTCCGTGTACAGATATCTCCCTGAGAGAGAGGGACTGAGAGACACCACTCAGTGTACAGATTTCTCCCTGAGAGAGAGGGACTGAGAGACACCAGTCAGTGTACATATATCTCCCTGAGAGACAGGGACTGAGAGACACCACTCAGTGTACAGATACCTCCCTGAGAGAGAGGGACTGAGAGACACCAGTCAGTGTACATATATCTCCCTGAGAGACAGGGACTGAGAGACACCACTCAGTGTACAGATATCTCCCTGAGAGAGAGGGACTGAGAGACACCACTCAGTGCACAGATATCTCCCTGAGAGACAGGGACTGAGAGACACCAGTCAGAGTACAGATATCTCCCTGAGAGAGAGGGACTGAGAGACACCATTCAGTCTACAGATATCTCCCTGAGAGACAGGAACTGAGAGACACCACTCAGTGTACAGATAAATCCCTGAGAGAGAGGGACTGAGAGACACCACTCAGTGTACAGATAAATCCCTGAGAGAGAGGGACTGAGAGACACCACTCAGTGTACAGATAAATCCCTGAGAGAGAGGGACTGAGAGACACCACTCAGTGTACAGATATCTCCCTGAGAGAGAGGGACTGAGAGACACTAGTCAGTGTACAGATATCTCCCTGAGAGAGAGGGACTGAGAGACACCAGTCAGTGTACAGATATCTCCCTGAGAGTCAGTGACTGAGAGACACCACTCAGTGTACAGATATCTCCCTGAGAGAGGGACTGAGAGACACCAGTCAGTGTACAGATATCTCCCTGAGAGAGAGGGACTGAGAGACAACAGTCAGTGTACAGATATCTCCCTGAGAGAGAGGGACTGAGAGACACCAGTCAGTGTACAGATATCTCCCTGAGAGAGAGGGACTGAGACACACCAATCAGTGTACATATATCTCCCTGAGAGACAGGGACTGAGAGACACCACTCAGTGTACAGATACCTCCCTGAGAGAGAGGGACTGAGAGACACCAGTCAGTGTACATATATCTCCCTGAGACACAGGGACTGATAGACACCACTCAGTGTTCAGATATCTCCCTGAGAGAGAGGGACTGAGAGACACCAGTCAGTGTACAGATATCTCCCTGAGAGACAGGGACTGAGAGACACCAGTCAGTGTACAGATACCTCCCTGAGAGAGAGGGACTGAGAGACACCAGTCAGTGTACTTATATCTCCCTGAGAGACAGGGACTGAGAGACACCACTCAGTGTACAGATATCTCCCTGAGAGAGAGGGACTGAGAGACACCAGTCAGTGTACAGATATCTCCCTGAGAGAGAGGGACTGAGAGACACCACTCAGTGCACAGATATCTCCCTGAGAGACAGGGACTGAGAGACACCAGTCAGAGTACAGATATCTCCCTGAGAGAGAGGGACTGAGAGACACCATTCAGTCTACAGATATCTCCCTGAGAGACAGGAACTGAGAGACACCACTCAGTGTACAGATAAATCCCTGAGAGAGAGGGACTGAGAGACACCACTCAGTGTACAGATAAATCCCTGAGAGAGAGGGACTGAGAGACACCACTCAGTGTACAGATAAATCCCTGAGAGAGAGGGACTGAGAGACACCACTCAGTGTACAGATATCTCCCTGAGAGAGAGGGACTGAGAGACACTAGTCAGTGTACAGATATCTCCCTGAGAGAGAGGGACTGAGAGACACCAGTCAGTGTACAGATATCTCCCTGAGAGTCAGTGACTGAGAGACACCACTCAGTGTACAGATATCTCCCTGAGAGAGGGACTGAGAGACACCAGTCAGTGTACAGATATCTCCCTGAGAGAGAGGGACTGAGAGACAACAGTCAGTGTACAGATATCTCCCTGAGAGAGAGGGACTGAGAGACACCAGTCAGTGTACAGATATCTCCCTGAGAGAGAGGGACTGAGACACACCAATCAGTGTACATATATCTCCCTGAGAGACAGGGACTGAGAGACACCACTCAGTGTACAGATACCTCCCTGAGAGAGAGGGACTGAGAGACACCAGTCAGTGTACATATATCTCCCTGAGACACAGGGACTGATAGACACCACTCAGTGTTCAGATATCTCCCTGAGAGAGAGGGACTGAGAGACACCAGTCAGTGTACAGATATCTCCCTGAGAGACAGGGACTGAGAGACACCAGTCAGTGTACAGATACCTCCCTGAGAGAGAGGGACTGAGAGACACCAGTCAGTGTACTTATATCTCCCTGAGAGACAGGGACTGAGAGACACCACTCAGTGTACAGATATCTCCCTGAGAGAGAGGGACTGAGAGACACCAGTCAGTGTACAGATATCTCCCTGAGAGAGAGGGACTGAGAGACACCAGTCAGTGTACAGATATCTCCCTGAGAGAGAGGTACTGAGAAACACCACTCTTTGTACAGATATCTCCCTGAGAGACAGGGACTGAGAGACACCACTCAGTGTACAGATATCTCCCTGAGAGACAGGGACTGAGAGACACCACTCAGTGTACAGATATCTCCCTGAGAGAGAGGGACTGAGAGACACCAGTCAGTGTACATATATCTCCCTGAGAGACAGGGACTGAGAGACACCACTCAGTGTACAGATACCTCCCTGAGAGAGAGGGACTGAGAGACACCAGTCAGTGTACATATATCTCCCTGAGAGTCAGGGACTGAGAGACACCAGTCAGTGTACAGATATCTCCCTGAGAGAGAGGGACTCAGAGACGCCACTCAGTGTACAGATATCCCCCTGAGAGAGAGGGACTGAGAGACACCAGTCAGTGTACAGATATCTCCCTGAGAGAGAGG
The DNA here is from genome assembly GCF_036365525.1 of Heterodontus francisci. Lineage (NCBI taxonomy): Eukaryota > Metazoa > Chordata > Chondrichthyes > Heterodontiformes > Heterodontidae > Heterodontus > Heterodontus francisci. The sequence goes on along the minus strand of NC_090384.1, from coordinate 8,477,959 downwards.
GACTGTGAGACAGCACTCAGTGTACAGATATCTCCCTGAGAGACAGGGACTGAGAGACACCAGTCAGTGTACAGATATCTCCCTGAGAGAGAAGGACTGAGAGACACCACTCAGTGTACAGATTTCTCCCTGAGAGACAGGGACTGAGAGACACCAGTCAGTGTACAGATATCTCCCTGAGAGACAGGGGCTGTGAGACACCACTCAGTGTACAGATATCTCCCTGAGAGAGAGGGACTGAGAGACACCAGTCAGTGTACAGATATCTCCCTGAGAGAGAGGGACTGAGAGACACCAGTCAGTGTACATATATCTCCCTGAGAGACAGGGACTGAGAGACACCACTCAGTGTACAGATACCTCCCTGAGAGAGAGGGACTGAGAGACACCAGTCAGTGTACATATATCTCCCTGAGAGACAGGGACTGAGAGACACCACTCAGTGTACAGATATCTCCCTGAGAGAGAGGGACTGAGAGACACCACTCAGTGCACAGATATCTCCCTGAGAGACAGGGAGTGAGAGACACCAGTCAGAGTACAGATATCTCCCTGAGTGAGAGGGACTGAGAGACACCATTCAGTCTACAGATATCTCCCTGAGAGACAGGAACTGAGAGACACCACTCAGTGTACAGATATCTCCCTGAGAGAGAGGGACTGAGAGACACCACTCAGCGTACAGATATCTCCCTGAGAGACAAGGACTGAGAGACACCAGTCAGTGTACATATATCTCCTTGAGAGACAGGGACTGAGAGACACCACTCAGTGTACAGATACCTTCCTGAGAGAGGGACTGAGAGACACCAGTCAGTGTACATATATCTCCCTGAGAGACAGGGACTGAGAGACACCAGTCAGTGTACAGATAAATCCCTGAGAGAGAGGGACTGAGAGACACCACTCAGTGTACAGATATCTCCCTGAGAGAGAGGGACTGAGAGACACTAGTCAGCGTACAGATATCTCCCTGAGAGAGAGGGACTGAGAGACACCAGTCAGTGTACAGATATCTCCCTGAGAGACAGGGACTGAGAGACACCACTCAGTGTACAGATATCTCCCTGAGAGAGGGACTGAGAGACACCAGTCAGTGTACAGATATCTCCCTGAGAGAGAGGGACTGAGAGACACCAGTCAGTGTACAGATATCTCCCTGAGAGAGAGGGACTGAGAGACACCACTCAGTGTTCAGATATCTCCCTGAGAGAGAGGGACTGAGAGACACCACTCAGTGTACAGATATCTCCCTGAGAGACAGGGACTGAGAGACACCACTCAGTGTACAGATATCTCCCTGAGAGAGAGGGACTGAGAGACACCAGTCAGTGTACAGATATCTCCCTGAGAGAGAGGGACTGAGAGACACCAATCAGTGTACATATATCTCCCTGAGAGACAGGGACTGAGAGACACCACTCAGTGTACAGATACCTCCCTGAGAGAGAGGGACTGAGAGACACCAGTCAATGTACATATATCTCCCTGAGACACAGGGACTGAGAGACACCACTCAGTGTTCAGATATCTCCCTGAGAGAGAGGGACTGAGAGACACCAGTCAGTGTACAGATATCTCCCTGAGAGACAGGGACTGAGAGACACCAGTCAGAGTACAGATATCTCCCTGAGAGAGAGGGACTGAGAGACACCAGTCAGTGTACATATATCTCCCTGAGAGACAGGGACTGAGAGATACCACTCAGTGTACAGATATCTCCCTGAGAGAGAGGGACTGAGAGACACCAGTCAGTGTACAGATATCTCCCTGAGAGAGAGGGACTGAGAGACACCAGTCAGTGTACAGATATCTCCCTGAGAGAGAGGTACTGAGAGACACCACTCAGTGTACAGATATCTCCCTGAGAGACAGGGACTGAGAGACACCACTCAGTGTACAGATATCTCCCTGAGAGACAGGGACTGAGAGACACCACTCAGTGTACAGATATCTCCCTGAGAGAGAGGGACTGAGAGACACCACTCAGTGTACAGATATCTCCCTGAGAGAGAGGGACTGAGAGACACCAGTCAGTGTACATATATCTCCCTGAGAGACAGGGACTGAGAGACACCACTCAGTGTACAGATACCTCCCTGAGAGTGAGGGACTGAGAGACACCAGTCAGTGTACATATATCTCCCAGAGAGACAGGGACTGAGAGACACCAGTCAGTGTACAGATATCTCCCTGAGAGAGAGGGACTTCAGAGACACCACTCATTGTACAGATATCTCCCTGAGAGAGAGGGACTGAGAGACACCAGTCAGCGTACAGATATATCCCTGAGAGAGAGGGACTGAGAGACACCAGTCAGTGTACAGATATCTCCCTGAGAGAGAGGGACTGTGAGACACCACTCAGTGTACAGATATCTCCCTGAGAGAGAGGGACTGAGAGACACCAGTCTGCGTACAGATATCTCCCTGAGAGAGAGGGACTGAGAGACACCAGTCAGTGTACAGATATCTCCCTGAGAGAGAGGGACTGTGAGACACCACTCAGTGTACAGATATCTCCCTGAGAGACAGGGACTGAGAGACACCAGTCAGTGTACAGATATCTCCCTGAGAGAGAGGGACTGAGAGACACCAGTCAGTGTACAGATATCTCCCTGAGAGACAGGGACTGAGAGACACCACTCAGTGCACAGATATCTCCCTGAGAGACAGGGACTGAGAGACACCAGTCAGAGTACAGATATCTCCCTGAGTGAGAGGGACTGAGAGACACCACTCAGTGTACAGATATCTCCCTGAGAGAGAGGGACTGAGAGACACTAGTCAGCGTACAGATATCTCCCTGAGAGAGAGGGACTGAGAGACACCAGTCAGTGTACAGATATCTCCCTGAGAGACAGGGACTGAGAGACACCACTCAGTGTACAGATATCTCCCTGAGAGAGGGACTGAGAGACACCAGTCAGTGTACAGATATCTCCCTGAGAGAGAGGGACTGAGAGACACCAGTCAGTGTACAGATATCTCCCTGAGAGAGAGGGACTGAGAGACACCACTCAGTGTTCAGATATCTCCCTGAGAGAGAGGGACTGAGAGACACCACTCAGTGTACAGATATCTCCCTGAGAGACAGGGACTGAGAGACACCACTCAGTGTACAGATATCTCCCTGAGAGAGAGGGACTGAGAGACACCAGTCAGTGTACAGATATCTCCCTGAGAGAGAGGGACTGAGAGACACCAATCAGTGTACATATATCTCCCTGAGAGACAGGGACTGAGAGACACCACTCAGTGTACAGATACCTCCCTGAGAGAGAGGGACTGAGAGACACCAGTCAATGTACATATATCTACCTGAGACACAGGGACTGAGAGACACCACTCAGTGTTCAGATATCTCCCTGAGAGAGAGGGACTGAGAGACACCAGTCAGTGTACAGATATCTCCCTGAGAGACAGGGACTGAGAGACACCAGTCAGTGTACATATATCTCCTTGAGAGACAGGGACTGAGAGACACCACTCAGTGTACAGATACCTTCCTGAGAGAGGGACTGAGAGACACCAGTCAGTGTACATATATCTCCCTGAGAGACAGGGACTGAGAGACACCAGTCAGTGTACAGATAAATCCCTGAGAGAGAGGGACTGAGAGACACCACTCAGTGTACAGATATCTCCCTGAGAGAGAGGGACTGAGAGACACTAGTCAGCGTACAGATATCTCCCTGAGAGAGAGGGACTGAGAGACACCAGTCAGTGTACAGATATCTCCCTGAGAGACAGGGACTGAGAGACACCACTCAGTGTACAGATATCTCCCTGAGAGAGGGACTGAGAGACACCAGTCAGTGTACAGATATCTCCCTGAGAGAGAGGGACTGAGAGACACCAGTCAGTGTACAGATATCTCCCTGAGAGAGAGGGACTGAGAGACACCACTCAGTGTTCAGATATCTCCCTGAGAGAGAGGGACTGAGAGACACCACTCAGTGTACAGATATCTCCCTGACAGACAGGGACTGAGAGACACCACTCAGTGTACAGATATCTCCCTGAGAGAGAGGGACTGAGAGACACCAGTCAGTGTACAGATATCTCCCTGAGAGAGAGGGACTGAGAGACACCAATCAGTGTACATATATCTCCCTGAGAGACAGGGACTGAGAGACACCACTCAGTGTACAGATACCTCCCTGAGAGAGAGGGACTGAGAGACACCAGTCAATGTACATATATCTACCTGAGACACAGGGACTGAGAGACACCACTCAGTGTTCAGATATCTCCCTGAGAGAGAGGGACTGAGAGACACCAGTCAGTGTACAGATATCTCCCTGAGAGACAGGGACTGAGAGACACCAGTCAGAGTACAGATATCTCCCTGAGAGAGAGGGACTGAGAGACACCACTCAGTGTACAGATATCTCCCTGAGAGAGAGGGACTGAGAGACACTAGTCAGCGTACAGATATCTCCCTGAGAGAGAGGGACTGAGAGACACCAGTCAGTGTACAGATATCTCCCTGAGAGACAGGGACTGAGAGACACCACTCAGTGTACAGATATCTCCCAGAGAGAGGGACTGAGAGACACCAGTCAGTGTACAGATATCTCCCTGAGAGAGAGGGACTGAGAGACACCACTCAGTGTACAGATATCTCCCTGAGAGAGAGGGACTGAGAGACACCAGTCAGTGTACAGATATCTCCCTGAGAGAGAGGGACTGAGAGACACCACTCAGTGTACAGATATCTCCCTGAGAGAGAGGGACTGAGAGACACCAGTCAATGTACATATATCTCCCTGAGAGAGAGGGACTGAGAGACACCAGTCAGCGTACAGATATATCCCTGAGAGAGACGGACTGAGAGACACCAGTCAGTGTACAGATATCTCCCTGAGAGAGAGGGACTGAGAGACACCAGTCAGTGTACAGATATCTCCCTGAGAGACAGGGACTGAGAGACACCAGTCAGTGTACAGATATCTCCCTGAGAGAGAGGGACTGAGAGACACCAGTCAGCGTACAGATATCTCCCTGAGAGAGAGGGACTGAGAGACACCAGTCAGTGTACAGATATCTCCCTGAGAGAGAGGGACTGAGAGACACCAGTCTGCGTACAGATATCTCCCTGAGAGAGAGGGACTGAGAGACACCAGTCAGTGTACAGATATCTCCCTGAGAGAGAGGGACTGTGAGACACCACTCAGTGTACAGATATCTCCCTGAGAGACAGGGACTGAGAGACACCAGTCAGTGTACAGATATCTCCCTGAGAGAGAGGGACTGAGAGACACCAGTCAGTGTACAGATATCTCCCTGAGAGACAGGGACTGAGAGACACCAGTCATTGTACAGATATCTCCCTGAGAGAGAGGGACTGAGAGACACCAGTCAGTGTACAGATATCTCCCTGAGAGAGAGGGACTGTGAGACACCACTCAGTGTACAGATATCTCCCTGAGAGAGAGGGACTGAGAGACACCAGTCAGTGTACATATATCTCCCTGAGAGACAGGGACTGAGAGACACCACTCAGTGTACAGATACCTCCCTGAGAGTGAGGGACTGAGAGACACCAGTCAGTGTACATATATCTCCCTGAGAGACAGGGACTGAGAGACACCAGTCAGTGTACAGATATCTCCCTGAGAGAGAGGGACTCAGAGACACCACTCAATGTACAGATATCTCCCTGAGAGAGAGGGACTGAGAGACACCAGTCAGCGTACAGATATATCCCTGAGAGAGAGGGACTGAGAGACACCAGTCAGTGTACAGATATCTCCCTGAGAGAGAGGGACTGTGAGACACCACTCAGTGTACAGATATCTCCCTGAGAGAGAGGGACTGAGAGACACCAGTCTGCGTACAGATATCTCCCTGAGAGAGAGGGACTGAGAGACACCAGTCAGTGTACAGATATCTCCCTGAGAGAGAGGGACTGTGAGACACCACTCAGTGTACAGATATCTCCCTGAGAGACAGGGACTGAGAGACACCAGTCAGTGTACATATATCTCCCTGAGAGACAGGGACTGAGAGACACCAGTCAGTGTACAGATATCTCCCTGAGAGAGAGGGACTGAGAGACACCACTCAGCGCACAGATATCTCCCTGAGAGACAAGGACTGAGAGACACCAGTCAGTGTACATATATCTCCCTGAGAGTCAGGGACTGAGAGACACCAGTCAGTGTACAGATATCTCCCTGAGAGAGAGGGACTGAGAGACTCCACTCAGTGTACATATATCTCCCTGAGAGAGAGGGACTGGGAGACACTAGTCAGCGTACAGATATCTCCCTGAGAGAGAGGGACTGAGAGACACCAGTCAGTGTACAGATCTCTACCTGAGACACAGGGACTGAGAGACACCACTCAGTGTTCAGATATCTCCCTGAGAGAGAGGGACTGAGAGACACCAGTCAGTGTACAGATATCTCCCTGAGAGACAGGGACTGAGAGACACCAGTCAGAGTACAGATATCTCCCTGAGAGAGAGGGACTGAGAGACACCACTCAGTGTACAGATATCTCCCTGAGAGAGAGGGACTGAGAGACACTAGTCAGCGTACAGATATCTCCCTGAGAGAGAGGGACTGAGAGACACCAGTCAGTGTACAGATATCTCCCTGAGAGACAGGGACTGAGAGACACCACTCAGTGTACAGATATCTCCCAGAGAGAGGGACTGAGAGACACCAGTCAGTGTACAGATATCTCCCTGAGAGAGAGGGACTGAGAGACACCACTCAGTGTACAGATATCTCCCTGAGAGACAGGGACTGAGAGACACCACTCAGAGTACAGATCTCTCCCTGAGAGAGAGGGACTGAGAGACACCAGTCAGTGTACAGATATCTCCCTGAGAGAGAGGGACTGAGAGACACCAATCAGTGTACATATATCTCCCTGAGAGACAGGGACTGAGAGACACCACTCAGTGTACAGATACCTCCCTGAGAGAGAGGGACTGAGAGACACCAGTCAATGTACATATATCTACCTGAGACACAGGGACTGAGAGACACCACTCAGTGTTCAGATATCTCCCTGAGAGAGAGGGACTGAGAGACACCAGTCAGTGTACAGATATCTCCCTGAGAGACAGGGACTGAGAGACACCAGTCAGAGTACAGATATCTCCCTGAGAGAGAGGGACTGAGAGACACCACTCAGTGTACAGATATCTCCCTGAGAGAGAGGGACTGAGAGACACTAGTCAGCGTACAGATATCTCCCTGAGAGAGAGGGACTGAGAGACACCAGTCAGTGTACAGATATCTCCCTGAGAGAGAGGGACTCAGAGACACCACTCAGTGTACAGATATCTCCCTGAGAGAGAGGGAATGAGAGACACCAGTCAGCTTACAGATATCTCCCTGAGAGAGAGGGACTGAGAGACACCAGTCAGTTTACAGATATCTCCCTGAGAGAGAGGGACTGTGAGACACCACTCAGTGTACAGATATCTCCCTGAGAGAGAGGGACTGAGAGACACCAGTCTGCGTACAGATATCTCCCTGAGAGAGAGGGACTGAGAGACACCAGTCAGTGTACAGATATCTCCCTGAGAGACAGGGACTGAGAGACACCAGTCAGAGTACAGATATCTCCCTGAGAGAGAGGGACTGAGAGACACCAGTCAGTGTACAGATATCTCCCTGAGAGACAGGGACTGAGAGACACCAGTCAGTGTACAGATATCTCCCTGAGAGACAGGGACTGAGAGACACCAGTCATTTTACAGATATCTCCCTGAGAGAGAGGGACTGAGAGACACCAGTCAGTGTACAGATATCTCCCTGAGAGACAGGGACTGAGAGACACCAGTCATTGTACAGATATCTCCCTGAGTGAGAGGGACTGAGAGACACCAGTCAGTGTACAGATATCTCCCTGAGAGAGAGGGACTGTGAGACACCACTCAGTGTACAGATATCTCCCTGAGAGACAGGGACTGAGAGACACAAGTCAGTGTACAGATATCTCCCTGAGAGAGAGGGACTGAGAGACACCACTCAGTGTACAGATTTCTCCCTGAGAGACAGGGACTGAGAGACACCAGTCAGTGTACAGATATCTCACTGAGAGACAGGGGCTGTGAGACACCACTCAGTGTACAGATATCTCCCTGAGAGAGAGGGACTGAGAGACACCAGTCAGTGTACAGATATCTCCCTGAGAGTGAGGGACTGAGAGGCACCAGTCAGTGTACATATATCTCCCTGAGAGACAGGGACTGTGAGACACCACTCAGTGTACAGATACCTGCCTGAGAGAGAGGGACTGAGAGACACCAGTCAGTGTACATATATCTCCCTGAGAGACAGGGACTGAGAGACACCACTCAGTGTACAGATTTCTCCCTGAGAGAGAGGGACTGAGAGACACCACTCAGTGCACAGATATCTCCCTGAGAGACAGGGACTGAGAGACACCAGTCAGAGTACAGATATCTCCCTGAGAGAGAGGGACTGAGAGACACCATTCAGTCTACAGATATCTCCCTGAGAGACAGGAACTGAGAGACACCAGTCAGTGTACAGATATCTCCCTGAGAGAGAGGGACTCAGAGACACCACTCAGTGTACAGATATCTCCCTGAGAGTCAGTGACTGAGAGACACCACTCAGTGTACAGATATCTCCCTGAGAGAGGGACTGAGAGACACCAGTCAGTGTACAGATATCTCCCTGAGAGAGAGGGACTGAGAGACACCAGTCAGTGTACAGATATCTCCCTGAGAGAGAGGGACTGAGAGACACCAGTCAGTGTACAGATATCTCCCTGAGAGAGAGGGACTGAGAGACACCAATCAGTGTACATATATCTCCCTGAGAGACAGGGACTGAGAGACACCACTCAGTGTACAGATACCTCCCTGAGAGAGAGGGACTGAGAGACACCAGTCAGTGTACATATATCTCCCTGAGAGACAGGGACTGAGAGACACCACTCAGTGTTCAGATATCTCCCTGAGAGAGAGGGACTGAGAGACACCAGTCAGTGTACAGATATCTCCCTGAGAGACAGGGACTGAGAGACACCAGTCAGTGTACAGATACCTCCCTGAGAGAGAGGGACTGAGAGACACCACTCAGTGCACAGATATCTCCCTGAGAGACAGGGACTGAGAGACACCAGTCAGAGTACAGATATCTCCCTGAGAGAGAGGGACTGAGAGACACCATTCAGTCTACAGATATCTCCCTGAGAGACAGGAACTGAGAGACACCAGTCAGTGTACAGATATCTCCCTGAGAGAGAGGGACTCAGAGACACCACTCAGTGTACAGATATCTCCCTGAGAGTCAGTGACTGAGAGACACCACTCAGTGTACAGATATCTCCCTGAGAGAGGGACTGAGAGACACCAGTCAGTGTACAGATATCTCCCTGAGAGAGAGGGACTGAGAGACACCAGTCAGTGTACAGATATCTCCCTGAGAGAGAGGGACTGAGAGACACCAGTCAGTGTACAGATATCTCCCTGAGAGAGAGGGACTGAGAGACACCAATCAGTGAACATATATCTCCCTGAGAGACAGGGACTGAGAGACACCACTCAGTGTACAGATACCTCCCTGAGAGAGAGGGACTGAGAGACACCAGTCAGTGTACATATATCTCCCTGAGAGACAGGGACTGAGAGACACCACTCAGTGTTCAGATATCTCCCTGAGAGAGAGGGACTGAGAGACACCAGTCAGTGTACAGATATCTCCCTGAGAGACAGGGACTGAGAGACACCAGTCAGTGTACAGATACCTCCCTGAGAGAGAGGGACTGAGAGACACCAGTCAGTGTACTTATATCTCCCTGAGAGACAGGGACTGAGAGACACCACTCAGTGTACAGATATCTCCCTGAGAGAGAGGGACTCAGAGACACCACTCAGTGTACAGATATCTCCCTGAGAGAGAGGGACTGAGAGACACCAGTCAGTGTACAGATATCTCCCTGAGAGAGAGGGACTGTGAGACAGCACTCAGTGTACAGATATCTCCCTGAGAGACAGGGACTGAGAGACACCAGTCAGTGTACAGATATCTCCCTGAGAGACAGGGACTGAGAGACACCACTCAGTGTACAGATATCTCCCTGAGAGAGAGGGACTGAGAGACACCAGTCAGTGTACATATATCTCGCTGAGAAACAGGGGCTGTGAGACACCACTCAGTGTACAGATATCTCCTTGAGAGACTGGGACTGAGAGACACCACTCAGTGTACAGATACCTTCCTGAGAGAGGGACTGAGAGACACCAGTCAGTGTACATATATCTCCCTGAGACACAGGGACTGAGAGACACCACTCAGTGTTCAGATATCTCCCTGAGAGAGAGGGACTGAGAGACACCAGTCAGTGTACAGATATCTCCCTGAGAGACAGGGACTGAGAGACACCAGTCAGTGTACATATATCTCCTTGAGAGACTGGGACTGAGAGACACCACTCAGTGTACAGATACCTTCCTGAGAGAGGGACTGAGAGACACCAGTCAGTGTACATATATCTCCCTGAGAGACAGGGACTGAGAGACACCAGTCAGTGTACAGATAAATCCCTGAGAGAGAGGGACTGAGAGACACCACTCAGTGTACAGATATCTCCCTGAGAGAGAGGGACTGAGAGACACTAGTCAGCGTACAGATATCTCCCTGAGAGAGAGGGACTGAGAGACACCAGTCAGTGTACAGATATCTCCCTGAGAGACAGGGACTGAGAGACACCACTCAGTGTACAGATATCTCCCTGAGAGAGGGACTGAGAGACACCAGTCAGTGTACAGATATCTCCCTGAGAGAGAGGGACTGAGAGACACCAGTCAGTGTACAGATATCTCCCTGAGAGAGAGGGACTGAGAGACACCACTCAGTGTTCAGATATCTCCCTGAGAGAGAGGGACTGAGAGACACCACTCAGTGTACAGATATCTCCCTGAGAGACAGGGACTGAGAGACACCACTCAGAGTACAGATCTCTCCCTGAGAGAGAGGGACTGAGAGACACCAGTCAGTGTACAGATATCTCCCTGAGAGAGAGGGACTGAGAGACACCAATCAGTGTACATATATCTCCCTGAGAGACAGGGACTGAGAGACACCACTCAGTGTACAGATACCTCCCTGAGAGAGAGGGACTGAGAGACACCAGTCAATGTACATATATCTACCTGAGACACAGGGACTGAGAGACACCACTCAGTGTTCAGATATCTCCCTGAGAGAGAGGGACTGAGAGACACCAGTCAGTGTACAGATATCTCCCTGAGAGACAGGGACTGAGAGACACCAGTCAGAGTACAGATATCTCCCTGAGAGAGAGGGACTGAGAGACACCACTCAGTGTACAGATATCTCCCTGAGAGAGAGGGACTGAGAGACACTAGTCAGCGTACAGATATCTCCCTGAGAGAGAGGGACTGAGAGACACCAGTCAGTGTACAGATATCTCCCTGAGAGACAGGGACTGAGAGACACCACTCAGTGTACAGATATCTCCCAGAGAGAGGGACTGAGAGACACCAGTCAGTGTACAGATATCTCCCTGAGAGAGAGGGACTGAGAGACACCACTCAGTGTACAGATATCTCCCTGAGAGACAGGGACAGAGAGACACCACTCAGTGTACAGATATCTCCCTGAGAGAGAGGGACTGAGAGACACCACTCAGTGTACAGATATCTCCCTGAGAGAGAGGGACTGAGAGACACTAGTCAATGTACATATATCTCCCTGAGAGAGAGGGACTGAGAGACACCAGTCAGCGTACAGATATATCCCTGAGAGAGACGGACTGAGAGACACCAGTCAGTGTACAGATATCTCCCTGAGAGAGAGGGACTGAGAGACACCAGTCAGTGTACAGATATCTCCCTGAGAGACAGGGACTGAGAGACACCAGTCAGTGTACAGATATCTCCCTGAGAGAGAGGGACTGAGAGACACCAGTCAGTGTACAGATATCTCCCTGAGAGAGAGGGACTGAGAGACACCAGTCTGCGTACAGATATCTCCCTGAGAGAGAGGGACTGAGAGACACCAGTCAGTGTACAGATATCTCCCTGAGAGAGAGGGACTGTGAGACACCAGTCAGTGTACATATATCTCGCTGAGAAACAGGGGCTGTGAGACACCACTCAGTGTACAGATATCTCCTTGAGAGACTGGGACTGAGAGACACCACTCAGTGTACAGATACCTTCCTGAGAGAGGGACTGAGAGACACCAGTCAGTGTACATATATCTCCCTGAGACACAGGGACTGAGAGACACCACTCAGTGTTCAGATATCTCCCTGAGAGAGAGGGACTGAGAGACACCAGTCAGTGTACAGATATCTCCCTGAGAGACAGGGACTGAGAGACACCAGTCAGTGTACATATATCTCCTTGAGAGACTGGGACTGAGAGACACCACTCAGTGTACAGATACCTTCCTGAGAGAGGGACTGAGAGACACCAGTCAGTGTACATATATCTCCCTGAGAGACAGGGACTGAGAGACACCAGTCAGTGTACAGATAAATCCCTGAGAGAGAGGGACTGAGAGACACCACTCAGTGTACAGATATCTCCCTGAGAGAGAGGGACTGAGAGACACTAGTCAGCGTACAGATATCTCCCTGAGAGAGAGGGACTGAGAGACACCAGTCAGTGTACAGATATCTCCCTGAGAGACAGGGACTGAGAGACACCACTCAGTGTACAGATATCTCCCTGAGAGAGGGACTGAGAGACACCAGTCAGTGTACAGATATCTCCCTGAGAGAGAGGGACTGAGAGACACCAGTCAGTGTACAGATATCTCCCTGAGAGAGAGGGACTGAGAGACACCACTCAGTGTTCAGATATCTCCCTGAGAGAGAGGGACTGAGAGACACCACTCAGTGTACAGATATCTCCCTGAGAGACAGGGACTGAGAGACACCACTCAGAGTACAGATCTCTCCCTGAGAGAGAGGGACTGAGAGACACCAGTCAGTGTACAGATATCTCCCTGAGAGAGAGGGACTGAGAGACACCAATCAGTGTACATATATCTCCCTGAGAGACAGGGACTGAGAGACACCACTCAGTGTACAGATACCTCCCTGAGAGAGAGGGACTGAGAGACACCAGTCAATGTACATATATCTACCTGAGACACAGGGACTGAGAGACACCACTCAGTGTTCAGATATCTCCCTGAGAGAGAGGGACTGAGAGACACCAGTCAGTGTACAGATATCTCCCTGAGAGACAGGGACTGAGAGACACCAGTCAGAGTACAGATATCTCCCTGAGAGAGAGGGACTGAGAGACACCACTCAGTGTACAGATATCTCCCTGAGAGAGAGGGACTGAGAGACACTAGTCAGCGTACAGATATCTCCCTGAGAGAGAGGGACTGAGAGACACCAGTCAGTGTACAGATATCTCCCTGAGAGACAGGGACTGAGAGACACCACTCAGTGTACAGATATCTCCCAGAGAGAGGGACTGAGAGACACCAGTCAGTGTACAGATATCTCCCTGAGAGAGAGGGACTGAGAGACACCACTCAGTGTACAGATATCTCCCTGAGAGACAGGGACAGAGAGACACCACTCAGTGTACAGATATCTCCCTGAGAGAGAGGGACTGAGAGACACCACTCAGTGTACAGATATCTCCCTGAGAGAGAGGGACTGAGAGACACCAGTCAATGTACATATATCTCCCTGAGAGAGAGGGACTGAGAGACACCAGTCAGCGTACAGATATATCCCTGAGAGAGACGGACTGAGAGACACCAGTCAGTGTACAGATATCTCCCTGAGAGAGAGGGACTGAGAGACACCAGTCAGTGTACAGATATCTCCCTGAGAGACAGGGACTGAGAGACACCAGTCAGTGTACAGATATCTCCCTGAGAGAGAGGGACTGAGAGACACCAGTCAGCGTACAGATATCTCCCTGAGAGAGAGGGACTGAGAGACACCAGTCAGTGTACAGATATCTCCCTGAGAGAGAGGGACTGAGAGACACCAGTCTGCGTACAGATATCTCCCTGAGAGAGAGGGACTGAGAGACACCAGTCAGTGTACAGATATCTCCCTGAGAGAGAGGGACTGTGAGACACCACTCAGTGTACAGATATCTCCCTGAGAGACAGGGACTGAGAGACACCAGTCAGTGTACAGATATCTCCCTGAGAGAGAGGGACTGAGAGACACCAGTCAGTGTACAGATATCTCCCTGAGAGACAGGGACTGAGAGACACCAGTCATTGTACAGATATCTCCCTGAGAGAGAGGGACTGAGAGACACCAGTCAGTGTACAGATATCTCCCTGAGAGAGAGGGACTGTGAGACACCACTCAGTGTACAGATATCTCCCTGAGAGAGAGGGACTGAGAGACACCAGTCAGTGTACATATATCTCCCTGAGAGACAGGGACTGAGAGACACCACTCAGTGTACAGATACCTCCCTGAGAGTGAGGGACTGAGAGACACCAGTCAGTGTACGTATATCTCCCTGAGAGACAGGGACTGAGAGACACCAGTCAGTGTACAGATATCTCCCTGAGAGAGAGGGACTCAGAGACAGCACTCAATGTACAGATATCTCCCTGAGAGAGAGGGACTGAGAGACACCAGTCAGCGTACAGATATATCCCTGAGAGAGAGGGACTGAGAGACACCAGTCAGTGTACAGATATCTCCCTGAGAGAGAGGGACTGTGAGACACCACTCAGTGTACAGATATCTCCCTGAGAGAGAGGGACTGAGAGACACCAGTCTGCGTACAGATATCTCCCTGAGAGAGAGGGACTGAGAGACACCAGTCAGTGTACAGATATCTCCCTGAGAGAGAGGGACTGTGAGACACCACTCAGTGTACAGATATCTCCCTGAGAGACAGGGACTGAGAGACACCAGTCAGTGTACATATATCTCCCTGAGAGACAGGGACTGAGAGACACCAGTCAGTGTACAGATATCTCCCTGAGAGAGAGGGACTGAGAGACACCACTCAGCGCACAGATATCTCCCTGAGAGACAAGGACTGAGAGACACCAGTCAGTGTACATATATCTCCCTGAGAGTCAGGGACTGAGAGACACCAGTCAGTGTACAGATATCTCCCTGAGAGAGAGGGACTGAGAGACTCCACTCAGTGTACATATATCTCCCTGAGAGAGAGGGACTGAGAGACACTAGTCAGCGTACAGATATCTCCCTGAGAGAGAGGGACTGAGAGACACCAGTCAGTGTACAGATCTCTCCCTGAGAGTCAGGGACTGAGAGACACCACTCAGTGTACAGATATCTCCCTGAGAGAGAGGGACTGAGAGACACCAGTCAGTGTACAGATATCTCCCTGAGAGACAGGGACTGAGAGACACCAGTCAGTGTACATATATCTCCCTGAGACACAGGGACTGAGAGACACCAGTCAGTGTACAGATATCTCCCTGAGAGAGAGGGACTGAGAGACACCAGTCAGTGTACAGATATCTCCCTGAGAGAGAGGTACTGAGAGACACCACTCAGTGTACAGATATCTCCCTGAGAGACAGGGACTGAGAGACTCCACTCAGTGTACAGATATCTCCCTGAGAGACAGGGACTGAGAGACACCACTCAGTGTACAGATATCTCCCTGAGAGACAGGGACTGAGAGACACCACTCAGTGTACATATATCTCCCTGAGAGACAGGGACTGAGAGACACCACTCAGTGTACAGATACCTCCCTGAGAGAGAGGGACTGAGAGACACCAGTCAGTGTACATATATCTCCCTGAGACACAGGGACTGAGAGACACCACTCAGTGTTCAGATATCTCCCTGAGAGAGAGGGACTGAGAGACACCAGTCAGTGTACAGATATCTCCCTGAGAGAGAGGGACTGAGAGACACCAGTCAGTGTACAGATATCTCCCTGAGAGAGAGGTACTGAGAGACACCACTCAGTGTACAGATATCTCCCTGAGAGACAGGGACTGAGAGACTCCACTCAGTGTACAGATATCTCCCTGAGAGACAGGGACTGAGAGACACCACTCAGTGTACAGATATCTCCCTGAGAGACAGGGACTGAGAGACACCACTCAGTGTACATATATCTCCCTGAGAGAGAGGGACTGAGAGACACCAGTCAGTGTACAGATATCTCCCTGAGAGAGAGGGACTGAGAGACACCAGTCAGTGTACATATATCTCCCTGAGAGACAGGGACTGAGAGACACCACTCAGTGTACAGATACCTCCCTGAGAGAGAGGGACTGAGAGACACCAGTCAGTGTACATATATCTCCCTGAGAGACAGGGACTGAGAGACACCAGTCAGTGTACAGATATCTCCCTGAGAGAGAGGGACTCAGAGACACCACTCAGTGTACAGATATCTCCCTGAGAGAGAGGGACTGAGAGACACCAGTCAGCTTACAGATATCTCCCTGAGAGAGAGGGACTGAGAGACACCAGTCAGTTTACAGATATCTCCCTGAGAGAGAGGGACTGTGAGACACCACTCAGTGTACAGATATCTCCCTGAGAGAGAGGGACTGAGAGACACCAGTCTGCGTACAGATATCTCCCTGAGAGAGAGGGACTGAGAGACACCAGTCAGTGTACAGATATCTCCCTGAGAGACAGGGACTGAGAGACACCAGTCAGAGTACAGATATCTCCCTGAGAGAGAGGGACTGAGAGACACCAGTCAGTGTACAGATATCTCCCTGAGAGACAGGGACTGAGAGACACCAGTCAGTGTACAGATATCTCCCTGAGAGACAGGGACTGAGAGACACCAGTCATTTTACAGATATCTCCCTGAGAGAGAGGGACTGAGAGACACCAGTCAGTGTACAGATATCTCCCTGAGAGACAGGGACTGAGAGACACCAGTCATTGTACAGATATCTCCCTGAGAGAGAGGGACTGAGAGACACCAGTCAGTGTACAGATATCTCCCTGAGAGAGAGGGACTGTGAGACACCACTCAGTGTACAGATCTCTCCCTGAGAGACAGGGACTGAGAGACACCAGTCAGTGTACAGATATCTCCCTGAGAGAGAGGGACTGAGAGACACCACTCAGTGTACAGATTTCTCCCTGAGAGACAGGGACTGAGAGACACCAGTCAGTGTACAGATATCTCACTGAGAGACAGGGGCTGTGAGACACCACTCAGTGTACAGATATCTCCCTGAGAGAGAGGGACTGAGAGACACCAGTCAGTGTACAGATATCTCCCTGAGAGTGAGGGACTGAGAGACACCAGTCAGTGTACATATATCTCCCTGAGAGACAGGGACTGTGAGACACCACTCAGTGTACAGATACCTGCCTGAGAGAGAGGGACTGAGAGACACCAGACAGTGTACATATATCTCCCTGAGAGACAGGGACTGAGAGACACCACTCAGTGTACAGATATCTCCCTGAGAGAGAGGGACTGAGAGACACCAGTCAGTGCACAGATATCTCCCTGAGAGACAGGGACTGAGAGACACCAGTCAGAGTACAGATATCTCCCTGAGAGAGAGGGACTGAGAGACACCATTCAGTCTACAGATATCTCCCTGAGAGACAGGAACTGAGAGACACCAGTCAGTGTACAGATATCTCCCTGAGAGAGAGGGACTCAGAGACACCACTCAGTGTACAGATATCTCCCTGAGAGTCAGTGACTGAGAGACACCACTCAGTGTACAGATATCTCCCTGAGAGAGGGACTGAGAGACACCAGTCAGTGTACAGATATCTCCCTGAGAGAGAGGGACTGAGAGACACCAGTCAGTGTACAGATATCTCCCTGAGAGAGAGGGACTGAGAGACACCAGTCAGTGTACAGATATCTCCCTGAGAGAGAGGGACTGAGAGACACCAATCAGTGTACATATATCTCCCTGAGAGACAGGGACTGAGAGACACCACTCAGTGTACAGATACCTCCCTGAGAGAGAGGGACTGAGAGACACCAGTCAGTGTACATATATCTCCCTGAGAGACAGGGACTGAGAGACACCACTCAGTGTTCAGATATCTCCCTGAGAGAGAGGGACTGAGAGACACCAGTCAGTGTACAGATATCTCCCTGAGAGACAGGGACTGAGAGACACCAGTCAGTGTACAGATACCTCCCTGAGAGAGAGGGACTGAGAGACACCACTCAGTGCACAGATATCTCACTGAGAGACAGGGACTGAGAGACACCAGTCAGAGTACAGATATCTCCCTGAGAGAGAGGGACTGAGAGACACCATTCAGTCTACAGATATCTCCCTGAGAGACAGGAACTGAGAGACACCAGTCAGTGTACAGATATCTCCCTGAGAGAGAGGGACTCAGAGACACCACTCAGTGTACAGATATCTCCCTGAGAGTCAGTGACTGAGAGACACCACTCAGTGTACAGATATCTCCCTGAGAGAGGGACTGAGAGACACCAGTCAGTGTACAGATATCTCCCTGAGAGAGAGGGACTGAGAGACACCAGTCAGTGTACAGATATCTCCCTGAGAGAGAGGGACTGAGAAACACCAGTCAGTGTACAGATATCTCCCTGAGAGAGAGGGACTGAGAGACACCAATCAGTGTACATATATCTCCCTGAGAGACAGGGACTGAGAGACACCACTCAGTGTACAGATACCTCCCTGAGAGAGAGGGACTGAGAGACACCAGTCAGTGTACATATATCTCCCTGAGAGAGAGGGACTGAGAGACACCACTCAGTGTTCAGATATCTCCCTGAGAGAGAGGGACTGAGAGACACCAGTCAGTGTACAGATATCTCCCTGAGAGACAGGGACTGAGAGACACCAGTCAGTGTACAGATACCTCCCTGAGAGAGAGGGACTGAGAGACACCAGTCAGTGTACTTATATCTCCCTGAGAGACAGGGACTGAGAGACACCACTCAGTGTACAGATATCTCCCTGAGAGAGAGGGACTCAGAGACACCACTCAGTGTACAGATATCTCCCTGAGAGAGAGGGACTGAGAGACACCAGTCAGTGTACAGATATCTCCCTGAGAGAGAGGGACTGTGAGACAGCACTCAGTGTACAGATATCTCCCTGAGAGACAGGGACTGAGAGACACCAGTCAGTGTACAGATATCTCCCTGAGAGACAGGGACTGAGAGACACCACTCAGTGTACAGATATCTCCCTGAGAGAGAGGGACTGAGAGACACCAGTCAGTGTACATATATCTCCCTGAGAGACAGGGGCTGTGAGACACCACTCAGTGTACAGATATCTCCCTGAGAGAGAGGGACTGAGAGACACCAGTCAGTGTACAGATATCTCCCTGAGAGAGAGGGACTGAGAGACACCAGTCAGTGTACATATATCTCCCTGAGAGACAGGGACTGAGAGACACCACTCAGTGTACAGATACCTCCCTGAGAGAGAGGGACTGAGAGACACCAGTCAGTGTACATATATCTCCCTGAGAGACAGGGACTGAGAGACACCACTCAGTGTACAGATATCTCCCTGAGAGAGAGGGACTGAGAGACACCACTCAGTGCACAGATATCTCCCTGAGAGTCAGGGACTGAGAGACACCAGTCAGAGTACAGATATCTCCCTGAGTGAGAGGGACTGAGTGACACCATTCAGTCTACAGATATCTCCCTGAGAGACAGGAAATGAGAGACACCACTCAGTGTACAGATATCTCCCTGAGAGAGAGGGACTGAGAGACACCACTCAGCGTACAGATATCTCCCTGAGAGACAAGGACTGAGAGACTCCAGTCAGTGTACATATATCTCCTTGAGAGACAGGGACTGAGAGACACCACTCAGTGTACAGATACCTTCCTGAGAGAGGGACTGAGAGACACCAGTCAGTGTACATATATCTCCCTGAGAGACAGGGACTGAGAGACACCAGTCAGTGTACAGATAAATCCCTGAGAGAGAGGGACTGAGAGACACCACTCAGTGTACAGATATCTCCCTGAGAGAGAGGGACTGAGAGACACTAGTCAGCGTACAGATATCTCCCTGAGAGAGAGGGACTGAGAGACACCAGTCAGTGTACAGATATCTCCCTGAGAGACAGGGACTGAGAGACACCACTCAGTGTACAGATATCTCCCTGAGAGAGGGACTGAGAGACACCAGTCAGTGTACAGATATCTCCCTGAGAGAGAGGGACTGAGAGACACCAGTCAATGTACATATATCTCCCTGAGAGAGAGGGACTGAGAGACACCAGTCAGCGTACAGATATATCCCTGAGAGAGACGGACTGAGAGACACCAGTCAGTGTACAGATATCTCCCTGAGAGAGAGGGACTGAGAGACACCAGTCAGTGTACAGATATCTCCCTGAGAGACAGGGACTGAGAGACACCAGTCAGTGTACAGATATCTCCCTGAGAGAGAGGGACTGAGAGACACCAGTCAGCGTACAGATATCTCCCTGAGAGAGAGGGACTGAGAGACACCAGTCAGTGTACAGATATCTCCCTGAGAGAGAGGGACTGAGAGACACCAGTCTGCGTACAGATATCTCCCTGAGAGAGAGGGACTGAGAGACACCAGTCAGTGTACAGATATCTCCCTGAGAGAGAGGGACTGTGAGACACCACTCAGTGTACAGATATCTCCCTGAGAGACAGGGACTGAGAGACACCAGTCAGTGTACAGATATCTCCCTGAGAGAGAGGGACTGAGAGACACCAGTCAGTGTACAGATATCTCCCTGAGAGACAGGGACTGAGAGACACCAGTCATTGTACAGATATCTCCCTGAGAGAGAGGGACTGAGAGACACCAGTCAGTGTACAGATATCTCCCTGAGAGAGAGGGACTGTGAGACACCACTCAGTGTACAGATATCTCCCTGAGAGAGAGGGACTGAGAGACACCAGTCAGTGTACATATATCTCCCTGAGAGACAGGGACTGAGAGACACCACTCAGTGTACAGATACCTCCCTGAGAGTGAGGGACTGAGAGACACCAGTCAGTGTACGTATATCTCCCTGAGAGACAGGGACTGAGAGACACCAGTCAGTGTACAGATATCTCCCTGAGAGAGAGGGACTCAGAGACAGCACTCAATGTACAGATATCTCCCTGAGAGAGAGGGACTGAGAGACACCAGTCAGCGTACAGATATATCCCTGAGAGAGAGGGACTGAGAGACACCAGTCAGTGTACAGATATCTCCCTGAGAGAGAGGGACTGTGAGACACCACTCAGTGTACAGATATCTCCCTGAGAGAGAGGGACTGAGAGACACCAGTCTGCGTACAGATATCTCCCTGAGAGAGAGGGACTGAGAGACACCAGTCAGTGTACAGATATCTCCCTGAGAGAGAGGGACTGTGAGACACCACTCAGTGTACAGATATCTCCCTGAGAGACAGGGACTGAGAGACACCAGTCAGTGTACATATATCTCCCTGAGAGACAGGGACTGAGAGACACCAGTCAGTGTACAGATATCTCCCTGAGAGAGAGGGACTGAGAGACACCACTCAGCGCACAGATATCTCCCTGAGAGACAAGGACTGAGAGACACCAGTCAGTGTACATATATCTCCCTGAGAGTCAGGGACTGAGAGACACCAGTCAGTGTACAGATATCTCCCTGAGAGAGAGGGACTGAGAGACTCCACTCAGTGTACATATATCTCCCTGAGAGAGAGGGACTGAGAGACACTAGTCAGCGTACAGATATCTCCCTGAGAGAGAGGGACTGAGAGACACCAGTCAGTGTACAGATCTCTCCCTGAGAGTCAGGGACTGAGAGACACCACTCAGTGTACAGATATCTCCCTGAGAGAGAGGGACTGAGAGACACCAGTCAGTGTACAGATATCTCCCTGAGAGACAGGGACTGAGAGACACCAGTCAGTGTACATATATCTCCCTGAGACACAGGGACTGAGAGACACCAGTCAGTGTACAGATATCTCCCTGAGAGAGAGGGACTGAGAGACACCAGTCAGTGTACAGATATCTCCCTGAGAGAGAGGTACTGAGAGACACCACTCAGTGTACAGATATCTCCCTGAGAGACAGGGACTGAGAGACTCCACTCAGTGTACAGATATCTCCCTGAGAGACAGGGACTGAGAGACACCACTCAGTGTACAGATATCTCCCTGAGAGACAGGGACTGAGAGACACCACTCAGTGTACATATATCTCCCTGAGAGACAGGGACTGAGAGACACCACTCAGTGTACAGATACCTCCCTGAGAGAGAGGGACTGAGAGACACCAGTCAGTGTACATATATCTCCCTGAGACACAGGGACTGAGAGACACCACTCAGTGTTCAGATATCTCCCTGAGAGAGAGGGACTGAGAGACACCAGTCAGTGTACAGATATCTCCCTGAGAGAGAGGGACTGAGAGACACCAGTCAGTGTACAGATATCTCCCTGAGAGAGAGGTACTGAGAGACACCACTCAGTGTACAGATATCTCCCTGAGAGACAGGGACTGAGAGACTCCACTCAGTGTACAGATATCTCCCTGAGAGACAGGGACTGAGAGACACCACTCAGTGTACAGATATCTCCCTGAGAGACAGGGACTGAGAGACACCACTCAGTGTACATATATCTCCCTGAGAGAGAGGGACTGAGAGACACCAGTCAGTGTACAGATATCTCCCTGAGAGAGAGGGACTGAGAGACACCAGTCAGTGTACATATATCTCCCTGAGAGACAGGGACTGAGAGACACCACTCAGTGTACAGATACCTCCCTGAGAGAGAGGGACTGAGAGACACCAGTCAGTGTACATATATCTCCCTGAGAGACAGGGACTGAGAGACACCAGTCAGTGTACAGATATCTCCCTGAGAGAGAGGGACTCAGAGACACCACTCAGTGTACAGATATCTCCCTGAGAGAGAGGGACTGAGAGACACCAGTCAGCTTACAGATATCTCCCTGAGAGAGAGGGACTGAGAGACACCAGTCAGTTTACAGATATCTCCCTGAGAGAGAGGGACTGTGAGACACCACTCAGTGTACAGATATCTCCCTGAGAGAGAGGGACTGAGAGACACCAGTCTGCGTACAGATATCTCCCTGAGAGAGAGGGACTGAGAGACACCAGTCAGTGTACAGATATCTCCCTGAGAGACAGGGACTGAGAGACACCAGTCAGAGTACAGATATCTCCCTGAGAGAGAGGGACTGAGAGACACCAGTCAGTGTACAGATATCTCCCTGAGAGACAGGGACTGAGAGACACCAGTCAGTGTACAGATATCTCCCTGAGAGACAGGGACTGAGAGACACCAGTCATTTTACAGATATCTCCCTGAGAGAGAGGGACTGAGAGACACCAGTCAGTGTACAGATATCTCCCTGAGAGACAGGGACTGAGAGACACCAGTCATTGTACAGATATCTCCCTGAGAGAGAGGGACTGAGAGACACCAGTCAGTGTACAGATATCTCCCTGAGAGAGAGGGACTGTGAGACACCACTCAGTGTACAGATCTCTCCCTGAGAGACAGGGACTGAGAGACACCAGTCAGTGTACAGATATCTCCCTGAGAGAGAGGGACTGAGAGACACCACTCAGTGTACAGATTTCTCCCTGAGAGACAGGGACTGAGAGACACCAGTCAGTGTACAGATATCTCACTGAGAGACAGGGGCTGTGAGACACCACTCAGTGTACAGATATCTCCCTGAGAGAGAGGGACTGAGAGACACCAGTCAGTGTACAGATATCTCCCTGAGAGTGAGGGACTGAGAGACACCAGTCAGTGTACATATATCTCCCTGAGAGACAGGGACTGTGAGACACCACTCAGTGTACAGATACCTGCCTGAGAGAGAGGGACTGAGAGACACCAGACAGTGTACATATATCTCCCTGAGAGACAGGGACTGAGAGACACCACTCAGTGTACAGATATCTCCCTGAGAGAGAGGGACTGAGAGACACCAGTCAGTGCACAGATATCTCCCTGAGAGACAGGGACTGAGAGACACCAGTCAGAGTACAGATATCTCCCTGAGAGAGAGGGACTGAGAGACACCATTCAGTCTACAGATATCTCCCTGAGAGACAGGAACTGAGAGACACCAGTCAGTGTACAGATATCTCCCTGAGAGAGAGGGACTCAGAGACACCACTCAGTGTACAGATATCTCCCTGAGAGTCAGTGACTGAGAGACACCACTCAGTGTACAGATATCTCCCTGAGAGAGGGACTGAGAGACACCAGTCAGTGTACAGATATCTCCCTGAGAGAGAGGGACTGAGAGACACCAGTCAGTGTACAGATATCTCCCTGAGAGAGAGGGACTGAGAGACACCAGTCAGTGTACAGATATCTCCCTGAGAGAGAGGGACTGAGAGACACCAATCAGTGTACATATATCTCCCTGAGAGACAGGGACTGAGAGACACCACTCAGTGTACAGATACCTCCCTGAGAGAGAGGGACTGAGAGACACCAGTCAGTGTACATATATCTCCCTGAGAGACAGGGACTGAGAGACACCACTCAGTGTTCAGATATCTCCCTGAGAGAGAGGGACTGAGAGACACCAGTCAGTGTACAGATATCTCCCTGAGAGACAGGGACTGAGAGACACCAGTCAGTGTACAGATACCTCCCTGAGAGAGAGGGACTGAGAGACACCACTCAGTGCACAGATATCTCACTGAGAGACAGGGACTGAGAGACACCAGTCAGAGTACAGATATCTCCCTGAGAGAGAGGGACTGAGAGACACCATTCAGTCTACAGATATCTCCCTGAGAGACAGGAACTGAGAGACACCAGTCAGTGTACAGATATCTCCCTGAGAGAGAGGGACTCAGAGACACCACTCAGTGTACAGATATCTCCCTGAGAGTCAGTGACTGAGAGACACCACTCAGTGTACAGATATCTCCCTGAGAGAGGGACTGAGAGACACCAGTCAGTGTACAGATATCTCCCTGAGAGAGAGGGACTGAGAGACACCAGTCAGTGTACAGATATCTCCCTGAGAGAGAGGGACTGAGAAACACCAGTCAGTGTACAGATATCTCCCTGAGAGAGAGGGACTGAGAGACACCAATCAGTGTACATATATCTCCCTGAGAGACAGGGACTGAGAGACACCACTCAGTGTACAGATACCTCCCTGAGAGAGAGGGACTGAGAGACACCAGTCAGTGTACATATATCTCCCTGAGAGAGAGGGACTGAGAGACACCACTCAGTGTTCAGATATCTCCCTGAGAGAGAGGGACTGAGAGACACCAGTCAGTGTACAGATATCTCCCTGAGAGACAGGGACTGAGAGACACCAGTCAGTGTACAGATACCTCCCTGAGAGAGAGGGACTGAGAGACACCAGTCAGTGTACTTATATCTCCCTGAGAGACAGGGACTGAGAGACACCACTCAGTGTACAGATATCTCCCTGAGAGAGAGGGACTCAGAGACACCACTCAGTGTACAGATATCTCCCTGAGAGAGAGGGACTGAGAGACACCAGTCAGTGTACAGATATCTCCCTGAGAGAGAGGGACTGTGAGACAGCACTCAGTGTACAGATATCTCCCTGAGAGACAGGGACTGAGAGACACCAGTCAGTGTACAGATATCTCCCTGAGAGACAGGGACTGAGAGACACCACTCAGTGTACAGATATCTCCCTGAGAGAGAGGGACTGAGAGACACCAGTCAGTGTACATATATCTCCCTGAGAGACAGGGGCTGTGAGACACCACTCAGTGTACAGATATCTCCCTGAGAGAGAGGGACTGAGAGACACCAGTCAGTGTACAGATATCTCCCTGAGAGAGAGGGACTGAGAGACACCAGTCAGTGTACATATATCTCCCTGAGAGACAGGGACTGAGAGACACCACTCAGTGTACAGATACCTCCCTGAGAGAGAGGGACTGAGAGACACCAGTCAGTGTACATATATCTCCCTGAGAGACAGGGACTGAGAGACACCACTCAGTGTACAGATATCTCCCTGAGAGAGAGGGACTGAGAGACACCACTCAGTGCACAGATATCTCCCTGAGAGTCAGGGACTGAGAGACACCAGTCAGAGTACAGATATCTCCCTGAGTGAGAGGGACTGAGTGACACCATTCAGTCTACAGATATCTCCCTGAGAGACAGGAAATGAGAGACACCACTCAGTGTACAGATATCTCCCTGAGAGAGAGGGACTGAGAGACACCACTCAGCGTACAGATATCTCCCTGAGAGACAAGGACTGAGAGACTCCAGTCAGTGTACATATATCTCCTTGAGAGACAGGGACTGAGAGACACCACTCAGTGTACAGATACCTTCCTGAGAGAGGGACTGAGAGACACCAGTCAGTGTACATATATCTCCCTGAGAGACAGGGACTGAGAGACACCAGTCAGTGTACAGATAAATCCCTGAGAGAGAGGGACTGAGAGACACCACTCAGTGTACAGATATCTCCCTGAGAGAGAGGGACTGAGAGACACTAGTCAGCGTACAGATATCTCCCTGAGAGAGAGGGACTGAGAGACACCAGTCAGTGTACAGATATCTCCCTGAGAGACAGGGACTGAGAGACACCACTCAGTGTACAGATATCTCCCTGAGAGAGGGACTGAGAGACACCAGTCAGTGTACAGATATCTCCCTGAGAGAGAGGGACTGAGAGACACCAGTCAGTGTACAGATACCTCCCTGAGAGAGAGGGACTGAGAGACACCACTCAGTGTTCAGATATCTCCCTGAGAGAGAGGGACTGAGAGACACCACTCAGTGTACAGATATCTCCCTGAGAGACAGGGACTGAGAGACACCACTCAGTGTACAGATATCTCCCTGAGAGAGAGGGACTGAGAGACACCAGTCAGTGTACAGATATCTCCCTGAGAGAGAGGGACTGAGAGAAACCAATCAGTGTACATATATCTCCCTGAGAGACAGGGACTGAGAGACACCACTCAGTGTACAGATACCTCCCTGAGAGAGAGGGACTGAGAGACACCAGTCAATGTACATATATCTACCTGAGACACAGGGACTGAGAGACACCACTCAGTGTTCAGATATCTCCCTGAGAGAGAGGGACTGAGAGACACCAGTCAATGTACAGATATCTCCCTGAGAGACAGGGACTGAGAGACACCAGTCAGAGTACAGATATCTCCCTGAGAGAGAGGGACTGAGAGACACCACTCAGTGTACAGATATCTCCCTGAGAGAGAGGGACTGAGAGAAACTACTCAGCGTACAGATATCTCCCTGAGAGATAGGGACTGAGAGACACCAGTCAGTGTACAGATATCTCCCTGAGAGACAGGGACTGAGAGACACCACTCAGTGTACAGATATCTCCCTGAGAGAGGGACTGAGAGACACCAGTCAGTGTACAGATATCTCCCTGAGAGAGAGGGACTGAGAGACACCACTCAGTGTACAGATATCTCCCTGAGAGACAGGGACTGAGAGACACCACTCAGTGTACAGATATCTCCCTGAGAGAGAGGGACTGAGAGACACCACTCAGTGTACAGATATCTCCCTGAGAGAGAGGGACTGAGAGACACCAGTCAATGTACATATATCTCCCTGAGAGAGAGGGACTGAGAGACACCAGTCAGCGTACAGATATATCCCTGAGAGAGACGGACTGAGAGACACCAGTCATTGTACAGATATCTCCCAGAGAGAGAGGGACTGAGAGACACCAGTCAGTGTACAGATATCTCCCTGAGAGACAGGGACTGAGAGACACCAGTCAGTGTACAGATATCTCCCTGAGAGAGAGGGACTGAGAGACACCAGTCAGCGTACAGATATCTCCCTGAGAGAGAGGGACTGAGAGACACCAGTCAGTGTACAGATATCTCCCTGAGAGAGAGGGACTGAGAGACACCAGTCTGCGTACAGATATCTCCCTGAGAGAGAGGGACTGAGAGACACCAGTCAGTGTACAGATATCTCCCTGAGAGAGAGGGACTGTGAGACACCACTCAGTGTACAGATATCTCCCTGAGAGACAGGGACTGAGAGACACCAGTCAGTGTACAGATATCTCCCTGAGAGAGAGGGACTGAGAGACACCAGTCAGTGTACAGATATCTCCCTGAGAGACAGGGACTGAGAGACACCAGTCATTGTACAGATATCTCCCTGAGAGAGAGGGACTGTGAGACACCAGTCAGTGTACAGATATCTCCCTGAGAGAGAGGGACTGTGAGACACCACTCAGTGTACAGATATCTCCCTGAGAGACAGGGACTGAGAGACACCAGTCAGTGTACAGATATCTCCCTGAGAGAGAGGGACTGAGAGACACCAGTCAGTGTACAGATATCTCCCTGAGAGACAGGGACTGAGAGACACCAGTCATTGTACAGATATCTCCCTGAGAGAGAGGGACTGAGAGACACCAGTCAGTGTACAGATATCTCCCTGAGAGAGAGGGACTGTGAGACACCACTCAGTGTACAGATATCTCCCTGAGAGAGAGGGACTGAGAGACACCAGTCAGTGTACATATATCTCCCTGAGAGACAGGGACTGAGAGACACCACTCAGTGTACAGATACCTCCCTGAGAGTGAGGGACTGAGAGACACCAGTCAGTGTACATATATCTCCCTGAGAGACAGGGACGGAGAGACACCAGTCAGTGTACAGATATCTCCCTGAGAGAGAGGGACTCAGAGACACCACTCAATGTACAGATATCTCCCTGAGAGAGAGGGACTGAGAGACACCAGTCGGCGTACAGATATATCCCTGAGAGAGAGGGACTGAGAGACACCAGTCAGTGTACAGATATCTCCCTGAGAGAGAGGGACTGTGAGACACCACTCAGTGTACAGATATCTCCCTGAGAGAGAGGGACTGAGAGACACCAGTCTGCGTACACATATCTCCCTGAGAGAGAGGGACTGAGAGACACCAGTCAGTGTACAGATATCTCCCTGAGAGAGAGGGACTGTGAGACACCACTCAGTGTACAGATATCTCCCTGAGAGACAGGGACTGAGAGACACCAGTCAGTGTACAGATATCTCCCTGAGAGAGAGGGACTGAGAGACACCAGTCAGTGTACAGATATCTCCCTGAGAGACAGGGACTGAGAGACACCAGTCATTGTACAGATATCTCCCTGAGAGAGAGGGACTGAGAGACACCAGTCAGTGTACAGATATCTCCCTGAGAGAGAGGGACTGTGAGACACCACTCAGTGTACAGATATCTCCCTGAGAGAGAGGGACTGAGAGACACCACTCAGTGTACAGATTTCTCCCTGAGAGACAGGGACTGAGAGACACCAGTCAGTGTACATATATCTCCCTGAGAGACAGGGACTGAGAGACACCAGTCAGTGTACAGATATCTCCCTGAGAGAGAGGGACTGAGAGACACCACTCAGCGCACAGATATCTCCCTGAGAGACAAGGACTGAGAGACACCAGTCAGTGTACATATATCTCCCTGAGAGTCAGGGACTGAGAGACACCAGTCAGTGTACAGATATCTCCCTGAGAGAGAGGGACTGAGAGACTCCACTCAGTGTACAGATATCTCCCTGAGAGAGAGGGACTGAGAGACACTAGTCAGCGTACAGATATCTCCCTGAGAGAGAGGGACTGAGAGACACCAGTCAGTGTACAGATCTCTCCCTGAGAGTCAGGGACTGAGAGACACCACTCAGTGTACAGATATCTCCCTGAGAGAGAGGGACTGAGAGACACCAGTCAGTGTACAGATATCTCCCTGAGAGACAGGGACTGAGAGACACCAGTCAGTGTACATATATCTCCCTGAGACACAGGGACTGAGAGACACCACTCAGTGTTCAGATATCTCCCTGAGAGAGAGGGACTGAGAGACACCACTCAGTGTACAGATTACTCCCTGAGAGACAGGGACTGAGAGACACCACTCAGTGTACAGATATCTCCCTGAGAGAGAGGCCTGAGAGACACCACTCAGTGTACAGATATCTCCCTGAGAGAGAGGGACTGAGAGACACCAATCAGTGTACATATATCTCCCTGAGAGACAGGGACTGAGAGACACCACTCAGTGTACAGATACCTCCCTGAGAGAGAGGGACTGAGAGACACCAGTCAGTGTACATATATCTCCCTGAGACACAGGGACTGAGAGACACCACTCAGTGTTCAGATATCTCCCTGAGAGAGGGACTGAGAGACACCAGTCAGTGTACAGATATCTCCCTGAGAGAGAGGGACTGAGAGACACCACTCAGTGTACAGATATCTCCCTGAGAGAGGGACTGAGAGACACCAGTCAGTGTACAGATATCTCCCTGAGAGAGAGGGACTGAGAGACACCAGTCAGTGTACAGATATCTCCCTGAGAGACAGGGACTGAGAGACACCACTCAGTGTACAGATATCTCCCTGAGAGAGGGACTGAGAGACACCAGTCAGTGTACAGATATCTCCCTGAGAGAGAGGGACTGAGAGACACCAGTCAGTGTACAGATATCTCCCTGAGAGACAGGGACTGAGAGACACCAGTCATTGTACAGATATCTCCCTGAGAGAGAGGGACTGTGAGACACCAGTCAGTGTACAGATATCTCCCTGAGAGAGAGGGACTGTGAGACACCACTCAGTGTACAGATATCTCCCTGAGAGACAGGGACTGAGAGACACCAGTCAGTGTACAGATATCTCCCTGAGAGAGAGGGACTGAGAGACACCAGTCAGTGTACAGATATCTCCCTGAGAGACAGGGACTGAGAGACACCAGTCATTGTACAGATATCTCCCTGAGAGAGAGGGACTGAGAGACACCAGTCAGTGTACAGATATCTCCCTGAGAGAGAGGGACTGTGAGACACCACTCAGTGTACAGATATCTCCCTGAGAGAGAGGGACTGAGAGACACCAGTCAGTGTACATATATCTCCCTGAGAGACAGGGACTGAGAGACACCACTCAGTGTACAGATACCTCCCTGAGAGAGAGGGACTGAGAGACACCAGTCAGTGTACATATATCTCCCTGAGAGACAGAGACGGAGAGACACCAGTCAGTGTACAGATATCTCCCTGAGAGAGAGGGACTCAGAGACACCACTCAATGTACAGATATCTCCCTGAGAGAGAGGGACTGAGAGACACCAGTCGGCGTACAGATATATCCCTGAGAGAGAGGGACTGAGAGACACCAGTCAGTGTACAGATATCTCCCTGAGAGAGAGGGACTGTGAGACACCACTCAGTGTACAGATATCTCCCTGAGAGAGAGGGACTGAGAGACACCAGTCTGCGTACACATATCTCCCTGAGAGAGAGGGACTGAGAGACACCAGTCAGTGTACAGATATCTCCCTGAGAGAGAGGGACTGTGAGACACCACTCAGTGTACAGATATCTCCCTGAGAGACAGGGACTGAGAGGCACCAGTCAGTGTACAGATATCTCCCTGAGAGAGAGGGACTGAGAGACACCAGTCAGTGTACAGATATCTCCCTGAGAGACAGGGACTGAGAGACACCAGTCATTGTACAGATATCTCCCTGAGAGAGAGGGACTGAGAGACACCAGTCAGTGTACAGATATCTCCCTGAGAGAGAGGGACTGAGAGACACCACTCAGTGTACAGATTTCTCCCTGAGAGACAGGGACTGAGAGACACCAGTCAGTGTACATATATCTCCCTGAGAGACAGGGACTGAGAGACACCAGTCAGTGTACAGATATCTCCCTGAGAGAGAGGGACTGAGAGACACCACTCAGCGCACAGATATCTCCCTGAGAGACAAGGACTGAGAGACACCAGTCAGTGTACATATATCTCCCTGAGAGTCAGGGACTGAGAGACACCACTCAGTGTACAGATACCTCCCTGAGAGAGAGGGACTGAGAGACACCAGTCAGTGTACATATATCTCCCTGAGACACAGGGACTGAGAGACACCACTCAGTGTTCAGATATCTCCCTGAGAGAGGGACTGAGAGACACCAGTCAGTGTACAGATATCTCCCTGAGAGAGAGGGACTGAGAGACACCACTCAGTGTACAGATATCTCCCTGAGAGAGGGACTGAGAGACACCAGTCAGTGTACAGATATCTCCCTGAGAGAGAGGGACTGAGAGACACCAGTCAGTGTACAGATATCTCCCTGAGAGACAGGGACTGAGAGACACCACTCAGTGTACAGATATCTCCCTGAGAGAGGGACTGAGAGACACCAGTCAGTGTACAGATATCTCCCTGAGAGAGAGGGACTGAGAGACACCACTCAGTGTACAGATATCTCCCTGAGAGACAGGGACTGAGAGACACCACTCAGTGTACAGATATCTCCCTGAGAGACAGGGACTGAGAGACACCACTCAGTGTACAGATATCTCCCTGAGAGAGAGGGACTGAGAGACACCAGTCAATGTACATATATCTCCCTGAGAGAGAGGGACTGAGAGACACCAGTCAGCGTACAGATATATCCCTGAGAGAGACGGACTGAGAGACACCAGTCATTGTACAGATATCTCCCTGAGAGATAGGGACTGAGAGACACCAGTCAGTGTACAGATATCTCCCTGAGAGACAGGGACTGAGAGACACCAGTCAGTGTACAGATATCTCCCTGAGAGAGAGGGACTGAGAGACACCAGTCAGCGTACAGATATCTCCCTGAGAGAGAGGGACTGAGAGACACCAGTCAGTGTACAGATATCTCCCTGAGAGAGAGGGACTGAGAGACACCAGTCTGCGTACAGATATCTCCCTGAGAGAGAGGGACTGAGAGACACCAGTCAGTGTACAGATATCTCCCTGAGAGACAGGGACTGAGAGACACCGTTCAGTGTACAGATATCTCCCTGAGAGAGAGGGACTGAGAGACACCAGTCAGTGTACAGATATCTCCCTGAGAGACAGGGACTGAGAGACACCAGTCATTGTACAGATATCTCCCTGAGAGAGAGGGACTGAGAGACACCAGTCAGTGTACAGATATCTCCCTGAGAGAGAGGGACTGTGAGACACCACTCAGTGTACAGATATCTCCCTGAGAGAGAGGGACTGAGAGACACCAGTCAGTGTACAGATATCTCCCTGAGAGAGAGGGACTGAGAGACACCAGTCAGTGTACAGATATCTCCCTGAGAGACAGGGACTGAGAGACACCAGTCATTGTACAGATATCTCCCTGAGAGAGAGGGACTGAGAGACACCAGTCAGTGTACAGATATCTCCCAGAGAGAGAGGGACTGTGAGACACCACTCAGTGTACAGATATCTCCCTGAGAGAGAGGGACTGAGAGACACCAGTCAGTGTACATATATCTACCTGAGAGACAGGGACTGAGAGACACCACTCAGTGTACAGATACCTCCCTGAGAGTGAGGGACTGAGAGACACCAGTCAGTGT
Organism: Heterodontus francisci; assembly: GCF_036365525.1. Taxonomy (NCBI): domain Eukaryota; kingdom Metazoa; phylum Chordata; class Chondrichthyes; order Heterodontiformes; family Heterodontidae; genus Heterodontus; species Heterodontus francisci. The sequence continues at coordinate 8,444,630 of NC_090384.1, read as the reverse complement.
ACATATATCTCCCTGAGAGACAGGGACTGAGAGACACCAGTCAGTGTGCAGATATCTCCCTGAGAGAGAGGGACTCAGAGACACCACTCAATGTACAGATATCTCCCTGAGAGAGAGGGACTGAGAGACACCAGTCAGCGTACAGATATATCCCTGAGAGAGAGGGACTGAGAGACACCAGTCAGTGTACAGATATCTCCCTGAGAGAGAGGGACTGTGAGACACCACTCAGTGTACAGATATCACCCTGAGAGAGAGGGACTGAGAGACACCAGTCTGCGTACAGATATCTCCCTGAGAGAGAGGGACTGAGAGACACCAGTCAGTGTACAGATATCTCCCTGAGAGAGAGGGACTGTGAGACACCACTCAGTGTACAGATATCTCCCTGAGAGACAGGGACTGAGAGACACCAGTCAGTGTACAGATATCTCCCTGAGAGAGAGGGACTGAGAGACACCAGTCAGTGTACAGATATCTCCCTGAGAGACAGGGACTGAGAGACACCAGTCATTGTACAGATATCTCCCTGAGAGAGAGGGACTGAGAGACACCAGTCAGTGTACAGATATCTCCCTGAGAGAGAGGGACTGTGAGACACCACTCAGTGTACAGATATCTCCCTGAGAGAGAGGGACTGAGAGACACCAGTCAGTGTACAGATATCTCCCTGAGAGAGAGGGACTGAGAGACACCACTCAGTGTACAGATTTCTCCCTGAGAGACAGGGACTGAGAGACATCAGTCAGTGTACATATATCTCCCTGAGAGACAGGGACTGAGAGACACCAGTCAGTGTACAGATATCTCCCTGAGAGAGAGGGACTGAGAGACACCACTCAGCGCACAGATATCTCCCTGAGAGACAAGGACTGAGAGACACCAGTCAGTGTACATATATCTCCCTGAGAGTCAGGGACTGAGAGACACCAGTCAGTGTACAGATATCTCCCTGAGAGAGAGGGACTGAGAGACTCCACTCAGTGTGCAGATATCTCCCTGAGAGAGAGGGACTGAGAGACACTAGTCAGCGTACATATATCTCCCTGAGAGAGAGGGACTGAGAGACACCAGTCAGTGTACAGATCTCTCCCTGAGAGTCAGGGACTGAGAGACACCACTCAGTGTACAGATATCTCCCTGAGAGAGAGGGACTGAGAGACACCAGTCAGTGTACAGATATCTCCCTGAGAGACAGGGACTGAGAGACACCAGTCAGTGTACATATATCTCCCTGAGACACAGGGACTGAGAGACACCACTCAGTGTTCAGATATCTCCCTGAGAGAGAGGGACTGAGAGACACCACTCAGTGTACAGATTACTCCCTGAGAGACAGGGACTGAGAGACACCACTCAGTGTACAGATATCTCCCTGAGAGAGAGGCCTGAGAGACACCAGTCAGTGTACAGATATCTCCCTGAGAGAGAGGGACTGAGAGACACCAATCAGTGTACATATATCTCCCTGAGAGACAGGGAATGAGAGACACCACTCAGTGTACAGATACCTCCCTGAGAGAGAGGGACTGAGAGACACCAGTCAGTGTACATATATCTCCCTGAGACACAGGGACTGAGAGACACCACTCAGTGTTCAGATATCTCCCTGAGAGAGAGGGACTGAGAGACACCAGTCAGAGTACAGATATCTCCCTGAGAGAGAGGGACTGAGAGACACCAGTCAGTGTACAGATATCTCCCTGAGAGAGAGGTACTGAGAGACACCACTCAGTGTACAGATATCTCCCTGAGAGACAGGGACTGAGAGACTCCACTCAGTGTACAGATATCTCCCTGAGAGACAGGGACTGAGAGACACCACTCAGTGTACAGATATCTCCCTGAGAGACAGGGACTGAGAGACACCACTCAGTGTACATAAATCTCCCTGAGAGAGAGGGACTGAGAGACACCACTCAGTGTACAGATATCTCCCTGAGAGAGAGGGACTGAGAGACACCAGTCAGTGTACATATATCTCCCTGAGAGACAGGGACTGAGAGACACCAGTCAGTGTACAGATATCTCCCTGAGAGAGAGGGACTGAGAGACACCAGTCAGTGTACAGATATCTCCCTGAGAGAGAGGGACTGAGAGACACCAGTCAGCTTACAGATATCTCCCTGAGAGAGAGGGACTGAGAGACACCAGTCAGTTTACAGATATCTCCCTGAGAGAGAGGGACTGTGAGACACCACTCAGTGTACAGATATCTCCCTGAGAGAGAGGGACTGAGAGACACCAGTCTGCGTACAGATATCTCCCTGAGAGAGAGGGACTGAGAGACACCAGTCAGTGTACAGATATCTCCCTGAGAGACAGGGACTGAGAGACACCAGTCAGAGTACAGATATCTCCCTGAGAGAGAGGGACTGAGAGACACCAGTCAGTGTACAGATATCTCCCTGAGAGACAGGGACTGAGAGACACCAGTCAGTGTACAGATATCTCCCTGAGAGACAGGGACTGAGAGACACCAGTCATTTTACAGATATCTCCCTGAGAGAGAGGGACTGAGAGACACCAGTCAGTGTACAGATATCTCCCTGAGAGACAGGGACTGAGAGACACCAGTCATTGTACATATATCTCCCTGAGAGAGAGGGACTGAGAGACACCAGTCAGTGTACAGATATCTCCCTGAGAGAGAGGGACTGTGAGACACCACTCAGTGTACAGATATCTCCCTGAGAGACAGGGACTGAGAGACACCAGTCAGTGTACAGATATCTCCCTGAGAGAGAGGGACTGAGAGACACCACTCAGTGTACAGATTTCTCCCTGAGAGACAGGGACTGAGAGACACCAGTCAGTGTACAGATATCTCCCTGAGAGACAGGGGCTGTGAGACACCACTCAGTGTACAGATATCTCCCTGAGAGAGAGGGACTGAGAGACACCAGTCAGTGTACAGATATCTCCCTGAGAGTGAGGGACTGAGAGACACCAGTCAGTGTACATATATCTCCCTGAGAGACAGGGACTGTGAGACACCACTCAGTGTACAGATACCTGCCTGAGAGAGAGGGACTGAGAGACACCAGTCAGTGTACATATATCTCCCTGAGAGACAGGGACTGAGAGACACCACTCAGTGTACAGATATCTCCCTGAGAGAGAGGGACTGAGAGACACCACTCAGTGCACAGATATCTCCCTGGGAGACAGGGACTGAGAGACACCAGTCAGAGTACAGATATCTCCCTGAGAGAGAGGGACTGAGAGACACCATTCAGTCTACAGATATCTCCCTGAGAGACAGGAACTGAGAGACACCACTCAGTGTACAGATATCTCCATGAGAGAGAGGGACTGAGAGACACCACTCAGCGTACAGATATCTCCCTGAGAGACAAGGACTGAGAGACACCAGTCAGTGTACATATATCTCCCTGAGAGACAGGGACTGAGCGACACCACTCACTGTATAGATACCTTCCCTGAGAGAGGGACTGAGAGACACCAGTCAGTGTACATATATCTCCCTGACAGACAGGGACTGAGAGACACCAGTCAGTGTACATATATCTCCCTGAGAGAGAGGGACTGAGAGACTCCACTCAGTGTACAGATATCTCCCTGAGAGAGAGGGACTGAGAGACACTAGTAAGCGTACAGATATCTCCCTCAGAGAGAGGGACTGAGAGACACCAGTCAGTGTACAGATCTCTCCCTGAGAGTCAGGGAGTGAGAGACACCACTCAGTGTACAGATATCTCCCTGAGAGAGAGGGACTGAGAGACACCAGTCAGTGTACAGATATCTCCCTGAGAGAGAGGGACTGAGAGACACCAGTCAGTGTACAGATATCTCCCTGAGAGACAGGGACTGAGAGACACCAGTCAGAGTACAGATATCTCCCTGAGAGAGAGGGACTGAGAGACAGCACTCAGTGTACAGATATCTCCCTGAGAGAGAGGGACTGAGAGACACCACTCAGTGTACAGATATCACCCTGAGAGAGAGGGACTGAGAGACACCACTCAGCGCACAGATATCTCCCTGAGAGACAAGGACTGAGAGACACCAGTCAGTGTACATATATCTCCCTGAGAGTCAGGGACTGAGAGACACCAGTCAGTGTACAGATATCTCCCTGAGAGAGAGGGACTGAGAGACTCCACTCAGTGTACAGATATCTCCCTGAGAGAGAGGGACTGAGAGACACTAGTCAGCGTACAGATATCTCCCTGAGAGAGAGGGACTGAGAGACACCAGTCAGTGTACAGATCTCTCCCTGAGAGTCAGGGACTGAGAGACACCACTCAGTCTACAGATATCTCCCTGAGAGACAGGAACTGAGAGACACCACACAGTGTACAGATATCTCCCTGAGAGAGAGGAACTGAGAGACACCACTCAGCGCAGAGATATCTCCCTGAGAGACAAGGACTGAGAGACACCAGTCAGTGTACATATATCTCCCTGAGAGTCAGGAACTGAGAGACACCACACAGTGTACAGATATCTCCCTGAGAGAGAGGGACTGAGAGACACCACTCAGCGCAGAGATATCTCCCTGAGAGACAAGGACTGAGAGACACCAGTCAGTGTACATATATCTCCCTGAGAGTCAGGGACTGAGAGACACCAGTCAGTGTACAGATATCTCCCTGAGAGAGAGGGACTGAGAGACTCCACTCAGTGTACAGATATCTCCCTGAGAGAGAGGGACTGAGAGACACTAGTCAGCGTACAGATATCTCCCTGAGAGACAGGGACTGAGAGACACCACTCAGTGTACAGATATCCCCCTGAGAGAGAGGCCTGAGAGACACCAGTCAGTGTACAGATATCTCCCTGAGAGAGAGGGACTGAGAGACACCAATCAGTGTACATATATCTCCCTGAGAGACAGGGTCTGAGAGACACCACTCAGTGTACAGATACCTCCCTGAGAGAGAGGGACTGAGAGACACCAGTCAGTGTACATATATCTCCCTGAGACACAGGGACTGAGAGACACCACTCAGTGTTCAGATATCTCCCTGAGAGAGAGGGACTGAGAGACACCAGTCAGTGTACAGATATCTCCCTGAGAGAGAGGGACTGAGAGACACCAGTCAGTGTACAGATATCTCCCTGAGAGAGAGGTACTGAGAGACACCACTCAGTGTACAGATATCTCCCTGAGAGACAGGGACTGAGAGACTCCACTCAGTGTACAGATATCTCCCTGAGAGACAGGGACTGAGAGACACCACTCAGTGTACAGATATCTCCCTGAGAGACAGGGACTGAGAGACACCACTCAGTGTACATATATCTCCCTGAGAGACAGGGACTGAGAGACACCAGTCAGTGTACAGATATCTCCCTGAGAGAGAGTCACTGAGAGACACCAGTCAGTGTACAGATCTCTCCCTGAGAGTCAGGGACTGAGAGACACCACTCAGTGTACAGATATCTCCCTGAGAGAGAGGGACTGAGAGACACCACTCAGTGTACAGATATCTCCCTGAGAGACAGGGACTGAGAGACACCACTCAGTGTACAGATATCTCCCTGAGAGAGAGGGACTGAGAGACACCACTCAGTGTACAGATATCTCCCAGAGAGACAGGGACTGAGAGACACCACTCAGTGTACAGATATCTCCCTGAGAGACAGGGACAGAGCGACACCACTCACTGTATAGATACCTTCCTGAGAGAGGGACTGAGAGACACCAGTCAGTGTACATATATCTCCCTGAGAGACAGGGACTGAGAGACACCAGTCAGTGTACATATATCTCCCTGAGAGAGAGGGACTGAGAGACTCCACTCAGTGCACAGATATCTCCCTGAGAGAGAGGGACTGAGAGACACTAGTCAGCGTACAGATATCTCCCTGAGAGAGAGGCACTGAGAGACACCAGTCAGTGTACAGATCTCTCCCTGAGAGTCAGGGACTGAGAGACACCACTCAGTGTACAGATATCTCCCTGAGAGAGAGGGACTGAGAGACACCAGTCAGTGTACAGATATCTCCCTGAGAGAGAGGGACTGAGAGACACCAGTCAGTGTACATATATCTCCCTGAGACACAGGGACTGAGAGACACCACTCAGTGTACAGATATCTCCCTGAGAGAGAGGGACTGGGAGACACCAGTCAGTGTACAGATATCTCCCTGAGAGAGAGGTACTGAGAGACACCACTCAGTGTACAGATATCTCCCTGAGAGACAGGGACTGAGAGACACCACTCAGTGTACAGATATCTCCCTGAGAGAGAGGGACTGAGAGACACCACTCAGTGTACAGATTTCTCCCTGAGAGACAGGGACTGAGAGACACCAGTCAGTGTACAGATATCTCCCTGAGAGACAGGGACTGAGAGACACCAGTCAGTGTACAGATATCTCCCTGAGAGAGAGGGACTGAGAGACACCTCTCAGTGTACAGATATCTCCCTGAGAGAGAGGGACTGAGAGACACTAGTCAGCGTTCAGATATCTCCCTGAGAGAGAGGGACTGAGAGACACCAGTCAGTGTACAGATATCTCCCTGAGAGAGAGGGACTGAGAGACACCACTCAGTGTACCGATATCTCCCTGAGAGACAGGGACTGAGAGACAGCACTCAGTGTACAGATATCTCCCTGAGAGACAGGGACTGAGAGACACCACTCAGTGTACATATATCTCCCTGAAAGAGAGGGACTGAGAGACACCAGTCAGTGTACAGATATCTCCCTGAGAGAGAGGGACTGAGAGACACCAGTCAGTGTACATATATCTCCCTGAGAGACAGGGACTGAGAGACACCAGTCAGTGTACAGATATCTCCCTGAGAGAGAGGGACTGAGAGACACCAGTCAGTGTACAGATATCTCCCTGAGAGAGAGGGACTGAGAGACACCAGTCAGCTTACAGATATCTCCCTGAGAGAGAGGGACTGAGAGACACCAGTCAGTTTACAGATATCTCCCTGAGAGAGAGGGACTGTGAGACACCACTCAGTGTACAGATATCTCCCTGAGAGAGAGGGACTGAGAGACACCAGTCTGCGTACAGATATCTCCCTGAGAGAGAGGGACTGAGAGACACCAGTCAGTGTACAGATATCTCCCTGAGAGACAGGGACTGAGAGACACCAGTCAGAGTACAGATATCTCCCTGAGAGAGAGGGACTGAGAGACACCAGTCAGTGTACAGATATCTCCCTGAGAGACAGGGACTGAGAGACACCAGTCAGTGTACAGATATCTCCCTGAGAGACAGGGACTGAGAGACACCAGTCATTTTACAGATATCTCCCTGAGAGAGAGGGACTGAGAGACGCCAGTCAGTGTACAGATATCTCCCTGAGAGACAGGGACTGAGAGACACCAGTCATTGTACAGATATCTCCCTGAGAGAGAGGGACTGAGAGACACCAGTCAGTGTACAGATATCTCCCTGAGAGAGAGGGACTGTGAGACACCACTCAGTGTACAGATATCTCCCTGAGAGACAGGGACTGAGAGACACCAGTCAGTGTACAGATATCTCCCTGAGAGAGAGGGACTGAGAGACACCACTCAGTGTACAGATTTCTCCCTGAGAGACAGGGACTGAGAGACACCAGTCAGTGTACAGATATCTCCCTGAGAGACAGGGGCTGTGAGACACCACTCAGTGTACAGATATCTCCCTGAGAGAGAGGGACTGAGAGACACCAGTCAGTGTACAGATATCTCCCTGAGAGTGAGGGACTGAGAGACACCAGTCAGTGTACATATATCTCCCTGGGAGACAGGGACTGTGAGACACCACTCAGTGTACAGATACCTGCCTGAGAGAGAGGGACTGAGAGACACCAGTCAGTGTACATATATCTCCCTGAGAGACAGGGACTGAGAGACACCACTCAGTGTACAGATATCTCCCTGAGAGAGAGGGACTGAGAGACACCACTCAGTGCACAGATATCTCCCTGAGAGACAGGGACTGAGAGACACCAGTCAGAGTACAGATATCTCCCTGAGAGAGAGGGACTGAGAGACACCATTCAGTCTACAGATATCTCCCTGAGAGACAGGAACTGAGAGACACCACTCAGTGTACAGATATCTCCATGAGAGAGAGGGACTGAGAGACACCACTCAGCGTACAGATATCTCCCTGAGAGACAAGGACTGAGAGACACCAGTCAGTGTACATATATCTCCCTGAGAGACAGGGACTGAGCGACACCACGCACTGTATAGATACCTTCCTGAGAGAGGGACTGAGAGACACCAGTCAGTGTACATATATCTCCCTGACAGACAGGGACTGAGAGACACCAGTCAGTGTACATATATCTCCCTGAGAGAGAGGGACTGAGAGACTCCACTCAGTGTACAGATATCTCCCTGAGAGAGAGGGACTGAGAGACACTAGTCAGCGTACAGATATCTCCCTGAGAGAGAGGGACTGAGAGACACCAGTCAGTGTACAGATCTCTCCCTGAGAGTCAGGGACTGAGAGACACCGCTCAGTGTACAGATATCTCCCTGAGAGAGAGGGACTGAGAGACACCAGTCAGTGTACAGATATCTCCCTGAGAGAGAGGGACTGAGAGACACCAGTCAGTGTACAGATATCTCCCTGAGAGACAGGGACTGAGAGACACCAGTCAGAGTACAGATATCTCCCTGAGAGAGAGGGACTGAGAGACTGCATTCAGTGTACAGATATCTCCCTGAGAGAGAGGGACTGAGAGACACCACTCAGTGTACAGATATCTCCCTGGGAGAGAGGGACTGAGAGACACCACTCAGCGCACAGATATCTCCCTGAGAGACAAGGACTGAGAGACACCAGTCAGTGTACATATATCTCCCTGAGAGTCAGGGACTGAGAGACACCAGTCAGTGTACAGATATCTCCCTGAGAGAGAGGGACTGAGAGACTCCACTCAGTGTACAGATATCTCCCTGAGAGAGAGGGACTGAGAGACACTAGTCAGCGTACAGATATCTCCCTGAGAGAGAGGGACTGAGAGACACCAGTCAGTGTACAGATCTCTCCCTGAGAGTCAGGGACTGAGAGACACCACTCAGTCTACAGATATCTCCCTGAGAGACAGGAACTGAGAGACACCACTCAGTGTACAGATATCTCCCTGAGAGAGAGGGACTGAGAGACACCACTCAGCGCACAGATATCTCCCTGAGAGACAAGGACTGAGAGACACCAGTCAGTGTACATATATCTCCCTGAGAGTCAGGGACTGAGAGACACCAGTCAGTGTACAGATATCTCCCTGAGAGAGAGGGACTGAGAGACTCCACTCAGTGTACAGATATCTCCCTGAGAGAGAGGGACTGAGAGACACTAGTCAGCGTACAGATATCTCCCTGAGAGAGAGGCACTGAGAGACACCAGTCAGTGTACAGATCTCTCCCTGAGAGTCAGGGACTGAGAGACACCACTCAGTGTACAGATATCTCCCTGAGAGAGAGGGACTGAGAGACACCAGTCAGTGTACAGATATCTCCCTGAGAGAGAGGGACTGAGAGACACCAGTCAGTGTACATATATCTCCCTGAGACACAGGGACTGAGAGACACCACTCAGTGTTCAGATATCTCCCTGAGAGAGAGGGACTGAGAGACACCACTCAGTGTACAGATATCTCCCTGAGAGACAGGGACTGAGAGACACCACTCAGTGTACAGATATCTCCCTGAGAGAGAGGCCTGAGAGACACCAGTCAGTGTACAGATATCTCCCTGAGAGAGAGGGACTGAGAGACACCAATCAGTGTACATATATCTCCCTGAGAGACAGGGACTGAGAGACACCACTCAGCGTACAGATATCTCCCTGAGAGACAAGGACTGAGAGACACCAGTCAGTGTACATATATCTCCCTGAGAGACAGGGACAGAGCGACACCACTCACTGTATAGATACCTTCCTGAGAGAGGGACTGAGAGACACCAGTCAGTGTACATATATCTCCCTGAGAGACAGGGACTGAGAGACACCAGTCAGTGTACAGATATCTCCCTGAGAGAGAGGGACTGAGAGACACCAGTCAGTGTACATATATCTCCCTGAGACACAGGGACTGAGAGACACCACTCAGTGTTCAGATATCTCCCTGAGAGAGAGGGACTGAGAGACACCACTCAGTGTACAGATATCTCCCTGAGAGACAGGGACTGAGAGACACCACTCAGTGTACAGATATCTCCCTGAGAGAGAGGCCTGAGAGACACCAGTCAGTGTACAGATATCTCCCTGAGAGAGAGGGACTGAGAGACACCAATCAGTGTACATATATCTCCCTGAGAGACAGGGACTGAGAGACACCACTCAGTGTACAGATACCTCCCTGAGAGAGAGGGACTGAGAGACACCAGTCAGTGTACATATATCTCCCTGAGACACAGGGACTGAGAGACACCACTCAGTGTTCAGATATCTCCCTGAGAGAGAGGGACTGAGAGACACCAGTCAGTGTACAGATATCTCCCTGAGAGAGAGGGACTGAGAGACACCAGTCAGTGTACAGATATCTCCCTGAGAGAGAGGTACTGAGAGAAACCACTCAGTGTACAGATATCTCCCTGAGAGACAGGGACTGAGAGACTCCACTCAGTGTACAGATATCTCCCTGAGAGACAGGGACTGAGAGACACCACTCAGTGTACAGATATCTCCCTGAGAGACAGGGACTGAGAGACACCACTCAGTGTACATATATCTCCCTGAGAGACAGGGACTGAGAGACACCAGTCAGTGTACAGATATCTCCCTGAGAGAGAGGCACTGAGAGACACCAGTCAGTGTACAGATCTCTCCCTGAGAGTCAGGGACTGAGAGACACCACTCAGTGTACAATTATCTCCCTGAGAGACAGGGACAGAGCGACACCACTCACTGTATAGATACCTTCCTGAGAGAGGGACTGAGAGACACCAGTCAGTGTACATATATCTCCCTGAGAGACAGGGACTGAGAGACACCAGTCAGTGTACATATATCTCCCTGAGAGAGAGGGACTGAGAGACTCCACTCAGTGTACAGATATCTCCCTGAGAGAGAGGGACTGAGAGACACTAGTCAGCGTACAGATATCTCCCTGAGAGAGAGGCACTGAGAGACACCAGTCAGTGTACAGATCTCTCCCTGAGAGTCAGGGACTGAGAGACACCACTCAGTGTACTGATATCTCCCTGAGAGAGAGGGACTGAGAGACACCAGTCAGTGTACAGATATCTCCCTGAGAGAGAGGGACTGAGAGACACCAGTCAGTGTACATATATCTCCCTGAGACACAGGGACTGGGAGACACCACTCAGTGTACAGATATCTCCCTGAGAGAGAGGGACTGGGAGACACCAGTCAGTGTACAGATATCTCCCTGAGAGAGAGGTACTGAGAGACACCACTCAGTGTACAGATATCTCCCTGAGAGACAGGGACTGAGAGACACCACTCAGTGTTCAGATATCTCCCTGAGAGAGAGGGACTGAGAGACACCACTCAGTGTACAGATTTCTCCCTGAGAGACAGGGACTGAGAGACACCAGTCAGTGTACAGATATCTCCCTGAGAGACAGGGACTGAGAGACACCAGTCAGTGTACAGATATCTCCCTGAGAGAGAGGGACTGAGAGACACCTCTCAGTGTACAGATATCTCCCTGAGAGAGAGGGACTGAGAGACACTAGTCAGCGTTCAGATATCTCCCTGAGAGAGAGGGATTGAGAGACACCAGTCAGTGTACAGATATCTCCCTGAGAGACAGGGACTGAGAGACACCAGTCAGTGTACAGATATCTCCCTGAGAGACAGGGACTGAGAGACACCAGTCAGTGTACAGATATCTCCCTGAGAGAGAGGGACTGAGAGACACCAGTCAGTGTACAGATATCTCCCTGAGAGACAGGGACTGAGAGACACCAGTCATTGTACATATATCTCCCTGAGTGAGAGGGACTGAGAGACACCACTCAGTGTACAGATATCTCCCTGAGAGAGAGGGACTGTGAGACACCACTCAGTGAACAGATATCTCCCTGAGAGACAGGGACTGAGAGACACCAGTCAGTGTACAGATATCTCCCTGAGAGAGAGGGACTGAGAGACACCACTCAGTGTACAGATTTCTCCCTGAGAGACAGGGACTGAGAGACACCAGTCAGTGTACAGATATCTCCCTGAGAGACAGGGGCTGTGAGACACCACTCAGTGTACAGATATCTCCCTGAGAGAGAGGGACTGAGAGACACCAGTCAGTGTACAGATATCTCCCTGAGAGAGAGGGACTGAGAGACACCAGTCAGTGTACATATATCTCCCTGAGAGACAGGGACTGTGAGACACCACTCAGTGTACAGATACCTGCCTGAGAGAGAGGGACTGAGAGACACCAGTCAGTGTACATATATCTCCCTGAGAGACAGGGACTGAGAGACACCACTCAGTGTACAGATATCTCCCTGAGAGAGAGGGACTGAGAGACACCACTCAGTGCACAGATATCTCCCTGAGAGACAGGGACTGAGAGACACCAGTCAGAGTACAGATATCTCCCTGAGAGAGAGGGACTGAGAGACACCATTCAGTCTACAGATATCTCCCTGAGAGACAGGAACTGAGAGACACCACTCAGTGTACAGATATCTCCATGAGAGAGAGGGACTGAGAGACACCACTCAGCGTACAGATATCTCCCTGAGAGACAAGGACTGAGAGACACCAGTCAGTGTACATATATCTCCCTGAGAGACAGGGACAGAGCGACACCACTCACTGTATAGATACCTTCCTGAGAGAGGGACTGAGAGACACCAGTCAGTGTACATATATCTCCCTGAGAGACAGGGACTGAGAGACACCAGTCAGTGTACATATATCTCCCTGAGAGAGAGGGACTGAGAGACTCCACTCAGTGTACAGATATCTCCCTGAGAGAGAGGGACTGAGAGACACTAGTCAGCGTACAGATATCTCCCTGAGAGAGAGGCACTGAGAGACACCAGTCAGTGTACAGATCTCTCCCTGAGAGTCAGGGACTGAGAGACACCACTCAGTGTACAGATATCTCCCTGAGAGAGAGGGACTGAGAGACACCAGTCAGTGTACAGATATCTCCCTGAGAGAGAGGGACTGAGAGACACCAGTCAGTGTACATATATCTCCCTGAGACACAGGGACTGAGAGACACCACTCAGTGTACAGATATCTCCCTGAGAGAGAGGGACTGAGAGACACCACTCAGTGTACAGATATCTCCCTGAGAGAGAGGTACTGAGAGACACCACTCAGTGTACAGATATCTCCCTGAGAGAGAGGCCTGAGAGACACCAGTCACTGTACATATATCTCCCTGAGAGACAGGGACTGAGAGACACCACTCAGTGTACAGATACCTCCCTGAGAGAGAGGGACTGAGAGACACCAGTCAGTGTACAGATATCTCCCTGAGAGAGAGGGACTGAGAGACACCACTCAGTGTACAGATATCGCCCTGAGAGAGAGGGACTGAGAGACACCACTCAGTGTACATATATCTCCCTGAGACACAGGGACTGAGAGACACCACTCAGTGTTCAGATATCTCCCTGAGAGAGAGGGACTGAGAGACACCAGTCAGTGTACATATATCTCCCTGAGAGACAGGGACTGAGAGACACCACTCAGTGTACAGATATCTCCCTGAGAGAGAGGGACTGAGAGACACCACTCAGTGTACAGATATCTCCCTGAGAGAGAGGGACTGAGAGACACCAGTCAGTGTACAGATATCTCTCTGAGAGAGAGGGACTGTGAGACACCAGTCAGTGTACAGATATCTCCCTGAGAGAGAGGGACTGAGAGACACCAGTCAGTTTACAGATATCTCCCTGAGAGACAGGGACAGAGAGACACCAGTCAGTGTACAGATATCTCCGTGAGAGAGAGGTACTGAGAGACACCACTCAGTCAACAGATATCTCCCTGAGAGACAGGGACTGAGAGACACCACTCAGTGTACAGATATCTCCCTGAGAGACAGGGACTGAGAGACACCAGTCAGTGTACAGATATCTCCCTGAGAGAGAGGGACTGAGAGACACCACTCAGTGTACAGATATCTCCCTGAGAGAGAGGGACTGAGAGACACCAGTCAGTGTACATATATCTCCCTGAGAGACAGGGACTGAGAGACACCAGTCAGTGTACAGATACCTCCCTGAGAGAGAGGGACTGAGAGACACCAGTCAGAGGACATATATCTCCCTGAGAGACAGGGACTGAGAGACACCAGTCAGTGTACAGATATCTCCCTGAGAGAGAGGGACTGAGAGACACCACTCAGTGTACAGATATCTCCATGAGAGAGAGGGACTGAGAGACACCAGTCAGCGTACAGATATCTTCCTGAGAGAGAGGGACTGAGAGACACCAGTCAGTGTACAGATATCTCCCTGAGAGAGAGGGACTGTGAGACACCACTCAGTGTACAGATATCTCCCTGAGACACAGGGACTGAGAGACACCAGTCAGTGTACAGATATCTCGCTGAGAGAGAGGGACTGAGAGACACCACTCAGTGTACAGATATCTCCCTGAGAGACAGGGACTGAGAGATACCAGTCAGTGTACAGATATCTCCCTGAGAGAGAGGGACTGAGAGACACAACTCAGTGTTCAGATTTCTCCCTGAGAGACAGGGACTGAGAGACACCAGTCAGTGTACAGATATCTCCCTGAGAGACAGGGGCTGTGAGACACCACTCAGTGTACAGATACCTCCCTAAGAGAGGGACTGAGAGACACCAGTCAGTGTACATATATCTCCCTGAGAGACAGGGACTGAGAGACACCAGTCCGTGTACAGATATCTCCCTGAGTGACAGGGACTGAGAGACACCAGTCAGTGTACAGATATCTCCCTGAGAGAGAGGGACTGAGAGACACCTCTCAGTGTACAGATATCTCCCTGAGAGAGAGGGACTGAGAGACACTAGTCAGCGTTCAGATATCTCCCTGAGAGAGAGGGACTGAGAGACACCAGTCAGTGTACAGATATCTCCCTGAGAGACAGGGACTGAGAGACACCACTCAGTGTACAGATATCTCCCTGAGAGACAGGGACTGAGAGACACCAGTCAGTGTACAGATATCTCCCTGAGAGAGAGGGACTGAGAGACACCAGTCAGTGTGCAGATACCTCCCTGAGAGACAGGGACTGAGAGACACCACTCAGTGTACAGATATCTCCCTGAGAGACAGGGACTGGGAGACACCAGTCAGTGTACAGATATCTCCCTGAGAGAGAGGTACTGAGAGACACCACTCAGTGTACAGATATCTCCCTGAGAGACAGGGACTGAGAGACACCACTCAGTGTACAGATATCTCCCTGAGAGAGAGGGACTGAGAGACACCAGTCAGTGTACAGATATCTCCCTGAGAGAGAGGGACTGAGAGACACCACTCAGTGTATAGATATCTCCCTGAGAGACAGGGACTGAGAGACACCAGTCAGTGTACAGATATCTCCCTGACAGACAGGGGCGGTGAGACACCACTCAGTGTACAGATATCTCCCTGAGAGAGAGGGACTGAGAGACACCAGTCAGTGTACAGATATCTCCCTGAGAGAGAGGGACTGAGAGACACCAGTCAGTGTGCATATATCTCCCTGAGAGACAGGGACTGAGAGACAGCACTCAGTGTACAGATACCTCCCTGAGAGAGAGGGACTGAGAGACACCACTCAGTGTTCAGATATCTCCCTGAGAGAGAGGGACTGTGAGACACCACTCAGTGTACAGATATCTCCCTGAGAGACAGGGACTGAGAGACACCAGTCAGTGTACAGATATCTCCCTGAGAGAGAGGGACTGAGAGACACCACTCAGTGTACAGATTTCTCCCTGAGAGACAGGGACTGAGAGACACCAGTCAGTGTACAGATATCTCCCTGAGAGACAGGGGCTGTGAGACACCACTCAGTGTACAGATATCTCCCTGAGAGAGAGGGACTGAGAGACACCAGTCAGTGTACAGATATCTCCCTGAGAGTGAGGGACTGAGAGACACCAGTCAGTGTACATATATCTCCCTGAGAGACAGGGACTGTGAGACACCACTCAGTATACAGATACCTGCCTGAGAGAGAGGGACTGAGAGACACCAGTCAGTGTACATATATCTCCCTGAGAGACAGGGACTGAGAGACACCACTCAGTGTACAGATATCTCCCTGAGAGAGAGGGACTGAGAGACACCACTCAGTGCACAGATATCTCCCTGAGAGACAGGGACTGAGAGACACCAGTCAGAGTACAGATATCTCCCTGAGAGAGAGGGACTGAGAGACACCATTCAGTCTACAGATATCTCCCTGAGAGACAGGAACTGAGAGACACCACTCAGTGTACAGATATCTCCATGAGAGAGAGGGACTGAGAGACACCACTCAGCGTACAGATATCTCCCTGAGAGACAAGGACTGAGAGACACCAGTCAGTGTACATATATCTCCCTGAGAGACAGGGACAGAGCGACACCACTCACTGTATAGATACCTTCCTGAGAGAGGGACTGAGAGACACCAGTCAGTGTACATATATCTCCCTGAGAGACAGGGACTGAGAGACACCAGTCAGTGTACATATATCTCCCTGAGAGAGAGGGACTGAGAGACTCCACTCAGTGTACAGATATCTCCCTGAGAGAGAGGGACTGAGAGACACTAGTCAGCGTACAGATATCTCCCTGAGAGAGAGGCACTGAGAGACACCAGTCAGTGCACAGATCTCTCCCTGAGAGTCAGGGACTGAGAGACACCACTCAGTGTACAGATATCTCCCTGAGAGAGAGGGACTGAGAGACACCAGTCAGTGTACAGATATCTCCCTGAGAGAGAGGGACTGAGAGACACCAGTCAGTGTACATATATCTCCCTGAGACACAGGGACTGAGAGACACCACTCAGTGTACAGATATCTCCCTGAGAGAGAGGGACTGAGAGACACCACTCAGTGTACAGATATCTCCCTGAGAGACAGGGACTGAGAGACACCACTCAGTGTACAGATATCTCCCTGAGAGAGAGGCCTGAGAGACACCAGTCACTGTACATATATCTCCCTGAGAGACAGGGACTGAGAGACACCACTCAGTGTACAGATACCTCCCTGAGAGAGAGGGACTGAGAGACACCAGTCAGTGTACAGATATCTCCCTGAGAGAGAGGGACTGAGAGACACCACTCAGTGTACAGATATCTCCCTGAGAGAGAGGGACTGAGAGACACCACTCAGTGTACATATATCTCCCTGAGACACAGGGACTGAGAGACACCACTCAGAGTTCAGATATCTCCCTGAGAGAGAGGGACTGAGAGACACCAGTCAGTGTACATATATCTCCCTGAGAGACAGGGACTGAGAGACACCAGTCAGTGTACAGATATCTCCCTGAGAGACAGGGACTGAGAGACACCAGTCAGTGTACATATATCTCCCTGAGAGAGAGGGACTGAGAGACTCCACTCAGTGTACAGATATCTCCCTGAGAGAGAGGGACTGAGAGACACTAGTCAGCGTACAGATATCTCCCTGAGAGAGAGGCACTGAGAGACACCAGTCAGTGTACAGATCTCTCCCTGAGAGTCAGGGACTGAGAGACACCACTCAGTGTACAGATATCTCCCTGAGAGAGAGGGACTGAGAGACACCAGTCAGTGTACAGATATCTCCCTGAGAGAGAGGGACTGAGAGACACCAGTCAGTGTACATATATCTCCCTGAGACTCAGGGACTGAGAGACACCACTCAGTGTACAGATATCTCCCTGAGAGACAGGGACTGAGAGACACCACTCAGTGTACAGATATCTCCCTGAGAGAGAGGCCTGAGAGACACCAGTCACTGTACATATATCTCCCTGAGAGACAGGGACTGAGAGACACCACTCAGTGTACAGATACCTCCCTGAGAGAGAGGGACTGAGAGACACCAGTCAGTGTACAGATATCTCCCTGAGAGAGAGGGACTGAGAGACACCACTCAGTGTACAGATATCTCCCTGAGAGAGAGGGACTGAGAGACACCACTCAGTGTACATATATCTCCCTGAGACACAGGGACTGAGAGACACCACTCAGTGTTCAGATATCTCCCTGAGAGAGAGGGACTGAGAGACACCAGTCAGTGTACATATATCTCCCTGAGAGACAGGGACTGAGAGACACCACTCAGTGTACAGATATCTCCCTGAGAGAGAGGGACTGAGAGACACCACTCAGTGTACAGATATCTCCCTGAGAGAGAGGGACTGAGAGACACCAGTCAGTGTACAGATATCTCTCTGAGAGAGAGGGACTGTGAGACACCAGTCAGTGTACAGATATCTCCCTGAGAGAGAGGGACTGAGAGACACCAGTCAGTGTACAGATATCTCCCTGAGAGACAGGGACAGAGAGACACCAGTCAGTGTGCAGATATCTCCGTGAGAGAGAGGTACTGAGAGACACCACTCAGTGTACAGATATCTCCCTGAGAGACAGGGACTGAGAGACACCACTCAGTGTACAGATATCTCCCTGAGAGACAGGGACTGAGAGACACCACTCAGTGTACAGATATCTCCCTGAGAGAGAGGGACTGAGAGACACCACTCAGTGTACAGATATCTCCCTGAGAGAGAGGGACTGAGAGACACCAGTCAGTGTACATATATCTCCCTGAGAGACAGGGACTGAGAGACACCAGTCAGTGTACAGATACCTCCCTGAGAGAGAGGGACTGAGAGACACCAGTCAGTGGACATATATCTCCCTGAGAGACAGGGACTGAGAGACACCAGTCAGTGTACAGATATCTCCCTGAGAGAGAGGGACTGAGAGACACCAATCAGTGTACAGATATCTCCATGAGAGAGAGGGACTGAGAGACACCAGTCAGCGTACAGATATCTTCCTGAGAGAGAGGGACTGAGAGACACCAGTCAGTGTACAGATATCTCCCTGAGAGAGAGGGACTGTGAGACACCACTCATTGTACAGATATCTCCCTGAGACACAGGGACTGAGAGACACCAGTCAGTGTACAGATATCTCGCTGAGAGAGAGGGACTGAGAGACACCACTCAGTGTACAGATATCTCCCTGAGAGACAGGGACTGAGAGACACCAGTCAGTGTACAGATATCTCCCTGAGAGAGAGGGACTGAGAGACACAAATCAGTGTACAGATTTCTCCCTGAGAGACAGGGACTGAGAGACACCAGTCAGTGTACAGATATCTCCCTGAGAGACAGGGGCTGTGAGACACCACTCAGTGTACAGATACCTCCCTAAGAGAGGGACTGAGAGACACCAGTCAGTGTACATATATCTCCCTGAGAGACAGGGACTGAGAGACACCAGTCCGTGTACAGATATCTCCCTGAGAGACAGGGACTGAGAGACACCAGTCAGTGTACAGATATCTCCCTGAGAGAGAGGGACTGAGAGACACCTCTCAGTGTACAGATATCTCCCTGAGAGAGAGGGACTGAGAGACACTAGTCAGCGTTCAGATATCTCCCTGAGAGAGGGACTGAGAGACACCAGTCAGTGTACAGATATCTCCCTGAGAGACAGGGACTGAGAGACACCACTCAGTGTACAGATATCTCCCTGAGAGACAGGGACTGAGAGACACCAGTCAGTGTGCAGATACCTCCCTGAGAGACAGGGACTGAGAGACACCACTCAGTGTACAGATATCTCCCTGAGAGACAGGGACTGAGAGACACCAGTCAGTGTACAGATATCTCCCTGAGAGAGAGGTACTGAGAGACACCACTCAGTGTACAGATATCTACCTGAGAGACAGGGACTGAGAGACACCACTCAGTGTACAGATATCTCCCTGAGAGAGAGGGACTGAGAGACACCAGTCAGTGTACAGATATCTCCCTGAGAGAGAGGGACTGAGAGACACCACTCAGTGTATAGATATCTCCCTGAGAGACAGGGACTGAGAGACACCAGTCAGTGTACAGATATCTCCCTGAGAGACAGGGGCTGTGAGACACCACTCAGTGTACAGATATCTCCCTGAGAGAGAGGGACTGAGAGACACCAGTCAGTGTACAGATATCTCCCTGAGAGAGAGGGACTGAGAGACACCAGTCAGTGTGCATATATCTCCCTGAGAGACAGGGACTGAGAGACAGCACTCAGTGTACAGATACCTCCCTGAGAGAGAGGGACTGAGAGACACCACTCAGTGTTCAGATATCTCCCTGAGAGAGAGGGACTCTGAGACACCACTCAGTGTACAGATATCTCCCTGAGAGACAGGGACTGAGAGACACCAGTCAGTGTACAGATACCTCCCTGAGAGAGAGGGACTGAGTTACACCAGTCAGTGTACATATATCACCCTGAGAGACAGGGACTGAGAGACACCACTCAGTGTACAGATATCTCCCTGAGAGAGAGGGACTGAGAGACACCACTCAGTGTACAGATATCTCCCTGAGAGAGAGGGACTGAGAGACACCAGTCAGTGTACAGATATCTCTCTGAGAGAGAGGGACTGTGAGACACCAGTCAGTGTACAGATATCTCCCTGAGAGAGAGGGACTGAGAGACACCAGTCAGTGTACAGATATCTCCCTGAGAGAGAGGTACTGAGAGACACCACTCAGTGTACAGATATCTCCCTGAGAGACAGGGACTGAGAGACACCACTCAGTGTACAGATATCTCCCTGAGAGACAGGGACTGAGAGACACCACTCAGTGTACAGATTTCTCCCTGAGAGAGTGGGACTGAGAGACACCACTCAGTGTACAGATATCTCCCTGAGAGAGAGGGACTGAGAGACACCAGTCAGTGTACAGATATCTCCCTGAGAGACAGGGAAAGAGAGACACCACTCAGTGTACAGATATTTCCCTGAGAGAGATGGACTGAGAGACACCAGTCAGCGTACAGATATCTCCCTGAGAGAGAGGGACTGAGAGACACCAGTCAGTGTACAGATATCTCCCTGAGAGAGAGGGACTGTGAGAAACCACTCAGTGTACAGATATCTCCCTGAGAGAGAGGGACTGAGAGACACCAGTCAGTGTACAGATATCTCCCTGAGAGACAGGGACTGAGAGACACCAGTCATTGTACAGATATCTCCCTGAGAGAGAGGGACTGAGAGACACCAGTCAGTGTACAGATATCTCCCTGAGAGAGAGGGACTGTGAGACACCACTCAGTGTACAGATATCTCCCTGAGAGACAGGGACTGAGAGACACCAGTCAGTGTACAGATATCTCCCTGAGAGAGAGGGACTGAGAGACACCACTCAGTGTACAGATTTCTCCCTGAGAGACAGGGACTGAGAGACACCAGTCAGTGTACAGATATCTCCCTGAGAGACAGGGGCTGTGAGACACCACTCAGTGTACAGATATCTCCCTGAGAGAGGGGGACTGAGAGACACCAGTCAGTGTACAGATATCTCCCTGAGAGAGAGGGACTGAGAGACACCAGTCAGTGTACATATATCTCCCTGAGAGACAGGGACTGAGAGACACCACACAGTGTACAGATATCTCCCTGAGAGAGAGGGACTGAGAGACACCACTCAGTGCACAGATATCTCCCTGAGAGACAGGGACTGAGAGACACCAGTCAGAGTACAGATATCTCCCTGAGAGAGAGGGACTGAGAGACACCATTCAGTCTACAGATATCTCCCTGAGAGACAGGAACTGAGAGACACCACTCAGTGTACAGATATCTCCCTGAGAGAGAGGGACTGTGAGACACCACTCAGCGTACAGATATCTCCCTGAGAGAGAGGGACTGAGAGACACTAGTCAGCGTTCAGATATCTCCCTGAGAGAGAGGGACTGAGAGATTCCAGTCAGTGTACAGATATCTCCCTGAGAGACAGGGACTGAGAGACACCACTCAGTGTACAGATATCTCCCTGAGAGACAGGGACTGAGAGACACCAGTCAGTGTACAGATATCTCCCTGAGAGAGAGGGACTGAGAGACACCAGTCAGTGTGCAGATACCTCCCTGAGAGACAGGGACTGAGAGACACCACTCAGTGTACAGATATCTCCCTGAGAGACAGGGACTGAGAGACACCAGTCAGTGTACAGATATCTCCCTGAGAGAGAGGTACTGAGAGACACCACTCAGTGTACAGATATCACCCTGAGAGACAGGGACTGAGAGACACCACTCAGTGTACAGATATCTCCCTGAGAGAGAGGGACTGAGAGACACCAGTCAGTGTACAGATATCTCCCTGAGAGAGAGGGACTGAGAGACACCACTCAGTGTATAGATATCTCCCTGAGAGACAGGGACAGAGAGACACCAGTCAGTGTACAGATATCTCCCTGAGAGACAGGGGCTGTGAGACACCACTCAGTGTACAGATATCTCCCTGAGAGAGAGGGACTGAGAGACACCAGTCAGTGTACAGATATCTCCCTGAGAGAGAGGGACTGAGAGACACCAGTCAGTGTGCATATATCTCCCTGAGAGACAGGGACTGAGAGACAGCACTCAGTGTACAGATACCTCACTGAGAGAGAGGGACTGAGAGACACCACTCAGTGTTCAGATATCTCCCTGAGAGAGAGGGACTCTGAGACACCACTCAGTGTACAGATATCTCCCTGAGAGAGAGGGACTGAGAGACACCAGTCAGTGTACAGATATCTCCCTGAGAGAGAGGGACTGAGAGACACCAGTCAGTGTACATATATCTCCCTGAGAGACAGGGACTGAGAGACACCACACAGTGTACAGATATCTCCCTGAGAGAGAGGGACTGAGAGACACCACTCAGTGTACAGATATCTCCCTGAGAGAGAGGGACTGAGAGACACCAGTCAGTGTACAGATATCTCTCTGAGAGAGAGGGACTGTGAGACACCAGTCAGTGTACAGATATCTCCCTGAGAGAGAGGGACTGAGAGACACCAGTCAGTGTACAGATATCTCCCTGAGGGAGAGGTACTGAGAGACACCACTCAGTGTACAGATATCTCCCTGAGAGAGAGGGACTGTGAGAAACCACTCAGTGTACAGATATCTCCCTGAGAGACAGGGACTGAGAGACACCAGTCAGTGTACAGATATCTCCCTGAGAGAGAGGGACTGAGAGACACCAGTCAGTGTACAGATATCTCCCTGAGAGACAGGGACTGAGAGACACCAGTCATTGTACAGATATCTCCCTGAGAGAGAGGGACTGAGAGACACCAGTCAGTGTACAGATATCTCCCTGAGGCAGAGGGACTGTGAGACACCAGTCAGTGTACAGATATCTCCCTGAGAGGCAGGCACTGAGAGACACCAGTCAGTGTACAGATATCTCCCTGAGATAGAGGGACTGAGAGACACCACTCAGTGTACAGATTTCTCCCTGAGAGACAGGGACTGAGAGACACCAGTCAGTGTACAGATATCTCCCTGAGAGACAGGGGCTGTGAGACACCACTCAGTGTACAGATATCTCCCTGAGAGAGAGGGACTGAGAGACACCAGTCAGTGTACAGATATCTCCCTGAGAGAGAGGGACTGAGAGACACCAGTCAGTGTACATATATCTCCCTGAGAGACAGGGACTGAGAGTCACCAGTCAGTGTACATATATCTCCCTGAGAGACAGGGACTGAGAGACACCACACAGTGTACAGATATCTCACTGAGAGAGAGGGACTGAGAGACACCACTCAGTGCACAGATATCTCCCTGAGCGACAGGGACTGAGAGACACCAGTCAGAGTACAGATATCTCCCTGAGAGAGAGGGACTGAGAGACACCATTCAGTCTACAGATATCTCCCTGAGAGACAGGAACTGAGAGACACCACTCAGTGTACAGATATCTCCCTGAGAGAGAGGGACTGAGTGACACCACTCAGCGTACAGATATCTCCCTGAAAGACAAGGACTGAAAGACACCAGTCAATGTACATATATCTCCCTGAGAGACAGGGACTGAGAGACACCACTCAGTGTACAGATACCTTCCTGAGAGAGGGACTGAGAGACACCAGTCAGTGTACATATATCTCCCTGAGAGACAGGGACTGAGAGACACCAGTCAGTGTACAGATATCTCCCTGAGAGAGAGGGACTGAGAGACACCACTCAGTGTACAGATATCTCCCTGAGAGAGAGGGACTGAGAGACACCACTCAGCGTACAGACATCTCCCTGAGAGAGAGGGACTGAGAGACACCAGTCAGTGTACATATATCTCCCTGAGACACAGGGACTGAGAGACACCACTCAGTGTTCAGATATCTCCCTGAGAGAGAGGGGCTGAGAGACACCACTCAGTGTACAGATATCTCCCTGAGAGACAGGGACTGAGAGACACCACTCAGTGTACAGATATCTCCCTGAGAGAGAGGGACTGAGAGACACCAGTCAGTGTACAGATATCTCCCTGAGAGAGAGGGACTGAGAGACACCAATCAGTGTACATATATCTCCCTGAGAGAGAGGGACTGAGAGACACCAGTCAGTGTACAGATATCTCCCTGAGAGAGAGGGACTGAGAGACACCAGGCAGTGTACATATATCTCCCTGAGAGACAGGGACTGAGAGACACCACTCAGTGTACAGAAATCTCCCTGAGAGGGAGGGACTGAGAGACACCAGTCAGTGTACATTTATCTCCCTGAGAGACAGGGACTGAGAGACACCAGTCAGTGTACATATATCTCCCTGAGAGAGAGGGACTGAGAGACACCACTCAGTGTACAGATATCTCCATGAGAGAGAGGGACTGAGAGACACCAGTCAGAGTACAGATATCTCCCTGAGAGAGAGGGACTGAGAGACACCAGTCAGTGTACAGAAATCTCCCTGAGAGAGAGGGACTGTGAGACACCACTCAGTGTACAGATATCTCCCTGAGAGACAGGGACTGAGAGACACCAGTCAGTGTACAGATATCTCCCTGAGAGAGAGGGACTGAGAGACACCACTCAGTGTACAGATATCTCCCTGAGAGACAGGGACTGAGAGACACCAGTCAGTGTACAGATATCTCCCTGAGAGAGAGGGACTGAGAGACACCACTAAGTGTACAGATTTCTCCCTGAGAGACAGGGACTGAGAGACACCAGTCAGTGTACAGATATCTCCCTGAGAGACAGGGGCTGTGAGACACCAGTCAGTGTACAGATATCTCCCTGAGAGAGAGGGACTGAGAGACACCAGTCAGTGTACAGATATCTCCCTGAGAGAGAGGGACTGAGAGACACCAGTCAGTGTACATATATGTCCCTGAGAGACAGGGACTGAGAGACACCACTCAGTGGACAGATACCTCCCTGAGAGAGAGGGACTGAGAGACACCAGTCAGTGTACAGATATCTCCCTGAGAGAGAGCGACTGAGAGACACCACTCAGTGCACAGATAACTCCCTGAGAGACAGGGACTGAGAGACACCAGTCAGAGTACAGATATCTCCCTGAGAGAGAGGGACTGAGAGAAACCATTCAGTGTACAGATATCTCCCTGAGAGAAAGGGACTGAGAGACGCCACTCAGTGTACAGATATCTCCCTGAGAGAGAGGGACTGAGAGACACTAGTCAGCGTACAGATATCTCCCTGTGAGAGAGGGACTGAGAGACACCAGTCAGTGTACAGATATCTCCCTGAGAGACAGGGACTGAGAGACACCACTCAGTGTACAGATATCTCCCTGAGAGAGAGGGACTGAGAGACACCAGTCAGTGTACAGATATCTCCCTGAGAGAGAGGGACTGAGAGACACCAGTCAGTGTACATATATATCCCTGAGACACAGGGACTGAGAGACACCACTCAGTGTTCAGATATCTCCCTGAGAGGGAGGGACTGAGAGACACCACTCAGTGTACAGATATCTCCCTGAGAGACAGGGACTGAGAGACACCACTCAGTGTACAGATATCTCCCTGAGAGAGAGGGACTGAGAGACACCAGTCAGTGTACAGATATCTCCCTGAGAGACAGGGACAGTGAGACACCAGTCAGTGTACAGATATCTGCCTGAGAGAGAGGGACTGAGAGACACCAATCAGTGTACATATATCTCCCTGAGAGACAGGGACTGAGAGACACCACTCAGTGTACAGATACCTCCCTGAGAGAGAGGGACTGAGAGACACCAGTCAGTGTACAGATATCTCCCTGAGAGACAGGGACTGAGAGACACCACTCAGTGTACAGATGTCTCCCTGAGAGAGAGGGACTGAGAGACACCACTCAGTGCACAGATATCTACCTGAGAGAGAGGGACTGAGAGACACCACTCAGTGTACAGATATCTCCCTGAGAGACAGGGACTTAGAGACACCACTCAGTGTACAGATATCTCCCTGAGAGAGAGGGACTGAGAGACACTAGTCAGCGTACAGATATCTCCCTGAGAGAGAGGGACTGAGAGACACCAGTCAGTGTACAGATATCTCCCTGAGAGAGAGGGACTGAGAGACACCACTCAGTGTACAGATATCTCCCTGAGAGAGAGGGACTGAGAGACACCACTCAGTGTATAGATATCTCCCTGAGAGACAGGGACAGAGAGACACCAGTCAGTGTACAGATATCTCCCTGAGAGACAGGGGCTGTGAGACACCACTCAGTGTACAGATATCTCCCTGAGAGAGAGGGACTGAGAGACACCAGTCAGTGTACAGATATCTCCCTGAGAGAGAGGGACTGAGAGACACCAGTCAGTGTGCATATATCTCCCTGAGAGACAGGGACTGAGAGACAGCACTCAGTGTACAGATACCTCACTGAGAGAGAGGGACTGAGAGACACCACTCAGTGTTCAGATATCTCCCTGAGAGAGAGGGACTCTGAGACACCACTCAGTGTACAGATATCTCCCTGAGAGAGAGGGACTGAGAGACACCAGTCAGTGTACAGATATCTCCCTGAGAGAGAGGGACTGAGAGACACCAGTCAGTGTACATATATCTCCCTGAGAGACAGGGACTGAGAGACACCACACAGTGTACAGATATCTCCCTGAGAGAGAGGGACTGAGAGACACCACTCAGTGTACAGATATCTCCCTGAGAGAGAGGGACTGAGAGACACCAGTCAGTGTACAGATATCTCTCTGAGAGAGAGGGACTGTGAGACACCAGTCAGTGTACAGATATCTCCCTGAGAGACAGGGGCTGTGAGACACCAGTCAGTGTACAGATATCTCCCTGAGAGAGAGGGACTGAGAGACACCAGTCAGTGTACAGATATCTCCCTGAGAGAGAGGGACTGAGAGACACCAGTCAGTGTACATATATGTCCCTGAGAGACAGGGACTGAGAGACACCACTAAGTGGACAGATACCTCCCTGAGAGAGAGGGACTGAGAGACACCAGTCAGTGTACAGATATCTCCCTGAGAGAGAGCGACTGAGAGACACCACTCAGTGCACAGATAACTCCCTGAGAGACAGGGACTGAGAGACACCAGTCAGAGTACAGATATCTCCCTGAGAGAGAGGGACTGAGAGAAACCATTCAGTGTACAGATATCTCCCTGAGAGAAAGGGACTGAGAGACGCCACTCAGTGTACAGATATCTCCCTGAGAGAGAGGGACTGAGAGACACTAGTCAGCGTACAGATATCTCCCTGTGAGAGAGGGACTGAGAGACACCAGTCAGTGTACAGATATCTCCCTGAGAGACAGGGACTGAGAGACACCACTCAGTGTACAGATATCTCCCTGAGAGAGAGGGACTGAGAGACACCAGTCAGTGTACAGATATCTCCCTGAGAGAGAGGGACTGAGAGACACCAGTCAGTGTACATATATATCCCTGAGACACAGGGACTGAGAGACACCACTCAGTGTTCAGATATCTCCCTGAGAGAGAGGGACTGAGAGACACCACTCAGTGTACAGATATCTCCCTGAGAGACAGGGACTGAGAGACACCACTCAGTGTACAGATATCTCCCTGAGAGAGAGGGACTGAGAGACACCAGTCAGTGTACAGATATCTCCCTGAGGGACAGGGACAGTGAGACACCAGTCAGTGTACAGATATCTCCCTGAGAGAGAGGGACTGAGAGACACCAATCAGTGTACATATATCTCCCTGAGAGACAGGGACTGAGAGACACCACTCAGTGTACAGATACCTCCCTGAGAGAGAGGGACTGAGAGACACCAGTCAGTGTACAGATATCTCCCTGAGACACAGGGACTGAGAGACACCACTCAGTGTACAGATGTCTCCCTGAGAGAGAGGGACTGAGAGACACCACTCAGTGCACAGATATCTACCTGAGAGAGAGGGACTGAGAGACACCACTCAGTGTACAGATATCTCCCTGAGAGACAGGGACTTAGAGACACCACTCAGTGTACAGATATCTCCCTGAGAGAGAGGGACTGAGAGACACCACTCAGTGTACAGATATCTCCCTGAGAGAGAGGGACTGAGAGACACCAGGCAGTGTACATATATCTCCCTGAGAGACAGGGACTGAGAGACACCAGTCAGTGTACAGATACCTCCCTGAGAGGGAGGGACTGAGAGACACCAGTCAGTGTACATTTAGCTCCCTGAGAGACAGGGACTGAGAGACACCAGTCAGCGTACATATATCTCCCTGAGAGAGAGGGACTGAGAGACACCACTCAGTGTACAGATAGCTCCATGAGAGAGAGGGACTGAGAGACACCAGTCTGTGTACAGATATCTCCCTGAGAGAGAGGGACTGGGAGACACCACTCAGTGTACAGATATCTCCCTGAGAGAGAGGGACTGAGAGACACTAGTCAGCGTACAGATATCTCCCTGAGAGAGAGGGACTGAGAGACACCAGTCAGTGTACAGATATCTCCCTGAGAGAGAGGGACTGAGAGACACCACTCAGTGTACAGATATCTCCCTGAGAGAGAGGGACTGAGAGACACCACTCAGTGTATAGATATCTCCCTGAGAGACAGGGACAGAGAGACACCAGTCAGTGTACAGATATCTCCCTGAGAGACAGGGGCTGTGAGACACCACTCAGTGTACAGATATCTCCCTGAGAGAGAGGGACTGAGAGACACCAGTCAGTGTACAGATATCTCCCTGAGAGAGAGGGACTGAGAGACACCAGTCAGTGTGCATATATCTCCCTGAGAGACAGGGACTGAGAGACAGCACTCAGTGTACAGATACCTCACTGAGAGAGAGGGACTGAGAGACACCACTCAGTGTTCAGATATCTCCCTGAGAGAGAGGGACTCTGAGACACCACTCAGTGTACAGATATCTCCCTGAGAGAGAGGGACTGAGAGACACCAGTCAGTGTACAGATATCTCCCTGAGAGAGAGGGACTGAGAGACACCAGTCAGTGTACATATATCTCCCTGAGAGACAGGGACTGAGAGACACCACACAGTGTACAGATATCTCCCTGAGAGAGAGGGACTGAGAGACACCACTCAGTGTACAGATATCTCCCTGAACGAGAGGGACTGAGAGACACCAGTCAGTGTACAGATATCTCTCTGAGAGAGAGGGACTGTGAGACACCAGTCAGTGTACAGATATCTCCCTGAGAGAGAGGGACTGAGAGACACCAGTCAGTGTACAGATATCTCCCTGAGAGAGAGGTACTGAGAGACACCACTCAGTGTACAGATATCTCCCTGAGAGAGAGGGACTGTGAGAAACCACTCAGTGTACAGATATCTCCCTGAGAGACAGGGACTGAGAGACACCAGTCAGTGTACAGATATCTCCCTGAGAGACAGGGACTGAGAGACACCAGTCATTGTACAGATATCTCCCTGAGAGAGAGGGACTGAGAGACACCAGTCAGTGTACAGATATCTCCCTGAGGCAGAGGGACTGTGAGACACCACTCAGTGTACAGATTTCTCCCTGAGAGACAGGCACTGAGAGACACCAGTCAGTGTACAGATATCTCCCTGAGATAGAGGGACTGAGAGACACCACTCAGTGTACAGATTTCTCCCTGAGAGACAGGGACTGAGAGACACCAGTCAGTGTACAGATATCTCCCTGAGAGACAGGGGCTGTGAGACACTACTCAGTGTACAGATATCTCCCTGAGAGAGAGGGACTGAGAGACACCACTCAGTGTACAGATATCTCCCTGAGAGAGAGGGACTGAGAGACACCAGTCAGTGTACAGATATCTCTCTGAGAGAGAGGGACTGTGAGACACCAGTCAGTGTACAGATATCTCCCTGAGAGAGAGGGACTGAGAGACACCAGTCAGTGTACAGATATCTCCCTGAGAGAGAGGTACTGAGAGACACCACTCAGTGTACAGATATCTCCCTGAGAGAGAGGGACTGTGAGAAACCACTCAGTGTACAGATATCTCCCTGAGAGACAGGGACTGAGAGACATCAGTCAGTGTACAGATATCTCCCTGAGAGACAGGGACTGAGAGACACCAGTCATTGTACAGATATCTCCCTGAGAGAGAGGGACTGAGAGACACCAGTCAGTGTACAGATATCTCCCTGAGGCAGAGGGACTGTGAGACACCACTCAGTGTACAGATATCTCCCTGAGAGACAGGCACTGAGAGACACCAGTCAGTGTACAGATATCTCCCTGAGATAGAGGGACTGAGAGACACCACTCAGTGTACAGATTTCTCCCTGAGAGACAGGGACTGAGAGACACCAGTCAGTGTACAGATATCTCCCTGAGAGACAGTGGCTGAGAGACACCACTCAGTGTACAGATATCTCCCTGAGAGAGAGGGACTGAGAGACACCAGTCAGTGTACAGATATCTCCCTGAGAGAGAGGGACTGAGAGACACCAGTCAGTGTACATATATCTCCCTGAGAGACAGGGACTGAGAGTCACCAGTCAGTGTACATATATCTACCTGAGAGACAGGGACTGAGAGACACCACACAGTGTACAGATATCTCCCTGAGAGAGAGGGACTGAGAGACACCACTCAGTGCACAGATATCTCCCTGAGCGACAGGGACTGAGAGACACCAGTCAGAGTACAGATATCTCCCTGAGAGAGAGGGACTGAGAGACACCATTCAGTCTACAGATATCTCCCTGAGAGACAGGAACTGAGAGACACCACTCAGTGTACAGATATCTCCCTGAGAGAGAGGGACTGAGTGACACCACTCAGCGTACAGATATCTCCCTGAAAGACAAGGACTGA
The DNA here is from genome assembly GCF_036365525.1 of Heterodontus francisci. Classification (NCBI taxonomy): domain Eukaryota; kingdom Metazoa; phylum Chordata; class Chondrichthyes; order Heterodontiformes; family Heterodontidae; genus Heterodontus; species Heterodontus francisci. The sequence goes on along the minus strand of NC_090384.1, from coordinate 8,413,514 downwards.
AAGACACCAGTCAATGTACATATATCTCCCTGAGAGACAGGGACTGAGAGACACCACTCAGTGTACAGATACCTTCCTGAGAGAGGGACTGAGAGACACCAGTCAGTGTACATATATCTCCCTGAGAGACAGGGACTGAGAGACACCAGTCAGTGTACAGATATCTCCCTGAGAGAGAGGGACTGAGAGACACCACTCAGTGTACAGATATCTCCCTGAGAGAGAGGGACTGAGAGACACCACTCAGCGTACAGACATCTCCCTGAGAGAGAGGGACTGAGAGACACCAGTCAGTGTACATATATCTCCCTGAGACACAGGGACTGAGAGACACCACTCAGTGTTCAGATATCTCCCTGAGAGAGAGGGGCTGAGAGACACCACTCAGTGTACAGATATCTCCCTGAGAGACAGGGACTGAGAGACACCACTCAGTGTACAGATATCTCCCTGAGAGAGAGGGACTGAGAGACACCAGTCAGTGTACAGATATCTCCCTGAGAGAGAGGGACTGAGAGACACCAATCAGTGTACATATATCTCCCTGAGAGAGAGGGACTGAGAGACACCAGTCAGTGTACAGATATCTCCCTGAGAGAGAGGGACTGAGAGACACCAGGCAGTGTACATATATCTCCCTGAGAGACAGGGACTGAGAGACACCACTCAGTGTACAGAAATCTCCCTGAGAGGGAGGGACTGAGAGACACCAGTCAGTGTACATTTATCTCCCTGAGAGACAGGGACTGAGAGACACCAGTCAGTGTACATATATCTCCCTGAGAGAGAGGGACTGAGAGACACCACTCAGTGTACAGATATCTCCATGAGAGAGAGGGACTGAGAGACACCAGTCAGAGTACAGATATCTCCCTGAGAGAGAGGGACTGAGAGACACCAGTCAGTGTACAGAAATCTCCCTGAGAGAGAGGGACTGTGAGACACCACTCAGTGTACAGATATCTCCCTGAGAGACAGGGACTGAGAGACACCAGTCAGTGTACAGATATCTCCCTGAGAGAGAGGGACTGAGAGACACCACTCAGTGTACAGATATCTCCCTGAGAGACAGGGACTGAGAGACACCAGTCAGTGTACAGATATCTCCCTGAGAGAGAGGGACTGAGAGACACCACTAAGTGTACAGATTTCTCCCTGAGAGACAGGGACTGAGAGACACCAGTCAGTGTACAGATATCTCCCTGAGAGACAGGGGCTGTGAGACACCAGTCAGTGTACAGATATCTCCCTGAGAGAGAGGGACTGAGAGACACCAGTCAGTGTACAGATATCTCCCTGAGAGAGAGGGACTGAGAGACACCAGTCAGTGTACATATATGTCCCTGAGAGACAGGGACTGAGAGACACCACTCAGTGGACAGATACCTCCCTGAGAGAGAGGGACTGAGAGACACCAGTCAGTGTACAGATATCTCCCTGAGAGAGAGCGACTGAGAGACACCACTCAGTGCACAGATAACTCCCTGAGAGACAGGGACTGAGAGACACCAGTCAGAGTACATATATCTCCCTGAGAGAGAGGGACTGAGAGAAACCATTCAGGGTACAGATATCTCCCTGAGAGAAAGGGACTGAGAGACGCCACTCAGTGTACAGATATCTCCCTGAGAGAGAGGGACTGAGAGACACTAGTCAGCGTACAGATATCTCCCTGTGAGAGAGGGACTGAGAGACACCAGTCAGTGTACAGATATCTCCCTGAGAGACAGGGACTGAGAGACACCACTCAGTGTACAGATATCTCCCTGAGAGAGAGGGACTGAGAGACACCAGTCAGTGTACAGATATCTCCCTGAGAGAGAGGGACTGAGAGACACCAGTCAGTGTACATATATATCCCTGAGACACAGGGCCTGAGAGACACCACTCAGTGTTCAGATATCTCCCTGAGAGAGACGGGCTGAGAGACACCACTCAGTGTACAGATATCTCCCTGAGAGACAGGGACTGAGAGACACCACTCAGTGTACAGATATCTCCCTGAGAGAGAGGGACTGAGAGACACCAGTCAGTGTACAGATATCTCCCTGAGAGACAGGGACAGTGAGACACCAGTCAGTGTACAGATATCTCCCTGAGAGAGAGGGACTGAGAGACAGCAATCAGTGTACATATATCTCCCTGAGAGACAGGGACTGAGAGACACCACTCAGTGTACAGATACCTCCCTGAGAGAGAGGGACTGAGAGACACCAGTCAGTGTACAGATATCTCCCTGAGAGACAGGGACTGAGAGACACCACTCAGTGTACAGATGTCTCCCTGAGAGAGAGGGACTGAGAGACACCACTCAGTGCACAGATATCTACCTGAGAGAGAGGGACTGAGAGACACCACTCAGTGTACAGATATCTCCCTGAGAGACAGGGACTGAGAGACACCACTCAGTGTACAGATATCTCCCTGAGAGAGAGGGACTGAGAGACACCACTCAGTGTACAGATATCTCCCTGAGAGAGAGGGACTGAGAGACACCAGGCAGTGTACATATATCTCCCTGAGAGACAGGGACTGAGAGACACCAGTCAGTGTACAGATACCTCCCTGAGAGGGAGGGACTGAGAGACACCAGTCAGTGTACATTTAGCTCCCTGAGAGACAGGGACTGAGAGACACCAGTCAGCGTACATATATCTCCCTGAGAGAGAGGGACTGAGAGACACCACTCAGTGTACAGATATCTCCATGAGAGAGAAGGACTGAGAGACACCAGTCAGTGTACAGATATCTCCCTGAGAGAGAGGGACTTGGAGACACCACTCAGTGTACAGATATCTCCCTGAGAGAGAGGGACTGACAGACACTAGTCAGCGTACAGATATCTCCCTGAGAGAGAGGGACTGAGAGACACCAGTCAGTGTACAGATATCTCCCTGAGAGAGAGGGACTGTGAGACACCACTCAGTGTACAGATATCTCCCTGAGAGACAGGGACTGAGAGACACCAGTCAGTGTACAGATATCTCCCTGAGAGAGAGGGACTGAGAGACACCACTCAGTGTACAGATATCTCCCTGAGAGACAGGGACTGAGAGACACCAGTCAGTGTACAGATATCTCCCTGAGAGAGAGGGACTGTGAGACACCACTCAGTGTACAGATATCTCCCTGAGAGACAGGGACTGAGAGACACCAGTCAGTGTACAGATATCTCCCTGAGAGAGAGGGACTGAGAGACACCAGTCAGTGTACATATATGTCCCTGAGAGACAGGGACTGAGAGACACCACTCAGTGGACAGATACCTCCCTGAGAGAGAGGGACTGAGAGACACCAGTCAGTGTACAGATATCTCCCTGAGAGAGAGGGACTGAGAGACACCACTCAGTGCACAGATATCTCCCTGAGAGACAGGGACTGAGAGACACCAGTCAGAGTACAGATATCTCCCTGAGAGAGAGGGACTGAGAGAAACCATTCAGTGTACAGATATCTCCCTGAGAGACAGGGACTGAGAGACGCCACTCAGTGTACAGATATCTCCCTGAGAGAGAGGGACTGAGAGACATCACTCAGTGTACAGATATCTCCCTGAGAGACAAGGACTGAGAGACACCAGTCAGTGTACAGATACCTCCCTGAGAGAGAGGGACTGAGAGACACCACTCAGTGTACAGATATCTCCCTGAGAGAGAGGGACTGAGAGACACCAGTCAGTGTACATATATCTCCCTGAGAGACAGGGACTGAGAGACACCACTCAGTGTACAGATATCTCCCTGAGAGACAGGGACTGAGAGACACCACTCAGAGTACAGATATCTCCCTGAGAGACAGGGACTGAGAGACACCACTCAGTGTACAGATATCTCCCTGAGAGAGAGGGACTGAGAGACACCACTCAGTGTACAGATATCTCCCTGAGAGAGAGGGACTGAGAGACACCAGTCAGTGTACATATATCTCCCTGAGAGACAGGGACTGAGAGACACCACTCAGTGTACAGATACCTCCCTGAGAGAGAGGGACTGAGAGACACCACTCAGTGTACAGATATCTCCCTGAGAGAGAGGGACTGAGAGACACCAGTCAGCGTACAGATATCTCCCTGAGAGAGAGGGACTGAGAGACACCAGTCAGTGTACAGATATCTCCCTGAGAGAGAGGGACTGTGAGACACCACTCAGTGTACAGATATCTCCCTAAGAGACAGGGACTGAGAGACACCAGTCAGTGTACAGATATCTCCCTGAGAGAGAGGGACTGAGAGACACCACTCAGTGCACAGATATCTCCCTGAGAGACAGGGACGGAGAGACACCAGTCAGAGTACAGATATCTCCCTGAGAGAGAGGGACTGAGAGAAACCATTCAGTGTACAGATATCTCCCTGAGAGACAGGGACTGAGAGACGCCACTCAGTGTACAGATATCTCCCTGAGAGAGAGGGACTGAGAGACACTAGTCAGCGTACAGATTTCTCCCTGAGAGAGAGGGACTGAGAGACACCAGTCAGTGTACAGATATCTCCCTGAGAGACAGGGACTGAGAGACACCACTCAGTGTACAGATATCTCCCTGAGAGACAGGGACTGAGAGACACCAGTCAGTGTACAGATATCTCCCTGAGAGAGAGGGACTGAGAGACACCAGTCAGTGTACATATATCTCCCTGAGACACAGGGACTGAGAGACACCACTCAGTGTTCAGATATCTCCCTGAGAGAGAGGGACGGAGAGACACCACTCAGTGTACAGATATCTCCCTGAGAGACAGGGACTGAGAGACACCACTCAGTGTACAGATATCTCCCTGAGAGAGAGGGACTGAGAGACACCAGTCAGTGTACAGATATCTCCCTGAGAGAGAGGGACTGAGAGACACCAATCAGTGTACATATATCTCCCTGAGAGACAGGGACTGAGAGACACCACTCAGTGTTCTGATATCTCCCTGAGAGAGAGGGACTGAGAGACACCAGTCAGTGTACAGATATCTCCCTGAGAGACAGGGACTGAGAGAGACCAGTCAGTGTACAGATACCTCCCTGAGAGAGAGGGACTGAGAGACACCAGTCAGTGTACAGATATCTCCCTGAGAGACAGGGACTGAGAGACACCACTCAGTGTACAGATATCTCCCTGAGAGAGAGGGACTGAGAGACACCACTCAGTGTACAGATATCTCCCTGAGAGAGAGGGACTGAGAGACACCAGGCAGTGTACATATATCTCCCTGAGAGACAGGGACTGAGAGACACCACTCAGTGTACAGATACCTCCCTGAGAGGGAGGGACTGAGAGACACCAGTCAGTGTACATTTAGCTCCCTGAGAGACAGGGAATTAGAGACACCAGTCAGTGTACATATATCTCCCTGAGAGAGAGGGACTGAGAGACACCACTCAGTGTACAGATATCTCCATGAGAGAGAGGGACTGAGAGACACCAGTCAGTGTACAGATATCTCCCTGAGAGAGAGGGACTGAGAGACACCACTCAGTGTACAGATATCTCCCTGAGAGAGAGGGACTGAGAGACACTGGTCAGCGTACAGATATCTCCCTGAGAGAGAGGGACTGAGAGACACCAGTCAGTGTACAGATATCTCCCTGAGAGAGAGGGACTGTGAGACACCACTCAGTGTACAGATATCTCCCTGAGAGAGAGGGACTGAGAGACACCAGTCAGTGTACAGATATCTCCTTGAGAGAGAGGGACTGTGAGACACCACTCAGTGTACAGATATCTCCCTGAGAGACAGGGACTGAGAGACACCAGTCAGTGTACAGATATCTCCCTGAGAGAGAGGGACTGAGAGACACCACTCAGTGTACAGATATCTCCCTGAGAGACAGGGACTGAGAGACACCAGTCAGTGTACAGATATCTCCCTGAGAGAGAGGGATTGTGAGACACCACTCAGTGTACAGATATCTCCCTGAGAGACAGGGACTGAGAGACACCAGTCAGTGTACAGATATCTCCCTGAGAGAGAGGGACTGAGAGACACCAGTCAGTGTACATATATGTCCCTGAGAGACAGGGACTGAGAGACACCACTCAGTGGACAGATACCTCCCTGAGAGGGACTGAGAGACACCAGTCAGTGTACAGATATCTCCCTGAGAGAGAGGGACTGAGAGACACCACTCAGTGCACAGATAGCTCCCTGAGAGACAGGGACTGAGAGACACCAGTCAGAGTACAGATATCTCCCTGAGAGAGAGGGACTGAGAGAAACCATTCAGTGTACAGATATCTCCCTGAGAGACAGGGACTGAGAGACGCCACTCAGTGTACAGATATCTCCCTGAGAGAGAGGGACTGAGAGACACCACTCAGTGTACAGATATCTCCCTGAGAGACAAGGACTGAGAGACACCAGTCAGTGTACAGATACCTCCCTGAGAGAGAGGGACTGAGAGACACCACTCAGTGTACAGATATCTCCCTGAGAGAGAGGGACTGAGAGACACCAGTCAGTGTACATATATCTCCCTGAGAGACAGGGACTGAGAGACACCACTCAGTGTACAGATATCTCCCTGAGAGACAGGGACTGAGAGACACCACTCAGTGTACAGATATCTCCCTGAGAGACAGGGACTGAGAGACACCACTCAGTGTACAGATATCTCCCTGAGAGAGAGGGACTGAGAGACACCACTCAGTGTACAGATATCTCCCTGAGAGAGAGGGACTGAGAGACACCAGTCAGTGTACATATATCTCCCTGAGAGACAGGGACTGAGAGACACCACTCAGTGTACAGATATCTCCATGAGAGAGAGGGACTGAGAGACACCAGTCAGTGTACAGATATCTCCCTGAGAGAGAGGGACTGAGAGACACCACTCAGTGTACAGATATCTCCCTGAGAGAGAGGGACTGAGAGACACTAGTCAGCGTACAGATATCTCCCTGAGAGAGAGGGACTGAGAGACACCAGTCAGTGTACAGATATCTCCCTGAGAGAGAGGGACTGTGAGACACCACTCAGTGTACAGATATCTCCCTGAGAGACAGGGACTGAGAGACACCAGTCAGTGTACAGATATCTCCCTGAGAGAGAGGGACTGAGAGACACCAGTCAGTGTACATATATCTCCCTGAGAGAGAGGGACTGAGAGACACCACTCAGTGTACAGATATCTCCCTGAGAGAGAGGGACTGAGAGACACCACTCAGTGTACAGATATCTCCCTGAGAGAGAGGGACTGAGAGACACCAGTCAATGTACATATATCTCCCTGAGAGACAGGGACTGAGAGACACCACTCAGTGTACAGATACCTCCCTGAGAGAGAGGGACTGAGAGACACCACTCAGTGTACAGATATCTCCCTGAGAGACAGGGACTGAGAGACACCACTCAGTGTACAGATATCTCCCTGAGAGAGAGGGACTGAGAGACACCACTCAGTGTACAGATATCTCCCTGAGAGAGAGGGACTGAGAGACACCAGTCAGTGTACATATATCTCCCTGAGAGACAGGGACTGAGAGACACCACTCAGTGTACAGATATCTCCATGAGAGAGAGGGACTGAGAGACACCAGTCAGTGTACAGATATCTCCCTGAGAGAGAGGGACCGAGAGACACCACTCAGTGTACAGATATCTCCCTGAGAGAGAGGGACCGAGAGACACTAGTCAGCGTACAGATATCTCCCTGAGAGAGAGGGACTGAGAGACACCAGTCAGTGTACAGATATCTCCCTGAGAGACAGGGACTGTGAGACACCAGTCAGTGTACAGATATCTCCCTGAGTGAGAGGGACTGAGAGACACCAGTCAGTGTACATATATCTCCCTGAGAGAGAGGGACTGAGAGACACCACTCAGTGTACAGATATCTCCCTGAGAGAGAGGGACTGAGAGACACCACTCAGTGTACAGATATCTCCCTGAGAGAGAGGGACTGAGAGACACCAGTCAATGTACATATATCTCCCTGAGAGACAGGGACTGAGAGACACCAGTCAGTGTAAAGATACCTCCCTGAGAGAGAGGGACTGAGAGACACCACTCAGTGCACAGATATCTCCCTGAGATACAGGGACGGAGAGACACCAGTCAGAGTACAGATATCTCCCTGAGAGAGAGGGACTGAGAGAAACCATTCAGTGTACAGATATCTCCCTGAGAGACAGGGACTGAGAGACGCCACTCAGTGTACAGATATCTCCCTGAGAGAGAGGGACTGAGAGACACTAGTCAGCGTACAGATATCTCACTGAGAGAGAGGGACTGAGAGACACCAGTCAGTGTACAGATATCTCCCTGAGACACAGGGACTGAGAGACACCACTCAGTGTTCAGATATCTCCCTGAGAGAGAGGGACTGAGAGACACCACTCAGTGTACAGATATCTCCCTGAGAGACAGGGACTGAGAGACACCACTCAGTGTACAGATATCTCCCTGAGAGAGAGGGACTGAGAGACACCAGTCAGTGTACAGATATCTCCCTGAGAGAGAGGGACTGAGAGACACCAATCAGTGTACATATATCTCCCTGAGAGACAGGGACTGAGAGACACCACTCAGTGTACAGATATCTCCCTGAGAGAGAGGGACTGAGAGACACCAGTCAGTGTACATATATCTCCCTGAGACACAGGGACTGAGAGACACCACTCAGTGTTCAGATATCTCCCTGAGAGAGAGGGACTGAGAGACACCAGTCAGTGTACAGATATCTCCCTGAGAGACAGGGACTGAGAGACACCAGTCAGTGTACAGATACCTCCCTGAGAGAGAGGGACTGAGAGACACCAGTCAGTGTACAGATATCTCCCTGAGAGACAGGGACTGAGAGACACCACTCAGTGTACAGATATCTCCCTGAGAGAGAGGGACTGAGAGACACCACTCAGTGTACAGATATCTCCCTGAGAGACAGGGACTGAGAGACACCACTCAGTGTACAGATATCTCCCTGAGAGAGAGGGACTGAGAGACACCACTCAGTGTACAGATATCTCCCTGAGAGAGAGGGACTGAGAGACACCAGGCAGTGTACATATATCTCCCTGAGAGACAGGGACTGAGAGACACCACTCAGTGTACAGATACCTCCCTGAGAGGGAGGGACTGAGAGACACCAGTCAGTGTACATTTAGCTCCCTGAGAGACAGGGACTGAGAGACACCAGTCAGTGTACATATATCTCCCTGAGAGAGAGGGACTGAGAGACACCACTCAGTGTACAGATATCTCCATGAGAGAGAGGGACTGAGAGACACCAGTCAGTGTACAGATATCTCCCTGAGAGAGAGGGACTGAGAGACACCACTCAGTGTACAGATATCTCCCTGAGAGAGAGGGACTGAGAGACACTGGTCAGCGGACAGATATCTCCCTGAGAGAGAGGGACTGAGAGACACCAGTCAGTGTACAGATATCTCCCTGAGAGAGAGGGACTGTGAGACACCACTCAGTGTACAGATATCTCCCTGAGAGAGAGGGACTGAGAGACACCAGTCAGTGTACAGATATCTCCCTGAGAGACAGGGACTGTGAGACACCACTCAGTGTACAGATATCTCCCTGAGAGACAGGGACTGAGAGACACCAGTCAGTATACAGATATCTCCCTGAGAGAGAGGGACTGAGAGACACCACTCAGTGTACAGATATCTCCCTGAGAGACAGGGACTGAGAGACACCAGTCAGTGTACAGATATCTCCCTGAGAGAGAGGGACTGTGAGACACCACTCAGTGTACAGATATCTCCCTGAGAGACAGGGACTGAGAGACACCAGTCCGTGTACAGATATCTCCCTGAGAGAGAGGGACTGAGAGGCAACAGTCAGTGTACATATATGTCCCTGAGAGACAGGGACTGAGAGACACCACTCAGTGGACAGATACCTCCCTGAGAGAGAGGGACTGAGAGACACCAGTCAGTGTACAGATATCTCCCTGAGAGAGAGGGACTGAGAGACACCACTCAGTGCACAGATAGCTCCCTTAGAGACAGGGACTGAGAGACACCAGTCAGAGTACAGATATCTCCCTGAGAGAGAGGGACTGAGAGAAACCATTCAGTGTACAGATATCTCCCTGAGAGACAGGGACTGAGAGATGCCACTCAGTGTACAGATATCTCCCTGAGAGAGAGGGACTGAGAGACACCACTCAGTGTACAGATATCTCCCTGAGAGACAAGGACTGAGAGACACCAGTCAGTGTACAGATACCTCCCTGAGAGAGAGGGACTGAGAGACACCACTCAGTGTACAGATATCTCCCTGAGAGACAGGGACTGAGAGACACCACTCAGTGTACAGATATCTCCCTGAGAGAGAGGGACTGAGAGACACCAGTCAGTGTACAGATATCTCCCTGAGAGAGAGGGACTGAGAGAAACCACTCAGTGTACAGATATCTCCCTGAGAGAGAGGGACTGAGAGACACCAGTCAGTGTACATATATCTCCCTGAGAGACAGGGACTGAGAGACACCACTCAGTGTACAGATATCTCCATGAGAGAGAGGGACTGAGAGACACCGGTCAGTGTACAGATATCTCCCTGAGAGAGAGGGACTGAGAGACACCACTCAGTGTACAGATATCTCCCTGAGAGAGAGGGACTGAGAGACACTAGTCAGCGTACAGATATCTACCTGAGAGAGAGGGACTGAGAGACACCAGTCAGTGTACAGATATCTCCCTGAGAGAGAGGGACTGTGAGACACCACTCAGTGTACAGATATCTCCCTGAGAGACAGGGACTGAGAGACACCACTCAGTGTACAGATATCTCCCTGAGAGACAGGGACTGAGAGACACCACTCAGTGTACAGATATCTCCCTGAGAGAGAGGGACTGAGAGACACCACTCAGTGTACAGATATCTCCCTGAGAGAGAGGGACTGAGAGACACCAGTCAGTGTACATATATCTCCCTGAGAGACAGGGACTGAGAGACACCACTCAGTGTACAGATATCTCCATGAGAGAGAGGGACTGAGAGACACCAGTCAGTGTACAGATATCTCCCTGAGAGAGAGGGACTGAGAGACACCACTCAGTGTACAGATATCTCCCTGAGAGAGAGGGACTGAGAGACACTAGTCAGCGTACAGATATCTCCCTGAGAGAGAGGGACTGAGAGACACCAGTCAGTGTACAGATATCTCCCTGAGAGAGAGGGACTGTGAGACACCACTCAGTGTACAGATATCTCCCTGAGAGACAGGGACTGAGAGACACCAGTCAGTGTACAGATATCTCCCTGAGAGAGAGGGACTGAGAGACACCAGTCAGTGTACATATATCTCCCTGAGAGAGAGGGACTGAGAGACACCACTCAGTGTACAGATATCTCCCTGAGAGAGAGGGACTGAGAGACACCACTCAGTGTACAGATATCTCCCTGAGAGAGAGGGACTGAGAGACACCAGTCAATGTACATATATCTCCCTGAGAGACAGGGACTGAGAGAGACCACTCAGTGTACAGATACCTCCCTGAGAGAGAGGGACTGAGAGACACCACTCAGTGTACAGATATCTCCCTGAGAGACAGGGACTGAGAGACACCACTCAGTGTACAGATATCTCCCTGAGAGAGAGGGACTGAGAGACACCACTCAGTGTACAGATATCTCCCTGAGAGAGAGGGACTGAGAGACACCAGTCAGTGTACATATATGTCCCTGAGAGACAGGGACTGAGAGACACCACTCAGTGTACAGATATCTCCATGAGAGAGAGGGACTGAGAGACACCAGTCAGTGTACAGATATCTCCCTGAGAGAGAGGGACTGAGAGACACCACTCAGTGTACAGATATCTCCCTGAGAGAGAGGGACCGAGAGACACTAGTCAGCGTACAGATATCTCCCTGAGAGAGAGGGACTGAGAGACACCAGTCAGTGTACAGATATCTCCCTGAGAGAGAGGGACTGTGAGACACCAGTCAGTGTACAGATATCTCCCTGAGAGAGAGGGACTGAGAGACACCAGTCAGTGTACATATATCTCCCTGAGAGAGAGGGACTGAGAGACACCACTCAGTGTACAGATATCTCCCTGAGAGAGAGGGACTGAGAGACACCACTCAGTGTACAGATATCTCCCTGAGAGAGAGGGACTGAGAGACACCAGTCAATGTACATATATCTCCCTGAGAGACAGGGACTGAGAGACACCAGTCAGTGTACAGATATCTCCCTGAGAGAGAGGGACTGAGAGACACCACTCAGTGCACTGATATCTCCCTGAGATACAGGGACGGAGAGACACCAGTCAGAGTACAGATATCTCCCTGAGAGAGAGGGACTGAGAGAAACCATTCAGTGTACAGATATCTCCCTGAGAGACAGGGACTGAGAGACGCCACTCAGTGTACAGATATCTCCCTGAGAGAGAGGGACTGAGAGACACTAGTCAGCGTACAGATATCTCCCTGAGAGAGAGGGACTGAGAGACACCAGTCAGTGTACAGATATCTCCCTGAGACACAGGGACTGAGAGACACCACTCAGTGTTCAGATATCTCCCTGAGAGAGAGGGACTGAGAGACACCACTCAGTGTACAGATATCTCCCTGAGAGACAGGGACTGAGAGACACCACTCAGTGTACAGATATCTCCCTGAGAGAGAGGGACTGAGAGACACCAGTCAGTGTACAGATATCTCCCTGAGAGAGAGGGACTGAGAGACACCAATCAGTGTACATATATCTCCCTGAGAGACAGGGACTGAGAGACACCACTCAGTGTACAGATACCTCCCTGAGAGAGAGGGACTGAGAGACACCAGTCAGTGTACATATATCTCCCTGAGACACAGGGACTGAGAGACACCACTCAGTGTTCAGATATCTCCCTGAGAGAGAGGGACTGAGAGACACCAGTCAGTGTACAGATATCTCCCTGAGAGACAGGGACTGAGAGACACCAGTCAGTGTACAGATACCTCCCTGAGAGAGAGGGACTGAGAGACACCAGTCAGTGTACAGATATCTCCCTGAGAGACAGGGACTGAGAGACACCACTCAGTGTACAGATATATCCCTGAGAGAGAGGGACTGAGAGACACCACTCAGTGTACAGATATCTCTCTGAGAGAGAGGGACTGAGAGACACCACTCAGTGTACAGATATCTCCCTGAGAGACAGGGACTGAGAGACACCACTCAGTGTACAGATATCTCCCTGAGAGAGAGGGACTGAGAGACACCACTCAGTGTACAGATATCTCCCTGAGAGAGAGAGACTGAGAGACACCAGGCAGTGTACATATATCTCCCTGAGAGACAGGGACTGAGAGACACCACTCAGTGTACAGATACCTCCCTGAGAGGGAGGGACTGAGAGACACCAGTCAGTGTACATTTAGCTCCCTGAGAGACAGGGACTGAGAGACACCAGTCAGTGTACATATATCTCCCTGAGAGAGAGGGACTGAGAGACACCACTCAGTGTACAGATATCTCCCTGAGAGAGAGGGACCGAGAGACACTAGTCAGCGTACAGATAACTCCCTGAGAGAGAGGGACTGAGAGACACCAGTCAGTGTACAGATATCTCCCTGAGAGAGAGGGACTGTGAGACACCAGTCAGTGTACAGATATCTCCCTGAGAGAGAGGGACTGAGAGACACCAGTCAGTGTACATATATCTCCCTGAGAGAGAGGGACTGAGAGACACCACTCAGTGTACAGATATCTCCCTGAGAGAGAGGGACTGAGAGACACCACTCAGTGTACAGATATCTCCCTGAGAGAGAGGGACTGAGAGACACCAGTCAATGTACATATATCTCCCTGAGAGACAGGGACTGAGAGACACCAGTCAGTGTACAGATATCTCCCTGAGAGAGAGGGACTGAGAGACACCACTCAGTGCACAGATATCTCCCTGAGATACAGGGACGGAGAGACACCAGTCAGAGTACAGATATCTCCCTGAGAGAGAGGGACTGAGAGAAACCATTCAGTGTACAGATATCTCCCTGAGAGACAGGGACTGAGAGACGCCACTCAGTGTACAGATATCTCCCTGAGAGAGAGGGACTGAGAGACACTAGTCAGCGTACAGATATCTCCCTGAGAGAGAGGGACTGAGAGACACCAGTCAGTGTACAGATATCTCCCTGAGACACAGGGACTGAGAGACACCACTCAGTGTTCAGATATCTCCCTGAGAGAGAGGGACTGAGAGACACCACTCAGTGTACAGATATCTCCCTGAGAGACAGGGACTGAGAGACACCACTCAGTGTACAGATATCTCCCTGAGAGAGAGGGACTGAGAGACACCAGTCAGTGTACAGATATCTCCCTGAGAGAGAGGGACTGAGAGACACCAATCAGTGTACATATATCTCCCTGAGAGACAGGGACTGAGAGACACCACTCAGTGTACAGATACCTCCCTGAGAGAGAGGGACTGAGAGACACCAGTCAGTGTACATATATCTCCCTGAGACACAGGGACTGAGAGACACCACTCAGTGTTCAGATATCTCCCTGAGAGAGAGGGACTGAGAGACACCAGTCAGTGTACAGATATCTCCCTGAGAGACAGGGACTGAGAGACACCAGTCAGTGTACAGATACCTCCCTGAGAGAGAGGGACTGAGAGACACCAGTCAGTGTACAGATATCTCCCTGAGAGTCAGGGACTGAGAGACACCACTCAGTGTACAGATATCTCCCTGAGAGAGAGGGACTGAGAGACACCACTCAGTGTACAGATATCTCTCTGAGAGAGAGGGACTGAGAGACACCACTCAGTGTACAGATATCTCCCTGAGAGACAGGGACTGAGAGACACCACTCAGTGTACAGATATCTCCCTGAGAGAGAGGGACTGAGAGACACCACTCAGTGTACAGATATCTCCCTGAGAGAGAGAGACTGAGAGACACCAGGCAGTGTACATATATCTCCCTGAGAGACAGGGACTGAGAGACACCACTCAGTGTACAGATACCTCCCTGAGAGGGAGGGACTGAGAGACACCAGTCAGTGTACATTTAGCTCCCTGAGAGACAGGGACTGAGAGACACCAGTCAGTGTACATATATCTCCCTGAGAGAGAGGGACTGAGAGACACCACTCAGTGTACAGATATCTCCATGAGAGAGAGGGACTGAGAGACACCAGTCAGTGTACAGATATCTCCCTGAGAGAGAGGGACTGAGAGACACCACTCAGTGTACAGATATCTCCCTGAGAGAGAGGGACTGAGAGACACTGGTCAGCGTACAGATATCTCCCTGAGAGAGAGGGACTGAGAGACACCAGTCAGTGTACAGATATCTCCCTGAGAGAGAGGGACTGTGAGACACCACTCAGTGTACAGATATCTCCCTGAGAGAGAGGGACTGAGAGACACCAGTCAGTGTACAGATATCTCCCTGAGAGACAGGGACTGTGAGACACCACTCAGTGTAAAGATATCTCCCTGAGAGACAGGGACTGAGATACACCAGTCAGTATACAGATATCTCCCTGAGAGAGAGGGACTGAGAGACACCACTCATTGTACAGATATCTCCCTGAGAGACAGGGACTGAGAGACACCAGTCAGTGTACAGATATCTACCTGAGAGAGAGGGACTGTGAGACACCACTCAGTGTACAGATATCTCCCTGAGAGACAGGGACTGAGAGACACCAGTCCGTGTACAGATATCTTGCTGAGAGAGAGGGACTGAAAGACAACAGTCAGTGTACATATATGTCCCTGAGAGACAGGGACTGAGAGACACCACTCAGTGAACTGATACCTCCCTGAGAGAGAGGGACTGAGAGACACCAGTCAGTGTACAGATATCTCCCTGAGAGAGAGGGACTGAGAGACACCACTCAGTGCACAGATTGCTCCCTTAGAGACAGGGACTGAGAGACACCAGTCAGAGTACAGATATCTCCCTGAGAGAGAGGGACTGAGAGAAACAATTCAGTGTACAGATATCTCCCTGAGAGACAGGGACTGAGAGACGCCACTCAGTGTACAGATATCTCCCTGAGAGAGAGGGACTGAGAGACACCACTCAGTGTACAGATATCTCCCTGAGACACAAGGACTGAGAGACACCAGTCAGTGTACAGATACCTCCCTGAGAGAGAGGGACTGAGAGACACCACTCAGTGTACAGATATCTCCCTGAGAGACAGGGACTGAGAGACACCACTCAGTGTACAGATATCTCCCTGAGAGAGAGGGACTGAGAGACACCAGTCAGTGTACAGATATCTCCCTGAGAGAGAGGGACTGAGAGACACCAGTCAATGTACAGATATCTCCCTGAGAGAGAGGGACTGAGAGACACCAGTCAGTGTACATATATCTCCCTGAGAGACAGGGACTGAGAGACACCACTCAGTGTACAGATATCTCCATGAGAGAGAGGGACTGAGAGACACCAGTCAGTGTACAGATATCTCCCTGAGAGAGAGGGACTGAGAGACACCACTCAGTGTACAGATATCTCCCTGAGAGAGAGGGACTGAGAGACACTAGTCAGCGTACAGATATCTCCCTGAGAGAGAGGGACTGAGAGACACCAGTCAGTGTACAGATATCTCCCTGAGAGAGAGGGACTGTGAGACACCACTCAGTGTACAGATATCTCCCTGAGAGACAGGGACTGAGAGACACCAGTCAGTGTACAGATATCTCCCTGAGAGAGAGGGACTGAGAGACACCAGTCAGTGTACATATATCTCCCTGAGAGAGAGGGACTGAGGGACACCACTCAGTGTACAGATATCTCCCTGAGAGAGAGGGACTGTGAGACACCAGTCAGTGTACAGATATCTCCCTGAGAGAGAGGGACTGAGAGACACCAGTCAGTGTACATATATCTCCCTGAGAGAGAGGGACTGAGGGACACCACTCAGTGTACAGATATCTCCCTGAGAGAGAGGGACTGTGAGACACCACTCAGTGTACAGATATCTCCCTGAGAGACAGGGACTGAGAGACACCAGTCAGTGTACAGATATCTCCCTGAGAGAGAGGGACTGAGAGACACCACTCAGTGTACAGATATCTCCCTGAGAGAGAGGGACTGAGAGACACTAGTCAGCGTACAGATATCTCCCTGAGAGAGAGGGACTGTGAGACACCACTCAGTGTACAGATATCTCCCTGAGAGACAGGGACTGAGAGACACCAGTCAGTGTACAGATATCTCCCTGAGAGACAGGGACTGAGAGACACCAGTCAGTGTACAGATATCTCCCTGAGAGAGAGGGACTGAGAGACACCAGTCAGTGTACATATATCTCCCTGAGAGAGAGGGACTGAGGGACACCACTCAGTGTACAGATATCTCCATTAGAGAGAGGGACTGAGAGACACCAGTCAGTGTACAGATATCTCCCTGAGAGAGAGGGACTGAGAGACACCACTCAGTGTACAGATATCTCCCTGAGAGATAGGGACTGAGAGACACTAGTCAGCGTACAGATATCTCCCTGAGAGAGAGGGACTGAGAGACACCAGTCAGTGTACAGATATCTCCCTGAGAGAGAGGGACTGTGAGACACCACTCAGTGTACAGATATCTCCCTGAGAGACAGGGACTGAGAGACACCAGTCAGTGTACAGATATCTCCCTGAGAGAGAGGGACTGAGAGACACCACTCAGTGTACAGATATCTCCCTGAGAGACAGGGACTGAGAGACACCAGTCAGTGTACAGATATCTCCCTGAGAGAGAGGGACTGTGAGACACCACTCAGTGTACAGATATCTCCCTGAGAGACAGGGACTGAGAGACACCAGTCAGTGTACAGATATCTCCCTGAGAGAGAGGGACTGAGAGACACCAGTCAGTTTACATATATGTCCCTGAAAGACAGGGACTGAGAGACACCACTCAGTGGACAGATACCTCCCTGGAGAGAGGAACTGAGAGACACCAGTCAGTGTACAGATATCTCCCTGAGAGAGAGGGACTGAGAGACACCACTCAGTGCACAGATATCTCCCTGAGAGACAGGGACTGAGAGACACCAGACAGAGTACAGATATCTCCCTGAGAGAGAGGGACTGAGAGAAACCATTCAGTGTACAGATATCTCCCTGAGAGACAGGGACTGAGAGACGCCACTCAGTGTACAGATATCTCCCTGAGAGAGAGGGACTGAGAGACACCACTCAGTGTACAGATATCTCCCTGAGAGACAAGGACTGAGAGACACCAGTCAGTGTACAGATACCTCCCTGAGAGAGAGGGACTGAGAGACACCACTCAGTGTACAGATATCTCCCAGAGAGAGAGGGACTGAGAGACACCAGTCAGTTTACATATATCTCCCTGAGAGACAGGGACTGAGAGACACCACTCAGTGTACAGATATCTCCCTGAGAGACAGGGACTGAGAGACACCACTCAGTGTACAGATATCTCCCTGAGAGACAGGGACTGAGAGACACCACTCAGTGTACAGATATCTCCCTGAGAGAGAGGGACTGAGAGACACCACTCAGTGTACAGATATCTCCCTGAGAGAGAGGGACTGAGAGACACCAGTCAGTGTACATATATCTCCCTGAGAGACAGGGACTGAGAGACACCACTCAGTGTACAGATACCTCCCTGAGAGAGAGGGACTGAGAGACACCACTCAGTGTACAGATATCTCCCTGAGAGAGAGGGACTGAGAGACACCAGTCAGCGTACAGATATCTCCCTGAGAGAGAGGGACTGAGAGTCACCAGTCAGTGTACAGATATCTCCCTGAGAGAGAGGGACTGTGAGACACCACTCAGTGTACAGATATCTCCCCGAGAGACAGGGACTGAGAGAAACCAGTCAGTGTACAGATATCTCCCTGAGAGAGAGGGACTGAGAGACACCACTCAGTGCACAGATATCTCACTGAGAGACAGGGACGGAGAGACACCAGTCATAGTACAGATATCTCCCTGAGAGAGAGGGACTGAGAGAAACCATTCAGTGTACAGATATCTCCCTGAGAGACAGGGACTGAGAGACGCCACTCAGTGTACAGATATCTCCCTGAGAGAGAGGGACTGTGAAAAACTAGTCAGCGTACAGATATCTCCCTGAGAGACAGGGACTGAGAGACACCAGTCAGAGTACAGATATCCCCCTGAGAGAGAGGGACTGAGAGAAACCATTCAGTGTACAGATATCTCCCTGAGAGACAGGGACTGAGAGACGCCACTCAGTGTACAGATATCTCCCTGAGAGAGAGGGACTGAGAGACACCACTCAGTGTACAGATATCTCCCTGAGAGACAAGGACTGAGAGACACCAGTCAGTGTACAGATACCTCCCTGAGAGAGAGGGACTGAGAGACACCACTCAGTGTACAGATATCTCCCTGAGAGAGAGGGACTGGGAGACACCAGTCAGTGTACATATATCTCCCTGAGAGAGAGGGACTGAGAGACACCACTCAGTGTACAGATATCTCCCTGAGAGATAGGGACTGAGAGACACTAGTCAGCGTACAGATATCTCCCTGAGAGAGAGGGACTGAGAGACACCAGTCAGTGTACATATATCTCCCTGAGAGAGAGGGACTGTGAGACACCACTCAGTGTACAGATATCTCCCTGAGAGACAGGGACTGAGAGACACCAGTCAGTGTACAGATATCTCCCTGAGAGAGAGGGACTGAGAGACACCACTCAGTGTACAGATATCTCCCTGAGAGACAGGGACTGAGAGACACCAGTCAGTGTACAGATATCTCCCTGAGAGAGAGGGACTGTGAGACACCACTCAGTGTACAGATATCTCCCTGAGAGACAGGGACTGAGAGACACCAGTCAGTGTACAGATATCTCCCTGAGAGAGAGGGACTGAGAGACACCAGTCAGTTTACATATATGTCCCTGAGAGACAGGGACTGAGAGACACCACTCAGTGGACAGATACCTCCCTGGAGAGAGGAACTGAGAGACACCAGTCAGTGTACAGATATCTCCCTGACAGAGATGGACTGAGAGACACCACTCAGTGCACAGATATCTCCCTGAGAGACAGGGACTGAGAGACACCAGTTAGAGTACAGATATCTCCCTGAGCGAGAGGGACTGAGAGAAACCATTCAGTGTACAGATATCTCCCTGAGAGACAGGGACTGAGAGACGCCACTCAGTGTACAGATATCTCCCTGAGAGAGAGGGACTGAGAGACACCACTCAGTGTACAGATATCTCCCTGAGAGACAAGGACTGAGAGACACCAGTCAGTGTACAGATACCTCCCTGAGAGAGAGGGACTGAGAGACACCACTCAGTGTACAGATATCTCCCTGAGAGAGAGGGAAAAGAGAGACACCAGTCAGTGTACATATATCTCCCTGAGAGACAGGGACTGAGAGACACCACTCAGTGTACAGATATCTCCCTGAGAGACAGGGACTGAGAGACACCACTCAGTGTACAGATATCTCCCTGAGAGACAGGGACTGAGAGACACCACTCAGTGTACAGATATCTCCCTGAGAGAGAGGGACTGAGAGACACCACTCAGTGTACAGATATCTCCCTGAGAGAGAGGGACTGAGAGACACCAGTCAGTGTACATATATCTCCCTGAGAGACAGGGACTGAGAGACACCACTCAGTGTACAGATACCTCCCTGAGAGAGAGGGACTGAGAGACACCACTCAGTGTACAGATATCTCCCTGAGAGAGAGGGACTGAGAGACACCAGTCAGCGTACAGATATCTCCCTGAGAGAGAGGGACTGAGAGTCACCAGTCAGTGTACAGATATCTCCCTGAGAGAGAGGGACTGTGAGACACCACTCAGTGTACAGATATCTCCCTGAGAGACAGGGACTGAGAGAAACCAGTCAGTGTACAGATATCTCCCTGAGAGAGAGGGACTGAGAGACACCACTCAGTGCACAGATATCTCCCTGAGAGACAGGGACGGAGAGACACCAGTCAGAGTACAGATATCTCCCTGAGAGAGAGGGACTGAGAGAAACCATTCAGTGTACAGATATCTCCCTGAGAGACAGGGACTGAGAGACGCCACTCAGTGTACAGATATCTCCCTGAGAGAGAGGGACTGTGAAAAACTAGTCAGCGTACAGATATCTCCCTGAGAGAGAGGGACTGAGAGACACCAGTCAGTGTACAGATATCTCCCTGAGAGACAGGGACTGAGAGACACCACTCAGTGTACAGATATCTCCCTGAGAGAGAGGGACTGAGAGACACCAGTCAGTGTACAGATATCTCCCTGAGAGAGAGGGACTGAGAGACACCAGTCAGTGTACAGATATCTCCCTGAGAGAGAGGGACTGAGAGACACCACTCAGTGTACAGATATCTCCCTGAGACACAGGGACTGAGAGACACCACTCAGTGTTCAGATATCTCCCTGAGAGAGAGGGACTGAGAGACACCACTCAGTGTACAGATATCTCCCTGAGAGACAGGGACTGAGAGACACCACTCAGTGTACAGATATCTCCCTGAGAGAGAGGGACTGAGAGACACCAGTCAGTGTACAGATATCTCCCTGAGAGAGAGGGACTGAGAGACACCAGTCAGTGTACAGATATCTCCCTGAGAGAGAGGGACTGAGAGACACCAGTCAGTGTACAGATATCTCCCTGAGAGAGAGGGACTGAGAGACACCAGTCAGTGTACAGATATCTCCCTGAGAGAGAGGGACTGAGAGACACCAGTCAGTGTACATATATCTCCCTGAGACACAGGGACTGAGAGACACCACTCAGTGTTCAGATATCTCCCTGAGAGAGAGGGACTGAGAGACACCAGTCAGTGTACAGATATCTCCCTGAGAGAGAGGGACTGAGAGACACCAGTCAGTGTACAGATATCTCCCTGAGAGAGAGGGACTGAGAGACACCAGTCAGTGTACAGATATCTCCCTGAGAGAGAGGGACTGAGAGACACCAGTCAGTGTACAGATATCTCCCTGAGAGAGAGGGACTGAGAGACACCAGTCAGTGTACATATATCTCCCTGTGACACAGGGAGTGAGAGACACCACTCAGTGTTCAGATATCTCCCTGAGAGAGAGGGACTGAGAGACACCAGTCAGTGTACAGATATCTCCCTGAGAGAGAGGGACTGAGAGACACCAGTCAGTGTACAGATATCTCCCTGAGAGAGAGGGACTGAGAGACACCAGTCAGTGTACAGATATCTCCCTGAGAGAGAGGGACTGAGAGACACCAGTCAGTGTACATATATCTCCCTGAGACACAGGGACTGAGAGACACCACTCAGTGTTCAGATATCTCCCTGAGAGAGAGGGAGTGAGAGACACCAGTCAGTGTACAGATATCTCCCTGAGAGACAGGGACTGAGAGACACCAGTCAGTGTACAGATACCTCCCTGAGAGAGAGGGACTGAGAGACACCAGTCAGTGTACAGATATCTCCCTGAGAGACAGGGACTGAGAGACACCACTCAGTGTACAGATATCTCCCTGAGAGAGAGGGACTGAGAGACACCACTCATTGTACATATATCTCCCTGAGAGAGAGGGACTGAGAGACACCACTCAGTGTACAGATATCTCCCTGAGAGACAGGGACAGAGAGACACCACTCAGTGTACAGATATCTCCCTGAGAGAGAGGGACTGAGAGACACCACTCAGTGTACAGATATCTCCCTGAGAGAGAGGGACTGAGAGACACCAGGCAGTGTACATATATCTCCCTGAGAGACAGGGACTGAGAGACACCACTAAGTGTACAGATACCTCCCTGAGAGGGAGGGACTGAGAGACACCAGTCAGTGTACATTTAGCTCCCTGAGAGACAGGGACTGAGAGACACCAGTCAGTGTACATATATCTCCCTGAGAGAGAGGGACTGAGAGACACCACTCAGTGTACAGATATCTCCATGAGAGAGAGGGACTGAGAGACACCAGTCAGTGTACAGATATCTCCCTGAGAGACAGGGACTGAGAGACACCAGTCAGTGTACAGATACCTCCCTGAGAGAGAGGGACTGAGAGACACCAGTCAGTGTACAGATATCTCCCTGAGAGACAGGGACTGAGAGACACCACTCAGTGTACAGATATCTCCCTGAGAGAGAGGGACTGAGAGACACCACTCAGTGTACAGATATCTCCCTGAGAGAGAGGGACTGAGAGACACCACTCAGTGTACAGATATCTCCCTGAGAGACAGGGACAGAGAGACACCACTCAGTGTACAGATATCTCCCTGAGAGAGAGGGACTGAGAGACACCACTCAGTGTACAGATATCTCCCTGAGAGAGAGGGACTGAGAGACACCAGGCAGTGTACATATATCTCCCTGAGAGACAGGGACTGAGAGACACCACTCAGTGTACAGATACCTCCCTGAGAGGGAGGGACTGAGAGACACCAGTCAGTGTACATTTAGCTCCCTGAGAGACAGGGACTGAGAGACACCAGTCAGTGTACATATATCTACCGGAGAGAGAGGGACTGAGAGACACCACTCAGTGTACAGATATCTCCATGAGAGAGAGGGACTGAGAGACAACAGTCAGTGTACAGATATCTACCTGAGAGAGAGGGACTGAGAGACACCACTCAGTGTACAGATATCTCCCTGAGAGAGAGGGACTGAGAGACACTAGTCAGCGTACAGATATCTCCCTGAGAGAGAGGGACTGAGAGACACCAGTCAGTGTACAGATATCTCCCTGAGAGAGAGGGACTGAGAGACACCACTCAGTGTACAGATATCTCCCTGAGAGAGAGGGACTGAGAGACACCACTCAGTGTACAGATATCTCCCTGAGAGACAGGGACAGAGAGACACCACTCAGTGTACAGATATCTCCCTGAGAGAGAGGGACTGAGAGACACCACTCAGTGTACAGATATCTCCCTGAGAGAGAGGGACTGAGAGACACCAGGCAGTGTACATATATCTCCCTGAGAGACAGGGACTGAGAGACACCACTAAGTGTACAGATACCTCCCTGAGAGGGAGGGACTGAGAGACACCAGTCAGTGTACATTTAGCTCCCTGAGAGACAGGGACTGAGAGACACCAGTCAGTGTACATATATCTCCCTGAGAGAGAGGGACTGAGAGACACCACTCAGTGTACAGATATCTCCATGAGAGAGAGGAACTGAGAGACACCAGTCAGTGTACAGATACCTCCCTGAGAGAGAGGGACTGAGAGACACCAGTCAGTGTACAGATATCTCCCTGAGAGACAGGGACTGAGAGACACCACTCAGTGTACAGATATCTCCCTGAGAGAGAGGGACTGAGAGACACCAGTCAGTGTACATATATCTCCCTGAGAGAGAGGGACTGAGAGACACCACTCAGTGTACAGATATCTCCATGAGAGAGAGGGACTGAGAGACAACAGTCAGTGTACAGATATCTCCCTGAGAGAGAGGGACTGAGAGACACCACTCAGTGTACAGATATCTCCCTGAGAGAGAGGGACTGAGAGACACTAGTCAGCGTACAGATATCTCCCTGAGAGAGAGGGACTGAGAGACACCAGTCAGTGTACAGATATCTCCCTGAGAGAGAGGGACTGTGAGACACCACTCAGTGTACAGATATCTCCCTGAGAGAGAGGGACTGTGAGACACCAGTCAGTGTACAGATATCTCCCTGAGAGACAGGGACTGAGAGACACCAGTCAGTGTACAGATACCTCCCTGAGAGAGAGGGACTGAGAGACACCAGTCAGTGTACAGATATCTCCCTGAGAGACAGGGACTGAGAGACACCACTCAGTGTACAGATATCTCCCTGAGAGAGAGGGACTGAGAGACACCACTCAGTGTACAGATATCTCCCTGAGAGAGAGGGACTGAGAGACACCACTCAGTGTACAGATATCTCCCTGAGAGACAGGGACTGAGAGACACCACTCAGTGTACAGATATCTCCCTGAGAGAGAGGGACTGAGAGACACCACTCAGTGTACAGATATCTCCCTGAGAGAGAGGGACTGAGAGACACCATGCAGTGTACATATATCTCCCTGAGAGACAGGGACTGAGAGACACCACTCAGTGTACAGATACCTCCCTGAGAGGGAGGGACTGAGAGACACCAGTCAGTGTACATTTAGCTCCCTGAGAGACAGGGACTGAGAGACACCAGTCAGTGTACATATATCTCCCTGAGAGAGAGGGACTGAGAGACACCACTCAGTGTACAGATATCTCCATGAGAGAGAGGGACTGAGAGACACCAGTCAGTGTACAGATATCTCCCTGAGAGAGAGGGACTGAGAGACACCACTCAGTGTACAGATATCTCCCTGAGAGAGAGGGACTGAGAGACACTAGTCAGCGTACAGATATCTCCCTGAGAGAGAGGGACTGAGAGACACCAGTCAGTGTACAGATATCTCCCTGAGAGAGAGGGACTGTGAGACACCACTCAGTGTACAGATATCTCCCTGAGAGAGAGGGACTGAGAGACACCAGTCAGTGTACAGATATCTCCCTGAGAGAGAGGGACTGTGAGACACCACTCAGTGTACAGATATCTCCCTGAGAGACAGGGACTGAGAGACACCAGTCAGTGTACAGATATCTCCCTGAGAGAGAGGGTTTGAGAGACACCACTCAGTGTACAGATATCTCCCTGAGAGACAGGGACTGAGAGACACCAGTCAGTGTACAGATATCTCCCTGAGAGAGAGGGACTGTGAGACACCACTCAGTGTACAGATATCTCCCTGAGAGACAGGGACTGAGAGACACCAGTCAGTGTACAGATATCTCCCTGAGAGACAGGGACTGAGAGACACCAGTCAGTGTACAGATACCTCCCTGAGAGAGAGGGACTGAGAGACACCAGTCAGTGTACAGATATCTCCCTGAGAGACAGGGACTGAGAGACACCACTCAGTGTACAGATATCTCCCTGAGAGAGAGGGACTGAGAGACACCACTCAGTGTACAGATATCTCCCTGAGAGAGAGGGACTGAGAGACACCACTCAGTGTACAGATATCTCCCTGAGAGACAGGGACTGAGAGACACCACTCAGTGTACAGATATCTCCCTGAGAGAGAGGGACTGAGAGACACCACTCAGTGTACAGATATCTCCCTGAGAGAGAGGGACTGAGAGACACCATGCAGTGTACATATATCTCCCTGAGAGACAGGGACTGAGAGACACCACTCAGTGTACAGATACCTCCCTGAGAGGGAGGGACTGAGAGACACCAGTCAGTGTACATTTAGCTCCCTGAGAGACAGGGACTGAGAGACACCAGTCAGTGTACATATATCTCCCTGAGAGAGAGGGACTGAGAGACACCACTCAGTGTACAGATATCTCCATGAGAGAGAGGGACTGAGAGACACCAGTCAGTGTACAGATATCTCCCTGAGAGAGAGGGACTGAGAGACACCACTCAGTGTACAGATATCTCCCTGAGAGAGAGGGACTGAGAGACACTAGTCAGCGTACAGATATCTCCCTGAGAGAGAGGGACTGAGAGACACCAGTCAGTGTACAGATATCTCCCTGAGAGAGAGGGACTGTGAGACACCACTCAGTGTACAGATATCTCCCTGAGAGAGAGGGACTGAGAGACACCAGTCAGTGTACAGATATCTCCCTGAGAGAGAGGGACTGTGAGACACCACTCAGTGTACAGATATCTCCCTGAGAGACAGGGACTGAGAGACACCAGTCAGTGTACAGATATCTCCCTGAGAGAGAGGGTTTGAGAGACACCACTCAGTGTACAGATATCTCCCTGAGAGACAGGGACTGAGAGACACCAGTCAGTGTACAGATATCTCCCTGAGAGAGAGGGACTGTGAGACACCACTCAGTGTACAGATATCTCCCTGAGAGACAGGGACTGAGAGACACCAGTCAGTGTACAGATATCTCCCTGAGAGACAGGGACTGAGAGACACCAGTCAGTGTACAGATATCTCCCTGAGAGAGAGGGACTGAGAGACACCAGTCAGTGTACAGATATCTCCCTGAGAGACAAGGACTGAGAGACACCAGTCAGTGTACAGATACCTCCCTGAGAGAGAGGGACTGAGAGACACCACTCAGTGTACAGATATCTCCCTGAGAGAGGGGGACTGAGAGACACCAGTCAGTGTACATATATCTCCCTGAGAGACAGGGACTGAGAGACACCACTCAGTGTACAGATATCTCCCTGAGAGACAGGGACTGAGAGACACCACTCAGTGTACAGATATCTCCCTCAGAGACAGGGACTGAGAGACACCACTCAGTGTACAGATATCTCCCTGAGAGACAGGGACTGAGAGACACCACTCAGTGTACAGATATCTCCCTGAGAGAGAGGGACTGAGAGACACCAGTCAGTGTACATATATCTCCCTGAGAGACAGGGACTGAGAGACACCACTCAGTATACAGATACCTCCCTGAGAGAGAGGGACTGAGAGACACCACTCAGTGTACAGATATCTCCCTGAGAGAGAGGGACCGAGAGACACCAGTCAGCGTACAGATATCTCCCTGAGAGAGAGGGACTGTGAGACACCACTCAGTGTACAGATATCTCCCTGAGAGAGAGGGACTGAGAGACACCAGTCAGTGTACAGATATCTCCCTGAGAGAGAGGGACTGAGAGACACCACTCAGTGTCCAGATATCTCCCTGAGAGAGAGGGACTGTGAGACACCACTCAGTGTACAGATATCTCCCTGAGAGACAGGCACTGAGAGACACCAGTCAGTGTACAGATATCTCCCTGAGAGAGAGGGACTGAGAGACACCACTCAGTGTACAGATTTCTCCCTGAGAGACAGGGACTGAGAGACACCAGTCAGTGTACAGATATCTCCCTGAGAGACAGGGGCTGTGAGACACCACTCAGTGTACAGATATCTCCCTGAGAGAGAGGGACTGAGAGACACCAGTCAGTGTACAGATGTCTCCCTGAGAGAGAGGGACTGAGAGACACCAGTCAGTGTACAGGTATCTCCCTGAGAGACAGGGACTGAGAGACACCACTCAGTGTATAGATATCTCCCTGAGAGACAGGGACTGAGAGACACCAGTCAGTGTACAGATATCTCCCTGAGAGAGAGGGACTGAGAGACACCACTCAGTGTACAGATATCTCCCTGAGAGACAGGGACTGAGAGACACCAGTCAGTGTACAGATATCTCCCTGAGAGAGAGGGACTGTGAGACACCACTCAGAGTACAGATATCTCCCTGAGAGACAGGGACTGAGAGACACCAGTCAGTGTACAGATATCTCCCTGAGAGAGAGGGACTGAGAGACACCACTCAGTGTACAGATATCTCCCTGAGAGACCGGGACTGAGAGACACCACTCAGTGTACAGATATCTCCCTGAGAGAGAGGGACTGAGAGACACCAGTCAGCGTACAGATATCTCCCTGAGAGAGAGGGACTGAGAGTCACCAGTCAGTGTACAGATATCTCCCTGAGAGAGAGGGACTGTGAGACACCACTCAGTGTACAGATATCTCCCTGAGAGACAGGGACTGAGAGAAACCAGTCAGTGTACAGATATCTCCCTGAGAGAGAGGGACTGAGAGACACCACTCAGTGCACAGATATCTCCCTGAGAGACAGGGACGGAGAGACACCAGTCAGAGTACAGATATCTCCCTGAGAGAGAGGGACTGAGAGAAACCATTCAGTGTACAGATATCTCCCTGAGAGACAGGGACTGAGAGACGCCACTCAGTGTACAGATATCTCCCTGAGAGAGAGGGACTGAGAAAAACTAGTCAGCGTACAGATATCTCCCTGAGAGAGAGGGACTGAGAGACACCAGTCAGTGTACAGATATCTCCCTGAGAGACAGGGACTGAGAGACACCACTCAGTGTACAGATATCTCCCTGAGAGACAGGGACTGAGAGACACCAGTCAGTGTACAGATATCTCCCTGAGAGAGAGGGACTGAGAGACACCACTCAGTGTACAGATATCTCCCTGAGACACAGGGACTGAGAGACACCACTCAGTGTCAAGATATCTCCCTGAGAGAGAGGGACTGAGAGACACCACTCAGTGTACAGATATCTCCCTGAGAGACAGGGACTGAGAGACACCACTCAGTGTACAGATATCTCCCTGAGAGAGAGGGACTGAGAGACACCAGTCAGTGTACAGATATCTCCCTGAGAGAGAGGGACTGAGAGACACCAGTCAGTGTACAGATATCTCCCTGAGAGAGAGGGACTGAGAGACACCAGTCAGTGTACAGATATCTCCCTGAGAGAGAGGGACTGAGAGACACCAGTCAGTGTACAGATATCTCCCTGAGAGAGAGGGACTGAGAGACACCAGTCAGTGTACATATATCTCCCTGAGACACAGGGACTGAGAGACACCACTCAGTGTTCAGATATCTCCCTGAGAGAGAGGGACTGAGAGACACCATTCAGTGTACAGATATCTCCCTGAGAGAGAGGGACTGAGAGACACCAGTCAGTGTACAGATATCTCCCTGAGAGAGAGGGACTGAGAGACACCAGTCAGTGTACAGATATCTCCCTGAGAGAGAGGGACTGAGAGACACCAGTCAGTGTACAGATATCTCCCTGAGAGAGAGGGACTGAGAGACACCAGTCAGTGTACATATATCTCCCTGTGACACAGGGAGTGAGAGAAACCACTCAGTGTTCAGATATCTCCCTGAGAGAGAGGGACTGAGAGACACCAGTCAGTGTACAGATATCTCCCTGAGAGAGAGGGACTGAGAGACACCAGTCAGTGTACAGATATCTCCCTGAGAGAGAGGGACTGAGAGACACCAGTCAGTGTACAGATATCTCCCTGAGAGAGAGGGACTGAGAGACACCAGTCAGTGTACATATATCTCCCTGAGACACAGGGACTGAGAGACACCACTCAGTGTTCAGATATCTCCCTGAGAGAGAGGGACTGAGAGACACCAGTCAGTGTACAGATAACTCCCTGAGAGACAGGGACTGAGAGACACCAGTCAGTGTACAGATACCTCCCTGAGAGAGAGGGACTGAGAGACACCAGTCAGTGTACAGATATCTCCCTGAGAGACAGGGACAGAGAGACACCACTCAGTGTACAGATATCTCCCTGAGAGAGAGGGACTGAGAGACACCACTCAGTGTACAGATATCTCCCTGAGAGAGAGGGACTGAGAGACACCAGGCAGTGTACATATATCTCCCTGAGAGACAGGGACTGAGAGACACCACTCAGTGTACAGATACCTCCCTGAGAGGGAGGGACTGAGAGACACCAGTCAGTGTACATTTAGCTCCCAGAGAGACAGGGACTGAGAGACACCAGTCAGTGTACATATATCTCCCTGAGAGAGAGGGACTGAGAGACACCACTCAGTGTACAGATATCTCCATGAGAGAGAGGGACTGAGAGACAACAGTCAGTGGACAGATATCTCCC
Source organism: Heterodontus francisci (assembly GCF_036365525.1). NCBI lineage: Eukaryota > Metazoa > Chordata > Chondrichthyes > Heterodontiformes > Heterodontidae > Heterodontus > Heterodontus francisci. The sequence goes on along the minus strand of NC_090384.1, from coordinate 8,383,176 downwards.
TGAGAGAGAGGGACTGAGAGACACCACTCAGTGTACAGATATCTCCCTGAGAGAGTGGGACTGAGAGACACTAGTCAGCGTACAGATATCTCCCTGAGAGAGAGGGACTGAGAGACACCAGTCAGTGTACAGATATCTCCCTGAGAGAGAGGGACTGTGAGACACCACTCAGTGTACAGATATCTCCCTGAGAGAGAGGGACTGTGAGACACCAGTCAGTGTACAGATATCTCCCTGAGAGACAGGGACTGAGAGACACCAGTCAGTGTACAGATACCTCCCTGAGAGAGAGGGACTGAGAGACACCAGTCAGTGTACAGATATCTCCCTGAGAGACAGGGACTGAGAGACACCACTCAGTGTACAGATATCTCCCTGAGAGAGAGGGACTGAGAGACACCAGTCAGTGTACAGATATCTCCCTGAGAGAGAGGGACTGAGAGACACCACTCAGTTTACAGATATCTCCATGAGAGAGAGGGACTGAGAGACACCAGTCAGCGTACAGATATCTACCTGAGAGAGAGGGACTGAGAGACACCACTCAGTGTACAGATATCTCCCTGAGAGAGAGGGACTGAGAGACACCACTCAGTGTACAGATATCTCCCTGAGACACAGGGACTGAGAGACACCACTCAGTGTCAAGATATCTCCCTGAGAGAGAGGGACTGAGAGACACCACTCAGTGTACAGATATCTCCCTGAGAGACAGGGACTGAGAGACACCACTCAGTGTACAGATATCTCCCTGAGAGAGAGGGACTGAGAGACACCAGTCAGTGTACAGATATCTCCCTGAGAGAGAGGGACTGAGAGACACCAGTCAGTGTACAGATATCTCCCTGAGAGAGAGGGACTGAGAGACACCAGTCAGTGTACAGATATCTCCCTGAGAGAGAGGGACTGAGAGACACCAGTCAGTGTACAGATATCTCCCTGAGAGAGAGGGACTGAGAGACACCAGTCAGTGTACATATATCTCCCTGAGACACAGGGACTGAGAGACACCACTCAGTGTTCAGATATCTCCCTGAGAGAGAGGGACTGAGAGACACCATTCAGTGTACAGATATCTCCCTGAGAGAGAGGGACTGAGAGACACCAGTCAGTGTACAGATATCTCCCTGAGAGAGAGGGACTGAGAGACACCAGTCAGTGTACAGATATCTCCCTGAGAGAGAGGGACTGAGAGACACCAGTCAGTGTACAGATATCTCCCTGAGAGAGAGGGACTGAGAGACACCAGTCAGTGTACATATATCTCCCTGTGACACAGGGAGTGAGAGAAACCACTCAGTGTTCAGATATCTCCCTGAGAGAGAGGGACTGAGAGACACCAGTCAGTGTACAGATATCTCCCTGAGAGAGAGGGACTGAGAGACACCAGTCAGTGTACAGATATCTCCCTGAGAGAGAGGGACTGAGAGACACCAGTCAGTGTACAGATATCTCCCTGAGAGAGAGGGACTGAGAGACACCAGTCAGTGTACATATATCTCCCTGAGACACAGGGACTGAGAGACACCACTCAGTGTTCAGATATCTCCCTGAGAGAGAGGGACTGAGAGACACCAGTCAGTGTACAGATAACTCCCTGAGAGACAGGGACTGAGAGACACCAGTCAGTGTACAGATACCTCCCTGAGAGAGAGGGACTGAGAGACACCAGTCAGTGTACAGATATCTCCCTGAGAGACAGGGACAGAGAGACACCACTCAGTGTACAGATATCTCCCTGAGAGAGAGGGACTGAGAGACACCACTCAGTGTACAGATATCTCCCTGAGAGAGAGGGACTGAGAGACACCAGGCAGTGTACATATATCTCCCTGAGAGACAGGGACTGAGAGACACCACTCAGTGTACAGATACCTCCCTGAGAGGGAGGGACTGAGAGACACCAGTCAGTGTACATTTAGCTCCCAGAGAGACAGGGACTGAGAGACACCAGTCAGTGTACATATATCTCCCTGAGAGAGAGGGACTGAGAGACACCACTCAGTGTACAGATATCTCCATGAGAGAGAGGGACTGAGAGACAACAGTCAGTGGACAGATATCTCCCTGAGAGAGAGGGACTGAGAGACACCACTCAGTGTACAGATATCTCCCTGAGAGAGTGGGACTGAGAGACACTAGTCAGCGTACAGATATCTCCCTGAGAGAGAGGGACTGAGAGACACCAGTCAGTGTACAGATATCTCCCTGAGAGAGAGGGACTGTGAGACACCACTCAGTGTACAGATATCTCCCTGAGAGAGAGGGACTGTGAGACACCAGTCAGTGTACAGATATCTCCCTGAGAGACAGGGACTGAGAGACACCAGTCAGTGTACAGATACCTCCCTGAGAGAGAGGGACTGAGAGACACCAGTCAGTGTACAGATATCTCCCTGAGAGACAGGGACTGAGAGACACCACTCAGTGTACAGATATCTCCCTGAGAGAGAGGGACTGAGAGACACCACTCAGTGTACAGATATCTCCCTGAGAGAGAGGGACTGAGAGACACCACTCAGTGTACAGATATCTCCCTGAGAGACAGGGACTGAGAGACACCACTCAGTGTACAGATATCTCCCTGAGAGAGAGGGACTGAGAGACACCACTCAGTGTACAGATATCTCCCTGAGAGAGAGGGACTGAGAGACACCAGGCAGTGTACATATATCTCCCTGAGAGACAGGGACTGCGAGACACCACTCAGTGTACAGATACCTCCCTGAGAGGGAGGGACTGAGAGACACCAGTCAGTGTACATTTAGCTCCCTGAGAGACAGGGACTGAGAGACACCAGTCAGTGTACATATATCTCCCTGAGAGAGAGGGACTGAGAGACACCACTCAGTGTACAGATATCTCCATGAGAGAGAGGGACTGAGAGACACCAGTCAGTGTACAGATATCTCCCTGAGAGAGAGGGACTGAGAGACACCACTCAGTGTACAGATATCTCCCTGAGAGAGAGGGACTGAGAGACACTAGTAAGCGTACAGATATCTCCCTGAGAGAGAGGGACTGAGAGACACCAGTCAGTGTACAGATATCTCCCTGAGAGAGAGGGACTGAGAGACACCAGTCAGTGTACAGATATCTCCCTGAGAGAGAGGGACTGTGAGACACCACTCAGTGTACAGATATCTCCCTGAGAGACAGGGACTGAGAGACACCAGTCAGTGTACAGATATCTCCCTGAGAGAGAGGGTTTGAGAGACACCACTCAGTGTACAGATATCTCCCTGAGAGACAGGGACTGAGAGACACCAGTCAGTGTACAGATATCTCCCTGAGAGAGAGGGACTGTGAGACACCACTCAGTGTACAGATATCTCCCTGAGAGACAGGGACTGAGAGACACCAGTCAGTGTACAGATATCTCCCTGAGAGAGAGGGACTGAGAGACACCAGTCAGTGTACAGATATCTCCCTGAGAGACAAGGACTGAGAGACACCAGTCAGTGTACAGATACCTCCCTGAGAGAGAGGGACTGAGAGACACCACTCAGTGTACAGATATCTCCCTGAGAGAGAGGGACTGAGAGACACCAGTCAGTGTACATATATCTCCCTGAGAGACAGGGACTGAGAGACACCACTCAGTGTACAGATATCTCCCTGAGAGACAGGGACTGAGAGACACCACTCAGTGTACAGATATCTCCCTCAGAGACAGGGACTGAGAGACGCCACTCAGTGTACAGATATCTCCCTGAGAGAGAGGGACTGAGAGACACCACTCAGTGTACAGATATCTCCCTGAGAGAGAGGGACTGAGAGACACCAGTCAGTGTACATATATCTCCCCGAGAGACAGGGACTGAGAGACACCACTCAGTGTACAGATACCTCCCTGAGAGAGAGGGACTGAGAGACACCACTCAGTGTACAGATATCTCCCTGAGAGAGAGGGACTGAGAGACACCAGTCAGCGTACAGATATCTCCCTGAGAGAGAGGGACTGAGAGACACCAGTCAGTGTACAGATATCTCCCTGAGAGAGAGGGACTGTGAGACACCACTCAGTGTACCGATATCTCCCTGAGAGACAGGGACTGAGAGACACAAGTCAGTGTACAGATATCTCCCTGAGAGAGAGGGACTGAGAGACACCACTCAGTGTCCAGATATCTCCCTGAGAGAGAGGGACTGTGAGACACCACTCAGTGTACAGATATCTCCCTGAGAGACAGGCACTGAGAGACACCAGTCAGTGTACAGATATCTCCCTGAGAGAGAGGGACTGAGAGACACCACTCAGTGTACAGATTTCTCCCTGAGAGACAGGGACTGAGAGACACCAGTCAGTGTACAGATATCTCCCTGAGAGACAGGGGCTGTGAGACACCACTCAGTGTACAGATATCTCCCTGAGAGAGAGGGACTGAGAGACACCAGTCAATGTACAGATGTCTCCCTGAGAGAGAGGGACTGAGAGACACCAGTCAGTGTACAGATATCTCCCTGAGAGACAGGGACTGAGAGACACCACTCAGTGTATAGATATCTCCCTGAGAGGCAGGGACTGAGAGACACCAGTCAGTGTACAGATATCTCCCTGAGAGAGAGGGACTGAGAGACACCACTCAGTGTACAGATATCTCCCTGAGAGACAGGGACTGAGAGACACCAGTCAGTGTACAGATATCTCCCTGAGAGAGAGGGACTGTGCGACACCACTCAGAGTACAGATATCTCCCTGAGAGACAGGGACTGAGAGACACCAGTCAGTGTACAGATATCTCCCTGAGAGAGAGGGACTGAGAGACACCACTCAGTGTACAGATATCTCCCTGAGAGACCGGGACTGAGAGACACCAGTCAGTGTACAGATATCTCCCTGAGAGAGAGGGACTGTGAGACACCACTCAGTGCACAGATATCTCCCTGAGAGAGAGGGGCTGAGAGACACCAGTCAGTGTACAGATATCTCCCTGAGAGAGAGGGACAGAGAGACACCACTCAGTGTACAGATATCTCCCTGAGAGACACCACTCAGTGTACATAAAGCTCCCTGAGAGACAGGGACTGAGAGCCACCAGTCAGTGTACAGATATCTTGCTGAGAGACAGGGACTGCGAGACACCACTCAGTGTACAGATACCTCCCTGAGAGAGAGGGACTGAGAGACACCAGTCAGTGTACAGATATCTCCCTGAGAGAGAGGGACTGAGAGACACCACTCAGTGTACAGATATCTCCCTGAGAGACATGGAACTGAGAGACACCAGTCAGAGTACAGATATCTCCCTGAGAGAGAGGGACTGAGAGAAACCATTCAGTGTACAGATATCTCCCTGAGAGACAGGGACTGAGAGACGCCACTCAGTGTACAGATATCTCCCTGAGAGACACCACTCAGTGTACAGATATCTCCCTGAGAGAGAGGGACTGAGAGACACCAGTCAGTTTACATATATGTCCCTGAGAGACAGGGACTGAGAGACACCACTCAGTGGACAGATACCTCCCTGGAGAGAGGAACTGAGAGACACCAGTCAGTGTACAGATATCTCCCTGAGAGAGAGGGACTGAGAGACACCACTCAGTGCACAGATATCTCCCTGAGAGACAGGGACTGAGAGACACCAGTCAGAGTACAGATATCTCCCTGAGAGAGAGGGACTGAGAGAAACCATTCAGTGTACAGATATCTCCCTGAGAGACAAGGACTGAGAGACACCAGTCAGTGTACGGATACCTCCCTGAGAGAGAGGGACTGAGAGACACCACTCAGTGTACAGATATCTCCCTGAGAGAGAGGGACTGAGAGACACCAGTCAGTGTACATATATCTCCCTGAGAGACAGGGACTGAGAGACACCACTCAGTGTACAGATATCTCCCTGAGAGACAGGGACTGAGAGACACCACTCAGTGTACAGATATCTCCCTGAGAGAGAGGGACTGAGAGACACCACTCAGTGTACAGATATCTCCCTGAGAGAGAGGGACTGAGAGACACCAGTCAGTGTACATATATCTCCCTGAGAGAGAGGGACTGAGAGACACCAGTCAGCGTACAGACATCTCCCTGAGAGAGAGGGACTGAGAGTCACCAGTCGGTGTACAGATATCTCCCTGAGAGAGAGGGACTGTGAGACACCACTCAGTGTACAGATATCTCCCTGAGAGACAGGGACTGAGAGACACCAGTCAGTGTACATATATCTCCCTGAGAGAGAGGGACGGAGAGACACCAGTCAGAGTACAGATATCTCCCTGAGAGAGAGGGACTGAGAGAAACCATTCAGTGTACAGATATCTCCCTGAGAGACAGGGACTGAGAGACGCCACTCAGTGTACAGATATCTCCCTGAGAGAGAGGGACTGAGAAAAACTAGTCAGCGTACAGATATCTCCCTGAGAGAGAGGGACTGAGAGACACCAGTCAGTGTACAGATATCTCCCTGAGAGAGAGGGACTGAGAGACACCACTCAGTGTACAGATATCTCCCTGAGAGAGAGGGACTGAGAGACACCAGTCAGTGTACAGATATCTCCCTGAGAGAGAGGGACTGAGAGACACCACTCAGTGCACAGATATCTCCCTGAGAGAGAGGGACTGAGAGACACCACTCAGTGTACAGATATCTCCCTGAGAGACAGGGACTGAGTGACACCACTCAGTGTACAGATATCTCCCTGAGAGAGAGGGACTGAGAGACACCAGTCAGTGTACAGATATCTCCCTGAGAGAGAGGGACTGAGAGACACCAGTCAGTGTACAGATATCTCCCTGAGAGAGAGGGACTGAGAGACACCAGTCAGTGTACAGATATCTCCCTGAGAGAGAGGGACTGAGAGACACCAGTCAGTGTACAGATATCTCCCTGAGAGAGAGGGACTGAGAGACACCAGTCAGTGTACATATATCTCCCTGAGACACAGGGACTGAGAGACACCACTCAGTGTTCAGATATCTCCCTGAGAGAGAGGGACTGAGAGACACCAGTCAGTGTACAGATATCTCCCTGAGAGAGAGGGACTGAGAGACACCACTCAGTGTACAGATATCTCCCTGAGAGAGAGGGACTGAGAGACACCAGTCAGTGTACAGATATCTCCCTGAGAGAGAGGGACTGAGAGACACCAGTCAGTGTACAGATATCTCCCTGAGAGAGAGGGACTGAGAGACACCAGTCAGTGTACATATATCTCCCTGAGACACAGGGAGTGAGAGACACCACTCAGTGTTCAGATATCTCCCTGAGAGAGAGGGACTGAGAGACACCAGTCAGTGTACAGATATCTCCCTGAGAGAGAGGGACTGAGAGACACCAGTCAGTGTGCAGATATCTCCCTGAGAGAGAGGGACTGAGAGACACCAGTCAGTGTACAGATATCTCCCTGAGAGAGAGGGACTGAGAGACACCAGTCAGTGTACATATATCTCCCTGAGACAGAGGGACTGAGAGACACCACTCAGTGTTCAGATATCTCCCTGAGAGAGAGGGACTGAGAGAAACCAGTCAGTGTACAGATATCTCCCTGAGAGACAGGGACTGAGAGACACCAGTCAGTGTACAGATACCTCCCTGAGAGAGAGGGACTGAGAGACACCAGTCAGTGTACAGATATCTCCCTGAGAGACAGGGACTGAGAGACACCACTCAGTGTACAGATATCTCCCTGAGAGAGAGGGACTGAGAGACACCACTCAGTGTACAGATATCTCCCTGAGAGAGAGGGACTGAGAGACACCACTCAGTGTACAGATATCTCCCTGAGAGACAGGGACTGAGAGACACCACTCAGTGTACAGATATCTCCCTGAGAGAGAGGGACTGAGAGACACCACTCAGTGTACAGATATCTCCCTGAGAGAGAGGGACTGAGAGACACCAGGCAGTGTACATATATCTCCCTCAGAGACAGGGACTGAGAGACACCACTCAGTGTACAGATACCTCCCTGAGAGGGAGGGACTGAGAGACACCAGTCAGTGTACATTTAGCTCCCTGAGAGACAGGGACTGAGAGACACCAGTCAGTGTACATATATCTCCCTGAGAGAGAGGGACTGAGAAACACCACTCAGTGTACAGATATCTCCATGAGAGAGAGGGACTGAGAGACACCAGTCAGTGTACAGATATCTCCCTGAGAGAGAGGGTCTGAGAGACACCACTCAGTGTACAGATATCTCCCTGAGAGAGAGGGACTGAGAGACACCAGGCAGTGTACATATATCTCCCTGAGAGACAGGGACTGAGAGACACCACTCAGTGTACAGATATCTCCCTGAGAGACAGGGACTGAGAGACACCAGTCAGTGTACAGATACCTCCCTGAGAGAGAGGGACTGAGAGACACCAGTCAGTGTACAGATATCTCCCTGAGAGACAGGGACTGAGAGACACCACTCAGTGTACAGATATCTCCCTGAGAGAGAGGGACTGAGAGACACCACTCAGTGTACAGATATCTCCCTGAGAGAGAGGGACTGAGAGACACCACTCAGTGTACAGATATCTCCCTGAGAGACAAAGACTGAGAGACACCACTCAGTGTACAGATATCTCCCTGAGAGAGAGGGACTGAGAGACACCACTCAGTGTACAGATATCTCCCTGAGAGAGAGGGACTGAGAGACACCAGGCAGTGTACATATATCTCCCTGAGAGACAGGGACTGAGAGACACCACTCAGTGTACAGATACCTCCCTGAGAGGGAGGGACTGAGAGACACCAGTCAGTGTACATTTAGCTCCCTGAGAGACAGGGACTGAGAGACACCAGTCAGTGTACATATATCTCCCTGAGAGAGAGGGACTGAGAGACACCACTCAGTGTACAGATATCTCCATGAGAGAGAGGGACTGAGAGACACCAGTCAGTGTACAGATATCTCCCTGAGAGAGAGGGACTGAGAGACACCACTCAGTGTACAGATATCTCCCTGAGAGAGAGGGACTGAGAGACACTAGTCAGCGTACAGATATCTCCCTGAGAGAGAGGGACTGAGAGACACCAGTCAGTGTACAGATATCTCCCTGAGAGAGAGGGACTGTGAGACACCACTCAGTGTACAGATATCTCCCTGAGAGAGAGGGACTGAGAGACACCAGTCAGTGTACAGATATCTCCCTGAGAGAGAGGGACTGTGAGACACCGTTCAGTGTACAGATATCTCCCTGAGAGACAGGGACTGAGAGACACCAGTCAGTGTACAGATATCTCCCTGAGAGAGAGGGTTTGAGAGACACCACTCAGAGTACAGATATCTCCCTGGGAGACAGGGACTGAGAGACACCAGTCAGTGTACAGATATCTCCCTGAGAGAGAGGGACTGAGAGACACCAGTCAGTGTACAGATATCTCACTGAGAGACAAGGACTGAGAGACACCAGTCAGTGTACAGATACCTCCCTGAGAGAGAGGGACTGAGAGACACCACTCAGTGTACAGATATCTCCCTGAGAGAGAGGGACTGAGAGACACCAGTCAGTGTACATATATCTCCCTGAGAGACAGGGACTGAGAGACACCACTCAGTGTACAGATATCTCCCTGAGAGACAGGGACTGAGAGACACCACTCAGTGTACAGATATCTCCCTCAGAGACAGGGACTGAGAGACACCACTCAGTGTACAGATATCTCCCTGAGAGAGAGGGACTGAGAGACACCACTCAGTGTACAGATATCTCCCTGAGAGAGAGGGACTGAGAGACACCAGTCAGTGTACATATATCTCCCTGAGAGACAGGGACTGAGAGACACCACTCAGTGTACAGATACCTCCCTGAGAGAGAGGGACTGAGAGACACCACTCAGTGTACAGATATCTCCCTGAGAGAGAGGGACTGAGAGACACCAGTCAGCGTACAGATATCTCCCTGAGAGAGAGGGACTGAGAGACACCAGTCAGTGTACAGATATCTCCCTGAGAGAGAGGGACTGTGAGACACCACTCAGTGTACAGATATCTCCCTGAGAGACAGGGACTGAGAGACACAAGTCAGTGTACAGATATCTCCCTGAGAGAGAGGGACTGAGAGACACCACTCAGTGACCAGATATCTCCCTGAGAGAGAGGGACTGTGAGACACCACTCAGTGTTGAGATATCTCCCTGAGAGACAGGCACTGAGAGACACCAGTCAGTGTACAGATATCTCCCTGAGAGAGAGGGACTGAGAGACACCACTCAGTGTACAGATTTCTCCCTGAGAGACAGGGACTGAGAGACACCAGTCAGTGTACAGATATCTCCCTGAGAGACAGGGGCTGTGAGACACCACTCAGTGTACAGATATCTCCCTGAGAGAGAGGGACTGAGAGACACCAGTCAGTGTACAGATGTCTCCCTGAGAGAGAGGGACTGAGAGACACCAGTCAGTGTACAGATATCTCCCTGAGAGACAGGGACTGAGAGACACCACTCAGTGTATAGATATCTCCCTGAGAGACAGGGACTGAGAGACACCAGTCAGTGTACAGATATCTCCCTGAGAGAGAGGGACTGAGAGACACCACTCAGTGTACAGATATCTCCCTGAGAGACAGGGACTGAGAGACACCAGTCAGTGTACAGATATCTCCCTGAGAGAGAGGGACTGTGAGACACCACTCAGAGTACAGATATCTCCCTGAGAGAGAGGGACTGTGAGACACCACTCAGAGTACAGATATCTCCCTGAGAGACAGGGACTGAGAGACACCAGTCAGTGTACAGATATCTCCCTGAGAGAGAGGGACTGAGAGACACCACTCAGTGTACAGATATCTCCCTGAGAGACCGGGACTGAGAGACACCAGTCAGTGTACAGATATCTCCCTGAGAGAGAGGGACTGTGAGACACCACTCAGTGCACAGATATCTCCCTGAGAGAGAGGGGCTGAGAGACACCAGTCAGTGTACAGATATCTCCCTGAGAGAGAGGGACTGTGAGACACCACTCAGAGTACAGATATCTCCCTGAGAGAGAGGGACTGTGAGACACCACTCAGAGTACAGATATCTCCCTGAGAGACAGGGACTGAGAGACACCAGTCAGTGTACAGATATCTCCCTGAGAGAGAGGGACTGAGAGACACCACTCAGTGTACAGATATCTCCCTGAGAGACCGGGACTGAGAGACACCAGTCAGTGTACAGATATCTCCCTGAGAGAGGGGGACTGTGAGACACCACTCAGTGCACAGATATCTCCCTGAGAGAGAGGGGCTGAGAGACACCAGTCTGTGTACAGATATCTCCCTGAGAGAGAGGGACAGAGAGTCACCACTCAGTGTACAGATATCTCCCTGAGAGACACCACTCAGTGTACATAAAGCTCCCTGAGAGACAGGGACTGAGAGCCACCAGTCAGTGTAAAGATATCTTGCTGAGAGACAGGGACTGCGAGACACCACTCAGTGTACAGATACCTCCCTGAGAGAGAGGGACTGAGAGACACCAGTCAGTGTACAGATATCTCCCTGAGAGAGAGGGACTGAGAGACACCACTCAGTGTACAGATATCTCCCTGAGAGACATGGAACTGAGAGACACCAGTCAGAGTACAGATATCTCCCTGAGAGAGAGGGACTGAGAGACACCACTCACTGTCCAGATATCTCCCTGAGAGACAGGGACTGAGAGACACCACTCATTGTACAGATATCTCCCTGAGAGAGAGGGACTGAGAGACACCACTCAGTGTACATATATCTCCCTGAGAGACAGGGACTGAGAGACACCAGTCAGTGTACAGATATCTCCCTGAGAGAGAGGGACTGAGAGACACCACTCAGTGTACAGATATCTCCCTGAGAGAGAGGGACTGAGAGACACTAGTCAGCGTACAGATATCTCCCTGAGAGAGAGGGACTGAGAGACACCAGTCAGTGTACAGATATCTCCCTGAGAGAGAGGGACTGTGAGACACCACTCAGTGTACAGATATCTCCCTGAGAGACAGGGACTGAGAGACACCAGTCAGTGTACAGATATCTCCCTGAGAGAGAGGGACTGAGAGACACCACTCAGTGTACAGATATCACCCTGAGAGACAGGGACTGAGAGACACCAGTCAGTGTACAGATATCTCCCTGAGAGAGAGGGACTGTGAGACACCACTCAGTGTACAGATATCTCCCTGAGAGACAGGGACTGAGAGACACCAGTCAGTGTACAGATATCTCCCTGAGAGAGAGGGACTGAGAGACACCACTCAGTGTATAGATATCTCCCTGACAGACAGGGACTGAGAGACACCAGTCAGTGTACAGATATCTCCCTGAGAGACAGGGACTGTGAGAAACCACTCAGTGTACAGATATCTCCCTGAGAGAGAGGGACTGAGAGACACCAGTCAGTGTACAGATATCTCCCTGAGAGAGAGGGACTGAGAGACACCAGTCAGTGTACATATATCTCCCTGATAGACAGGGACTGAGAGACACCACTCAGTGTACATATACCTCCCTGAGAGAGAGGGACTGAGAGACACCAGTCAGTGTACAGATATCTCCCTGAGAGGCCGGGACTGAGAGACACCAGTCAGTGTACAGATATCTCCCTGAGAGAGAGGGACTGTGAGACACCACTCACTGCACAGATATCTCCCTGAGAGAGAGGGGCTGAGAGACACCAGTCAGTGTACAGATATCTCCCTGAGAGAGAGGGACTGAGAGACACCACTCAGTGTACAGATATCTCCATGAGAGAGAGGGACTGAGAGACACCAGTCAGTGTACAGATATCTCCCTGAGAGAGAGGGACTGAGAGACACCACTCAGTGTACAGATATCTCCCTGAGAGAGAGGGACTGAGAGACACTAGTCAGCGTACAGATATCTCCCTGAGAGAGAGGGACTGAGAGACACCAGTCAGTGTACAGATATCTCCCTGAGAGAGAGGGACTGTGAGACACCACTCAGTGTACAGATATCTCCCTGAGAGAGAGGGACTGAGAGACACCAGTCAGTGTACAGATATCTCACTGAGAGAGAGGGACTGTGAGACACCACTCAGTGTACAGATATCTCCCTGAGAGACAGGGACTGAGAGACACCAGTCAGTGTACAGATATCTCCCTGAGAGAGAGGGTTTGAGAGACACCACTCAGTGTACAGATATCTCCCTGAGAGACAGGGACTGAGAGACACCAGTCAGTGTACAGATATCTCCCTGAGAGAGAGGGACTGTGAGACACCACTCAGTGTACAGATATCTCCCTGAGAGACAGGGACTGAGAGACACCAGTCAGTGTACAGATATCTCCCTGAGAGAGAGGGACTGAGAGACACCAGTCAGTGTGCAGATATCTCCCTGAGAGACAAGGACTGAGAGACACCAGTCAGTGTACAGATACCTCCCTGAGAGAGAGGGACTGAGAGACACCACTCAGTGTACAGATATCTCCCTGAGAGAGAGGGTCTAAGAGACACCAGTCAGTGTACATATATCTCCCTGAGAGACAGGGACTGAGAGACACCACTCAGTGTACAGATATCTCCCTGAGAGACAGGGACTGAGAGACACCACTCAGTGTACAGATATCTCCCTCAGAGACAGGGACTGAGAGACACCACTCAGTGTACAGATATCTCCCTGAGAGAGAGGGACTGAGAGACACCACTCAGTGTACAGATATCTCCCTGAGAGAGAGGGACTGAGAGACACCAGTCAGTGTACATATATCTCCCTGAGAGACAGGGACTGAGAGACACCACTCAGTGTACAGATACCTCCCTGAGAGAGAGGGACTGAGAGACACCACTCAGTGTACAGATATCTCCCTGAGACAGAGGGACTGAGAGACACCAGTCAGTGTACAGATATCTCCCTGAGAGAGAGGGACTGTGAGACACCACTCAGTGTACAGATATCTCCCTGAGAGACAGGGACTGAGAGACACAAGTCAGTGTACAGATATCTCCCTGAGAGAGAGGGACTGAGAGACTCCACTCAGTGTCCAGATATCTCCCTGAGAGAGAGGGACTGTGAGACACCACTCAGTGTACAGATATCTCCCTGAGAGACAGGCACTGAGAGACACCAGTCAGTGTACAGATATCTCCCTGAGAGAGAGGGACTGAGAGACACCACTCAGTGTACAGATTTCTCCCTGAGAGAGAGGGACTGAGAGACACCACTCAGTGTACAGATATCTCCCTGAGAGAGAGGGACTGAGAGACACCAGTCAGCGTACAGATATCTCCCTGAGAGACAGGGACTGAGAGACACCAGTCAGTGTACAGATATCTCCCTGAGAGAGAGGGACTGAGAGACACCACTCAGTGTACAGATATCTCCCTGAGAGACAGGGACTGAGAGACACCAGTCAGTGTACAGATATCTCCCTGAGAGAGAGGGACTGTGAGACACCACTCAGAGTACAGATATCTCCCTGAGAGACAGGGACTGAGAGACACCAGTCAGTGTACAGATATCTCCCTGAGAGAGAGGGACTGAGAGACACCACTCAGTGTACAGATATCTCCCTGAGAGACCGGGACTGAGAGACACCAGTCAGTGTACAGATATCTCCCTGAGAGAGAGGGACTGTGAGACACCACTCAGTGCACAGATATCTCCCTGAGAGAGAGGGGCTGAGAGACACCAGTCAGTGTACAGATATCTCCCTGAGAGAGAGGGACAGAGAGACACCACTCAGTGTACAGATATCTCCCTGAGAGACACCACTCAGTGTACATAAAGCTCCCTGAGAGACAGGGACTGAGAGCCACCAGTCAGTGTACAGATATCTTGCTGAGAGACAGGGACTGCGAGACACCACTCAGTGTACAGATACCTCCCTGAGAGAGAGGGACTGAGAGACACCAGTCAGTGTACAGATATCTCCCTGAGAGAGAGGGACTGAGAGACACCACTCAGTGTACAGATATCTCCCTGAGAGACATGGAACTGAGAGACACCAGTCAGAGTACAGATATCTCCCTGAGAGAGAGGGACTGAGAGACACCACTCACTGTCCAGATATCTCCCTGAGAGACAGGGACTGAGAGACACCACTCATTGTACAGATATCTCCCTGAGAGAGAGGGACTGAGAGACACCACTCAGTGTACATATATCTCCCTGAGAGACAGGGACTGAGAGACACCAGTCAGTGTACAGATATCTCCCTGAGAGAGAGGGACTGAGAGAGACCACTCAGTGTACAGATATCTCCCTGAGAGAGAGGGACTGAGAGACACTAGTCAGGGTACAGATATCTCCCTGAGAGAGAGGGACTGAGAGACACCAGTCAGTGTACAGATATCTCCCTGGAGAGAGGGACTGTGAGACACCACTCAGTGTACAGATATCTCCCTGAGAGACAGGGACTGAGAGACACCAGTCAGTGTACAGATATCTCCCTGAGAGAGAGGGACTGAGAGACACCACTCAGTGTACAGATATCACCCTGAGAGACAGGGACTGAGAGACACCAGTCAGTGTACAGATATCTCCCTGAGAGAGAGGGACTGTGAGACACCACTCAGTGTACAGATATCTCCCTGAGAGACAGGGACTGAGAGACACCAGTCAGTGTACAGATATCTCCCTGAGAGAGAGGGACTGAGAGACACCACTCAGTGTATAGATATCTCCCTGACAGACAGGGACTGAGAGACACCAGTCAGTGTACAGGTATCTCCCTGAGAGACAGGGACTGTGAGAAACCACTCAGTGTACAGATATCTCCCTGAGAGAGTGGGACTGAGAGACACCAGTCAGTGTACAGATATCTCCCTGAGAGAGAGGGACTGAGAGACACCAGTCAGTGTACATATATCTCCCTGAGAGACAGGGACTGAGAGACACCACTCAGTGCACATATACCTCCCTGAGAGAGAGGGACTGAGAGACACCAGTCAGTGTACAGATATCTCCCTGAGAGGCCGGGACTGAGAGACACCAGTCAGTGTACAGATATCTCCCTGAGAGAGAGGGACTGTGAGACACCACTCACTGCACAGATATCTCCCTGAGAGAGAGGGGCTGAGAGACACCAGTCAGTGTACAGATATCTCCCTGAGAGAGAGGGACTGAGAGACACCACTCAGTGTACAGATATCTCCCTGAGAGACACCACTCAGTGTACATAAAGCTCCCTGAGAGACAGGGACTGAGAGCCACCAGTCAGTGTACAGATATCTTGCTGAGAGACAGGGACTGCGAGACACTACTCAGTGTACAGATACCTCCCTGAGAGAGAGGGACTGAGAGACACCAGTCAGTGTACAGATATCTCCCTGAGAGAGAGGGACTGAGAGACACCACTCAGTGTACAGATATCTCCCTGAGAGAGAGGGACTGAGTGACACCACTCAGTGTACATATATCACCCTGAGAGACAGGGACTGAGAGACACCAGTCAGTGTACAGATATCTCCCTGAGAGAGAGGGACTGTGAGACACCACTCAGTGTACAGATATCTCCCTGAGAGACAGGGACTGAGAGACACCACTCAGTGTACAGATATCTCCCTGAGAGAGAGGGACTGAGAGACACCACTCAGTGTATAGATATCTCCCTGACAGACAGGGACTGAGAGACACCAGTCAGTGTACAGATATCTCCCTGAGAGACAGGGACTGTGAGAAACCACTCAGTGTACAGATATCTCCCTGAGAGAGAGGGACTGAGAGACACCAGTCAGTGTACAGATATCTCCCTGAGAGAGAGGGACTGAGAGACACCAGTCAGTGTACATATATCTCCCTGAGAAACAGGGACTGAGAGACACCACTCAGTGTATATATACCTCCCTGAGAGAGAGGGACTGAGAGACACCAGTCAGTGTACATATATCTCCCTGAGACACAGGGACTGAGAGACACCACTCAGTGTTCAGATATCTCCCTGAGAGAGAGGGACTCTGAGACACCACTCTGTGTACAGATATCTCCCTGAGAGACAGGGACTGAGAGACACCAGTCAGTGTACAGATACCTCCCTGAGAGAGAGGGACTGAGAGACACCAGTCAGTGTACATATATCTCCCTGAGAGACAGGGACTGAGAGACACCACTCAGTGTACAGATATCTCCCTCAGAGAGAGGGACTGAGAGACACCACTCAGTGTACAGATATCTCCCTGAGAGAGAGGGACTGAGAGACACCAGTCAGTGTACAGATATCTCTCTGAGAGAGAGGGACTGAGAGACACCAGTCAGTGTACAGATATCTCCCTGAGAGAGAGGGACTGAGAGACACCACTCAGTGTACAGATATCTCCCTGAGAGACAGGGACTGAGAGACACCAGTCAGTGTACAGATATCTCCCTGAGAGAGAGGTACTGAGAGACACCGCTCAGTGTACAGATATCTCCCTGAGAGACAGGGACTGAGAGACACCACTCAGTGTACAGATATATCCCTGAGAGACAGGGACTGAGAGACACCACTCAGTGTACAGATATCTCCCTGAGAGAGAGGGACTGAGAGACACCACTCAGTGTACAGATATCTCCCTGAGAGAGAGGGACTGAGAGACACCAGTCAGTGTACATATATCTCCCTGAGAGACAGGGACAGAGAGACACCACTCAGTGTACAGATACCTCCCTGAGAGAGAGGGACTGAGAGAAACCAGTCAGTGTACATATATCTCCCTGAGAGAAAGGGACTGAGAGACACCAGTCAGTGTACAGATATCTCCCTGAGAGAGAGGGACTGAGAGACACCACTCAGTGTACAGATATCTCCCTGAGAGAGAGGGACTGAGAGACACCAGTCAGCGTACAGATATCTCCCTGAGAGAGAGGGACTGAGAGACACCAGTCAGTGTACAGATATCTCCCTGAGAGAGAGGGACTGTGAGACACCACTCAGTGTATCGATATCTCCCTGAGAGACAGGGACTGAGAGACACCAGTCAGTGTACAGATATCTCCCTGAGAGAGAGGGACTGAGAGACACCACTCAGTGTACAGATATCTCCCTGAGAGAGAGGGACTGAGAGACACCACTCAGTGTACAGATATCTCCCTGAGAGACAGGGACTGAGACACCAGTCAGTGTACAGATATCTCCCTGAGAGAGAGGGACTGAGAGACACCACTCAGTGTACATAAAGCTCCCTGAGAGACAGGGACTGAGAGACACCAGTCAGTGTACAGATATCTCCCTGAGGGACACCACTCAGTGTACATAAAGCTCCCTGAGAGACAGGGACTGAGAGACACCAGTCAGTGTACAGATATCTCCCTGAGAGAGAGGGACTGTGAGACACCACTCAGTGTATAGATATCTCCCTGACAGACAGGGACTGAGAGACACCATTCAGTGTACAGATATCTCCCTGAGAGACAGGGGCTGTGAGACACCACTCAGTGTACAGATATCTCCCTGAGAGAGAGGGACTGAGAGACACCACTCAGTGTACAGATATCTCCCTGAGAGAGAGGGACTGAGAGACACCACTCAGTGTACAGATATCTCTCTGAGAGAGAGGGACTGTGAGACACCAGTCAGTGTACAGATATCTCCCTGAGAGAGAGGGACTGACAGACACCAGTCAGTGTACAGATATCTCCCTGAGAGACAGGGACTGAGAGACACCAGTCAGTGTACAGATATCTCCCTGAGAGAGAGGTACTGAGAGACACCGCTCAGTGTACAGATATCTCCCTGAGAGACAGGGACTGAGAGACACCACTCAGTGTACAGATATCTCCCTGAGAGACAGGGACTGAGAGACACCACTCAGTGCACAGATATCTCCCTGAGAGAGAGGGACTGAGAGACACCACTCAGTGTACAGATATCTCCCTGAGAGAGAGGGACTGAGAGACACCAGTCAGTGTACATATATCTCCCTGAGAGACAGGGACTGAGAGACACCACTCAGTGTACAGATACCTCCCTGAGAGAGAGGGACTGAGAGACACCAGTCAGTGTACATATATCTCCCTGAGAGACAGGGACTGAGAGACACCAGTCAGTGTACAGATATCTCCCTGAGAGAGAGGGACTGAGAGACACCACTCAGTGTACAGATATCTCCCTGATAGAGAGGGACTGAGAGACACCAGTCAGCGTACAGATATCTCCCTGAGAGAGAGGGACTGAGAGACACCAGTCAGTGTACAGATATCTCCCTGAGAGAGAGGGACTGTGAGACACCACTCAGTGTATCGATATCTCCCTGAGAGACAGGGACTGAGAGACACCAGTCAGTGTCCAGATATCTCCCTGAGAGAGAGGGACTGAGAGACACCACTCAGTGTACAGATATCTCCCTGAGAGAGAGGGACTGAGAGACACCACTCAGTGTACAGATATCTCCCTGAGAGACAGGGACTGAGACACCAGTCAGTGTACAGATATCTCCCTGAGAGAGAGGGACTGAGAGACACCACTCAGTGTACATAAAGCTCCCTGAGAGACAGGGACTGAGAGACACCAGTCAGTGTACAGATATCTCCCTGAGAGACACCACTCAGTGTACATAAAGCTCCCTGAGAGACAGGGACTGAGAGACACCAGTCAGTGTACAGATATCTCCCTGAGAGAGAGGGACTGTGAGACACCACTCAGTGTATAGATATCTCCCTGACAGACAGGGACTGAGAGACACCATTCAGTGTACAGATATCTCCCTGAGAGACAGGGGCTGTGAGACACCACTCAGTGTACAGATATCTCCCTGAGAGAGAGGGACTGAGAGACACCAGTCAGTGTACAGATATCTCCCTGAGAGAGAGGGACTGAGAGACACCAGTCAGAGTACATATATCTCCCTGAGAGACAGGGACTGAGAGACACCACTCAGTGTACAGATATCTCCCTGAGAGAGAGGGACTGAGAGACATCACTCAGTGTACAGATATCTCCCTGAGAGAGAGGGACTGAGAGACACCAGTCAGTGTACAGATATCTCCCTGAGAGACAGGGACTGAGAGACACCAGTCAGTGTACAGATATCTCCGTGAGAGAGAGGTACTGAGAGACACCACTCAGTGTACAGATATCTCCCTGAGAGACAGGGACTGAGAGACACCAGTCAGTGTACAGATATCTCCCTGAGAGACAGGGACTGAGAGACACCAGTCAGTGTACAGATATCTCCCTGAGAGAGAGGGACTGAGAGACACCAGTCAGTGTACATATATCTCCCTGAGAGACTGGGACTGAGAGACACCACTCAGTGTACAGATACCTCCCTGAGAGAGAGGGACTGAGAGACACCAGTCAGTGTCCATATATCTCCCTGAGAGATAGGGACTGAGAGACACCAGTCAGTGTACAGATATCTCCGTGAGAGAGAGGGACTGAGTGACACCAGTCAGTGTACAGATATCTCCCTGAGAGACAGGGACTGAGAGACACCAGTCAGTGTACAGATATCTCCGTGAGAGAGAGGTACTGAGAGACACCACTCAGTGTACAGATATCTCCCTGAGAGAGAGGGACTGAGAGACACCAGTCAGTGTACAGATATCTCCCTGAGAGACAGGGACTGAGAGACACCAGTCAGTGTACAGATATCTCCCTGAGAGAGAGGGACTGAGAGACACCAGTCAGTGTACATATATCTCCCTGAGAGACTGGGACTGAGAGACACCACTCAATGTACAGATACCTCCCTGAGAGAGAGGGACTGAGAGACACCAGTCAGTGTCCATATATCTCCCTGAGAGACAGGGACTGAGAGACACCAGTCAGTGTACAGATATCTCCGTGAGAGAGAGGGACTGAGTGACACCAGTCAGTGTACAGATATCTCCCTGAGAGACAGGGACTGAGAGACACCAGTCAGTGTACAGATATCTCCCTGAGAGAGAGGTACTGTGAGACACCACTCAGTGTACAGATATCTCCCTGAGAGACAGGGACTGAGAGACACCACTCAGTGTACAGATATCTCCCTGAGAGACAGGGACTGAGAGACACCACTCAGTGTACAGATATCTCCCTGAGAGAGAGGGACTGAGAGACACCACTCAGTGTACAGATATCTCCCTGAGAGAGAGGGACTGAGAGACACCAGTCAGTGTACATATATCTCCCTGAGAGACAGGGACTGAGAGACACCACTCAGTGTACAGATACCTCCCTGAGAGAGAGGGACTGAGAGACACCAGTCAGTGTACATATATCTCCCTGAGAGACAGGGACTGAGAGACACCAGTCAGTGTACAGATATCTCCCTGAGAGAGAGGGACTGAGAGACACCACTCAGTGTACAGATATCTCCCTGAGAGAGAGGGACTGAGAGACACCAGTCAGCGTACAGATATCTCCCTGAGAGAGAGGGACTGAGAGACACCAGTCAGTGTACAGATATCTCCCTGAGAGAGAGGGACTGTGAGACACCACTCAGTGTACAGATATCTCCCTGAGAGACAGGGACTGAGAGACACCAGTCAGTGTCCAGATATCTCCCTGAGAGAGAGGGACTGAGAGACACCACTCAGTGTACAGATATCTCCCTGAGAGAGAGGGACTGTGAGACACCACTCAGTGTACAGATATCTCCCTGAGAGGCAGAGACTGAGAGACACCAGTCAGTGTACAGATATCTCCCTGAGAGAGAGGGACTGAGAGACACCACTCAGTGTACAGATTTCTCCCTAAGAGACAGGGACTGAGAGACACCAGACAGTGTACAGATATCTCCCTGAGAGACAGGGGCTGTGAGACACCACTCAGTGTACAGATATCTCCCTGAGAGAGGGACTGAGAGACACCAGTCAGTGTACAGATATCTCCCTGAGAGAGAGGGACTGAGAGACACCAGTCAGTGTACAGATATCTCCCTGAGAGACAGGGACTGAGAGACACCACTCAGTGTATAGATATCTCCCTGAGAGACAGGGACTGAGAGACACCAGTCAGTGTACAGATATCTCCCTGAGAGAGATGGAATGAGAGACACCACTCAGTGTACAGATATCTCCCTGAGAGACAGGGACTGAGAGACACCAGTCAGTGTACAGATATCTCCCTGAGAGAGAGGGACTGTGAGACACCACTCAGAGTACAGATATCTCCCTGAGAGACAGGGACTGAGAGACACCAGTCAGTGTACAGATATCTCCCTGAGAGAGAGGGACTGAGAGACACCACTCAGTGTACAGATATCTCCCTGAGAGACCGGGACTGAGAGACACCAGTCAGTGTACAGATATCTCCCTGAGAGAGAGGGACTGTGAGACACCACTCAGTGCACAGATATCTCCCTGAGAGAGAGGGGCTGAGAGACACCAGTCAGTGTACAGATATCTCCCTGAGAGAGAGGGACAGAGAGACACCACTCAATGTACAGATATCTCCCTGAGAGACACCACTCAGTGTACATAAAGCTCCCTGAGAGACAGGGACTGAGAGCCACCAGTCAGTGTACAGATATCTTGCTGAGAGACAGGGACTGCGAGACACCACTCAGTGTACAGATACCTCCCTGAGAGAGAGGGACTGAGAGACACCAGTCAGTGTACAGATATCTCCCTGAGAGAGAGGGACTGAGAGACACCACTCAGTGTACAGATATCTCCCTGAGAGACATGGAACTGAGAGACACCAGTCAGAGTACAGATATCTCCCTGAGAGAGAGGGACTGAGAGACACCACTCACTGTCCAGATATCTCCCTGAGAGACAGGGACTGAGAGACACCACTCATTGTACAGATATCTCCCTGAGAGAGAGGGACTGAGAGACACCACTCAGTGTACATATATCTCCCTGAGAGACAGGGACTGAGAGACACCAGTCAGTGTACAGATATCTCCCTGAGAGAGAGGGACTGAGAGACACCACTCAGTGTACAGATATCTCCCTGAGAGAGAGGGACTGAGAGACACCACTCAGTGTACAGATATCTCCCTGAGAGAGAGGGACTGAGAGACACCAGTCAGTGTACATATATCTCCCTGAGAGACAGGGACTGAGAGACACCACTCAGTGTACAGATACCTCCCTGAGAGAGAGGGACTGAGAGACACCAGTCAGTGTACATATATCTCCCTGAGAGACAGGGACTGAGAGACACCAGTCAGTGTACAGATATCTCCCTGAGAGAGAGGGACTGAGAGACACCACTCAGTGTACAGATATCTCCCTGAGAGAGAGGGACTGAGAGACACCAGTCAGCGTACAGATATCTCCCTGAGAGAGAGGGACTGAGAGACACCAGTCAGTGTACAGATATCTCCCTGAGAGAGAGGGACTGTGAGACACCACTCAGTGTACAGATATCTCCCTGAGAGACAGGGACTGAGAGACACCAGTCAGTGTCCAGATATCTCCCTGAGAGAGAGGGACTGAGAGACACCACTCAGTGTACAGATATCTCCCTGAGAGAGAGGGACTGTGAGACACCACTCAGTGTACAGATATCTCCCTGAGAGGCAGAGACTGAGAGACACCAGTCAGTGTACAGATATCTCCCTGAGAGAGAGGGACTGAGAGACACCACTCAGTGTACAGATTTCTCCCTAAGAGACAGGGACTGAGAGACACCAGACAGTGTACAGATATCTCCCTGAGAGACAGGGGCTGTGAGACACCACTCAGTGTACAGATATCTCCCTGAGAGAGGGACTGAGAGACACCAGTCAGTGTACAGATATCTCCCTGAGAGAGAGGGACTGAGAGACACCAGTCAGTGTACAGATATCTCCCTGAGAGACAGGGACTGAGAGACACCACTCAGTGTATAGATGTCTCCCTGAGAGACAGGGACTGAGAGACACCAGTCAGTGTACAGATATCTCCCTGAGAGAGATGGTCTGAGAGACACCACTCAGTGTACAGATATCTCCCTGAGAGACAGGGACTGAGAGACACCAGTCAGTGTACAGATATCTCCCTGAGAGAGAGGGACTGTGAGACACCACTCAGAGTACAGATATCTCCCTGAGAGACAGGGACTGAGAGACACCAGTCAGTGTACAGATATCTCCCTGAGAGAGAGGGACTGAGAGACACCACTCAGTGTACAGATATCTCCCTGAGAGACCGGGACTGAGAGACACCAGTCAGTGTACAGATATCTCCCTGAGAGAGAGGGACTGTGAGACACCACTCAGTGCACAGATATCTCCCTGAGAGAGAGGGGCTGAGAGACACCAGTCAGTGTACAGATATCTCCCTGAGAGAGAGGGACAGAGAGACACCACTCAATGTACAGATATCTCCCTGAGAGACACCACTCAGTGTACATAAAGCTCCCTGAGAGACAGGGACTGAGAGCCACCAGTCAGTGTACAGATATCTTGCTGAGAGACAGGGACTGCGAGACACCACTCAGTGTACAGATACCTCCCTGAGAGAGAGGGACTGAGAGACACCAGTCAGTGTACAGATATCTCCCTGAGAGAGAGGGACTGAGAGACACCACTCAGTGTACAGATATCTCCCTGAGAGACATGGAACTGAGAGACACCAGTCAGAGTACAGATATCTCCCTGAGAGAGAGGGACTGAGAGACACCACTCACTGTCCAGATATCTCCCTGAGAGACAGGGACTGAGAGACACCACTCATTGTACAGATATCTCCCTGAGAGAGAGGGACTGAGAGGCACCACTCAGTGTACATATATCTCCCTGAGAGACAGGGACTGAGAGACACCAGTCAGTGTACAGATATCTCCCTGAGAGAGAGGGACTGAGAGACACCACTCAGTGTACAGATATCTCCCTGAGAGAGAGGGACTGAGAGACACTAGTCAGCGTACAGATATCTCCCTGAGAGAGAGGGACTGAGAGACACCAGTCAGTGTACAGATATCTCCCTGAGAGAGAGGGACTGTGAGACACCACTCAGTGTACAGATATCTCCCTGAGAGACAGGGACTGAGAGACACCAGTCAGTGTACAGATATCTCCCTGAGAGAGAGGGACTGAGAGACACCACTCAGTGTACAGATATCACCCTGAGAGACAGGGACTGAGAGACACCAGTCAGTGTACAGATTTCTCCCTGAGAGAGAGGGACTGTGAGACACCACTCAGTGTACAGATATCTCCCTGAGAGACAGGGACTGAGAGACACCAGTCAGTGTACAGATATCTCCCTGAGAGAGAGGGACTGAGAGACACCACTCAGTGTATAGATATCTCCCTGACAGACAGGGACTGAGAGACACCAGTCAGTGTACAGATATCTCCCTGAGAGACAGGGACTGTGAGAAACCACTCAGTGGACAGATATCTCCCTGAGAGAGAGGGACTGAGAGACACCAGTCAGTGTACAGATATCTCCCTGAGAGAGAGGGACTGAGAGACACCAGTCAGTGTACATATATCTCCCTGAGAGACAGGGACTGAGAGACACCACTCAGTGTACATATACCTCCCTGAGAGAGAGGGACTGAGAGACACCAGTCAGTGTACAGATATCTCCCTGAGAGGCCGGGACTGAGAGACACCAGTCAGTGTACAGATATCTCCCTGAGAGAGAGGGACTGTGAGACACCACTCACTGCACAGATATCTCCCTGAGAGAGAGGGGCTGAGAGACACCAGTCAGTGTACAGATATCTCCCTGAGAGAGAGGGACTGAGAGACACCACTCAGTGTACAGATATCTCCCTGAGAGACACCACTCAGTGTACATAAAGCTCCCTGAGAGACAGGGACTGAGAGCCACCAGTCAGTGTACAGATATCTTGCTGAGAGACAGGGACTGCGAGACACCACTCAGTGTACAGATACCTCCCTGAGAGAGAGGGACTGAGAGACACCAGTCAGTGTACAGATATCTCCCTGAGAGAGAGGGACTGAGAGACACCACTCAGTGTACAGATATCTCCCTGAGAGACATGGAACTGAGAGACACCAGTCAGAGTACAGATATCTCCCTGAGAGAGAGGGACTGAGAGACATCACTCACTGTCCAGATATCTCCCTGAGAGACAGGGACTGAGAGACACCACTCATTGTACAGATATCTCCCTGAGAGAGAGGGACTGAGAGACACCACTCAGTGTACAGATATCTCCCTGAGAGAGAGGGACTGAGAGACACCACTCAGTGTACATATATCACCCTGAGAGACAGGGACTGAGAGACACCAGTCAGTGTACAGATATCTCCCTGAGAGAGAGGGACTGAGAGACACCAGTCAGTGTACAGATATCTCCCTGAGAGAGAGGGACTGTGAGACACCACTCACTGCACAGATATCTCCCTGAGAGAGAGGGGCTGAGAGACACCAGTCAGTGTACAGATATCTCCCTGAGAGAGAGGGACTGAGAGACACCACTCAGTGTACAGATATCTCCCTGAGAGAGAGGGACTGAGAGACACCACTCAGTGTATAGATATCTCCCTTACAGACAGGGACTGAGAGACACCAGTCAGTGTACAGATATCTCCCTGAGAGACAGGGACTGTGAGAAACCACTCAGTGTACAGATATCTACCTGAGAGAGAGGGACTGAGAGACACCAGTCAGTGTACAGATATCTCCCTGAGAGAGAGGGACTGAGAGACACCAGTCAGTGTACATATATCTCCCTGAGAGACAGGGACTGAGAGACACCACTCAGTGTACATATACCTCCCTGAGAGAGAGGGACTGAGAGACACCAGTCAGTGTACATATATCTCCCTGAGACACAGGGACTGAGAGACACCACTCAGTGTTCAGATATCTCCCTGAGAGAGAGGGACTCTGAGACACCACTCAGTGTACAGATATCTCCCTGAGAGACAGGGACTGAGAGACACCTGTCAGTGCACAGATACCTCACTGAGAGAGAGGGACTGAGAGACACCAGTCAGTGTACATATATCTCCCTGAGAGACAGGGACTGAGAGACACCACTCAGTGTACAGATATCTCCCTCAGAGAGAGGGACTGAGAGACACCACTCAGTGTACAGATATCTCCCTGAGAGAGAGGGACTGAGAGACATCAGTCAGTGTACAGATATCTCTCTGAGAGAGAGGGACTGTGAGACACCATTCAGTGTACAGATATCTCCCTGAGAGAGAGGGACTGAGAGACACCAGTCAGTGTACAGATATCTCCCTGAGAGACAGGGACTGAGAGACACCAGTCAGTGTACAGATATCTCCCTGAGAGAGAGGTACTGAGAGACACCGCTCAGTGTACAGATATCTCCCTGAGAGACAGGGACTGACAGACACCACTCAGTGTACAGATATCTCCCTGAGAGACAGGGACTGAGAGACACCACTCAGTGTACAGATATCTCCCTGAGAGAGAGGGACTGAGAGACACCACTCAGTGTACAGATATCTCCCTGAGAGAGAGGGACTGAGAGACACCAGTCAGTGTACATATATCTCCC
Organism: Heterodontus francisci; assembly: GCF_036365525.1. Taxonomy (NCBI): domain Eukaryota; kingdom Metazoa; phylum Chordata; class Chondrichthyes; order Heterodontiformes; family Heterodontidae; genus Heterodontus; species Heterodontus francisci. The sequence continues at coordinate 8,355,966 of NC_090384.1, read as the reverse complement.
TGAGAGACAGGGACTGAGAGACACCACTCAGTGTACAGATACCTCCCTGAGAGAGAGGGACTGAGAGACACATGTCAGTGTACATATATCTCCCTGAGAGACAGGGACTGAGAGACCCCAGTCAGTGTACAGATATCTCCCTGAGAGAGAGGGACTGAGAGACACCACTCAGTGTACAGATATCTCCCTGAGAGAGAGGGACTGAGAGACACCAGTCAGCGTACAGATATCTCCCTGAGAGAGAGGGACTGAGAGACACCAGTCAGTGTACAGATATCTCCCTGAGAGAGAGGGACTGTGAGACACCACTCAGTGTATCGATATCTCCCTGAGAGACAGGGACTGAGAGAGACCAGTCAGTGTCCAGATATCTCCCTGAGAGAGAGGGACTGAGAGACACCACTCAGTGTACAGATATCTCCCTGAGAGAGAGGGACTGAGAGACACCACTCAGTGTACAGATATCTCCCTGAGAGACAGGGACTGAGAAACCAGTCAGTGTACAGATATCTCCCTGAGAGAGAGGGACTGAGAGACACCACTCAGTGTACATAAAGCTCCCTGAGAGACAGGGACTGAGAGACACCAGTCAGTGTACAGATATCTCCCTGAGAGACACCACTCAGTGTACATAAAGCTCCCTGAGAGACAGGGACTGAGAGACACCAGTCAGTGTACAGATATCTCCCTGAGAGAGAGGGACTGTGAGACACCACTCAGTGTATAGATATCTCCCTGACAGACAGGGACTGAGAGACACCATTCAGTGTACAGATATCTCCCTGAGAGACAGGGGCTGTGAGACACCACTCAGTGTACAGATATCTCCCTGAGAGAGAGGGACTGAGAGACACCAGTCAGTGTACAGATATCTCCCTGAGTGAGAGGGACTGAGAGACACCAGTCAGAGTACATATATCTCCCTGAGAGACAGGGACTGAGAGACACCACTCAGTGTACATATATCTCCCTGAGAGAGAGGGACTGAGAGACATCACTCAGTGTACAGATATCTCCCTGAGAGAGAGGGACTGAGAGACACCAGTCAGTGTACAGATATCTCCCTGAGAGACAGGGACTGAGAGACACCAGTCAGTGTACAGATATCTCCGTGAGAGAGAGGTACTGAGAGACACCACTCAGTGTACAGATATCTCCCTGAGAGACAGGGACTGAGAGACACCAGTCAGTGTACAGATATCTCCCTGAGAGACAGGGACTGAGAGACACCAGTCAGTGTACAGATATCTCCCTGAGAGAGAGGGACTGAGAGACACCAGTCAGTGTACATATATCTCCCTGAGAGACTGGGACTGAGAGACACCACTCAGTGTACAGATACCTCCCTGAGAGAGAGGGACTGAGAGACACCAGTCAGTGTTCATATATCTCCCTGAGAGACAGGGACTGAGAGACACCAGTCAGTGTACAGATATCTCCCTGAGAGAGAGGGACTGAGAGACACCAGTCAGTGTACAGATATCTCCCTGAGAGACAGGGACTGAGAGACACCAGTCAGTGTACAGATATCTCCCTGAGAGAGAGGTACTGTGAGACACCACTCAGTGTACAGATATCTCCCTGAGAGACAGGGACTGAGAGACACCACTCAGTGTACAGATATCTCCCTGAGAGACAGGGACTGAGAAACACCACTCAGTGTACAGATATCTCCCTGAGAGAGAGGGACTGAGAGACACCACTCAGTGTACAGATATCTCCCTGAGAGAGAGGGACTGAGAGACACCAGTCAGTGTACATATATCTCCCTGAGAGACAGGGACTGAGAGACACCACTCAGTGTACAGATACCTCCCTGAGAGAGAGGGACTGAGAGACACCAGTCAGTGTACATATATCTCCCTGAGAGACAGGGACTGAGAGACACCAGTCAGTGTACAGATATCTCCCTGAGAGAGAGGGACTGAGAGACACCACTCAGTGTACAGATATCTCCCTGAGAGAGAGGGACTGAGAGACACCAGTCAGCGTACAGATATCTCCCTGAGAGAGAGGGACTGAGAGACACCAGTCAGTGTACAGATATCTCCCTGAGAGAGAGGGACTGTGAGACACCACTCAGTGTACAGATATCTCCCTGAGAGACAGGGACTGAGAGACACCAGTCAGTGTCCAGATATCTCCCTGAGAGAGAGGGACTGAGAGACACCACTCAGTGTACAGATATCTCCCTGAGAGAGAGGGACTGTGAGACACCACTCAGTGTACAGATATCTCCCTGAGAGACAGAGACTGAGAGACACCAGTCAGTGTACAGATATCTCCCTGAGAGAGAGGGACTGAGAGACACCACTCAGTGTACAGATTTCTCCCTAAGAGACAGGGACTGAGAGACACCAGACAGTGTACAGATATCTCCCTGAGAGACAGGGGCTGTGAGACACCACTCAGTGTACAGATATCTCACTGAGAGAGGGACTGAGAGACACCAGTCAGTGTACAGATATCTCCCTGAGAGAGAGGGACTGAGAGACACCAGTCAGTGTACAGATATCTCCCTGAGAGACAGGGACTGAGAGACACCACTCAGTGTATAGATATCTCCCTGAGAGACAGGGACTGAGAGACACCAGTCAGTGTACAGATATCTCCCTGAGAGAGATGGACTGAGAGACACCACACAGTGTACAGATATCTCCCTGAGAGACAGGGACTGAGAGACACCAGTCAGTGTACAGATATCTCCCTGAGAGAGAGGGACTGTGAGACACCACTCAGTGTACAGATATCTCCCTGAGAGACAGGGACTGAGAGACACCAGTCAGTGTACAGATATCTCCCTGAGAGAGAGGGACTGAGAGACACCACTCAGTGTACAGATATCTCCCTGAGAGACAGGGACTGAGAGACACCAGTCAGTGTACAGATATCTCCCTGAGAGAGAGTAACTGAGAGACACCACTCAGTGTACAGATATCTCCCTGAGAGACAGGGACTGAGAGACACCAGTCAGTGTACAGATATCTCCCTGAGAGAGAGGGACTGTGAGACACCACTCAGTGTACAGATATCTCCCTGAGAGACAGGGACTGAGAGACACCAGTCAGTGTACAGATATCTCCCTGAGAGAGAGGGACTGAGAGACACCACTCAGTGTACAGATATCTCCCTGAGAGACAGGGACTGAGACACCAGTCAGTGTACAGATATCTCCCAGAGAGAGAGGGACTGAGAGACACCACTCAGTTTACATAAAGCTCCCTGAGAGACAGGGACTGAGAGACACCAGTCAGTGTACACATATCTCCCTGAGAGACACCACTCAGTGTACATAAAGCTCCCTGAGAGACAGGGACTGAGAGACACCAGTCAGTGTACAGATATCTCCCTGAGAGAGAGGGACTGTGAGACACCACTCAGTGTATAGATATCTCCCTGACAGACAGGGACTGAGAGACAACAGTCAGTGTACAGATATCTCCCTGAGAGACAGGGGCTGTGAGACACCACTCAGTGTACAGATATCTCCGTGAGAGAGAGGTACTGAGAGACACCACTCAGTGTACAGATATCTCCCTGAGAGAGAGTGACTGAGAGACACCAGTCAGTGTACAGATATCTCCCTGAGAGACAGGGACTGAGAGACACCAGTCAGTGTACAGATATCTCCGTGAGAGAGAGGTACTGAGAGACACCACTCAGTGTACAGATATCTCCCTGAGAGACAGGGACTGAGAGACACCAGTCAGTGTACAGATATCTCCCTGAGAGACAGGGACTGAGAGACACCAGTCAGTGTACAGATATCTCCCTGAGAGAGAGGGACTGAGAGACACCAGTCAGTGTACATATATCTCCCTGAGAGACAGGGACTGCGAGACACCACTCAGTGTACAGATACCTCCCTGAGAGAGAGGGACTGAGAGACACCAGTCAGTGTACATATATCTCCCTGAGAGACAGGGACTGAGAGACACCAGTCAGTGTACAGATATCTCCCTGAGAGAGAGGTACTGTGAGACACCACTCAGTGTACAGATATCTCCCTGAGAGAGAGGGACTGAGAGACACCACTCAGTGTACAGATATCTCCCTGAGAGAGAGGGACTGAGAGACACCACTCAGTGTACAGATATCTCCCTGAGAGACAGGGACTGAGACACCAGTCAGTGTACAGATATCTCCCTGAGAGAGAGGGACTGAGAGACACCACTCAGTTTACATAAAGCTCCCTGAGAGACAGGGACTGAGAGACACCAGTCAGTGTACACATATCTCCCTGAGAGACACCACTCAGTGTACATAAAGCTCCCTGAGAGACAGGGACTGAGAGACACCAGTCAGTGTACAGATATCTCCCTGAGAGAGAGGGACTGTGAGACACCACTCAGTGTATAGATATCTCCCTGACAGACAGGGACTGAGAGACACCAGTCAGTGTACAGATATCTCCCTGAGAGACAGGGGCTGTGAGACACCACTCAGTGTACAGATATCTCCGTGAGAGAGAGGTACTGAGAGACACCACTCAGTGTACAGATATCTCCCTGAGAGAGAGTGACTGAGAGACACCAGTCAGTGTACAGATATCTCCCTGAGAGACAGGGACTGAGAGACACCAGTCAGTGTACAGATATCTCCGTGAGAGAGAGGTACTGAGAGACACCACTCAGTGTACAGATATCTCCCTGAGAGACAGGGACTGAGAGACACCAGTCAGTATACAGATATCTCCCTGAGAGACAGGGACTGAGAGACACCAGTCAGTGTACAGATATCTCCCTGAGAGAGAGGGACTGAGAGACACCAGTCAGTGTACATATATCTCCCTGAGAGACTGGGACTGAGAGACACCACTCAGTGTACAGATACCTCCCTGAGAGAGAGGGACTGAGAGACACCAGTCAGTGTCCATATATCTCCCTGTGAGACAGGGACTCAGAGACACCAGTCAGTGTACATATATCTCCCTGAGAGACTGGGACTGAGAGACACCACTCAGTGTACAGATACCTCCCTGAGAGAGAGGGACTGAGAGACACCAGTCAGTGTCCATATATCTCCCTGTGAGACAGGGACTCAGAGACACCAGTCAGTGTACAGATATCTCCCTGAGAGACAGGGACTGAGAGACACCAGTCAGTGTACAGATATCTCCCTGAGAGAGAGGTACTGTGAGACACCACTCAGTGTACAGATATCTCCCTGAGAGACAGGGACTGAGAGACACCACTCAGTGTACAGATATCTACCTGAGAGAGAGGTACTGTGAGACACCACTCAGTGTACAGATATCTCCCTGAGAGACAGGGACTGAGAGACACCAGTCAGTGTACAGATATCTCCCTGAGAGAGAGGGACTGAGAGACACCAGTCAGTGTACATATATCTCCCTGAGAGACTGGGACTGAGAGACACCACTCAGTGTACCGATACCTCCCTGAGAGAGAGGGACTGAGAGACACCAGTCAGTGTCCATATATCTCCCTGTGAGACAGGGACTCAGAGACACCAGTCAGTGTACAGATATCTCCCTGAGAGACAGGGACTGAGAGACACCAGTCAGTGTACAGATATCTCCCTGAGAGAGAGGTACTGTGAGACACCACTCAGTGTACAGATATCTCCCTGAGAGACAGGGACTGAGAGACACCACTCAGTGTACAGATATCTACCTGAGAGAGAGGTACTGTGAGACACCACTCAGTGTACAGATATCTCCCTGAGAGACAGGGACTGAGAGACACCAGTCAGTGTACAGATATCTCCCTGAGAGAGAGGGACTGAGAGACACCAGTCAGTGTACATATATCTCCCTGAGAGACTGGGACTGAGAGACACCACTCAGTGTACAGATACCTCCCTGAGAGAGAGGGACTGAGAGACACCAGTCAGTGTCCATATATCTCCCTGTGAGACAGGGACTCAGAGACACCAGTCAGTGTACAGATATCTCCCTGAGAGACAGGGACTGAGAGACACCAGTCAGTGTACAGATATCTCCCTGAGAGAGAGGTACTGTGAGACACCACTCAGTGTACAGATATCTCCCTGAGAGACAGGGACTGAGAGACACCACTCAGTGTACAGATATCTACCTGAGAGAGAGGTACTGTGAGACACCACTCAGTGTACAGATATCTCCCTGAGAGAGAGGGACTGAGAGACACCACTCAGTGTACAGATATCTCCCTGAGAGAGAGGGACTGAGAGACACCAGTCAGTGTACAGATATCTCCCTGAGAGAGAGGGACTGTGAGACACCACTCAGTGTACAGATATCTCCCTGAGAGACAGGGACTGAGAGACACCAGTCAGTGTACAGATATCTCCCTGAGAGAGAGGGACTGAGAGACACCACTCAGTGTACAGATATCTCCCTGAGAGACAGGGACTGAGAGACACCAGTCAGTGTACAGATATCTCCCTGAGAGAGAGGGACTGTGAGACACCACTCAGTGTACAGATATCTCCCTGAGAGACAGGGACTGAGAGACACCAGTCAGTGTACAGATATCTCCCTGAGAGAGAGGGACTGAGAGACACCAGTCAGTTTACATATATGTCCCTGAGAGACAGGGACTGAGAGACACCACTCAGTGGACAGATACCTCCCTGGAGAGAGGAACTGAGAGACACCAGTCAGTGTACAGATATCTCCCTGAGAGAGAGGGACTGAGAGACACCACTCAGTGCACAGATATCTCCCTGAGAGACAGGGACTGAGAGACACCAGTCAGAGTACAGATATCTCCCTGAGAGAGAGGGACTGAGAGAAACCATTCAGTGTACAGATATCTCCCTGAGAGAGAGGGACTGAGAGACACCACTCAGTGTACAGATATCTCCCTGAGAGACAGGGACTGAGAGACACCACTCAGTGTACAGATATCTCCCTGAGAGACAAGGACTGAGAGACACCAGTCAGTGTACAGATACCTCCCTGAGAGAGAGGGACTGAGAGACACCACTCAGTGTACAGATATCTCCCTGAGAGAGAGGGACTGAGAGACACCAGTCAGTGTACAGATATCTCCCTGAGAGACAGGGACTGAGAGACACCACTCAGTGTACAGATATCTCCCTGAGAGACAGGGACTGAGAGACACCACTCAGTGTACAGATATCTCCCTGAGAGACAGGGACTGAGAGACACCACTCAGTGTACAGATATCTCCCTGAGAGAGAGGGACTGAGAGACACCACTCAGTGTACAGATATCTCCCTGAGAGAGAGGGACTGAGAGACACCAGTCAGTGTACATATATCTCCCAGAGAGACAGGGACTGAGAGACACCACTCAGTGTACAGATACCTCCCTGAGAGAGAGGGACTGAGAGACACCACTCAGTGTAAAGATATCTCCCTGAGAGAGAGGGACTGAGAGACACCAGTCAGCGTACAGATATCTCCCTGAGAGAGAGGGACTGAGAGTCACCAGTCAGTGTACAGATATCTCCCTGAGACAGACGGACTGTGAGACACCACTCAGTGTACAGATATCTCCCCGAGAGACAGGGACTGAGAGAAACCAGTCAGTGTACAGATATCTCCCTGAGAGAGAGGGACTGAGAGACACCACTCAGTGCACAGATATCTCACTGAGAGACAGGGACGGAGAGACACCAGTCATAGTACAGATATCTCCCTGAGAGAGAGGGACTGAGAGAAACCATTCAGTGTACAGATATCTCCCAGAGAGACAGGGACTGAGAGACGCCACTCAGTGTACAGATATCTCCCTGAGAGAGAGGGACTGTGAAAAACTAGTCAGCGTACAGATATCTCCCTGAGAGACAGGGACTGAGAGACACCAGTCAGAGTACAGATATCCCCCTGAGAGAGAGGGACTGAGAGAAACCATTCAGTGTACAGATATCTCCCTGAGAGACAGGGACTGAGAGACGCCACTCAGTGTACAGATATCTCCCTGAGAGAGAGGGACTGAGAGACACCACTCAGTGTACAGATATCTCCCTGAGAGACAAGGACTGAGAGACACCAGTCAGTGTACAGATACCTCCCTGAGAGAGAGGGACTGAGAGACACCACTCAGTGTACAGATATCTCCCTGAGAGAGAGGGACTGGGAGACACCAGTCAGTGTACATATATCTCCCTGAGAGAGAGGGACTGAGAGACACCACTCAGTGTACAGATATCTCCCTGAGAGATAGGGACTGAGAGACACTAGTCAGCGTACAGATATCTCCCTGAGAGAGAGGGACTGAGAGACACCAGTCAGTGTACATATATCTCCCTGAGAGAGAGGGACTGTGAGACACCACTCAGTGTACAGATATCTCCCTGAGAGAGAGGGACTGAGAGACACCAGTCAGTGTACAGATATCTCCCTGAGAGAGAGGGACTGAGAGACACCACTCAGTGTACAGATATCTCCCTGAGAGACAGGGACTGAGAGACACCAGTCAGTGTACAGATATCTCCCTGAGAGAGAGGGACTGTGAGACACCACTCAGTGTGCAGATATCTCCCTGAGAGACAGGGACTGAGAGACACCAGTCAGTGTACAGATATCTCCCTGAGAGAGAGGGACTGAGAGACACCAGTCAGTTTACATATATGTCCCTGAGAGACAGGGACTGAGAGACACCACTCAGTGGACAGATACCTCCCTGGAGAGAGGAACTGAGAGACACCAGTCAGTGTACAGATATCTCCCTGACAGAGAGGGACTGAGAGACACCACTCAGTGCACAGATATCTCCCTGAGAGACAGGGACTGAGAGACACCAGTCAGAGTACAGATATCTCCCTGAGAGAGAGGGACTGAGAGAAACCATTCAGTGTACAGATATCTCCCTGAGAGACAGGGACTGAGAGACGCCACTCAGTGTACAGATATCTCCCTGAGAGAGAGGGACTGAGAGACACCACTCAGTGTACAGATATCTCCCTGAGAGACAAGGACTGAGAGACACCAGTCAGTGTACAGATACCTCCCTGAGAGAGAGGGACTGAGAGACACCACTCAGTGTACAGATATCTCCCTGAGAGAGAGGGAAAAGAGAGACACCAGTCAGTGTACATATATCTCCCTGAGAGACAGGGACTGAGAGACACCACTCAGTGTACAGATATCTCCCTGAGAGACAGGGACTGAGAGACACCACTCAGTGTACAGATATCTCCCTGAGAGACAGGGACTGAGAGACACCACTCAGTGTACAGATATCTCCCTGAGAGAGAGGGACTGAGAGACACCACTCAGTGTACAGATATCTCCCTGAGAGAGAGGGACTGAGAGACACCAGTCAGTGTACATATATCTCCCTGAGAGACAGGGACTGAGAGACACCACTCAGTGTACAGATACCTCCCTGAGAGAGAGGGACTGAGAGACACCACTCAGTGTACAGATATCTCCCTGAGAGAGAGGGACTGAGAGACACCAGTCAGCGTACAGATATCTCCCTGAGAGAGAGGGACTGAGAGTCACCAGTCAGTGTACAGATATCTCCCTGAGAGAGAGGGACTGTGAGACACCACTCAGTGTACAGATATCTCCCTGAGAGACAGGGACTGAGAGAAACCAGTCAGTGTACAGATATCTCCCTGAGAGAGAGGGACTGAGAGACACCACTCAGTGCACAGATATCTCCCTGAGAGACAGGGACGGAGAGACACCAGTCGGAGTACAGATATCTCCCTGAGAGAGAGGGACTGAGAGAAACCATTCAGTGTACAGATATCTCCCTGAGAGACAGGGACTGAGAGACGCCACTCAGTGTACAGATATCTCCCTGAGAGAGAGGGACTGTGAAAAACTAGTCAGCGTACAGATATCTCCCTGAGAGAGAGGGACTGAGAGACACCAGTCAGTGTACAGATATCTCCCTGAGAGACAGGGACTGAGAGACACCACTCAGTGTACAGATATCTCCCTGAGAGAGAGGGACTGAGAGACACCAGTCAGTGTACAGATATCTCCCTGAGAGAGAGGGACTGAGAGACACCAGTCAGTGTACAGATATCTCCCTGAGAGAGAGGGACTGAGAGACACCACTCAGTGTACAGATATCTCCCTGAGACACAGGGACTGAGAGACACCACTCAGTGTTCAGATATCTCCCTGAGAGAGAGGGACTGAGAGACACCACTCAGTGTACAGATATCTCCCTGAGAGACAGGGACTGAGAGACACCACTCAGTGTACAGATATCTCCCTGAGAGAGAGGGACTGAGAGACACCAGTCAGTGTACAGATATCTCCCTGAGAGAGAGGGACTGAGAGACACCAGTCAGTGTACAGATATCTCCCTGAGAGAGAGGGACTGAGAGACACCAGTCAGTGTACAGATATCTCCCTGAGAGAGAGGGACTGAGAGACACCAGTCAGTGTACAGATATCTCCCTGAGAGAGAGGGACTGAGAGACACCAGTCAGTGTACATATATCTCCCTGAGACACAGGGACTGAGAGACACCACTCAGTGTTCAGATATCTCCCTGAGAGAGAGGGACTGAGAGACACCAGTCAGTGTACAGATATCTCCCTGAGAGAGAGGGACTGAGAGACACCAGTCAGTGTACAGATATCTCCCTGAGAGAGAGGGACTGAGAGACACCAGTCAGTGTACAGATATCTCCCTGAGAGAGAGGGACTGAGAGACACCAGTCAGTGTACAGATATCTCCCTGAGAGAGAGGGACTGAGAGACACCAGTCAGTGTACATATATCTCCCTGTGACACAGGGAGTGAGAGACACCACTCAGTGTTCAGATATCTCCCTGAGAGAGAGGGACTGAGAGACACCAGTCAGTGTACAGATATCTCCCTGAGAGAGAGGGACTGAGAGACACCAGTCAGTGTACAGATATCTCCCTGAGAGAGAGGGACTGAGAGACACCAGTCAGTGTACAGATATCTCCCTGAGAGAGAGGGACTGAGAGACACCAGTCAGTGTACATATATCTCCCTGAGACACAGGGACTGAGAGACACCACTCAGTGTTCAGATATCTCCCTGAGAGAGAGGGACTGAGAGACACCAGTCAGTGTACAGATATCTCCCTGAGAGACAGGTACTGAGAGACACCAGTCAGTGTACAGATACCTCCCTGAGAGAGAGGTACTGAGAGACACCAGTCAGTGTACAGATATCTCCCTGAGAGACAGGGACTGAGAGACACCACTCAGTGTACAGATATCTCCCTGAGAGAGAGGGACTGAGAGACACCACTCAGTGTACATATATCTCCCTGAGAGAGAGGGACTGAGAGACACCACTCAGTGTACAGATATCTCCCTGAGAGACAGGGACAGAGAGACACCACTCAGTGTACAGATATCTCCCTGAGAGAGAGGGACTGAGAGACACCACTCAGTGTACAGATATCTCCCTGAGAGAGAGGGACTGAGAGACACCAGGCAGTGTACATATATCTCCCTGAGAGACAGGGACTGAGAGACACCACTAAGTGTACAGATACCTCCCTGAGAGGGAGGGACTGAGAGACACCAGTCAGTGTACATTTAGCTCCCTGAGAGACAGGGACTGAGAGACACCAGTCAGTGTACATATATCTCCCTGAGAGAGAGGGACTGAGAGACACCACTCAGTGTACAGATATCTCCATGAGAGAGAGGGACTGAGAGACACCAGTCAGTGTACAGATATCTCCCTGAGAGACAGGGACTGAGAGACACCAGTCAGTGTACAGATACCTCCCTGAGAGAGAGGGACTGAGAGACACCAGTCAGTGTACAGATATCTCCCTGAGAGACAGGGACTGAGAGACACCACTCAGTGTACAGATATCTCCCTGAGAGAGAGGGACTGAGAGACACCACTCAGTGTACAGATATCTCCCTGAGAGAGAGGGACTGAGAGACACCACACAGTGTACAGATATCTCCCTGAGAGACAGGGACAGAGAGACACCACTCAGTGTACAGATATCTCCCTGAGAGAGAGGGACTGAGAGACACCACTCAGTGTACAGATATCTCCCTGAGAGAGAGGGACTGAGAGACACCAGGCAGTGTACATATATCTCCCTGAGAGACAGGGACTGAGAGACACCACTCAGTGTACAGATACCTCCCTGAGAGGGAGGGACTGAGAGACACCAGTCAGTGTACATTTAGCTCCCTGAGAGACAGGGACTGAGAGACACCAGTCAGTGTACATATATCTCCCGGAGAGAGAGGGACTGAGAGACACCACTCAGTGTACAGATATCTCCATGAGAGAGAGGGACTGAGAGACAACAGTCAGTGTACAGATATCTACCTGAGAGAGAGGGACTGAGAGACACCACTCAGTGTACAGATATCTCCCTGAGAGAGAGGGACTGAGAGACACTAGTCAGCGTACAGATATCTCCCTGAGAGAGAGGGACTGAGAGACACCAGTCAGTGTACAGATATCTCCCTGAGAGAGAGGGACTGAGAGACACCACTCAGTGTACAGATATCTCCCTGAGAGAGAGGGACTGAGAGACACCACTCAGTGTACAGATATCTCCCTGAGAGACAGGGACAGAGAGACACCACTCAGTGTACAGATATCTCCCTGAGAGAGAGGGACTGAGAGACACCACTCAGTGTACAGATATCTCCCTGAGAGAGAGGGACTGAGAGACACCAGGCAGTGTACATATATCTCCCTGAGAATCAGGGACTGAGAGACACCACTAAGTGTACAGATACCTCCCTGAGAGGGAGGGACTGAGAGACACCAGTCAGTGTACATTTAGCTCCCTGAGAGACAGGGACTGAGAGACACCAGTCAGTGTACATATATCTCCCTGAGAGAGAGGGACTGAGAGACACCACTCAGTGTACAGATATCTCCATGAGAGAGAGGAACTGAGAGACACCAGTCAGTGTACAGATATCTCCCTGAGAGACAGGGACTGCGAGACACCAGTCAGTGTACAGATACCTCCCTGAGAGAGAGGGACTGAGAGACACCAGTCAGTGTACAGATATCTCCCTGAGAGACAGGGACTGAGAGACACCACTCAGTGTACAGATATCTCCCTGAGAGAGAGGGACTGAGAGACACCACTCAGTGTACAGATATCTCCCTGAGAGAGAGGGACTGAGAGACACCACTCAGTGTACAGATATCTCCCTGAGAGACAGGGACAGAGAGACACCACTCAGTGTACAGATATCTCCCTGAGAGAGAGGGACTGAGAGACACCACTCAGTGTACAGATATCTCCCTGAGAGAGAGGGACTGAGAGACACCAGGCAGTGTACATATATCTCCCTGAGAGACAGGGACTGAGAGACACCACTCAGTGTACAGATACCTCCCTGAGAGGGAGGGACTGAGAGACACCAGTCAGTGTACATTTAGCTCCCTGAGAGACAGGGACTGAGAGACACCAGTCAGTGTACATATATCTCCCTGAGAGAGAGGGACTGAGAGACACCACTCAGTGTACAGATATCTCCATGAGAGAGAGGGACTGAGAGACAACAGTCAGTGTACAGATATCTCCCTGAGAGAGAGGGACTGAGAGACACCACTCAGTGTACAGATATCTCCCTGAGAGAGAGGGACTGAGAGACACTAGTCAGCGTACAGATATCTCCCTGAGAGAGAGGGACTGAGAGACACCAGTCAGTGTACAGATATCTCCCTGAGAGAGAGGGACTGTGAGACACCACTCAGTGTACAGATATCTCCCTGAGAGAGAGGGACTGTGAGACACCAGTCAGTGTACAGATATCTCCCTGAGAGACAGGGACTGAGAGACACCAGTCAGTGTACAGATACCTCCCTGAGAGAGAGGGACTGAGAGACACCAGTCAGTGTACAGATATCTCCCTGAGAGACAGGGACTGAGAGACACCACTCAGTGTACAGATATCTCCCTGAGAGAGAGGGACTGAGAGACACCACTCAGTGTACAGATATCTCCCTGAGAGAGAGGGACTGAGAGACACCACTCAGTGTACAGATATCTCCCTGAGAGACAGGGACTGAGAGACACCACTCAGTGTACAGATATCTCCCTGAGAGAGAGGGACTGAGAGACACCACTCAGTGTACAGATATCTCCCTGAGAGAGAGGGACTGAGAGACACCATGCAGTGTACATATATCTCCCTGAGAGACAGGGACTGAGAGACACCACTCAGTGTACAGATACCTCCCTGAGAGGGAGGGACTGAGAGACACCAGTCAGTGTACATTTAGCTCCCTGAGAGACAGGGACTGAGAGACACCAGTCAGTGTACATATATCTCCCTGAGAGAGAGGGACTGAGAGACACCACTCAGTGTACAGATATCTCCATGAGAGAGAGGGACTGAGAGACACCAGTCAGTGTACAGATATCTCCCTGAGAGAGAGGGACTGAGAGACACCACTCAGTGTACAGATATCTCCCTGAGAGAGAGGGACTGAGAGACACTAGTCAGCGTACAGATATCTCCCTGAGAGAGAGGGACTGAGAGACACCAGTCAGTGTACAGATATCTCCCTGAGAGAGAGGGACTGTGAGACACCACTCAGTGTACAGATATCTCCCTGAGAGAGAGGGACTGAGAGACACCAGTCAGTGTACAGATATCTCCCTGAGAGAGAGGGACTGTGAGACACCACTCAGTGTACAGATATCTCCCTGAGAGACAGGGACTGAGAGACACCAGTCAGTGTACAGATATCTCCCTGAGAGAGAGGGTTTGAGAGACACCACTCAGTGTACAGATATCTCCCTGAGAGACAGGGACTGAGAGACACCAGTCAGTGTACAGATATCTCCCTGAGAGAGAGGGACTGTGAGACACCACTCAGTGTACAGATATCTCCCTGAGAGACAGGGACTGAGAGACACCAGTCAGTGTACAGATATCTCCCTGAGAGACAGGGACTGAGAGACACCAGTCAGTGTACAGATATCTCCCTGAGAGAGAGGGACTGAGAGACACCAGTCAGTGTACAGATATCTCCCTGAGAGACAAGGACTGAGAGACACCAGTCAGGGTACAGATACCTCCCTGAGAGAGAGGGACTGAGAGACACCACTCAGTGTACAGATATCTCCCTGAGAGAGGGGGACTGAGAGACACCAGTCAGTGTACATATATCTCCCTGAGAGACAGGGACTGAGAGACACCACTCAGTGTACAGATATCTCCCTGAGAGACAGGGACTGAGAGACACCACTCAGTGTACAGATATCTCCCTCAGAGACAGGGACTGAGAGACACCACTCAGTGTACAGATATCTCCCTGAGAGACAGGGACTGAGAGACACCACTCAGTGTACAGATATCTCCCTGAGAGAGAGGGACTGAGAGACACCAGTCAGTGTACATATATCTCCCTGAGAGACAGGGACTGAGAGACACCACTCAGTATACAGATACCTCCCTGAGAGAGAGGGACTGAGAGACACCACTCAGTGTACAGATATCTCCCTGAGAGAGAGGGACCGAGAGACACCAGTCAGCGTACAGATATCTCCCTGAGAGAGAGGGACTGTGAGACACCACTCAGTGTACAGATATCTCCCTGAGAGAGAGGGACTGAGAGACACCAGTCAGTGTACAGATATCTCCCTGAGAGAGAGGGACTGAGAGACACCACTCAGTGTCCAGATATCTCCCTGAGAGAGAGGGACTGTGAGACACCACTCAGTGTACAGATATCTCCCTGAGAGACAGGCACTGAGAGACACCAGTCAGTGTACAGATATCTCCCTGAGAGAGAGGGACTGAGAGACACCACTCAGTGTACAGATTTCTCCCTGAGAGACAGGGACTGAGAGACACCAGTCAGTGTACAGATATCTCCCTGAGAGACAGGGGCTGTGAGACACCACTCAGTGTACAGATATCTCCCTGAGAGAGAGGGACTGAGAGACACCAGTCAGTGTACAGATGTCTCCCTGAGAGAGAGGGACTGAGAGACACCAGTCAGTGTACAGGTATCTCCCTGAGAGACAGGGACTGAGAGACACCACTCAGTGTATAGATATCTCCCTGAGAGACAGGGACTGAGAGACACCAGTCAGTGTACAGATATCTCCCTGAGAGAGAGGGACTGAGAGACACCACTCAGTGTACAGATATCTCCCTGAGAGACAGGGACTGAGAGACACCAGTCAGTGTACAGATACCTCCCTGAGAGGGAGGGACTGAGAGACACCAGTCAGTGTACATTTAGCTCCCTGAGAGACAGGGACTGAGAGACACCAGTCAGTGTACATATATCTCCCTGAGAGAGAGGGACTGAGAGACACCACTCAGTGTACAGATATCTCCATGAGAGAGAGGGACTGAGAGACACCAGTCAGTGTACAGATATCTCCCTGAGAGAGAGGGACTGAGAGACACCACTCAGTGTACAGATATCTCCCTGAGAGAGAGGGACTGAGAGACACTAGTCAGCGTACAGATATCTCCCTGAGAGAGAGGGACTGAGAGACACCAGTCAGTGTACAGATATCTCCCTGAGAGAGAGGGACTGTGAGACACCACTCAGTGTACAGATATCTCCCTGAGAGACAGGGACTGAGAGACACCAGTCAGTGTACAGATATCTCCCTGAGAGAGAGGGTTTGAGAGACACCACTCAGTGTACAGATATCTCCCTGAGAGACAGGGACTGAGAGACACCAGTCAGTGTACAGATATCTCCCTGAGAGAGAGGGACTGTGAGACACCACTCAGTGTACAGATATCTCCCTGAGAGACAGGGACTGAGAGACACCAGTCAGTGTACATTTAGCTCCCTGAGAGACAGGGACTGAGAGACACCAGTCAGTGTACATATATCTCCCTGAGAGAGAGGGACTGAGAGACACCACTCAGTGTACAGATATCTCCATGAGAGAGAGGGACTGAGAGACACCAGTCAGTGTACAGATATCTCCCTGAGAGAGAGGGACTGAGAGACACCACTCAGTGTACAGATATCTCCCTGAGAGAGAGGGACTGAGAGACACTAGTCAGCGTACAGATATCTCCCTGAGAGAGAGGGACTGAGAGACACCAGTCAGTGTACAGATATCTCCCTGAGAGAGAGGGACTGTGAGACACCACTCAGTGTACAGATATCTCCCTGAGAGACAGGGACTGAGAGACACCAGTCAGTGTACAGATATCTCCCTGAGAGAGAGGGTTTGAGAGACACCACTCAGTGTACAGATATCTCCCTGAGAGACAGGGACTGAGAGACACCAGTCAGTGTACAGATATCTCCCTGAGAGAGAGGGACTGTGAGACACCACTCAGTGTACAGATATCTCCCTGAGAGACAGGGACTGAGAGACACCAGTCAGTGTACAGATATCTCCCTGAGAGACAGGGACTGAGAGACACCAGTCAGTGTACAGATATCTCCCTGAGAGAGAGGGACTGAGAGACACCAGTCAGTGTACAGATATCTCCCTGAGAGACAAGGACTGAGAGACACCAGTCAGGGTACAGATACCTCCCTGAGAGAGAGGGACTGAGAGACACCACTCAGTGTACAGATATCTCCCTGAGAGAGGGGGACTGAGAGACACCAGTCAGTGTACATATATCTCCCTGAGAGACAGGGACTGAGAGACACCACTCAGTGTACAGATATCTCCCTGAGAGACAGGGACTGAGAGACACCACTCAGTGTACAGATATCTCCCTCAGAGACAGGGACTGAGAGACACCACTCAGTGTACAGATATCTCCCTGAGAGACAGGGACTGAGAGACACCACTCAGTGTACAGATATCTCCCTGAGAGAGAGGGACTGAGAGACACCAGTCAGTGTACATATATCTCCCTGAGAGACAGGGACTGAGAGACACCACTCAGTATACAGATACCTCCCTGAGAGAGAGGGACTGAGAGACACCACTCAGTGTACAGATATCTCCCTGAGAGAGAGGGACCGAGAGACACCAGTCAGCGTACAGATATCTCCCTGAGAGAGAGGGACTGTGAGACACCACTCAGTGTACAGATATCTCCCTGAGAGAGAGGGACTGAGAGACACCAGTCAGTGTACAGATATCTCCCTGAGAGAGAGGGACTGAGAGACACCACTCAGTGTCCAGATATCTCCCTGAGAGAGAGGGACTGTGAGACACCACTCAGTGTACAGATATCTCCCTGAGAGACAGGCACTGAGAGACACCAGTCAGTGTACAGATATCTCCCTGAGAGAGAGGGACTGAGAGACACCACTCAGTGTACAGATTTCTCCCTGAGAGACAGGGACTGAGAGACACCAGTCAGTGTACAGATATCTCCCTGAGAGACAGGGGCTGTGAGACACCACTCAGTGTACAGATATCTCCCTGAGAGAGAGGGACTGAGAGACACCAGTCAGTGTACAGATGTCTCCCTGAGAGAGAGGGACTGAGAGACACCAGTCAGTGTACAGGTATCTCCCTGAGAGACAGGGACTGAGAGACACCACTCAGTGTATAGATATCTCCCTGAGAGACAGGGACTGAGAGACACCAGTCAGTGTACAGATATCTCCCTGAGAGAGAGGGACTGAGAGACACCACTCAGTGTACAGATATCTCCCTGAGAGACAGGGACTGAGAGACACCAGTCAGTGTACAGATATCTCCCTGAGAGAGAGGGACTGTGAGACACCACTCAGAGTACAGATATCTCCCTGAGAGACAGGGACTGAGAGACACCAGTCAGTGTACAGATATCTCCCTGAGAGAGAGGGACTGAGAGACAACACTCAGTGTACAGATATCTCCCTGAGAGACCGGGACTGAGAGACACCACTCAGTGTACAGATATCTCCCTGAGAGAGAGGGACTGAGAGACACCAGTCAGCGTACAGATATCTCCCTGAGAGAGAGGGACTGAGAGTCACCAGTCAGTGTACAGATATCTCCCTGAGAGAGAGGGACTGTGAGACACCACTCAGTGTACAGATATCTCCCTGAGAGACAGGGACTGAGAGAAACCAGTCAGTGTACAGATATCTCCCTGAGAGAGAGGGACTGAGAGGCACCACTCAGTGCACAGATATCTCCCTGAGAGACAGGGACGGAGAGACACCAGTCAGAGTACAGATATCTCCCTGAGAGAGAGGGACTGAGAGAAACCATTCAGTGTACAGATATCTCCCTGAGAGACAGGGACTGAGAGACGCCACTCAGTGTACAGATATCTCCCTGAGAGAGAGGGACTGAGAAAAACTAGTCAGCGTACAGATATCTCCCTGAGAGAGAGGGACTGAGAGACACCAGTCAGTGTACAGATATCTCCCTGAGAGACAGGGACTGAGAGACACCACTCAGTGTACAGATATCTCCCTGAGAGACAGGGACTGAGAGACACCAGTCAGTGTACAGATATCTCCCTGAGAGAGAGGGACTGAGAGACACCAGTCAGTGTACAGATATCTCCCTGAGAGAGAGGGACTGAGAGACACCACTCAGTGTACAGATATCTCCCTGAGACACAGGGACTGAGAGACACCACTCAGTGTCAAGATATCTCCCTGAGAGAGAGGGACTGAGAGACACCACTCAGTGTACAGATATCTCCCTGAGAGACAGGGACTGAGAGACACCACTCAGTGTACAGATATCTCCCTGAGAGAGAGGGACTGAGAGACACCAGTCAGTGTACAGATATCTCCCTGAGAGAGAGGGACTGAGAGACACCAGTCAGTGTACAGATATCTCCCTGAGAGAGAGGGACTGAGAGACACCAGTCAGTGTACAGATATCTCCCTGAGAGAGAGGGACTGAGAGACACCAGTCAGTGTACAGATATCTCCCTGAGAGAGAGGGACTGAGAGACACCAGTCAGTGTACATATATCTCCCTGAGACACAGGGACTGAGAGACACCACTCAGTGTTCAGATATCTCCCTGAGAGAGAGGGACTGAGAGACACCAGTCAGTGTACAGATATCTCCCTGAGAGAGAGGGACTGAGAGACACCAGACAGTGTACAGATATCTCAGTGAGAGAGAGGGACTGAGAGACACCAGTCAGTGTACAGATATCTCCCTGAGAGAGAGGGACTGAGAGACACCAGTCAGTGTACAGATATCTCCCTGAGAGAGAGGGACTGAGAGACACCAGTCAGTGTACATATATCTCCCTGTGACACAGGGAGTGAGAGAAACCACTCAGTGTTCAGATATCTCCCTGAGAGAGAGGGACTGAGAGACACCAGTCAGTGTACAGATATCTCCCTGAGAGAGAGGGACTGAGAGACACCAGTCAGTGTACAGATATCTCCCTGAGAGAGAGGGACTGAGAGACACCAGTCAGTGTACAGATATCTCCCTGAGAGAGAGGGACTGAGAGACACCAGTCAGTGTACATATATCTCCCTGAGACACAGGGACTGAGAGACACCACTCAGTGTTCAGATATCTCCCTGAGAGAGAGGGACTGAGAGACACCAGTCAGTGTACAGATAACTCCCTGAGAGACAGGGACTGAGAGCCACCAGTCAGTGTACAGATACCTCCCTGAGAGAGAGGGACTGAGAGACACCAGTCAGTGTACAGATATCTCCCTGAGAGACAAGGACTGAGAGACACCACTCAGTGTACAGATATCTCCCTGAGAGAGAGGGACTGAGAGACACCACTCAGTGTACAGATATCTCCCTGAGAGAGAGGGACTGAGAGACACCACTCAGTGTACAGATATCTCCCTGAGAGACAGGGACAGAGAGACACCACTCAGTGTACAGATATCTCCCTGAGAGAGAGGGACTGAGAGACACCACTCAGTGTACAGATATCTCCCTGAGAGAGAGGGACTGAGAGACACCAGGCAGTGTACATATATCTCCCTGAGAGACAGGGACTGAGAGACACCACTCAGTGTACAGATACCTCGCTGAGAGGGAGGGACTGAGAGACACCAGTCAGTGTACATTTAGCTCCCTGAGAGACAGGGACTGAGAGACACCAGTCAGTGTACATATATCTCCCTGAGAGAGAGGGACTGAGAGACACCACTCAGTGTACAGATATCTCCATGAGAGAGAGGGACTGAGAGACAACAGTCAGTGGACAGATATCTCCCTGAGAGAGAGGGACTGAGAGACACCACTCAGTGTACAGATATCTCCCTGAGAGAGTGGGACTGAGAGACACTAGTCAGCGTACAGATATCTCCCTGAGAGAGAGGGGCTGAGAGACACCAGTCAGTGTACAGATATCTCCCTGAGAGAGAGGGACTGTGAGACACCACTCAGTGTACAGATATCTCCCTGAGAGAGAGGGACTGTGAGACACCAGTCAGTGTACAGATATCTCCCTGAGAGACAGGGACTGAGAGACACCAGTCAGTGTACAGATACCTCCCTGAGAGAGAGGGACTGAGAGACACCAGTCAGTGTACAGATATCTCCCTGAGAGACAGGGACTGAGAGACACCACTCAGTGTACAGATATCTCCCTGAGAGAGAGGGACTGAGAGACACCACTCAGTGTACAGATATCTCCCTGAGAGAGAGGGACTGAGAGACACCACTCAGTGTACAGATATCTCCCTGAGAGACAGGGACTGAGAGACACCACTCAGTGTACAGATATCTCCCTGAGAGAGAGGGACTGAGAGACACCACTCAGTGTACAGATATCTCCCTGAGAGAGAGGGACTGAGAGACACCAGGCAGTGTACATATATCTCCCTGAGAGACAGGGACTGCGAGACACCATCAGTGTACAGATACCTCCCTGAGAGGGAGGGACTGAGAGACACCAGTCAGTGTACATTTAGCTCCCTGAGAGACAGGGACTGAGAGACACCAGTCAGTGTACATATATCTCCCTGAGAGAGAGGGACTGAGAGACACCACTCAGTGTACAGATATCTCCATGAGAGAGAGGGACTGAGAGACAGCAGTCAGTGTACAGATATCTCCCTGAGAGAGAGGGACTGAGAGACACCACTCAGTGTACAGATATCTCCCTGAGAGAGAGGGACTGAGAGACACTAGTAAGCGTACAGATATCTCCCTGAGAGAGAGGGACTGAGAGACACCAGTCAGTGTACAGATATCTCCCTGAGAGAGAGGGACTGTGAGACACCACTCAGTGTACAGATATCTCCCTGAGAGAGAGGGACTGAGAGACACCAGTCAGTGTACAGATATCTCCCTGAGAGAGAGGGACTGTGAGACACCACTCAGTGTACAGATATCTCCCTGAGAGACAGGGACTGAGAGACACCAGTCAGTGTACAGATATCTCCCTGAGAGAGAGGGTTTGAGAGACACCACTCAGTGTACAGATATCTCCCTGAGAGACAGGGACTGAGAGACACCAGTCAGTGTACAGATATCTCCCTGAGAGAGAGGGACTGTGAGACACCACTCAGTGTACAGATATCTCCCTGAGAGACAGGGACTGAGAGACACCAGTCAGTGTACAGATATCTCCCTGAGAGAGAGGGACTGAGAGACACCAGTCAGTGTACAGATATCTCCCTGAGAGACAAGGACTGAGAGACACCAGTCAGTGTACAGATACCTCCCTGAGAGAGAGGGACTGAGAGACACCACTCAGTGTACAGATATCTCCCTGAGAGAGAGGGACTGAGAGACACCAGTCAGTGCACATATATCTCCCTGAGAGACAGGGACTGAGAGACACCACTCAGTGTACAGATATCTCCCTGAGAGACAGGGACTGAGAGACACCACTCAGTGTACAGATATCTCCCTCAGAGACAGGGACTGAGAGACGCCACTCAGTGTACAGATATCTCCCTGAGAGAGAGGGACTGAGAGACACCACTCAGTGTACAGATATCTCCCTGAGAGAGAGGGACTGAGAGACACCAGTCAGTGTACATATATCTCCCCGAGAGACAGGGACTGAGAGACACCACTCAGTGTACAGATACCTCCCTGAGAGAGAGGGACTGAGAGACACCACTCAGTGTACAGATATCTCCCTGAGAGAGAGGGACTGAGAGACACCAGTCAGCGTACAGATATCTCCCTGAGAGAGAGGGACTGAGAGACACCAGTCAGTGTACAGATATCTCCCTGAGAGAGAGGGACTGTGAGACACCACTCAGTGTACCGATATCTCCCTGAGAGACAGGGACTGAGAGACACAAGTCAGTGTACAGATATCTCCCTGAGAGAGAGGGACTGAGAGACACCACTCAGTGTCCAGATATCTCCCTGAGAGAGAGGGACTGTGAGACACCACTCAGTGTACAGATATCTCCCTGAGAGACAGGGACTGAGAGACACCAGTCAGTGTACAGATATCTCCCTGAGAGAGAGGGACTGAGAGACACCAGTCAGTGTACAGATATCTCCCTGAGAGACAAGGACTGAGAGACACCAGTCAGTGTACAGATACCTCCCTGAGAGAGAGGGACTGAGAGACACCACTCAGTGTACAGATATCTCCCTGAGAGAGAGGGACTGAGAGACACCAGTCAGTGCACATATATCTCCCTGAGAGACAGGGACTGAGAGACACCACTCAGTGTACAGATATCTCCCTGAGAGACAGGGACTGAGAGACACCACTCAGTGTACAGATATCTCCCTCAGAGACAGGGACTGAGAGACGCCACTCAGTGTACAGATATCTCCCTGAGAGAGAGGGACTGAGAGACACCACTCAGTGTACAGATATCTCCCTGAGAGAGAGGGACTGAGAGACACCAGTCAGTGTACATATATCTCCCCGAGAGACAGGGACTGAGAGACACCACTCAGTGTACAGATACCTCCCTGAGAGAGAGGGACTGAGAGACACCACTCAGTGTACAGATATCTCCCTGAGAGAGAGGGACTGAGAGACACCAGTCAGCGTACAGATATCTCCCTGAGAGAGAGGGACTGAGAGACACCAGTCAGTGTACAGATATCTCCCTGAGAGAGAGGGACTGTGAGACACCACTCAGTGTACCGATATCTCCCTGAGAGACAGGGACTGAGAGACACAAGTCAGTGTACAGATATCTCCCTGAGAGAGAGGGACTGAGAGACACCACTCAGTGTCCAGATATCTCCCTGAGAGAGAGGGACTGTGAGACACCACTCAGTGTACAGATATCTCCCTGAGAGACAGGCACTGAGAGACACCAGTCAGTGTACAGATATCTCCCTGAGAGAGAGGGACTGAGAGACACCACTCAGTGTACAGATTTCTCCCTGAGAGACAGGGACTGAGAGACACCAGTCAGTGTACAGATATCTCCCTGAGAGACAGGGGCTGTGAGACACCACTCAGTGTACAGATATCTCCCTGAGAGAGAGGGACTGAGAGACACCAGTCAGTGTACAGATGTCTCCCTGAGAGAGAGGGACTGAGAGACACCAGTCAGTGTACAGATATCTCCCTGAGAGACAGGGACTGAGAGACACCACTCAGTGTATAGATATCTCCCTGAGAGGCAGGGACTGAGAGACACCAGTCAGTGTACAGATATCTCCCTGAGAGAGAGGGACTGAGAGACACCACTCAGTGTACAGATATCTCCCTGAGAGACAGGGACTGAGAGACACCAGTCAGTGTACAGATATCTCCCTGAGAGAGAGGGACTGTGCGACACCACTCAGAGTACAGATATCTCCCTGAGAGACAGGGACTGAGAGACACCAGTCAGTGTACAGATATCTCCCTGAGAGAGAGGGACTGAGAGACACCACTCAGTGTACAGATATCTCCCTGAGAGACCGGGACTGAGAGACACCAGTCAGTGTACAGATATCTCCCTGAGAGAGAGGGACTGTGAGACACCACTCAGTGCACAGATATCTCCCTGAGAGAGAGGGGCTGAGAGACACCAGTCAGTGTACAGATATCTCCCTGAGAGAGAGGGACAGAGAGACACCACTCAGTGTACAGATATCTCCCTGAGAGACACCACTCAGTGTACATAAAGCTCCCTGAGAGACAGGGACTGAGAGCCACCAGTCAGTGTACAGATATCTTGCTGAGAGACAGGGACTGCGAGACACCACTCAGTGTACAGATACCTCCCTGAGAGAGAGGGACTGAGAGACACCAGTCAGTGTACAGATATCTCCCTGAGAGAGAGGGACTGAGAGACACCACTCAGTGTACAGATATCTCCCTGAGAGACATGGAACTGAGAGACACCAGTCAGAGTACAGATATCTCCCTGAGAGAGAGGGACTGAGAGAAACCATTCAGTGTACAGATATCTCCCTGAGAGACAGGGACTGAGAGACGCCACTCAGTGTACAGATATCTCCCTGAGAGAGAGGGACAGAGAGACACCACTCAGTGTACAGATATCTCCCTGAGAGACACCACTCAGTGTACAGATATCTCCCTGAGAGAGAGGGACTGAGAGACACCAGTCAGTTTACATATATGTCCCTGAGAGACAGGGACTGAGAGACACCACTCAGTGGACAGATACCTCCCTGGAGAGAGGAACTGAGAGACACCAGTCAGTGTACAGATATCTCCCTGAGAGAGAGGGACTGAGAGACACCACTCAGTGCACAGATATCTCCCTGAGAGACAGGGACTGAGAGACACCAGTCAGAGTACAGATATCTCCCTGAGAGAGAGGGACTGAGAGAAACCATTCAGTGTACAGATATCTCCCTGAGAGACAAGGACTGAGAGACACCAGTCAGTGTACAGATACCTCCCTGAGAGAGAGGGACTGAGAGACACCACTCAGTGTACAGATATCTCCCTGAGAGAGAGGGACTGAGAGACACCAGTCAGTGTACATATATCTCCCTGAGAGACAGGGACTGAGAGACACCACTCAGTGTACAGATATCTCCCTGAGAGACAGGGACTGAGAGACACCACTCAGTGTACAGATATCTCCCTGAGAGAGAGGGACTGAGAGACACCACTCAGTGTACAGATATCTCCCTGAGAGAGAGGGACTGAGAGACACCAGTCAGTGTACATATATCTCCCTGAGAGAGAGGGACTGAGAGACACCAGTCAGCGTACAGATATCTCCCTGAGAGAGAGGGACTGAGAGTCACCAGTCAGTGTACAGATATCTCCCTGAGAGAGAGGGACTGTGAGACACCACTCAGTGTACAGATATCTCCCTGAGAGACAGGGACTGAGAGACACCAGTCAGTGTACATATATCTCCCTGAGAGAGAGGGACGGAGAGACACCAGTCAGAGTACAGATATCTCCCTGAGAGAGAGGGACTGAGAGAAACCATTCAGTGTACAGATATCTCCCTGAGAGACAGGGACTGAGAGACGCCACTCAGTGTACAGATATCTCCCTGAGAGAGAGGGACTGAGAAAAACTAGTCAGCGTACAGATATCTCCCAGAGAGAGAGGGACTGAGAGACACCAGTCAGTGTACAGATATCTCCCTGAGAGAGAGGGACTGTGAGACACCACTCAGTGTACCGATATCTCCCTGAGAGACAGGGACTGAGAGACACAAGTCAGTGTACAGATATCTCCCTGAGAGAGAGGGACTGAGAGACACCACTCAGTGTCCAGATATCTCCCTGAGAGAGAGGGACTGTGAGACACCACTCAGTGTACAGATATCTCCCTGAGAGACAGGCACTGAGAGACACCAGTCAGTGTACAGATATCTCCCTGAGAGAGAGGGACTGAGAGACACCACTCAGTGTACAGATTTCTCCCTGAGAGACAGGGACTGAGAGACACCAGTCAGTGTACAGATATCTCCCTGAGAGACAGGGGCTGTGAGACACCACTCAGTGTACAGATATCTCCCTGAGAGAGAGGGACTGAGAGACACCAGTCAGTGTACAGATGTCTCCCTGAGAGAGAGGGACTGAGAGACACCAGTCAGTGTACAGATATCTCCCTGAGAGACAGGGACTGAGAGACACCACTCAGTGTATAGATATCTCCCTGAGAGGCAGGGACTGAGAGACACCAGTCAGTGTACAGATATCTCCCTGAGAGAGAGGGACTGAGAGACACCACTCAGTGTACAGATATCTCCCTGAGAGACAGGGACTGAGAGACACCAGTCAGTGTACAGATATCTCCCTGAGAGAGAGGGACTGTGCGACACCACTCAGAGTACAGATATCTCCCTGAGAGACAGGGACTGAGAGACACCAGTCAGTGTACAGATATCTCCCTGAGAGAGAGGGACTGAGAGACACCACTCAGTGTACAGATATCTCCCTGAGAGACCGGGACTGAGAGACACCAGTCAGTGTACAGATATCTCCCTGAGAGAGAGGGACTGTGAGACACCACTCAGTGCACAGATATCTCCCTGAGAGAGAGGGGCTGAGAGACACCAGTCAGTGTACAGATATCTCCCTGAGAGAGAGGGACAGAGAGACACCACTCAGTGTACAGATATCTCCCTGAGAGACACCACTCAGTGTACATAAAGCTCCCTGAGAGACAGGGACTGAGAGCCACCAGTCAGTGTACAGATATCTTGCTGAGAGACAGGGACTGCGAGACACCACTCAGTGTACAGATACCTCCCTGAGAGAGAGGGACTGAGAGACACCAGTCAGTGTACAGATATCTCCCTGAGAGAGAGGGACTGAGAGACACCACTCAGTGTACAGATATCTCCCTGAGAGACATGGAACTGAGAGACACCAGTCAGAGTACAGATATCTCCCTGAGAGAGAGGGACTGAGAGAAACCATTCAGTGTACAGATATCTCCCTGAGAGACAGGGACTGAGAGACGCCACTCAGTGTACAGATATCTCCCTGAGAGAGAGGGACAGAGAGACACCACTCAGTGTACAGATATCTCCCTGAGAGACACCACTCAGTGTACAGATATCTCCCTGAGAGAGAGGGACTGAGAGACACCAGTCAGTTTACATATATGTCCCTGAGAGACAGGGACTGAGAGACACCACTCAGTGGACAGATACCTCCCTGGAGAGAGGAACTGAGAGACACCAGTCAGTGTACAGATATCTCCCTGAGAGAGAGGGACTGAGAGACACCACTCAGTGCACAGATATCTCCCTGAGAGACAGGGACTGAGAGACAACAGTCAGAGTACAGATATCTCCCTGAGAGAGAGGGACTGAGAGAAACCATTCAGTGTACAGATATCTCCCTGAGAGACAAGGACTGAGAGACACCAGTCAGTGTACAGATACCTCCCTGAGAGAGAGGGACTGAGAGACACCACTCAGTGTACAGATATCTCCCTGAGAGAGAGGGACTGAGAGACACCAGTCAGTGTACATATATCTCCCTGAGAGACAGGGACTGAGAGACACCACTCAGTGTACAGATATCTCCCTGAGAGACAGGGACTGAGAGACACCACTCAGTGTACAGATATCTCCCTGAGAGAGAGGGACTGAGAGACACCACTCAGTGTACAGATATCTCCCTGAGAGAGAGGGACTGAGAGACACCAGTCAGTGTACATATATCTCCCTGAGAGAGAGGGACTGAGAGACACCAGTCAGCGTACAGATATCTCCCTGAGAGAGAGGGACTGAGAGTCACCAGTCAGTGTACAGATATCTCCCTGAGAGAGAGGGACTGTGAGACACCACTCAGTGTACAGATATCTCCCTGAGAGACAGGGACTGAGAGACACCAGTCAGTGTACATATATCTCCCTGAGAGAGAGGGACGGAGAGACACCAGTCAGAGTACAGATATCTCCCTGAGAGAGAGGGACTGAGAGAAACCATTCAGTGTACAGATATCTCCCTGAGAGACAGGGACTGAGAGACGCCACTCAGTGTACAGATATCTCCCTGAGAGAGAGGGACTGAGAAAAACTAGTCAGCGTACAGATATCTCCCTGAGAGAGAGGGACTGAGAGACACCAGTCAGTGTACAGATATCTCCCTGAGAGAGAGGGACTGAGAGACACCACTCAGTGTACAGATATCTCCCTGAGAGAGAGGGACTGAGAGACACCAGTCAGTGTACAGATATCTCCCTGAGAGAGAGGGACTGAGAGACACCACTCAGTGCACAGATATCTCCCTGAGAGAGAGGGACTGAGAGACACCACTCAGTGTACAGATATCTCCCTGAGAGACAGGGACTGAGTGACACCACTCAGTGTACAGATATCTCCCTGAGAGAGAGGGACTGAGAGACACCAGTCAGTGTACAGATATCTCCCTGAGAGAGAGGGACTGAGAGACACCAGTCAGTGTACAGATATCTCCCTGAGAGAGAGGGACTGAGAGACACCAGTCAGTGTACAGATATCTCCCTGAGAGAGAGGGACTGAGAGACACCAGTCAGTGTACAGATATCTCCCTGAGAGAGAGGGACTGAGAGACACCAGTCAGTGTACATATATCTCCCTGAGACACAGGGACTGAGAGACACCACTCAGTGTTCAGATATCTCCCTGAGAGAGAGGGACTGAGAGACACCAGTCAGTGTACAGATATCTCCCTGAGAGAGAGGGACTGAGAGACACCACTCAGTGTACAGATATCTCCCTGAGAGAGAGGGACTGAGAGACACCAGTCAGTGTACAGATATCTCCCTGAGAGAGAGGGACTGAGAGACACCAGTCAGTGTACAGATATCTCCCTGAGAGAGAGGGACTGAGAGACACCAGTCAGTGTACATATATCTCCCTGAGACACAGGGAGTGAGAGACACCACTCAGTGTTCAGATATCTCCCTGAGAGAGAGGGACTGAGAGACACCAGTCAGTGTACAGATATCTCCCTGAGAGAGAGGGACTGAGAGACACCAGTCAGTGTGCAGATATCTCCCTGAGAGAGAGGGACTGAGAGACACCAGTCAGTGTACAGATATCTCCCTGAGAGAGAGGGACTGAGAGACACCAGTCAGTGTACATATATCTCCCTGAGACACAGGGACTGAGAGACACCACTCAGTGTTCAGATATCTCCCTGAGAGAGAGGGACTGAGAGAAACCAGTCAGTGTACAGATATCTCCCTGAGAGACAGGGACTGAGAGACACCAGTCAGTGTACAGATACCTCCCTGAGAGAGAGGGACTGAGAGACACCAGTCAGTGTACAGATATCTCCCTGAGAGACAGGGACTGAGAGACACCACTCAGTGTACAGATATCTCCCTGAGAGAGAGGGACTGAGAGACACCACTCAGTGTACAGATATCTCCCTGAGAGAGAGGGACTGAGAGACACCACTCAGTGTACAGATATCTCCCTGAGAGACAGGGACTGAGAGACACCACTCAGTGTACAGATATCTCCCTGAGAGAGAGGGACTGAGAGACACCACTCAGTGTACAGATATCTCCCTGAGAGAGAGGGACTGAGAGACACCAGGCAGTGTACATATATCTCCCTCAGAGACAGGGACTGAGAGACACCACTCAGTGTACAGATACCTCCCTGAGAGGGAGGGACTGAGAGACACCAGTCAGTGTACATTTAGCTCCCTGAGAGACAGGGACTGAGAGACACCAGTCAGTGTACATATATCTCCCTGAGAGAGAGGGACTGAGAGACACCACTCAGTGTACAGATATCTCCATGAGAGAGAGGGACTGAGAGACACCAGTCAGTGTACAGATATCTCCCTGAGAGAGAGGGTCTGAGAGACACCACTCAGTGTACAGATATCTCCCTGAGAGAGAGGGACTGAGAGACACCAGGCAGTGTACATATATCTCCCTGAGAGACAGGGACTGAGAGACACCACTCAGTGTACAGATATCTCCCTGAGAGACAGGGACTGAGAGACACCAGTCAGTGTACAGATACCTCCCTGAGAGAGAGGGACTGAGAGACACCAGTCAGTGTACAGATATCTCCCTGAGAGACAGGGACTGAGAGACACCACTCAGTGTACAGATATCTCCCTGAGAGAGAGGGACTGAGAGACACCACTCAGTGTACAGATATCTCCCTGAGAGAGAGGGACTGAGAGACACCACTCAGTGTACAGATATCTCCCTGAGAGACAGGGACTGAGAGACACCACTCAGTGTACAGATATCTCCCTGAGAGAGAGGGACTGAGAGACACCACTCAGTGTACAGATATCTCCCTGAGAGAGAGGGACTGAGAGACACCAGGCAGTGTACATATATCTCCCTGAGAGACAGGGACTGAGAGACACCACTCAGTGTACAGATACCTGCTGAGAGGGAGGGACTGAGAGACACCAGTCAGTGTACATTTAGCTCCCTGAGAGACAGGGACTGAGAGACACCAGTCAGTGTACATATATCTCCCTGAGAGAGAGGGACTGAGAGACACCACTCAGTGTACAGATATCTCCATGAGAGAGAGGGACTGAGAGACACCAGTCAGTGTACAGATATCTCCCTGAGAGAGAGGGACTGAGAGACACCACTCAGTGTACAGATATCTCCCTGAGAGAGAGGGACTGAGAGACACTAGTCAGCGTACAGATATCTCCCTGAGAGAGAGGGACTGAGAGACACCAGTCAGTGTACAGATATCTCCCTGAGAGAGAGGGACTGTGAGACACCACTCAGTGTACAGATATCTCCCTGAGAGAGAGGGACTGAGAGACACCAGTCAGTGTACAGATATCTCCCTGAGAGAGAGGGACTGTGAGACACCACTCAGTGTACAGATATCTCCCTGAGAGACAGGGACTGAGAGACACCAGTCAGTGTACAGATATCTCCCTGAGAGAGAGGGTTTGAGAGACACCACTCAGAGTACAGATATCTCCCTGGGAGACAGGGACTGAGAGACACCAGTCAGTGTACAGATATCTCCCAGAGAGAGAGGGACTGAGAGACACCAGTCAGTGTACAGATATCTCACTGAGAGACAAGGACTGAGAGACACCAGTCAGTGTACAGATACCTCCCTGAGAGAGAGGGACTGAGAGACACCACTCAGTGTACAGATATCTCCCTGAGAGAGAGGGACTGAGAGACACCAGTCAGTGTACATATATCTCCCTGAGAGACAGGGACTGAGAGACACCACTCAGTGTACAGATATCTCCCTGAGAGACAGGGACTGAGAGACACCACTCAGTGTACAGATATCTCCCTCAGAGACAGGGACTGAGAGACACCACTCAGTGTACAGATATCTCCCTGAGAGAGAGGGACTGAGAGACACCACTCAGTGTACAGATATCTCCCTGAGAGAGAGGGACTGAGAGACACCAGTCAGTGTACATATATCTCCCTGAGAGACAGGGACTGAGAGACACCACTCAGTGTACAGATACCTCCCTGAGAGAGAGGGACTGAGAGACACCACTCAGTGTACAGATATCTCCCTGAGAGAGAGGGACTGAGAGACACCAGTCAGCGTACAGATATCTCCCTGAGAGAGAGGGACTGAGAGACACCAGTCAGTGTACAGATATCTCCCTGAGAGAGAGGGACTGTGAGACACCACTCAGTGTACAGATATCTCCCTGAGAGACAGGGACTGAGAGACACAAGTCAGTGTACAGATATCTCCCTGAGAGAGAGGGACTGAGAGACACCACTCAGTGACCAGATATCTCCCTGAGAGAGAGGGACTGTGAGACACCACTCAGTGTTGAGATATCTCCCTGAGAGACAGGCACTGAGAGACACCAGTCAGTGTACAGATATCTCCCTGAGAGAGAGGGACTGAGAGACACCACTCAGTGTACAGATTTCTCCCTGAGAGACAGGGACTGAGAGATACCAGTCAGTGTACAGATATCTCCCTGAGAGACAGGGGCTGTGAGACACCACTCAGTGTACAGATATCTCCCTGAGAGAGAGGGACTGAGAGACACCAGTCAGTGTACAGATGTCTCCCTGAGAGAGAGGGACTGAGAGACACCAGTCAGCGTACAGATACCTCCCTGAGAGACAGGGACTGAGAGACACCACTCAGTGTATAGATATCTCCCTGAGAGACAGGGACTGAGAGACACCAGTCAGTGTACAGATATCTCCCTGAGAGAGAGGGACTGAGAGACACCAGTCAGTGTACAGATATCTCCCTGAGAGAGAGGGACTGTGAGACACCACTCAGAGTACAGATATCTCCCTGAGAGAGAGGGACTGTGAGACACCACTCAGAGTACAGATATCTCCCTGAGAGAGAGGGACTGTGAGACACCACTCAGAGTACAGATATCTCCCTGAGAGACAGGGACTGAGAGACACCAGTCAGTGTACAGATATCTCCCTGAGAGAGAGGGACTGAGAGACACCACTCAGTGTACAGATATCTCCCTGAGAGACCGGGACTGAGAGACACCAGTCAGTGTACAGATATCTCCCTGAGAGAGAGGGACTGTGAGACACCACTCAGTGCACAGATATCTCCCTGAGAGAGAGGGGCTGAGAGACACCAGTCAGTGTACAGATATCTCCCTGAGAGAGAGGGACTGTGAGACACCACTCAGAGTACAGATATCTCCATGAGAGAGAGGGACTGAGAGACACCAGTCAGTGTACAGATATCTCCCTGAGAGAGAGGGACTGAGAGACACCACTCAGTGTACAGATATCTCCCTGAGAGAGAGGGACTGAGAGACACTAGTCAGCGTACAGATATCTCCCTGAGAGAGAGGGACTGAGAGACACCAGTCAGTGTACAGATATCTCCCTGAGAGAGAGGGACTGTGAGACACCACTCAGTGTACAGATATCTCCCTGAGAGAGAGGGACTGAGAGACACCAGTCAGTGTACAGATATCTCCCTGAGAGAGAGGGACTGTGAGACACCACTCAGTGTACAGATATCTCCCTGAGATACAGGGACTGAGAGACACCAGTCAGTGTACAGATATCTCCCTGAGAGAGAGGGTTTGAGAGACACCACTCAGAGTACAGATATCTCCCTGGGAGACAGGGACTGAGAGACACCAGTCAGTGTACAGATATCTCCCAGAGAGAGAGGGACTGAGAGACACCAGTCAGTGTACAGATATCTCACTGAGAGACAAGGACTGAGAGACACCAGTCAGTGTACAGATACCTCCCTGAGAGAGAGGGACTGAGAGACACCACTCAGTGTACAGATATCTCCCTGAGAGAGAGGGACTGAGAGACACCAGTCAGTGTACATATATCTCCCTGAGAGACAGGGACTGAGAGACACCACTCAGTGTACAGATATCTCCCTGAGAGACAGGGACTGAGAGACACCACTCAGTGTACAGATATCTCCCTCAGAGACAGGGACTGAGAGACACCACTCAGTGTACAGATATCTCCCTGAGAGAGAGGGACTGAGAGACACCACTCAGTGTACAGATATCTCCCTGAGAGAGAGGGACTGAGAGACACCAGTCAGTGTACATATATCTCCCTGAGAGACAGGGACTGAGAGACACCACTCAGTGTACAGATACCTCCCTGAGAGAGAGGGACTGAGAGACACCACTCAGTGTACAGATATCTCCCTGAGAGAGAGGGACTGAGAGACACCAGTCAGCGTACAGATATCTCCCTGAGAGAGAGGGACTGAGAGACACCAGTCAGTGTACAGATATCTCCCTGAGAGAGAGGGACTGTGAGACACCACTCAGTGTACAGATATCTCCCTGAGAGACAGGGACTGAGAGACACAAGTCAGTGTACAGATATCTCCCTGAGAGAGAGGGACTGAGAGACACCACTCAGTGACCAGATATCTCCCTGAGAGAGAGGGACTGTGAGACACCACTCAGTGTTGAGATATCTCCCTGAGAGACAGGCACTGAGAGACACCAGTCAGTGTACAGATATCTCCCTGAGAGAGAGGGACTGAGAGACACCACTCAGTGTACAGATTTCTCCCTGAGAGACAGGGACTGAGAGATACCAGTCAGTGTACAGATATCTCCCTGAGAGACAGGGGCTGTGAGACACCACTCAGTGTACAGATATCTCCCTGAGAGAGAGGGACTGAGAGACACCAGTCAGTGTACAGATGTCTCCCTGAGAGAGAGGGACTGAGAGACACCAGTCAGTGTACAGATATCTCCCTGAGAGACAGGGACTGAGAGACACCACTCAGTGTATAGATATCTCCCTGAGAGACAGGGACTGAGAGACACCAGTCAGTGTACAGATATCTCCCTGAGAGAGAGGGACTGAGAGACACCACTCAGTGTACAGATATCTCCCTGAGAGACAGGGACTGAGAGACACCAGTCAGTGTACAGATATCTCCCTGAGAGAGAGGGACTGTGAGACACCACTCAGAGTACAGATATCTCCCTGAGAGAGAGGGACTGTGAGACACCACTCAGAGTACAGATATCTCCCTGAGAGACAGGGACTGAGAGACACCAGTCAGTGTACAGATATCTCCCTGAGAGAGAGGGACTGAGAGACACCACTCAGTGTACAGATATCTCCCTGAGAGACCGGGACTGAGAGACACCAGTCAGTGTACAGATATCTCCCTGAGAGAGAGGGACTGTGAGACACCACTCAGTGCACAGATATCTCCCTGAGAGAGAGGGGCTGAGAGACACCAGTCAGTGTACAGATATCTCCCTGAGAGAGAGGGACTGTGAGACACCACTCAGAGTACAGATATCTCCCTGAGAGAGAGGGACTGTGAGACACCACTCAGAGTACAGATATCTCCCTGAGAGACAGGGACTGAGAGACACCAGTCAGTGTACAGATATCTCCCTGAGAGAGAGGGACTGAGAGACACCACTCAGTGTACAGATATCTCCCTGAGAGACCGGGACTGAGAGACACCAGTCAGTGTACAGATATCTCCCTGAGAGAGGGGGACTGTGAGACACCACTCAGTGCACAGATATCTCCCTGAGAGAGAGGGGCTGAGAGACACCAGTCAGTGTACAGATATCTCCCTGAGAGAGAGGGACAGAGAGTCACCACTCAGTGTACAGATATCTCCCTGAGAGACACCACTCAGTGTACATAAAGCTCCCTGAGAGACAGGGACTGAGAGCCACCAGTCAGTGTACAGATATCTTGCTGAGAGACAGGGACTGCGAGACACCACTCAGTGTACAGATACCTCCCTGAGAGAGAGGGACTGAGAGACACCAGTCAGTGTACAGATATCTCCCTGAGAGAGAGGGACTGAGAGACACCACTCAGTGTACAGATATCTCCCTGAGAGACATGGAACTGAGAGACACCAGTCAGAGTACAGATATCTCCCTGAGAGAGAGGGACTGAGAGACACCACTCACTGTCCAGATATCTCCCTGAGAGACAGGGACTGAGAGACACCACTCATTGTCCAGATATCTCCCTGAGAGAGAGGGACTGAGAGACACCACTCAGTGTACATATATCTCCCTGAGAGACAGGGACTGAGAGACACCAGTCAGTGTACAGATATCTCCCTGAGAGAGAGGGACTGAGAGACACCACTCAGTGTACAGATATCTCCCTGAGAGAGAGGGACTGAGAGACACTAGTCAGCGTACAGATATCTCCCTGAGAGAGAGGGACTGAGAGACACCAGTCAGTGTACAGATATCTCCCTGAGAGAGAGGGACTGTGAGACACCACTCAGTGTACAGATATCTCCCTGAGAGACAGGGACGGAGAGACACCAGTCAGTGTACAGATATCTCCCTGAGAGAGAGGGACTGAGAGACACCACTCAGTGTACAGATATCACCCTGAGAGACAGGGACTGAGAGACACCAGTCAGTGTACAGATATCTCCCTGAGAGAGAGGGACTGTGAGACACCACTCAGTGTACAGATATCTCCCTGAGAGACAGGGACTGAGAGACACCAGTCAGTGTACAGATATCTCCCTGAGAGAGAGGGACTGAGAGACACCACTCAGTGTATAGATATCTCCCTGACAGACAGGGACTGAGAGACACCAGTCAGTGTACAGATATCTCCCTGAGAGACAGGGACTGTGAGAAACCACTCAGTGTACAGATATCTCCCTGAGAGAGAGGGACTGAGAGACACCAGTCAGTGTACAGATATCTCCCTGAGAGAGAGGGACTGAGAGACACCAGTCAGTGTACATATATCTCCCTGATAGACAGGGACTGAGAGACACCACTCAGTGTACATATACCTCCCTGAGAGAGAGGGACTGAGAGACACCAGTCAGTGTACAGATATCTCCCTGAGAGGCCGGGACAGAGAGACACCAGTCAGTGTACAGATATCTCCCTGAGAGAGAGGGACTGTGAGACACCACTCACTGCACAGATATCTCCCTGAGAGAGAGGGGCTGAGAGACACCAGTCAGTGTACAGATATCTCCCTGAGAGAGAGGGACTGAGAGACACCACTCAGTGTACAGATATCTCCATGAGAGAGAGGGACTGAGAGACACCAGTCAGTGTACAGATATCTCCCTGAGAGAGAGGGACTGAGAGACACCACTCAGTGTACAGATATCTCCCTGAGAGAGAGGGACTGAGAGACACTAGTCAGCGTACAGATATCTCCCTGAGAGAGAGGGACTGAGAGACACCAGTCAGTGTACAGATATCTCCCTGAGAGAGAGGGACTGTGAGACACCACTCAGTGTACAGATATCTCCCTGAGAGAGAGGGACTGAGAGACACCAGTCAGTGTACAGATATCTCACTGAGAGAGAGGGACTGTGAGACACCACTCAGTGTACAGATATCTCCCTGAGAGACAGGGACTGAGAGACACCAGTCAGTGTACAGATATCTCCCTGAGAGAGAGGGTTTGAGAGACACCACTCAGTGTACAGATATCTCCCTGAGAGACAGGGACTGAGAGACACCAGTCAGTGTACAGATATCTCCCTGAGAGAGAGGGACTGTGAGACACCACTCAGTGTACAGATATCTCCCTGAGAGACAGGGACTGAGAGACACCAGTCAGTGTACAGATATCTCCCTGAGAGAGAGGGACTGAGAGACACCTGTCAGTGTGCAGATATCTCCCTGAGAGACAAGGACTGAGAGACACCAGTCAGTGTACAGATACCTCCCTGAGAGAGAGGGACTGAGAGACACCACTCAGTGTACAGATATCTCCCTGAGAGAGAGGGTCTGAGAGACACCAGTCAGTGTACATATATCTCCCTGAGAGACAGGGACTGAGAGACACCACTCAATGTACAGATATCTCCCTGAGAGACAGGGACTGAGAGACACCACTCAGTGTACAGATATCTCCCTCAGAGACAGGGACTGAGAGACACCACTCAGTGTACAGATATCTCCCTGAGAGAGAGGGACTGAGAGACACCACTCAGTGTACAGATATCTCCCTGAGAGAGAGGGACTGAGAGACACCAGTCAGTGTACATATATCTCCCTGAGAGACAGGGACTGAGAGACACCACTCAGTGTACAGATACCTCCCTGAGAGAGAGGGACTGAGAGACACCACTCAGTGTACAGATATCTCCCTGAGAGAGAGAGACTGAGAGACACCAGTCAGCGTACAGATATCTCCCTGAGAGAGAGGGACTGAGAGACACCAGTCAGTGTACAGATATCTCCCTGAGAGAGAGGGACTGTGAGACACCACTCAGTGTACAGATATCTCCCTGAGAGACAGGGACTGAGAGACACAAGTCAGTGTACAGATATCTCCCTGAGAGAGAGGGACTGAGAGACACCACTCAGTGTCCAGATATCTCCCTGAGAGAGAGGGACTGTGAGACACCACTCAGTGTACAGATATCTCCCTGAGAGACAGGCACTGAGAGACACCAGTCAGTGTACAGATATCTCCCTGAGAGAGAGGGACTGAGAGACACCACTCAGTGTACAGATTTCTCCCTGAGAGAGAGGGACTGAGAGACACCACTCAGTGTACAGATATCTCCCTGAGAGAGAGGGACTGAGAGACACCAGTCAGCGTACAGATATCTCCCTGAGAGACAGGGACTGAGAGACACCAGTCAGTGTACAGATATCTCCCTGAGAGAGAGGGACTGAGAGACACCACTCAGTGTACAGATATCTCCCTGAGAGACAGGGACTGAGAGACACCAGTCAGTGTACAGATATCTCCCTGAGAGAGAGGGACTGTGAGACACCACTCAGAGTACAGATATCTCCCTGAGAGACAGGGACTGAGAGACACCAGTCAGTGTACAGATATCTCCCTGAGAGAGAGGGACTGAGAGACACCACTCAGTGTACAGATATCTCCCTGAGAGACCGGGACTGAGAGACACCAGTCAGTGTACAGATATCTCCCTGAGAGAGAGGGACTGTGAGACACCACTCAGTGCACAGATATCTCCCTGAGAGAGAGGGGCTGAGAGACACCAGTCAGTGTACAGATATCTCCCTGAGAGAGAGGGACAGAGAGACACCACTCAGTGTACAGATATCTCCCTGAGAGACACCACTCAGTGTACATAAAGCTCCCTGAGAGACAGGGACTGAGAGCCACCAGTCAGTGTACAGATATCTTGCTGAGAGACAGGGACTGCGAGACACCACTCAGTGTACAGATACCTCCCTGAGAGAGAGGGACTGAGAGACACCAGTCAGTGTACAGATATCTCCCTGAGAGAGAGGTACTGAGAGACACCACTCAGTGTACAGATATCTCCCTGAGAGACATGGAACTGAGAGACACCAGTCAGAGTACAGATATCTCCCTGAGAGAGAGGGACTGAGAGACACCACTCACTGTCCAGATATCTCCCTGAGAGACAGGGACTGAGAGACACCACTCATTGTACAGATATCTCCCTGAGAGAGAGGGACTGAGAGACACCACTCAGTGTACATATATCTCCCTGAGAGACAGGGACTGAGAGACACCAGTCAGTGTACAGATATCTCCCTGAGAGAGAGGGACTGAGAGACACCACTCAGTGTACAGATATCTCCCTGAGAGAGAGGGACTGAGAGACACTAGTCAGGGTACAGATATCTCCCTGAGAGAGAGGGACTGAGAGACACCAGTCAGTGTACAGATATCTCCCTGAGAGAGAGGGACTGTGAGACACCACTCAGTGTACAGATATCTCCCTGAGAGACAGGGACTGAGAGACACCAGTCAGTGTACAGATATCTCCCTGAGAGAGAGGGACTGAGAGACACCACTCAGTGTACAGATATCACCCTGAGAGACAGGGACTGAGAGACACCAGTCAGTGTACAGATATCTCCCTGAGAGAGAGGGACTGTGAGACACCACTCAGTGTACAGATATCTCCCTGAGAGACAGGGACTGAGAGACACCAGTCAGTGTACAGATATCTCCCTGAGAGAGAGGGACTGAGAGACACCACTCAGTGTATAGATATCTCCCTGACAGACAGGGCCTGAGAGACACCACTCAGTGTACATATACCTCCCTGAGAGAGAGGGACTGAGAGACACCAGTCAGTGTACAGATATCTCCCTGAGAGGCCGGGACTGAGAGACACCAGTCAGTGTACAGATATCTCCCTGAGAGAGAGGGACTGTGAGACACCACTCACTGCACAGATATCTCCCTGAGAGAGAGGGGCTGAGAGACACCAGTCAGTGTACAGATATCTCCCTGAGAGAGAGGGACTGAGAGACACCACTCAGTGTACAGATATCTCCATGAGAGAGAGGGACTGAGAGACACCAGTCAGTGTACAGATATCTCCCTGAGAGAGAGGGACTGAGAGACACCACTCAGTGTACAGATATCTCCCTGAGAGAGAGGGACTGAGAGACACTAGTCAGCGTACAGATATCTCCCTGAGAGAGAGGGACTGAGAGACACCAGTCAGTGTACAGATATCTCCCTGAGAGAGAGGGACTGTGAGACACCACTCAGTGTACAGATATCTCCCTGAGAGAGAGGGACTGAGAGACACCAGTCAGTGTACAGATATCTCACTGAGAGAGAGGGACTGTGAGACACCACTCAGTGTACAGATATCTCCCTGAGAGACAGGGACTGAGAGACACCAGTCAGTGTACAGATATCTCCCTGAGAGAGAGGGTTTGAGAGACACCACTCAGTGTACAGATATCTCCCTGAGAGACAGGGACTGAGAGACACCAGTCAGTGTACAGATATCTCCCTGAGAGAGAGGGACTGTGAGACACCACTCAGTGTACAGATATCTCCCTGAGAGACAGGGACTGAGAGACACCAGTCAGTGTACAGATATCTCCCTGAGAGAGAGGGACTGAGAGACACCAGTCAGTGTGCAGATATCTCCCTGAGAGACAAGGACTGAGAGACACCAGTCAGTGTACAGACACCTCCATGAGAGAGAGGGACTGAGAGACACCACTCAGTGTACAGATATCTCCCTGAGAGAGAGGGTCTGAGAGACACCAGTCAGTGTACATATATCTCCCTGAGAGACAGGGACTGAGAGACACCACTCAGTGTACAGATATCTCCCTGAGAGACAGGGACTGAGAGACACCACTCAGTGTACAGATATCTCCCTCAGAGACAGGGACTGAGAGACACCACTCAGTGTACAGATATCTCCCTGAGAGAGAGGGACTGAGAGACACCACTCAGTGTACAGATATCTCCCTGAGAGAGAGGGACTGAGAGACACCAGTCAGTGTACATATATCTCCCTGAGAGACAGGGACTGAGAGACACAACTCAGTGTACAGATACCTCCCTGAGAGAGAGGGACTGAGAGACACCACTCAGTGTACAGATATCTCCCTGAGAGAGAGGGACTGAGAGACACCAGTCAGCGTACAGATATCTCCCTGAGAGAGAGGGACTGAGAGACACCAGTCAGTGTACAGATATCTCCCTGAGAGAGAGGGACTGTGAGACACCACTCAGTGTACAGATATCTCCCTGAGAGACAGGGACTGAGAGACACAAGTCAGTGTACAGATATCTCCCTGAGAGAGAGGGACTGAGAGACACCACTCAGTGTCCAGATATCTCCCTGAGAGAGAGGGACTGTGAGACACCACTCAGTGTACAGATATCTCCCTGAGAGACAGGCACTGAGAGACACCAGTCAGTGTACAGATATCTCCCTGAGAGAGAGGGACTGAGAGACACCACTCAGTGTACAGATTTCTCCCTGAGAGAGAGGGACTGAGAGACACCACTCAGTGTACAGATATCTCCCTGAGAGAGAGGGACTGAGAGACACCAGTCAGCGTACAGATATCTCCCTGAGAGACAGGGACTGAGAGACACCAGTCAGTGTACAGATATCTCCCTGAGAGAGAGGGACTGAGAGACACCACTCAGTGTACAGATATCTCCCTGAGAGACAGGGACTGAGAGACACCAGTCAGTGTACAGATATCTCCCTGAGAGAGAGGGACTGTGAGACACCACTCAGAGTACAGATATCTCCCTGAGAGACAGGGACTGAGAGACACCAGTCAGTGTACAGATATCTCCCTGAGAGAGAGGGACTGAGAGACACCACTCAGTGTACTGATATCTCCCTGAGAGACCGGGACTGAGAGACACCAGTCAGTGTACAGATATCTCCCTGAGAGAGAGGGACTGTGAGACACCACTCAGTGCACAGATATCTCCCTGAGAGAGAGGGGCTGAGAGACACCAGTCAGTGTACAGATATCTCCCTGAGAGAGAGGGACAGAGAGACACCACTCAGTGTACAGATATCTCCCTGAGAGACACCACTCAGTGTACATAAAGCTCCCTGAGAGACAGGGACTGAGAGCCACCAGTCAGTGTACAGATATCTTGCTGAGAGACAGGGACTGCGAGACACCACTCAGTGTACAGATACCTCCCTGAGAGAGAGGGACTGAGAGACACCAGTCAGTGTACAGATATCTCCCTGAGAGAGAGGGACTGAGAGACACCACTCAGTGTACAGATATCTCCCTGAGAGACATGGAACTGAGAGACACCAGTCAGAGTACAGATATCTCCCTGAGAGAGAGGGACTGAGAGACACCACTCACTGTCCAGATATCTCCCTGAGAGACAGGGACTGAGAGACACCACTCATTGTACAGATATCTCCCTGAGAGAGAGGGACTGAGAGACACCACTCAGTGTACATTTATCTCCCTGAGAGACAGGGACTGAGAGACACCAGTCAGTGTACAGATATCTCCCTGAGAGAGAGGGACTGAGAGACACCACTCAGTGTACAGATATCTCCCTGAGAGAGAGGGACTGAGAGACACCAGTCAGTGTACAGATATCTCCCTGAGAGAGAGGGACTGAGAGACACCAGTCAGTGTACATATATCTCCCTGAGAGACAGGGACTGAGAGACACCACTCAGTGTTTATATACCTCCCTGAGAGAGAGGGACTGAGAGACACCAGTCAGTGTACATATATCTCCCTGAGAGAGAGGGACTGAGAGACACCACTCAGTGTTCAGATATCTCCCTGAGAGAGAGGGACTCTGAGACACCACTCAGTGTACAGATATCTCCCTGAGAGACAGGGACTGAGAGACACCAGTCAGTGTACAGATACCTCCCTGAGAGAGAGGGACTGAGAGACACCAGTCAGTGTACATATATCTCCCTGAGAGACAGGGACTGAGAGACACCACTCAGTGTACAGATATCTCCCACAGAGAGAGGGACTGAGAGACACCACTCAGTGTACAGATATCTCCCTGAGAGAGAGGGACTGAGAGACACCAGTCAGTGTACAGATATCTCTCTGAGAGAGAGGGACTGAGAGACACCAGTCAGTGTACAGATATCTCCCTGAGAGAGAGGGACTGAGAGACAACACTCAGTGTACAGATATCTCCCTGAGAGACAGGGACTGAGAGACACCAGTCAGTGTACAGATATCTCCCTGAGAGAGAGGTACTGAGAGACACCGCTCAGTGTACAGATATCTCCCTGAGAGACAGGGACTGAGAGACACCACTCAGTGTACAGATATATCCCTGAGAGACAGGGACTGAGAGACACCACTCAGTGTACAGATATCTCCCTGAGAGAGAGGGACTGAGAGACACCACTCAGTGTACAGATATCTCCCTGAGAGAGAGGGACTGAGAGACACCAGTCAGTGTACATATATCTCCCTGAGAGACAGGGACAGAGAGACACCACTCAGTGTACAGATACCTCCCTGAGAGAGAGGGACTGAGAGAAACCAGTCAGTGTACCTATATCTCCCTGAGAGACAGGGACTGAGAGACACCAGTCAGTGTACAGATATCTCCCTGAGAGAGAGGGACTGAGAGACACCACTCAGTGTACAGATATCTCCCTGAGAGAGAGGGACTGAGAGACACCAGTCAGCGTACAGATATCTCCCTGAGAGAGAGGGACTGAGAGACACCAGTCAGTGTACAGATATCTCCCTGAGAGAGAGGGACTGTGAGACACCACTCAGTGTATCGATATCTCCCTGAGAGACAGGGACTGAGAGACACCAGTCAGTGTCCAGATATCTCCCTGAGAGAGAGGGACTGAGAGACACCACTCAGTGTACAGATATCTCCCTGAGAGAGAGGGACTGAGAGACACCACTCAGTGTACAGATATCTCCCTGAGAGACAGGGACTGAGACACCAGTCAGTGTACAGATATCTCCCTGAGAGAGAGGGACTGAGAGACACCACTCAGTGTACATAAAGCTCCCTGAGAGACAGGGACTGAGAGACACCAGTCAGTGTACAGATATCTCCCTGAGAGAGAGGGACTGTGAGACACCAGTCAGTGTACAGATATCTCCCTGAGAGAGAGGGACTGACAGACACCAGTCAGTGTACAGATATCTCCCTGAGAGACAGGGACTGAGAGACACCAGTCAGTGTACAGATATCTCCCTGAGAGAGAGGTACTGAGAGACACCGCTCAGTGTACAGATATCTCCCTGAGAGACAGGGACTGAGAGACACCACTCAGTGTACAGATATCTCCCTGAGAGACAGGGACTGAGAGACACCACTCAGTGTACAGATATCTCCCTGAGAGAGAGGGACTGAGAGACACCACTCAGTGTACAGATATCTCCCTGAGAGAGAGGGACTGAGAGACACCAGTCAGTGTACATATATCTCCCTGAGAGACAGGGACTGAGAGACACCACTCAGTGTACAGATACCTCCCTGAGAGAGAGGGACTGAGAGACACCAGTCAGTGTACATATATCTCCCTGAGAGACAGGGACTGAGAGACACCAGTCAG
The DNA here is from genome assembly GCF_036365525.1 of Heterodontus francisci. Lineage (NCBI taxonomy): Eukaryota > Metazoa > Chordata > Chondrichthyes > Heterodontiformes > Heterodontidae > Heterodontus > Heterodontus francisci. The sequence continues at coordinate 8,311,153 of NC_090384.1, read as the reverse complement.
TGTACAGATATCTCCCTGAGAGAGAGGGACTGAGAGACACCACTCAGTGTACAGATATCTCCCTGAGAGAGAGGGACTGAGAGACACCAGTCAGCGTACAGATATCTCCCTGAGAGAGAGGGACTGAGAGACACCAGTCAGTGTTCAGATATCTCCCTGAGAGAGAGGGACTGTGAGACACCACTCAGTGTATCGATATCTCCCTGAGAGACAGGGACTGAGAGACACCAGTCAGTGTCCAGATATCTCCCTGAGAGAGAGGGACTGAGAGACACCACTCAGTGTACAGATATCTCCCTGAGAGAGAGGGACTGAGAGACACCACTCAGTGTACAGATATCTCCCTGAGAGACAGGGACTGAGACACCAGTCAGTGTACAGATATCTCCCTGAGAGAGAGGGACTGAGAGACACCACTCAGTGTACATAAAGCTCCCTGAGAGACAGGGACTGAGAGACACCAGTCAGTGTACAGATATCTCCCTGAGAGACACCACTCAGTGTACATAAAGCTCCCTGAGAGACAGGGACTGAGAGACACCAGTCAGTGTACAGATATCTCCCTGAGAGAGAGGGACTGTGAGACACCACTCAGTGTATAGATATCTCCCTGACAGACAGGGACTGAGAGACACCATTCAGTGTACAGATATCTCCCTGAGAGACAGGGGCTGTGAGACACCACTCAGTGTACAGATATCTCCCTGAGAGAGAGGGACTGAGAGACACCAGTCAGTGTACAGATATCTCCCTGAGAGAGAGGGACTGAGAGACACCAGTCAGAGTACATATATCTCCCTGAGAGACAGGGACTGAGAGACACCACTCAGTGTACAGATATCTCCCTGAGAGAGAGGGACTGAGAGACATCACTCAGTGTACAGATATCTCCCTGAGAGAGAGGGACTGAGAGACACCAGTCAGTGTACAGATATCTCCCTGAGAGACAGGGACTGAGAGACACCAGTCAGTGTACCGATATCTCCGTGAGAGAGAGGTACTGAGAGACACCACTCAGTGTACAGATATCTCCCTGAGAGACAGGGACTGAGAGACACCAGTCAGTGTACAGATATCTCCCTGAGAGACAGGGACTGAGAGACACCAGTCAGTGTACAGATATCTCCCTGAGAGAGAGGGACTGAGAGACACCAGTCAGTGTACATATATCTCCCTGAGAGACTGGGACTGAGAGACACCACTCAGTGTACAGATACCTCCCTGAGAGAGAGGGACTGAGAGACACCAGTCAGTGTCCATATATCTCCCTGAGAGACAGGGACTGAGAGACACCAGTCAGTGTACAGATATCTCCCTGAGAGAGAGGGACTGAGTGACACCAGTCAGTGTACAGATATCTCCCTGAGAGACAGGGACTGAGAGACACCAGTCAGTGTACAGATATCTCCGTGAGAGAGAGGTACTGAGAGACACCACTCAGTGTACAGATATCTCCCTGAGAGACAGGGACTGAGAGACACCAGTCAGTGTACAGATATCTCCCTGAGAGACAGGGACTGAGAGACACCAGTCAGTGTACAGATATCTCCCTGAGAGAGAGGGACTGAGAGACACCAGTCAGTGTACATATATCTCCCTGAGAGACTGGGACTGAGAGACACCACTCAGTGTACAGATACCTCCCTGAGAGAGAGGGACTGAGAGACACCAGTCAGTGTCCATATATCTCCCTGAGAGACAGGGACTGAGAGACACCAGTCAGTGTACAGATATCTCCGTGAGAGAGAGGGACTGAGTGACACCAGTCAGTGTACAGATATCTCCCTGAGAGACAGGGACTGAGAGACACCAGTAGGTGTACAGATATCTCCCTGAGAGAGAGGTACTGTGAGACACCACTCAGTGTACAGATATCTCCCTGAGAGACAGGGACTGAGAGACACCACTCAGTGTACAGATATCTCCCTGAGAGACAGGGACTGAGAGACACCACTCAGTGTACAGATATCTCCCTGAGAGAGAGGGACTGAGAGACACCACTCAGTGTACAGATATCTCCCTGAGAGAGAGGGACTGAGAGACACCAGTTAGTGTACATATATCTCCCTGAGAGACAGGGACTGAGAGACACCACTCAGTGTACAGATACCTCCCTGAGAGAGAGGGACTGAGAGACACCAGTCAGTGTACATATATCTCCCTGAGAGACAGGGACTGAGAGACACCAGTCAGTGTACAGATATCTCCCTGAGAGAGAGGGACTGAGAGACACCACTCAGTGTACAGATATCTCCCTGAGAGAGAGGGACTGAGAGACACCAGTCAGCGTACAGATATCTCCCTGAGAGAGAGGGACTGAGAGACACCAGTCAGTGTACAGATATCTCCCTGAGAGAGAGGGACTGTGAGACACCACTCAGTGTACAGATATCTCCCTGAGAGACAGGGACTGAGAGACACCAGTCAGTGTCCAGATATCTCCCTGAGAGAGAGGGACTGAGAGACACCACTCAGTGTACAGATATCTCCCTGAGAGAGAGGGACTGTGAGACACCACTCAGTGTACAGATATCTCCCTGAGAGGCAGAGACTGAGAGACACCAGTCAGTGTACAGATATCTCCCTGAGAGAGAGGGACTGAGAGACACCACTCAGTGTACAGATTTCTCCCTAAGAGACAGGGACTGAGAGACACCAGACAGTGTACAGATATCTCCCTGAGAGACAGGGGCTGTGAGACACCACTCAGTGTACAGATATCTCCCTGAGAGAGGGACTGAGAGACACCAGTCAGTGTACAGATATCTCCCTGAGAGAGAGGGACTGAGAGACACCAGTCAGTGTACAGATATCTCCCTGAGAGACAGGGACTGAGAGACACCACTCAGTGTATAGATATCTCCCTGAGAGACAGGGACTGAGAGACACCAGTCAGTGTACAGATATCTCCCTGAGAGAGATGGAATGAGAGACACCACTCAGTGTACAGATATCTCCCTGAGAGACAGGGACTGAGAGACACCAGTCAGTGTACAGATATCTCCCTGAGAGAGAGGGACTGTGAGACACCACTCAGAGTACAGATATCTCCCTGAGAGACAGGGACTGAGAGACACCAGTCAGTGTACAGATATCTCCCTGAGAGAGAGGGACTGAGAGACACCACTCAGTGTACAGATATCTCCCTGAGAGACCGGGACTGAGAGACACCAGTCAGTGTACAGATATCTCCCTGAGAGAGAGGGACTGTGAGACACCACTCAGTGCACAGATATCTCCCTGAGAGAGAGGGGCTGAGAGACACCAGTCAGTGTACAGATATCTCCCTGAGAGAGAGGGACAGAGAGACACCACTCAATGTACAGATATCTCCCTGAGAGACACCACTCAGTGTACATAAAGCTCCCTGAGAGACAGGGACTGAGAGCCACCAGTCAGTGTACAGATATCTTGCTGAGAGACAGGGACTGCGAGACACCACTCAGTGTACAGATACCTCCCTGAGAGAGAGGGACTGAGAGACACCAGTCAGTGTACAGATATCTCCCTGAGAGAGAGGGACTGAGAGACACCACTCAGTGTACAGATATCTCCCTGAGAGACATGGAACTGAGAGACACCAGTCAGAGTACAGATATCTCCCTGAGAGAGAGGGACTGAGAGACACCACTCACTGTCCAGATATCTCCCTGAGAGACAGGGACTGAGAGACACCACTCATTGTACAGATATCTCCCTGAGAGAGAGGGACTGAGAGACACCACTCAGTGTACATATATCTCCCTGAGAGACAGGGACTGAGAGACACCAGTCAGTGTACAGATATCTCCCTGAGAGAGAGGGACTGAGAGACACCACTCAGTGTACAGATATCTCCCTGAGAGAGAGGGACTGAGAGACACCACTCAGTGTACAGATATCTCCCTGAGAGAGAGGGACTGAGAGACACCAGTCAGTGTACATATATCTCCCTGAGAGACAGGGACTGAGAGACACCACTCAGTGTACAGATACCTCCCTGAGAGAGAGGGACTGAGAGACACCAGTCAGTGTACATATATCTCCCTGAGAGACAGGGACTGAGAGACACCAGTCAGTGTACAGATATCTCCCTGAGAGAGAGGGACTGAGAGACACCACTCAGTGTACAGATATCTCCCTGAGAGAGAGGGACTGAGAGACACCAGTCAGCGTACAGATATCTCCCTGAGAGAGAGGGACTGAGAGACACCAGTCAGTGTACAGATATCTCCCTGAGAGAGAGGGACTGTGAGACACCACTCAGTGTACAGATATCTCCCTGAGAGACAGGGACTGAGAGACACCAGTCAGTGTCCAGATATCTCCCTGAGAGAGAGGGACTGAGAGACACCACTCAGTGTACAGATATCTCCCTGAGAGAGAGGGACTGAGAGACACCACTCAGTGTACAGATTTCTCCCTAAGAGACAGGGACTGAGAGACACCAGGCAGTGTACAGATATCTCCCTGAGAGAGAGGGACTGTGAGACACCACTCAGAGTACAGATATCTCCCTGAGAGACAGGGACTGAGAGACACCAGTCAGTGTACAGATATCTCCCTGAGAGAGAGGGACTGAGAGACACCACTCAGTGTACAGATATCTCCCTGAGAGACCGGGACTGAGAGACACCAGTCAGTGTACAGATATCTCCCTGAGAGAGAGGGACTGTGAGACACCACTCAGTGCACAGATATCTCCCTGAGAGAGAGGGGCTGAGAGACACCAGTCAGTGTACAGATATCTCCCTGAGAGAGAGGGACAGAGAGACACCACTCAATGTACAGATATCTCCCTGAGAGACACCACTCAGTGTACATAAAGCTCCCTGAGAGACAGGGACTGAGAGCCACCAGTCAGTGTACAGATATCTTGCTGAGAGACAGGGACTGCCAGACACCACTCAGTGTACAGATACCTCCCTGAGAGAGAGGGACTGAGAGACACCAGTCAGTGTACAGATATCTCCCTGAGAGAGAGGGACTGAGAGACACCACTCAGTGTACAGATATCTCCCTGAGAGACATGGAACTGAGAGACACCAGTCAGAGTACAGATATCTCCCTGAGAGAGAGGGACTGAGAGACACCACTCACTGTCCAGATATCTCCCTGAGAGACAGGGACTGAGAGACACCACTCATTGTACAGATATCTCCCTGAGAGAGAGGGACTGAGAGGCACCACTCAGTGTACATATATCTCCCTGAGAGACAGGGACTGAGAGACACCAGTCAGTGTACAGATATCTCCCTGAGAGAGAGGGACTGAGAGACACCACTCATTGTACAGATATCTCCCTGAGAGAGAGGGACTGAGAGACACTAGTCAGCGTACAGATATCTCCCTGAGAGAGAGGGACTGAGAGACACCAGTCAGTGTACAGATATCTCCCTGAGAGAGAGGGACTGTGAGACACCACTCAGTGTACAGATATCTCCCTGAGAGACAGGGACTGAGAGACACCAGTCAGTGTACAGATATCTCCCTGAGAGAGAGGGACTGAGAGACACCACTCAGTGTACAGATATCACCCTGAGAGACAGGGACTGAGAGACACCAGTCAGTGTACAGATTTCTCCCTGAGAGAGAGGGACTGTGAGACACCACTCAGTGTACAGATATCTCCCTGAGAGACAGGGACTGAGAGACACCAGTCAGTGTACAGATATCTCCCTGAGAGAGAGGGACTGAGAGACACCACTCAGTGTATAGATATCTCCCTGACAGACAGGGACTGAGAGACACCAGTCAGTGTACAGATATCTCCCTGAGAGACAGGGACTGTGAGAAACCACTCAGTGGACAGATATCTCCCTGAGAGAGAGGGACTGAGAGACACCAGTCAGTGTACAGATATCTCCCTGAGAGAGAGGGACTGAGAGACACCAGTCAGTGTACATATATCTCCCTGAGAGACAGGGACTGAGAGACACCACTCAGTGTACATATACCTCCCTGAGAGAGAGGGACTGAGAGACACCAGTCAGTGTACAGATATCTCCCTGAGAGGCCGGGACTGAGAGACACCAGTCAGTGTACAGATATCTCCCTGAGAGAGAGGGACTGTGAGACACCACTCACTGCACAGATATCTCCCTGAGAGAGAGGGGCTGAGAGACACCAGTCAGTGTACAGATATCTCCCTGAGAGAGAGGGACTGAGAGACACCACTCAGTGTACAGATATCTCCCTGAGAGACACCACTCAGTGTACATAAAGCTCCCTGAGAGACAGGGACTGAGAGCCACCAGTCAGTGTACAGATATCTTGCTGAGAGACAGGGACTGCGAGACACCACTCAGTGTACAGATACCTCCCTGAGAGAGAGGGACTGAGAGACACCAGTCAGTGTACAGATATCTCCCTGAGAGAGAGGGACTGAGAGACACCACTCAGTGTACAGATATCTCCCTGAGAGACATGGAACTGAGAGACACCAGTCAGAGTACAGATATCTCCCTGAGAGAGAGGGACTGAGAGACACCACTCACTGTCCAGATATCTCCCTGAGAGACAGGGACTGAGAGACACCACTCATTGTACAGATATCTCCCTGAGAGAGAGGGACTGAGAGACACCACTCAGTGTACAGATATCTCCCTGAGAGAGAGGGACTGAGAGACACCACTCAGTGTACATATATCACCCTGAGAGACAGGGACTGAGAGACACCAGTCAGTGTACAGATATCTCCCTGAGAGAGAGGGACTGAGAGACACCAGTCAGTGTACAGATATCTCCCTGAGAGAGAGGGACTGTGAGACACCACTCACTGCACAGATATCTCCCTGAGAGAGAGGGGCTGAGAGACACCAGTCAGTGTACAGATATCTCCCTGAGAGAGAGGGACTGAGAGACACCACTCAGTGTACAGATATCTCCCTGAGAGAGAGGGACTGAGAGACACCACTCAGTGTATAGATATCTCCCTTACAGACAGGGACTGAGAGACACCAGTCAGTGTACAGATATCTCCCTGAGAGACAGGGACTGTGAGAAACCACTCAGTGTACAGATATCTCCCTGAGAGAGAGGGACTGAGAGACACCAGTCAGTGTACAGATATCTCCCTGAGAGAGAGGGACTGAGAGACACCAGTCAGTGTACATATATCTCCCTGAGAGACAGGGACTGAGAGACACCACTCAGTGTACATATACCTCCCTGAGAGAGAGGGACTGAGAGACACCAGTCAGTGTACATATATCTCCCTGAGACACAGGGACTGAGAGACACCACTCAGTGTTCAGATATCTCCCTGAGAGAGAGGGACTCTGAGACACCACTCAGTGTACAGATATCTCCCTGAGAGACAGGGACTGAGAGACACCTGTCAGTGTACAGATACCTCACTGAGAGAGAGGGACTGAGAGACACCAGTCAGTGTACATATATCTCCCTGAGAGACAGGGACTGAGAGACACCACTCAGTGTACAGATATCTCCCTCAGAGAGAGGGACTGAGAGACACCACTCAGTGTACAGATATCTCCCTGAGAGAGAGGGACTGAGAGACATCAGTCAGTGTACAGATATCTCTCTGAGAGAGAGGGACTGTGAGACACCATTCAGTGTACAGATATCTCCCTGAGAGAGAGGGACTGAGAGACACCAGTCAGTGTACAGATATCTCCCTGAGAGACAGGGACTGAGAGACACCAGTCAGTGTACAGATATCTCCCTGAGAGAGAGGTACTGAGAGACACCGCTCAGTGTACAGATATCTCCCTGAGAGACAGGGACTGACAGACACCACTCAGTGTACAGATATCTCCCTGAGAGACAGGGACTGAGAGACACCACTCAGTGTACAGATATCTCCCTGAGAGAGAGGGACTGAGAGACACCACTCAGTGTACAGATATCTCCCTGAGAGAGAGGGACTGAGAGACACCAGTCAGTGTACATATATCTCCCTGAGAGACAGGGACTGAGAGACACCACTCAGTGTACAGATACCTCCCTGAGAGAGAGGGACTGAGAGACACATGTCAGTGTACATATATCTCCCTGAGAGACAGGGACTGAGAGACCCCAGTCAGTGTACAGATATCTCCCTGAGAGAGAGGGACTGAGAGACACCACTCAGTGTACAGATATCTCCCTGAGAGAGAGGGACTGAGAGACACCAGTCAGCGTACAGATATCTCCCTGAGAGAGAGGGACTGAGAGACACCAGTCAGTGTACAGATATCTCCCTGAGAGAGAGGGACTGTGAGACACCACTCAGTGTATCGATATCTCCCTGAGAGACAGGGACTGAGAGAGACCAGTCAGTGTCCAGATATCTCCCTGAGAGAGAGGGACTGAGAGACACCACTCAGTGTACAGATATCTCCCTGAGAGACAGGGACTGAGAGACACCACTCAGTGTACAGATATCTCCCTGAGAGACAGGGACTGAGACACCAGTCAGTGTACAGATATCTCCCTGAGAGAGAGGGACTGAGAGACACCACTCAGTGTACATAAAGCTCCCTGAGAGACAGGGACTGAGTGACACCAGTCAGTGTACACATATCTCCCTGAGAGACACCACTCAGTGTACATAAAGCTCCCTGAGAGACAGGGACTGAGAGACACCAGTCAGTGTACAGATATCTCCCTGAGAGAGAGGGACTGTGAGACACCACTCAGTGTATAGATATCTCCCTGACAGACAGGGACTGAGAGACACCATTCAGTGTACAGATATCTCCCTGAGAGACAGGGGCTGTGAGACACCACTCAGTGTACAGATATCTCCCTGAGAGAGAGGGACTGAGAGACACCAGTCAGTGTACAGATATCTCCCTGAGTGAGAGGGACTGAGAGACACCAGTCAGAGTACATATATCTCCCTGAGAGACAGGGACTGAGAGACACCACTCAGTGTACAGATATCTCCCTGAGAGAGAGGGACTGAGAGACATCACTCAGTGTACAGATATCTCCCTGAGAGAGAGGGACTGAGAGACACCAGTCAGTGTACAGATATCTCCCTGAGAGACAGGGACTGAGAGACACCAGTCAGTGTACAGATATCTCCGTGAGAGAGAGGTACTGAGAGACACCACTCAGTGTACAGATATCTCCCTGAGAGACAGGGACTGAGAGACACCAGTCAGTGTACAGATATCTCCCTGAGAGACAGGGACTGAGAGACACCAGTCAGTGTACAGATATCTCCCTGAGAGAGAGGGACTGAGAGACACCAGTCAGTGTACATATATCTCCCTGAGAGACTGGGACTGAGAGACACCACTCAGTGTACAGATACCTCCCTGAGAGAGAGGGACTGAGAGACACCAGTCAGTGTTCATATATCTCCCTGAGAGACAGGGACTGAGAGACACCAGTCAGTGTACAGATATCTCCCTGAGAGAGAGGGACTGAGAGACACCAGTCAGTGTACAGATATCTCCCTGAGAGACAGGGACTGAGAGACACCAGTCAGTGTACAGATATCTCCCTGAGAGAGAGGTACTGTGAGACACCACTCAGTGTACAGATATCTCCCTGAGAGACAGGGACTGAGAGACACCACTCAGTGTACAGATATCTCCCTGAGAGACAGGGACTGAGAGACACCACTCAGTGTACAGATATCTCCCTGAGAGAGAGGGACTGAGAGACACCACTCAGTGTACAGATATCTCCCTGAGAGAGAGGGACTGAGAGACACCAGTCAGTGTACATATATCTCCCTGAGAGACAGGGACTGAGAGACACCACTCAGTGTACAGATACCTCCCTGAGAGAGAGGGACTGAGAGACACCAGTCAGTGTACATATATCTCCCTGAGAGAGAGGGACTGAGAGACACCAGTCAGTGTACAGATATCTCCCTGAGAGAGAGGGACTGAGAGACACCACTCAGTGTACAGATATCTCCCTGAGAGAGAGGGACTGAGAGACACCAGTCAGCGTACAGATATCTCCCTGAGAGAGAGGGACTGAGAGACACCAGTCAGTGTACAGATATCTCCCTGAGAGAGAGGGACTGTGAGACACCACTCAGTGTACAGATATCTCCCTGAGAGACAGGGACTGAGAAACACATTTCAGTGTCCAGATATCTCCCTGAGAGAGAGGGACTGAGAGACACCACTCAGTGTACAGATATCTCCCTGAGAGAGAGGGACTGTGAGACACCACTCAGTGTACAGATATCTCCCTGAGAGACAGAGACTGAGAGACACCAGTCAGTGTACAGATATCTCCCTGAGAGAGAGGGACTGAGAGACACCACTCAGTGTACAGATTTCTCCCTAAGAGACAGGGACTGAGAGACACCAGACAGTGTACAGATATCTCCCTGAGAGACAGGGGCTGTGAGACACCACTCAGTGTACAGATATCTCCCTGAGAGAGGGACTGAGAGACACCAGTCAGTGTACAGATATCTCCCTGAGAGAGAGGGACTGAGAGACACCAGTCAGTGTACAGATATCTCCCTGAGAGACAGGGACTGAGAGACACCACTCAGTGTATAGATATCTCCCTGAGAGACAGGGACTGAGAGACACCAGTCAGTGTACAGATATCTCCCTGAGAGAGATGGACTGAGAGACACCACACAGTGTACAGATATCTCCCTGAGAGACAGGGACTGAGAGACACCAGTCAGTGTACAGATATCTCCCTGAGAGAGAGGGACTGTGAGACACCACTCAGTGTACAGATATCTCCCTGAGAGACAGGGACTGAGAGACACCAGTCAGTGTACAGATATCTCCCTGAGAGAGAGGGACTGAGAGACACCACTCAGTGTACAGATATCTCCCTGAGAGACAGGGACTGAGAGACACCAGTCAGTGTACAGATATCTCCCTGAGAGAGAGGAACTGAGAGACACCACTCAGTGTACAGATATCTCCCTGAGAGACAGGGACTGAGAGACACCAGTCAGTGTACAGATATCTCCCTGAGAGAGAGGGACTGTGAGACACCACTCAGTGTACAGATATCTCCCTGAGAGACAGGGACTGAGAGACACCAGTCAGTGTACAGATATCTCCCTGAGAGAGAGGGACTGAGAGACACCACTCAGTGTACAGATATCTCCCTGAGAGACAGGGACTGAGACACCAGTCAGTGTACAGATATCTCCCTGAGAGAGAGGGACTGAGAGACACCACTCAGTTTACATAAAGCTCCCTGAGAGACAGGGACTGAGAGACACCAGTCAGTGTACACATATCTCCCTGAGAGACACCACTCAGTGTACATAAAGCTCCCTGAGAGACAGGGACTGAGAGACACCAGTCAGTGTACAGATATCTCCCTGAGAGAGAGGGACTGTGAGACACCACTCAGTGTATAGATATCTCCCTGACAGACAGGGACTGAGAGACAACAGTCAGTGTACAGATATCTCCCTGAGAGACAGGGGCTGTGAGACACCACTCAGTGTACAGATATCTCGGTGAGAGAGAGGTACTGAGAGACACCACTCAGTGTACAGATATCTCCCTGAGAGAGAGTGACTGAGAGACACCAGTCAGTGTACAGATATCTCCCTGAGAGACAGGGACTGAGAGACACCAGTCAGTGTACAGATATCTCCGTGAGAGAGAGGTACTGAGAGACACCACTCAGTGTACAGATATCTCCCTGAGAGACAGGGACTGAGAGACACCAGTCAGTGTACAGATATCTCCCTGAGAGACAGGGACTGAGAGACACCAGTCAGTGTACAGATATCTCCCTGAGAGAGAGGGACTGAGAGACACCAGTCAGTGTACATATATCTCCCTGAGAGACTGGGACTGAGGGACACCACTCAGTGTACAGATACCTCCCTGAGAGAGAGGGACTGAGAGACACCAGTCAGTGTCCATATATCTCCCTGAGAGACAGGGACTCAGAGACACCAGTCAGTGTACAGATATCTCCCTGAGAGACAGGGACTGAGAGACACCAGTCAGTGTACAGATATCTCCCTGAGAGAGAGGTACTGTGAGACACCACTCAGTGTACAGATATCTCCCTGAGAGACAGGGACTGAGAGACAACACTCAGTGTACAGATATCTCCCTGAGAGAGAGGGACTGAGAGACACCAGTCAGTGTACATATATCTCCCTGAGAGACAGGGACTGCGAGACACCACTCAGTGTACAGATACCTCCCTGAGAGAGAGGGACTGAGAGACACCAGTCAGTGTACATATATCTCCCTGAGAGACAGGGACTGAGAGACACCAGTCAGTGTACAGATATCTCCCTGAGAGAGAGGTACTGTGAGACACCACTCAGTGTACAGATATCTCCCTGAGAGAGAGGGACTGAGAGACACCACTCAGTGTACAGATATCTCCCTGAGAGAGAGGGACTGAGAGACACCACTCAGTGTACAGATATCTCCCTGAGAGACAGGGACTGAGAGACACCAGTCAGTGTACAGATATCTCCCTGAGAGACAGGGACTGAGAGACACCAGTCAGTGTACAGATATCTCCCTGAGAGAGAGGGACTGAGAGACACCAGTCAGTGTACATATATCTCCCTGAGAGACTGGGACTGAGAGACACCACTCAGTGTACAGATACCTCCCTGAGAGAGAGGGACTGAGAGACACCAGTCAGTGTTCATATATCTCCCTGAGAGACAGGGACTGAGAGACTCCAGTCAGTGTACAGATATCTCCCTGAGAGAGAGGGACTGAGAGACACCAGTCAGTGCACAGATATCTCCCTGAGAGACAGGGACTGAGAGACACCAGTCAGTGTACAGATATCTCCCTGAGAGAGAGGTACTGTGAGACACCACTCAGTGTACAGATATCTCCCTGAGAGACAGGGACTGAGAGACACCACTCAGTGTACAGATATCTCCCTGAGAGACAGGGACTGAGAGACACCACTCAGTGTACAGATATCTCCCTGAGAGAGAGGGACTGAGAGACACCACTCAGTGTACAGATATCTCCCTGAGAGAGAGGGACTGAGAGACACCAGTCAGTGTACATATATCTCCCTGAGAGACAGGGACTGAGAGACACCACTCAGTGTACAGATACCTCCCTGAGAGAGAGGGACTGAGAGACACCAGTCAGTGTACATATATCTCCCTGAGAGACAGGGACTGAGAGACACCAGTCAGTGTACAGATATCTCCCTGAGAGAGAGGGACTGAGAGACACCACTCAGTGTACAGATATCTCCCTGAGAGAGAGGGACTGAGAGACACCAGTCAGCGTACAGATATCTCCCTGAGAGAGAGGGACTGAGAGACACCAGTCAGTGTACAGATATCTCCCTGAGAGAGAGGGAATGTGAGACACCACTCAGTGTACAGATATCTCCCTGAGAGACAGGGACTGAGAGACACCAGTCAGTGTCCAGATATCTCCCTGAGAGAGAGGGACTGAGAGACACCACTCAGTGTACAGATATCTCCCTGAGAGACAGAGACTGAGAGACACCAGTCAGTGTACAGATATCTCCCTGAGAGAGAGGGACTGAGAGACACCACTCAGTGTACAGATTTCTCCCTAAGAGACAGGGACTGAGAGACACCAGACAGTGTACAGATATCTCCCTGAGAGACAGGGGCTGTGAGACACCAGTCAGTGTACAGATATCTCCCTGAGAGAGAGGGACTGAGAGACACCACTCAGTGTACAGATATCTCCCTGAGAGAGAGGGACTGAGAGACACCAGTCAGCGTACAGATATCTCCCTGAGAGAGAGGGACTGAGAGACACCAGTCAGTGTACAGATATCTCCCTGAGAGAGAGGGACTGTGAGACACCACTCAGTGTACAGATATCTCCCTGAGAGACAGGGACTGAGAGACACCAGTCAGTGTCCAGATATCTCCCTGAGAGAGAGGGACTGAGAGACACCACTCAGTGTACAGATATCTCCCTGAGAGACAGAGACTGAGAGACACCAGTCAGTGTACAGATATCTCCCTGAGAGAGAGGGACTGAGAGACACCACTCAGTGTACAGATTTCTCCCTAAGAGACAGGGACTGAGAGACACCAGACAGTGTACAGATATCTCCCTGAGAGACAGGGGCTGTGAGACACCACTCAGTGTACAGATATCTCCCTGAGAGAGGGACTGAGAGACACCAGTCAGTGTACAGATATCTCCCTGAGAGAGAGGGACTGAGAGACACCAGTCAGTGTACAGATATCTCCCTGAGAGACAGGGACTGAGAGACACCACTCAGTGTATAGATATCTCCCTGAGAGACAGGGACTGAGAGACACCAGTCAGTGTACAGATATCTCCCTGAGAGAGATGGACTGAGAGACACCACACAGTGTACAGATATCTCCCTGAGAGACAGGGACTGAGAGACACCAGTCAGTGTACAGATATCTCCCTGAGAGAGAGGGACTGTGAGACACCACTCAGTGTACAGATATCTCCCTGAGAGACAGGGACTGAGAGACACCAGTCAGTGTACAGATATCTCCCTGAGAGAGAGGGACTGAGAGACACCACTCAGTGTACAGATATCTCCCTGAGAGACAGGGACTGAGAGACACCAGTCAGTGTACAGATATCTCCCTGAGAGAGAGGAACTGAGAGACACCACTCAGTGTACAGATATCTCCCTGAGAGACAGGGACTGAGAGACACCAGTCAGTGTACAGATATCTCCCTGAGAGAGAGGGACTGTGAGACACCACTCAGTGTACAGATATCTCCCTGAGAGACAGGGACTGAGAGACACCAGTCAGTGTACAGATATCTCCCTGAGAGAGAGGGACTGAGAGACACCACTCAGTGTACAGATATCTCCCTGAGAGACAGGGACTGAGACACCAGTCAGTGTACAGATATCTCCCTGAGAGAGAGGGACTGAGAGACACCACTCAGTTTACATAAAGCTCCCTGAGAGACAGGGACTGAGAGACACCAGTCAGTGTACACATATCTCCCTGAGAGACACCACTCAGTGTACATAAAGCTCCCTGAGAGACAGGGACTGAGAGACACCAGTCAGTGCACAGATATCTCCCTGAGAGAGAGGGACTGTGAGACACCACTCAGTGTATAGATATCTCCCTGACAGACAGGGACTGAGAGACACCAGTCAGTGTACAGATATCTCCCTGAGAGACAGGGGCTGTGAGACACCACTCAGTGTACAGATATCTCCGTGAGAGAGAGGTACTGAGAGACACCACTCAGTGTACAGATATCTCCCTGAGACACAGGGAGTGAGAGACACCACTCAGTGTACAGATATCTCCCTGAGAGACAGGGACTGAGAGACACCAGTCAGTGTACAGATATCTCCGTGAGAGAGAGGTACTGAGAGACACCACTCAGTGTACAGATATCTCCCTGAGAGACAGGGACTGAGAGACACCAGTCAGTGTACAGATATCTCCCTGAGAGACAGGGACTGAGAGACACCAGTCAGTGTACAGATATCTCCCTGAGAGAGAGGGACTGAGAGACACCACTCAGTGTACATATATCTCCCTGAGAGACTGGGACTGAGAGACACCACTCAGTGCACAGATACCTCCCTGAGAGAGAGGGACTGAGAGACACCAGTCAGTGTCCATATATCTCCCTGTGAGACAGGGACTCAGAGACACCAGTCAGTGTACAGATATCTCCCTGAGAGACAGGGACTGAGAGACACCAGTCAGTGTACAGATATCTCCCTGAGAGAGAGGTACTGTGAGACACCACTCAGTGTACAGATATCTCCCTGAGAGACAGGGACTGAGAGACACCACTCAGTGTACAGATATCTACCTGAGAGAGAGGTACTGTGAGACACCACTCAGTGTACAGATATCTCCCTGAGAGAGAGGGACTGAGAGACACCACTCAGTGTATAGATATCTCCCTGAGAGAGAGGGACTGAGAGACACCACTCAGTGTACAGATATCTCCCTGAGAGAGAGGGACTGAGAGACACCAGTCAGTGTACATATATCTCCCTGAGAGACAGGGACTGAGAGACACCACTCAGTGTACAGATACCTCCCTGAGAGAGAGGGACTGAGAGACACCAGTCAGTGTACATATATCTCCCTGAGAGACAGGGACTGAGAGACACCACTCAGTGTACAGATACCTCCCTGAGAGACAGGGACTGAGAGACACCAGTCAGTGTACAGATATCTCCCTGAGAGAGAGGGACTGAGAGACACCACTCAGTGTACAGATATCTCACTGAGAGAGAGGGACTGAGAGACACCAGTCAGCGTACAGATATCTCCCTGAGAGAGGGACTGAGAGACACCAGTCAGTGTCCAGATATCTCCCTGAGAGAGAGTGACTGTGAGACACCACTCAGTGTACAGATATCTCCCTGAGAGACAGGGACTGATAGACACCAGTCAGTGTCCAGATATCTCCCTGAGGAGAGGGACTGAGAGACACCACTCAGTGTACAGATATCTCCCTGAGAGAGAGGGACTGTGAGACACCACTCAGTGTACAGATATCTCCCTGAGAGACAGAGACTGAGAGACACCAGTCAGTGTACAGATATCTCCCTGAGAGAGAGGGACTGAGAGACACCACTCAGTGTACAGATTTCTCCCTAAGAGACAGGGACTGAGAGACACCAGACAGTGTACAGATATCTCCCTGAGAGACAGGGGCTGTGAGACACCACTCAGTGTACAGATATCTCCCTGAGAGAGGGACTGAGAGACACCAGTCAGTGTACAGATATCTCCCTGAGAGAGAGGGACTGAGAGACACCAGTCAGTGTACAGATATCTCCCTGAGAGACAGGGACTGAGAGACACCACTCAGTGTATAGATATCTCCCTGAGAGACAGGGACTGAGAGACACCAGTCAGTGTACAGATATCTCCCTGAGAGAGATGGACTGAGAGACACCACTCAGTGTACAGATATCTCCCTGAGAGACAGGGACTGAGAGACACCAGTCAGTGTACAGATATCTCCCTGAGAGAGAGGGACTGTGAGACACCACTCAGTGTACAGATATCTCCCTGAGAGACAGGGACTGAGAGACACCAGTCAGTGTACAGATATCTCCCTGAGAGAGAGGGACTGAGAGACACCACTCAGTGTACAGATATCTCCCTGAGAGAGAGGGACTGAGAGACACCAGTCAGCGTACAGATATCTCCCTGAGAGAGAGGGACTGAGAGACACCAGTCAGTGTACAGATATCTCCCTGAGAGAGAGGGACTGTGAGACACCACTCAGTGTACAGATATCTCCCTGAGAGACAGGGACTGAGAGACACCAGTCAGTGTCCAGATATCTCCCTGAGAGAGAGGGACTGAGAGACACCACTCAGTGTACAGATATCTCCCTGAGAGAGAGGGACAGTGAGACACCACTCAGTGTACAGATATCTCCCTAAGAGACAGGGACTGAGAGACACCAGTCAGTGTACAGATATCTCCCTGAGAGAGAGGGACTGAGAGACACCACTCAGTGTACGGATTTCTCCCTAAGAGACAGGGACTGAGAGACACCAGACAGTGTACAGATATCTCCCTGACAGACAGGGGCTGTGAGACACCACTCAGTGGACAGATATCTCCCTGAGAGAGAGGGACTGAGAGACACCAGTCAGTGTAAAGATATCTCCCTGAGAGAGAGGGACTGAGAGACACCAGTCAGTGTATAGATATCCCCCTGAGAGACAGGGACTGAGAGACACCACTCAGTGTATAGATATCTCCCTGAGAGACAGGGACTGAGAGACACCAGTCAGTGTACAGATATCTCCCTGAGAGAGATGGACTGAGAGACACCACTCAGTGTACAGATATCTCCCTGAGAGGCAGGGGCTGAGAGACACCAGTCAGTGTACAGATATCTCCCTGAGAGAGAGGGACTGAGAGACACCAGTCAGTGTACAGATACCTCCCTGAGAGACAGGGACTGAGAGACACCAGTCAGTGTACAGATATCTCCCTGAGAGAGAGGTACTGAGAGACACCACTCAGTGTACAGATATCTCCCTGAGAGACAGGGACTGAGCGACACCACTCAGTGTACAGATATCTCCCTGAGAGACAGGGACTGAGAGACACCACTCAGTGTACAGATATCTCCCTGAGAGAGAGGTACTGTGAGACACCACTCAGTGTACAGATATCTCCCTGAGAGACAGGGACTGAGAGACACCACTCAGTGTACAGATATCTCCCTGAGAGAGAGGGACTGAGAGACACCACTCAGTGTACAGATATCTCCCTGAGAGAGTGGGACTGAGAGACACCAGTCAGTGCACATATATCTCCCTGAGAGACAGGGACTGAGAGACACCACTCAGTGTACAGATACCTCCCTGAGAGAAGGGACTGAGAGACACCAGTCAGTGTACATATATCTCCCTGAGAGACAGGGACTGAGAGACACCAGTCAGTGTACAGATATCTCCCTGAGAGAGAGGGACTGAGAGACACCACTCAGTGTACAGATATCTCCCTGAGAGAGAGGGACTGAGAGACACCAGTCAGCGTACAGATATCTCCCTGAGAGAGAGGGACTGAGAGACACCAGTCAGTGTACAGATATCTCCCTGAGAGAGAGGGACTGTGAGACACCACTCAGTGTACAGATATCTCCCTGAGAGACAGGGACTGAGAGACACCAGTCAGTGTCCAGATATCTCCCTGAGAGAGAGGGACTGAGAGACACCACTCAGTGTACTGATATCTCCCTGAGAGAGAGGGACTGTGAGACACCACTCAGTGTACAGATATCTCCCTGAGAGACAGAGACTGAGAGACACCAGTCAGTGTACAGATATCTCCCTGAGAGAGAGGGACTGAGAGACACCACTCAGTGTACAGATTTCTCCCTAAGAGACAGGGACTGAGAGACACCAGACAGTGTACAGATATCTCCCTGAGAGACAGGGGCTGTGAGACACCACTCAGTGTACAGATATCTCCCTGAGAGAGGGACTGAGAGACACCAGTCAGTGTACAGATATCTCCCTGAGAGAGAGGGACTGAGAGACACCAGTCAGTGTACAGATATCTCCCTGAGAGACAGGGACTGAGAGACACCACGCAGTGTATAGATATCTCCCTGAGAGACAGGGACTGAGAGACACCAGTCAGTGTACAGATATCTCCCTGAGAGAGATGGACTGAGAGACACCACTCAGTGTACAGATATCTCCCTGAGAGACAGGGACTGAGAGACACCAGTCAGTGTACAGATATCTCCCTGAGAGAGAGGGACTGTGAGACACCACTCAGTGTACAGATATCTCCCTGAGAGACAGGGACTGAGAGACACCAGTCAGTGTACAGATATCTCCCTGAGAGAGAGGGACTGAGAGACACCACTCAGTGTACAGATATCTCCCTGAGAGACAGGGACTGAGAGACACCAGTCAGTGTACAGATATCTCCCTGAGAGAGATGGACTGAGAGACACCACTCAGTGTACAGATATCTCCCTGAGAGACAGGGACTGAGAGACACCAGTCAGTGTACAGATATCTCCCTGAGAGAGAGGGACTGTGAGACACCACTCAGTGTACAGATATCTCCCTGAGAGACAGGGACTGAGAGACACCAGTCAGTGTACAGATATCTCCCTGAGAGAGAGGGACTGAGAGACACCACTCAGTGTACAGATATCTCCCTGAGAGGCAGGGAATGAGACACCAGTCAGTGTACAGATATCTCCCTGAGAGAGAGGGACTGAGAGACACCACTCAGTGTAGATAAAGCTCCCTGAGAGACAGGGACTGAGAGACACCAGTCAGTGTACACATATCTCCCTGAGAGACACCACTCAGTGTACATAAAGCTCCCTGAGAGACAGGGACTGAGAGACACCAGTCAGTGTACAGATATCTCCCTGAGAGAGAGGGACTGTGAGACACCACTCAGTGTATAGATATCTCCCTGACAGACAGGGGCTGAGAGACACCAGTCAGTGTACAGATATCTCCCTGAGAGACAGGGGCTGTGAGACACCACTCAGTGTACAGATATCTCCGTGAGAGAGAGGTACTGAGAGACACCACTCAGTGTACAGATATCTCCCTGAGAGAGAGGGACTGAGAGACACCACTCAGTGTAAAGATATCTCCCTGAGAGAGAGGGACTGAGAGACACCAGTCAGTGTACAGATATCTCCCTGAGAGAGAGGGACTGAGAGACACCAGTCAGTGTACAGATATCTCCCTGAGAGACAGGGACTGAGAGACACCAGTCAGTGTACAGATATCTCCCTGAGAGAGAGGGACTGTGAGACACCACTCAGTGTACAGATATCTCCCTGAGAGACAGGGACTGAGAGACACTAGTCAGTGTACAGATATCTCCCTGAGAGAGAGGGACTGAGAGACACCACTCAGTGTACAGATATCTCCCTGAGAGACAGGGACTGAGAGACACCAGTCAGTGTACACATATCTCCCTGAGAGAGATGGACTGAGAGACACCACTCAGTGTACAGATATCTCCCTGAGAGACAGGGACTGAGAGACACCAGTCAGTGTACAGATATCTCCCTGAGAGAGAGGGACTGTGAGACACCACTCAGTGTACAGATATCTCCCTGAGAGACAGGGACTGAGAGACACCAGTCAGTGTACAGATATCTCCCTGAGAGAGAGGGACTGAGAGACACCACTCAGTGTACAGATATCTCCCTGAGAGACAGGGACTGAGACACCAGTCAGTGTACAGATATCTCCCTGAGAGAGAGGGACTGAGAGACACCACTCAGTGTAGATAAAGCTCCCTGAGAGACAGGGACTGAGAGACACCAGTCAGTGTACACATATCTCCCTGAGAGACACCACTCAGTGTACATAAAGCTCCCTGAGAGACAGGGACTGAGAGACACCAGTCAGTGTACAGATATCTCCCTGAGAGAGAGGGACTGTGAGACACCACTCAGTGTATAGATATCTCCCTGACAGACAGGGGCTGAGAGACACCAGTCAGTGTACAGATATCTCCCTGAGAGACAGGGGCTGTGAGACACCACTCAGTGTACAGATATCTCCGGGAGAGAGAGGTACTGAGAGACACCACTCAGTGTACAGATATCTCCCTGAGAGAGAGGGACTGAGAGACACCACTCAGTGTACAGATATCTCCCTGAGAGAGAGGGACTGAGAGACACCAGTCAGTGTACATATATCTCCCTGAGAGACAGGGACTGAGAGACATCACTCAGTGTACAGATACCTCCCTGAGAGAGAGGGACTGTGAGACACCACTCAGTGTACATATATCTCCCTGAGAGACAGGGACTGAGAGACACCAGTCAGTGTACAGATATCTCCCTGAGAGAGAGGGACTGAGAGACACCACTCAGTGTACAGATATCTCCCTGAGAGAGAGGGACTGAGAGACACCAGTCAGCGTACAGATATCTCCCTGAGAGAGAGGGACTGAGAGACACCAGTCCGTGTACAGATATCTCCCTGAGAGAGAGGGACTGTGAGACACCACTCAGTGTACAGATATCTCCCTGAGAGACAGGGACTGAGAGACACCAGTCAGTGTCCAGATATCTCCCTGAGAGAGAGGGACTGAGAGACACCACTCAGTGTACAGATATCTCCCTGAGAGAGAGGGACTGTGAGACACCACTCAGTGTACAGATATCTCCCTAAGAGACAGGGACTGAGAGACACCAGTCAGTGTACAGATATCTCCCTGAGAGAGAGGGACTGAGAGACACCACTCAGTGTACAGATTTCTCCCTAAGAGACAGGGACTGAGAGACACCAGACAGTGTACAGATATCTCCCTGAGAGACAGGGGCTGTGAGACACCACTCAGTGGACAGATATCTCCCTGAGAGAGAGGGACTGAGAGACACCAGTCAGTGTACAGATATCTCCCTGAGAGAGAGGGACTGAGAGACACCAGTCAGTGTAGAGATATCCCCCTGAGAGACAGGGACTGAGAGACAGGACTCAGTGTATAGATATCTCCCTGAGAGACAGGGACTGAGAGACACCAGTCAGTGTACAGATATCTCCCTGAGAGAGATGGACTGAGAGACACCACTCAGTGTACAGATATCTCCCTGAGAGACAGGGACTGAGAGACACCAGTCAGTGTACAGATATCTCCCTGAGAGAGAGGGACTGAGAGACACCAGTCAGTGTACAGATACCTCCCTGAGAGACAGGGACTGAGAGACACCAGTCAGTGTACAGATATCTCCCTGAGAGAGAGGTACTGAGAGACACCACTCGGTGTACAGATATCTCCCTGAGAGACAGGGACTGAGAGACACCACTCAGTGTACAGATATCTCCCTGAGAGACAGGGACTGAGAGACACCACTCAGTGTACAGATATCTCCCTGAGAGAGAGGGACTGAGAGACACCACTCAGTGTACAGATATCTCCCTGAGAGAGAGGGACTGAGAGACACCAGTCAGTGTACATATATCTCCCTGAGAGACAGGGACTGAGAGACACCACTCAGTGTACAGATACCTCCCTGAGAGAGAGGGACTGAGAGACACCAGTCAGTGTACAGATATCTCCCTGAGAGAGATGGACTGAGAGACACCACTCAGTGTACAGATATCTCCCTGAGAGACAGGGACTGAGAGACACCAGTCAGTGTACAGATATCTCCCTGAGAGAGAGGGACTGTGAGACACCACTCAGTGTACAGATATCTCCCTGAGAGACAGGGACTGAGAGACACCAGTCAGTGTACAGATATCTCCCTGAGAGAGAGGGACTGAGAGACACCACTCAGTGTACAGATATCTCCCTGAGAGGCAGGGAATGAGACACCAGTCAGTGTACAGATATCTCCCTGAGAGAGAGGGACTGAGAGACACCACTCAGTGTAGATAAAGCTCCCTGAGAGACAGGGACTGAGAGACACCAGTCAGTGTACACATATCTCCCTGAGAGACACCACTCAGTGTACATAAAGCTCCCTGAGAGACAGGGACTGAGAGACACCAGTCAGTGTACAGATATCTCCCTGAGAGAGAGGGACTGTGAGACACCACTCAGTGTATAGATATCTCCCTGACAGACAGGGGCTGAGAGACACCAGTCAGTGTACAGATATCTCCCTGAGAGACAGGGGCTGTGAGACACCACTCAGTGTACAGATATCTCCGTGAGAGAGAGGTACTGAGAGACACCACTCAGTGTACAGATATCTCCCTGAGAGGAGGGACTGAGAGACACCACTCAGTGTACAGATATCTCCCTGAGAGAGAGGGACTGAGAGACACCAGTCAGTGTACAGATATCTCCCTGAGAGAGAGGGACTGAGAGACACCACTCAGTGTACAGATATCTCCCTGAGAGACAGGGACTGAGAGACACCAGTCAGTGTACAGATATCTCCCTGAGAGAGAGGGACTGTGAGACACCACTCAGTGTACAGATATCTCCCTGAGAGACAGGGACTGAGAGACACCAGTCAGTGTACAGATATCTCCCTGAGAGAGAGGGACTGAGAGACACCACTCAGTGTACAGATATCTCCCTGAGAGACAGGGACTGAGAGACACCAGTCAGTGTACACATATCTCCCTGAGAGAGATGGACTGAGAGACACCACTCAGTGTACAGATATCTCCCTGAGAGACAGGGACTGAGAGACACCAGTCAGTGTACAGATATCTCCCTGAGAGAGAGGGACTGTGAGACACCACTCAGTGTACAGATATCTCCCTGAGAGACAGGGACTGAGAGACACCAGTCAGTGTACAGATATCTCCCTGAGAGAGAGGGACTGAGAGACACCACTCAGTGTACAGATATCTCCCTGAGAGACAGGGACTGAGACACCAGTCAGTGTACAGATATCTCCCTGAGAGAGAGGGACTGAGAG
The DNA here is from genome assembly GCF_036365525.1 of Heterodontus francisci. Classification (NCBI taxonomy): domain Eukaryota; kingdom Metazoa; phylum Chordata; class Chondrichthyes; order Heterodontiformes; family Heterodontidae; genus Heterodontus; species Heterodontus francisci. The sequence goes on along the minus strand of NC_090384.1, from coordinate 8,287,409 downwards.
ACACCACTCAGTGTAGATAAAGCTCCCTGAGAGACAGGGACTGAGAGACACCAGTCAGTGTACACATATCTCCCTGAGAGACACCACTCAGTGTACATAAAGCTCCCTGAGAGACAGGGACTGAGAGACACCAGTCAGTGTACAGATATCTCCCTGAGAGAGAGGGACTGTGAGACACCACTCAGTGTATAGATATCTCCCTGACAGACAGGGGCTGAGAGACACCAGTCAGTGTACAGATATCTCCCTGAGAGACAGGGGCTGTGAGACACCACTCAGTGTACAGATATCTCCGTGAGAGAGAGGTACTGAGAGACACCACTCAGTGTACAGATATCTCCCTGAGAGAGAGGGACTGAGAGACACCACTCAGTGTACAGATATCTCCCTGAGAGAGAGGGACTGAGAGACACCAGTCAGTGTACATATATCTCCCTGAGAGACAGGGACTGAGAGACACCACTCAGTGTACAGATACCTCCCTGAGAGAGAGGGACTGTGAGACACCACTCAGTGTACATATATCTCCCTGAGAGACAGGGACTGAGAGACACCAGTCAGTGTACAGATATCTCCCTGAGAGAGAGGGACTGAGAGACACCACTCAGTGTACAGATATCTCCCTGAGAGAGAGGGACTGAGAGACACCAGTCAGCGTACAGATATCTCCCTGAGAGAGAGGGACTGAGAGACACCAGTCATTGTACAGATATCTCCCTGAGAGAGAGGGACTGTGAGACACCAGTCAGTGTACAGATATCTCCCTGAGAGACAGGGACTGAGAGACACCAGTCAGTGTCCAGATATCTCCCTGAGAGAGAGGGACTGAGAGACACCACTCAGTGTACAGATATCTCCCTGAGAGAGAGGGACTGTGAGACACCACTCAGTGTACAGATATCTCCCTAAGAGACAGGGACTGAGAGACACCAGTCAGTGTACAGATATCTCCCTGAGAGAGAGGGACTGAGAGACACCACTCAGTGTACAGATTTCTCCCTAAGAGACAGGGACTGAGAGACACCAGACAGTGTACAGATATCTCCCTGAGAGACAGGGGCTGTGAGACACCACTCAGTGGACAGATATCTCCCTGAGAGAGAGGGACTGAGAGACACCAGTCAGTGTACAGATATCTCCCTGAGAGAGAGGGACTGAGAGACACCAGTCAGTGTAGAGATATCCCCCTGAGAGACAGGGACTGAGAGACAGGACTCAGTGTATAGATATCTCGCTGAGAGACAGGGACTGAGAGACACCAGTCAGTGTACAGATATCTCCCTGAGAGAGATGGACTGAGAGACACCACTCAGTGTACAGATATCTCCCTGAGAGACAGGGACTGAGAGACACCAGTCAGTGTACAGATATCTCCCTGAGAGAGAGGGACTGAGAGACACCAGTCAGTGTACAGATACCTCCCTGAGAGACAGGGACTGAGAGACACCAGTCAGTGTACAGATATCTCCCTGAGAGAGAGGTACTGAGAGACACCACTCGGTGTACAGATATCTCCCTGAGAGACAGGGACTGAGAGACACCACTCAGTGTACAGATATCTCCCTGAGAGACAGGGACTGAGAGACACCACTCAGTGTACAGATATCTCCCTGAGAGAGAGGGACTGAGAGACACCACTCAGTGTACAGATATCTCCCTGAGAGAGAGGGACTGAGAGACACCAGTCAGTGTACATATATCTCCCTGAGAGACAGGGACTGAGAGACACCACTCAGTGTACAGATACCTCCCTGAGAGAGAGGGACTGAGAGACACCAGTCAGTGTACATATATCTCCCTGAGAGACAGGGACTGAGAGACACCAGTCAGTGTACAGATATCTCCCTGAGAGAGAGGGACTGAGAGACAGCACTCAGTGTACAGATATCTCCCTGAGAGAGAGGGACTGAGAGACACCTGTCAGCGTACAGATATCTCCCTGAGAGAGAGGGACTGAGAGACACCAGTCAGTGTACAGATATCTCCCTGAGAGAGAGGGACTGTGAGACACCACTCAGTGTACAGATATCTCCCTGAGAGACAGGGACTGAGAGACACCAGTCAGTGTCCAGATATCTCCCTGAGAGAGAGGGACTGAGAGACACCACTCAGTGTACAGATATCTCCCTGAGAGACAGGGGCTGAGAGACACCACTCAGTGTACAGATATCTCCCTGAGAGACAGGGACTGAGAGACACCACTCAGTGTACAGATATCTCCCTGAGAGAGAGGGACTGAGAGACACCAGTCAGTGTACAGATATCTCCCTGAGAGAGAGGGACTGAGAGACACCAGTCAGTGCACATATATCTCCCTGAGAGACAGGGACTGAGAGACACCACTCAGTGTACAGATACCTCCCTGAGAGAGAGGGACTGAGAGACACCAGTCAGTGTACATATATCTCCCTGAGAGACAGGGACTGAGAGACACCAGTCAGTGTACAGATATCTCCCTGAGAGAGAGGGACTGAGAGACATCACTCAGTGTACAGATATCTCCCTGAGAGAGAGGGACTGAGAGAAACCAGTCAGCGTACAGATATCTCCCTGAGAGAGAGGGACTGAGAGACACCAGTCAGTGTACAGATATCTCCCTGAGAGAGAGGGACTGTGAGACACCACTCAGTGTACAGATATCTCCCTGAGAGACAGGGACTGAGAGACACCAGTCAGTGTCCAGATATCTCCCTGAGAGAGAGGGACTGAGAGACACCACTCAGTGTACAGATATCTCCCTGAGAGAGAGGGAATGTGAGACACCACTCAGTGTACAGATATCTCCCTGAGAGAGAGGGACTGAGAGACACCAGTCAGTGTACAGATATCTCCCTGAGAGAGAGGGACTGAGAGACACCACTCAGTGTTCAGATATCTCCCTGAGAGACAGGGACTGAGAGACACCAGTCAGTGTACAGATATCTCCCTGAGAGAGAGGGACTGTGAGACACCACTTAGTGTACAGATATCTCCCTGAGAGACAGGGACTGAGAGACACCAGTCAGTGTACAGATATCTCCCTGAGAGAGAGGGACTGAGAGACACCACTCAGTGTACAGATATCTCCCTGAGAGACAGGGACTGAGACACCAGTCAGTGTACAGATATCTCCCTGAGAGAGAGGGACTGAGAGACACCACTCAGTGTACATAAAGCTCCCTGAGAGACAGGGACTGAGAGACACCAGTCAGTGTACACATATCTCCCTGAGAGACACCACTCAGTGTACATAAAGCTCCCTGAGAGACAGGGACTGAGAGACACCAGTCAGTGTACAGATATCTCCCTGAGAGAGAGGGACTGTGAGACACCACTCAGTGTATAGATATCTCCCTGACAGACAGGGACTGAGAGACACCAGTCAGTGTACAGATATCTCCCTGAGAGACAGGGGCTGTGAGACACCACTCAGTGTACAGATATCTCCGTGAGAGAGAGGTACTGAGAGACACCACTCAGTGTACAGATATCTCCTGAGAGAGAGTGACTGAGAGACACCAGTCAGTGTACAGATATCTCCCTGAGAGACAGGGACTGAGAGACACCAGTCAGTGTACAGATATCTCCGTGAGAGAGAGGTACTGAGAGACACCACTCAGTGTACAGATATCTCCCTGAGAGACAGGGACTGAGAGACACCAGTCAGTGTACAGATATCTCCCTGAGAGACAGGGACTGAGAGACACCAGTCAGTGTACAGATATCTCCCTGAGAGAGAGGGACTGAGAGACACCACTCAGTGCACAGATATCTCCCTGAGAGAGAGGGACTGAGAGACACCAGTCAGTGTACATATATCTCCCTGAGAGACAGGGACTGAGAGACACCACTCAGTGTACAGATACCTCCCTGAGAGAGAGGGACTGAGAGACACCAGTCAGTGTCCATATATCTCCCTGAGAGACAGGGACTGAGAGACACCAGTCAGTGTACAGATATCTCCCTGAGAGAGAGGGACTGAGAGACACCAGTCAGTGTACAGATATCTCCCTGAGAGACAGGGACTGAGAGACACCAGTCAGTGTACAGATATCTCCCTGAGAGAGAGGTACTGTGAGACACCACACAGTGTACAGATATCTCCCTGAGAGACAGGGACTGAGAGACACCACTCAGTGTACAGATATCTCCCTGAGAGACAGGGACTGAGAGACACCACTCAGTGTACAGATATCTCCCTGAGAGAGAGGGACTGAGAGACACCACTCAGTGTACAGATACCTCCCTGAGAGAAAGGGACTGAGAGACACCAGTCAGTGTACATATATCTCCCTGAGAGACAGGGACTGAGAGACACCAGTCAGTGTACAGATATCTCCCTGAGAGAGAGGGACTGAGAGACACCACTCAGTGTACAGATATTTCCCTGAGAGAGAGGGACTGAGAGACACCAGTCAGCGTACAGATATCTCCCTGAGAGAGAGGGACTGAGAGACACCAGTCAGTGTACAGATATCTCCCTGAGAGAGAGGGACGGTGAGACACCACTCAGTGTACAGATATCTCCCTGAGAGACAGGGACTGAGAGACACCAGTCAGTGTCCAGATATCTCCCTGAGAGAGAGGGACTGAGAGACACCACTCAGTGTACAGATATCTCCCTGAGAGACAGGGACTGAGAGACACCACTCAGTGTACAGATATCTCCCTGAGAGACAGGGACTGAGAGACACCACTCAGTGTACAGATATCTCCCTGAGAGAGAGGGACTGAGAGACACCACTCAGTGTACAGATATCTCCCTGAGAGAGAGGGACTGAGAGACACCAGTCAGTGTACATATATCTCCCTGAGAGACAGGGACTGAGAGACACCACTCAGTGTACAGATACCTCCCTGAGAGAGAGGGACTGAGAGACACCAGTCAGTGTACATATATCTCCCTGAGAGACAGGGACTGAGAGACACCAGTCAGTGTACAGATATCTCCCTGAGAGAGAGGGACTGAGAGACACCACTCAGTGTACAGATATCTCCCTGAGAGAGAGGGACTGAGAGACACCAGTCAGCGTACAGATATCTCCCTGAGAGAGAGGGACTGAGAGACACCAGTCAGTGTACAGATATCTCCCTGAGAGAGAGGGACTGTGAGACACCACTCAGTGTACAGATATCTCCCTGAGAGACAGGGACTGAGAGACACCAGTCAGTGTCCAGATATCTCCCTGAGAGAGAGGGACTGAGAGACACCACTCAGTGTACAGATATCTCCCTGAGAGAGAGGGACTGTGAGACACCACTCAGTGTACAGATATCTCCCTGAGAGACAGGGACTGAGAGACACCAGTCAGTGTACAGATATCTCCCTGAGAGAGAGGGACTGAGAGACACCACTCAGTGTACAGATTTCTCCCTAAGAGACAGGGACTGAGAGACACCAGACAGTGTACAGATATCTCCCTGAGAGACAGGGGCTGTGAGACACCACTCAGTGGACAGATATCTCCCTGAGAGAGAGGGACTGAGAGACACCAGTCAGTGTACAGATATCTCCCTGAGAGAGAGGGACTGAAAGACACCAGTCAGTGTACAGATATCTCCCTGAGAGACAGGGACTGAGAGACACCACTCAGTGTATAGATATCTCCCTGAGAGACAGGGACTGAGAGACACCAGTCAGTGTACAGATATCTCCCTGAGAGAGATGGACTGAGAGACACCACTCAGTGTTCAGATATCTCCCTGAGAGACAGGGACTGAGAGACACCAGTCAGTGTACAGATATCTCCCTGAGAGAGAGGGACTGTGAGACACCACTCAGTGTACAGATATCTCCCTGAGAGACAGGGACTGAGAGACACCAGTCAGTGTACAGATATCTCCCTGAGAGAGAGGGACTGAGAGACACCACTCAGTGTACAGATATCTCCCTGAGAGACAGGGACTGAGACACCAGTCAGTGTACAGATATCTCCCTGAGAGAGAGGGACTGAGAGACACCACTCAGTGTTCATAAAGCTCCCTGAGAGACAGGGACTGAGAGACACCAGTCAGTGTACACATATCTCACTGAGAGACACCACTCAGTGTACATAAAGCTCCCTGAGAGACAGGGACTGAGAGACACCAGTCAGTGTACAGATATCTCCCTGAGAGAGAGGGACTGTGAGACACCACTCAGTGTACATAAAGCTCCCTGAGAGACAGGGACTGAGAGACACCAGTCAGTGTACAGATATCTCCCTGAGAGAGAGGGACTGAGAGACACCACTCAGTGTACATAAAGCTCCCTGAGAGACAGGGACTGAGAGACACCAGTCAGTGTACACATATCTCCCTGAGAGAGAGGGACTGAGAGACACCACTCAGTGTACATAAAGCTCCCTGAGAGACAGGGACTGAGAGACACCAGTCAGTGTACACATATCTCCCTGAGAGACACCACTCAGTGTACATAAAGCTCCCTGAGAGACAGGGACTGAGAGACACCAGTCAGTGTACAGATATCTCCCTGAGAGAGAAGGACTGTGAGACACCACTCAGTGTATAGATATCTCCCTGACAGACAGGGACTGAGAGACACCAGTCAGTGTACAGATATCTCCCTGAGAGACAGGGGCTGTGAGACACCACTCAGTGTACAGATATCTCCGTGAGAGAGAGGTACTGAGAGACACCACTCAGTGTACAGATATCTCCAGAGAGAGAGTGACTGAGAGACACCAGTCAGTGTACAGATATCTCCCTGAGAGACAGGGACTGAGAGACACCAGTCAGTGTCCATATATCTCCCTGAGAGACAGGGACTGAGAGACACCAGTCAGTGTACAGATATCTCCCTGAGAGAGAGGGACTGAGAGACACCAGTCAGTGTACAGATATCTCCCTGAGAGACAGGGACTGAGAGACACCAGTCAGTGTACAGATATCTCCCTGAGAGAGAGGTACTGTGAGACACCACTCAGTGTACAGATATCTCCCTGAGAGACAGGGACTGAGAGACACCACTCAGTGTACAGATATCTCCCTGAGAGACAGGGACTGAGAGACACCACTCAGTGTACAGATATCTCCCTGAGAGAGAGGGACTGAGAGACACCACTCAGTGTACAGATATCTCCCTGAGAGAGAGGGACTGAGAGACACCAGTCAGTGTACATATATCTCCCTGAGAGACAGGGACTGAGAGACACCACTCAGTGTACAGATACCTCCCTGAGAGAGAGGGACTGAGAGACACCAGTCCGGGTACATATATCTCCCTGAGAGACAGGGACTGAGAGACACCAGTCAGTGTACAGATATCTCCCTGAGAGAGAGGGACTGAGAGACACCACTCAGTGTACAGATATCTCCCTGAGAGAGAGGGACTGAGAGACACCAGTCAGCGTACAGATATCTCCCTGAGAGAGAGGGACTGAGAGACACCAGTCAGTGTACAGATATCTCCCTGAGAGAGAGGGACTGTGAGACACCACTCAGTGTACAGATATCTCCCTGAGAGATAGGGACTGAGAGACACCAGTCAGTGTCCAGATATCTCCCTGAGAGAGAGGGACTGAGAGACACCACTCAGTGTACAGATATCTCCCTGAGAGAGAGGGACTGTGAGACACCACTCAGTGTACAGATATCTCCCTGAGAGACAGAGACTGAGAGACACCAGTCAGTGTACAGATATCTCCCTGAGAGAGAGGGACTGAGAGACACCACTCAGTGTACTGATTTCTCCCAAGAGACAGGGACTGAGAGACACCAGACAGTGTACAGATATCTCCCTGAGAGACAGGGGCTGTGAGACACCACTCAGTGTACAGATATCTCCCTGAGAGAGGGACTGAGAGACACCAGTCAGTGTACAGATATCTCCCTGAGAGAGAGGGACTGAGAGACACCAGTCAGTGTACAGATATCTCCCTGAGAGACAGGGACTGAGAGACACCACTCAGTGTATAGATATCTCTCTGAGAGACAGGGACTGAGAGACACCAGTCAGTGTACAGATATCTCCCTGAGAGAGATGGACTGAGAGACACCGCTCAGTGTACAGATATCTCCCTGAGAGACAGGGACTGAGAGACACCACTCAGTGTACAGATATCTCCCTGAGAGAGAGGGACTGTGAGACACCACTCAGTGTACAGATATCTCCCTGAGAGAGAGGGACTGAGAGACACCAGTCAGTGTACAGATATCTCCCTGAGAGAGTGGGACTGAGAGACACCAGTCAGCGTACAGATATCTCCCTGAGAGAGAGGGACTGAGAGACACCAGTCAGTGTACAGATATCTCCCTGAGAGAGAGGGACTGTGAGACACCACTCAGTGTACAGATATCTCCCTGAGAGATAGGGACTGAGAGACACCAGTCAGTGTCCAGATATCTCCCTGAGAGAGAGGGACTGAGAGACACCACTCAGTGTACAGATATCTCCCTGAGAGAGAGGGACTGTGAGACACCACTCAGTGTACAGATATCTCCCTGAGAGACAGAGACTGAGAGACACCAGTCAGTGTACAGATATCTCCCTGAGAGAGAGGGACTGAGAGACACCACTCAGTGTACTGATTTCTCCCTAAGAGACAGGGACTGAGAGACACCAGACAGTGTACAGATATCTCCCTGAGAGACAGGGGCTGTGAGACACCACTCAGTGTACAGATATCTCCCTGAGAGAGGGACTGAGAGAGACCAGTCAGTGTACAGATATCTCCCTGAGAGAGAGGGACTGAGAGACACCAGTCAGTGTACAGATATCTCCCTGAGAGACAGGGACTGAGAGACACCACTCAGTGTATAGATATCTCCCTGAGAGACAGGGACTGAGAGACACCAGTCAGTGTACAGATATCTCCCTGAGAGAGATGGACTGAGAGACACCGCTCAGTGTACAGATATCTCCCTGAGAGACAGGGACTGAGAGACACCACTCAGTGTACAGATATCTCCCTGAGAGAGAGGGACTGTGAGACACCACTCAGTGTACAGATATCTCCCTGAGAGACAGGGACTGAGAGACACCAGTCAGTGTACAGATATCTCCCTGAGAGAGAGGGACTGAGAGACACCACTCAGTGTACAGATATCTCCCTGAGAGACAGGGACTGAGACACCAGTCAGTGTACAGATATCTCCTTGAGAGAGAGGGACTGAGAGACACCACTCAGTGTAGATAAAGCTCCCTGAGAGAGAGGGACTGAGAGACACCAGTCAGTGTACACATATCTCCCTGAGAGACACCACTCAGTGTACATAAAGCTCCCTGAGAGACAGGGACTGAGAGACACCAGTCAGTGTACAGATATCTCCCTGAGAGAGAGGGACTGTGAGACACCACTCAGTGTATAGATATCTCCCTGACAGACAGGGGCTGAGAGACACCAGTCAGTGTACAGATATCTCCCTGAGAGACAGGGGCTGTGAGACACCACTCAGTGTACAGATATCTGCGTGAGAGAGAGGTACTGAGAGACATCACTCAGTGTACAGATATCTCCCTGAGAGAGAGTGACTGAGAGACACCAGTCAGTGTACAGATATCTCCCTGAGAGACAGGGACTGAGAGACACCAGTCAGTGTACAGATATCTCCGTGAGAGAGAGGTACTGAGAGACACCACTCAGTGTACAGATATCTCCCTGAGAGAGAGGGACTGAGAGACACCACTCAGTGTACAGATATCTCCCTGAGAGACAGGGACTGAGAGACACCAGTCAGTGTACAGATATCTCCCTGAGAGAGAGGGACTGAGAGACACCACTCAGTGCACAGATATCTCCCTGAGAGAGAGGGACTGAGAGACACCAGTCAGTGTACATATATCTCCCTGAGAGACAGGGACTGAGAGACACCACTCAGTGTACAGATACCTCCCTGAGAGAGAGGGACTGAGAGACACCAGTCAGTGTACATATATCTCCCTGAGAGACAGGGACTGAGAGACACCAGTCAGTGTACAGATATCTCCCTGAGAGAGAGGGACAGAGAGACACCACTCAGTGTACAGATATCTCCATGAGAGAGAGGGACTGAGAGACACCAGTCACCGTACAGATATCTCCCTGAGAGAGAGGGACTGAGAGACACCATTCAGTGCACAGATATCTCCCTGAGAGACAGGGACTGAGAGACACCAGTCAGTGTACAGATATCTCCCTGAGAGAGAGGGACTGAGAGACACCAGTCAGAGTACAGATATCTCCATGAGAGAGAGGGACTGAGAGACACCAGTCAGAGTACAGATACCTCCCTGAGAGAGAGGGACTGAGAGACACCACTCACTGTCCAGATATCTCCCAGAGAGAGAGGGACTGAGAGACACCAGTCAGAGTACAGATATCTCCCTGAGAGACAGGGACTGAGAGACACCAGTCAGAGTACAGATATCTCCATGAGAGAGAGGGACTGAGAGACACCAGTCAGAGTACAGATATCTCCATGAGAGACAGGGACTGAGAGACACCACTCAGTGTACAGATATCTCCCTGAGAGAGAGAGACTGAGAGACACCAGTCAGTGTACAGATATCTCCCTGAGAGAGAGGGACTGAGAGACACTAGTCAGCGTACAGATATCTCCCTGAGAGAGAGGGACTGAGAGACACCAGTCAGTGTACAGATATCTCCCTGAGAGAGAGGGACTGTGAGACACCACTCAGTGTACAGATATCTCCCTGAGAGACAGGGACTGAGAGACACCAGTCAGTGTACAGATATCTCCCTGAGAGAGAGGGACTGAGAGACACCACTCAGTGTACAGATATCACCCTGAGAGACAGGGACTGAGAGACCCCAGTCAGTGTACAGATATCTCCCTGAGAGACAGGGACTGAGAGACACCATTCAGTGTACAGATATCTCCCTGAGAGAGAGGGACTGAGAGACACCACTCAGTGTACAGATTTCTCCCTGAGAGACAGGGACTGAGAGACACCAGTCAGTGTACAGATATCTCCCTGAGAGACAGGGACTGAGAGACACCACTCAGTGTACAGATATCTCCATGAGAGAGAGGGACTGAGAGACACCAGTCAGCGTACAGATATCTCCCTGAGAGAGAGGGACTGAGAGACACCAGTCAGAGTACAGATATCTCCATGAGAGAGAGGGACTGAGAGACACCAGTCAGAGTACAGATACCTCCCTGAGAGAGAGGGACTGAGAGACACCACTCACTGTCCAGATATCTCCCTGAGAGACAGGGACTGAGAGACACCACTCATTGTACAGATATCTCCCTGAGAGAGAGGGACTGAGAGACACCATTCAGTGTACATATATCTCCCTGAGAGACAGGGACTGAGAGACACCAGTCAGTGTACAGATATCTCACTGAGAGAGAGGGACTGAGAGACACCACTCAGTGTACAGATATCTCCCTGAGAGAGAGGGACTGAGAGACACTAGTCAGCGTACAGATATCTCCCTGAGAGACAGGGACTGATAGACACCAGTCAGTGTACAGATATCTCCCTGAGAGAGAGGGACTGAGAGACACTAGTCAGCGTACAGATATCTCCCTGAGAGACAGGTACTGAGAGACACCAGTCAGTGTACAGATATCTCCCTGAGAGAGAGGGACTGAGAGACACCACTCAGTGTACAGATATCACCCTGAGAGACAGGGACTGAGAGACACCAGTCAGTGTACAGATATCTCCCTGAGAGAGAGGGACTGTGAGACACCACTCAGTGCACAGATATCTCCCTGAGAGAGAGGGACTGAGAGACACCAGTCAGTGTACATATATCTCCCTGAGAGACAGGGACTGAGAGACACCACTCAGTGTACAGATACCTCCCTGAGAGAGAGGGACTGAGAGACACCAGTCAGTGTACATATATCTCCCTGAGAGACAGGGACTGAGAGACACCAGTCAGTGTACAGATATCTCCCTGAGAGAGAGGGACTGAGAGACACCACTCAGTTTACAGATATCTCCATGAGAGAGAGGGACTGAGAGACACCAGTCAGCGTACAGATATCTCCCTGAGAGAGAGGGACTGAGAGACACCAGTCAGTGTACAGATATCTCCCTGAGAGAGATGGACTGTGAGACACCACTCAGTGTACAGATATCTCCCTGAGAGACAGGGACTGAGAGACACCAGTCAGTGTACAGATATCTCCCTGAGAGAGAGGGACTGAGAGACACCACTCAGTGTACAGATATCTCCCTGAGAGATAGGGACTGAGAGACACCAGTCAGTGTACAGATATCTCCCTGAGAGAGAGGGACTGAGAGACACCACTCAGTGCACAGATATCTCCCTGAGAGAGAGGGACTGAGAGACACCAGTCAGTGCACATATATCTCCCTGAGAGACAGGGACTGAGAGACACCACTCAGTGTACAGATACCTCCCTGAGAGAGAGGGACTGAGAGACACCAGTCAGTGTACATATATCTCCCTGAGAGACAGGGACTGAGAGACACCAGTCAGTGTACAGATATCTCCCTGACAGACAGGGACTGAGAGACACCAATCAGTGTCCAGATATCTCCATGAGAGAGAGGGACTGAGAGACACCAGTCAGCATACAGATATCTCCCTGAGAGAGAGGGACTGAGAGTCACCAGTCAGTGTACAGATATCTCCCTGAGAGAGAGGGACTGTGAGACACCACTCAGTGTACAGATATCTCCCTGAGAGACAGGGACTGAGAGACACCAGTCAGTGTACAGATATCTCCCTGAGAGAGAGGGACTGAGAGACACCACTCAGTGTAAAGATATCTCCCTGAGAGTCAGGGACTGAGAGACACCAGTCAGTGCACAGATATCTCCCTGAGGCAGAGGGACTGAGAGACACCACTCAGTGTACAGATTTCTCCCTGAGAGACAGGGACTGAGAGACACCAGTCAGTGTACAGATATCTCCCTGAGAGACAGGGGCTGTGAGACACCACTCAGTGCACAGATATCTCCCTGAGAGAGAGGGACTGAGAGACACCACTCAGTGGACAGATACCTCCCTGAGAGAGAGGGACTGAGAGACACCAGTCAGTGTACAGATATCTCCCTGAGAGAGAGGGACTGAGAGACACCACTCAGTGCACCGATATCTCCCTGAGAGACAGGGACTGAGAGACACCAGTCAGAGTACAGATATCTCCCTGAGAGAGAGGGACTGAGAGACACCATTCAGTGTACAGATATCTCCCTGAGAGACAGGAACTGAGAGACACCAGTCAGTGTACAGATATCTCCCTGAGAGAGAGGGACTGAGAGACACCACTCAGTGTACAGATATCTCCCTGAGAGAGAGGTACTGAGAGACACCACTCAGTGTACAGATATCTCCCTGACAGACAATGACGGAGAGACACCAGTCAGTGTACATATATCTCCCTGAGAGACAGGGACTGAGAGACATCACTCAGTGTACAGATACCTCCCTGAGAGAGGGACTGAGAGACACCAGTCAGTGTACATATATCTCCCTGAGAGACAGGGACTGAGAGACACCAGTCAGTGTACAGATATCTCCCTGAGATAGAGGGACTGAGAGACACCACTCAGTGTACAGATATCTCCCTGAGAGAGAGGGACTGTGAGACACCACTCAGTGTACAGATATCTCCCTGAGAGACAGAGACTGAGAGACACCAGTCAGTGTACAGATATCTCCCTGAGAGAGAGGGACTGAGAGACACCACTCAGTGTACTGATTTCTCCCTAAGAGACAGGGACTGAGAGACACCAGACAGTGTACAGATATCTCCCTGAGAGACAGGGGCTGTGAGACACCACTCAGTGTACAGATATCTCCCTGAGAGAGGGACTGAGAGAGACCAGTCAGTGTACAGATATCTCCCTGAGAGAGAGGGACTGAGAGACACCAGTCAGTGTACAGATATCTCCCTGAGAGACAGGGACTGAGAGACACCACTCAGTGTATAGATATCTCCCTGAGAGACAGGGACTGAGAGACACCAGTCAGTGTACAGATATCTCCCTGAGAGAGATGGACTGAGAGACACCGCTCAGTGTACAGATATCTCCCTGAGAGACAGGGACTGAGAGACACCACTCAGTGTACAGATATCTCCCTGAGAGAGAGGGACTGTGAGACACCACTCAGTGTACAGATATCTCCCTGAGAGACAGGGACTGAGAGACACCAGTCAGTGTACAGATATCTCCCTGAGAGAGAGGGACTGAGAGACACCACTCAGTGTACAGATATCTCCCTGAGAGACAGGGACTGAGACACCAGTCAGTGTACAGATATCTCCTTGAGAGAGAGGGACTGAGAGACACCACTCAGTGTAGATAAAGCTCCCTGAGAGAGAGGGACTGAGAGACACCAGTCAGTGTACACATATCTCCCTGAGAGACACCACTCAGTGTACATAAAGCTCCCTGAGAGACAGGGACTGAGAGACACCAGTCAGTGTACAGATATCTCCCTGAGAGAGAGGGACTGTGAGACACCACTCAGTGTATAGATATCTCCCTGACAGACAGGGGCTGAGAGACACCAGTCAGTGTACAGATATCTCCCTGAGAGACAGGGGCTGTGAGACACCACTCAGTGTACAGATATCTGCGTGAGAGAGAGGTACTGAGAGACATCACTCAGTGTACAGATATCTCCCTGAGAGAGAGTGACTGAGAGACACCAGTCAGTGTACAGATATCTCCCTGAGAGACAGGGACTGAGAGACACCAGTCAGTGTACAGATATCTCCGTGAGAGAGAGGTACTGAGAGACACCACTCAGTGTACAGATATCTCCCTGAGAGAGAGGGACTGAGAGACACCACTCAGTGTACAGATATCTCCCTGAGAGACAGGGACTGAGAGACACCAGTCAGTGTACAGATATCTCCCTGAGAGAGAGGGACTGAGAGACACCACTCAGTGCACAGATATCTCCCTGAGAGAGAGGGACTGAGAGACACCAGTCAGTGTACATATATCTCCCTGAGAGACAGGGACTGAGAGACACCACTCAGTGTACAGATACCTCCCTGAGAGAGAGGGACTGAGAGACACCAGTCAGTGTACATATATCTCCCTGAGAGACAGGGACTGAGAGACACCAGTCAGTGTACAGATATCTCCCTGAGAGAGAGGGACAGAGAGACACCACTCAGTGTACAGATATCTCCATGAGAGAGAGGGACTGAGAGACACCAGTCACCGTACAGATATCTCCCTGAGAGAGAGGGACTGAGAGACACCATTCAGTGCACAGATATCTCCCTGAGAGACAGGGACTGAGAGACACCAGTCAGTGTACAGATATCTCCCTGAGAGAGAGGGACTGAGAGACACCAGTCAGAGTACAGATATCTCCATGAGAGAGAGGGACTGAGAGACACCAGTCAGAGTACAGATACCTCCCTGAGAGAGAGGGACTGAGAGACACCACTCACTGTCCAGATATCTCCCAGAGAGAGAGGGACTGAGAGACACCAGTCAGAGTACAGATATCTCCCTGAGAGACAGGGACTGAGAGACACCAGTCAGAGTACAGATATCTCCATGAGAGAGAGGGACTGAGAGACACCAGTCAGAGTACAGATATCTCCATGAGAGACAGGGACTGAGAGACACCACTCAGTGTACAGATATCTCCCTGAGAGAGAGAGACTGAGAGACACCAGTCAGTGTACAGATATCTCCCTGAGAGAGAGGGACTGAGAGACACTAGTCAGCGTACAGATATCTCCCTGAGAGAGAGGGACTGAGAGACACCAGTCAGTGTACAGATATCTCCCTGAGAGAGAGGGACTGTGAGACACCACTCAGTGTACAGATATCTCCCTGAGAGACAGGGACTGAGAGACACCAGTCAGTGTACAGATATCTCCCTGAGAGAGAGGGACTGAGAGACACCACTCAGTGTACAGATATCACCCTGAGAGACAGGGACTGAGAGACCCCAGTCAGTGTACAGATATCTCCCTGAGAGACAGGGACTGAGAGACACCATTCAGTGTACAGATATCTCCCTGAGAGAGAGGGACTGAGAGACACCACTCAGTGTACAGATTTCTCCCTGAGAGACAGGGACTGAGAGACACCAGTCAGTGTACAGATATCTCCCTGAGAGACAGGGACTGAGAGACACCACTCAGTGTACAGATATCTCCATGAGAGAGAGGGACTGAGAGACACCAGTCAGCGTACAGATATCTCCCTGAGAGAGAGGGACTGAGAGACACCAGTCAGAGTACAGATATCTCCATGAGAGAGAGGGACTGAGAGACACCAGTCAGAGTACAGATACCTCCCTGAGAGAGAGGGACTGAGAGACACCACTCACTGTCCAGATATCTCCCTGAGAGACAGGGACTGAGAGACACCACTCATTGTACAGATATCTCCCTGAGAGAGAGGGACTGAGAGACACCATTCAGTGTACATATATCTCCCTGAGAGACAGGGACTGAGAGACACCAGTCAGTGTACAGATATCTCACTGAGAGAGAGGGACTGAGAGACACCACTCAGTGTACAGATATCTCCCTGAGAGAGAGGGACTGAGAGACACTAGTCAGCGTACAGATATCTCCCTGAGAGACAGGGACTGATAGACACCAGTCAGTGTACAGATATCTCCCTGAGAGAGAGGGACTGAGAGACACTAGTCAGCGTACAGATATCTCCCTGAGAGACAGGTACTGAGAGACACCAGTCAGTGTACAGATATCTCCCTGAGAGAGAGGGACTGAGAGACACCACTCAGTGTACAGATATCACCCTGAGAGACAGGGACTGAGAGACACCAGTCAGTGTACAGATATCTCCCTGAGAGAGAGGGACTGTGAGACACCACTCAGTGCACAGATATCTCCCTGAGAGAGAGGGACTGAGAGACACCAGTCAGTGTACATATATCTCCCTGAGAGACAGGGACTGAGAGACACCACTCAGTGTACAGATACCTCCCTGAGAGAGAGGGACTGAGAGACACCAGTCAGTGTACATATATCTCCCTGAGAGACAGGGACTGAGAGACACCAGTCAGTGTACAGATATCTCCCTGAGAGAGAGGGACTGAGAGACACCACTCAGTTTACAGATATCTCCATGAGAGAGAGGGACTGAGAGACACCAGTCAGCGTACAGATATCTCCCTGAGAGAGAGGGACTGAGAGACACCAGTCAGTGTACAGATATCTCCCTGAGAGAGATGGACTGTGAGACACCACTCAGTGTACAGATATCTCCCTGAGAGACAGGGACTGAGAGACACCAGTCAGTGTACAGATATCTCCCTGAGAGAGAGGGACTGAGAGACACCACTCAGTGTACAGATATCTCCCTGAGAGATAGGGACTGAGAGACACCAGTCAGTGTACAGATATCTCCCTGAGAGAGAGGGACTGAGAGACACCACTCAGTGCACAGATATCTCCCTGAGAGAGAGGGACTGAGAGACACCAGTCAGTGCACATATATCTCCCTGAGAGACAGGGACTGAGAGACACCACTCAGTGTACAGATACCTCCCTGAGAGAGAGGGACTGAGAGACACCAGTCAGTGTACATATATCTCCCTGAGAGACAGGGACTGAGAGACACCAGTCAGTGTACAGATATCTCCCTGACAGACAGGGACTGAGAGACACCAATCAGTGTCCAGATATCTCCATGAGAGAGAGGGACTGAGAGACACCAGTCAGCATACAGATATCTCCCTGAGAGAGAGGGACTGAGAGTCACCAGTCAGTGTACAGATATCTCCCTGAGAGAGAGGGACTGTGAGACACCACTCAGTGTACAGATATCTCCCTGAGAGACAGGGACTGAGAGACACCAGTCAGTGTACAGATATCTCCCTGAGAGAGAGGGACTGAGAGACACCACTCAGTGTAAAGATATCTCCCTGAGAGTCAGGGACTGAGAGACACCAGTCAGTGCACAGATATCTCCCTGAGGCAGAGGGACTGAGAGACACCACTCAGTGTACAGATTTCTCCCTGAGAGACAGGGACTGAGAGACACCAGTCAGTGTACAGATATCTCCCTGAGAGACAGGGGCTGTGAGACACCACTCAGTGCACAGATATCTCCCTGAGAGAGAGGGACTGAGAGACACCACTCAGTGGACAGATACCTCCCTGAGAGAGAGGGACTGAGAGACACCAGTCAGTGTACAGATATCTCCCTGAGAGAGAGGGACTGAGAGACACCACTCAGTGCACCGATATCTCCCTGAGAGACAGGGACTGAGAGACACCAGTCAGAGTACAGATATCTCCCTGAGAGAGAGGGACTGAGAGACACCATTCAGTGTACAGATATCTCCCTGAGAGACAGGAACTGAGAGACACCAGTCAGTGTACAGATATCTCCCTGAGAGAGAGGGACTGAGAGACACCACTCAGTGTACAGATATCTCCCTGAGAGAGAGGTACTGAGAGACACCACTCAGTGTACAGATATCTCCCTGACAGACAATGACGGAGAGACACCAGTCAGTGTACATATATCTCCCTGAGAGACAGGGACTGAGAGACATCACTCAGTGTACAGATACCTCCCTGAGAGCGGGACTGAGAGACACCAGTCAGTGTACATATATCTCCCTGAGAGACAGGGACTGAGAGACACCAGTCAGTGTACAGATATCTCCCTGAGATAGAGGGACTGAGAGACACCACTCAGTGTACAGATATCTCCCTTAGAGAGAGGGACTGAGAGACACCAGTCAGCGTACAGATATCTCCCTGAGAGAGAGGGACTGAGAGACACCAGTCAGAGTACAGATATCTCCATGAGAGAGAGGGACTGAGAGACACCAGTCAGAGTACAGATACCTCCCTGAGAGAGAGGGACTGAGAGACACCACTCACTGTCCAGATATCTCCCTGAGAGACAGGGACTGAGAGACACCACTCATTGTACAGATATCTCCCTGAGAGAGAGGGACTGAGAGACACCATTCAGTTTACATATATCTCCCTGAGAGACAGGGACTGAGAGACACCAGTCAGTGTACAGATATCTCACTGAGAGAGAGGGACTGAGAGACACCACTCAGTGTACAGATATCTCCCTGAGAGAGAGGGACTGAGAGACACTAGTCAGCGTACAGATATCTCCCTGAGAGACAGGGACTGATAGACACCAGTCAGTGTACAGATATCTCCCTGAGAGAGAGGGACTGAGAGACACTAGTCAGCGTACAGATATCTCCCTGAGAGACAGGTACTGAGAGACACCAGTCAGTGTACAGATATCTCCCTGAGAGAGAGGGACTGAGAGACACCACTCAGTGTACAGATATCACCCTGAGAGACAGGGACTGAGAGACACCAGTCAGTGTACAGATATCTCCCTGAGAGAGAGGGACTGTGAGACACCACTCAGTGCACAGATATCTCCCTGAGAGAGAGGGACTGAGAGACACCAGTCAGTGTACATATATCTCCCTGAGAGACAGGGACTGAGAGACACCACTCAGTGTACAGATACCTCCCTGAGAGAGAGGGACTGAGAGACACCAGTCAGTGTACATATATCTCCCTGAGAGACAGGGACTGAGAGACACCAGTCAGTGTACAGATATCTCCCTGAGAGAGAGGGACTGAGAGACACCACTCAGTTTACAGATATCTCCATGAGAGAGAGGGACTGAGAGACACCAGTCAGCGTACAGATATCTCCCTGAGAGAGAGGGACTGAGAGACACCAGTCAGTGTACAGATATCTCCCTGAGAGAGATGGACTGTGAGACACCACTCAGTGTACAGATATCTCCCTGAGAGACAGGGACTGAGAGACACCAGTCAGTGTACAGATATCTCCCTGAGAGAGAGGGACTGAGAGACACCACTCAGTGTACAGATATCTCCCTGAGAGATAGGGACTGAGAGACACCAGTCAGTGTACAGATATCTCCCTGAGAGAGAGGGACTGAGAGACACCACTCAGTGCACAGATATCTCCCTGAGAGAGAGGGACTGAGAGACACCAGTCAGTGCACATATATCTCCCTGAGAGACAGGGACTGAGAGACACCACTCAGTGTACAGATACCTCCCTGAGAGAGAGGGACTGAGAGACACCAGTCAGTGTACATATATCTCCCTGAGAGACAGGGACTGAGAGACACCAGTCAGTGTACAGATATCTCCCTGACAGACAGGGACTGAGAGACACCAATCAGTGTCCAGATATCTCCATGAGAGAGAGGGACTGAGAGACACCAGTCAGCATACAGATATCTCCCTGAGAGAGAGGGACTGAGAGTCACCAGTCAGTGTACAGATATCTCCCTGAGAGAGAGGGACTGTGAGACACCACTCAGTGTACAGATATCTCCCTGAGAGACAGGGACTGAGAGACACCAGTCAGTGTACAGATATCTCCCTGAGAGAGAGGGACTGAGAGACACCACTCAGTGTACAGATATCTCCCTGAGAGTCAGGGACTGAGAGACACCAGTCAGTGCACAGATATCTCCCTGAGGCAGAGGGACTGAGAGACACCACTCAGTGTACAGATTTCTCCCTGAGAGACAGGGACTGAGAGACACCAGTCAGTGTACAGATATCTCCCTGAGAGACAGGGGCTGTGAGACACCACTCAGTGCACAGATATCTCCCTGAGAGAGAGGGACTGAGAGACACCACTCAGTGGACAGATACCTCCCTGAGAGAGAGGGACTGAGAGACACCAGTCAGTGTACAGATATCTCCCTGAGAGAGAGGGACTGAGAGACACCACTCAGTGCACCGATATCTCCCTGAGAGACAGGGACTGAGAGACACCAGTCAGAGTACAGATATCTCCCTGAGAGAGAGGGACTGAGAGACACCATTCAGTGTACAGATATCTCCCTGAGAGACAGGAACTGAGAGACACCAGTCAGTGTACAGATATCTCCCTGAGAGAGAGGGACTGAGAGACACCACTCAGTGTACAGATATCTCCCTGAGAGAGAGGTACTGAGAGACACCACTCAGTGTACAGATATCTCCCTGACAGACAATGACGGAGAGACACCAGTCAGTGTACATATATCTCCCTGAGAGACAGGGACTGAGAGACATCACTCAGTGTACAGATACCTCCCTGAGAGAGGGACTGAGAGACACCAGTCAGTGTACATATATCTCCCTGAGAGACAGGGACTGAGAGACACCAGTCAGTGTACAGATATCTCCCTGAGATAGAGGGACTGAGAGACACCACTCAGTGTACAGATATCTCCCTTAGAGAGAGGGACTGAGAGACACTAGTCAGCGTTCAGATATTTCCCTGAGAGAGAGGGACTGAGAGACACCAGTCAGTGTACAGATATCTCCCTGAGAGACAGGGACTGAGAGACACCACTCAGTGTATAGATATCTCCCTGAGAGACAGGGACTGAGAGACACCAGTCAGTGTACAGATATCTCCCTGAGAGAGAGGGACTGAGAGACACCACTCAGTGTACAGATATCTCCCTGAGAGACAGGGACTGAGAGACACCAGTCAGTGTACAGATGTCTCCCTGAGAGAGAGGGACTGTGAGACACCACTCAGTGTACAGATATCTCCCTGAGAGACAGGGACTGAGAGACAGCAGTCAGTGTACAGATATCTCCCTGAGAGAGAGGGACTGAGAGACACCACTCACTGTACAGATATCTCCCTGAGAGACAGGGAATGAGAGACACCAGTCTGTGTACAAATATCTCCCTGAGAGAGAGGGACTGAGATACACCACTCAGTGTACATAAAGCTCCCTGAGAGACAGGGACTGAGATACACCAGTCAGTGTACAGATATCTCCCTGAGAGACACCACTCAGTGTACATAAAGCTCCCTGAGAGACAGGGACTGAGAGACACCACTCAATGTATAGATATCTCCCTGACAGACAGGGACTGAGAGACACTAGACAGTGTACAGATATCTCCCTGAGAGACAGGGGCTGTGAGACACCACTCAGTGTACAGATAACTCCCTGAGAGAGAGGGACTGAGAGACACCACTCAGTGTACAGATATCTCCCTCAGAGACAGGGACTGAGAGACACCAGTCAGAGTACAGATATCTCCCTGAGAGAGAGGGACTGAGAGACACCACTCAGTGTACAGATATCTCCCTGAGAGACAGGGACTGAGAGACACCAGTCACTGTACAGATATCTCCCTGAGAGAGAGGGACTGTGAGACACCACTCAGTGCACAGATATCTCCCTGAGAGAGAGGGGCTGAGAGACACCAGTCAGTGTACAGATATCTCCCTGAGAGAGAGGGACTGAGAGACAACACTCAGTGTACAGATATCTCCCTGAGAGACACCACTCAGTGTACATAAAGCTCCCTGAGAGACAGGCACTGAGAGACACCAGTCAGTGTACAGATATCTCCCTGAGAGACAGGGACTGAGAGACACCACTCAGTGTACAGATACCACCCTGAGAGAGAGGGACTGAGAGACACCAGTCAGTGCACATATATCTCCCTGAGAGAGAGGGACTGAGAGACACCACTCAGTGTACAGATACCTCCCTGAGAGAGAGGGACTGAGAGACACCAGTCAGTGTACATATATCTCCCTGAGAGACAGGGACTGAGAGACACCAGTCAGTGTACAGATATCTCCCTGAGAGAGAGGGACTGAGAGACACCACTCAGTGTCCAGATATCTCCATGAGAGAGAGGGACTGAGAGACACCAGTCAGCGTACAGATATCTCCCTGAGAGAGAGGGACTGAGAGACACCAGTCAGTGTACAGATATCTCCCTGAGAGAAAGGGACTGTGAGACATCACTCAGTGTACAGATATCTCCCTGAGAGACAGGGACTGAGAGACACCAGTCAGTGTACAGATATCTCCCTGAGAGAGAGGGACTGAGAGACACCACTCAGTGTACAGATATCTCCCTGAGAGTCAGGGACTGAGAGACACCAGTCAGTGTACAGATATCTCCCTGAGGCAGAGGGACTGAGAGACACCACTCAGTGTACAGATTTCTCCCTGAGAGACAGGGACTGAGAGACACCAGTCAGTGTACAGATATCTCCCTGAGAGACAGGGACTGTGAGACACCACTCAGTGCACAGATATCTCCCTGAGAGAGAGGGACTGAGAGACACCACTCAGTGGACAGATACCTCCCTGAGAGAGAGGGACTGAGAGACACCAGTCAGTGTACAGATATCTCCCTGAGAGAGAGGGACTGAGAGACACCACTCAGTGCACCGATATCTCCCTGAGAGACAGGGACTGAGAGACACCAGTCAGAGTACAGATATCTCCCTGAGAGAGAGGGACTGAGAGACACCATTCAGTGTACAGATATCTCCCTGAGAGACAGGAACTGAGAGACACCAGTCAGTGTACAGATA
Source organism: Heterodontus francisci (assembly GCF_036365525.1). Taxonomy (NCBI): domain Eukaryota; kingdom Metazoa; phylum Chordata; class Chondrichthyes; order Heterodontiformes; family Heterodontidae; genus Heterodontus; species Heterodontus francisci. Next base: position 8,264,164 of record NC_090384.1, on the reverse strand, counting down.
TCTCCCTGAGAGAGAGGGACTGAGAGACACCACTCAGTGTACAGATATCTCCCTGAGAGAGAGGTACTGAGAGACACCACTCAGTGTACAGATATCTCCCTGACAGACAAGGACGGAGAGACACCAGTCAGTGTACATATATCTCCCTGAGAGACAGGGACTGAGAGACATCACTCAGTGTCCAGATATCTCCATGAGAGAGAGGGACTGAGAGACACCAGTCAGCGTACAGATATCTCCCTGAGAGAGAGGGACTGAGAGACACCAGTCAGTGTACAGATATCTCCCTGAGAGAAAGGGACTGTGAGACATCACTCAGTGTACAGATATCTCCCTGAGAGACAGGGACTGAGAGACACCAGTCAGTGTACAGATATCTCCCTGAGAGAGAGGGACTGAGAGACACCACTCAGTGTACAGATATCTCCCTGAGAGTCAGGGACTGAGAGACACCAGTCAGTGTACAGATATCTCCCTGAGGCAGAGGGACTGAGAGACACCACTCAGTGTACAGATTTCTCCCTGAGAGACAGGGACTGAGAGACACCAGTCAGTGTACAGATATCTCCCTGAGAGACAGGGACTGTGAGACACCACTCAGTGCACAGATATCTCCCTGAGAGAGAGGGACTGAGAGACACCACTCAGTGGACAGATACCTCCCTGAGAGAGAGGGACTGAGAGACACCAGTCAGTGTACAGATATCTCCCTGAGAGAGAGGGACTGAGAGACACCACTCAGTGCACCGATATCTCCCTGAGAGACAGGGACTGAGAGACACCAGTCAGAGTACAGATATCTCCCTGAGAGAGAGGGACTGAGAGACACCATTCAGTGTACAGATATCTCCCTGAGAGACAGGAACTGAGAGACACCAGTCAGTGTACAGATATCTCCCTGAGAGAGAGGGACTGAGAGACACCACTCAGTGTACAGATATCTCCCTGAGAGAGAGGTACTGAGAGACACCACTCAGTGTACAGATATCTCCCTGACAGACAAGGACGGAGAGACACCAGTCAGTGTACATATATCTCCCTGAGAGACAGGGACTGAGAGACATCACTCAGTGTACAGATACCTCCCTGAGAGAGGGACTGAGAGACACCAGTCAGTGTACATATATCTCCCTGAGAGACAGGGACTGAGAGACACCAGTCAGTGTACAGATATCTCCCTGAGATAGAGGGACTGAGAGACACCACTCAGTGTACAGATATCTCCCTTAGAGAGAGGGACTGAGAGACACTAGTCAGCGTTCAGATATTTCCCTGAGAGAGAGGGACTGAGAGACACCAGTCAGTGTACAGATATCTCCCTGAGAGACAGGGACTGAGAGACACCACTCAGTGTATAGATATCTCCCTGAGAGACAGGGACTGAGAGACACCAGTCAGTGTACAGATATCTCCCTGAGAGAGAGGGACTGAGAGACACCACTCAGTGTACAGATATCTCCCTGAGAGACAGGGACTGAGAGACACCAGTCAGTGTACAGATGTCTCCCTGAGAGAGAGGGACTGTGAGACACCACTCAGTGTACAGATATCTCCCTGAGAGACAGGGACTGAGAGACAGCAGTCAGTGTACAGATATCTCCCTGAGAGAGAGGGACTGAGAGACACCACTCACTGTAAAGATATCTCCCTGAGAGACAGGGAATGAGAGACACCAGTCTGTGTACAAATATCTCCCTGAGAGAGAGGGACTGAGATACACCACTCAGTGTACATAAAGCTCCCTGAGAGACAGGGACTGAGATACACCAGTCAGTGTACAGATATCTCCCTGAGAGACACCACTCAGTGTACATAAAGCTCCCTGAGAGACAGGGACTGAGAGACACCACTCAATGTATAGATATCTCCCTGACAGACAGGGACTGAGAGACACTAGACAGTGTACAGATATCTCCCTGAGAGACAGGGGCTGTGAGACACCACTCAGTGTACAGATATCTCCCTGAGAGAGAGGGACTGAGAGACACCACTCAGTGTACAGATATCTCCCTCAGAGACAGGGACTGAGAGACACCAGTCAGAGTACAGATATCTCCCTGAGAGAGAGGGACTGAGAGACACCACTCAGTGTACAGATATCTCCCTGAGAGACAGGGACTGAGAGACACCAGTCACTGTACAGATATCTCCCTGAGAGAGAGGGACTGTGAGACACCACTCAGTGCACAGATATCTCCCTGAGAGAGAGGGGCTGAGAGACACCAGTCAGTGTACAGATATCTCCCTGAGAGAGAGGGACTGAGAGACAACACTCAGTGTACAGATATCTCCCTGAGAGACACCACTCAGTGTACATAAAGCTCCCTGAGAGACAGGGACTGAGAGACACCAGTCAGTGTACAGATATCTCCCTGAGAGACAGGGACTGAGAGACACCACTCAGTGTACAGATACCACCCTGAGAGAGAGGGACTGAGAGACACCAGTCAGTGCACATATATCTCCCTGAGAGACAGGGACTGAGAGACACCACTCAGTGTACAGATACCTCCCTGAGAGAGAGGGACTGAGAGACACCAGTCAGTGTACATATATCTCCCTGAGAGACAGGGACTGAGAGACACCAGTCAGTGTACAGATATCTCCCTGAGAGAGAGGGACTGAGAGACACCACTCAGTGTCCAAATATCTCCATGAGAGAGAGGGACTGAGAGACACCAGTCAGCGTACAGATATCTCCCTGAGAGAGAGGGACTGAGAGACACCAGTCAGTGTACAGATATCTCCCTGAGAGAAAGGGACTGTGAGACATCACTCAGTGTACAGATATCTCCCTGAGAGACAGGGACTGAGAGACACCAGTCAGTGTACAGATATCTCCCTGAGAGAGAGGGACTGAGAGACACCACTCAGTGTACAGATATCTCCCTGAGAGTCAGGGACTGAGAGACACCAGTCAGTGTACAGATATCTCCCTGAGGCAGAGGGACTGAGAGACACCACTCAGTGTACAGATTTCTCCCTGAGAGACAGGGACTGAGAGACACCAGTCAGTGTACAGATATCTCCCTGAGAGACAGGGGCTGTGAGACACCACTCAGTGCACAGATATCTCCCTGAGAGAGAGGGACTGAGAGACACCACTCAGTGGACAGATACCTCCCTGAGAGAGAGGGACTGAGAGACACCAGTCAGTGTACAGATATCTCCCTGAGAGAGAGGGACTGAGAGACACCACTCAGTGCACAGATATCTCCCTGAGAGACAGGGACTGAGAGACACCAGTCAGAGTACAGATATCTCCCTGAGAGAGAGGGACTGAGAGACACCATTCAGTGTACAGATATCTCCCTGAGAGACAGGAACTGGCAGACACCACTCAGTGTACAGATATTTCCCTGAGAGAGAGGGACTGAGAGACACCACTCAGTGTACAGATATCTCCCTGAGAGACAAGGACTGAGAGACACCAGTCAGTGTACATATATCTCCCTGAGAGACAGGGACTGAGAGACATCACTCAGTGTACAGATACCTCCCTGAGAGAGGGACTGAGAGACACCAGTCAGTGTACATATATCTCCCTGAGAGAGAGGGACTGAGAGACACCAGTCAGTGTACAGATATCTCCCTGAGAGAGAGGGACTGAGAGACACCACTCAGTGTACAGATATCTCCCTGAGAGAGAGGGACTGAGAGACACTAGTCAGCGTTCAGATATCTCCCTGAGAGAGAGGGACTGAGAGACACCAGTCAGTGTACAGATATCTCCCTGAGAGACAGGGACTGAGAGACACCACTCAGTGTATAGATATCTCCCTGAGAGACAGGGACTGAGAGACACCAGTCAGTGTACAGATATCTCCCTGAGAGAGAGGGACTGAGAGACACCACTCAGTGTACAGATATCTCCCTGAGAGACAGGGACTGAGAGACACCAGTCAGTGTACAGATGTCTACCTGAGAGAGAGGGACTGTGAGACACCACTCAGTGTACAGATATCTCCCTGAGAGACAGGGATTGACAGACAGCAGTCAGTGTACAGATATCTCCCTGAGAGACAGGGACTGAGAGACACCAGTCAGTGTACAAATATCTCCCTGAGAGAGAGGGACTGAGATACACCACTCAGTGTACATAAAGCTCCCTGAGAGACAGGGACTGAGATACACCAGTCAGTGTACAGATATCTCCCTGAGAGACACCACTCAGTGTACATAAAGCTCCCTGAGAGACAGGGACTGAGAGACACCACTCAGTGTATAGATATCTCCCTGACAGACAGGGACTGAGAGACACCAGACAGTGTACAGATATCTCCCTGAGTGACAGGGGCTGTGAGACACCACTCAGTGTACAGATATCTCCCTGAGAGAGAGGGACTGAGAGACACCAGTCTGTGTCCAGATATCTCCCTGAGAGAGAGGGACTGAGAGACACCAGTCAGTGTACATATATCTCCCGGAGAGACAGGAACTGAGAGACGCCACTCAGTGTACAGATATCTCCCTGAGAGAGAGGGACTGAGAGACACCACTCAGTGTAGAGATATCTCCCTGAGAGAGAGGGACTGAGAGGCACCAGTCAGTTTACAGATATCTCCCTGAGAGAGAGGGACTGAGAGACACCACTCAGTGTACAGATATCTCCCTCAGAGACAGGGACTGAGAGACACCAGTCAGAGTACAGATATCTCCCTGAGAGAGAGGGACTGAGAGACACCACTCAGTGTACAGATATCTCCCTGAGAGCACAGGGACTGAGAGACACCAGTCAGTGTACAGATATCTCCCTGAGAGAGAGGGACTGAGAGACACCAGTCTGTGTCCAGATATCTCCCTGAGAGAGAGGGACTGAGAGACACCAGTCAGTGTACATATATCTCCCTGAGAGACAGGGACTGAGAGACGCCACTCAGTGTACAGATATCTCCCTGAGAGAGAGGGACTGAGAGACACCACTCAGTGTACAGATATCTCCCTGAGAGAGAGGGACTGAGAGACACCAGTCAGTGTACAGATATCTCCCTGAGAGAGAGGGACTGAGAGACACCACTCAGTGTACAGATATCTCCCTCAGAGACAGGGACTGAGAGACACCAGTCAGAGTACAGATATCTCCCTGAGAGAGAGGGACTGAGAGACACCACTCAGTGTACAGATATCTCCCTGAGAGACAGGGACTGAGAGACACCAGTCACTGTACAGATATCTCCCTGAGAGAGAGGGACTGTGAGACACCACTCAGTGCACAGATATCTCCCTGAGAGAGAGGGGCTGAGAGACACCAGTCAGTGTACAGATATCTCCCTGAGAGAGAGGGACTGAGAGACAACACTCAGTGTACAGATATCTCCCTGAGAGACACCACTCAGTGTACATAAAGCTCCCTGAGAGACAGGGACTGAGAGACACCAGTCAGTGTACAGATATCTCCCTGAGAGACAGGGACTGAGAGACACCACTCAGTGTACAGATACCACCCTGAGAGAGAGGGACTGAGAGACACCAGTCAGTGCACATATATCTCCCTGAGAGACAGGGACTGAGAGACACCACTCAGTGTACAGATACCTCCCTGAGAGAGAGGGACTGAGAGACACCAGTCAGTGTACATATATCTCCCTGAGAGACAGGGACTGAGAGACACCAGTCAGTGTACAGATATCTCCCTGAGAGAGAGGGACTGAGAGACACCACTCAGTGTCCAGATATCTCCATGAGAGAGAGGGACTGAGAGACACCAGTCAGCGTACAGATATCTCCCTGAGAGAGAGGGACTGAGAGACACCAGTCAGTGTACCGATATCTCCCTGAGAGAGAGGGACTGTGAGACACCACTCAGTGTACAGATATCTCCCTGAGAGACAGGGACTGAGAGACACCAGTCAGTGTACAGATATCTCCCTGAGAGAGAGGGACTGAGAGACACCACTCAGTGTACAGATATCTCCCTGAGAGTCAGGGACTGAGAGACACCAGTCAGTGTACAGATATCTCCCTGAGGCAGAGGGACTGAGAGACACCACTCAGTGTACAGATTTCTCCGTGAGAGACAGGGACTGAGAGACACCAGTCAGTGTACAGATATCTCCCTGAGAGGCAGGGGCTGTGAGACACCACTCAGTGCACAGATATCTCCCTGAGAGAGAGGGACTGAGAGACACCACTCAGTGGACAGATACCTCCCAGAGAGAGAGGGACTGAGAGACACCAGTCAGTGTACAGATATCTCCCTGAGAGAGAGGGACTGAGAGACACCACTCAGTGCACAGATATCTCCCTGAGAGACAGGGACTGAGAGACACCAGTCAGAGTACAGATATCTCCCTGAGAGAGAGGGACTGAGAGACACCATTCAGTGTACAGATATCTCCCTGAGAGACAGGAACTGAGAGACACCACTCAGTGTACAGATATCTCCCTGAGAGAGAGGGACTGAGAGACACCACTCAGTGTACAGATATCTCCCTGAGAGACAAGGACTGAGAGACACCAGTCAGTGCACATATATCTCCCTGAGAGACAGGGACTGAGAGACATCACTCAGTGTACAGATACCTCCCTGAGAGAGGGACTGAGAGACACCAGTCAGTGTACATATATCTCCCTGAGAGACAGGGACTGAGAGACACCAGTCAGTGTACAGATATCTCCCTGAGAGAGAGGGACTGAGAGACTCCACTCAGTGTACAGATATCTCCCTGAGAGAGAGGGACTGAGAGACACTAGTCAGCGTTCAGATATCTCCCTGAGAGAGAGGGACTGAGAGACACCAGTCAGTGTACAGATATCTCCCTGAGAGACAGGGACTGAGAGACACCACTCAGTGTATAGATATCTCCCTGAGAGACAGGGACTGAGAGACACCAGTCAGTGTACAGATATCTCCCTGAGAGAGAGGGACTGAGAGACACCACTCAGTGTACAGATATCTCCCTGAGAGACAGGGACTGAGAGACACCAGTCAGTGTACAGATGTCTCCCTGAGAGAGAGGGACTGTGAGACACCACTCAGTGTACAGATATCTCCCTGAGAGACAGGGACTGAGAGACAGCAGTCAGTGTACAGATATCTCCCTGAGAGAGAGGGACTGAGAGACACCACTCAGTGTACAGATATCTCCCTGAGAGACAGGGACTGAGAGACACCAGTCAGTGTACAAATATCTCCCTGAGAGAGAGGGACTGAGATACACCACTCAGTGTACATAAAGCTCCCTGAGAGACAGGGACTGAGATACACCAGTCAGTGTACAGATATCTCCCTGAGAGACACCACTCAGTGTACATAAAGCTCCCTGAGAGACAGGGACTGAGAGACACCACTCAGTGTATAGCTATCTCCCTGACAGACAGGGACTGAGAGACACCAGACAGTGTACAGATATCTCCCTGAGAGACAGGGGCTGTGAGACACCACTCAGTGTACAGATATCTCCCTGAGAGAGAGGGACTGAGAGACACCAGTCTGTGTCCAGATATCTCCCTGAGAGAGAGGGACTGAGAGACACCAGTCAGTGTACATATATCTCCCTGAGAGACAGGGACTGAGAGACACCAGTCAGTGTACAGATATCTCCCTGAGAGAGAGGGACTGAGAGACACCACTCAGTGTACAGATATCTCCCTGAGAGAGAGGGACTGAGAGACACTAGTCAGCGTTCAGATATCTCCCTGAGAGAGAGGGACTGAGAGACACCAGTCAGTGTACAGATATCTCCCTGAGAGACAGGGACTGAGAGACACCACTCAGTGTATAGATATCTCCCTGAGAGACAGGGACTGAGAGACACCAGTCAGTGTACAGATATCTCCCTGAGAGAGAGGGACTGAGAGACACCACTCAGTGTACAGATATCTCCCTGAGAGACAGGGACTGAGAGACACCAGTCAGTGTACAGATGTCTCCCTGAGAGAGAGGGACTGTGAGACACCACTCAGTGTACAGATATCTCCCTGAGAGACAGGGACTGAGAGACAGCAGTCAGTGTACAGATATCTCCCTGAGAGAGAGGGACTGAGAGACACCACTCAGTGTACAGATATCTCCCTGAGAGACAGGGACTGAGAGACACCAGTCAGTGTACAAATATCTCCCTGAGAGAGAGGGACTGAGATACACCACTCAGTGTACATAAAGCTCCCTGAGAGACAGGGACTGAGATACACCAGTCAGTGTACAGATATCTCCCTGAGAGACACCACTCAGTGTACATAAAGCTCCCTGAGAGACAGGGACTGAGAGACACCACTCAGTGTATAGCTATCTCCCTGACAGACAGGGACTGAGAGACACCAGACAGTGTACAGATATCTCCCTGAGAGACAGGGGCTGTGAGACACCACTCAGTGTACAGATATCTCCCTGAGAGAGAGGGACTGAGAGACACCAGTCTGTGTCCAGATATCTCCCTGAGAGAGAGGGACTGAGAGACACCAGTCAGTGTACATATATCTCCCTGAGAGACAGGGACTGAGAGACGCCACTCAGTGTACAGATATCTCCCTGAGAGAGAGGGACTGAGAGACACCACTCAGTGTACAGATATCTCCAAGAGAGAGAGGGACTGAGAGGCACCAGTCAGTGTACAGATATCTCCCTGAGAGAGAGGGACTGAGAGACACCACTCATTGTACAGATATCTCCCTCAGAGACAGGGACTGAGAGACACCAGTCAGAGTACAGATATCTCCCTGAGAGAGAGGGACTGAGAGACCCCACTCAGTGTACAGATATCTCCCTGAGAGACAGGGACTGAGAGACACCAGTCAGTGTACAGATATCTCCCTGAGAGACAGGGACTGAGAGACACCACTCAGTGTATAGATATCTCCCTGAGAGACAGGGACTGAGAGACACCAGTCAGTGTACAGATATCTCCCTGAGAGAGAGGGACTGAGAGACACCACTCAGTGTACAGATATCTCCCTGAGAGACAGGGACTGAGAGACACCAGTCAGTGTACAGATGTCTCCCTGAGAGAGAGGGACTGTGAGACACCACTCAGTGTACAGATATCTCCCTGAGAGACAGGGACTGAGAGACAGCAGTCAGTGTACAGATATCTCCCTGAGAGAGAGGGACTGAGAGACACCACTCAGTGTACAGATATCTCCCTGAGAGACAGGGACTGAGAGACACCAGTCAGTGTACAAATATCTCCCTGAGAGAGAGGGACTGAGATACACCACTCAGTGTACATAAAGCTCCCTGAGAGACAGGGACTGAGATACACCAGTCAGTGTACAGATATCTCCCTGAGAGACACCACTCAGTGTACATAAAGCTCCCTGAGAGACAGGGACTGAGAGACACCACTCAGTGTATAGCTATCTCCCTGACAGACAGGGACTGAGAGACACCAGACAGTGTACAGATATCTCCCTGAGAGACAGGGGCTGTGAGACACCACTCAGTGTACAGATATCTCCCTGAGAGAGAGGGACTGAGAGACACCAGTCTGTGTCCAGATATCTCCCTGAGAGAGAGGGACTGAGAGACACCAGTCAGTGTACATATATCTCCCTGAGAGACAGGGACTGAGAGACGCCACTCAGTGTACAGATATCTCCCTGAGAGAGAGGGACTGAGAGACACCACTCAGTGTACAGATATCTCCAAGAGAGAGAGGGACTGAGAGGCACCAGTCAGTGTACAGATATCTCCCTGAGAGAGAGGGACTGAGAGACACCACTCAGTGTACAGATATCTCCCTCAGAGACAGGGACTGAGAGACACCAGTCAGAGTACAGATATCTCCCTGAGAGAGAGGGACTGAGAGACCCCACTCAGTGTACAGATATCTCCCTGAGAGACAGGGACTGAGAGACACCAGTCAGTGTACAGATATCTCCCTGAGAGAGAGGGACTGTGAGACACCACTCAGTGCACAGATATCTCCCTGAGAGAGAGGGGCTGAGAGACACCAGTCAGTGTACAGATATCTCCCTGAGAGAGAGGGACTGAGAGACAACACTCAGTGTACAGATATCTCCCTGAGAGACACCACTCAGTGTACATAAAGCTCCCTGAGAGACAGGGACTGAGAGACACCAGTCAGTGTACAGATATCTCCCTGAGAGACAGGGACTGAGAGACACCACTCAGTGTACAGATACCACCCTGAGAGAGAGGGACTGAGAGACACCAGTCAGTGTACAGATATCTCCCTGAGAGAGAGGGACTGAGAGACACCACTCAGTGTACAGATATCTCCCTGAGAGACAGGGACTGAGAGACACCATTCAGAGTACAGATATCTCCCTGAGAGAGAGGGACTGAGAGACACCACTCACTGTACAGATATCTCCCTGAGAGACAGGGACTGAGAGACACCACTCATTGTACAGATATCTCCCTGAGAGAGAGGGACTGAGAGACACCACTCAGTGTACAGATATCTCCCTGAGAGACAGGGACTGAGAGACACCAGTCAGTGTACAGATGTCTCCCTGAGAGAGAGGGACTGTGAGACACCACTCAGTGTACAGATATCTCCCTGAGAGACAGGGACTGAGAGACAGCAGTCAGTGTACAGATATCTCCCTGAGAGAGAGGGACTGAGAGACACCACTCAGTGTACAGATATCTCCCTGAGAGACAGGGACTGAGAGACACCAGTCAGTGTACAAATATCTCCCTGAGAGAGAGGGACTGAGATACACCACTCAGTGTACATAAAGCTCCCTGAGAGACAGGGACTGAGATACACCAGTCAGTGTACAGATATCTCCCTGAGAGACACCACTCAGTGTACATAAAGCTCCCTGAGAGACAGGGACTGAGAGACACCACTCAGTGTATAGATATCTCCCTGACAGACAGGGACTGAGAGACACCAGTCAGTGTACAGATATCTCCCTGAGAGACAGGGGCTGTGAGACACCACTCAGTGTACAGATATCTCCCTGAGAGAGAGGGACTGAGAGACACCAGTCTGTGTCCAGATATCTCCCTGAGAGAGAGGGACTGAGAGACACCAGTCAGTGTACATATATCTCCCTGAGAGACAGGGACTGAGAGACATCACTCAGTGTACAGATACCTCCCTGAGAGAGGGACTGAGAGACACCAGTCAGTGTACATATATCTCCCTGAGAGACAGGGACTGAGAGACACCAGTCAGTGTACAGATATCTCCCTGAGAGAGAGGGACTGAGAGACACCACTCAGTGTACAGATATCTCCCTGAGAGAGAGGGACTGAGAGACACTAGTCAGCGTTCAGATATCTCCCTGAGAGAGAGAGGGACTGAGAGACACCAGTCAGTGTACAGATATCTCCCTGAGAGACAGGGACTGAGAGACACCACTCAGTGTATAGATATCTCCCTGAGAGACAGGGACTGAGAGACACCAGTCAGTGTACAGATATCTCCCTGAGAGAGAGGGACTGAGAGACACCACTCAGTGTACAGATATCTCCCTGAGAGACAGGGACTGAGAGACACCAGTCAGTGGACAGATGTCTCCCTGAGAGAGAGGGACTGTGAGACACCACTCAGTGTACAGATATCTCCCTGAGAGACAGGGACTGAGAGACAGCAGTCAGTGTACAGATATCTCCCTGAGAGAGAGGGACTGAGAGACACCACTCAGTGTACAGATATCTCCCTGAGAGGCAGGGACTGAGATACACCAGTCAGTGTACAGATATCTCCCTGAGAGACACCACTCAGTGTACATAAAGCTCCCTGAGAGACAGGGACTGAGAGACACCACTCAGTGTATAGCTATCTCCCTGACAGACAGGGACTGAGAGACACCAGACAGTGTACAGATATCTCCCTGAGAGACAGGGGCTGTGAGACACCACTCAGTGTACAGATATCTCCCTGAGAGAGAGGGACTGAGAGACACCAGTCTGTGTCCAGATATCTCCCTGAGAGAGAGGGACTGAGAGACACCAGTCAGTGTACATATATCTCCCTGAGAGACAGGGACTGAGAGACGCCACTCAGTGTACAGATATCTCCCTGAGAGAGAGGGACTGAGAGACACCACTCAGTGTACAGATATCTCCAAGAGAGAGAGGGACTGAGAGGCACCAGTCAGTGTACAGATATCTCCCTGAGAGAGAGGGACTGAGAGACACCACTCAGTGTACAGATATCTCCCTCAGAGACAGGGACTGAGAGACACCAGTCAGAGTACAGATATCTCCCTGAGAGAGAGGGACTGAGAGACCCCACTCAGTGTACAGATATCTCCCTGAGAGACAGGGACTGAGAGACACCAGTCAGTGTACAGATATCTCCCTGAGAGAGAGGGACTGTGAGACACCACTCAGTGCACAGATATCTCCCTGAGAGAGAGGGGCTGAGAGACACCAGTCAGTGTACAGATATCTCCCTGAGGGAGAGGGACTGAGAGACAACACTCAGTGTACAGATATCTCCCTGAGAGACACCACTCAGTGTACATAAAGCTCCCTGAGAGACAGGGACTGAGAGACACCAGTCAGTGTACAGATATCTCCCTGAGAGACAGGGACTGAGAGACACCACTCAGTGTACAGATACCACCCTGAGAGAGAGGGACTGAGAGACACCAGTCAGTGTACAGATATCTCCCTGAGAGAGAGGGACTGAGAGACACCACTCAGTGTACAGATATCTCCCTGAGAGACAGGGACTGAGAGACACCATTCAGAGTACAGATATCTCCCTGAGAGAGAGGGACTGAGAGACAGCACTCACTGTACAGATATCTCCCTGAGAGACAGGGACTGAGAGACACCACTCATTGTACAGATATCTCCCTGAGAGAGAGGGACTGAGAGACACCACTCAGTGTACAGATATCTCCCTGAGAGACAGGGACTGAGAGACACCAGTCAGTGTACAGATGTCTCCCTGAGAGAGAGGGACTGTGAGACACCACTCAGTGTACAGATATCTCCCTGAGAGACAGGGACTGAGAGACAGCAGTCAGTGTACAGATATCTCCCTGAGAGAGAGGGACTGAGAGACACCACTCAGTGTACAGATATCTCCCTGAGAGACAGGGACTGAGAGACACCAGTCAGTGTACAAATATCTCCCTGAGAGAGAGGGACTGAGATACAACACTCAGTGTACATAAAGCTCCCTGAGAGACAGGGACTGAGATACACCAGTCAGTGTACAGATATCTCCCTGAGAGACACCACTCAGTGTACATAAAGCTCCCTGAGAGACAGGGACTGAGAGACACCACTCAGTGTATAGATATCTCCCTGACAGACAGGGACTGAGAGACACCAGACAGTGTACAGATATCTCCCTGAGAGACAGGGGCTGTGAGACACCACTCAGTGTACAGATATCTCCCTGAGAGAGAGGGACTGAGAGACACCAGTCTGTGTCCAGATATCTCCCTGAGAGAGAGGGACTGAGAGACACCAGTCAGTGTACATATATCTCCCTGAGAGACAGGGACTGAGAGACGCCACTCAGTGTACAGATATCTCCCTGAGAGAGAGGGACTGAGAGACACCACTCAGTGTACAGATATCTCCGTGAGAGAGAGGGACTGAGAGGCACCAGTCTGTGTACAGATATCTCCCTGAGAGAGAGGGACTGAGAGACACCACTCAGTGTACAGATATCTCCCTCAGAGACAGGGACTGAGAGACACCAGTCAGAGTACAGATATCTCCCTGAGAGAGAGGGACTGAGAGACCCCACTCAGTGTACAGATATCTCCCTGAGAGACAGGGACTGAGAGACACCAGTCAGTGTACAGATATCTCCCTGAGAGAGAGGGACTGTGAGACACCACTCAGTGCACAGATATCTCCCTGATAGAGAGGGGCTGAGAGACACCAGTCAGTGTACAGATATCTCCCTGAGAGAGAGGGACTGAGAGACAACACTCAGTGTACAGATATCTCCCTGAGAGACACCACTCAGTGTACATAAAGCTCCCTGAGAGACAGGGACTGAGAGACACCAGTCAGTGTACAGATATCTCCCTGAGAGACAGGGACTGAGAGACACCACTCAGTGTACAGATACCACCCTGAGAGAGAGGGACTGAGAGACACCAGTCAGTGTACAGATATCTCCCTGAGAGAGAGGGACTGAGAGACACCACTCAGTGTACAGATATCTCCCTGAGAGACAGGGACTGAGAGACACCATTCAGAGTACAGATATCTCCCTGAGAGAGAGGGACTGAGAGACACCACTCACTGTACAGATATCTCCCTGAGAGACAGGGACTGAGAGACACCACTCATTGTACAGATATCTCCCTGAGAGAGAGGGACTGAGAGACACCACTCAGTGTACAGATATCTCCCTGAGAGACAGGGACTGAGAGACACCAGTCAGTGTACATATATCTCCCTGAGAGACAGGGACTGAGAGACACCACTCAGTGCACATATACCTCCCTGAGAGAGAAGGACTGAGAGACACCAGTCAGTGTACATATATCTGCCTGAGAGAGAGGGACTGAGAGACACCACTCAGTGTACAGATATCTCCCTGAGAGAGAGGGACTGAGAGACTCCAGTCAGCGTACAGATATCTCCCTGAGAGAGAGGGACTGTGAGACACCACTCAGTGTACAGATATCTCCCTGAGAGAGAGGGACTGTGAGACACCACTCAGTGTACAGATATCTCCCTGAGAGAGAGGGACTGAGAGACACCACTCAGTGTACAGATATCTCCCTGAGAGACAGGGACTGAGAGACACCAGTCAGTGTACAGATATCTCCCTGAGAGAGAGGGACTGAGAGACACCACTCAGTGTACAGATATCTCCCTGAGAGAGAGGGACTGTGAGACACCACTCAGTGTACAGATATCGCCCTGACAGACAGGGACTGAGAGACACCAGTCAGTGTACAGATATCTCCCTGAGAGAGAGGGACTGAGAGACACCACTCAGTGTACAGATTTCTCCCTGAGAGAGAGGGACTGAGAGACACCAGTCAGTGTACATATATGTCCCTGAGAGACAGGGACTGAGAGACACCACTCAGTGAGCAGATACCTCCCTGAGAGAGAGGGACTGAGAGACACCAGTCAGTGTACATATATCTCCCTGACAGACAGGGACTGAGAGACACCACTCAGTGTACAGATATCTCCCTGAGAGAGAGGGACTGAGAGACACCATTCATTGTACAGATATCTCCCTGAGAGACAGGAACTGAGAGACACCACTCAGTGTACAGATATCTCCCTGAGAGAGAGGGACTGAGAGACACCAGTCAGTGTACAGATATCTCCCTGAGAGAGAGGGACTGAGAGACACCACTCAGTCTACAGATTTCTCCCTGAGAGAGAGGGACTGAGAGACACCAGTCAGTGTACATATATGTCCCTGAGAGACAGGGACTGAGAGACACCACTCAGTGAGCAGATACCTCCCTGAGAGAGAGGAACTGAGAGACACCAGTCAGTGTACAGATATCTCCCTGAGAGAGAGGGACTGAGAGACACCACTCAGTGCACAGATATCTCCCTGAGAGAAAGGGACTGAGAGACACCAGTCAGAGTACAGATATCTCCCTGAGAGAGGGACTGAGAGACACCATTCAGTGTACAGATATCTCCCTGAGAGAGAGGGACTGAGAGACACCACTCAGTGCACAGATATCTCCCTGAGAGACAAGGACTGAGAGACACCAGTCTGTGTACATATATCTCCCTGAGAGACAGGGACTGAGAGACACCACTCAGTGTACAGATACCTCCCTGAGAGAGGGACTGAGAGACACCACTCAGTGTACAGATATCTCCCTGAGAGACAGGGACTGAGAGACACCAGTCAGTGTACAGATATCTCCCCGAGAGAGATGGACTGAGAGACACCACTCAGAGTACAGATTTCTCCCTGAGAGAGAGGGACTGAGAGACACCAGTAAGTGTACAGATATCTCCCTGAGAGAGAGGGACTGAGAGACACCACTCAGTGTATAGATATCTCCCTGACAGACAGGGACTGAGAGACACCAGACAGTGTACAGATAACTCCCTGAGAGACAGGGGCTGTGAGACACCACTCAGTGTACAGATATCTACCTGAGTGAGAGGGACTGAGAGACACCAGTCAGTGTACAGATATCTCCCTGAGAGAGAGGGACTGAGAGACACCAGTCAGTGTACATATATCTCCCTGTGAGACAGGGACTGAGAGACACCACTCAGTGTACAGATATCTCCCTGAGAGAGAGGGACTGAGAGACACCACTCAGTGTACAGATATCTCCCTGAGAGAGAGGGACTGAGAGACACCAGTCAGTGTACAGATATCTCCCTGAGAGAGAGGGACTGAGAGACACCACTCAGTGTACAGATATCTCCCTCAGAGACAGGGACTGAGAGACACCAGTCAGAGTACAGATATCTCCCTGAGAGAGAGGGACTGAGAGACCCCACTCAGTGTACAGATATCTCCCTGAGAGAGAGGGACTGTGAGACACCACTCAGTGCACAGATATCTCCCTGAGAGAGAGGGGCTGAGAGACACCAGTCAGTGTACAAATATCTCCCTGAGAGAGAGGGACTGAGAGACACCACTCAGTGTATAGATATCTCCCTGAGAGACACCACTCAGTGTACATAAAGCTCACTGAGAGACAGGGACTGAGAGACACCAGTCAGTGTACAGACATCTCCCTGAGAGAGAGGGACTGAGAGACACCATTCAGTGTACAGATATCTCCCTGAGAGACAGGAACTGAGAGACACCACTCAGTGTACAGATATCTCCCTGAGAGAGAGGGACTGAGAGACACCACTCAGCGTACAGATATCTCCCTGAGAGACAAGGACTGAGAGACACCAGTCAGTGTACATATATCTCCCTGAGAGACAGGGACTGAGAGACACCACTCAGTGTGCAGATACCTTCCTGAGAGAGGGACTGAGAGACACCAGTCAGTGTACATATATCTCCCTGAGAGACAGGGACTGAGAAACAGCAGTCAGTGTACAGATATCTCCCTGAGAGAGAGGGACTGAGAGACACCACTCAGTGTACAGATATCTCCCTGAGAGAGAGGGACTGAGAGACACCAGTCAGTGTACAGATATCTCCCTGAGAGAGAGGGACTGAGAGACACCACTCAGTGTACAGATATCTCCCTGAGAGAGAGGGACTGAGAGACACCACTCAGTGTACAGATATCTCCCTGAGAGAGAGGGACTGAGAGACACCACTCAGTGTACAGATATCTCCCTGAGAGAGAGGGACTGAGAGACACCACTCAGTGTACAGATATCTCCCTGAGAGAGAGGGACTGAGAGACACCAGTCAGCGTACAGATATCTCCCTGAGAGAGAG
The DNA here is from genome assembly GCF_036365525.1 of Heterodontus francisci. Classification (NCBI taxonomy): domain Eukaryota; kingdom Metazoa; phylum Chordata; class Chondrichthyes; order Heterodontiformes; family Heterodontidae; genus Heterodontus; species Heterodontus francisci. The sequence goes on along the minus strand of NC_090384.1, from coordinate 8,246,918 downwards.
GGACTGAGAGACACCACTCAGTGTACAGATATCTCCCTGAGAGAGGGACTGAGAGACACCACTCAGTGTACAGATATCTCCCTGAGAGAGAGGGACTGAGAGACACCAGTCAGTGTACAGATATCTCCCTGAGAGAGAGGGACTGAGAGACACCAATCAGTGTACATATATCTCCCTGAGAGACAGGGACTGAGAGACACCACTCAGTTTACAGATACCTCCCTGAGAGACAGGGACTGAGAGACACCAGTCAGTGTACATATATCTCCCTGAGACACAGGGACTGAGAGACACCACTCAGTGTTCAGATATCTCCCTGAGAGAGAGGGACTGAGAGACACCAGTCAGTGTACAGATATCTCCCTGAGAGACAGGGACTGAGAGACACCAGTCAGTGCACAGATACCTCCCTGAGAGAGAGGGACTGAGAAACCCCAGTCAGTGTACATATATCTCCCTGAGAGACAGGGACTGAGAGACACCACTCAGTGTACAGATATCTCCCTGAGAGAGAGGGACTGAGAGACACCACTCAGTTTACAGATATCTCCCTGAGAGACAGGGACTGAGAGACACCAGTCAGTGTACAGATATCTCCCTGAGAGAGAGGGACTGAGAGAAACCACTCAGTGTACAGATATCTCCCTGAGAGAGAGGGACTGAGAGACACCAGTCAGTCAACATATATCTCCCTGAGAGACAGGGACTGAGAGACACCATTCAGTGTACAGATACCTCCCTGAGAGAGAGGGACTGAGAGACACCAGTCAGTGTACACATATCTCCCTGAGAGACAGGGACTGAGAGACACCAGTCAGTGTACAGATATCTCCCTGAGAGAGAGGGACTGAGAGACACCACTCAGTGTACAGATATCTCCATGAGAGAGAGGGACTGAGAGACACCAGTCAGCGTACAGATATCTCCCTGAGAGAGAGGGACTGAGAGACACCAGTCAGTGTACAGATATCTCCCTGAGAGAGAGTGACTGTGAGACACCACTCAGTGTACAGATATCTCCCTGAGAGAGAGGGACTGAGAGACACAACTCAGTGTACAGATATCTCCCTGAGAGACAGGGACTGAGAGACACCAGTCAGTGTACAGATATCTCCCTGAGAGAGAGGGACTGAGAGACACCACTCAGTGTACAGATTTCTCCCTGAGAGACAGGGACTGAGAGACACCAGTCAGTGTACAGATATCTCCCTGAGAGACAGGGGCTGTGAGACACCACTTGGTGTACAGATATCTCCCTCAGAGACAGGGACTGAGAGACACCAGTCAGTGTACAGATATCTCCCTGAGAGACAGGGACTGAGAGACACCACTCAGTGTACAGATACCACCCTGAGAGAGAGGGACTGAGAGACACCAGTCAGTGTACAGATATCTCCCTGAGAGACAGGGACTGAGAGACACCAGTCAGTGTACAGATATCTCCCTGAGAGAGAGGGACTGTGAGACACCACTCAGTGTACATAAAGCTCCCTGAGAGACAGGGACTGAGAGACACCAGTCAGTGTACAGATATCTCCCTGAGAGACACCACTCAGTGTACATAAAGCTCCCTGAGAGACAGGGACTGAGAGACACCACTCAGTGCACAGATATCTCCCTGAGAGAGAGGGACTGAGAGACACCAGTCAGTGTACATATATGTCCCTGAGAGACAGGGGCTGTGAGACACCACTCAGTGTACTGATATCTCCCTGAGAGAGAGGGACTGAGAGACACCAGTCAGTGTCCATATATCTCCCTGAGAGACAGGGACTGAGAGACACCACTCAGTGTACAGATATCTCCCTGAGAGAGAGGGACTGAGAGACACCACTCAGTGTACAGATATCTCCCTGAGAGACAGGGACTGAGAGACACCAGTCAGTGTACAGATATCTCCCTGAGAGAGAGGGACTGAGAGACACCACTCAGTGTACAGATTTCTCCCTGAGAGACAGGGACTGAGAGACACCAGTCAGTGTACAGATATCTCCCTGAGAGACAGGGGCTGTGAGACACCACTTGGTGTACAGATATCTCCCTCAGAGACAGGGACTGAGAGACACCAGTCAGTGTACAGATATCTCCCTGAGAGACAGGGACTGAGAGACACCACTCAGTGTACAGATACCACCCTGAGAGAGAGGGACTGAGAGACACCAGTCAGTGTACAGATATCTCCCTGAGAGACAGGGACTGAGAGACACCAGTCAGTGTACAGATATCTCCCTGAGAGAGAGGGACTGTGAGACACCACTCAGTGTACATAAAGCTCCCTGAGAGACAGGGACTGAGAGACACCAGTCAGTGTACAGATATCTCCCTGAGAGACACCACTCAGTGTACATAAAGCTCCCTGAGAGACAGGGACTGAGAGACACCACTCAGTGCACAGATATATCCCTGAGAGAGAGGGACTGAGAGACACCAGTCAGTGTACATATATGTCCCTGAGAGACAGGGGCTGTGAGACACCACTCAGTGTACAGATATCTCCCTGAGAGAGAGGGACTGAGAGACACCAGTCAGTGTCCATATATCTCCCTGAGAGACAGGGACTGAGAGACACCACTCAGTGTACAGATATCTCGCTGAGAGAGAGGGACTGAGAGACACCATTCAGTGTACAGATATCTCCCTGAGACACAGGAACTGAGAGACACCACTCAGTGTACAGATATCTCCCTGAGAGAGAGGGACTGAGAGACACCACTCAGTGTACAGATATCTCCCTGAGAGACAAGGACTGAGAGACACCAGTCAGTGTACATATATCTCCCTGAGAGAGAGGGACTGAGAGACACCACTCAGTGTACAGATATCTCCCTGAGAGACAGGGACTGAGAGACACCAGTCAGTGTACAGATATCTCCCTGAGAGAGAGGGACTGTGAGACACCACTCAGTGCACAGATATCTCACTGAGAGAGAGGGGCTGAGAGACACCAGTCAGTGTACAGATATCTCCCTGAGAGAGAGGGACTGAGAGACAACAATCAGTGTACAGATATCTCCCTGAGAGACACCACTCAGTGTACATAAAGCTCCCTGAGAGACAGGGACTGAGAGACACCAGTCAGTGTACAGATATCTCCCTGAGAGACAGGGACTGAGAGACACCACTCAGTGTACAGATACCACCCTGAGAGTGAGGGACTGAGAGACACCAGTCAGTGTACAGATATCTCCCTGAGAGAGAGGGACTGAGAGACACCACTCAGTGTACAGATATCTCCCTGAGAGACAGGGACTGAGAGACAGCAGTCAGAGTACAGATATCTCCCTGAGAGAGAGGGACTGAGGGACACCACTCACTGTACAGATATCTCCCTGAGAGACAGGGACTGAGAGACACCACTCATTGTACAGATATCTCCCTGAGAGACAGGGACTGAGAGACACCACTCAGTGTACAGATATCTCCTTGAGAGACAGGGACTGAGAGACACCAGTCAGTGTACATATATCTCCCTGAGAGACAGGGACTGAGAGGCACCAATCAGTGTACAGATACCTCCCTGAGAGAGAGGGACTGAGAGACACCAGTCAGTGTACATATATCTCCCTGAGAGAGAGGGACTGAGAGACACCACTCAGTGTACAGATATCTCCCTGAGAGAGAGGGACTGAGAGACACCACTCAGTGTACAGATATCTCCCTGAGAGAGAGGGACTGAGAGACACCAGACAGTGTACAGATATCTCCCTGAGAGACAGTGGCTGTGAGACACCACTCAGTGTACAGATATCTCCCTGAGAGAGAGGGACTGAGAGACACCAGTCAGTGACCAGATATCTCCCTGAGAGAGAGGGACTGAGAGACATCAGTCAGTGTACATATATCTCCCTGAGAGACTGGGACTGAGAGACACCACTCAGTGTACATATATCTCGCTGAGAGAGAGGGACTGAGAGACACCGCTCAGTGTACAGATATCTCCCTGAGAGAGAGGGACTGAGAGACACCAGTCTGTGTACAGATATCTCCCTGAGAGAGAGGGACTGAGAGACACCACTCAGTGTACAGATATCTCCCTCAGAGACAGGGACTGAGAGACACCAGTCAGAGTACAGATATCTCCCTGAGAGAGAGGGACTCAGAGACACCACTCAGTGTACAGATATCTCCCTGAGAGACAGGGACTGAGAGACACCAGTCAGTGTACAGATATCTCCCTGAGAGAAAGGGACTGTGAGACACCAGTCAGTGTACAGATATCTCCCTGAGAGAGAGGGACTGAGAGACACCACTCAGTGTACAGATATCTCCCTAAGAGAGAGGGACTGAGAGACAACACTCAGTGTACAGATATCTCCCTGAGAGACACCACTCAGTGTACATAAAGCTCCCTGAGAGACAGGGACTGACAGACACCAGTCAGTGTGCAGATATCTCCCTGAGAGACAGGGACTGAGAGACACAACTCAGTGTACAGATACCACCCTGAGAGAGAGGGACTGAGAGACACCAGTCAGTGTACAGATATCTCCCTGAGAGAGAGGGACTGAGAGACACCACTCAGTGTACAGATATCTCCCTGAGAGACAGGGACTGAGAGACACCAGTCAGAGTACAGATATCTCCCTGAGAGAGAGGGACTGAGAGACACCACTCAGTGTACAGATATCTCCCTGAGAGACAGGGACTGAGAGACACCAGTCAGTGTACAGATATCTCCCTGAGAGAGAGGGACTGTGAGACACCACTCAGTGTACATAAAGCTCCCTGAGAGACAGGGACTGAGAGACACCAGTCAGTGTACAGATATCTCCCTGAGAGACACCACTCAGTGTACATAAAGCTCCCTGAGAGACAGGGACTGAGAGACACCAGTCAGTGTACAGGTATCTCCCTGAGAGAGAGGGACTGTGAGACACCAGTCAGTGTACAGATATCTCCCTGAGAGAGAGGGACTGAGAGACAGCACTCAGTGTATAGATATCTCCCTGACAGACAGGGACTGAGAGACACCAGACAGTGCACAGATATCTCCCTGAGAGACAGGGGCTGTGAGACACCACTCAGTGTACAGATATCTCCCTGAGAGAGAGGAACTGAGAGACACCAGTCAGCGTTACAGATATCTCCCTGAGAGAGGGGGACTGAGAGACACCAGTCAGTGTACATATATCTCCCTGAGAGACAGGGACTGAGAGACACCACTCAGTGTACAGATATCTCCCTGAGAGAGAGGAACTGAGAGACACCAGTCAGTGTACAGATATCTCCCTGAGAGAGAGGGACTGAGAGACACCACTCAGTGTACAGATATCTCCCTCAGAGACAGGGACTGAGAGACACCACTCAGAGTACAGATATCTCCCTGAGAGAGAGGGACTGAGAGACACCACTCAGTGTACAGATATCTCCCTGAGAGAGAGGGACTGTGAGACACCACTCAGTGCACAGATATCTCCCTGAGAGAGAGGGGCTGAGAGACACCAGTCAGTGTACAGATATCTCCCTGAGAGAGAGGGACTGAGAGACACCACTCAGTGTACAGATATCTCCCTGAGAGACACCACTCACTGTACATTAAGCTCACTGAGAGACAGGGACTGAGAGACACCAGTCAGTGTACAGATATCTCCCTGAGAGACAGGGACTGAGAGACACCACTCAGTGTACAGATACCTCCCTGAGAGAGAGGGACTGAGAGACACCAGTCAGTGTACAGATATCTCCCTGAGAGACAGGGACTGAGAGACACCACTCAGTGTACAGATATCTCCCTGAGAGACAGGGACTGAGAGACACCAGTCAGAGTACAGATATCTCCCTGAGAGAGAGGGACTGAGAGACACCACTCACCGTACAGCTATCTCCCTGAGAGACAGGGACTGAGAGACACCACTCATTGTACAGATATCTCCCTGAGAGAGAGGGACTGAGAGACACCACTCAGTGTACAGATATCTCCCTGAGAGACAGGGACTGAGAGGCACCAGTCAGTGTACATATATCTCCCTGAGAGAGAGGGACTGAGAGACACCAGACAGTGTACAGATATCTCCCTGAGAGAGAGGGACTGTGAGACACCACTCAGTGTACATAAAGCTCCCTGAGAGACAGGGACTGAGAGACACCAGTCAGTGTACAGATATCTCCCTGAGAGACACCACTCAGTGTACATAAAGCTCCCTGAGAGACAGGGACTGAGAGACACCACTCAGTGCACAGATATATCCCTGAGAGAGAGGGACTGAGAGACACCAGTCAGTGTACATATATGTCCCTGAGAGACAGGGGCTGTGAGACACCACTCAGTGTACAGATATCTCCCTGAGAGAGAGGGACTGAGAGACACCAGTCAGTGTCCATATATCTCCCTGAGAGACAGGGACTGAGAGACACCACTCAGTGTACAGATATCTCGCTGAGAGAGAGGGACTGAGAGACACCATTCAGTGTACAGATATCTCCCTGAGACACAGGAACTGAGAGACACCACTCAGTGTACAGATATCTCCCTGAGAGAGAGGGACTGAGAGACACCACTCAGTGTACAGATATCTCCCTGAGAGACAAGGACTGAGAGACACCAGTCAGTGTACATATATCTCCCTGAGAGAGAGGGACTGAGAGACACCACTCAGTGTACAGATATCTCCCTGAGAGACAGGGACTGAGAGACACCAGTCAGTGTACAGATATCTCCCTGAGAGAGAGGGACTGTGAGACACCACTCAGTGCACAGATATCTCACTGAGAGAGAGGGGCTGAGAGACAACAGTCAGTGTACAGATATCTCCCTGAGAGAGAGGGACTGAGAGACAACAATCAGTGTACAGATATCTCCCTGAGAGACACCACTCAGTGTACATAAAGCTCCCTGAGAGACAGGGACTGAGAGACACCAGTCAGTGTACAGATATCTCCCTGAGAGACAGGGACTGAGAGACACCACTCAGTGTACAGATACCACCCTGAGAGTGAGGGACTGAGAGACACCAGTCAGTGTACAGATATCTCCCTGAGAGAGAGGGACTGAGAGACACCACTCAGTGTACAGATATCTCCCTGAGAGACAGGGACTGAGAGACAGCAGTCAGAGTACAGATATCTCCCTGAGAGAGAGGGACTGAGGGACACCACTCACTGTACAGATATCTCCCTGAGAGACAGGGACTGAGAGACACCACTCATTGTACAGATATCTCCCTGAGAGACAGGGACTGAGAGACACCACTCAGTGTACAGATATCTCCTTGAGAGACAGGGACTGAGAGACACCAGTCAGTGTACATATATCTCCCTGAGAGACAGGGACTGAGAGGCACCAATCAGTGTACAGATACCTCCCTGAGAGAGAGGGACTGAGAGACACCAGTCAGTGTACATATATCTCCCTGAGAGAGAGGGACTGAGAGACACCACTCAGTGTACAGATATCTCCCTGAGAGAGAGGGACTGAGAGACACCACTCAGTGTACAGATATCTCCCTGAGAGAGAGGGACTGAGAGACACCAGACAGTGTACAGATATCTCCCTGAGAGACAGTGGCTGTGAGACACCACTCAGTGTACAGATATCTCCCTGAGAGAGAGGGACTGAGAGACACCAGTCAGTGACCAGATATCTCCCTGAGAGAGAGGGACTGAGAGACATCAGTCAGTGTACATATATCTCCCTGAGAGACTGGGACTGAGAGACACCACTCAGTGTACATATATCTCGCTGAGAGAGAGGGACTGAGAGACACCGCTCAGTGTACAGATATCTCCCTGAGAGAGAGGGACTGAGAGACACCAGTCTGTGTACAGATATCTCCCTGAGAGAGAGGGACTGAGAGACACCACTCAGTGTACAGATATCTCCCTCAGAGACAGGGACTGAGAGACACCAGTCAGAGTACAGATATCTCCCTGAGAGAGAGGGACTCAGAGACACCACTCAGTGTACAGATATCTCCCTGAGAGACAGGGACTGAGAGACACCAGTCAGTGTACAGATATCTCCCTGAGAGAAAGGGACTGTGAGACACCAGTCAGTGTACAGATATCTCCCTGAGAGAGAGGGACTGAGAGACACCACTCAGTGTACAGATATCTCCCTAAGAGAGAGGGACTGAGAGACAACACTCAGTGTACAGATATCTCCCTGAGAGACACCACTCAGTGTACATAAAGCTCCCTGAGAGACAGGGACTGACAGACACCAGTCAGTGTGCAGATATCTCCCTGAGAGACAGGGACTGAGAGACACAACTCAGTGTACAGATACCACCCTGAGAGAGAGGGACTGAGAGACACCAGTCAGTGTACAGATATCTCCCTGAGAGAGAGGGACTGAGAGACACCACTCAGTGTACAGATATCTCCCTGAGAGACAGGGACTGAGAGACACCAGTCAGAGTACAGATATCTCCCTGAGAGAGAGGGACTGAGAGACACCACTCAGTGTACAGATATCTCCCTGAGAGACAGGGACTGAGAGACACCAGTCAGTGTACAGATATCTCCCTGAGAGAGAGGGACTGTGAGACACCACTCAGTGTACATAAAGCTCCCTGAGAGACAGGGACTGAGAGACACCAGTCAGTGTACAGATATCTCCCTGAGAGACACCACTCAGTGTACATAAAGCTCCCTGAGAGACAGGGACTGAGAGACACCAGTCAGTGTACAGGTATCTCCCTGAGAGAGAGGGACTGTGAGACACCAGTCAGTGTACAGATATCTCCCTGAGAGAGAGGGACTGAGAGACAGCACTCAGTGTATAGATATCTCCCTGACAGACAGGGACTGAGAGACACCAGACAGTGCACAGATATCTCCCTGAGAGACAGGGGCTGTGAGACACCACTCAGTGTACAGATATCTCCCTGAGAGAGAGGAACTGAGAGACACCAGTCAGCGTTACAGATATCTCCCTGAGAGAGGGGGACTGAGAGACACCAGTCAGTGTACATATATCTCCCTGAGAGACAGGGACTGAGAGACACCACTCAGTGTACAGATATCTCCCTGAGAGAGAGGAACTGAGAGACACCAGTCAGTGTACAGATATCTCCCTGAGAGAGAGGGACTGAGAGACACCACTCAGTGTACAGATATCTCCCTCAGAGACAGGGACTGAGAGACACCACTCAGAGTACAGATATCTCCCTGAGAGAGAGGGACTGAGAGACACCACTCAGTGTACAGATATCTCCCTGAGAGAGAGGGACTGTGAGACACCACTCAGTGCACAGATATCTCCCTGAGAGAGAGGGGCTGAGAGACACCAGTCAGTGTACAGATATCTCCCTGAGAGAGAGGGACTGAGAGACACCACTCAGTGTACAGATATCTCCCTGAGAGACACCACTCACTGTACATTAAGCTCACTGAGAGACAGGGACTGAGAGACACCAGTCAGTGTACAGATATCTCCCTGAGAGACAGGGACTGAGAGACACCACTCAGTGTACAGATACCTCCCTGAGAGAGAGGGACTGAGAGACACCAGTCAGTGTACAGATATCTCCCTGAGAGACAGGGACTGAGAGACACCACTCAGTGTACAGATATCTCCCTGAGAGACAGGGACTGAGAGACACCAGTCAGAGTACAGATATCTCCCTGAGAGAGAGGGACTGAGAGACACCACTCACCGTACAGCTATCTCCCTGAGAGACAGGGACTGAGAGACACCACTCATTGTACAGATATCTCCCTGAGAGAGAGGGACTGAGAGACACCACTCAGTGTACAGATATCTCCCTGAGAGACAGGGACTGAGAGGCACCAGTCAGTGTACATATATCTCCCTGAGAGACAGGGACTGAGAGACACCACTCAGTGTACAGATACCTCCCTGAGAGAGAGGGACTGAGAGACACCAGTCAGTGTACATATATCTCCCTGAGAGAGAGGGACTTAGAGACACCAGTCAGTGTACAGATATCTCCCTGAGAGAGAGGGACTGAGAGACACCACTCATTGTATAGATATCTCCCTGACAGACAGGGACTGAGAGACACCAGTCAGTGTACAGATATCTCCCTGAGAGACAGGGGCTGTGCGACACCACTCAGTGTACAGATATCTCCCTGAGAGAGAGGCACTGAGAGACACCAGTCAGTGTACAGATATCTCCCTGAGAGAGAGGGACTGAGAGACACCAGTCAGTGTACAGATATCTCCCTGAGAGACAGGGACTGAGAGACACCACTCAGTGTACAGATACCTCCCTGAGAGAGAGGGACTGAGAGGCACCAGTCAGTGTACATATATGTCCCTGAGAGAGAGGGACTGAGAGACACCACTCAGTGTTCAGATATCTCCCTGAGAGAGAGGGACTGAGAGACACCACTCAGTGTACAGATATCTCCCTGAGAGACAGGGACTGAGAGACAAAAGTCAGTGTACAGATACCTCCCTGAGAGAGAGGGACTGAGAGACACCAGTCAGTGTACATATATCTCCCTGACAGACAGGGACTGAGAGACACCACTCAGTGTACAGATATCTCCCTGAGAGAGAGGGACTGAGAGACAACACTCAGTGTACAGATATCTCCCTGAGAGAGAGGAACTGAGAGACACCAGTCAGTGTACAGATTTCTCCCTGAGAGACAGGGACTGTGAGACACCAGTCAGTGTACAGATATCTCCCTGAGAGAGTGGTACTGAGAGACACCACTCAGTGTACAGATATCTCCCTGAGAGACAGGGACTGAGAGACACCAGTCAGTGTACATATATCTCCCTGACAGACAGGGACTGAGAGACACCACTCAGTGTACAGATATCTCCCTGAGAGAGAGGGACTGAGAGACACCACTCAGTGTACAGATATCTCCATGAGAGAGAGGAACTGAGAGACACCAGTCAGTGTACAGATATCTCTCTGAGAGAGAGGGACTGTGAGACACCAGTCAGTGTACAGATATCTCCCTGAGAGAGAGGGACTGAGAGACACCAGTCAGTGTACATATATCTCCCTGAGAGACAGGGAATGAGAGACACCACTCAGTGCACAGATACCTCCCTGTGAGAGAGGGACTGAGAGACACCAGTCAGTGAACATATATCTCCCTGAGAGAGAGGGACTGAAAGACACCACTCAGTGTACAGATATCTCCCTGAGAGACAGGGACTGAGAGACACCAGTCAGTGTACAGATACCTCCCTGAGAGAGAGGGACTGAGAGACACCAGTCAGTGTACATATATCTCCCTGAGAGAGAGGGACTGAGAGACTCCAGTCAGTGTACAGATATCTCCCTGAGAGAGAGGGACTGAGAGACACCAGTCAGTGTACAGATATCTCCCTTAGAGAGAGGGACTGTGAGACACCACTCAGTGTACAGATATCTCCCTGAGAGACAGGGACTGAGAGACACCAGTCAGTGTACAGATATCTCCCTGAGAGAGAGGGACTGAGAGACACCTCTCAGTGTACAGATATCAACTTGAGAGACAGGGACTGAGAGACACCAGTCAGTGTACAGATATCTCCCTGAGAGAGAGGGACTGAGAGACACCAGTCAGTGTACAGATATCTCCCTGAGAGAGAGGGACTGATAGACACCCTTCAGTGTATAGATATCTCCCTGACAGACAGGGACTGAGAGACACCAGTCAGTGTACAGATATATCCCTGAGAGACAGGGGCTGTGAGACACCACTCAGTGTACAGATATCTCCCTGAGAGAGAGGGACTGAGAGACACCAGTCAGTGTATAGATATCTCCCTGAGAGAGAGGGAATGAGAGACACCAGTCAGTGTACATATATCTCCCTGAGAGACAGGGACTGAGAGACACCACTCAGTGTACAGATACCTCCCTGAGAGAGAGGGACTGAGAGGCACCAGTCAGTGTACATATATCTCCCTGAGAGAGATGGACTGAGAGACACCACTCAGTGTATAGATATCTCCCTGACAGACAGGGACCGAGAGACACCAGACAGTGCACAGATATCTCCCTGAGAGACAGGGGCTGTGAGACACCACTCAGTGTACAGATATCTCTCTGAGAGAGAGGGACTGAGAGACACCAGTCAGTGTACAGATATCTCCCTCAGAGACAGGGACTGAGAGACACCAGTCAGTGTACATATATCTCCCTGAGAGACAGGGACTGAGAGACACCACTCAGTGTACAGATATCTCCCTGAGAGAGAGGGACTGAGAGACACCACTCAGTGTACAGATATCTCCCTGAGAGAGAGGGACTGAGAGACACCAGTCAGTGTACAGATATCTCCCTGAGAGAGAGGGACTGAGAGACACCACTCAGTGTACAGATATCTCCCTCAGAGACTGGGACTGAGAGACACCAGTCAGAGTACAGATATCTCCCTGAGAGAGAGGGACTGAGAGACACCACTCAGTGCACAGATATCTCCCTGAGATAGAGGGACTGTGAGACACCACTCAGTGCACAGATATCTCCCTGAGAGAGAGGGGCTGTGAGACACCAGTCAGTGTACAGATATCTCCCTGAGAGAGAGGGACTGAGAGACACCACTCAGTGTACAGATATCTCCCTGAGAGACACCACTCAGTGTACATAAAGCTCATTGAGAGACAGGGACTGAGAGACACCAGTCAGTGTGCAGATATCTCCCTGAGAGACAGGGACTGAGAGACACCACTCAGTGTACAGATACCTCCCTGAGAGAGAGGGACTGAGAGACACCAGTCAGTGTACAGATATCTCCCTGAGAGACAGCGACTGAGAGACACCACTCAGTGTACAGATATCTCCCTGAGAGACAGGGACTGAGAGACACCAGTCAGAGTACAGATATCTCCCTGAGAGAGAGGGACTGAGAGACACCACTCACCGTACATATATCTCCCTGAGAGACAGGGACTGAGAGACACCAGTCAGTGTACATATATCTCCCTGTGAGAGTGGGACTGAGAGACACCACTCAGTGCACAGATATCTCCCTGAGAGAGAGGGACTGAGAGACACCAGTCAGCGTACAGATATCAGTCCCCAGGTCCGGATGGGATCTATCCCAGGTTACTGAGGGAAGCGAGAGAGGAAATAGCTGGGGCCTTAACAGATATCTTTGCAGCATCCTTAAACACGGGTGAGGTCCCGGAGGACTGGAGAATTGCTAATGTTGTCCCCTTGTTTAAGAAGGGTAGCAGGGATAATCCAGGTAATTATAGACCGGTGAGCCTGACGTCAGTGGTAGGGAAGCTGCTGGAGAAGATACTGAGGGATAGGATCTATTCCCATTTGGAAGAAAATGGGCTCATCAGTGATAGGCAACATGGTTTTGTGCAGGGAAGGTCATGTCTTACCAACTTAATAGAATTCTTTGAGGAAGTGACAAAGTTGATTGATGAGGGAAGGGCTGTCGATGTCATATTCATGGACTTCAGTAAGGCGTTTGATTAGGTTCCCCATGGCAGGCTGATGGAGAAAGTGAAGGCGCTTGGGGTCCAAGGTGTACTAGCTAGATGGATAAAGAACTGGCTGGGCAACAGGAGACAGAGAGTAGCAGTAGAAGGGAGTTTCTCAAAATGGAGACGTGTGACCAGTGGTGTTCCACAGGGATCCGTGCTGGGACCACTGTTGTTTGTGATATACATTAATGATTTGGAGGAAAGTATAGGTGGACTGATTAGCAAGTTTGCAGACGACACTAAGATTGGTGGAGTAGCAGATAGTGAAGGGGACTGTCAGAGAATACAGCAGAATATAGATAGATTGGAGAGTTGGGCAGAGAAATGGCAGATGGAGTTCAATCAGGGCAAATGCGAGGTGATGCATTTTGGAAGATCCAATTCAAGAGTGAACTATACAGTAAATGGAAAAGTCCTGGGGAAAATTGATGTCCAGAGAGATTTGGGTGTTCAGGTCCACTGTTCCCTGAAGGTGGCAACGCAGGTAAATAGAGTGGTCAAGAAGGCATACGGCATGCTTTCCTTCATCGGACGGGGCATTGAGTACAAGAGTTGGCAGGTCATGTTACAGTTGTATAGGACTTTGGTTCGGCCACATTTGGAATACTGCGTACAGTTCTGGTCGCCACATTATCAAAAGGATGTGGATGCTTTGGAGAGGGTGCAGAGGAGGTTCACCAGGATGTTGCCTGGTATGGAGGGCTCTAGCTATGAAGAGAGGTTGAGCAGATTAGGATTATTTTCATTAGAAAGACGGAGGTTGAGGGGGGACCTGATTGAGGTGTACAAAATCATGAGAGGTATAGACAGGGTGGATAGCAAGAGGCTTTTTCCCAGAGTGGGGGTTTCAATTACTAGAGGACACGAGTTCAAAGTGAAAGGGGAAAAGTTTAGGGGGGATATGCGTGGAAAGTTCTTTACGCAGAGGGTGGTGTGCACCTGGAACGCGTTGCCAGCGGAGGTGGTAGATGCGGGCACGATGGAGTCTTTTAAGATGTATCTAGACAGACACATGAATGGGCAGGAAGAAAAGAGATACAGAACCTTAGAAAATAGGCGACATGTTTAGAGAGAGGATCTGGATCGGCGCAGGCTTGGAGGGCCGAAGGGCCTGTTCCTGTGCTGTAATTATCTTTGTTCTTTATCTTTGTTCTTTGTTCTATCTCCCTGAGAGAGAGGGACTGAGAGACACCAGTCAGTGTACAGATATCTCCCTGAGAGAGAGGGACTGTGAGAAACCACTCAGTGTACAGATATCTCCCTGAGAGAGAGGGACTGAGAGACACCAGTCAGTGTACAGATATCTCCCTGAGAGAGAGGGACTGAGAGACACCAGTCAGTGTACAGATATCTCCCTGAGAGACAGGGACTGAGAGACACCAGTCATTGTACAGATATCTCCCTGAGAGAGAGGGACTGAGAGACACCAGTCAGTGTACAGATATCTCCCTGAGAGAGAGGGACTGTGAGACACCACTCAGTGTACAGATATCTCCCTGAGAGACAGGGACTGAGAGACACCAGTCAGTGTACAGATATCTCCCTGAGAGAGAGGGACTGAGAGACACCACTCAGTGTACAGATTTCTCCCTGAGAGACAGGGACTGAGAGACACCAGTCAGTGTACAGATTTCTCCCTGAGAGACAGGGACTGAGAGACACCAGTCAGTGTACAGATATCTCCCTGAGAGACAGGGGCTGTGAGACACCACTCAGTGTACAGATATCTCCCTGAGAGAGAGGGACTGAGAGACACCAGTCAGTGTACAGATATCTCCCTGAGAGAGAGGGACTGAGAGACATCAGTCAGTGTACAGATATCTCCCTGAGAGACAGGGACTGAGAGACACCAGTCAGAGTACAGATATCTCCCTGAGAGACAGGGACTGAGAGACACCATTCAGTCTACAGATATCTCCCTGAGAGACAGGAACTGAGAGACCCCACTCAATGTACAGATATCTCCCTGAGAGAGAGGGACTGAGAGACACCACTCAGCGTACAGATATCTCCCTGAGAGACAAGGACTGAGAGACATCAGTCAGTGTACATATATCTCCCTGAGAGACAGGGACTGAGAGACACCACTCAGTGTACAGATACCTTCCTGAGAGAGGGACTGAGAGACACCAGTCAGTGTACATATATCTCCCTGA
This sequence comes from Heterodontus francisci, assembly GCF_036365525.1. Lineage (NCBI taxonomy): Eukaryota > Metazoa > Chordata > Chondrichthyes > Heterodontiformes > Heterodontidae > Heterodontus > Heterodontus francisci. The sequence goes on along the minus strand of NC_090384.1, from coordinate 8,231,407 downwards.
GAGACAGGGACTGAGAGACACCAGTCAGTGTACAGATATCTCCCTGAGAGAGAGGGACTGAGAGACACCACTCAGTGTACAGATATCTCCCTGAGAGAGAGGGACTGAGAGACACTAGTCAGCGTACAAATATCTCCCTGAGAGAGAGGGAATGAGAGACACCAGTCAGTGGACAGATATCTCCCTGAGAGACAGGGACTGAGAGACACCACTCAGTGTACAGATATCTCCCTGAGAGAGAGGGACTGAGAGACACCAGTCAGTGTACAGATATCTCCCTGAGAGAGAGGGACTGAGAGACACCAGTCAGTGTACATATATCTCCCTGAGACACAGGGACTGAGAGACACCACTCAGTGTTCAGATATCTCCCTGAGAGAGAGGGACTGAGAGACACCACTCAGTGTACAGATATCTCCCTGAGAGACAGGGACTGAGAGACACCACTCAGTGTACAGATAACTCCCTGAGAGAGAGGGACTGAGAGACACCAGTCAGTGTACAGATATCTCGGTGAGAGAGAGGGACTGAGAGACACCAGTCAGTGTACATATATCTCCCTGAGACACAGGGACTGAGAGACACCACTCAGTGTTCAGATATCTCCCTGAGAGAGAGGGACTGAGAGACACCAGTCAGTGTACAGATATCTCCCTGAGAGACAGGGACTGAGAGACACCAGTCAGTGTACAGATACCTCCCTGAGAGAGAGGGACTGAGAGACACCAGTCAGTGTACATATATCTCCCTGAGAGACAGGGACTGAGAGACACCACTCAGTGTACAGATATCTCCCTGAGAGAGAGGGACTGAGAGACACCAGTCAGTGTACAGATATCTCTCTGAGAGAGAGGGACTGTGAGACACCAGTCAGTGTACAGATATCTCCCTGAGAGAGAGGGACTGAGAGACACCACTCAGTGTACAGATATCTCCCTGAGAGAGAGGGACTGAGAGACACCAGTCAGTGTACAGATATCTCTCTGAGAGAGAGGGACTGTGAGACACCAGTCAGTGTACAGATATCTCCCTGAGAGAGAGGGACTGAGAGACACCACTCAGTGTACAGATATCTCCCTGAGAGAGAGGGACTGAGAGACACCAGTCAGTGTACAGATATCTCTCTGAGAGAGAGGGACTGTGAGACACCAGTCAGTGTACAGATATCTCCCTGAGAGACAGGGACTGAGAGACACCAGTCAGTGTACAGATATCTCCCTGAGAGAGAGCGACTGAGAGACACCAGTCAGTGTACAGATATCTCCCTGAGAGAGAGGGACTGAGAGACACCAGTCAGTGTACAGATATCTCTCTGAGAGAGAGGGACTGTGAGACACCAGTCAGTGTACAGATATCTCTCTGAGAGAGAGGGACTGTGAGACACCAGTCAGTGTACAGATATCTCCCTGAGAGAGAGGGACTGAGAGACACCAGTCAGTGTACAGATATCTCCCTGAGAGACAGGGACTGAGAGACACCAGTCAGTGTACAGATATCTCCGTGAGAGACAGGTACTGAGAGACACCACTCAGTGTACAGATATCTCCCTGAGAGACAGGGACTGAGAGACAGCAGTCAGTGTACAGATATCTCCCTGAGAGACAGGGACTGAGAGACACCACTCAGTGTACAGATATCTCCCTGAGAGACAGGGACTGAGAGACACCACTCAGTGTACAGATACCTCCCTGAGAGAGAGGGACTGAGAGACACCACTCAGTGTACAGATATCTACCTGAGAGACAGGGACTGAGAGACACCACTCAGTGTGCAGATATCTCCCTGAGAGAGAGGGACTGAGAGACACCACTCAGTGTACAGATATCTCCATGAGAGAGAGGGTCTGAGAGACACCAGTCAGCGTACAGATATCTCCCTGAGAGAGAGGGACTGAGAGACACCAGTCAGTGTACAGATATCTCCCTGAGAGAGAGGGACTGTGAGACACCACTCAGTGTACAGATATCTCCCTGAGAGACAGGGACTGAGAGACACCAGTCAGTGTACAGATATCTCCCTGAGAGAGTGGGACTTAGAGACACCACTCAGTGTACAGATATCTCCCTGAGAGACAGGGACTGAGAGACACCAGTCAGTGTACAGATATCTCCCTGAGAGAGAGGGACTGAGAGACACCACTCAGTGTACAGATTTCTCCCTGAGAGACAGGGACTGAGAGACACCAGTCAGTGTACAGATATCTCCCTGAGAGACAGGGGCTGTGAGACACCACTCAGTGTACAGATATCTCCCTGAGAGAGAGGGACTGAGAGACACCAGTCAGTGTACAGATATCTCCCTGAGAGAGAGGGACTGAGAGACACCAGTCAGTGCACATATATGTCCCTGAGAGACAGGGACTGAGAGACACCACTCAGTGGACAGATACCTCCCTGAGAGAGAGGGACTGAGAGACACCAGTCAGTGTACAGATATCTCCCTGAGAGAGAGGGAATGAGAGACACCATTCAGTGTACAGATATCTCCCTGAGAGTCAGGAACTGAGAGACGCCACTCAGTGTACAGATATCTCCCTGAGAGAGAGGGACTGAGAGACACCACTCAGTGTACAGATATCTCCCTGAGAGACAAGGACTGAGAGACACCAGTCAGTGTACATATATCTCCCTGAGAGACAGGGACTGAGAGACACCACTCAGTGTCGAGATACCTCCCCGAGAGAGAGGGACTGAGAGACACCAGTCAGTGTACATATATCTCCCTGAGAGACAGGGACTGAGAGACACCAGTCAGTGTACAGATATCTCCCTGAGAGAGAGGGACTGAGAGACACCACTCAGTGTACAGATATCTCCCTGAGAGAGAGGGACTGAGAGACACCACTCAGTGTACATAAAGCTCCCTGAGAGACAGGGACTGAGAGACACCAGTCAGTGTACAGATATCTCCCTGAGAGACACCACTCAGTGTACATAAAGCTCCCTGAGAGACAGGGACTGAGAGACACCAGTCAGTGTACAGATATCTCCCTGAGAGAGAGGGACTGTGAGACACCAGTCAGTGTACAGATATCTCCCTGAGAGAGAGGGACTGAGAGACACCACTCAGTGTATAGATATCTCCCTGAGAGACAGGGGCTGTGAGACACCACTCAGTGTACAGATATCTCCCTGAGAGAGAGGGACTGAGAGACACCAGTCAGTGTACAGTTATCTCCCTGAGAGAGAGGGACTGAGAGGCACCAGTCAGTGTACATATATCTCCCTGAGAGACAGGGACTGAGAGACACCACTCAGTGTACAGATATCTCCCTGAGAGAGAGGGACTGAGAGACACCACTCAGTGTACAGATATCTCCCTCAGAGACAGGGACTGATAGACACCAGTCAGTGTACATATATCTCCCTGAGAGACAGGGACTGAGAGACACCACTCAGTGTACAGATACCTCCCTGAGAGAGACGGACTGAGAGACACCAGTCAGTGTACAGATATCTCCCTGAGAGAGAGGGACTGAGAGACACCACTCAGTGTACAGATATCTCCCTGATAGAGAGGGACTGAGAGACACCAGTCAGTGTACAGATATTTCCCTGAGAGAGAGGGACTGAGAGACACCACTCAGTGTACAGATATCTCCCTCAGAGACAGGGACTGATAGACACCAGTCAGTGTACATATATCTCCCTGAGAGACAGGGACTGAGAGACACCACTCAGTGTACAGATACCTCCCTGAGAGAGAGGGACTGAGAGACACCAGTCAGTGTACATATATTTCCCTGAGAGAGAGGGACTGAGAGACACCAGTCAGTGTACAGATATCTCCCTGAGAGAGAGGGACTGAGAGACACCAGTCAGTGTACAGGTATCTGCCTGAGAGAGAGGGACTGTGAGACACCACTCAGTGTACAGATATCTCCCTGAGAGACAGGACTGAGAGACACCAGTCAGTGTACAGATATTTCCCTGAGAGAGAGGGACTGAGAGACACCACTCAGTGTACAGATATCTCCCTGAGAGACAGGGACTGAGAGACACCAGTCAGTGTACAGATATCTCCCTGAGAGAGAGGGACTGTGAGACACCACTCAGTGCACAGATATCTCCCTGAGAGACAGGGACTGAGAGACACCAGTCAGTGTACGGATAACTCCCTGAGAGAGAGGGACTGATAGACACCACTCAGTGTATAGATATCTCCCTGACAGACAGGGACTGAGAGACACCAGTCAGTGTACAGAAATCTCCCTGAGAGACTGGGGCTGTGAGACACCACTCAGTGTACAGATATCTCCCTGAGAGAGAGGGACTGAGAGACACCAGTCAGTGTACATATATCTCCCTGAGAGACAGGGACTGAGAGACACCAGTCAGTGTACATATATCTCCCTGAGAGACAGGGACTGAGAGACACCAGTCAGTGTACAGATATCTCCCTGAGAGAGAGGGACTGAGAGACACCACTCAGTGTACAGATATCTCCCTGAGAGAGAGGGACTGAGAGACACCACTCAGTGTACATAAAGCTCCCTGAGAGACAGGGACTGAGAGACACCAGTCAGTGTACAGATATCTCCCTGAGAGACACCACTCAGTGTACATAAAGCTCCCTGAGAGACAGGGACTGAGAGACACCAGTCAGTGTACAGATATCTCCCTGAGAGAGAGGGACTGTGAGACACCAGTCAGTGTACAGATATCTCCCTGAGAGAGAGGGACTGAGAGACACCACTCAGTGCATAGATATCTCCCTGACAGACAGGGACTGAGAGACACCAGACAGTGTACAGATATCTCCCTGAGAGACAGGGGCTGTGAGACACCACTCAGTGTACAGATATCTCCCTGAGAGAGAGGGACTGAGAGACACCAGTCAGTGTACAGATATCTCCCTGAGAGAGAGGGACTGAGAGGCACCAGTCAGTGTACATATATCTCCCTGAGAGACAGGGACTGAGAGACACCACTCAGTGTACAGATATCTCCCTGAGAGAGAGGGACTGAGAGACACCACTCAGTGTACAGATATCTCCCTGAGAGAGAGGGACTGAGAGACACCAGTCAGTGTACAGATATCTCCCTGAGAGAGAGGGACTGAGAGACACCACTCAGTGTGCAGATATCTCCCTCAGAGACAGGGACTGATAGACACCAGTCAGTGTACATATATCTCCCTGAGAGACAGGGACTGAGAGACACCACTCAGTGCACAGATACCTCCCTGAGAGAGAGGGACTGAGAGACACCAGTCAGTGTACGTATATCTCCCTGAGAGAGAGGGACTGAGAGACACCAGTCAGTGTACAGATATCTCCCTGAGAGAGAGGGACTGAGAGACACCAGTCAGTGTACAGATATCTCCCTGAGAGAGAGGGACTGTGAGACACCACTCAGTGTACAGATATCTCGCTGAGAGACAGGGACTGAGAGACACCAGTCAGTGTACAGATATTTCCCTGAGAGAGAGGGACTGAGAGACACCACTCAGTGTACAGATATCTCCCTGAGAGACAGGGACTGAGAGACACCAGTCAGTGTACAGATATCTCCCTGAGAGAGAGGGACTGTGAGAGACCACACAGTGTACAGATATCTCCCTGAGAGACAGGGACTGAGAGACACCAGTCAGTGTACAGATATCTCCCTGAGAGAGAGGGACTGAGAGACACCACTCAGTGTATAGATATCTCCCTGACAGACAGGGACTGAGAGACACCAGTCAGTGTACAGAAATCTCCCTGAGAGACAGGGGCTGTGAGACACCACTCAGTGTACAGATATCTCCCTGAGAGAGAGGGACTGAGAGACACCAGTCAGTGTACAGATATCTCCCTGAGAGAGAGGGACTGAGAGACAGCAGTCAGTGTACATATATCTCTCTGAGAGAGAGGGACTGAGAGACAGCAGTCAGTGTTCAGATATCTCCCTGAGAGAGAGGGACTGAGAGACACCACTCAGTGTACAGATATCTGCCTGAGAGACACCACTCAGTGTACATAAAGCTCACTGAGAGACAGGGACTGAGAGACACCACTCATTGTACAGATATCTCCCTGAGAGAGAGTGACTGAGAGACACCACTCGGTGTACAGATATCTCCCTGAGAGAGAGGGACTGAGAGACACCAGTCAGTGTACATATATCTCCCTGAGAGACAGGGACTGAGAGACACCACTCAGTGTACAGATACCTCCCTGAGAGAGAGGCACTGAGAGACACCAGTCAGTGTACATATATCTCCCGGAGAGAGAGGGACTGAGAGACACCAGTCAGTGGACAGATATCTCCCTGAGAGAGAGGGACTGAGAGACACCACTCAGTGTATAGATATCTCCCTGACAGACAGGGACTGAGAGACACCAGTCAGTGTACAGATATCTCCCTGAGAGACAGGGGCTGTGAGACACCGCTCAGTGTACAGATATCTCCCTGAGAGACAGGGACTGCGAGACACTAGTCAGTGTACAGATACCTCCCTGAGAGAGAGGGACTGAGAGACACCAGTCGGTGTACATATATCTCCCTGAGAGACAGGGACTGAGAGACACCACTCAGTGTACAGAAATCTCCCTGAGAGAGAGGGACTGAGAGACACCACTCAGTGTACAGATATCTCCCTGAGAGAGACGGACGGTGAGACACCAGTCAGTGTACAGATATCTCCCTGAGAGAGAGGGACTGAGAGACACCACTCAGTGTACAGATATCTCCCTGAGAGACAGGGACTGAGAGACACCAGTCAGTGTACATATATCTCCCTGAGAGACAGAGAATGAGAGACACCAGTCAGTGTACATATATCTCCCTGAGAGAGAGGGACTGAGAGACACCACTCAGTGAACAGATATCTCCCTGAGAGACAGGGACTGAGAGACACCAGTCAGTGTACATATATCTCCCTGAGAGAAAGGGACTGAGAGACACCACTCAGTGTACAGATACCTCCCTGAGAGAGAGGGACTGAGAGACACCAGTCAGTGTACATATATCTCCCTGAGAGAGAGGGACTGAGAGACACCAGTCAGTGTACTGATATCTCCCTGAGAGACAGGGACTGAGAGACACCACTCAGTGTACAGATACCTCCCTGAGAGAGAGGGGCTGAGAGGCACCAGTCAGTGTACATATATGTCCCTGAGAGAGAGGGACTGAGAGACACCACTCAGTGTTCAGATATCTCCCTGAGAGAGAGGGACTGAGAGACACCACTCAGTGTACAGATATCTCCCTGAGAGACAGGGACTGTGAGACACCAGTCAGTGTACAGATATCTCCCTGAGAGACAGGGACTGAGAGACACCAGTCAGTGTACATATATCTCCCTGAGAGACAGGGACTGAGAGACACCACTCAGTGTACAGATACCTCCCTGAGAGAGAGGGACTGAGAGACACCAGTCAGTGTACATATATCTCCCTGAGAGAGAGGGACTGAGAGACACCAGTCAGTGTACAGATATCTCCCTGAGAGAGAGGGACTGAGAGACACCAGTCAGTGTACAGATATCTCCCTGAGAGAGAGGGACTGTGAGACACCACTCAGTGTACAGATATCTCCCTGAGAGAGAGGGACTGTGAGACACCAGTCAGTGTACAGATATTTCCCAGAGAGAGAGGGACTGAGAGACACCACTCAGTGTACAGATATCTCCCTGAGAGACAGGGACTGAGAGACACCACTCAGTGTACAGATATCTCCCTGAGAGACAGGGACTGAGAGACACCAGTCAGTGTACATATATCTCCCTGAGAGACAGGGACTGAGAGACACCACTCAGTGTACAGATACCTCCCTGAGAGAGAGGGACTGAGAGACACCAGTCAGTGTACATATATCTCCCGGAGAGAGAGGGACTGAGAGACACCAGTCAGTGGACAGATATCTCCCTGAGAGAGAGGGACTGAGAGACACCACTCAGTGTATAGATATCTCCCTGACAGACAGGGACTGAGAGACACCAGTCAGTGTACAGATATCTCCCTGAGAGACAGGGGCTGTGAGACACCACTCAGTGTACAGATATCTCCCTGAGAGAGAGGGACTGAGAGACACCAGTCAGTGTACAGATATCTCCCTGAGAGAGAGGGACTGAGAGACACCAGTCAGTGTACAAATATCTCCCTGAGAGACAGGGACTGAGAGACACCACTCAGTGTACAGATACCTCCGTGAGAGAGAGGGACTGAGAGGCACCAGTCAGTGTACATATATGTCCCTGAGAGAGAGGGACTGAGAGACACCACTCAGTGTTCAGATATCTCCCTGAGAGAGAGGGACTGAGAGACACCACTCAGTGTACAGATATCTCCCTGAGAGACAGGGACTGTGAGACACCAGTCAGTGTACAGATACCTCCCTGAGAGAGAGGGACTGAGAGACACCAGTCAGTGTACATATATCTCCCTGAGAGACAGGGACTGAGAGACACCACTCAGTGTACAGAAATCTCCCTGAGAGACAGGGACTGAGAGACACCACTCTGTGTACAGATATCTCCCTGAGGGAGACGGACGGTGAGACACCAGTCAGTGTACAGATATCTCCCTGAGAGAGAGGGACTGAGAGACACCACTCAGTGTACAGATATCTCCCTGAGAGACAGGGACTGAGAGACACCAGTCAGTGTACATATATCTCCCTGAGAGACAGGGAATGAGAGACACCAGTCAGTGTACATATATCTCCCTGAGAGAGAGGGACTGAGTGACACCACTCAGTGTACAGATATCTCCCTGAGATACAGGGACTGAGAGAAACCAGTCAGTGTACATATATCTCCCTGAGAGACAGGGACTGAGAGACACCACTCAGTGTACAGATACCTCCCTGAGAGAGAGGGACTGAGAGACACCAGTCAGTGTACAGATATCTCCCTGAGAGACAGGGACTGAGAGACACCACTCAGTGTACAGATACCTCCCTGAGAGAGAGGGACTGAGAGACACCACTCAGTGTTCAGATATCTCCCTGAGAGAGAGGGACTGAGAGGCACCACTCAGTGTTCAGATATCTCCCTGAGAGAGAGGGACTGAGAGGCACCAGTCAGTGTACATATATGTCCCTGAGAGAGAGGGACTGAGAGACACCACTCAGTGTTCAGATATCTCCCTGAGAGAGAGGGACTGAGAGGCACCAGTCAGTGTACATATATGTCCCTGAGAGAGAGGGACTGAGAGACACCACTCAGTGTTCAGATATCTCCCTGAGAGAGAGGGACTGAGAGACACCAGTCAGTGTACATATATCTCCCTGAGAGACAGGGAATGAGAGACACCACTCAGTGTACAGATACCTCCCTGAGAGAGAGAGACTGGGAGACACCAGTCAGTGTAGATATATCTCCCTGAGAGAGAGGGACTGAGAGACACCACTCAGTGTACAGATATCTCCCTGAGAGACAGGGACTGAGAGACACCAGTCAGTGTACATATATCTCCCTGAGAGACAGGGACTGAGAGACACCACTCAGTGTACAGATACCTCCCTGAGAGAGAGGGACTGAGAGACACCAGTCAGTGTACAGATATCTCCCTGAGAGAGAGGGACTGTGAGACACCACTCAGTGTACGGATATCTCCCTGAGAGACAGGGACTGAGAGACACCAGTCAGTGTACAGATATTTCCCTGAGAGAGAGGGACTGAGAGACACCACTCAGTGTACAGATATCTCCCTGAGAGACAGGGACTGAGAGACACCAGTCAGTGTACAGATATCTCCCTGAGAGAGAGGGACTGTGAGACACCACTCAGTGTACAGATATCTCCCTGAGAGACAGGGACTAAGAGACACCAGTCAGTGTACAGATATCTCCCTGAGAGAGAGGGACTGAGAGACACCACTCTGTGTATAGATATCTCCCTGACAGACAGGGACTGAGAGACACCAGTCAGTGTACAGAAATCTCCCTGAGAGACAGGGGCTGTGAGACACCAGTCAGTGTACAGATATCTCCCTGAGAGAGAGGGACTGAGAGACACCAGTCAGTGCACATATATCTCCCTGAGAGAGAGGGACTAAGAGACACCACTCAGTGTTCAGATATCTCCCTGAGAGAGAGGGACTGAGAGACACCACTCAGTGTACAGATATCTCCCTGAGAGACAGGGACTGAGAGACACCACTCAGTGTACAGATATCTCCCTGAGAGACAGGGACTGAGAGACACCAGTCAGTGTACATATATCTCCCTGAGAGACAGGGACTGAGAGACACCACTCAGTGTACAGATACCTCCCTGAGAGAGAGGGACTGAGAGACACCAGTCAGTGTACATATATCTCCCTGAGAGAGAGGGACTGAGAGACACCACTCAGTGTACATATATGTCCCTGAGAGAGAGGGACTGAGAGACACCACTCAGTGTTCAGATATCTCCCTGAGAGAGAGGGACTGAGAGACACCACTCAGTGTACAGATATCTCCCTGAGAGACAGGGACTGCGAGACACCAGTCAGTGTACAGATACCTCCCTGAGAGAGAGGGACTGAGAGACACCAGTCGGTGTACATATATCTCCCTGAGAGACAGGGACTGAGAGACACCACTCAGTGTACAGAAATCTCCCTGAGAGAGAGGGACTGAGAGACACCAGTCAGTGTACAGATATCTCCCTGAGAGAGAGGGACTGAGAGACACCACTCAGTGTATAGATATCTCCCTGAGAGACAGGGACTGAGAGACACCAGTCAGTGTACATATATCTCCCTGAGAGACAGAGAATGAGAGACACCAGTCAGTGTACATATATCTCCCTGAGAGAGCGGGACTGAGAGACACCACTCAGTGAACAGATATCTCCCTGAGAGACAGGGACTGAGAGACACCAGTCAGTGTACATATATCTCCCTGAGAGACAGGGACTGAGAGACACCACTCAGTGTACAGATACCTCCCTGAGAGAGAGGGACTGAGAGACACCAGTCAGTGTACATATATCTCCCTGAGAGAGAGGGACTGAGAGACACCAGTCAGTGTACAGATATCTCCCTGAGAGACAGGGACTGAGAGACACCACTCAGTGTACAGATACCTCCCTGAGAGAGAGGGGCTGAGAGGCACCAGTCAGTGTACATATATGTCCCTGAGAGAGAGGGACTGAGAGACACCACTCAGTGTTCAGATATCTCCCTGAGAGAGAGGGACTGAGAGACACCACTCAGTGTACAGATATCTCCCTGAGAGACAGGGACTGTGAGACACCAGTCAGTGTACAGATATCTCCCTGAGAGACAGGGACTGAGAGACACCAGTCAGTGTACATATATCTCCCTGAGAGAGAGGGACTAAGAGACACCACTCACTGTTCAGATATCTCCCTGAGAGAGAGGGACTGAGAGACACCACTCAGTGTACAGATATCTCCCTGAGAGACAGGGACTGAGAGACACCACTCAGTGTACAGATATCTCCCTGAGAGACAGGGACTGAGAGACACCAGTCAGTGTACATATATCTCCCTGAGAGACAGGGACTGAGAGACACCACTCAGTGTACAGATACCTCCCTGAGAGAGAGGGACTGAGAGACACCAGTCAGTGTACATATATCTCCCTGAGAGAGAGGGACTGAGAGACACCACTCAGTGTACATATATATCCCTGAGAGAGAGGGACTGAGAGACACCACTCAGTGTTCAGATATCTCCCTGAGAGAGAGGGACTGAGAGACACCACTCAGTGTACAGATATCTCCCTGAGAGACAGGGACTGCGAGACACCAGTCAGTGTACAGATACCTCCCTGAGAGAGAGGGACTGAGAGACACCAGTCGGTGTACATATATCTCCCTGAGAGACAGGGACTGAGAGACACCACTCAGTGTACAGAAATCTCCCTGAGAGAGAGGGACTGAGAGACACCAGTCAGTGTACAGATATCTCCCTGAGAGAGAGGGACTGAGAGACACCACTCAGTGTATAGATATCTCCCTGAGAGACAGGGACTGAGAGACACCAGTCAGTGTACATATATCTCCCTGAGAGACAGAGAATGAGAGACACCAGTCAGTGTACATATATCTCCCTGAGAGAGCGGGACTGAGAGACACCACTCAGTGAACAGATATCTCCCTGAGAGACAGGGACTGAGAGACACCAGTCAGTGTACATATATCTCCCTGAGAGACAGGGACTGAGAGACACCACTCAGTGTACAGATACCTCCCTGAGAGAGAGGGACTGAGAGACACCAGTCAGTGTACATATATCTCCCTGAGAGAGAGGGACTGAGAGACACCAGTCAGTGTACAGATATCTCCCTGAGAGACAGGGACTGAGAGACACCACTCAGTGTACAGATACCTCCCTGAGAGAGAGGGGCTGAGAGGCACCAGTCAGTGTACATATATGTCCCTGAGAGAGAGGGACTGAGAGACACCACTCAGTGTTCAGATATCTCCCTGAGAGAGAGGGACTGAGAGACACCACTCAGTGTACAGATATCTCCCTGAGAGACAGGGACTGTGAGACACCAGTCAGTGTACAGATATCTCCCTGAGAGACAGGGACTGAGAGACACCAGTCAGTGTACATATATCTCCCTGAGAGACAGGGACTGAGAGACACCTCTCAGTGTACAGATACCTCCCTGAGAGAGAGGGACTGAGAGACACCAGTCAGTGCACATATATCTCCCTGAGAGAGAGGGACTGAGAGACACCAGTCAGTGTACAGATATCTCCCTGAGAGAGAGGGACTGAGAGACACCAGTCAGTGTACAGATATCTCCCTGAGAGAGAGGGACTGTGAGACACCACTCAGTGTACAGATATCTCCCTGAGAGAGAGGGACTGTGAGACACCAGTCAGTGTACAGATATTTCCCAGAGAGAGAGGGACTGAGAGACACCACTCAGTGTACAGATATCTCCCTGAGAGACAGGGACTGAGAGACACCACTCAGTGTACAGATATCTCCCTGAGAGACAGGGACTGAGAGACACCAGTCAGTGTACATATATCTCCCTGAGAGACAGGGACTGAGAGACACCACTCAGTGTACAGATACCTCCCTGAGAGAGAGGGACTGAGAGACACCAGTCAGTGTACATATATCTCCCGGAGAGAGAGGGACTGAGAGACACCAGTCAGTGGACAGATATCTCCCTGAGAGAGACGGACTGGAGACACCACTCAGTGTATAGATATCTCCCTGACAGACAGGGACTGAGAGACACCAGTCAGTGTACAGATATCTCCCTGAGAGACAGGGGCTGTGAGACACCACTCAGTGTACAGATACCTCCCTGAGAGAGAGGGACTGAGAGGCACCAGTCAGTGTACATATATGTCCCTGAGAGAGAGGGACTGAGAGACACCACTCAGTGTTCAGATATCTCCCTGAGAGAGAGGGACTGAGAGACACCACTCAGTGTACAGATATCTCCCTGAGAGACAGGGACTGTGAGACACCAGTCAGTGTACAGATACCTCCCTGAGAGAGAGGGACTGAGAGATACCAGTCAGTGTACATATATCTCCCTGAGAGACAGGGACTGAGAGACACCACTCAGTGTACAGAAATCTCCCTGAGAGACAGGGACTGAGAGACACCACTCAGTGTACAGATATCTCCCTGAGAGAGACGGACGGTGAGACACCAGTCAGTGTACAGATATCTCCCTGAGAGAGAGGGACAGAGAGACACCACTCAGTGTACAGATATCTCCCTGAGAGACAGGGACTGAGAGACACCAGTCAGTGTACATATATCTCCCTGAGAGACAGGGAATGAGAGACACCAGTCAGTGTACATATATCTCCCTGAGAGAGAGGGACTGAGAGACACCACTCAGTGTACAGATACCTCCCTGAGAGAGAGGGACTGAGAGACACCAGTCAGTGTACATATATCTCCCTGAGAGAGAGGGACTGACAGACACCAGTCAGTGTACAGATATCTCCCTGAGAGACAGGGACTGAGAGACACCACTCAGTGTACAGATTCCTCCCTGAGAGAGAGGGACTGAGAGGCACCAGTCAGTGTACATATATGTCCCTGAGAGAGAGGGACTGAGAGACACCACTCAGTGTTCAGATATCTCCCTGAGAGAGAGGGACTGAGAGGCACCACTCAGTGTTCAGATATCTCCCTGAGAGAGAGGGACTGAGAGGCACCAGTCAGTGTACATATATGTCCCTGAGAGAGAGGGACTGAGAGACACCACTCAGTGTTCAGATATCTCCCTGAGAGAGAGGGACTGAGAGGCACCAGTCAGTGTACATATATGTCCCTGAGAGAGAGGGACTGAGAGACACCACTCAGTGTTCAGATATCTCCCTGAGAGAGAGGGACTGAGAGACACCAGTCAGTGTACATATATCTCCCTGAGAGACAGGGAATGAGAGACACCACTCAGTGTACAGATACCTCCCTGAGAGAGAGGGACTGGGAGACACCAGTCAGTGTAGATATATCTCCCTGAGAGAGAGGGACTGAGAGACACCACTCAGTGTACAGATATCTCCCTGAGAGACAGGGACTGAGAGACACCAGTCAGTGTACATATATCTCCCTGAGAGACAGGGACTGAGAGACACTACTCAGTGTACAGCTACCTCCCTGAGAGAGAGGGACTGAGAGACACCAGTCAGTGTACATATATCTCCCTGAGAGAGAGGGACTGAGAGACACCAGTCAGTGTACAGATATCTCCCTGAGAGAGAGGGACTGTGAGACACCACTCAGTGTACAGATATCTCCCTGAGAGACAGGGACTGAGAGACACCAGTCAGTGTACAGATATTTCCCTGAGAGAGAGGGACTGAGAGACACCACTCAGTGTACAGATATCTCCCTGAGAGACAGGGACTGAGAGACACCAGTCAGTGTACAGATATCTCCCTGAGAGAGAGGGACTGTGAGACACCACTCAGTGTACAGATATCTCCCTGAGAGACAGGGACTGAGAGACACCAGTCAGTGTACAGATATCTCCCTGAGAGAGAGGGACTGAGAGACACCACTCTGTGTATAGATATCTCCCTGACAGACAGGGACTGAGAGACACCAGTCAGTGTACAGAAATCTCCCTGAAAGACAGGGGCTGTGAGACACCACTCAGTGTACAGATATCTCCCTGAGAGAGAGGGACTGAGAGACACCAGTCAGTGCACATATATCTCCCTGAGAGAAAGGGACTAAGAGACACCACTCAGTGTTCAGATATCTCCCTGAGAGAGAGGGACTGAGAGACACCACTCAGTGTGCAGATATCTCCCTGAGAGACAGGGACTGAGAGACACCACTCAGTGTACAGATATCTCCCTGAGAGACAGGGACTGAGAGACACCAGTCAGTGTACATATATCTCCCTGAGAGACAGGGACTGAGAGACACCACTCAGTGTACAGATACCTCCCTGAGAGAGAGGGACTGAGAGACACCAGTCAGTGTACATATATCTCCCTGAGAGAGAGGGACTGAGAGACACCAGTCAGTGTACAGATATCTCCCTGAGAGAGTGGGACTGAGAGACACCAGTCAGTGTACAGATATCTCCCTGAGAGAGAGGGACTGTGAGACACCACTCAGTGTACATATATGTCCCTGAGAGACAGGGACTGAGAGACACCAGTCTGTGTACAGATATCCCCCTGAGAGAGAGGGACTGAGAGACACCACTCAGTGTACAGATATCTCCCTGAGAGACAGGGACTGAGAGACACCAGTCAGTGTACAGATATCTCCCTGAGAGAGAGGGACTGTGAGACACCACTCAGTGTACAGATATCTCCCTGAGAGACAGGGACTGAGAGACACCAGTCAGTGTACAGATATCTCCCTGAGAGAGAGGGACTGAGAGACACCACTCAGTGCATAGATATCTCCCTGACAGACAGGGACTGAGAGACACCAGTCAGTGTACAGAAATCTCCCTGAGAGACAGGGGCTGTGAGACACCACTCAGTGTACAGATATCTCCCTGAGAGAGAGGGACTGAGAGACACCAGTCAGTGTTCAGATATCTCCCTGAGAGAGAGGGACTGAGAGACACCACTCAGTGTACAGATATCTCCCTGAGAGACAGGGACTGAGAGACACCAGTCAGTGTACAGATACCCCCTGAGAGAGAGGGACTGAGAGACACCAGTCAGTGTACATATATCTCCCTGAGAGACAGGGACTGAGAGACACCACTCAGTGTACAGATATCTCCTTGAGAGAGAGGGACTGAGAGACACCACTCAGTGTACAGATATCTCCCTGACAGACAGGGACTGAGAGACACCAGCCAGTGTACAGATATCTCCCTGACAGAGAGGGACTGAGAGACACCACTCAGTGTACAGATATCTCCTTCAGACACAGGGACAGAGAGACACCAGTCAGAGTACAGATATCTCCCTGAGAGAGAGGGACTGAGAGACACCAATCAGTGTGCAGATATCTCCCTGAGAGACAGGGACTGAGAGACACCAGTCAGTGTACAGATATCTCCCTGTGAGAGAGGGACTGTGAGACACCACTCAGTGCACAGATATCTCCCTGAGAGAGTGGGGCTGAGAGACACCAGTCAGTGTACAGATATCTCCCTGAGAGAGAGGGACTGAGAGACACCACTCAGTGTACAGATATCTCCCTGAGAGAGAGGGACTGAGAGACACCAGTCAGTGTACAGATATCTCCCTGAGAGAGAGGGACTGAGAGACACCACTCAGTGTACAGATATCTCCCTGAGAGACAGGGACTGAGAGACACCAGTCAGAGTACAGATATCTCCCTGAGAGAGAGGGACTGAGAGACACCACTCACTGTACAGATATCTCCCTGAGAGACAGGGGACTGAAAGACACCACTCATTGTACAGATATCTCCCTGAGAGAGAGGGACTGAGAGACACCACTCAGTGTACAGATATCTCCCTGAGAGACAGGGACTGAGAGACACCAGTCAGTGTACAGATATCTCCCTGAGAGAGAGGGACTGAGAGACACCACTCAGTGTACAGAAACCTCCCTGAGAGAGAGGGACTGAGAGACACCAGTCAGTGTACATATATCTCCCGGAGAGAGAGGGACTGAGAGACACCAGTCAGTGTACAGATATCTCCCTGAGAGAGAGGGACTGAGAGACACCAGTCAGTGTACAGATATCTCCCTGACAGACAGGGACTGAGAGACACCAGTCAGTGTACAGATACCTCCCTGAGAGACAGGGGCTGTGAGACACCACTCAGTGTACAGATATCTCCCTGAGAGAGAGGGACTGAGAGACACCAGTCAGTGTACAGATATCTCCCTGAGAGAGAGGGACTGAGAGACACCAGTCGGTGTACAAATATCTCCCTGAGAGACAGGGACTGAGAGACACCACTCAGTGTACAGATACCTCCCTGAGAGAGAGGGACTGAGAGGCACCAGTCAGTGTACATATATGTCTGAGAGAGAGGGACTGAGAGACACCACTCAGTGTTCAGATATCTCCCTGAGTTAGAGGGACTGAGAGACACCACTCAGTGTACAGATATCTCCCTGAGAGACAGGGACTGTGAGACACCAGTCAGTGTACAGATACCTCCCTGAGAGAGAGGGACTGAGAGACACCAGTCAGTGTACATATATCTCCCTGAGAGACAGGGACTGAGAGACACCACTCAGTGTACAGATATCTCCCTGAGAGAGAGGGACTGAGAGACACCACTCAGTGTACAGATATCTCCCTGAGAGAGAGGGACTGAGAGACACCAGTCAGTGTACAGATATCTCCCTGAGAGAGAGGGACTGTGAGACACCAGTCAGTGTACAGATATTTCCCTGAGAGAGAGGGACTGAGAGACACCACTCAGTGTATAGATATCTCCCTGAGAGACAGGGACTGAGAGACACCAGTCAGTGTACATATATCTCCCTGAGAGACAGGGAATGAGAGACACCACTCAGTGTACAGATACCTCCCTGAGAGAGAGGGACTGAGAGACACCAGTCACTGTACAGATATCTCCCTGAGAGAGAGCGACTGAGAGACAACAGTCAGTGTACAAATATCTCCCTGAGAGACAGGGACTGAGAGACACCACTCAGTGTACAGATACCTCCCTGAGAGAGAGGGACTGAGAGGCACCAGTCAGTGTACATATATGTCCCTGAGAGAGAGGGACTGAGAGACACCACTCAGTGTACAGATATCTCCCTGAGAGAGAGGGACTGAGAGGCACCAGTTAGTGTACTTATATGTCCCTGAGAGAGAGGGACTGAGAGACACCACTCAGTGTTCAGATATCTCCCTGAGTTAGAGGGACTGAGAGACACCACTCAGTGTACAGATATCTCCCTGAGAGACAGGGACTGTGAGACACCAGTCAGTGTACACATACCTCCCTGAGAGAGAGGGACTGAGAGACACCAGTCAGTGTACATATATCTCCCTGAGAGACAGGGACTGAGAGACACCACTCAGTGTACAGATATCTCCCTGAGAGAGAGGGACTGAGAGACAACAGTCTGTGTACAGATATCTCCCTGAGAGAGAGGGACTGTGAGACACCAGTCAGTGTACAGATATCTCCCTGAGAGAGAGGGACTGAGAGACACCACTCAGTGTATAGATATCTCCCTGAGAGACAGGGACTGAGAGACACCAGTCAGTGTACATATATCTCCCTGAGAGACAGGGAATGAGAAACACCACTCAGTGTACAGATACCTCCCTGAGAGAGAGGGACTGACAGACACCAGTCAGTGTACAGATATCTCCCTGAGAGAGAGCGACTGAGAGACACCAGTCAGTGTACAAATATCTCCCTGAGAGACAGGGACTGAGAGACACCACTCAGTGTACAGATACCTCCCTGAGAGAGAGGGACTGAGAGGCACCAGTCAGTGTACATATATGTCCCTGAGAGAGAGGGACTGAGAGACACCACTCAGTGTACAGATATCTCCCTGAGAGACAGGGACTGAGAGACACCAGTCAGTGTACATATATCTCCCTTAGAGACAGGGACTGAGAGACACCACTCAGTGTACAGATACCTCCCTGAGAGAGAGGGACTGAGAGACACCAGTCAGTGTACAGATATCTCCCTGAGAGAGAGGGACTGTGAGACACCACTCAGTGTACAGATATCTCCCTGAGAGACAGGGACTGAGAGACACCAGTCAGTGTACAGATATTTCCCTGAGAGAGAGGGACTGAGAGACACCACTCAGTGTACAGATATCTCCCTGAGAGACAGGGACTGAGAGACACCAGTCAGTGTACAGATATCTCCCTGAGAGAGAGGGACTGTGAGACACCACTCAGTGTACAGATATCTCCCTGAGAGACAGGGACTGAGAGACACCAGTCAGTGTACAGATATCTCCCTGAGAGAGAGGGACTGAGAGACACCACTCAGTGTATAGATATCTCCCTGACAGACAGGGACTGAGAGACACCAGTCAGTGCACAGAAATCTCCCTGAGAGACAGGGGCTGTGAGACACCACTCAGTGTACAGATATCTCCCTGAGAGAGAGGGACTGAGAGGCACCACTCAGTGTACAGATATCTCCCTGAGAGACAGGGACTGAGAGACACCACTCAGTGTACAGATATCTCCCTGAGAGACAGGGACTGAGAGACACCAGTCAGTGTACATATATCTCCCTGAGAGACAGGGACTGAGAGACACCACTCAGTGTACAGATACCTCCCTGAGTGAGAGGGACTGAGAGACACCAGTCAGTGTACATATATCTCCCTGAGAAAGAGGGACTGAGAGACACCAGTCAGTGTACAGATATCTCCCTGAGAGAGAGGGACTGAGAGACACCAGTCAGTGTACAGGTATCTCCCTGAGAGAGAGGGACTGTGAGACACCACTCAGTGTACATATATGTCCCTGAGAGACAGGGACTGAGAGACACCAGTCTGTGTACAGATATCCCCCTGAGAGAGAGGGACTGAGAGACACCACTCAGTGTACAGATATCTCCCTGAGAGACAGGGACTGAGAGACACCAGTCAGTGTACAGATATCTCCCTGAGAGACAGGGACTGAGAGACACCAGTCAGTGTACAGATATCTCCCTGAGAGAGAGGGACTGAGAGACACCACTCAGTGCATAGATATCTCCCTGACAGACAGGGACTGAGAGACACCAGTCCGTGTACAGAAATCTCCCTGAGAGACAGGGGCTGTGAGACACCACTCAGTGTACAGATATCTCCCTGAGAGAGAGGGACTGAGAGACACCAGTCAGTGTACATATATCTCCCTGAGAGAGAGGGACTGAGAGACACCACTCAGTGTTCAGATATCTCCCTCAGACACAGGGACTGAGAGACACCAGTCAGTGTACAGATATCTCCCTGAGAGAGAGGGACTGAGAGACACCAATCAGTGTGCAGATATCTCCCTGAGAGACAGGGACTGAGAGACACCAGTCAGTGTACAGATATCTCCCTGTGAGAGAGGGACTGTGAGACACCACTCAGTGCACAGATATCTCCCTGAGAGAGAGGGGCTGAGAGGCACCAGTCAGTGTACAGTTATCTCCCTGAGAGAGAGGGACTGAGAGACACCAGTCAGTGTACAGATATCTCCCTGAGAGAGAGGGACTGAGAGACACCAGTCAGTGTACAGATATCTCCCTGAGAGAGAGGGACTGAGAGACACCACTCAGTGTACAGATATCTCCCTGAGAGAGAGGGACTGAGTGACACCACTCAGTGTACAGATATCTCCCTGAGAGACAGGGACTGAGAGACACCAGTCAGAGTACAGATATCTCCCTGAGAGAGAGGGACTGAGAGACACCACTCACTGTACAGATATCTCCCTGAGAGACAGGGGACTGAAAGACACCACTCATTGTACAGATATCTCCCTGAGAGAGAGGGACTGAGAGACACCACTCAGTGTACAGATATCTCCCTGAGAGACAGGGACTGAGAGACACCAGTCAGTGTACAGATATCTCCCTGAGAGAGAGGGACTGAGAGCCACACTCAGTGTACAGAAACCTCCCTGAGAGAGAGGGACTGAGAGACACCAGTCAGTGTACGTATATCTCCCGGAGAGAGAGGGACTGAGAGACACCAGTCAGAGTACAGATATCTCCCTGAGAGAGAGGGACTGAGAGACACCACTCAGTGTACAGATATCTCCCTGAGAGACAGGGACTGAGAGACACCAGTCAGTGTACAGATACCTCCCTGAGAGACAGGGGCTGTGAGACACCACTCAGTGTACAGATATCTCCCTGAGAGAGAGGGACTGAGAGACACCAGTCAGTGTACAGATATCTCCCTGAGAGAGAGGGACTGAGAGACACCAGTCAGTGTACAAATATCTCCCTGAGAGACAGGGACTGAGAGACACCACTCAGTGTATAGATACCTCCCTGAGAGAGAGGGACTGAGAGGCACCAGTCAGTGTACATATATGTCCCTGAGAGAGAGGGACTGAGAGACACCACTCAGTGTTCAGATATCTCCCTGAGTTAGAGGGACTGAGAGACACCACTCAGTGTACAGATATCTCCCTGAGAGACAGGGACTGTGAGACACCAGTCAGTGTACAGATACCTCCCTGAGAGAGAGGGACTGAGAGACACCAGTCAGTGTACATATATCTCCCTGAGAGACAGGGACTGAGAGACACCACTCAGTGTACAGATATCTCCCTGAGAGAGAGGGACTGAGAGACACCACTCAGTGTACAGATATCTCCCTGAGAGAGAGGGACTGAGAGACACCAGTCAGTGTACAGATATCTCCCTGAGAGAGAGGGACTGTGAGACACCAGTCAGTGTACAGATATCTCCCTGAGAGAGAGGGACCGAGAGACACCACTCAGTGTATAGATATCTCCCTGAGAGACAGGGACTGAGAGACACCAGTCAGTGTACATATATCTCCCTGAGAGACAGGGAATGAGAGACACCACTCAGTGTACAGATACCTCCCTGAGAGAGAGGGACTGAGAGACACCAGTCAGTGTACAGATATCTCCCTGAGAGAGAGCGACTGAGAGAAACCAGTCAGTGTACAAATATCTCCATGAGAGACAGGGACTGAGAGACACCACTCAGTGTACAGATACCTCCCTGAGAGAGAGGGACTGAGATGCACCAGTCAGTGTACATATATGTCCCTGAGAGAGAGGGACTGAGAGACACCACTCAGTGTACAGATATCTCCCTGAGAGAGAGGGACTGAGAGGCACCAGTTAGTGTACATATATGTCCCTGAGAGAGAGGGACTGAGAGACACCACTCAGTGTTCAGATATCTCCCTGAGTTAGAGGGACTGAGAGACACCACTCAGTGTACAGATATCTCCCTGAGAGACAGGGACTGTGAGACAACAGTCAGTGTACAGATACCTCCCTGAGAGAGAGGGACTGAGAGACACCAGTCAGTGTACATATATCTCCCTGAGAGACAGGGACTGAGAGACACCACTCAGTGTACAGATATCTCCCTGAGAGAGAGGGACTGAGAGACACCACTCAGTGTACAGATATCTCCCTGAGAGAGAGGGACTGAGAGGCACCAGTCTGTGTACAGATATCTCCCTGAGAGAGAGAGACTGTGCGACACCAGTCAGTGTACAGATATCTCCCTGAGAGAGAGGGACTGAGAGACACCACTCAGTGTATAGATATCTCCCTGAGAGACAGGGACTGAGAGACACCAGTCAGTGTACATATATCTCCCTGAGAGACAGGGAATGAGAGACACCACTCAGTGTACAGATACCTCCCTGAGAGAGAGGGACTGAGAGACACCAGTCAGTGTACAGATATCTCCCTGAGAGAGAGCGACTGAGAGACACCAGTCAGTGTACAAATATCTCCCTGAGAGACAGGGACTGAGAGACACCACTCAGTGTACAGATATCTCCCTGAGAGACAGGGACTGAGAGACACCAGTCAGTGTACATATATCTCCCTTAGAGAAAGGGACTGAGAGACACCACTCAGTGTACAGATACCTCCCTGAGAGAGAGGGACTGAGAGACACCAGTCAGTGTACAGATATCTCCCTGAGAGAGAGGGACTGTGAGACACCACTCAGTGTACAGATATCTCCCTGAGAGACAGGGACTGAGAGACACCAGTCAGTGTACAGATATTTCCCTGAGAGAGAGGGACTGAGAGACACCACTCAGTGTACAGATATCTCCCTGAGAGACAGGGACTGAGAGACACCAGTCAGTGTACAGATATCTCCCTGAGAGAGAGGGACTGTGAGACACCACTCAGTGTACAGATATCTCCCTGAGAGACAGGGACTGAGAGACACCAGTCAGTGTACAGATATCTCCCTGAGAGAGAGGGACTGAGAGACACCACTCAGTGTATAGATATCTCCCTGACAGACAGGGACTGAGAGACACCAGTCAGTGTACAGAAATCTCCCTGAGAGACAGGGGCTGTGAGACACCACTCAGTGTACAGATATCTCCCTGAGAGAGAGGGACTGAGAGACACCAGTCAGTGTACAGATATCTCCCTGAGAGACAGGGACTGAGAGACACCACTCAGTGTACAGATATCTCCCTGAGAGACAGGGACTGAGAGAAACCAGTCAGTGTACATATATCTCCCTGAGAGACAGGGACTGAGAGACACCACTCAGTGTACAGATATCTCCCTGAGAGACAGGGACTGAGAGACACCAGTCAGTGTACGATACCTCCCTGAGAGACAGGGGCTGTGAGACACCACTCAGTGTACAGATATCTCCCTGAGAGAGAGGGACTGAGAGACACCAGTCAGTGTACAGATATCTCCCTGAGAGAGAGGGACTGAGAGACACCAGTCAGTGTACAAATATCTCCCTGAGAGACAGGGACTGAGAGACACCACTCAGTGTACAGATACCTCCCTGAGAGAGAGGGACTGAGAGGCACCAGTCAGTGTACATATATGTCCCTGAGAGACAGGGACTGAGAGACACCACTCAGTGTTCAGATATCTCCCTGAGTTAGAGGGACTGAGAGACACCACTCAGTGTACAGATATCTCCCTGAGAGACAGGGACTGTGAGACACCAGTCAGTGTACAGATACCTCCCTGAGAGAGAGGGACTGAGAGACACCAGTCAGTGTACATATATCTCCCTGAGAGACAGGGACTGAGAGACACCACTCAGTGTACAGATATCTCCCTGAGAGAGAGGGACTGAGAGACACCACTCAGTGTACAGATATCTCCCTGAGAGAGAGGGACTGAGAGACACCAGTCAGTGTACAGATATCTCCCTGAGAGAGAGGGACTGTGAGACACCAGTCAGTGTACAGATATCTCCCTGAGAGAGAGGGACTGAGAGACACCACTCAGTGTATAGATATCTCCCTGAGAGACAGGGACTGAGAGACACCAGTCAGTGTACATATATCTCCCTGAGAGACAGGGAATGAGAGACACCACTCAGTGTACAGATACCTCCCTGAGAGAGAGGGACTGAGAGACACCAGTCAGTGTACAGATATCTCCCTGAGAGAGAGCGACTGAGAGAAACCAGTCAGTGTACAAATATCTCCATGAGAGACAGGGACTGAGAGACACCACTCAGTGTACAGATACCTCCCTGAGAGAGAGGGACTGAGAGGCACCAGTCAGTGTACATATATGTCCCTGAGAGAGAGGGACTGAGAGACACCACCCAGTGTACAGATATCTCCCTGAGAGAGAGGGACTGAGAGGCACCAGTTAGTGTACATATATGTCCCTGAGAGAGAGGGACTGAGAGACACCACTCAGTGTTCAGATATCTCCCTGAGTTAGAGGGACTGAGAGACACCACTCAGTGTACAGATATCTCCCTGAGAGACAGGGACTGTGAGACACCAGTCAGTGTACAGATACCTCCCTGAGAGAGAGGGACTGAGAGACACCAGTCAGTGTACATATATCTCCCTGAGAGACAGGGACTGAGAGACACCACTCAGTGTACAGATATCTCCCTGAGAGAGAGGGACTGAGAGACACCACTCAGTGTACAGATATCTCCCTGAGAGAGAGGGACTGAGAGGCACCAGTCTGTGTACAGATATCTCCCTGAGAGAGAGGGACTGTGAGACACCAGTCAGTGTACAGATATCTCCCTGAGAGAGAGGGACTGAGATACACCACTCAGTGTACAGATATCTCCCTGAGAGACAGGGACTGAGACACACCAGTCAGTGTACATATATCTCCCTGAGAGACAGGGAATGAGAGACACCACTCAGTGTACAGATACCTCCCTGAGAGAGAGGGACTGAGAGACACCAGTCAGTGTACAGATATCTCCCTGAGAGAGAGCGACTGAGAGACACCAGTCAGTGTACAAATATCTCCCTGAGAGACAGGGACTGAGAGACACCACTCAGTGTACAGATATCTCCCTGAGAGACAGGGACTGAGAGACACCAGTCAGTGTACATATATCTCCCTTAGAGACAGGGACTGAGAGACACCACTCAGTGTACAGATACCTCCCTGAGAGAGAGGGACTGAGAGACACCAGTCAGTGTACAGATATCTCCCTGAGAGAGAGGGACTGTGAGACACCACTCAGTGTACAGATATCTCCCTGAGAGACAGGGACTGAGAGACACCAGTCAGTGTACAGATATTTCCCTGAGAGAGAGGGACTGAGAGACACCACTCAGTGTACAGATATCTCCCTGAGAGACAGGGACTGAGAGACACCAGTCAGTGTACAGATATCTCCCTGAGAGAGAGGGACTGTGAGACACCACTCAGTGTACAGATATCTCCCTGAGAGACAGGGACTGAGAGACACCAGTCAGTGTACAGATATCTCCCTGAGAGAGAGGGACTGAGAGACACCACTCAGTGTATAGATATCTCCCTGACAGACAGGGACTGAGAGACACCAGTCAGTGTACAGAAATCTCCCTGAGAGACAGGGGCTGAGAGACACCACTCAGTGTACAGATATCTCCCTGAGAGAGAGGGACTGAGAGACACCAGTCAGTGTACAGATATCTCCCTGAGAGACAGGGACTGAGAGACACCACTCAGTGTACAGATATCTCCCTGAGAGACAGGGACTGAGAGAAACCAGTCAGTGTACATATATCTCCCTGAGAGACAGGGACTGAGAGACACCAGTCAGTGTACAGATATCTCCCTGAGAGACAGGGACTGAGAGACACCAGTCAGTGTACAGATATCTCCCTGAGAGAGAGGGACTGAGAGACACCACTCAGTGTATAGATATCTCCCTGACAGACAGGGACTGAGAGACACCAGTCAGTGTACAGAAATCTCCCTGAGAGACAGGGGCTGTGAGACACCACTCAGTGTACAGATATCTCCCTGAGAGAGAGGGACTGAGAGACACCAGTCAGTGTACAGATATCTCCCTGAGAGAGAGGGACTGAGAGACACCAGTCAGTGTACATATATCTCCCTGAGAGACAGGGACTGAGAGACACCACTCTGTTCAGATATCTCCCTGAGAGAGAGGGACTGAGAGACACCACTCAGTGTACAGATATCTCCCTGGAGACAGGGACTGAGAGACACCACTCAGTGTACAGATACCTCCCTGAGAGAGAGGGACTGAGAGGCACCAGTCAGTGTACATATATGTCCCTGAGAGAGAGGGACTGAGAGACACCACTCAGTGTACAGATATCTCCCTGAGAGACAGGGACTGAGAGACACCAGTCAGTGAACATATATCTCCCTGAGAGACAGGGACTGAGAGACACCAGTCAGTGTACAGGTACGTCCCTGAGAGAGAGGGACTGAGAGACACCAGTCAGTGTACATATATCTCCCTGAGAGAGAGGGACTGAGAGACACCAGTCAGTGTACAGATATCTCGCTGAGAGAGAGGGACAGAGAGACACCAGTCAGTGTACAGATATCTCCCTGAGAGAGAGGGACTGTGAGACACCACTCAGTGTACAGATATCTCCCTGAGAAACAGGGTCTGAGAGACACCAGTCAGTGTATAGATATTTCCCTGAGAGAGAGGGACTGAGAGACACCACTCAGTGTGCAGATATCTCCCTGAGAGACAGGGACTGAGAGACACCAGTCAGTGTACAGATATCTCCCTGAGAGAGAGGGACTGTGAGACACCCCTCAGTGTACAGATATCTCCCTGAGAGACAGGGACTGAGAGACACCAGTCAGTGTACAGATATCTCCCTGAGAGAGAGGGACTGAGAGACACCACTCAGTGTATAGATATCTCCCTGACAGACAGGGACTGAGAGACCCCAGTCAGTTTACCGAAATCTCCCTGAGAGACAGGGGCTGTGAGACACCAGTCAGTGTACAGATATCTCCCTGAGAGAGAGGGACTGTGAGACACCACTCAGTGTACAGATATCTCCCTGAGAGACAGGGACTGAGAGACACCAGTCAGTGTACAGATATCTCCCTGAGAGAGAGGGACTGAGAGACAGCACTCAGTGTATAGATATCTCCCTGACAGACAGGGACTGAGAGACACCAGTCAGTGTACAGAAATCTCCCTGAGAGACAGGGGCTGTGAGACACCACTCAGTGTACAGATATCTCCCTGAGAGAGAGGGACTGAGAGACACCAGTCAGTGTACAGATATCTCCCTGAGAGACAGGGACTGAGAGACACCACTCAGTGTACAGATATCTCCCTGAGAGACAGGGACTGAGAGAAACCAGTCAGTGTACATATATCTCCCTGAGAGACAGGGACTGAGAGACACCACTCAGTGTACAGATATCTCCCTGAGAGACAGGGACTGAGAGACACCAGTCAGTGTACAGATACCTCCCTGAGAGACAGGGGCTGTGAGACACCACTCAGTGTACAGATATCTCCCTGAGAGAGAGGGACTGAGAGACACCAGTCAGTGTACAGATATCTCCCTGAGAGAGAGGGACTGAGAGACACCACTCAGTGTACAAATATCTCCCTGAGAGACAGGGACTGAGAGACACCACTCAGTGTACAGATACCTCCCTGAGAGAGAGGGACTGAGAGGCACCAGTCAGTGTACATATATGTCCCTGAGAGAGAGGGACTGAGAGACACCACTCAGTGTTCAGATATCTCCCTGAGTTAGAGGGACTGAGAGACACCACTCAGTGTACAGATATCTCCCTGAGAGACAGGGACTGTGAGACACCAGTCAGTGTACAGATACCTCCCTGAGAGAGAGGGACT
Source organism: Heterodontus francisci (assembly GCF_036365525.1). Classification (NCBI taxonomy): domain Eukaryota; kingdom Metazoa; phylum Chordata; class Chondrichthyes; order Heterodontiformes; family Heterodontidae; genus Heterodontus; species Heterodontus francisci. Next base: position 8,203,339 of record NC_090384.1, on the reverse strand, counting down.
GAGAGACACCAGTCAGTGTACATATATCTCCCTGAGAGACAGGGACTGAGAGACACCACTCAGTGTACAGATATCTCCCTGAGAGAGAGGGACTGAGAGACACCACTCAGTGTACAGATATCTCCCTGAGAGAGAGGGACTGAGAGACACCAGTCAGTGTACAGATATCTCCCTGAGAGAGAGGGACTGTGAGACACCAGTCAGTGTACAGATATCTCCCTGAGAGAGAGGGACTGAGAGACACCACTCAGTGTATAGATATCTCCCTGAGAGACAGGGACTGAGAGACACCAGTCAGTGTACATATATCTCCCTGACAGACAGGGAATGAGAGACACCACTCAGTGTACAGATACCTCCCTGAGAGAGAGGGACTGAGAGACACCAGTCAGTGTACAGATATCTCCCTGAGAGAGAGCGACTGAGAGAAACCAGTCAGTGTACAAATATCTCCATGAGAGACAGGGACTGAGAGACACCACTCAGTGTACAGATACCTCCCTGAGAGAGAGGGACTGAGAGGCATCAGTCAGTGTACATATATGTCCCTGAGAGAGAGGTACTGAGAGACACCACTCAGTGTACAGATATCTCCCTGAGAGAGAGGGACTGAGAGGCACCAGTTAGTGTACATATATGTCCCTGAGAGAGAGGGACTGAGAGACACCACTCAGTGTTCAGATATCTCCCTGAGTTAGAGGGACTGAGAGACACCACTCAGTGTACAGATATCTCCCTGAGAGACAGGGACTGTGAGACACCAGTCAGTGTACAGATACCTCCCTGAGAGAGAGGGACTGAGAGACACCAGTCAGTGTACATATATCTCCCTGAGAGACAGGGACAGAGAGACACCACTCAGTGTACAGATATCTCCCTGAGAGAGAGGGACTGAGACACCACTCAGTGTACAGATATCTCCCTGAGAGAGAGGGACTGAGAGGCACCAGTCTGTGTACAGATATCTCCCTGAGAGAGAGGGACTGTGAGACACCAGTCAGTGTACAGATATCTCCCTGAGAGAGAGGGACGGAGATACACCACTCAGTGTATAGATATCTCCCTGAGAGACAGGGACTGAGAGACACCAGTCAGTGTACATATATCTCCCTGAGAGACCGGGAATGAGAGACACCACTCAGTGTACAGATACCTCCCTGAGAGAGAGGGACTGAGAGACACCAGTCAGTGTACAGATATCTCCCTGAGAGAGAGCGACTGAGAGACACCAGTCAGTGTACAAATATCTCCCTGAGAGACAGGGACTGAGAGACACCACTCAGTGTACAGATATCTCCCTGAGAGACAGGGACTGAGAGACACCAGTCAGTGTACATATATCTCCCTTAGAGACAGGGACTGAGAGACACCACTCAGTGTACAGATACCTCCCTGAGAGAGAGGGACTGAGAGACACCAGTCAGTGTACAGATATCTCCCTGAGAGAGAGGGACTGTGAGACACCACTCAGTGTACAGATATCTCCCTGAGAGACAGGGACTGAGAGACACCAGTCAGTGTACAGATATTTCCCTGAGAGAGAGGGACTGAGAGACACCACTCAGTGTACAGATATCTCCCTGAGAGACAGGGACTGAGAGACACCAGTCAGTGTACAGATATCTCCCTGAGAGAGAGGGACTGTGAGACACCACTCAGTGTACAGATATCTCCCTGAGAGACAGGGACTGAGAGACACCAGTCAGTGTACAGATATCTCCCTGAGAGAGAGGGACTGAGAGACACCACTCAGTGTATAGATATCTCCCTGACAGACAGGGACTGAGAGACACCAGTCAGTGTACTGAAATCTCCCTGAGAGACAGGGGCTGTGAGACACCAGTCAGTGTACATATATCTCCCTGAGAGAGAGGGACTGAGAGACACCAGTCAGTGTACAGATATCTCCCTGAGAGACAGGGACTGAGAGACACCACTCAGTGTACAGATATCTCCCTGAGAGACAGGGACTGAGAGAAACCAGTCAGTGTACATATATCTCCCTGAGAGACAGGGACTGAGAGACACCACTCAGTGTACAGATATCTCCCTGAGAGACAGGGACTGAGAGACACCAGTCAGTGTACAGATATCTCCCTGAGAGAGAGGGACTGAGAGACACCACTCAGTGTATAGATATCTCCCTGACAGACAGGGACTGAGAGACACCAGTCAGTGTACAGAAATCTCCCTTAGAGACAGGGGCTGTGAGACACCACTCAGTGTACAGATATCTCCCTGAGAGAGAGGGACTGAGAGACACCAGTCAGTGTACAGATATCTCCCTGAGAGAGAAGGACTGAGAGACACCAGTCAGTGTACATATATCTCCCTGAGAGAGAGGGACTGAGAGACACCACTCTGTTCAGATATCTCCCTGAGAGAGAGGGACTGAGAGACACCACTCAGTGTACAGATATCTCCCTGAGAGACAGGGACTGAGAGACACCACTCAGTGTACAGATACCTCCCTGAGAGAGAGGGACTGAGAGGCACCAGTCAGTGTACATATATGTCCCTGAGAGAGAGGGACAGAGAGACACCACTCAGTGTACAGATATCTCCCTGAGAGACAGGGACTGAGAGACACCAGTCAGTGAACATATATCTCCCTGAGAGACAGGGACTGAGAGACACCAGTCAGTGTACAGATACGTCCCTGAGAGAGAGGGACTGAGAGACACCAGTCAGTGTACATATATCTCCCTGAGAGAGAGGGACTGAGAGACACCAGTCAGTGTACAGATATCTCGCTGAGAGAGAGGGACAGAGAGACACCAGTCAGTGTACAGATATCTCCCTGAGAGAGAGGGACTGTGAGACACCACTCAGTGTACAGATATCTCCCTGAGAAACAGGGTCTGAGAGACACCAGTCAGTGTATAGATATTTCCCTGAGAGAGTGGGACTGAGAGACACCACTCAGTGTGCAGATATCTCCCTGAGAGACAGGGACTGAGAGACACCAGTCAGTGTACAGATATCTCCCTGAGAGAGAGGGACTGTGAGACACCCCTCAGTGTACAGATATCTCCCTGAGAGACAGGGACTGAGAGACACCAGTCAGTGTACAGATATCTCCCTGAGAGAGAGGCACTGAGAGACACCAGTCAGTGTATATATATCTCCCTGAGAGACAGGGAATGAGAGACACCACTCAGTGTACAGATACCTCCCTGAGAGAGAGGGACTGAGAGACACCAGTCAGTGTACAGATATCTCCCTGAGAGAGAGGGACTGAGAGACACCAGTCAGTGTACAAATATCTCCCTGAGAGGCAGGGACTGAGAGACACCACTCAGTGTACAGATACCTCCCTGAGAGAGAGGGACTGAGAGGCACCAGTCAGTGTACATATATGTCCCTGAGAGAGAGGGACTGAGAGACACCACTCAGTGTACAGATATCTCCCTGAGAGACAGGGACTGAGAGACACCAGTCAGTGTACATATATCTCCCTTAGAGACAGGGACTGAGAGACACCACTCAGTGTACAGATACCTCCCTGAGAGAGAGGGACTGAGAGACACCAGTCAGTGTACATATATCTCCCTGAGAGAGAGGGACTGAGAGACACCAGTCAGTGTACAGATATCTCCCTGAGAGAGAGGGACTGAGAGACACCAGTCAGTGTACAGATATCTCCCTGAGAGAGAGGGACTGTGAGACACCACTCAGTGTACAGATATCTCCCTGAGAGACAGGGACTGAGAGACACCAGTCAGTGTACAGATATTTCCCTGAGAGAGAGGGACTGAGAGACACCGCTCAGTGTACAGATATCTCCCTGAGAGACAGGGACTGAGAGACACCAGTCAGTGTACAGATATCTCCCTGAGAGAGAGGGACTGTGAGACACCACTCAGTGTACAGATATCTCCCTGAGAGACAGGGACTGAGAGACACCAGTCAGTGTACAGATATCTCCCTGAGAGAGAGGGACTGAGAGACACCACTCAGTGTAAAGATATCTCCCTGACAGACAGGGACTGAGAGACACCAGTCAGTGTACAGAAATCTCCCTGAGAGACAGGGGCTGTGAGACACCACTCAGTGTACAGATATCTCCCTGAGAGAGAGGGACTGAGAGACACCAGTCAGTGTACAGATATCTCCCTGAGAGACAGGGACTGAGAGACACCACTCTGTGCACAGATATCTCCCTGAGAGACAGGGACTGAGAGACACCAGTCAGTGTACATATATCTCCCTGAGAGACAGGGACTGAGAGACACCACTCAGTGTACAGATACCTCCCTGAGAGAGAGGGACTGAGAGACACCAGTCAGTGTACATATATCTCCCTGAGAGAGAGGGACTGAGAGACACCAGTCAGTGTACAGATATCTCCCTGAGAGAGAGGGACTGAGAGACACCAGTCAGTGTACAGATATCTCCCTGAGAGAGAGGGACTGTGAGACACCACTCAGTGTACAGATATCTCCCTGAGAGACAGGGACTGAGAGACACCAGTCAGTGTACAGATATCTCCCTGAGAGAGAGGGACTGAGAGACACCACTCAGTGTACAGATATCTCCCTGAGAGACAGGGACTGAGAGACACCAGTCAGTGTACAGATATCTCCCTGAGAGAGAGGGACTGTGAGACACCACTCAGTGTACAGATATCTCCCTGAGAGACAGGGACTGAGAGACACCAGTCAGTGTACAGATATCTCCCTGAGAGAGAGGGACTGAGAGACACCACTCAGTGTATAGATATCTCCCAGACAGACAGGGACTGAGAGACACCAGTCAGTGTACAGATATCTCCCAGAGAGAGAGGGACTGAGAGACACCACTCTGTTCAGATATCTCCCTGAGAGAGAGGGACTGAGAGACACCACTCAGTGTACAGATATCTCCCTGAGAGACAGGGACTGAGAGACACCAGTCAGTGTACAGATATCTCCCTGAGAGAGAGGGACTGTGAGACACCACTCAGTGTACAGATATTTCCCTGAGAGACAGGGACTGAGAGACACCAGTCAGTGTACAGATATCTCCCTGAGAGAGAGGGACTGTGAGACACCACTCAGTGTACAGATATCTCCCTGAGAGACAGGGACTGAGAGACACCAGTCAGTGTACAGATATCTCCCTGAGAGAGAGGGACTGAGAGACACCACTCAGTGTATAGATATCTCCCTGACAGACAGGGACTGAGAGACACCAGTCAGTGTACAGATATCTCCCTGAGAGAGAGGGACTGAGAGACACCACTCTGTTCAGATATCTCCCTGAGAGAGAGGGACTGAGAGACACCACTCAGTGTACAGATATCTCCCTGAGAGACAGGGACTGAGAGACACCAGTCAGTGTACAGATACCTCCCTGAGAGAGAGGCACTGAGAGACACCAGTCAGTGTATATATATCTCCCTGAGAGACAGGGACTGAGAGACACCACTCAGTGTACAGATATCTCCTTGAGAGAGAGGGACTGAGAGACACCACTCAGTGTATCGATATCTCCCTGAGAGAGAGGGACTGAGAGACACCACTCAGTGTACAGATATCTCCCTGAGAGACAGGGACTGTGAGACACCAGTCAGTGTACAGATACCTCCCTGAGAGAGAGGGACTGAGAGACACCAGTCAGTGTACATATATCTCCCTGAGAGACAGGGACTGAGAGACACCACTCAGTGTACAGATATCTCCCTGAGAGAGAGGGACTGAGAGACACCACTCAGTGTACAGATATCTCCCTGAGAGAGAGGGACTGAGAGACACCAGTCAGTGTACAGATATCTCCCTGAGAGAGAGGGACTGTGAGACACCAGTCAGTGTACAGATATCTCCCTGAGAGATAGGGACTGAGAGACACCACTCAGTGTACAGATATCTCCCTGAGAGACAGGGACTGAGAGACACCAGTCAGTGTACATATATCTCCCTGAGAGACAGGGAATGAGAGACACCACTCAGTGTACAGATACCTCCCTGAGAGAGAGGGACTGAGAGACACCACTCAGTGTACAGATATCTCCCTGAGAGAGAGGGACTGAGAGAGACCAGTCAGTGTACAAATATCTCCCTGAGAGACAGGGACTGAGAGACACCACTCAGTTTACAGATACCTCCCTGAGAGAGAGGGACTGAGAGGCACCAGTCAGTGTACATATATGTCCCTGAGAGAGAGGGACTGAGAGACACCACTCAGTGTATAGATATCTCCCTGACAGACAGGGACTGAGAGACACCAGTCAGTGTACAGAAATCTCCCTGAGAGACAGGGACTGAGAGACACCAGTCAGTGTACAAATATCTCCCTGAGAGAGAGGGACTGAGAGACACCACTCAGTGTATAGATATCTCCCTGACAGACAGGGACTGAGAGACACCAGTCAGTGTACAGAAATCTCCCTGAGAGACAGGGGCTGTGAGACACCACTCAGTGTACAGATATCTCCCTGAGAGAGAGGGACTGAGAGACACCAGTCAGTGTACAGATATCTCCCTGAGAGACAGGGACAGAGAGACACCACTCAGTGTACAGATATCTCCCTGAGAGACAGGGACTGAGAGAAACCAGTCAGTGTACATATATCTCCCTGAGAGACAGGGACTGAGAGACACCACTCAGTGTACAGATATCTCCCTGAGAGTCAGGGACTGAGAGACACCAGTCAGTGTACAGATATCTCCCTGAGAGAGAGGGACTGAGAGACACCAGTCAGTGTACAGATATATCCCTGAGAGACAGGGACAGAGAGACACCACTCAGTGTACAGATATCTCCCTGAGAGACAGGGACTGAGAGAAACCAGTCAGTGTACATATATCTCCCTGAGAGACAGGGACTGAGAGACACCACTCAGTGTACAGATATCTCCCTGAGAGACATGGACTGAGAGACACCACTCAGTGTACAGATACCTCCCTGAGAGAGAGGGACTGAGAGGCACCAGTCAGTGTACATATATGTCCCTGAGAGAGAGGGACAGAGAGACACCACTCAGTGTACAGATATCTCCCTGAGAGACAGGGACTGAGAGACACCAGTCAGTGAACATATATCTCCCTGAGAGACAGGGACTGAGAGACACCAGTCAGTGTACAGATACGTCCCTGAGAGAGAGGGACTGAGAGACACCAGTCAGTGTACATATATCTCCCTGAGAGAGAGGGACTGAGAGACACCAGTCAGTGTACAGATATCTCGCTGAGAGAGAGGGACAGAGAGACACCAGTCAGTGTACAGATATCTCCCTGAGAGAGAGGGACTGTGAGACACCACTCAGTGTACAGATATCTCCCTGAGAAACAGGGTCTGAGAGACACCAGTCAGTGTATAGATATTTCCCTGAGAGAGAGGGACTGAGAGACACCACTCAGTGTGCAGATATCTCCCTGAGAGACAGGGACTGAGAGACACCAGTCAGTGTACAGATATCTCCCTGAGAGAGAGGGACTGTGAGACACCCCTCAGTGTACAGATATCTCCCTGAGAGACAGGGACTGAGAGACACCAGTCAGTGTACAGATATCTCCCTGAGAGAGAGGGACTGAGAGACACCACTCAGTGTATAGATATCTCCCTGACAGACAGGGACTGAGAGACCCCAGTCAGTGTACCGAAATCTCCCTGAGAGACAGGGGCTGTGAGACACCACTCAGTGTACAGATATCTCCCTGAGAGAGAGGGACTGAGAGACACCACTCAGTGTTCAGATATCTCCCTGAGAGACAGGGACTGAGAGACACCAGTCAGTGTACAGATACCTCCCTGAGAGAGAGGCACTGAGAGACACCAGTCAGTGTATATATATCTCCCTGAGAGACAGGGAATGAGAGACACCACTCAGTGTACAGATACCTCCCTGAGAGAGAGGGACTGAGAGACACCAGTCAGTGTACAGATATCTCCCTGAGAGAGAGGGACTGAGAGACACCAGTCAGTGTACAAATATCTCCCTGAGAGGCAGGGACTGAGAGACACCAGTCAGTGTACAGATACCTCCCTGAGAGAGAGGGACTGAGAGGCACCAGTCAGTGTACATATATGTCCCTGAGAGAGAGGGACTGAGAGACACCACTCAGTGTACAGATATCTCCCTGAGAGACAGGGACTGAGAGACACCAGTCATTGTACATATATCTCCCTTAGAGACAGGGACTGAGAGACACCACTCAGTGTACAGATACCTCCCTGAGAGAGAGGGACTGAGAGACACCAGTCAGTGTACATATATCTCCCTGAGAGAGAGGGACTGAGAGACACCAGTCAGTGTACAGATATCTCCCTGAGAGAGAGGGACTGAGAGACACCAGTCAGTGTACAGATATCTCCCTGAGAGAGAGGGACTGTGAGACACCACTCAGTGTACAGATATCTCCCTGAGAGACAGGGACTGAGAGACACCAGTCAGTGTACAGATATCTCCCTGAGAGACAGGGACTGAGAGACACCAGTCAGTGTACAGATATCTCCCTGAGAGAGAGGGACTGTGAGACACCACTCAGTGTACAGATATCTCCCTGAGAGACAGGGACTGAGAGACACCAGTCAGTGTACAGATATCTCCCTGAGAGAGAGGGACTGAGAGACACCACTCAGTGTATAGATATCTCCCTGACAGACAGGGACTGAGAGACACCAGTCAGTGTACAGAAATCTCCCTGAGAGACAGGGGCTGTGAGACACCACTCAGTGTACAGATACCTCCCTGAGAGAGAGGGACTGAGAGACACCAGTCAGTTTACATATATCTCCCTGAGAGAGAGGGACTGAGAGACACCAGTCAGTGTACAGATATCTCCCTGAGAGAGAGGGACTGAGAGACACCAGTCAGTGTACAGATATCTCCCTGAGAGAGAGGGACTGAGAGACACCACTCAGTGTACAGATATCTCCCTGAGAGACAGGGACTGAGAGACACCAGTCAGTGTACAGATATCTCCCTGAGAGAGAGGGACTGTGAGACACCACTCAGTTTACAGATATCTCCCTGAGAGACAGGGACTGAGAGACACCAGTCAGTGTACAGATATCTCCCTGAGAGAGAGGGACTGAGAGACACCACTCAGTGTATAGATATCTCCCTGACAGACAGGGACTGAGAGACACCAGTCAGTGTACAGGTATCTCCCTGAGAGAGACGGACTGAGAGACACCACTCTGTTCAGATATCTCCCTGAGAGAGAGGGACTGAGAGACACCACTCAGTGTACAGATATCTCCCTGAGAGACAGGGACTGAGAGACACCAGTCAGTGTACAGATACCTCCCTGAGAGAGAGGCACTGAGAGACACCAGTCAGTGTATATATATCTCCCTGAGAGACAGGGACTGAGAGACACCACTCAGTGTACAGATATCTCCTTGAGAGAGAGGGACTGAGAGACACCACTCAGTGTATCGATATCTCCCTGAGAGAGAGGGACTGAGAGACACCACTCAGTGTACAGATATCTCCCTGAGAGACAGGGACTGTGAGACACCAGTCAGTGTACAGATACCTCCCTGAGAGAGAGGGACTGAGAGACACCAGTCAGTGTACATATATCTCCCTGAGAGACAGGGACTGAGAGACACCACTCAGTGTACAGATATCTCCCTGAGAGAGAGGGACTGAGAGACACCACTCAGTGTACAGATATCTCCCTGAGAGAGAGGGACTGAGAGACACCAGTCAGTGTACAGATATCTCCCTGAGAGAGAGGGACTGTGAGACACCAGTCAGTGTACAGATATCTCCCTGAGAGATAGGGACTGAGAGACACCACTCAGTGTACAGATATCTCCCTGAGAGACAGGGACTGAGAGACACCAGTCAGTGTACATATATCTCCCTGAGAGACAGGGAATGAGAGACACCACTCAGTGTACAGATACCTCCCTGAGAGAGAGGGACTGAGAGACACCACTCAGTGTACAGATATCTCCCTGAGAGAGAGGGACTGAGAGAGACCAGTCAGTGTACAAATATCTCCCTGAGAGACAGGGACTGAGAGACACCACTCAGTTTACAGATACCTCCCTGAGAGAGAGGGACTGAGAGGCACCAGTCAGTGTACATATATGTCCCTGAGAGAGAGGGACTGAGAGACACCACTCAGTGTACAGATATCTCCCTGAGAGACAGGGACTGAGAGACACCAGTCAGTGTACATATATCTCCCTGAGAGACAGGGACTGAGAGACACCAGTCAGTGTACAGATATCTCCCTGAGAGACAGGGACTGAGAGACACCACTCAGTGTACAGATATCTCCCTGAGAGACAGGGACTGAGAGAAACCAGTCAGTGTACATATATCTCCCTGAGAGACAGGGACTGAGAGACACCACTCAGTGTACAGATATCTCCCTGAGAGACAGGGACTGAGAGACACCAGTCAGTGTACAGATATCTCCCTGAAAGAGAGGGACTGAGAGACACCACTCAGTGTATAGATATCTCCCTGACAGACAGGGACTGAGAGACACCAGTCAGTGTACAGAAATCTCCCTGAGAGACAGGGACTGTGAGACACCACTCAGTGTACAGATATCTCCCTGAGAGAGAGGGACTGAGAGACACCAGTCAGTGTACAGATATCTCCCTGAGAGAGAGGGACTGAGAGACACCAGTCAGTGTACATATATCTCCCTGAGAGAGAGGGACTGAGAGACACCACTCTGTTCAGATATCTCCCTGAGAGAGAGGGACTGAGAGACACCACTCAGTGTACAGATATCTCCCTGAGAGACAGGGACTGAGAGACACCACTCAGTGTACAGATACCTCCCTGAGAGAGAGGGACTGAGAGGCACCAGTCAGTGTACATATATGTCCCTGAGAGAGAGGGACTGAGAGACACCACTCAGTGTACAGATATCTCCCTGAGAGACAGGGACTGAGAGACACCAGTCAGTGAACATATATCTCCCTGAGAGACAGGGACTGAGAGACACCAGTCAGTGTACAGATACGTCCCTGAGAGAGAGGGACTGAGAGACACCAGTCAGTGTACATATATCTCCCTGAGAGAGAGGGACTGAGAGACACCAGTCAGTGTACAGATATCTCGCTGAGAGAGAGGGACAGAGAGACACCAGTCAGTGTACAGATATCTCCCTGAGAGAGAGGGACTGTGAGACACCACTCAGTGTACAGATATCTCCCTGAGAAACAGGGTCTGAGAGGCACCAGTCAGTGTATAGATATTTCCCTGAGAGAGAGGGACTGAGAGACACCACTCAGTGTGCAGATATCTCCCTGAGAGACAGGGACTGAGAGACACCAGTCAGTGTACAGATATCTCCCTGAGAGAGAGGGACTGTGAGACACCCCTCAGTGTACAGATATCTCCCTGAGAGACAGGGACTGAGAGACACCAGTCAGTGTACAGATATCTCCCTGAGAGAGAGGGACTGAGAGACACCACTCAGTGTATAGATATCTCCCTGACAGACAGGGACTGAGAGACCCCAGGCAGTGTACCGAAATCTCCCTGAGAGACAGGGGCTGTGAGACACCACTCAGTGTACAGATATCTCCCTGAGAGAGAGGGACTGAGAGACACCAGTCAGTGTACAGATATCTCCCTGAGAGACAGGGACTGAGAGACACCAGTCAGTGTACAGATACCTCCCTGAGAGAGAGGCACTGAGAGACACCAGTCAGTGTATATATATCTCCCTGAGAGACAGGGAATGAGAGACACCACTCAGTGTACAGAAACCTCCCTGAGAGAGAGGGACTGAGAGACACCAGTCAGTGTACAGATATCTCCCTGAGCGAGAGGGACTGAGAGACACCAGTCAGTGTACAAATATCTCCCTGAGAGGCAGGGACTGAGAGACACCACTCAGTGTACAGATACCTCCCTGAGAGAGAGGGACTGAGAGGCACCAGTCAGTGTACATATATGTCCCTGAGAGAGAGAGACTGAGAGACACCACTCAGTGTACAGATATCTCACTGAGAGACAGGGACTGAGAGACACCAGTCAGTGTACATATATCTCCCTTAGAGACAGGGACTGAGAGACACCACTCAGTGTACAGATACCTCCCTGAGAGAGAGGGACTGAGAGACACCAGTCAGTGTACATATATCTACCTGAGAGAGAGGGACTGAGAGACACCAGTCAGTGTACAGATATCTCCCTGAGAGAGAGGGACTGAGAGACAGGAGTCAGTGTACAGATATCTCCCTGAGAGAGAGGGACTGTGAGACACCACTCAGTGTACAGATATCTCCCTGAGAGACAGGGACTGAGAGACACCAGTCAGTGTACAGATATTTCCCTGAGAGAGAGGGACTGAGAGACACCGCTCAGTGTACAGATATCTCCCTGAGAGACAGGGACTGAGAGACACCAGTCAGTGTACAGATATCTCCCTGAGAGAGAGGGACTGTGAGACACCACTCAGTGTACAGATATCTCCCTGAGAGACAGGGACTGAGAGACACCAGTCAGTGTACAGATATCTCCCTGAGAGACAGGGACTGAGAGACACCACTCAGTGTACAGATATCTCCCTGAGAGACAGGGACTGAGAGACACCAGTCAGTGTACATATATCTCCCTGAGAGAAAGGGACTGAGAGACACCACTCAGTGTACAGATACCTCCCTGAGAGAGAGGGACTGAGAGACACCAGTCAGTGTACATATATCTCCCTGAGAGAGAGGGACTGAGAGACACCAGTCAGTGTACAGATATCTCCCTGAGAGAGAGGGACTGAGAGACACCAGTCAGTGTACAGAAATCTCCCTGAGAGAGAGGGACTGTGAGACACCACTCAGTGTACAGATATCTCCCTGAGAGACAGGGACTGAGAGACACCAGTCAGTGTACAGATATCTCCCTGAGAGAGAGGGACTGAGAGACACCACTCAGTGTACAGATATCTCCCTGAGAGACAGGGACTGAGAGACACCAGTCAGTGTACAGATATCTCCCTGAGAGAGAGGGACTGTGAGACACCACTCAGTGTACAGATATCTCCCTGAGAGACAGGGACTGAGAGACACCAGTCAGTGTACATATATCTCCCTTAGAGACAGGGACTGAGAGACACCACTCAGTGTACAGATACCTCCCTGAGAGAGAGGGACTGAGAGACACCAGTCAGTGTACATATATCTCCCTGAGAGAAAAGGACTGAGAGACACCAGTCAGTGTACAGATATCTCCCTGAGAGAGAGGGACTGAGAGACACCAGTCAGTGTACAGATATCTCCCTGAGAGAGAGGGACTGTGAGACACCACTCAGTGTACAGATATCTCCCTGAGAGACAGGGACTGAGAGACACCAGTCAGTGTACAGATATTTCCCTGAGAGAAAGGGACTGAGAGACACCACTCAGTGTACAGATACCTCCCTGAGAGAGAGGGACTGAGAGACACCAGTCAGTGTACAGATATCTCCCTGAGAGACAGGGACTGAGAGACACCAGTCAGTGTACAGATATTTCCCTGAGAGAGAGGGACTGAGAGACACCGCTCAGTGTACAGATATCTCCCTGAGAGACAGGGACTGAGAGACACCAGTCAGTGTACAGATATCTCCCTGAGAGAGAGGGACTGTGAGACACCACTCAGTGTACAGATATCTCCCTGAGAGACAGGGACTGAGAGACACCAGTCAGTGTACAGATATCTCCCTGAGAGAGAGGGACTGAGAGACACCACTCAGTGTATAGATATCTCCCTGACAGACAGGGACTGGGAGACACCAGTCAGTGTTCAGAAATCTCCCTGAGAGACAGGGGCTGTGAGACACCACTCATTGTACAGATATCTCCCTGAGAGAGAGGGACTGAGAGACACCAGTCAGTGTACAGATATCTCCCTGAGAGACAGGGACTGAGAGACACCACTCTGTGTACAGATATCTCCCTGAGAGACAGGGACTGAGAGACACCAGTCAGTGTACATATATCTCCCTGAGAGAAAGGGACTGAGAGACACCACTCAGTGTACAGATACCTCCCTGATAGAGAGGGACTGAGAGACACCAGTCAGTGTACATATATCTCCCTGAGAGAGAGGGACTGAGAGACACCAGTCAGTGTACAGATATCTCCCTGAGAGAGAGGGACTGAGAGACACCAGTCAGTGTACAGATATCTCCCTGAGAGAGAGGGACTGTGAGACACCACTCAGTGTACAGATATCTCCCTGAGAGACAGGGACTGAGAGACACCAGTCAGTGTACAGATATCTCCCTGAGAGAGAGGGACTGAGAGACACCACTCAGTGTACAGATATCTCCCTGAGAGACAGGGACTGAGAGACACCAGTCAGTGTACAGATATCTCCCTGAGAGAGAGGGACTGTGAGACACCACTCAGTGTACAGATATCTCCCTGAGAGACAGGGACTGAGAGACACCAGTCAGTGTACAGATATCTCCCTGAGAGAGAGGGACTGAGAGACACCAGTCAGTGTATAGATATCTCCCTGACAGACAGGGACTGAGAGACACCAGTCAGTGTACAGATATCTCCCTGAGAGAGAGGGACTGAGAGACACCACTCTGTTCAGATATCTCCCTGAGAGAGAGGGACTGAGAGACACCACTCAGTGTACAGATATCTCCCTGAGAGACAGGGACTGAGAGACACCAGTCAGTGTACAGATACCTCCCTGAGAGAGAGGCACTGAGAGACACCAGTCAGTGTATATATATCTCCCTGAGAGACAGGGACTGAGAGACACCACTCAGTGTACAGATATCTCCTTGAGAGAGATGGACTGAGAGACACCACTCAGTGTATCGATATCTCCCTGAGAGAGAGGGACTGAGAGACACCACTCAGTGTACAGATATTACCCTGAGAGACAGGGACTGTGAGACACCAGTCAGTGTACAGATACCTCCCTGAGAGAGAGGGACTGAGAGACACCAGTCAGTGTACATATATCTCCCTGAGAGACAGGGACTGAGAGACACCACTCAGTGTACAGATATCTCCCTGAGAGAGAGGGACTGAGAGACACCACTCAGTGTACAGATATCTCCCAGAGAGAGAGGGACTGAGAGACACCAGTCAGTGTACAGATATCTCCCTGAGAGAGAGGGACTGTGAGACACCAGTCAGTGTACAGATATCTCCCTGAGAGATAGGAACTGAGAGACACCACTCAGTGTACAGATATCTCCCTGAGAGACAGGGACTGAGAGACACCAGTCAGTGTACATATATCTCCCTGAGAGACAGGGAATGAGAGACACCACTCAGTGTACAGATACCTCCCTGAGAGAGAGGGACTGAGAGACACCACTCAGTGTACAGATATCTCCCTGAGAGAGAGGGACTGAGAGAGACCAGTCAGTGTACAAATATCTCCCTGAGAGACAGGGACTGAGAGACACCACTCAGTTTACAGATACCTCCCTGAGAGAGAGGGACTGAGAGGCACCAGTCAGTGTACATATATGTCCCTGAGAGAGAGGGACTGAGAGACACCACTCAGTGTACAGATATCTCCCTGAGAGACAGGGACTGAGAGACACCAGTCAGTGTACATATATCTCCCTGAGAGACAGGGACTGAGAGACACCAGTCAGTGTACAGATACGTCCCTGAGAGAGAGGGACTGAGAGACACCAGTCAGTGTACATATATCTCCCTGAGAGAGAGGGACTGAGAGACACCAGTCAGTGTACAGATATCTCGCTGAGAGAGAGGGACAGAGAGACACCAGTCAGTGTACAGATATCTCCCTGAGAGAGAGGGACTGTGAGACACCACTCAGTGTACAGATATCTCTCTGAGAGACAGGGACTGAGAGACAGCAGTCAGTGTACAGATATTTCCCTGAGAGAGAGGGACTGAGAGACACCACTCAGTGTACAGATATCTCCCTGAGAGACAGGGACTGAGAGACACCAGTCAGTGTACAGATATCTCCCTGAGAGAGAGGGACTGTGAGACACCACTCAGTGTACAGATATCTCCCTGAGAGACAGGGACTGAGAGACACCAGTCAGTGTACAGATATCTCCCTGAGAGAGAGGGACTGAGAGACACCACTCAATGTATAGATATCTCCCTGACAGACAGGGACTGAGAGACCCCAGTCAGTGTACAGAAATCTCCCTGAGAGACAGGGGCTGTGAGACACCACTCAGTGTACAGATATCTCCCTGAGAGAGAGGGACTGAGAGACACCACTCAGTGGACAGATACCTCCCTGAGAGAGAGGGACTGAGAGACACCAGTCAGTGTACATATATCTCCCTGAGAGACAGGGACTGAGAGACACCACTCAGTGTACAGATATCTCCCTGAGAGAGAGGGACTGAGAGACACCACTCAGTGTACAGATATCTCCCTGAGAGAGAGCGACTGAGAGACACCAGTCAGTGTACAGATATCTCCCTGAGAGAGAGGGACTGTGAGACACCACTCAGTGTACAGATATCTCCCTGAGAGACAGGGACTGAGAGACACCAGTCAGTGTACAGATATCTCCCTGAGAGAGAGGGACTGAGAGACACCACTCAGTGTATAGATATCTCCCTGACAGACAGGGACTGAGAGACACCAGTCAGTGTACAGAAATCTCCCTGAGAGACAGGGGCTGTGAGACACCACTCAGTGTACAGATATCTCCCTGAGAGAGAGGGACTGAGAGACACCAGTCAGTGTACAGATATCTCCCTGAGAGAGAGGGACTGAGAGACACCAGTCAGTGTACATATATCTCCCTGAGAGAGAGGGACTGAGAGACACCACTCTGTTCAGATATCTCCCTGAGAGAGAGGGACTGAGAGACACCACTCAGTGTACAGATATCTCCCTGAGAGACAGGGACTGAGAGACACCACTCAGTGTACAGATACCTCCCTGAGAGAGAGGGACTGAGAGGCACCAGTCAGTGTACATATATGTCCCTGAGAGAGAGGGACTGAGAGACACCACTCAGTGTACAGATATCTCCCTGAGAGACAGGGACTGAGAGACACCAGTCAGTGAACATATATCTCCCTGAGAGACAGGGACTGAGAGACACCAGTCAGTGTACAGATACGTCCCTGAGAGAGAGGGACTGAGAGACACCAGTCAGTGTACATATATCTCCCTGAGAGAGAGGGACTGAGAGACACCAGTCAGTGTACAGATATCTCGCTGAGAGAGAGGGACAGAGAGACACCTTTCAGTGTACAGATATCTCCCTGAGAGAGAGGGACTGTGAGACACCACTCAGTGTACAGATATCTCCCTGAGAAACAGGGTCTGAGAGACACCAGTCAGAGTATAGATATTTCCCTGAGAGAGAGGGACTGAGAGACACCACTCAGTGTGCAGATATCTCCCTGAGAGACAGGGACTGAGAGACACCAGTCAGTGTACAGATATCTCCCTGAGAGAGAGAGGGACTGTGAGACACCCCTCAGTGTACAGATATCTCCCTGAGAGACAGGGACTGAGAGACACCAGTCAGTGTACAGATATCTCCCTGAGAGAGAGGGACTGAGAGACACCACTCAGTGTATAGATATCTCCCTGACAGACAGGGACTGAGAGACCCCAGTCAGTGTACCGAAATCTCCCTGAGAGACAGGGGCTGTGAGACACCAGTCAGTGTACAGATATCTCCCTGAGAGAGAGGGACTGAGAGACACCACTCAGTGTACAGATATCTCCCTGAGAGACAGGGACTGAGAGACACCAGTCAGTGTACAGATACCTCCCTGAGAGAGAGGCACTGAGAGACACCAGTCAGTGTATATATATCTCCCTGAGAGACAGGGAATGAGAGACACCACTCAGTGTACAGATACCTCCCTGAGAGAGAGGGACTGAGAGACACCACTCAGTGTACAGATATCTCCCTGAGAGAGAGGGACTGAGAGACACCAGTCAGTGTACAAATATCTCCCTGAGAGACAGGGACTGAGAGACACCACTCAGTGTACAGATACCTCCCTGAGAGAGAGGGACAGAGAGGCACCAGTCAGTGTACATATATGTCCCCGAGAGAGAGAGGGACTGAGAGACACCACTCAGTGTACAGATATCTCCCTGAGAGACAGGGACTGAGAGACACCAGTCAGTGTACATATATCTCCCTTAGAGACAGGGACTGAGAGACACCACTCAGTGTACAGATACCTCCCTGAGAGAGAGGGACTGAGAGACACCAGTCAGTGTACATATATCTCCCTGAGAGAGAGGGACTGAGAGACACCAGTCAGTGTACAGATATCTCCCTGAGAGAGAGGGACTGAGAGACACCAGTCAGTGTACAGATATCTCCCTGAGAGAGAGGGACTGTGAGACACCACTCAGTGTACAGATATCTCCCTGAGAGACAGGGACTGAGAGACACCAGGCAGTGTACAGATATCTCCCTGAGAGAGAGGGACTGTGAGACACCACTCAGTGTACAGATATCTCCCTGAGAGAGAGGGACTGAGAGACACCACTCAGTGTACAGATATCTCCCTGACAGACAGGGACTGAGAGACACCAGTCAGTGTACAGAAATCTCCCTGAGAGACAGGGGCTGTGAGACACCACTCAGTGTACAGATATCTCCCTGAGAGTGAGGGACTGAGAGACACCAGTCAGTGTACAGATATCTCCCTGAGAGACAGGGACTGAGAGACACCACTCTGTGTACAGATATCTCCCTGAGAGACAGGGACTGAGAGACACCAGTCAGTGTACATATATCTCCCTGAGAGACAGGGACTGAGAGACACCAGTCAGTGTACAGATACCTCCCTGAGAGAGAGGGACTGAGAGACACCAGTCAGTGTACATATATCTCCCTGAGAGAGAGGGACTGAGAGACACCAGTCAGTGTACAGATATCTCCCTGAGAGAGAGGGACTGAGAGACACCAGTCAGTGTACAGATATCTCCCTGAGAGAGAGGGACTGTGAGACACCACTCAGTGTACAGATATCTCCCTGAGAGACAGGGACTGAGAGACACCAGTCAGTGTACAGATATCTCCCTGAGAGAGAGGGACTGAGAGACACCACTCAGTGTACAGATATCTCCCTGAGAGACAGGGACTGAGAGACACCAGTCAGTGTACAGATATCTCCCTGAGAGAGAGGGACTGTGAGACACCACTCAGTGTACAGATATCTCCCTGAGAGACAGGGACTGAGAGACACCAGTCAGTGTACAGATATCTCCCTGAGAGAGAGGGACTGAGAGACACCACTCAGTGTATAGATATCTCCCTGACAAACAGGGACTGAGAGACACCAGTCAGTGTACAGATATCTCCCTGAGAGAGAGGGACTGAGAGACACCAGTCAGTGTACAGATACCTCCCTGAGAGAGAGGCACTGAGAGACACCAGTCAGTGTATATATATCTCCCTGAGAGACAGGGACTGAGAGACACCACTCAGTGTACAGATATCTCCTTGAGAGAGAGGGACTGAGAGACACCACTCAGTGTACAGATATCTCCCTGAGAGAGAGGGACTGAGAGACACCACTCAGTGTACAGATATCTCCCTGAGAGACAGGGACTGTGAGACACCAGTCAGTGTACAGATACCTCCCTGAGAGAGAGGGACTGAGAGACACCAGTCAGTGTACATATATCTCCCTGAGAGACAGGGACTGAGAGACACCACTCAGTGTACAGATATCTCCCTGAGAGAGAGGGACTGAGAGACACCACTCAGTGTACAGATATCTCCCTGAGAGAGAGGGACTGAGAGACACCAGTCAGTGTACAGATATCTCCCTGAGAGAGAGGGACTGTGAGACACCAGTCAGTGTACAGATATCTCCCTGAGAGATAGGGACTGAGAGACACCACTCAGTGCACAGATATCTCCCTGAGAGACAGGGACTGAGAGACACCAGTCAGTGTACATACATCTCCCTGAGAGACAGGGAATGAGAGACACCAGTCAGTGTACAGATATCTCCCTGAGAGATAGGGACTGAGAGACACCAGTCAGTGTACATATATCTTCCTGAGAGAGAGGGACTGAGAGACACCACTCAGTGTTCAGATATCTCCCTGAGAGAGAGGGACTGAGAGACACCACTCAGTGTACAGATATCTCCCTGAGAGACAGGGACTGAGAGACACCAGTCAGTGTACAGATACCTCCCTGAGAGAGAGGGACTGAGAGACACCAGTCAGTGTACATATATCTCCCTGAGAGACAGGGACTGAGAGACACCACTCAGTGTACAGATATCTCCTTGAGAGAGAGGGACTGAGAGACACCACTCATTGTACAGATATCTCCCTGAGAGACAGGGACTGAGAGACACCAGTCAGTGTACAGATATCTCCCTGAGAGAGAGGGACTGAGAGACACCACTCAGTGTACAGATATCTCCCTGAGAGACAGGGACTGAGAGACACCAGTCAGTGTACAGATATCTCCCTGAGAGAGAGTGACTGAGAGACACCAGTCAGTGTACATATATCTCCCTGAGAGACAGGGACTGAGAGACACCACTCAGTGTAAAGATATCTCCTTGAGAGAGAGGGACTGAGAGACACCACTCAGTTTACAGATATCTCCCTGAGAGACAGGGACTGAGAGACACCAGTCAGTGTACAGATATCTCCCTGAGAGAGAGGGACTGAGAGACACCACTCAGTGTACAGATATCTCCCTGAGAGACAGGGACTGAGAGACACCAGTCAGTGTACAGATATCTCCCATAGAGTGAGGGACTGAGAGACACCACTCAGTGTACATAAAGCTCCCTGAGAGACAGGGACTGAGAGACACCAGTCAGTGTACAGATATCTCCCTGAGAGACACCACTCAGTGTACATAAAGCTCCCTGAGAGACAGGGACTGAGAGACACCAGTCAGTGTACAGATATCTCCCTGAGAGAGAGGGACTGTGAGACACCAGTCAGTGTACAGATATCTCCCTGAGAGAGAGGGACTGAGAGACACCACTCAGTGTATCGATATCTCCCTGACAGACAGGGACTGAGAGACACCAGACAGTGTACAGATATCTCCCTGAGAGACAGGGGCTGTGAGACACCACTCAGTGTACAGATATCTCCCTGAGAGAGAGGGACTGAGAGACACCAGTCAGTGTACAGATATCTCCCTGAGAGAGAGGGACTGAGAGACACCAGTCAGTGTACATATATCTCCCTGAGAGACAGGGACTGAGAGACACCACTCAGTGTACAGATATCTCCCTGAGAGAGAGGGACTGAGAGACACCACTCAGTGTACAGATATCCCCCTGAGAGAGAGGGACTGAGAGACATCAGTCAGTGTACAGATATCTCCCTGAGAGAGAGGGACTGAGAGACACCACTCAGTGTACAGATATCTCCCTCAGAGACAGGGACTGAGAGACACCAGTCAGAGTACAGATATCTCCCTGAGAGAGAGGGACTGAGAGACACCACTCAGTGTACAGATATCTCCCTGAGAGACAGGGACTGAGAGACACCAGTCAGTGTATAGATATCTCCCTGAGAGAGAGGGACTGTGAGACACCACTCAGTGCACAGATATCTCCCTGAGAGAGAGGGGCTGAGAGACACCAGTCAGTGTACAGATATCTCCCTGCCGGAGAGGGACTGAGAGACACCAGTCAGTGTACATATATCTCCCTGAGAGAGAGGGACTGAGAGACACCACTCAGTGTTCAGATATCTCCCTGAGAGAGAGGGACTGAGAGACACCACTCAGTGGACAGATATCTCCCTGAGAGACAGGGACTGAGAGACACCAGTCAGTGTACAGATACCTCCCTGAGAGAGAGGGACTGAGAGACACCAGTCAGTGTACATATATCTCCCTGAGAGACAGGGACTGAGAGACAACTCTCAGTGTACAGATATCTCCTTGAGAGAGAGGGACTGAGAGACACCACTCAGTGTACAGATATCTCCCTGAGAGACAGGGACTGAGAGACACCACTCAGTGTACAGATATCTCCCTGAGAGAGAGGGACTGAGAGACACCACTCAGTGTACAGATATCTCCCTGGGAGACAGGGACTGAGAGACACCAGTCAGAGTACAGATACCTCCCTGAGAGAGAGGGACTGAGAGACACCAGTCAGTGTACATATATCTCCCTGAGAGACAGGGACTGAGAGACACCACTCAGTGTACAGATATCTCCTTGAGAGAGAGGGACTGAGAGACACCACTCAGTTTACAGATATCTCCCTGAGAGACAGGGACTGAGAGACACCAGTCAGTGTACAGATATCTCCCTGAGAGAGATGGACTGAGAGACACCACTCAGTGTACAGATATCTCCCTGAGAGACAGGGACTGAGAGACACCAGTCAGTGTACAGATATCTCCCTGAGAGTGAGGGACTGAGAGACACCACTCAGTGTACATAAAGCTCCCTGAGAGACAGGGACTGAGAGACACCAGTCAGTGTACAGATATCTCCCTGAGAGACACCACTGAGTGTACATAAAGCTCCCTGAGAGACAGGGACTGAGAGACACCAGTCAGTGTACAGCTATCTCCCTGAGAGAGAGGGACTGTGAGACACCAGTCAGTGTACAGATATCTCCCTGAGAGAGAGGGACTGAGAGACACCACTCAGTGTATCGATATCTCCCTGACAGACAGGGACTGAGAGACACCAGACAGTGTACAGATATCTCCCTGAGAGACAGGGGCTGTGAGACACCACTCAGTGTACAGATATCTCCCTGAGAGAGAGGGACTGAGAGACACCAGTCAGTGTACAGATATCTCCCTGAGAGAGAGGGACTGAGAGACACCAGTCAGTGTATATATATCTCCCTGAGAGACAGGGACTGAGAGACACCACTCAGTGTACAGATATCTCCCTGAGAGAGAGGGACTGAGAGACACCACTCAGTGTACAGATATCTCCCTGAGAGAGAGGGACTGAGAGACACCAGTCAGTGTACAGATATCTCCCTGAGAGAGAGGGACTGAGAGACACCACTCAGTGTACAGATATCTCCCTCAGAGACAGGGACTGAGAGACACCAGTCAGAGTACAGATATCTCCCTGAGAGAGAGGGACTGAGAGACACCACTCAGTGTACAGATATCTCCCTGAGAGACAGGGACTGAGAGACACCAGTCAGTGTACAGATATCTCCCTGAGAGAGAGGGACTGTGAGACACCACTCAGTGCACAGATATCTCCCTGAGAGAGAGGGGCTGAGAGACACCAGTCAGTGTACAGATATCTCCCTGAGAGAGAGGGACTGAGAGACACCACTCAGTGTACAGATATCTCCCTGAGAGACAGGGACTGAGAGACACCACTCAGTGTACAGATACCTCCCTGAGAGAGAGGGACTGAGAGACACCACTCAGTGTACAGATATCTCCCTGAGAGACAGGGACTGAGAGACACCAGTCAGAGTACAGATATCTCCCTGAGAGACAGGGACTGAGAGACACCAGTCAGGGTACAGATATCTCACTGAGAGACAGGGACTGAGAGACACCACTCAGTGTACAGATATCTCCCTGAGAGAGAGGGACTGAGAGACACCACTCAGTGTACAGATATCTCCCTGAGAGAGAGGGACTGAGAGACACCAGTCAGTGTACAGATATCTCCCTGAGAGAGAGGGACTGTGAGACACCAGTCAGTGTACAGATATCTCCCTGAGAGAGAGGGACTGAGAGACACCACTCAGTGTACAGATATCTCCCTGAGAGACAGGGACTGAAAGACACCAAACAGTGTACATATATCTCCCTGAGAGACAGGGAATGAGAGACACCACTCAGTGTACAGATACCTCCCTGAGAGAGAGGGACTGAGAGACACCAGTCAGTGTACAGATATCTCCCTGAGAGAGAGGGACTGAGAGACACCACTCAGTGTACAGATACCTCCCTGAGAGAGAGGGACTGAGAGGCACCAGTCAGTGTACATATATGTCCCTGAGAGAGAGGGACTGAGAGACACCACTCAGTGTACAGATATCTCCCTGAGAGACAGGGACTGAGAGACACCAGTCAGTGTACATATATCTCCCTGAGAGACAGGGACTGAGAGACACCAGTCAGTGTACAGATACCTCCCTGAGAGAGAGGGACTGAGAGACACCAGTCAGTGTACATATATCTCCCTGAGAGAGAGGGACTGAGAGACACCAGTCAGTGTACAGATATCTCGCTGAGAGAGAGGGACTGAGAGACACCAGTCAGTGTACAGATATCTCCCTGAGAGAGAGGGACTGTGAGACACCACTCAGTGTACAGATATCTCCCTGAGAGACAGGGACTGAGAGACACCAGTCAGTGTACAGATATTTCCCTGAGAGAGAGGGACTGAGAGACACCACTCAGTGTACAGATATCTCCCTGAGAGACAGGGACTGAGAGACACCAGTCAGTGTACAGATATCTCCCTGAGAGAGAGGGACTGTGAGACACCACTCAGTGTTCAGATATCTCCCTGAGAGACAGGGACTGAGAGACACCAGTCAGTGTACAGATATCTCCCAGAGAGAGAGGGACTGAGAGACACCACTCAGTGTATCGATATCTCCCTGACAGACAGGGACTGAGAGACCCCAGTCAGTGTACAGAAATCTCCCTGAGAGACAGGGGCTGTGAGACACCACTCAGTGTACAGATATCTCCCTGAGAGAGAGGGACTGAGAGACACCAGTCAGTGTACAGATATCTCCCTGAGAGAGAGGGACTGAGAGACACCAGTCAGTGTACATATATCTCCCTGAGAGAGAGGGACTGAGAGACACCACTCAGTGTTCAGATATCTCCCAGAGAGAGAGGGACTGAGAGACACCACTCAGTGTACAGATATCTCCCTGAGAGAAAGGGACTGAGAGACACCACTCAGTGTACAGATATCTCCCTGAGAGACAGGGACTGAGAGACACCAGTCAGTGTACATATATCTCCCTGAGAGACAGGGACTGAGAGACACCAATCAGTGTACATATACCTCTCTGAGAGAGAGGGACTGAGAGACACCAGTCAGTGTACATATATCTCCCTGAGAGAGAGGGACTGAGAGACACCAGTCAGTGTACAGATATCTCCCTGAGAGAGAGGGACTGAGAGACACCAGTCAGTGTACAGATATCTCCCCGAGAGAGAGGGACTGTGAGACACCACTCAGTGTACAGATATCTCCCTGAGAGACAGGGACTGAGAGACACCAGTCAGTGTACAGATATCTCCCTGAGAGAGAGGGACTGAGAGACACCACTCAGTGTACAGATATCTCCCTGAGAGACAGGGAATGAGAGACACCAGTCAGTGTACAGATATCTCCCTGAGAGAGAGGGACTGTGAGACACCACTCAGTGTACAGATATCTCCCTGAGAGACAGGGACTGAGAGACACCAGTCAGTGTACAGATATCTCCCTGAGAGAGAAGGACTGAGAGACACCACTCAGTGTATAGATATCTCCCTGACAGACAGGGACTGCGAGACACCAGTCAGTGTACAGAAATCTCCCTGAGAGACAGGGGCTGTGAGACACCACTCAGTGTACAGATATCTCCCTGAGAGAGAGGGACTGAGAGACACCAGTCAGTGTACAGATATCTTCCTGAGAGAGAGGGACTGAGAGACACCAGTCAGTGTACATATATCTCCCTGAGAGAGAGGGACTGAGAGACACCACTCAGTGTTCAGATATCTCCCTGAGAGAGAGGGACTGAGAGACACCACTCAGTGTACAGATATCTCCCTGAGAGACAGGGACTGAGAGACACCAGTCAGTGTACAGATACCTCCCTGAGAGAGAGGGACTGAGAGACACCAGTCAGTGTACATATATCTCCCTGAGAGACAGGGACTGAGAGACACCACTCAGTGTTCAGATATCTCCTTGAGAGAGAGGGACTGAGAGACACCACTCAGTGTACAGATATCTCCCTGAGAGACAGGGACTGAGAGACACCACACAGTGTACTGATATCTCCCTGAGAGAGAGGGACTGAGAGACACCACTCAGTGTACAGATATCTCCCTGAGAGACAGGGACTGAGAGACACCAGTCATTGTACAGATACCTCCCTGAGAGAGAGGGACTGAGAGACACCAGTCAGTGTACATATATCTTCCTGAGAGAGAGGGACTGAGAGACACCAGTCAGTGTACAGATATCTCGCTGAGAGAGAGGGACTGAGAGACACCAGTCAGTGTACAGATATCTCCCTGAGAGAGAGGGACTGTGAGACACCACTCAGTGTACAGATATCTCCCTGAGAGACAGGGTCTGAGAGACACCAGTCAGTGTACAGATATTTCCCTGAGAGAGAGGGACTGAGAGACACCACTCAGTGTACAGATATCTCCCTGAGAGACAGGGACTGAGAGACACCAGTCAGTGTACAGATATCTCCCTGAGAGAGAGGGACTGTGAGACACCACTCAGTGTACAGATATCTCCCTGAGAGACAGGGACTGAGAGACACCAGTCAGTGTACAGATATCTCCCTGAGAGAGAGGGACTGAGAGACACCACTCAGTGTATCGATATCTCCCTGACAGACAGGGACTGAGAGACCCCAGTCAGTGTACAGAAATCTCCCTGAGAGACAGGGGCTGTGAGACACCACTCAGTGTACAGATATCTCCCTGAGAGAGAGGGACTGAGAGACACCAGTCAGTGTACAGATATCTCCCTGAGAGAGAGGGACTGAGAGACACCAGTCAGTGTACATATATCTCCCTGAGAGAGAGGGACTGAGAGACACCACTCAGTGTTCAGATATCTCCCTGAGAGAGAGGGACTGAGAGACACCACTCAGTGTACAGATATCTCCCTGAGAGACAGGGACTGAGAGACACCACTCAGTGTACAGATATCTCCCTGAGAGACAGGGACTGAGAGACACCAGTCAGTGTACATATATCTCCCTGAGAGACAGGGACTGAGAGACACCAATCAGTGTACAGATACCTCCCTGAGAGAGAGGGACTGAGAGACACCAGTCAGTGTACATATATCTCCCTGAGAGAGAGGTACTGAGAGACACCAGTCAGTGTACAGATATCTCCCTGAGAGAGAGGGACTGAGAGACACCAGTCAGTGTACAGATATCTCCCCGAGAGAGAGGGACTGTGAGACACCACTCAGTGTCCAGATATCTCCCTGAGAGACAGGGACTGAGAGACACCAGTCAGTGTACAGATATCTCCCTGAGAGAGAGGGACTGAGAGACACCACTCAGTGTACAGATATCTCCCTGAGAGACAGGGAATGAGAGACACCAGTCAGTGTACAGATATCTCCCTGAGAGAGAGGGACTGAGAGACACCACTCAGTGTACAGATATCTCCCTGAGAGACAGGGACTGAGAGACACCAGTCAGTGTACAGATATCTCCCTGAGAGAGAGGGACTGAGAGACACCAGTCAGTGTACATATATCTCCCTGAGAGAGAGGGACTGAGAGACACCACTCAGTGTTCAGATATCTCCCTGAGAGAGAGGGACTGAGAGACACCACTCAGTGTACAGATATCTCCCTGAGAGACAGGGACTGAGAGACACCACTCAGTGTACAGATATCTCCCTGAGAGACAGGGACTGAGAGACACCAGTCAGTGTACATATATCTCCCTGAGAGACAGGGACTGAGAGACACCAATCAGTGTACAGATACCTCCCTGAGAGAGAGGGACTGAGAGACACCAGTCAGTGTACATATATCTCCCTGAGAGAGAGGTACTGAGAGACACCAGTCAGTGTACAGATATCTCCCTGAGAGAGAGGGACTGAGAGACACCAGTCAGTGTACAGATATCTCCCCGAGAGAGAGGGACTGTGAGACACCACTCAGTGTCCAGATATCTCCCTGAGAGACAGGGACTGAGAGACACCAGTCAGTGTACAGATATCTCCCTGAGAGAGAGGGACTGAGAGACACCACTCAGTGTACAGATATCTCCCTGAGAGACAGGGAATGAGAGACACCAGTCAGTGTACAGATATCTCCCTGAGAGAGAGGGACTGAGAGACACCACTCAGTGTACAGATATCTCCCTGAGAGACAGGGACTGAGAGACACCAGTCAGTGTACAGATATCTCCCTGAGAGAGAAGGACTGAGAGACACCACTCAGTGTATAGATATCTCCCTGTCAGACAGGGACTGAGAGACACCAGTCAGTGTACAGAAATCTCCCTGAGAGACAGGGGCTGTGAGACACCACTCAGTGTACAGATATCTCCCTGAGAGAGAGGGACTGAGAGACACCAGTCAGTGTACAGATATCTCCCTGAGAGAGAGGGACTGAGAGACACCAGTCAGTGTACATATATCTCCCTGAGAGAGAGGGACTGAGAGACACCACTCAGTGTTCAGATATCTCCCTGAGAGAGAGGGACTGAGAGACACCACTCAGTGTACAGATATCTCCCTGAGAGACAGGGACTGAGAGACACCAGTCAGTGTACAGATACCTCCCTGAGAGAGAGGGACTGAGAGACACCAGTCAGTGTACATATATCTCCCTGAGAGACAGGGACTGAGAGACACCACTCAGTGTACAGATATCTCCTTGAGAGAGAGGGACTGAGAGACACCACTCAGTGTACAGTTATCTCCCTGAGAGACAGGGACTGAGAGACACCACTCAGTGTACAGATATCTCCCTGAGAGAGAGGGACTGAGAGACACCACTCAGTGTTCAGATATCTCCCTGAGAGACAGGGACTGAGAGACACCAGTCAGTGTACAGATATCTCCCTGAGAGAGAGGGACTGAGAGACACCAGTCAGTGTACAGATATCTCCCCGAGAGAGAGGGACTGTGAGACACCACTCAGTGTCCAGATATCTCCCTGAGAGACAGGGACTGAGAGACACCAGTCAGTGTACAGATATCTCCCTGAGAGAGAGGGACTGAGAGACACCACTCAGTGTACAGATATCTCCCTGAGAGACAGGGAATGAGAGACACCAGTCAGTGTACAGATATCTCCCTGAGAGAGAGGGACTGAGAGACACCACTCAGTGTACAGATATCTCCCTGAGAGACAGGGACTGAGAGACACCAGTCAGTGTACAGATATCTCCCTGAGAGAGAGGGACTGAGAGACACCAGTCAGTGTACATATATCTCCCTGAGAGAGAGGGACTGAGAGACACCACTCAGTGTTCAGATATCTCCCTGAGAGAGAGGGACTGAGAGACACCACTCAGTGTACAGATATCTCCCTGAGAGACAGGGACTGAGAGACACCACTCAGTGTACAGATATCTCCCTGAGAGACAGGGACTGAGAGACACCAGTCAGTGTACATATATCTCCCTGAGAGACAGGGACTGAGAGACACCAATCAGTGTACAGATACCTCCCTGAGAGAGAGGGACTGAGAGACACCAGTCAGTGTACATATATCTCCCTGAGAGAGAGGTACTGAGAGACACCAGTCAGTGTACAGATATCTCCCTGAGAGAGAGGGACTGAGAGACACCAGTCAGTGTACAGATATCTCCCCGAGAGAGAGGGACTGTGAGACACCACTCAGTGTCCAGATATCTCCCTGAGAGACAGGGACTGAGAGACACCAGTCAGTGTACAGATATCTCCCTGAGAGAGAGGGACTGAGAGACACCACTCAGTGTACAGATATCTCCCTGAGAGACAGGGAATGAGAGACACCAGTCAGTGTACAGATATCTCCCTGAGAGAGAGGGACTGAGAGACACCACTCAGTGTACAGATATCTCCCTGAGAGACAGGGACTGAGAGACACCAGTCAGTGTACAGATATCTCCCTGAGAGAGAAGGACTGAGAGACACCACTCAGTGTATAGATATCTCCCTGTCAGACAGGGACTGAGAGACACCAGTCAGTGTACAGAAATCTCCCTGAGAGACAGGGGCTGTGAGACACCACTCAGTGTACAGATATCTCCCTGAGAGAGAGGGACTGAGAGACACCAGTCAGTGTACAGATATCTCCCTGAGAGAGAGGGACTGAGAGACACCAGTCAGTGTACATATATCTCCCTGAGAGAGAGGGACTGAGAGACACCACTCAGTGTTCAGATATCTCCCTGAGAGAGAGGGACTGAGAGACACCACTCAGTGTACAGATATCTCCCTGAGAGACAGGGACTGAGAGACACCAGTCAGTGTACAGATACCTCCCTGAGAGAGAGGGACTGAGAGACACCAGTCAGTGTACATATATCTCCCTGAGAGACAGGGACTGAGAGACACCACTCAGTGTACAGATATCTCCTTGAGAGAGAGGGACTGAGAGACACCACTCAGTGTACAGTTATCTCCCTGAGAGACAGGGACTGAGAGACACCACTCAGTGTACAGATATCTCCCTGAGAGAGAGGGACTGAGAGACACCACTCAGTGTTCAGATATCTCCCTGAGAGACAGGGACTGAGAGACACCAGTCAGTGTACAGATACCTCCCTGAGAGAGAGGGACTGAGAGAAACCAGTCAGTGTACATATATCTCCCTGAGAGACAGGGACTGAGAGACACCACTCAGTGTATAGATATCTCCTTGAGAGAGAGGCACTGAGAGACACCACTCAGTTCACAGATATCTCCCTGAGAGACCGGGACTGAGAGACACCAGTCAGTGTACAGATATCTCCCTGATAGAGAGGGACTGAGAGACACCACTCAGTGTACAGATATCTCCCTGAGAGACAGGGACTGAGAGACACCAGTCAGTGTACAGATATCTCCCTGAGAGTGAGGGACTGAGAGACACCACTCAGTGTACATAAAGCTCCCTGAGAGACAGGGACTGAGAGACACCAGTCAGTGTACAGATATCTCCCTGAGAGACACCACTCAGTGTACATAAAGCTCCCTGAGAGACAGGGACTGAGAGACACCAGTCAGTGTACAGATATCTCCCTGAGAGAGAGGGACTGTGAGACACCAGTCAGTGTACAGATATCTCCCTGAGAGAGAGGGACTGAGAGACACCACTCAGTGTATCGATATCTCCCTGACAGACAGGGACTGAGAGACACCAGACAGTGTACAGATATCTCCCTGAGAGACAGGGGCTGTGAGACACCACTCAGTGTACAGATATCTCCCTGCCAGAGAGGGACTGAGAGACACCAGTCAGTGTACAGATATCTCCCTGAGAGAGAGGGACTGAGAGACACCAGTCAGTGTACATATATCTCCCTGAGAGACAGGGACTGAGAGACACCACTCAGTGTACAGATATCTCCCTGAGAGAGAGGGACTGAGAGACACCACTCAGTGTACAGATATCTCCCTGAGAGAGGGACTGAGAGACACCAGTCAGTGTACAGATATCTCCCTGAGAGAGAGGGACTGAGAGACACCACTCAGTGTACAGATATCTCCCTCAGAGACAGGGACTGAGAGACACCAGTCAGAGTACTGATATCTCCCTGAGAGAGAGGGACTGAGAGACACCACTCAGTGTACAGATATCTCCCTGAGAGACAGGGACTGAGAGACACCAGTCAGTGTACAGATATCTCCCTGAGAGAGAGGGACTGTGAGACACCACTCAGTGCTCAGATATCTCCCTGAGAGAGAGGGGCTGAGAGACACCAGTCAGTGTACAGATATCTCCCTGAGAGAGAGGGACTGAGAGACACCACTCAGTGTACAGATACCTCCCTGAGAGAGAGGGACTGAGAGACACCAGTCAGTGTACAGATATCTCCCTGAGAGAGAGGGACTGAGAGACACCACTCAGTGTACAGATATCTCCCTGAGAGACAGGGACTGAGAGACACCAGTCAGAGTACATATATCTCCCTGAGAGAGAGGGACTGAGAGACACCACTCACTGTACAGATATCTCCCTGAGAGACAGGGACTGAGAGACACCACTCATTGTACAGATATCTCCCTGAGAGAGAGGGACTGAGAGACACCACTCAGTGTACAGATACCACCCTGAGAGAGAGGGACTGAGAGACACCACTCAGTGTACAGATATCTCCCTGAGAGAGAGGGACTGAGAGACACCAGTCAGAGTACAGATATCTCCCTGAGAGAGAGGGACTGAGAGACACCACTCACTGTACAGATTTCTCCCTGAGAGACAGGGACTGAGAGACACTACTCATTGTACAGATATCTCCCTGAGAGAGAGGGACTGAGAGACACCACTCAGTGTACAGATATCTCCCTGAGAGACAGGGACTGAGAGACACGAGTCAGTGTACATATATCTCCCTGAGAGACAGGGACTGAGAGACACCAGTCAGTGTACAGATACCTCCCTGAGAGAGAGGGACTGAGAGACACCAGTCAGTGTACAGATATCTCCCTGAGAGACACCACTCAGTGTACATAAAGCTCACTGAGAGACAGGGACTGAGAGACACCAGTCAATGTACAGATATCTCCCTGAGAGACAGGGACTGAGAGACACCACTCAGTGTACAGATACCTCCCTGAGAGAGAGGGACTGAGAGACAACAGTCAGTGTACAGATATCTCCCTGAGAGAGAGGGACTGAGAGACACCACTCAGTGTACAGATATCTCCCTGAGAGACAGGGACTGAGAGACACCAGTCAGAGTACAGATATCTCCCAAGAGAGAGGGACTGAGAGACACCACTCACTGTACAGATATCTCCCTGAGAGACAGGGACTGAGAGACACCACTCATTGTACAGATATCTCCCTGAGAGAGAAGGACTGAGAGACACCACTCAGTGTACAGATATCTCCCTGAGAGACAGGGACTGAGAGACACCACTCAGTGTACATATATCTCCCTGAGAGACAGGGACTGAGAGACACCACTCAGTGTACATATATCTCCCGGAGAGAGCGGGACTGAGAGACACCAGTCAGTGTACAGATATCTCCCTGAGAGACAGGGTCTGAGAGACACCAGTCAGTGTACAGATATTTCCCTGAGAGAGAGGGACTGAGAGACACCACTCAGTGTACAGATATCTCCCTGAGAGACAGGGACTGAGAGACACCAGTCAGTGTACAGATATCTCCCTGAGAGAGAGGGACTGTGAGACACCACTCAGTGTACAGATATCTCCCTGAGAGACAGGGTCTGAGAGACACCAGTCAGTGTACTGATATTTCCCTGAGAGAGAGGGACTGAGAGACACCACTCAGTGTACAGATATCTCCCTGAGAGACAGGGACTGAGAGACACCAGTCAGTGTACAGATATCTCCCTGAGAGAGAGGGACTGTGAGACACCACTCAGTGTACAGATATCTCCCTGAGAGACAGGGACTGAGAGACACCAGTCAGTGTACAGATATCTCCCTGAGAGAGAGGGACTGAGAGACACCACTCAGTGTATCGATATCTCCCTGACAGACAGGGACTGAGAGACCCCAGTCAGTGTACAGAAATCTCCCTGAGAGACAGGGGCTGTGAGACACCACTCAGTGTACAGATATCTCCCTGAGAGAGAGGGACTGAGAGACACCAGTCAGTGTACAGATATCTCCCTGAGAGAGAGGGACTGAGAGACACCAGTCAGTGTACATATATCTCCCTGAGAGAGAGGGACTGAGAGACACCACTCAGTGTTCAGATATCTCCCTGAGAGAGAGGGACTGAGAGACACCACTCAGTGTACAGATATCTCCCTGAGAGACAGGGACTGAGAGACACCACTCAGTGTACAGATATCTCCCTGAGAGACAGGGACTGAGAGACACCAGTCAGTGTACATATATCTCCCTGAGAGACAGGGACTGAGAGACACCAATCAGTGTACAGATACCTCCCTGAGAGAGAGGGACTGAGAGACACCAGTCAGTGTACATATATCTCCCTGAGAGAGAGGTACTGAGAGACACCAGTCAGTGTACAGATATCTCCCTGAGAGAGAGGGACTGAGAGACACCAGTCAGTGTACAGATATCTCCCCGAGAGAGAGGGACTGTGAGACACCACTCAGTGTCCAGATATCTCCCTGAGAGACAGGGACTGAGAGACACCAGTCAGTGTACAGATATCTCCCTGAGAGAGAGGGACTGAGAGACACCACTCAGTGTACAGATATCTCCCTGAGAGACAGGGAATGAGAGACACCAGTCAGTGTACAGATATCTCCCTGAGAGAGAGGGACTGAGAGACACCACTCAGTGTACAGATATCTCCCTGAGAGACAGGGACTGAGAGACACCAGTCAGTGTACAGATATCTCCCTGAGAGAGAGGGACTGAGAGACACCAGTCAGTGTACATATATCTCCCTGAGAGAGAGGGACTGAGAGACACCACTCAGTGTTCAGATATCTCCCTGAGAGAGAGGGACTGAGAGACACCACTCAGTGTACAGATACCTCCCTGAGAGAGAGGGACTGAGAGACACCAGTCAGTGTACATATATCTCCCTGAGAGAGAGGTACTGAGAGACACCAGTCAGTGTACAGATATCTCCCTGAGAGAGAGGGACTGAGAGACACCAGTCAGTGTACAGATATCTCCCCGAGAGAGAGGGACTGTGAGACACCACTCAGTGTCCAGATATCTCCCTGAGAGACAGGGACTGAGAGACACCAGTCAGTGTACAGATATCTCCCTGTGAGAGAGGGACTGAGAGACACCACTCAGTGTACAGATATCTCCCTGAGAGACAGGGAATGAGAGACACCAGTCAGTGTACAGATATCTCCCTGAGAGAGAGGGACTGAGAGACACCACTCAGTGTACAGATATCTCCCTGAGAGACAGGGACTGAGAGACACCAGTCAGTGTACAGATATCTCCCTGAGAGAGAAGGACTGAGAGACACCACTCAGTGTATAGATATCTCCCTGTCAGACAGGGACTGAGAGACACCAGTCAGTGTACAGAAATCTCCCTGAGAGACAGGGGCTGTGAGACACCACTCAGTGTACAGATATCTCCCTGAGAGAGAGGGACTGAGAGACACCAGTCAGTGTACAGATATCTCCCTGAGAGAGAGGGACTGAGAGACACCAGTCAGTGTACATATATCTCCCTGAGAGAGAGGGACTGAGAGACACCACTCAGAGTTCAGATATCTCCCTGAGAGAGAGGGACTGAGAGACACCACTCAGTGTACAGATATCTCCCTGAGAGACAGGGACTGAGAGACACCAGTCAGTGTACAGATACCTCCCTGAGAGAGAGGGACTGAGAGACACCAGTCAGTGTACATATATCTCCCTGAGAGACAGGGACTGAGAGACACCACTCAGTGTACAGATATCTCCTTGAGAGAGAGGGACTGAGAGACACCACTCAGTGTACAGTTATCTCCCTGAGAGACAGGGACTGAGAGACACCACTCAGTGTACAGATATCTCCCTGAGAGAGAGGGACTGAGAGACACCACTCAGTGTTCAGATATCTCCCTGAGAGACAGGGACTGAGAGACACCAGTCAGTGTACAGATACCTCCCTGAGAGAGAGGGACTGAGAGAAACCAGTCAGTGTACATATATCTCCCTGAGAGACAGGGACTGAGAGACACCACTCAGTGTATAGATATCTCCTTGAGAGAGAGGCACTGAGAGACACCACTCAGTTCACAGATATCTCCCTGAGAGACCGGGACTGAGAGACACCAGTCAGTGTACAGATATCTCCCTGATAGAGAGGGACTGAGAGACACCACTCAGTGTACAGATATCTCCCTGAGAGACAGGGACTGAGAGACACCAGTCAGTGTACAGATATCTCCCTGAGAGTGAGGGACTGAGAGACACCACTCAGTGTACATAAAGCTCCCTGAGAGACAGGGACTGAGAGACACCAGTCAGTGTACAGATATCTCCCTGAGAGACACCACTCAGTGTACATAAAGCTCCCTGAGAGACAGGGACTGAGAGACACCAGTCAGTGTACAGATATCTCCCTGAGAGAGAGGGACTGTGAGACACCAGTCAGTGTACAGATATCTCCCTGAGAGAGAGGGACTGAGAGACACCACTCAGTGTATCGATATCTCCCTGACAGACAGGGACTGAGAGACACCAGACAGTGTACAGATATCTCCCTGAGAGACAGGGGCTGTGAGACACCACTCAGTGTACAGATATCTCCCTGCCAGAGAGGGACTGAGAGACACCAGTCAGTGTACAGATATCTCCCTGAGAGAGAGGGACTGAGAGACACCAGTCAGTGTACATATATCTCCCTGAGAGACAGGGACTGAGAGACACCACTCAGTGTACAGATATCTCCCTGAGAGAGAGGGACTGAGAGACACCACTCAGTGTACAGATATCTCCCTGAGAGAGGGACTGAGAGACACCAGTCAGTGTACAGATATCTCCCTGAGAGAGAGGGACTGAGAGACACCACTCAGTGTACAGATATCTCCCTCAGAGACAGGGACTGAGAGACACCAGTCAGAGTACTGATATCTCCCTGAGAGAGAGGGACTGAGAGACACCACTCAGTGTACAGATATCTCCCTGAGAGACAGGGACTGAGAGACACCAGTCAGTGTACAGATATCTCCCTGAGAGAGAGGGACTGTGAGACACCACTCAGTGCTCAGATATCTCCCTGAGAGAGAGGGGCTGAGAGACACCAGTCAGTGTACAGATATCTCCCTGAGAGAGAGGGACTGAGAGACACCACTCAGTGTACAGATACCTCCCTGAGAGAGAGGGACTGAGAGACACCAGTCAGTGTACAGATATCTCCCTGAGAGAGAGGGACTGAGAGACACCACTCAGTGTACAGATATCTCCCTGAGAGACAGGGACTGAGAGACACCAGTCAGAGTACTTATATCTCCCTGAGAGAGAGGGACTGAGAGACACCACTCACTGTACAGATATCTCCCTGAGAGACAGGGACTGAGAGACACCACTCATTGTACAGATATCTCCCTGAGAGAGAGGGACTGAGAGACACCACTCAGTGTACAGATACCACCCTGAGAGAGAGGGACTGAGAGACACCACTCAGTGTACAGATATCTCCCTGAGAGAGAGGGACTGAGAGACACCAGTCAGAGTACAGATATCTCCCTGAGAGAGAGGGACTGAGAGACACCACTCACTGTACAGATTTCTCCCTGAGAGACAGGGACTGAGAGACACTACTCATTGTACAGATATCTCCCTGAGAGAGAGGGACTGAGAGACACCACTCAGTGTACAGATATCTCCCTGAGAGACAGGGACTGAGAGACACGAGTCAGTGTACATATATCTCCCTGAGAGACAGGGACTGAGAGACACCAGTCAGTGTACAGATACCTCCCTGAGAGAGAGGGACTGAGAGACACCAGTCAGTGTACAGATATCTCCCTGAGAGACACCACTCAGTGTACATAAAGCTCACTGAGAGACAGGGACTGAGAGACACCAGTCAATGTACAGATATCTCCCTGAGAGACAGGGACTGAGAGACACCACTCAGTGTACAGATACCTCCCTGAGAGAGAGGGACTGAGAGACAACAGTCAGTGTACAGATATCTCCCTGAGAGAGAGGGACTGAGAGACACCACTCAGTGTACAGATATCTCCCTGAGAGACAGGGACTGAGAGACACCAGTCAGAGTACAGATATCTCCCAAGAGAGAGGGACTGAGAGACACCACTCACTGTACAGATATCTCCCTGAGAGACAGGGACTGAGAGACACCACTCATTGTACAGATATCTCCCTGAGAGAGAAGGACTGAGAGACACCACTCAGTGTACAGATATCTCCCTGAGAGACAGGGACTGAGAGACACCACTCAGTGTACATATATCTCCCTGAGAGACAGGGACTGAGAGACACCACTCAGTGTACATATATCTCCCGGAGAGAGCGGGACTGAGAGACACCAGTCAGTGTACAGATATCTCCCTGAGAGAGAGGGACTGTGAGACACCTCTCAGTGTACAGATATCTCCCTGAGAGAGAGGGACTGAGAGACACCAGTCAGTTTACATATATCTCCCTGAGAGACAGGGACTGAGAGACACCACTCAGTGTACAGATACCTCCCTGAGAGAGAGGGACTGAAAGACACCAGTCAGTGTACATATATCTCCCGGAGAGAGAGGGACTGAGAGACACCAGTCAGTGTACAGATATCTCCCTGAGAGAGAGGGACTGTGAGACACCACTCAGTGTACAGATATCTCCCTGAGAGAGAGGGACTGAGAGACACCAGTCAGTGTACAGATATCTCCCTGAGAGACAGGGACTGAGAGACACCAGTCAGTGTACAGATATCTCCCTGAGAGAGAGGGACTGAGAGACACCACTCAGTGTACAGATACCTCCCTGAGAGAGAGGGACTGAGAGACACCAGTCAGTGTACAGATATCTCCCTGAGAGAGAGGGACTGAGAGACACCACTCAGTGTACAGATATCTCCCTGAGAGACAGGGACTGAGAGACACCAGTCAGAGTACATATATCTCCCTGAGAGAGAGGGACTGAGAGACACCACTCACTGTACAGATATCTCCCTGAGAGACAGGGACTGAGAGACACCACTCATTGTACAGATATCTCCCTGAGAGAGAGGGACTGAGAGACACCACTCAGTGTACAGATACCACCCTGAGAGAGAGGGACTGAGAGACACCACTCAGTGTACAGATATCTCCCTGAGAGAGAGGGACTGAGAGACACCAGTCAGAGTACAGATATCTCCCTGAGAGAGAGGGACTGAGAGACACCACTCACTGTACAGATTTCTCCCTGAGAGACAGGGACTGAGAGACACTACTCATTGTACAGATATCTCCCTGAGAGAGAGGGACTGAGAGACACCACTCAGTGTACAGATATCTCCCTGAGAGACAGGGACTGAGAGACACGAGTCAGTGTACATATATCTCCCTGAGAGACAGGGACTGAGAGACACCAGTCAGTGTACAGATACCTCCCTGAGAGAGAGGGACTGAGAGACACCAGTCAGTGTACAGATATCTCCCTGAGAGACACCACTCAGTGTACATAAAGCTCACTGAGAGACAGGGACTGAGAGACACCAGTCAATGTACAGATATCTCCCTGAGAGACAGGGACTGAGAGACACCACTCAGTGTACAGATACCTCCCTGAGAGAGAGGGACTGAGAGACAACAGTCAGTGTACAGATATCTCCCTGAGAGAGAGGGACTGAGAGACACCACTCAGTGTACAGATATCTCCCTGAGAGACAGGGACTGAGAGACACCAGTCAGAGTACAGATATCTCCCAAGAGAGAGGGACTGAGAGACACCACTCACTGTACAGATATCTCCCTGAGAGACAGGGACTGAGAGACACCACTCATTGTACAGATATCTCCCTGAGAGAGAAGGACTGAGAGACACCACTCAGTGTACAGATATCTCCCTGAGAGACAGGGACTGAGAGACACCACTCAGTGTACATATATCTCCCTGAGAGACAGGGACTGAGAGACACCACTCAGTGTACATATATCTCCCGGAGAGAGCGGGACTGAGAGACACCAGTCAGTGTACAGATATCTCCCTGAGAGAGAGGGACTGTGAGACACCTCTCAGTGTACAGATATCTCCCTGAGAGAGAGGGACTGAGAGACACCAGTCAGTTTACATATATCTCCCTGAGAGACAGGGACTGAGAGACACCACTCAGTGTACAGATACCTCCCTGAGAGAGAGGGACTGAAAGACACCAGTCAGTGTACATATATCTCCCGGAGAGAGAGGGACTGAGAGACACCAGTCAGTGTACAGATATCTCCCTGAGAGAGAGGGACTGTGAGACACCACTCAGTGTACAGATATCTCCCTGAGAGAGAGGGACTGAGAGACACCAGTCAGTGTACAGATATCTCCCTGAGAGACAGGGACTGAGAGACACCAGTCAGTGTACAGATATCTCCCTGAGAGAGAGGGACTGAGAGACACCACTCAGTGTACAGATATCTCCCTGAGAGACAGGGACTGAGAGACACCAGTCAGTGTACAGATATCTCCCTGAGAGAGAGGGACTGTGAGACACCACTCAGTGTACATAAAGCTCCCTGAGAGACAGGGACTGAGAGACACCAGTCAGTGTACAGATATCTCCCTGAGAGACACCACTCAGTGTACATAAAGCTCCCTGAGAGACAGGGACTGAGAGACACCAGTCAGTGTACAGATATCTCCCTGAGAGAGAGGGACTGTGAGACACCAGTCAGTGTACAGATATCTCACTGAGAGAGAGGGACTGAGAGACACCACTCAGTGTATAGATATCTCCCTGACAGACAGGGACTGAGAGACACCAGTCAGTGTACATATATCTCCCTGAGAGACAGGGACTGAGAGACACCACTCAGTGTACAGATACCTCCCTGAGAGAGAGGGACTGAGAGACACCAGTCAGTGTACATATATCTCCCGGAGAGAGAGGGACTGAGAGACACCAGTCAGTGTACAGTTATCTCCCTGAGAGAGAGGGACTGAGAGACACCACTCAGTGTATAGATATCTCCCTGACAGACAGGGCCTGAGAGACACCAGACAGTGTACAGATATCTCCCTGAGAGACAGGGGCTGTGAGACACCACTCAGTGTACAGATATCTCCCTGAGAGAGAGGGACTGAGAGACACCAGTCAGTGTACAGATATCTCCCTGAGAGAGAGGGACTGAGAGACACCAGTCAGTGTACAGATATCTCCCTGAGAGACAGGGGCTGTGAGACACCATTCAGTGTACAGATATCTCCCTGAGAGAGAGGGACTGAGAGACACCAGTCAGTGTACAGATATCTCCCTGAGAGACAGGGACTGAGAGACACCACTCAGTGTATAGATATCTCCCTGAGAGACAGGGACTGAGAGACACCAGTCAGTGTACAGATATCTCCCTGAGAGAGAGGGACTGAGAGACACCACTCAGTGTACAGATATCTCCCTGAGAGACAGGGACTGAGAGACACCAGTCAGTGTACAGATATCTCCCTGAGAGACACCACTCAGTGTACAGATACCTCCCTGAGTGAGAGGGACTGAGAGACACCACTCAGTGTATAGATATCTCCCTGAGAGACAGGGGCTGTGAGACACCACTCAGTGTACAGATATCTCCTGAGAGAGAGGGACTGAGAGACACCACTCAGTGTATAGATATCTCCCTGAGAGACAGGGGCTGTGAGACACCACTCAGTGTACAGATATCTCCCTGAGAGATAGGGACTGAGAGACACCACTCAGTGTACAGATATCTCCCTGAGAGCGAGGGACTGAGAGACACCAGTCAGTGTACAGATATCTCCCTGAGAGACAGGGACTGAGAGACACCAGTCAGTGTACATATATCTCCCTGAGAGTCAGGGACTGAGAGACACCACTCAGTGTGCAGACATCTCCCTGAGAGAGAGGGACTGAGAGACACCACTCAGTGTACAGATAACTCCCTGAGAGAGAGGGACTGAGAGACACCAGTCAGTGTACAGATATCTCCCTGAGAGAGAGGGACTGAGAGACTCCACTCAGTGTACAGATATCTCCCTCAGAGACAGGGACTGAGAGACACCAGTCAGAGTACAGATATCTCCCTGAGAGAGAGGGACTGAGAGACACCACTCACTGTACAGATTTCTCCCTGAGAGACAGGGACTGAGAGACACCACTCATTGTACAGATATCTCCCTGAGAGAGAGGGACTGAGAGACACCACTCAGTGTACAGATATCTCCCTGAGAGACAGGGACTGAGAGACACGAGTCAGTGTACATATATCTCCCTGAGAGACAGGGACTGAGAGACACCACTCAGTGTACAGATACCTCCCTGAGAGAGAGGGACTGAGAGACACCAGTCAGTGTACAGATATCTCCCTGAGAGACACCACTCAGTGTACATAAAGCTCACTGAGAAACAGGGACTGAGAGACACCAGTCAATGTACAGATATCTCCCTGAGAGACAGGGACTGAGAGACACCACTCAGTGTACAGATACCTCCCTGAGAGAGAGGGACTGAGAGACACCAGTCAGTGTACAGATATCTCCCTGAGAGAGAGGGACTGAGAGACACCACTCAGTGTACAGATATCTCCCTGAGAGACAGGGACTGAGAGACACCAGTCAGAGTACAGATATCTCCCTGAGAGAGAGGGACTGAGAGACACCACTCACTGTACAGATATCTCCCTGAGAGACAGGGACTGAGAGACACCACTCATTGTACAGATATCTCCCTGAGAGAGAAGGACTGAGAGACACCACTCAGTGTACAGATATCTCCCTGAGAGACAGGGACTGAGAGACACCACTCAGTGTACATATATCTCCCTGAGAGACAGGGACTGAGAGACACCACTCAGTGTACAGATACCTCCCTGAGAGAGAGGGACTGAAAGACACCAGTCAGTGTACATATATCTCCCGGAGAGAGCGGGACTGAGAGACACCAGTCAGTGTACAGATATCTCCCTGAGAGAGAGGGATTGTGAGACACCTCTCAGTGTACAGATATCTCCCTGAGAGAGAGGGACTGAGAGACACCAGTCAGTTTACATATATCTCCCTGAGAGACAGGGACTGAGAGACACCACTCAGTGTACAGATACCTCCCTGAGAGAGAGGGACTGAAAGACACCAGTCAGTGTACATATATCTCCCTGAGAGAGAGGGACTGAGAAACACCAGTCAGTGTACAGATATCTCCCTGAGAGAGAGGGACTGTGAGACACCACTCAGTGTACAGATATCTCCCTGAGAGAGAGGGACTGAGAGACACCAGTCAGTGTACAGATATCTCCCTGAGAGACAGGGACTGAGAGACACCAGTCAGTGTACAGATATCTCCCTGAGAGAGAGGGACTGAGAGACACCACTCAGTGTACAGATATCTCCCTGAGAGACAGGGACTGAGAGACACCAGTCAGTGTACAGATATCCCCCTGAGAGAGAGGGACTGTGAGACACCACTCAGTGTACATAAAGCTCCCTGAGAGACAGGGACTGAGAGACACCAGTCAGTGTACAGATATCTCCCTGAGAGACACCACTCAGTGTACATAAAGCTCCCTGAGAGACAGGGACTGAGAGACACCAGTCAGTGTACAGATATCTCCCTGAGAGAGAGGGACTGTGAGACACCAGTCAGTGTACAGATATCTCCCTGAGAGAGAGGGACTGAGAGACACCACTCAGTGTATAGATATCTCCCTGACAGACAGGGACTGAGAGACACCAGTCAGTGTACATATATCTCCCTGAGAGACAGGGACTGAGAGACACCACTCAGTGTACAGAAACCTCCCTGAGAGAGAGGGACTGAGAGACACCAGTCAGTGTACATATATCTCCCGGAGAGAGAGGGACTGAGAGACACCAGTCAGTGTACAGTTATCTCCCTGAGTGAGAGGGACTGAGAGACAGCACTCAGTGTATAGATATCTCCCTGACAGACAGGGCCTGAGAGACACCAGTCAGTGTACAGATATCTCCCTGAGAGACAGGGGCTGTGAGACACCACTCAGTGTACAGATATCTCCCTGAGAGAGAGGGACTGAGAGACACCAGTCAGTGTACAGATATCTCCCTGAGAGAGAGGGACTGAGAGACACCAGTCAGTGTACAGATATCTCCCTGAGAGACAGGGGCTGTGAGACACCACTCAGTGTACAGATATCTCCCTGAGAGAGAGGGACTGAGAGACACCAGTCAGTGTACAGATATCTCCCTGAGAGACAGGGACTGAGAGACACCACTCAGTGTATAGATATCTCCCTGAGAGACAGGGACTGAGAGACACCAGTCAGTGTACAGAT
The DNA here is from genome assembly GCF_036365525.1 of Heterodontus francisci. Classification (NCBI taxonomy): domain Eukaryota; kingdom Metazoa; phylum Chordata; class Chondrichthyes; order Heterodontiformes; family Heterodontidae; genus Heterodontus; species Heterodontus francisci. The sequence goes on along the minus strand of NC_090384.1, from coordinate 8,159,778 downwards.
ATCTCCCTGAGAGAGAGGGACTGAGAGACACCACTCAGTGTACAGATATCTCCCTGAGAGACAGGGACTGAGAGACACCAGTCAGTGTATAGATATCTCCCTGCTGGAGAGAGGGACTGTGAGACACCACTCAGTGTACATAAAGCTCCCTGAGAGACAGGGACTGAGAGACACCAGTCAGTGTACAGATATCTCCCTGAGAGACACCACTCAGTGTACATAAAGCTCCCTGAGAGACAGGGACTGAGAGACACCAGTCAGTGTGCAGATATCTCCCTGAGAGAGAGGGACTGTGAGACACCAGTCAGTGTACAGATACCTCCCTGAGTGAGAGGGACTGAGAGACACCACTCAGTGTATAGATATCTCCCTGACAGACAGGGACTGAGAGACACCAGACAGTGTACAGATATCTCCCTGAGAGACAGGGGCTGTGAGACACCACTCAGTGTACAGATATCTCCCTGAGAGAGAGGGAATGAGAGACACCAGTCAGTGTACAGATATCTCCCTGAGAGACAGGGACTGAGAGACACCAGTCAGTGTACATATATCTCCCTGAGAGTCAGGGACTGAGAGACACCACTCAGTTTGCAGACATCTCCCTGAGAGAGAGGGACTGAGAGACACCACCCAGTGTACAGATATCTCCCTGAGAGAGAGGGACTGAGAGACACCAGTCAGTGTACAGATATCTCCCAGAGAGACAGGGACTGAGAGACACCACTCAGTGTACAGATATCTCCCTCAGAGACAGGGACTGAGAGACACCAGTCAGAGTACAGATATCTCCCTGAGAGAGAGGGACTGAGAGACACCACTCAGTGTACAGATATCTCCCTGAGAGACAGGGACTGAGAGACACCAGTCAGTGTACAGATATCTCCCTGAGGAGAGGGACTGTGAGACATCACTCAGTGCACAGATATCTCCCTGAGAGAGAGGGGCTGAGAGACACCAGTCAGTGTACAGATATCTCCCTGAGAGAGAGGGACTGAGAGACACCACTCAGTGTACAGATATCTCCCTGAGAGACACCACTCAGTGTACATAAAGCTCACTGAGAGACAGGGACTGAGAGACAACAGTCAGTGTATAGATATCTCCCTGAGAGACAGGGACTGAGAGACACCACTCAGTGTACAGATACCTCCCTGAGAGAGAGGGACTGAGAGACACCAGTCAGTGTACAGATATCTCCCTGAGAGAGAGGGACTGAGAGACACCACTCAGTGTACAGATATCTCCCTGAGAGACAGGGACTGAGAGACACCAGTCAGAGTACAGATATCTCCCTGAGAGAGAGGGACAGAGAGACACCACTCATTGTACAGATATCTCCCTGAGAGAGAGTGACTGAGAGACACCGCTCAGTGTACAGATATCTCCCTGAGAGACAGGGACTGAGAGACACCAGTCAGTGTACATATATCTCCCTGAGAGACAGGGACTGAGAGACACCACTCAGTGTACAGATACCTCCCTGAGAGAGAGGGACTGAGAGACACCAGTCAGTGTCCATATATCTCCCGGAGAGAGAGGGACTGAGAGACACCAGTCAGTGTACAGATATCTCCCTGAGAGAGAGGGACTGAGAGACACCACTCAGTGTATAGATATCTCCCTGACAGACAGGGACTGAGAGACACCGGTCAGTGTACAGATATCTCCCTGAGAGACAGGGGCTGTGAGACACCACTCAGTGTACAGATATCTCCCTGAGAGAGAGGGACTGAGAGACACCAGTCAGTGTACAAATATCTCCCTGAGAGACAGGGACTGAGAGACACCACTCAGTGTACAGATACCTCCCTGAGAGAGAGGGACTGAGAGACACCAGTCAGAGTAGAGATATCTCCCTGAGAGTGAGGGACTGAGAGACACCACTCACTGCACAGATATCTCCCTGAGAGAGAGGGACTGAGAGACACCACTCAGTGTTCAGATATCTCCCTGAAAGAGATAGGGACTGAGAGACACCACTCAGTGTACAGATATCTCCCTGAGAGACAGGGACTGTGAGACACCAGTCAGTGTACAGATACCTCCCTGAGAGAGAGGGACTGAGAGACACCAGTCAGTGTACATATATCTCCCTGAGAGACAGGGACTGAGAGACACCACTCAGTGTAGAGATATCTCCCTGAGAGAGAGGGACTGAGAGACACCACTCAGTGTATAGATATCTCCCTGACAGACAGGGACTGAGAGACACCAGACAGTGTACAGATATCTCCCTGAGAGACAGGGGCTGTGAGACACCACTCAGTGTACAGATATCTCCCTGAGACAGAGGGACTGAGAGACACCAGTCAGTGTACAGATATCTCCCTGAGAGACAGGGACTGAGAGACACCAGTCAGTGTACATATATCTCCCTGAGAGTCAGGGACTGAGAGACACCACTCAGTGTGCAGACATCTCCCTGAGAGAGAGGGACTGAGAGACACCACTCAGTGTACAGATATCTCCCTGAGAGAGAGGGACTGAGAGACACCAGTCAGTGTACAGATATCTCCCTGAGAGAGAGGGACTGAGAGACACCACTCAGTGTACAGATATCTCCCTCAGAGACAGGGACTGAGAGACACCAGTCAGAGTACAGATATCTCCCTGAGAGAGAGGGACTGAGAGACACCACTCAGTGTACAGATATCTCCCTGAGAGACAGGGACTGAGAGACACCAGTCAGTGTACAGATATCTCCCTGAGGAGAGGGACTGTGAGACATCACTCAGTGCACAGATATCTCCCTGAGAGAGAGGGTCTGAGAGACACCAGTCAGTGTACAGATATCTCCCTGAGAGAGAGGGACTGAGAGACACCACTCAGTGTACAGATATCTCCCTGAGAGACACCACTCAGTGTACATAAAGCTCACTGAGACAGGGACTGAGAGACAACAGTCAGTGTACAGATATCTCCCTGAGAGACAGGGACTGAGAGACACCACTCAGTGAACAGATACCTCCCTGAGAGAGAGGGACTGAGGGACACCAGTCAGTGTACAGATATCTCCCTGAGAGAGAGGGACTGAGAGACACCACTCAGTGTACAGATATCTCCCTGAGAGACAGGGACTGAGAGACACCAGTCAGAGTACAGATATCTCCCTGAGAGAGAGGGACAGAGAGACACCACTCACTGTACAGATATCTCCCTGAGAGACAGGGACTGAGAGACACCACTCATTGTACAGATATCTCCCTGAGAGAGAGTGACTGAGAGACACCACTCAGTGTACAGATATCTCCCTGAGAGACAGGGACTGAGAGACACCAGTCAGTGTACATATATCTCCCTGAGAGACAGGGACTGAGAGACACCACTCAGTGTACAGATACCTCCCTGAGAGAGAGGGACTGAGAGACACCAGTCAGTGTACATATATCTCCCGGAGAGAGAGGGACTGAGAGACACCAGTCAGTGTACAGATATCTCCCTGAGAGAGAGGGACTGAGAGACACCACTCAGTGTATAGATATCTCCCTGACAGACAGGGACTGAGAGACACCGGTCAGTGTACAGATATCTCCCTGAGAGACAGGGGCTGTGAGACACCACTCAGTGTACAGATATCTCCCTGAGAGAGAGGGACTGAGAGACACCAGTCAGTGTACAAATATCTCCCTGAGAGACAGGGACTGAGAGACACCACTCAGTGTACAGATACCTCCCTGAGAGAGAGGGACTGAGAGTCACCAGTCAGAGTACAGATATCTCCCTGAGAGAGAGGGACTGAGAGACACCACTCACTGCACAGATATCTCCCTGAGAGAGAGGGACTGAGAGACACCAGTCAGTGTTCAGATATCTCCCTGAGAGAGAGGGACTGAGAGACACCACTCAGTGTACAGATATCTCCCTGAGAGACAGGGACTGTGAGACACCAGTCAGTGTACAGATACCTCCCTGAGAGAGAGGGACTGAGAGACACCAGTCAGTGTACATATATCTCCCTGAGAGACAGGGACTGAGAGACACCACTCAGTGTAGAGATATCTCCCTGAGAGAGAGGGACTGAGAGACACCACTCAGTGTACAGATATCTCCCTGAGAGAGACGGACGGAGAGACACCAGTCAGTGTACAGATATCTCTCTGAGAGAGAGGGACTGTGAGACACCAGTCAGTGTACAGATATCTCCCTGAGAGAGAGGGACTGAGAGACACCACTCAGTGTACAGATATCTCCCTGAGAGACAGGGACTGAGAGACACCAGTCAGTGTACATATATCTCCCTGAGAGACAGGGAATGAGAGACACCACTCAGTGTACAGATACCTCCCTGAGAGAGAGGGACTGAGAGACACCAGTCAGTGTACATATATCTCCCTGAGTGAGAGGGACTGAGAGACACCACTCAGTGTACAGATATCTCCCTGAGAGACAGGGACTGAGAGACAACAGTCAGTGTACTTATATCTCCCTGAGAGACAGGGACTGAGAGACACCACTCAGTGTACAGATACCTCCCTGAGAGAGAGGGACTGAGAGACACCAGTCAGTGTACATATATCTCCCTGAGAGAGAGGGACTGAGAGACACCAGTCAGTGTACAGATATCTCCCTGAGAGAGAGGGACTGAGAGACACCAGTCAGTGTACAGATATCTCCCTGAGAGAGAGGGACTGTGAGACACCACTCAGTGTACAGATATCTCCCTGAGAGACAGGGACTGAGAGACACCAGTCAGTGTACAGATATTTCCCTGAGAGAGAGGGACTGAGAGACACCACTCAGTGTACAGATATCTCCCTGAGAGACAGGGACTGAGAGACACCAGTCAGTGTACAGATATCTCCCTGAGAGGGAGGGACTGTGAGACAACACTCAGTGTACAGATATCTCCCTGAGAGAGAGGGACTGAGAGACACCAGTCAGTGTACAGATATCTCCCTGAGAGAGAGGGACTGAGAGACACCACTCAGTGTATAGATATCTCCCTGACAGACAGGGACTGAGAGACACCAGTCAGTGTACAGAAATCTCCCTGAGAGACAGGGGCTGTGAGACACCACTCAGTGTACAGATATCTCCCTGAGAGAGAGGGACTGAGATACACCAGTCAGTGTACAGATATCTCCCTGAGAGAGAGGGACTGAGTGACACCAGGCAGTGTACATATATCTCCCTGAGAGAGAGGGACTGAGAGACACCACTCAGTGTACAGATATCTCCCTGAGAGACACCACTCAGTGTACATAAAGCTCACTGAGAGACAGGGACTGAGAGACACCAGTCAGTGTACAGATATCTCCCTGAGAGACAGGGACTGAGAGACACCACTCAGTGTACAGATACCTCCCTGAGAGAGAGGGACTGAGAGACACCAGTCAGTGTACAGATATCTCCCTGAGAGAGAGGGACTGAGAGACACCACTCAGTGTACAGATATCTCCCTGAGAGACAGGGACTGAGAGACACCACTCATTGTACAGATATCTCCCTGAGAGAGAGTGACTGAGAGACACCACTCAGTGTACAGATATCTCCCTGAGAGACAGGGACTGAGAGACACCAGTCAGTGTACATATATCTCCCTGAGGGACAGGGACTGAGAGACACCACTCAGTGTACAGATACCTCCCTGAGAGAGAGGGACTGAGAGACACCAGTCAGTGTACATATATCTCCCGGAGAGAGAGGGACTGAGAGACACCAGTCAGTGGACAGATATCTCCCTGAGAGAGAGGGACTGAGAGACACCAGTCAGTGTACAGATATCTCCCTGAGAGAGAGGGACTGAGAGACACCAGTCAGTGCACAAATATCTCCCTGAGAGACAGGGACTGAGAGACACCACTCAGTGTACAGATACCTCCCTGAGAGAGAGGGACTGAGAGGCACCAGTCAGTGTACATATATGTCCCTGAGAGAGAGGGACTGAGAGACACCACTCAGTGTTCAGATATCTCCCTGAGAGAGAGGGACTGAGAGACACCACTCAGTGTACAGATATCTCCCTGAGGGACAGGGACTGTGAGACACCAGTCAGTGTACAGATACCTCCCTGAGAGAGAGGGACAGAGAGACACCAAATGTGTACATATATCTCCCTGAGAGACAGGGACTGAGAGACACCACTCAGTGTACAGATATCTCCCTGAGAGAGAGGGACTGAGAGACACCACTCAGTGTACAGATATCTCCCTGAGAGATGATGACGGAGAGACACCAGTCAGTGTACAGATATCTCCCTGAGAGACAGGGACTGAGAGACACCACTCAGTGTACAGATATCTCCCTGAGAGAGAGGGACTGAGAGACACCACTCAGTGTACAGATATCTCCCTGAGAGAGACGGACTGAGAGACACCACTCATTGTACAGATATCTCCCTGAGAGAGAGGGACTGTGAGACACCAGTCAGTGTACAGATATCTCCCTGAGAGAGAGGGACTGAGAGACACCACTCAGTGTACAGATATCTCCCTGAGAGACAGGGACTGAGAGACACCAGTCAGTGTACATATATCTCCCTGAGAGACAGGGAATGAGAGACACCACTCAGTGTACAGATACCTCCCTGAGAGAGAGGGACTGAGAGACACCAGTCAGTGTACAAATATCTCCCTGAGAGAGAGGGACTGAGAGTCACCACTCAGTGTACATAAAGCTCCCTGAGAGACAGGGACTGAGAGACACCAGTCAGTGTACAGATATCTCCCTGAGAGACACCACTCAGTGTACAGATATCTCCCTGAGAGAGAGGGACTGAGAGACACCAGTCAGTGTACAGATATCTCCCTGAGAGAGAGGGACTGAGAGACACCACTCAGTGTACAGATATCTCCCTCAGAGACAGGGACTGAGAGACACCAGTCAGAGGACAGATATCTCCCTGAGAGAGAGGGACTGAGAGACACCACTCAGTGTACAGATATCTCCCTGAGAGACAGGGACTGAGAGACACCAGTCAGTGTACAGATATCTCCCTGAGAGAGAGGGACTGTGAGACACCACTCAGTGCACAGATATCTCCCTGAGAGAGAGGGGCTGAGAGACACCAGTCAGTGTACAGATATCTCCCTGAGAGAGAGGGACTGAGAGACAACACTCAGTGTACAGATATCTCCCTGAGAGACACCACTCAGTGTACATAAAGCTCCCTGAGAGACAGGGACTTAGAGACACCAGTCAGTGTGCAGATATCTCCCTGAGAGACAGGGACTGAGAGACACCACTCAGTGTACAGATACCACCCTGAGAGAGAGGGACTGAGAGACACCAGTCAGTGTGCAGATATCTCCCTGAGAGAGAGGGACTGAGAGACACCACTCAGTGTACTGATATCTCCCTCAGAGACAGGGACTGAGAGACACCAGTCAGAGTACAGATATCTCCCTGAGAGAGAGGGACTGAGAGACACCACTCACTGTACAGATATCTCCCTGAGAGACAGGGACTGAGAGACACCACTCATTGTTCAGATATCTCCCTGAGAGAGAGGGACTGAGAGACACCACTCAGTGTACAGATATCTCCCTGAGAGACAGGGACTGAGAGACACAAGTCAGTGTACATATATCTCCCTGAGAGACAGGGACTGAGAGACACCACTCAGTGTACAGATACCTCCCTGAGAGAGAGGGACTGAGAGACACCAGTCAGTGTACATATATCTCCCTGAGAGAGCGGGACCGAGAGACACCACTCAGTGTACAGATATCTCCCTGAGAGAGAGGGACTGAGAGACACCAGTCAGTGTACAGATATCTCCCTGAGAGAGAGGGACTGTGAGACACCACTCGGTGTACAGATATCTCCCTGAGAGGCAGGGACTGAGAGACACCAGTCAGTGTACAGATATCTCCCTGAGAGAGAGGGACTGAGAGACACCACTCAGTGTACAGATATCTCCCTGAGAGTCAGGGACTGAGAGACACCAGTCAGTGTACAGATTTTTCCCTGAGAGAGAGGGACTAAGAGACACCAGTCAGTGTACAGATATCTCCCTGAGAGAGAGGGACTGTGAGACACCACTCAGTGTACAGATATCTCCCTGAGAGACAGGGACTGAGAGACACCAGTCAGTGTACAGATATCTCCCTGAGAGAGAGGGACTGAGAGACACCACTCAGTGCACAGATTTCTCCCTGAGAGACAGGGACAGTGAGACAACTGTCAGTGTACAGATATCTCCCTGAGAGACAGGGGCTGTGAGACACCACTCAGTGTACAGATATCTCCCTGAGAGAGAGGGACTGAGAGACACCAGTCAGTGTACAGATATCTCCCTGCGAGAGAGGGACTGAGAGACACCAGTCAGTGTACATATATGTCCCTGAGAGACAGGGACAGAGAGACACCAGTCAGTGTACAGATATCTCCCTGAGAGAGAGGGACTGAGAGACAGCACTCAGTGCACAGATATCTCCCTGAGAGACAGGGACTGAGAGACACCAGTCAGAGAACAGATATCTCCCTGAGAGAGAGGGACTGAGAGACACCGTTCAGTGTACAGATGTCTCCCTGAGAGACAGGAACTGAGAGACACCACTCAGTGTACAGATATCTCCCTGAGAGAGAGGGACTGAGAGACACCACTCAGTGTACAGATATCTCCCTGAGAGACAAGGACTGAGAGACACCTGTCAGTGTACATATATCTCCCTGAGAGACAGGGACTGAGAGACATCACTCAGTGTACAGATACCTCCCTGAGAGAGGGTCTGAGAGACACCAGTCAGTGTACATATATCTCCCTGAGAGACAGGGACTGAGAGACACCAGTCAGTGTACAGATATCTCCCTGAGAGAGAGGGACTGAGAGACACCACTCAGTGTACAGATATCTCCCTGAGAGAGAGGGACTGAGAGACACTAGTCAGCGTTCAGATATCTCCCTGAGAGAGAGGGACTGAGAGACACCAGTCAGTGTACAGATATCTCCCTGAGAGACAGGGACTGAGAGACACCACTCAGTGTATAGATATCTCCCTGAGAGACAGGGACTGAGAGACACCAGTCAGTGTACAGATATCTCCCTGAGAGAGAGGGACTGAGAGACACCACTCAGTGTACAGATATCTCCCTGAGAGACAGGGACTGAGAGACACCAGTCAGTGTACAGATGTCTCCCTGAGAGAGAGGGACTGTGAGACACCACTCAGTGTACAGATATCTCCCTGAGAGACAGGGACTGAGAGACAGCAGTCAGTGTACAGATATCTCCCTGAGAGAGAGGGACTGAGAGACACCACTCAGTGTACAGATATCTCCCTGAGAGACAGGGACTGAGAGACACCAGTCAGTGTACAAATATCTCCCTGAGAGAGAGGGACTGAGAGACACCACTCAGTGTACATAAAGCTCCCTGAGAGACAGGGACTGAGAGACACCAGTCAGTGTACAGATATCTCCCTGAGAGACACCACTCAGTGTACATAAAGCTCCCTGAGAGACAGGGACTGAGAGACACCACTCAATGTGTAGATATCTCCCTGACAGACAGGGACTGAGAGACACCAGTCAGTGTACAGATATCTCCCTGAGAGACACCACTCAGTGTACATAAAGCTCCCTGAGAGACAGGGACTGAGAGACACCACTCAGTGTACAGATATCTCCCTGAGAGACAGGGACTGAGAGACACCAGTCAGTGTACAGAAATCTCCCTGCGAGAGAGGGACTGAGAGACACCATTCAGTGTACATATATGTCCCTGAGAGACAGGGACAGAGAGACACCAGTCAGTGTGCAGATATCTCCCTGAGAGAGAGGGACTGAGAGACAGCACTCAGTGCACAGATATCTCCCTGAGAGACAGGGACTGAGAGACACCAGTCAGAGAACAGATATCTCCCTGAGAGAGAGGGACTGAGAGACACCATTCAGTGTACAGATGTCTCCCTGAGAGACAGGAACTGAGAGACACCACTCAGTGTACAGATATCTCCCTGAGAGAGAGGGACTGAGAGACACCACTCAGTGTACAGATATCTCCCTGAGAGACAAGGACTGAGAGACACCAGTCAGTGTACATATATCTCCCTGAGAGACAGGGACTGAGAGACATCACTCAGTGTACAGATACCTCCCTGAGAGAGGGACTGAGAGACACCAGTCAGTGTACATATATCTCCCTGAGAGACAGGGACTGAGAGACACCAGTCAGTGTACAGATATCTCCCTGAGAGAGAGGGACTGAGAGACACCACTCAGTGTACAGATATCTCCCTGAGAGAGAGGGACTGAGAGACACTAGTCAGCGTTCAGATATCTCCCTGAGAGAGAGGGACTGAGAGACACCAGTCAGTGTACAGATATCTCCCTGAGAGACAGGGACTGAGAGACACCACTCAGTGTATAGATATCTCCCTGAGAGACAGGGACTGAGAGAAACCAGTCAGTGTACAGATATCTCCCTGAGAGAGAGGGACTGAGAGACACCACTCAGTGTACAGATATCTCCCTGAGAGACAGGGACTGAGAGACACCAGTCAGTGTACAGATGTCTCCCTGAGAGAGAGGGACTGTGAGACACCACTCAGTGTACAGATATCTCCCTGAGAGACAGGGACTGAGAGACAGCAGTCAGTGTACAGATATCTCCCTGAGAGAGAGGGACTGAGAGACACCACTCAGTGTACAGATATCTCCCTGAGAGACAGGGACTGAGAGACACCAGTCAGTGTACAAATATCTCCCTGAGAGAGAGGGACTGAGAGACACCACTCAGTGTACATAAAGCTCCCTGAGAGACAGGGACTGAGAGACACCAGTCAGTGTACAGATATCTCCCTGAGAGACACCACTCAGTGTACATAAAGCTCCCTGAGAGACAGGGACTGAGAGACACCACTCAATGTATAGATATCTCCCTGACAGACAGGGACTGAGAGACACCAGACAGTGTACAGATATCTCCCTGAGAGACAGGGGCTGTGAGACACCACTCAGTGTACAGATATCTCCCTGAGAGAGAGGGACTGAGAGACACCAGTCAGCGTACATATATCTCCCTGAGAGAGAGGGACTGAGAGACACCACTCAGTGTACATATATCTCCCTGAGAGAGAGGGACTGAGAGACACCAGTCAGTGTACAGATATCTCCCTGAGAGAGAGGGACTGAGAGACACCACTCAGTGTACAGATATCTCCCTCAGAGACAGGGACTGAGAGACACCAGTCAGAGTACAGATATCTCCCTGAGAGAGAGGGACTGAGAGACACCACCCAGTGTACAGATATCTCCCTGAGAGACAGGGACTGAGAGACACCAGTCAGTGTACAGATATCTCCCTGAGAGAGAGGGACTGTGAGACACCACTGAGTGCACAGATATCTCCCTGAGAGAGAGGGGCTGAGAGACACCAGTCAGTGTACAGATATCTCCCTGAGAGACACCACTCAGTGTACATAAAGCTCCCTGAGAGACAGGGACTGAGAGACACCAGTCAGTGTACAGATATCTCCCTGAGAGACAGGGACTGAGAGACACCACTCAGTGTACAGATATCTCCCTCAGAGACAGGGACTGAGAGACACCAGTCAGAGTACAGATATCTCCCTGAGAGAGAGGGACTGAGAGACACCACTCAGTGTACAGATATCTCCCTGAGAGACAGGGACTGAGAGACACCAGTCAGTGTACAGATATCTCCCTGAGGAGAGGGACTGTGAGACATCACTCAGTGCACAGATATCTCCCTGAGAGAGAGGGGCTGAGAGACACCAGTCAGTGTACAGATATCTCCCTGAGAGAGAGGGACTGAGAGACACCACTCAGTGTACAGATATCTCCCTGAGAGACACCAGTCAGTGTACATAAAGCTCACTGAGAGACAGGGACTGAGAGACAACAGTCAGTGTACAGATATCTCCCTGAGAGACAGGGACTGAGAGACACCACTCAGTGTACAGATACCTCCCTGAGAGAGAGGGACTGAGAGACACCAGTCAGTGTACAGATATCTCCCTGAGAGAGAGGGACTGAGAGACACCACTCAGTGCACAGATATCTCCCTGAGAGACAGGGACTGAGAGACACCAGTCAGAGTACAGATATCTCCCTGAGAGAGAGGGACTGAGAGACACCACTCACTGTACAGATATCTCCCTGAGAGACAGGGACTGAGAGACACCACTCATTGTACAGATATCTCCCTGAGAGAGAGTGACTGAGAGACACCACTCAGTGTACAGATATCTCCCTGAGAGACAGGGACTGAGAGACACCAGTCAGTGTACATATATCTCCCTGAGAGACAGGGACTGAGAGACACCACTCAGTGTACAGATACCTCCCTGAGAGAGAGGGACTGAGAGACACCAGTCAGTGTACATATATCTCCCGGAGAGAGAGGGACTGAGAGACACCAGTCAGTGTACAGATATCTCCCTGAGAGAGAGGGACTGAGAGACACCACTCAGTGTATAGATATCTCCCTGACAGACAGGGACTGAGAGACACCAGTCAGTGTACAGATATCTCCCTGAGAGACAGGGGCTGTGAGACACCACTCAGTGTACAGATACCTCCCTGAGAGAGAGGGACAGAGAGACACCAGTCAGAGTACAGATATCTCCCTGAGAGAGAGGGACTGAGAGACACCACTCACTGTACAGATATCTCCCTGAGAGAGAGGGACTGAGAGACACCACTCAGTGTTCAGATATCTCCCTGAGAGAGAGGGACTGAGAGACACCACTCAGTGTACAGATATCTCCCTGAGAGACAGGGACTGTGAGACACCAGTCAGTGTACAGCTACCTCCCTGAGAGAGAGGGACTGAGAGACACCAGTCAGTGTACATATATCTCCCTGAGAGACAGGGACTGAGAGACACCACTCAGTGTACAGATATCTCCCTGAGAGAGAGGGACTGAGAGACACCACTCAGTGTACAGATATCTCCCTGAGAGAGACGGACGGAGAGACACCAGTCAGTGTACAGATATCTCTCTGAGAGAGAGGGACTGTGAGACACCAGTCAGTGTACAGATATCTCCCTGAGAGAGAGGGACTGAGAGACACCACTCAGTGTACAGATATCTCCCTGAGAGACAGGGACTGAGAGACACCAGTCAGTGTACATATATCTCCCTGAGAGACAGGGAATGAGAGACACCACTCAGTGTACAGATACCTCCCTGAGAGAGAGGGACTGAGAGACACCAGTCAGTGTACATATATCTCCCTGAGAGAGAGGGACTGAGAGACACCACTCAGTGTACTGATATCTCCCTGAGAGACAGGGACTGAGAGACAACAGTCAGTGTACTTATATCTCCCTGAGAGACAGGGACTGAGAGACACCACTCAGTGTACAGATACCTCCCTGAGAGAGAGGGACTGAGAGACACCAGTCAGTGTACATATATCTCCCTGAGAGAGAGGGACTGTGAGACACCACTCAGTGTACAGATATCTCCCTGAGAGACAGGGACTGAGAGACACCAGTCAGTGTACAGATATCTCCCTGAGAGAGAGTGACTGAGAGACACCACTCAGTGTACAGATATCTCCCTGAGAGACAGGGACTGAGAGACACCAGTCAGTGTACATATATCTCCCTGAGAGACAGGGACTGAGAGACACCAGTCAGTGTACAGATACCTCCCTGAGAGAGAGGGACTGAGAGACACCAGTCAGTGTACATATATCTCCCGGAGAGAGAGGGACTGAGAGACACCAGTCAGTGTACAGATATCTCCCTGAGAGAGAGGGACTGAGAGACACCACTCAGTGTATAGATATCTCCCTGACAGACAGGGACTGAGAGACACCAGTCAGTGTACAGATATCTCCCTGAGAGACAGGGGCTGTGAGACACCACTCAGTGTACAGATATCTCCCTGAGAGAGAGGGACTGAGAGACACCAGTCAGTGTACAGATATCTCCCTGAGAGAGAGGGACTGAGAGACACCAGTCAGTGTACAAATATCTCCCTGAGAGACAGGGACTGAGAGACACCACTCAGTGTACAGATACCTCCCTGAGAGAGAGGGACAGAGAGACACCAGTCAGAGTACAGATATCTCCCTGAGAGAGAGGGACTGAGAGACACCACTCACTGTACAGATATCTCCCTGAGAGAGAGGGACTGAGAGACACCACTCAGTGTTCAGATATCTCCCTGAGAGAGAGGGACTGAGAGACACCACTCAGTGTACAGATATCTCCCTGAGAGACAGGGACTGTGAGACACCAGTCAGTGTACAGATACCTCCCTGAGAGAGAGGGACTGAGAGACACCAGTCAGTGTACATATATCTCCCTGAGAGACAGGGACTGAGAGACACCACTCAGTGTACAGATATCTCCCTGAGAGAGAGGGACTGAGAGACACCACTCAGTGTACAGATATCTCCCTGAGAGAGACGGACGGAGAGACACCAGTCAGTGTACAGATATCTCTCTGAGAGAGAGGGACTGTGAGACACCAGTCAGTGTACAGATATCTCCCTGAGAGAGAGGGACTGAGAGACACCACTCAGTGTACAGATATCTCCCTGAGAGACAGGGACTGAGAGACAGCAGTCAGTGTACATATATCTCCCTGAGAGACAGGGAATGAGAGACACCACTCAGTGTACAGATACCTCCCTGAGAGAGAGGGACTGAGAGACACCAGTCAGTGTACATATATCTCCCTGAGAGAGAGGGACTGAGAGACACCACTCAGTGTACAGATATCTCCCTGAGAGACAGGGACTGAGAGACAACAGTCAGTGTACTTATATCTCCCTGAGAGACAGGGACTGAGAGACACCACTCAGTGTACAGATACCTCCCTGAGAGAGAGGGACTGAGAGACACCAGTCAGTGTACAGATACCTCCCTGAGAGAGAGGGACTGAGAGACACCAGTCAGTGTACAGATATCTCCCTGAGAGAGAGGGACTGAGAGACACCAGTCAGTGTACAGATATCTCCCTGAGAGAGAGGGACTGTGAGACACCACTCAGTGTACAGATATCTCCCGGAGAGACAGGGACTGAGAGACACCAGTCAGTGTACAGATATTTCCCTGAGGGAGAGGGACTGAGAGACACCACTCAGTGTACAGATATCTCCCTGAGAGACAGGGACTGAGAGACACCAGTCAGTGTACAGATATCTCCCTGAGAGAGAGGGACTGTGAGACACCACTCAGTGTACAGATATCTCCCTGAGAGACAGGGACTGAGAGACACCAGTCAGTGTACAGATATCTCCCTGAGAGAGAGGGACTGAGAGACACCACTCAGTGTATAGATATCTCCCTGACAGACAGGGACTGAGAGACACCAGTCAGTGTACAGAAATCTCCCTGAGAGACAGGGGCTGTGAGACACCACTCAGTGTACAGATATCTCCCTTAGAGAGAGGGACTGAGAGACACCAGGCAGTGTACATATATCTCCCTGAGAGAGAGGGATTGAGAGACACCACTCAGTGTTCAGATATCTCCCTGAGAGAGAGGGACTGAGAGACACCACTCAGTGTTCAGATATCTCCCTGAGAGACAGCACGCAGTGTACATAAAGCTCACTGAGAGACAGGGACTGAGAGACACCAGTCAGTGTACAGATATCTCCCTGAGAGAGAGGGACTGAGAGACACCACTCAGTGTACAGATATCTCCCTGAGAGACAGGGACTGAGAGACACCACTCATTGTACAGATATCTCCCTGAGAGAGAGTGACTGAGAGACACCACTCAGTGTACAGATATCTCCCTGAGAGACAGGGACTGAGAGACACCAGTCAGTGTACATATATCTCCGTGAGAGACAGGGACTGAGAGACACCACTCAGTGTACAGATACCTCCCTGAGAGAGAGGGACTGAGAGACACCAGTCAGTGTACATATATCTCCCGGAGAGAGAGGGACTGAGAGACACCAGTCAGTGGACAGATATCTCCCTGAGAGAGAGGGACTGAGAGACACCACTCAGTGTATAGATATCTCCCTGACAGACAGGGACTGAGAGACACCAGTCAGTGTACAGATATCTCCCTGAGAGACAGGGGTTGTGAGACACCACTCAGTGTACAGATATCTCCCTGAGAGAGAGGGACTGAGAGACACCAGTCAGTGTACAGATATCTCCCTGAGAGAGAGGGACTGAGAGACACCAGTCAGTGTACAAATATCTCCCTGAGAGAGAGGGACTGAGAGACACCACTCAGTGTACAGATACCTCCCTGAGAGAGAGGGACTGAGAGGCACCAGTCAGTGTACATATATGTCCCTGAGAGAGAGGGACTGAGAGACACCACTCAGTGTTCAGATATCTCCCTGAGAGAGAGGGACTGAGAGACACCACTCAGTGTACAGATATCTCCCTGAGAGACAGGGACTGTGAGACACCAGTCAGTGTACAGATACCTCCCAGAGAGAGATGGACAGAGAAACACCAAATGTGTACATATATCTCCCTGAGAGACAGGGACTGAGAGACACCACTCAGTGTACAGATATCTCCCTGAGAGAGAGGGACTGAGAGACACCACTCAGTGTACAGATATCTCCCTGAGAGATGATGACGGAGAGACACCAGTCAGTGTACAGATATCTCCCTGTGAGACAGGGACTGAGAGACACCACTCAGTGTACAGATATCTCCCTGAGAGAGAGGGACTGAGAGACACCACTCAGTGTACAGATATCTCCCTGAGAGAGACGGACTGAGAGACACCACTCAGTGTACAGATATCTCCCTGAGAGACACCACTCAGTGTACATAAAGCTCACTGAGAGACAGGGACTGAGAGACACCACTCAGTGTACAGATATCTCCCTGAGAGACAGGGACTGAGAGACACCACTCAGTGTACAGATACCTCCCTGAGAGAGAGGGACTGAGAGACACCAGTCAGTGTACAGATATCTCCCTGAGAGAGAGGGACTGAGAGACACCACTCAGTGTATAGATATCTCCCTGACAG
Organism: Heterodontus francisci; assembly: GCF_036365525.1. Taxonomy (NCBI): domain Eukaryota; kingdom Metazoa; phylum Chordata; class Chondrichthyes; order Heterodontiformes; family Heterodontidae; genus Heterodontus; species Heterodontus francisci. The sequence continues at coordinate 8,142,893 of NC_090384.1, read as the reverse complement.
ACAGGGACTGAGAGACACCAGTCAGTGTACAGAAATCTCCCTGAGAGACAGGGGCTGTGAGACACCACTCAGTGTACAGATATCTCCCTTAGAGAGAGGGACTGAGAGACACCAGGCAGTGTACATATCTCTCCCTGAGAGAGAGGGACTGAGAGACACCAGTCAGTGTACAGATATCTCCCTGAGAGAGAGGGACTGAGAGACACCACTCAGTGTACAGATATCTCCCTGAGAGACAGGGACTGAGAGACACCACTCATTGTACAGATATCTCCCTGAGAGAGAGTGACTGAGAGACACCACTCAGTGTACAGATATTCCCTGAGAGACAGGGACTGAGAGACACCAGTCAGTGTACATATATCTCCGTGAGAGACAGGGACTGAGAGACACCACTCAGTGTACAGATACCTCCCTGAGAGAGAGGGACTGAGAGACACCAGTCAGTGTACATATATCTCCCGGAGAGAGAGGGACTGAGAGACACCAGTCAGTGGACAGATATCTCCCTGAGAGAGAGGGACTGAGAGACACCACTCAGTGTATAGATATCTCCCTGACAGACAGGGACTGAGAGACACCAGTCAGTGTACAGATATCTCCCTGAGAGACAGGGGTTGTGAGACACCACTCAGTGTACAGATATCTCCCTGAGAGAGAGGGACTGAGAGACACCAGTCAGTGTACAGATATCTCCCTGAGAGAGAGGGACTGAGAGACACCAGTCAGTGTACAAATATCTCCCTGAGAGACAGGGACTGAGAGACACCACTCAGTGTACAGATACCTCCCTGAGAGAGAGGGACTGAGAGGCACCAGTCAGTGTACATATATGTCCCTGAGAGAGAGGGACTGAGAGACACCACTCAGTGTTCAGATATCTCCCTGAGAGAGAGGGACTGAGAGACACCACTCAGTGTACAGATATCTCCCTGAGAGACAGGGACTGTGAGACACCAGTCAGTGTACAGATACCTCCCAGAGAGAGATGGACAGAGAAACACCAAATGTGTACATATATCTCCCTGAGAGACAGGGACTGAGAGACACCACTCAGTGTACAGATATCTCCCTGAGAGAGAGGGACTGAGAGACACCACTGAGTGTACAGATATCTCCCTGAGAGATGATGACGGAGAGACACCAGTCAGTGTACAGATATCTCCCTGAGAGACAGGGACTGAGAGACACCACTCAGTGTACAGATATCTCCCTGAGAGAGAGGGACTGAGAGACACCACTCAGTGTACAGATATCTCCCTGAGAGAGACGGGCTGAGAGACACCACTCAGTGTACAGATATCTCCCTGAGAGACACCACTCAGTGTACATAAAGCTCACTGAGAGACAGGGACTGAGAGACAACAGTCAGTGTACAGATATCTGCCTGAGAGACAGGGACTGAGAGACACCACTCAGTGTACAGATACCTCCCTGAGAGAGAGGGACTGAGAGACACCAGTCAGTGTACAGATATCTCCCTGAGAGAGAGGGACTGAGAGACACCACTCAGTGCACAGATATTTCCCTGAGAGACAGGGACTGAGAGACACCAGTCAGAGTACAGATATCTCCCTGAGAGAGAGGGACTGAGAGACACCACTCACTGTACAGATATCTCCCTGAGAGACAGGGACTGAGAGACACCACTCATTGTACAGATATCTCCCTGAGAGAGAGTGACTGAGAGACACCACTCAGTGTACAGATATCTCCCTGAGAGACAGGGACTGAGAGAAACCAGTCAGTGTACATATATCTCCCTGAGAGACAGGGACTGAGAGACACCACTCAGTGTACAGATACCTCCCTGAGAGAGAGGGACTGAGAGACACCAGTCAGTGTACATATATCTCCCAGAGAGAGAGGGACTGAGAGACACCAGTCAGTGTACAGATATCTCCCTGAGAGAGAGGGACTGAGAGACACCACTCAGTGTATAGATATCTCCCTGACAGACAGGGACTGAGAGACACCAGTCAGTGTACAGATATCTCCCTGAGAGACAGGGGCTGTGAGACACCACTCAGTGTACAGATATCTCCCTGAGAGAGAGGGACTGAGAGACACCAGTCAGTGTACAGATATCTCCCTGAGAGAGAGGGACTGAGAGACACCAGTCAGTGTACAAATATCTTCCTGAGAGACAGGGACTGAGAGACACCACTCAGTGTACAGATACCTCTTTGAGAGAGAGGGACAGTGAGACACCAGTCAGAGTACAGATATCTCCCTGAGAGAGAGGGACTGAGAGACACCACTCACTGTACAGATATCTCCCTGAGAGAGAGGGACTGAGAGACACCACTCAGTGTTCAGATATCTCCCTGAGAGAGAGGGACTGAGAGACACCACTCAGTGTACAGATATCTCCCTGAGAGACAGGGACTGTGAGACACCAGTCAGTGTACAGATACCTCCCTGAGAGAGAGGGACTGAGAGACACCAGTCAGTGTACATATATCTCCCTGAGAGACAGGGACTGAGAGACACCACTCAGTGTACAGATATCTCCCTGAGAGAGAGGGACTGAGAGACACCACTCAGTGTACAGATATCTCCCTGAGAGAGACGGACGGAGAGACACCAGTCAGTGTACAGATATCTCTCTGAGAGAGAGGGACTGTGAGACACCAGTCAGTGTACAGATATCTCCCTCAGAGAGAGGGACTGAGAGACACCACTCAGTGTACATATATCTCCCTGAGAGACAGGGACTGAGAGACACCACTCAGTGTACAGATATCTCCCTGAGAGAGAGGGACTGAGAGACACCACTCAGTGTACAGATATCTCCCTGAGAGAGACGGACGGAGAGACACCAGTCAGTGTACAGATATCTCTCTGAGAGAGAGGGACTGTGAGACACCAGTCAGTGTACAGATATCTCCCTCAGAGAGAGGGACTGAGAGACACCACTCAGTGTACAGATATCTCCCTGAGAGACAGGGACTGAGAGACACCAGTCAGTGTACATATATCTCCCTGAGAGACAGGGAATGAGAGACACCACACAGTGTACAGATACCTCCCTGAGAGAGAGGGACTGAGAGACACCAGTCAGTGTACATATATCTCCCTGAGAGAGAGGGACTGAGAGACACCACTCAGTGAACAGATATCTCCCTGAGAGACAGGGACTGAGAGACAACAGTCAGTGTACTTATATCTCCCTGAGAGACAGGGACTGAGAGACACCACTCAGTGTACAGATACCTCCCTGAGAGAGAGGGACTGAGAGACACCAGTCAGTGTACATATATCTCCCTGAGAGAGAGGGACTGAGAGACACCAGTCAGTGTACAGATATCTCCCTGAGAGAGAGGGACTGAGAGACACCAGTCAGTGTACAGATATCTCCCTGAGAGAGAGGGACTGTGAGACACCACTCAGTGTACAGATATCTCCCTGAGAGACAGGGACTGAGAGACACCAGTAAGTGTACAGATATTTCCCTGAGAGAGAGGGACTGAGAGACACCACTCAGTGTACAGATATCTCCCTGAGAGACAGGGACTGAGAGACACCAGTCAGTGTACAGATATCTCCCTGAGAGAGAGGGACTGTGAGACACCACTCAGTGTACAGATATCTCCCTGAGAGACAGGGACTGAGAGACACCAGTCAGTGTACAGATATCTCCCTGAGTGAGAGGGACTGAGAGACACCACTCAGTGTATAGATATCTCCCTGACAGACAGGGACTGAGGGACACCATTCAGTGTACAGAAATCTCCCTGAGAGACAGGGGCTGTGAGACACCACTCAGTGTACAGATATCTCCCTTAGAGAGAGGGACTGAGAGACACCAGGCAGTGTACATATATCTCCCTGAGAGAGAGGGATTGAGAGACACCACTCAGTGTTCAGATATCTCCCTGAGAGAGAGGGACTGAGAGACACCACTCAGTGTTCAGATATCTCCCTGAGAGACAGCACTCAGTGTACATAAAGCTCACTGAGAGACAGGGACTGAGAGACACCAGTCAGTGTACAGATATCTCCCTGAGAGAGAGGGACTGAGAGACACCACTCAGTGTACAGATATCTCCCTGAGAGACAGGGACTGAGAGACACCAGTCAGTGTACATATATCTCCCTGAGAGACAGGGAATGAGAGACACCACTCAGTGTACAGATACCTCCCTGAGAGAGAGGGACTGAGAGACACCAGTCAGTGTACATATATCTCCCTGAGAGAGAGGGACTGAGAGACACCACTCAGTGTACAGATATCTCCCTGAGAGACAGGGACTGAGAGACAACAGTCAGTGTACTTATATCTCCCTGAGAGACAGGGACTGAGAGACACCACTCAGTGTACAGATACCTCCCTGAGAGAGAGGGACTGAGAGACACCAGTCAGTGTACATATATCTCCCTGAGAGAGAGGGACTGAGAGACACCAGTCAGTGTACAGATATCTCCCTGAGAGAGAGGGACTGAGAGACACCAGTCAGTGTACAGATATCTCCCTGAGAGAGAGGGACTGTGAGACACCACTCAGTGTACAGATATCTCCCTGAGAGACAGGGACTGAGAGACACCAGTCAGTGTACAGATATTTCCCTGAGAGAGAGGGACTGAGAGACACCACTCAGTGTACAGATATCTCCCTGAGAGACAGGGACTGAGAGACACCAGTCAGTGTACAGATATCTCCCTGAGAGAGAGGGACTGTGAGACACCACTCAGTGTACAGATATCTCCCTGAGAGACAGGGACTGAGAGACACCAGTCAGTGTACAGATATCTCCCTGAGTGAGAGGGACTGAGAGACACCACTCAGTGTATAGATATCTCCCTGACAGACAGGGACTGAGGGACACCATTCAGTGTACAGAAATCTCCCTGAGAGACAGGGGCTGTGAGACACCACTCAGTGTACAGATATCTCCCTTAGAGAGAGGGACTGAGAGACACCAGGCAGTGTACATATATCTCCCTGAGAGAGAGGGATTGAGAGACACCACTCAGTGTTCAGATATCTCCCTGAGAGAGAGGGACTGAGAGACACCACTCAGTGTTCAGATATCTCCCTGAGAGACAGCACTCAGTGTACATAAAGCTCACTGAGAGACAGGGACTGAGAGACACCAGTCAGTGTACAGATATCTCCCTGAGAGAGAGGGACTGAGAGACACCACTCAGTGTACAGATATCTCCCTGAGAGACAGGGACTGAGAGACAACAGTCAGTGTACTTATATCTCCCTGAGAGACAGGGACTGAGAGACACCACTCAGTGTACAGATACCTCCCTGAGAGAGAGGGACTGAGAGACACCACTCACTGTACAGATATCTCCCTGAGAGACAGGGACTGAGAGACACCACTCATTGTACAGATATCTCCCTGAGAGAGAGTGACTGAGAGACACCACTCAGTGTACAGATATCTCCCTGAGAGACAGGGACTGAGAGACACCAGTCAGTGTACATATATCTCCCTGAGAGACAGGGACTGAGAGACACCACTCAGTGTACAGATACCTCCCTGAGAGAGAGGGACTGAGAGACACCAGTCAGTGTACATATATCTCCCAGAGAGAGAGGGACTGAGAGACACCAGTCAGTGTACAGATATCTCCCTGAGAGAGAGGGACTGAGAGACACCACTCAGTGTATAGATATCTCCCTGACAGACAGGGACTGAGAGACACCAGTCAGTGTACAGATATCTCCCTGAGAGACAGGGGCTGTGAGACACCACTCAGTGTACAGATATCTCCCTGAGAGAGAGGGACTGAGAGACACCAGTCAGTGTACAGATATCTCCCTGAGAGAGAGGGACTGAGAGACACCAGTCAGTGTACAAATATCTTCCTGAGAGACAGGGACTGAGAGACACCACTCAGTGTACAGATACCTCTTTGAGAGAGAGGGACAGTGAGACACCAGTCAGAGTACAGATATCTCCCTGAGAGAGAGGGACTGAGAGACACCACTCACTGTACAGATATCTCCCTGAGAGAGAGGGACTGAGAGACACCACTCAGTGTTCAGATATCTCCCTGAGAGAGAGGGACTGAGAGACACCACTCAGTGTACAGATATCTCCCTGAGAGACAGGGACTGTGAGACACCAGTCAGTGTACAGATACCTCCCTGAGAGAGAGGGACTGAGAGACACCAGTCAGTGTACATATATCTCCCTGAGAGACAGGGACTGAGAGACACCACTCAGTGTACAGATATCTCCCTGAGAGAGAGGGACTGAGAGACACCACTCAGTGTATAGATATCTCCCTGACAGACAGGGACTGAGGGACACCATTCAGTGTACAGAAATCTCCCTGAGAGACAGGGGCTGTGAGACACCACTCAGTGTACAGATATCTCCCTTAGAGAGAGGGACTGAGAGACACCAGGCAGTGTACATATATCTCCCTGAGAGAGAGGGATTGAGAGACACCACTCAGTGTTCAGATATCTCCCTGAGAGAGAGGGACTGAGAGACACCACTCAGTGTTCAGATATCTCCCTGAGAGACAGCACTCAGTGTACATAAAGCTCACTGAGAGACAGGGACTGAGAGACACCAGTCAGTGTACAGATATCTCCCTGAGAGAGAGGGACTGAGAGACACCACTCAGTGTACAGATATCTCCCTGAGAGACAGGGACTGAGAGACACCAGTCAGTGTACATATATCTCCCTGAGAGACAGGGAATGAGAGACACCACTCAGTGTACAGATACCTCCCTGAGAGAGAGGGACTGAGAGACACCAGTCAGTGTACATATATCTCCCTGAGAGAGAGGGACTGAGAGACACCACTCAGTGTACAGATATCTCCCTGAGAGACAGGGACTGAGAGACAACAGTCAGTGTACTTATATCTCCCTGAGAGACAGGGACTGAGAGACACCACTCAGTGTACAGATACCTCCCTGAGAGAGAGGGACTGAGAGACACCAGTCAGTGTACATATATCTCCCTGAGAGAGAGGGACTGAGAGACACCAGTCAGTGTACAGATATCTCCCTGAGAGAGAGGGACTGAGAGACACCAGTCAGTGTACAGATATCTCCCTGAGAGAGAGGGACTGTGAGACACCACTCAGTGTACAGATATCTCCCTGAGAGACAGGGACTGAGAGACACCAGTCAGTGTACAGATATTTCCCTGAGAGAGAGGGACTGAGAGACACCACTCAGTGTACAGATATCTCCCTGAGAGACAGGGACTGAGAGACACCAGTCAGTGTACAGATATCTCCCTGAGAGAGAGGGACTGTGAGACACCACTCAGTGTACAGATATCTCCCTGAGAGACAGGGACTGAGAGACACCAGTCAGTGTACAGATATCTCCCTGAGTGAGAGGGACTGAGAGACACCACTCAGTGTATAGATATCTCCCTGACAGACAGGGACTGAGGGACACCATTCAGTGTACAGAAATCTCCCTGAGAGACAGGGGCTGTGAGACACCACTCAGTGTACAGATATCTCCCTTAGAGAGAGGGACTGAGAGACACCAGGCAGTGTACATATATCTCCCTGAGAGAGAGGGATTGAGAGACACCACTCAGTGTTCAGATATCTCCCTGAGAGAGAGGGACTGAGAGACACCACTCAGTGTTCAGATATCTCCCTGAGAGACAGCACTCAGTGTACATAAAGCTCACTGAGAGACAGGGACTGAGAGACACCAGTCAGTGTACAGATATCTCCCTGAGAGAGAGGGACTGAGAGACACCACTCAGTGTACAGATATCTCCCTGAGAGACAGGGACTGAGAGACAACAGTCAGTGTACTTATATCTCCCTGAGAGACAGGGACTGAGAGACACCACTCAGTGTACAGATACCTCCCTGAGAGAGAGGGACTGAGAGACACCACTCACTGTACAGATATCTCCCTGAGAGACAGGGACTGAGAGACACCACTCATTGTACAGATATCTCCCTGAGAGAGAGTGACTGAGAGACACCACTCAGTGTACAGATATCTCCCTGAGAGACAGGGACTGAGAGACACCAGTCAGTGTACATATATCTCCCTGAGAGACAGGGACTGAGAGACACCACTCAGTGTACAGATACCTCCCTGAGAGAGAGGGACTGAGAGACACCAGTCAGTGTACATATATCTCCCAGAGAGAGAGGGACTGAGAGACACCAGTCAGTGTACAGATATCTCCCTGAGAGAGAGGGACTGAGAGACACCACTCAGTGTATAGATATCTCCCTGACAGACAGGGACTGAGAGACACCAGTCAGTGTACAGATATCTCCCTGAGAGACAGGGGCTGTGAGACACCACTCAGTGTACAGATATCTCCCTGAGAGAGAGGGACTGAGAGACACCAGTCAGTGTACAGATATCTCCCTGAGAGAGAGGGACTGAGAGACACCAGTCAGTGTACAAATATCTTCCTGAGAGACAGGGACTGAGAGACACCACTCAGTGTACAGATACCTCTTTGAGAGAGAGGGACAGTGAGACACCAGTCAGAGTACAGATATCTCCCTGAGAGAGAGGGACTGAGAGACACCACTCACTGTACAGATATCTCCCTGAGAGAGAGGGACTGAGAGACACCACTCAGTGTTCAGATATCTCCCTGAGAGAGAGGGACTGAGAGACACCACTCAGTGTACAGATATCTCCCTGAGAGACAGGGACTGTGAGACACCAGTCAGTGTACAGATACCTCCCTGAGAGAGAGGGACTGAGAGACACCAGTCAGTGTACATATATCTCCCTGAGAGACAGGGACTGAGAGACACCACTCAGTGTACAGATATCTCCCTGAGAGAGAGGGACTGAGAGACACCACTCAGTGTACAGATATCTCCCTGAGAGAGACGGACGGAGAGACACCAGTCAGTGTACAGATATCTCTCTGAGAGAGAGGGACTGTGAGACACCAGTCAGTGTACAGATATCTCCCTGAGAGAGAGGGACTGAGAGACACCACTCAGTGTACAGATATCTCCCTGAGAGACAGGGACTGAGAGACACCAGTCAGTGTACATATATCTCCCTGAGAGACAGGGAATGAGAGACACCACTCAGTGTACAGATACCTCCCTGAGAGAGAGGGACTGAGAGACACCAGTCAGTGTACATATATCTCCCTGAGAGAGAGGGACTGAGAGACACCACTCAGTGTACAGATATCTCCCTGAGAGACAGGGACTGAGAGACAACAGTCAGTGTACTTATATCTCCCTGAGAGACAGGGACTGAGAGACACCACTCAGTGTACAGATACCTCCCTGAGAGAGAGGGACTGAGAGACACCAGTCAGTGTACATATATCTCCCTGAGAGAGAGGGACTGAGAGACACCAGTCAGTGTACAGATATCTCCCTGAGAGAGAGGGACTGAGAGACACCAGTCAGTGTACAGATATCTCCCTGAGAGAGAGGGACTGTGAGACACCACTCAGTGTACAGATATCTCCCTGAGAGACAGGGACTGAGAGACACCAGTCAGTGTACAGATATTTCCCTGAGAGAGAGGGACTGAGAGACACCACTCAGTGTACAGATATCTCCCTGAGAGACAGGGACTGAGAGACACCAGTCAGTGTACAGATATCTCCCTGAGAGAGAGGGACTGTGAGACACCACTCAGTGTACAGATATCTCCCTGAGAGACAGGGACTGAGAGACACCAGTCAGTGTACAGATATCTCCCTGAGTGAGAGGGACTGAGAGACACCACTCAGTGTATAGATATCTCCCTGACAGACAGGGACTGAGAGACACCATTCAGTGTACAGAAATCTCCCTGAGAGACAGGGGCTGTGAGACACCACTCAGTGTACAGATATCTCCCTTAGAGAGAGGGACTGAGAGACACCAGGCAGTGTACATATATCTCCCTGAGAGAGAGGGATTGAGAGACACCACTCAGTGTTCAGATATCTCCCTGAGAGAGAGGGACTGAGAGACACCACTCAGTGTTCAGATATCTCCCTGAGAGACAGCACTCAGTGTACATAAAGCTCACTGAGAGACAGGGACTGAGAGACACCAGTCAGTGTACAGATATCTCCCTGAGAGAGAGGGACTGAGAGACACCACTCAGTGTACAGATATCTCCCTGAGAGACAGGGACTGAGAGACACCACTCATTGTACAGATATCTCCCTGAGAGAGAGTGACTGAGAGACACCACTCAGTGTACAGATATCTCCCTGAGAGACAGGGACTGAGAGACACCAGTCAGTGTACATATATCTCCCTGAGAGACAGGGACTGAGAGACACCACTCAGTGTACAGATAGCTCCCTGAGAGAGAGGGACTGAGAGACACCAGTCAGTGTACATATATCTCCCGGAGAGAGAGGGACTGAGAGACACCAGTCAGTGGACAGATATCTCCCTGAGAGAGAGGGACTGAGAGACACCACTCAGTGTATAGATATCTCCCTGACAGACAGGGACTGAGAGACACCAGTCAGTGTACAGATATCTCCCTGAGAGACAGGGGCTGTGAGACACATTCTCAGTGTACAGATATCTCCCTGAGAGAGAGGGACTGAGAGACACCAGTCAGTGTACAGATATCTCCCTGAGAGAGAGGGACTGAGAGACACCAGTCAGTGTACAAATATCTCCCTGAGAGACAGGGACTGAGAGACACCACTCAGTGTACAGATACCTCCCTGAGGGAGAGGGACTGAGAGGCACCAGTCAGTGTACATATATGTCCCTGAGAGAGAGGGACTGAGAGACACCACTCAGTGTTCAGATATCTCCCTGAGAGAGAGGGACTGAGAGACACCACTCAGTGTACAGATATCTCCCTGAGAGACATGGACTGTGAGACACCAGTCACTGTACAGATACCTCCCTGAGAGAGAGGGACAGAGAAACACCAAATGTGTACATATATCTCCCTGAGAGACAGGGACTGAGAGACACCACTCAGTGTACAGATATCTCCCTGAGAGAGAGGGACTGAGAGACACCACTCAGTGTACAGATATCTCCCTGAGAGATGATGACGGAGAGACACCAGTCAGTGTACAGATATCTCCCTGAGAGACAGGGACTGAGAGACACCACTCAGTGTACAGATATCTCCCTGAGAGAGAGGGACTGAGAGACACCACTCAGTGTACAGATATCTCCCTGAGAGAGACGGACTGAGAGACACCACTCAGTGTACAGATATCTCCCTGAGAGACAGGGACTGAGAGACACCAGTCAGTGCACATATATCTCCCTGAGAGACAGGGAATGGGAGACACCACTCAGTGTACAGATATCTCCCTGAGAGAGACGGACTGAGAGACACCACTCAGTGTACAAATATCTCCCTGAGAGACAGGGACTGAGAGACACCACTCAGTGTACAGATACCTCCCTGAGAGAGAGGGACTGAGAGGCACCAGTCAGTGTACATATATGTCCCTGAGAGAGAGGGACTGAGAGACACCACTCAGTGTACATATATCTCCCTGAGAGAGAGGGACTGAGAGACACCAGTCAGTGTACAGATATCTCCCTGAGAGAGAGGGACTGAGAGACACCAGTCAGTGTACAGATATCTCCCTGAGAGAGAGGGACTGTGAGACACCACTCAGTGTACAGATATCTCCCTGAGAGACAGGGACTGAGAGACACCAGTCAGTGTACAGATATTTCCCTGAGAGAGAGGGACTGAGAGACACCACTCAGTGTACAGATATCTCCCTGAGAGACAGGGACTGAGAGACACCAGTCAGTGTACAGATATCTCCCTGAGAGAGAGGGACTGTGAGACACCACTCAGTGTACAGATATCTCCCAGAGAGACAGGGACTGAGAGACACCAGTCAGTGTACAGATATCTCCCTGAGTGAGAGGGACTGAGAGACACCACTCAGTGTATAGATATCTCCCTGACAGACAGGGACTGAGAGACACCATTCAGTGTACAGAAATCTCCCTGAGAGACAGGGGCTGTGAGACACCACTCAGTGTACAGATATCTCCCTTAGAGAGAGGGACTGAGAGACACCAGGCAGTGTACATATATCTCCCTGAGAGAGAGGGATTGAGAGACACCACTCAGTGTTCAGATATCTCCCTGAGAGAGAGGGACTGAGAGACACCACTCAGTGTTCAGATATCTCCCTGAGAGACAGCACTCAGTGTACATAAAGCTCACTGAGAGACAGGTACTGAGAGACACCAGTCAGTGTACAGATATCTCCCTGAGAGAGAGGGACTGAGAGACACCACTCAGTGTACAGATATCTCCCTGAGAGACAGGGACTGAGAGACACCACTCATTGTACAGATATCTCCCTGAGAGAGAGTGACTGAGAGACACCACTCAGTGTACAGATATCTCCCTGAGAGACAGGGACTGAGAGACACCAGTCAGTGTACATATATCTCCCTGAGAGACAGGGACTGAGAGACACCACTCAGTGTACAGATAGCTCCCTGAGAGAGAGGGACTGAGAGACACCAGTCAGTGTACATATATCTCCCGGAGAGAGAGGGACTGAGAGACACCAGTCAGTGGACAGATATCTCCCTGAGAGAGAGGGACTGAGAGACACCACTCAGTGTATAGATATCTCCCTGACAGACAGGGACTGAGAGACACCAGTCAGTGTACAGATATCTCCCTGAGAGACAGGGGCTGTGAGACACATTCTCAGTGTACAGATATCTCCCTGAGAGAGAGGGACTGAGAGACACCAGTCAGTGTACAGATATCTCCCTGAGAGAGAGGGACTGAGAGACACCAGTCAGTGTACAAATATCTCCCTGAGAGACAGGGACTGAGAGACACCACTCAGTGTACAGATACCTCCCTGAGAGAGAGGGACTGAGAGGCACCAGTCAGTGTACATATATGTCCCTGAGAGAGAGGGACTGAGAGACACCACTCAGTGTTCAGATATCTCCCTGAGAGAGAGGGACTGAGAGACACCACTCAGTGTACAGATATCTCCCTGAGAGACATGGACTGTGAGACACCAGTCAGTGTACAGATACCTCCCTGAGAGAGAGGGACAGAGAAACACCAAATGTGTACATATATCTCCCTGAGAGACAGGGACTGAGAGACACCACTCTGTGTACAGATATCTCCCTGAGAGAGAGGGACTGAGAGACACCACTCAGTGTACAGATATCTCCCTGAGAGATGATGACGGAGAGACACCAGTCAGTGTACAGATATCTCCCTGAGAGACAGGGACTGAGAGACACCACTCAGTGTACAGATATCTCCCTGAGAGAGAGGGACTGAGAGACACCACTCAGTGTACAGATATCTCCCTGAGAGAGACGGACTGAGAGACACCACTCAGTGTACAGATATCTCCCTGAGAGACAGGGACTGAGAGACACCAGTCAGTGCACATATATCTCCCTGAGAGACAGGGAATGGGAGACACCACTCAGTGTACAGATACCTCCCTGAGAGAGAGGGACTGAGAGACACCAGTCAGTGTACAAATATCTCCCTGAGAGAGAGGGACTGAGAGACACCACTCAGTGTACATAAAGCTCCCTGAGAGACAGGGACTGATAGACACACAGTCAGTGTACAGATATCTCCCTGAGAGACACCACTAAGTGTACAGATATCTCCCTGAGAGAGAGGGACTGAGAGACTCCAGTCAGTGTACAGATATCTCCCTGAGAGAGAGGGACTGAGAGACACCACTCAGTGTGCAGATATCTCCCTCAGAGACAGGGACTGAGAGACACCAGTCAGAGGACAGATATCTCCCTGAGAGAGAGGGACTGAGAGACACCACTCAGTGTACAGATATCTCCCTGAGAGACAGGAACTGAGAGACACCAGTCAGTGTACAGATATCTCCCTGAGAGAGAGGGACTGTGAGACACCACTCAGTGCACAGATATCTCCCTGAGAGAGAGGGGCTGAGAGACACCAGTCAGTGTACAGATATCTCCCTGAGAGAGAGGGACTGAGAGACAACACTCAGTGTACAGATATCTCCCTGAGAGACACCACTCAGTGTACAGATATCTCCCTGAGAGACAGGGACTGAGAGACACCAGTCAGTGTACATATATCTCCCTGAGAGACAGGGACTGAGAGACACCACTCAGTGTACAGATACCTCCCTGAGAGAGAGGGACTGAGAGGCACCAGTCAGTGTACATATATGTCCCTGAGAGAGAGGGACTGAGAGACACCACTCAGTGTTCAGATATCTCCCTGAGAGAGAGGGACTGAGAGACACCACTCAGTGTACAGATATCTCCCTGAGAGACAGGGACTGTGAGACACCAGTCAGTGTACAGATACCTCCCTGAGAGAGAGGGACAGAGAGACACCAAATGTGTACATATATCTCCCTGAGAGACAGGGACTGAGAGACACCACTCATTGTACAGATATCTCCCTGAGAGAGAGGGACTGAGAGACACCACTCAGTGTACAGATATCTCCCTGAGAGATGATGACAGAGAGACACCAGTCAGTGTACAGATATCTCCCTGAGAGACAGGGACTGAGAGACACCACTCAGTGTACAGATATCTCCCTGAGAGAGAGGGACTGAGAGACACCACTCAGTGTACAGATATCTCCCTGAGAGAGACGGACTGAGAGACCCCACTCATTGTACAGATATCTCCCTGAGAGAGAGGGACTGTGAGACACCACTCAGTGTACAGATATCTCCCTGAGAGACAGGGACTGAGAGACACCAGTCAGTGTACATATATCTCCCTGAGAGACAGGGAATGAGAGACACCACTCAGTGTAGAAGATACCTCCCTGAGAGAGAGGGACTGAGAGACACCAGTCAGTGTACAAATATCTCCCTGAGAGAGAGGGACTGAGAGACACCACTCAGTGTACATAAAGCTCCCTGAGAGACAGGGACTGAGAGACACCAGTCAGTGTACAGATATCTCCCTGAGAGACACCACTCAGTGTACAGATATTGATTAGATTAGAGATACAGCACTGAAACAGGCCCTTCGGCCCACCAAGTCTGTGCCGACCATCAACCACCCATTTATATTAATCCTACACTAATCCCATATTTCTACCACATCCCCACCTGTCCCTATATTTCCCTACCACCTACCTATACTAGTGACAATTTATAATGGCCAATTTACCTATCCACCTGCAAGTCTCTTTTGGCTTGTGGGAGGAAACCGGAGCACCCGGAGAAAACCCACGCAGACACAGGGAGAACTTGCAAACTCCGGGTCCCTGGAGCTGTGAGGCTGCAGTGCTAACCACTGCGCCACTGTATCTCCCTGAGAGAGAGGGACTGAGAGACACCAGTCAGTGTACAGATATCTCCCTGAGAGAGAGGGACTGAGAGACACCACTCAGTGTGCAGATATCTCCCTCAGAGACAGGGACTGAGAGACACCAGTCAGAGGACAGATATCTCCCTGAGAGAGAGGGACTGAGAGACACCACTCAGTGTACAGATATCTCCCTGAGAGACAGGGACTGAGAGACACCAGTCAGTGTACAGATATCTCACTGAGAGAGAGGGACTGTGAGACACCACTCAGTGCACAGATATCTCCCTGAGAGAGAGGGGCTGAGAGACACCAGTCAGTGTACAGATATCTCCCTGAGAGAGAGGGACTGAGAGACAACACTCAGTGTACAGATATCTCCCTGAGAGACACCACTCAGTGTACAGATATCTCCCTGAGAGACAGGGACTGAGAGACACCAGTCAGTGTACATATATCTCCCTGAGAGACAGGGACTGAGAGACACCACTCAGTGTACAGATACCTCCCTGAGAGAGAGGGACTGAGAGACACCAGTCAGTGTACATATATCTCCCTGAGAGAGAGGGACAGAGAGACACCACTCAGTGTACAGATATCTCCCTGAGAGAGAGGGACTGAGAGACACCAGTCAGTGTACAGATATCTCCCTGAGAGAGAGGGACTGTGAGACACCACTCAGTGTACAGATATCTCCCTGAGAGACAGGGACTGAGAGACACCAGTCAGTGCACAGATATCTCCCTGAGAGAGAGGGTCTGAGAGACACCACTCAGTGTACAGATATCTCCCTGAGAGACAGGGACTGAGAGACACCGGTCAGTGTACAGATATTTCCCTGAGAGAGAGGGACTAAGAGACACCAGTCAGTGTACAGATATCTCCCTGAGAGAGAGGGACTGTGAGACACCACTCAGTGTACAGATATCTCCCTGAGAGAGAGGGACTGAGAGACACCAGTCAGTGTACAGATATCTCCCTGAGAGAGAGGGACAGAGAGACACCACTCAGTGTACAGATTTCTCCCTGAGAGACAGGGACTGAGAGACACCAGTCAGTGTACAGATATCTCCCTGAGAGACAGGGGCTGTGAGACACCACTCAGTGTACAGATATCTCCCTGAGAGAGAGGGACTGAGAGACACCAGTCAGTGTACAGATATCTCCCTGCGAGAGAGGGACTGAGAGACACCAGTCAGTGTACATATATGTCCCTGAGAGACAGGGACTGAGAGACACCAGTCAGTGTACAGATATCTCCCTGAGAGAGAGGGACTGAGAGACACCACTCAGTGCACAGATATCTCCCTGAGAGACAGGGACTGAGAGACACCAGTCAGAGAACAGATATCTCCCTGAGAGAGAGGGACTGAGAGACACCATTCAGTGTACAGATGTCTCCCTGAGAGACAGGAACTGAGAGACACCACTCAGTGTACAGATATCTCCCTGAGAGAGAGGGACTGAGAGACACCACTCAGTGTACAGATATCTCCCTGAGGGACAGGGACTGAGAGACACCAGTCAGTGTACATATATCTCCCTGAGAGAGAGGGACTGAGAGACAACACTCAGTGTACAGATATCTCCCTGAGAGACAGGGACTGAGAGACACTAGTCAGCGTTCAGATATCTCCCTGAGAGACAGGGACTGAGAGACATCACTCAGTGTACAGATATCTCCCTGAGAGAGAGGGACTGAGAGACACCACTCAGTGTACAGATATCTCCCTGAGAGAGACGGACTGAGAGACCCCACTCATTGTACAGATATCTCCCTGAGAGAGAGGGACTGTGAGACACCACTCAGTGTACAGATATCTCCCTGAGAGACAGGGACTGAGAGACACCACTCAGTGTACAGATATCTCCCTGAGAGACAGGGACTGAGAGACACCAGTCAGTGTACATATATCTCCCTGAGAGACAGGGAATGAGAGACACCAGTCAGTGTCCAGATAACTCCCTGAGAGACACCACTCAGTGTACATAAAGCTCCCTGAGAGACAGGGACTGAGAGACACCACTCAGTGTACAGATATCTCCCTGAGAGAGACGGACTGAGAGACCCCACTCATTGTACAGATATCTCCCTGAGAGAGAGGGACTGTGAGACACCACTCAGTGTACAGATATCTCCCTGAGAGACAGGGACTGAGAGACACCAGTCAGTGTACATATATCTCCCTGAGAGACAGGGAATGAGAGACACCACTCAGTGTAGAAGATACCTCCCTGAGAGAGAGGGACTGAGAGACACCAGTCAGTGTACAAATATCTCCCTGAGAGAGAGGGACTGAGAGACACCAGTCAGTGTACAGATATCTCCCTGAGAGACACCACTCAGTGTACAGATATTGATTAGATTAGAGATACAGCACTGAAACAGGCCCTTCGGCCCACCAAGTCTGTGCCGACCATCAACCACCCATTTATACTAATCCTACACTAATCCCATATTTCTACCACATCCCCACCTGTCCCTATATTTCCCTACCACCTACCTATACTAGTGACAATTTATAATGGCCAATTTACCTATCCACCTGCAAGTCTCTTTTGGCTTGAGGGAGGAAACCGGAGCACCCGGAGAAAACACACGCAGACACAGGGAGAACTTGCAAACTCCGGGTCCCTGGAGCTGTGAGGCTGCAGTGCTAACCACTGCGCCACTGTATCTCCCTGAGAGAGAGGGACTGAGAGACACCAGTCAGTGTACAGATATCTCCCTGAGAGAGAGGGACTGAGAGACACCACTCAGTGTGCAGATATCTCCCTCAGAGACAGGGACTGAGAGACACCAGTCAGAGGACAGATATCTCCCTGAGAGAGAGGGACTGAGAGACACCACTCAGTGTACAGATATCTCCCTGAGAGACAGGGACTGAGAGACACCAGTCAGTGTACAGATATCTCACTGAGAGAGAGGGACTGTGAGACACCACTCAGTGCACAGATATCTCCCTGAGAGAGAGGGGCTGAGAGACACCAGTCAGTGTACAGATATCTCCCTGAGAGAGAGGGACTGAGAGACAACACTCAGTGTACAGATATCTCCCTGAGAGACACCACTCAGTGTACAGATATCTCCCTGAGAGACAGGGACTGAGAGACACCAGTCAGTGTACATATATCTCCCTGAGAGACAGGGACTGAGAGACACCACTCAGTGTACAGATACATCCCTGAGAGAGAGGGACTGAGAGACACCAGTCAGTGTACATATATCTCCCTGAGAGAGAGGGACAGAGAGACACCACTCAGTGTACAGATATCTCCCTGAGAGAGAGGGACTGAGAGACACCAGTCAGTGTACAGATATCTCCCTGAGAGAGAGGGACTGTGAGACACCACTCAGTGTACAGATATCTCCCTGAGAGACAGGGACTGAGAGACACCAGTCAGTGCACAGATATCTCCCTGAGAGAGAGGGACTGAGAGACACCACTCAGTGTACAGATATCTCCCTGAGAGACAGGGACTGAGAGACACCGGTCAGTGTACAGATATTTCCCTGAGAGAGAGGGACTAAGAGACACCAGTCAGTGTACAGATATCTCCCTGAGATAGAGGGACTGTGAGACACCAGTCAGTGTACAGATATCTCCCTGCGAGAGAGGGACTGAGAGACACCAGTCAGTGTACATATATGTCCCTGAGAGACAGGGACTGAGAGACACCAGTCAGTGTACAGATATCTCCCTGAGAGAGAGGGACTGAGAGACACCACTCAGTGCACAGATATCTCCCTGAGAGACAGGGACTGAGAGACACCAGTCAGAGAACAGATATCTCCCTGAGAGAGAGGGACTGAGAGACACCATTCAGTGTACAGATGTCTCCCTGAGAGACAGGAACTGAGAGACACCACTCAGTGTACAGATATCTCCCTGAGAGAGAGGGACTGAGAGACACCACTCAGTGTACAGATATCTCCCTGAGAGACAGGGACTGAGAGACACCAGTCAGTGTACATATATCTCCCTGAGAGAGAGGGACTGAGAGACAACACTCAGTGTACAGATATCTCCCTGAGAGACAGGGACTGAGAGACACTAGTCAGCGTTCAGATATCTCCCTGAGAGACAGGGACTGAGAGACATCACTCAGTGTACAGATACCTCCCTGAGAGAGGGACTGAGAGACACCAGTCAGTGTACATATATCTCCCTGAGAGACAGGGACTGAGAGACACCAGTCAGTGTACAGATATCTCCCTGAGAGAGAGGGACTGAGAGACACCACTCAGTGTACAGATATCTCCCTGAGAGAGAGGGACTGAGAGACACTAGTCAGCGTTCAGATATCTCCCTGAGAGAGAGGGACTGAGAGACACTAGTCAGCGTTCAGATATCTCCCTGAGAGACAGGGACTGAGAGACATCACTCAGTGTACAGATACCTCCCTGAGAGAGGGACTGAGAGACACCAGTCAGTGTACATATATCTCCCTGAGAGACAGGGACTGAGAGACACCAGTCAGTGTACAGATATCTCCCTGAGAGAGAGGGACTGAGAGACACCACTCAGTGTACAGATATCTCCCTGAGAGAGAGGGACTGAGAGACACTAGTCAGCGTTCAGATATCTCCCTGAGAGAGAGGGACTGAGAGACACCAGTCAGTGTACAGATATCTCCCTGAGAGACAGGGACTGAGAGACACCACTCAGTGTACATATATCTCCCTGAGAGACAGGGACTGAGGGACACCAGTCAGTGTACAGATGTCTCCCTGAGAGAGAGGGACTGTGAGACACCACTCAGTGTACAGATATCTCCCTGAGAGACAGGGACTGAGAGACAGCAGTCAGTGTACAGGTATCTCCCTGAGAGAGAGGGACTGAGAGACACCACTCAGTGTACAGATATCTCCCTGAGAGACAGGGACTGAGAGACACCAGTCAGTGTACAAATATCTCCCTGAGGGAGAGGGACTGAGAGACACCACTCAGTGTACATAAAGCTCCCTGAGAGACAGGGACTGAGAGACACCAGTCAGTGTCCAGATATCTCCCTGAGAGACACCACTCAGCGTACATAAAGCTCCCTGAGAGACAGGGACTGAGAGACACCACTCAGTGTACAGATATCTCCCTGAGAGAGAGGGACTGAGAGACACCACTCAGTGTACAGATATCTCCCTCAGAGACAGGGACTGAGAGACACCAGTCAGAGTACAGATATCTCCCTGAGAGAGAGGGACTGAGAGACACCACCCAGTGTACAGATATCTCCCTGAGAGACAGGGACTGAGAGACACCAGTCAGTGTACAGATATCTCCCTGAGAGAGAGGGACTGTGAGACACCACTCAGTGCACAGATATCTCCCTTAGAGAGAGGGGCTGAGAGACACCAGTCAGTGTACAGATATCTCCCTGAGAGAGAGGGACTGAGAGTCAACACTCAGTGTACAGATATCTCCCTGAGAGACACCACTCAGTGTACCAAAAGCTCCCTGAGAGACAGGGACTGAGAGACACCAGTCAGTGCACAGATATCTCCCTGAGAGACAGGGACTGAGAGACACCACTCAGTGTACAGATACCACCCTGAGAGAGAGGGACTGAGAGACACCAGTCAGTGTACAGATATCTCCCTGAGAGAGAGGGACTGAGAGACACCACTCAGTGTACAGATATCTCCCTGAGAGACAGGGACTGAGAGACACCAGTCAGAGTACAGATATCTCCCTGAGAGAGAGGGACTGAGAGACACCACTCACTGTACAGATATCTCCCTGAGAGACAGGGACTGAGAGACACCACTCATTGTACAGATATCTCCCTGAGAGAGAGGGACTGAGAGACACCACTCAGTGTACAGATACCTCCCTGAGAGAGAGGGACTGAGAGACACCAGTCAGTGTACATATATCTCCCTGAGAGAGAGGGACTGAGAGACACCACTCAGTGTACAGATATCTCCCTGAGAGAGAGGGACTGAGAGACACCAGTCAGTGTACATATATGTCCCTGAGAGACAGGGACTGAGAGACACCAGTCAGTGTACAGATATCTCCCTGAGAGAGAGGGACTGAGAGACAACATTCAGTGTACAGATATCTCCCTGAGAGACACCACTCAGTGTACAGATATATCCCTGAGAGGCAGGGACTGAGAGACGCCACTCAGTGTACAGATATCTCCCTGAGAGAGAGGGACTGAGAGACACCACTCAGCGTACAGATATCTCCCTGAGAGACAAGGACTGAGAGACACCAGTCAGTGTACATATATCTCCCTGAGAGACAGGGACTGAGAGACACCACTCAGTGTAGAGATACCTTCCTGAGAGAGGGACTGAGAGACACCAGTCAGTGTACATATATCTCCCTGAGAGACAGGGACTGAGAGACACCAGTCAGTGTACAGATATCTCCCTGAGAGAGAGGGACTGAGAGACACCACTCAGTGTACAGATATCTCCCTGAGAGAGAGGGACTGAGAGACACTAGTCAGTGTACAGATATCTCCCTGAGAGAGAGGGACTGAGAGACACCACTCAGTGTACAGATATCTCCCTGAGAGACAGGGACTGAGAGACACCAGTCAGTGTACAGATATCTCCCTGAGAGAGAGGGACTGAGAGACACCACTCAGTGTACAGATATCTCCCTGAGAGAGAGGGACTGTGAGACACCACTCAGTGTACAGATATCTCCCTGAGAGAGAGGGACTGAGAGACACCACTCAGTGCACAGATATCTCCCTGAGAGACAGGGACTGAGAGACACCAGTCAGAGTACAGATATCTCCCTGAGAGAGAGGGACTGAGAGACACCACTCAGTGTACAGATATCTCCCTGAGAGACAGGAACTGAGAGACACCACTCAGTGTACAGATATCTCCCTGAGAGAGAGGGACTGAGAGACACCACTCAGTGTACAGATATCTCCCTGAGAGACAAGGACTGAGAGACACCAGTCAGTGTACATATATCTCCCTGAGAGACAGGGACTGAGAGACACCACTCAGTGTACAGATACCTCCCTGAGAGAGGGACTGAGAGACACCAGTCAGTGTACATATATCTCCCTGAGAGAGAGGGACTGAGAGACACCAGTCAGTGTACAGATATCTCCCTGAGAGAGAGGGACTGAGAGACACCACTCAGTGTACAGATATCTCCCTGAGAGAGAGGGACTGTGAGACACCACTCAGTGTACAGATATCTCCCTGAGAGACAGGAACTGAGAGACACCACTCAGTGTACAGATATCTCACTGAGAGAGAGGGACTGAGAGACACCACTCAGTGTACAGATATCTCCCTGAGAGACAAGGACTGAGAGACACCAGTCAGTGTACATATATCTCCCTGAGAGACAGGGACTGAGAGACACCACTCAGTGTACAGATACCTCCCTGAGAGAGGGACTGAGAGACACCAGTCAGTGTACATATATCTCCCTGAGAGACAGGGACTGAGAGACACCAGTCAGTGTACAGATATCTCCCTGAGAGAGAGGGACTGAGAGACACCACTCAGTGTACAGATATCTCCCTGAGAGAGAGGGACTGAGAGACACTAGTCAGCGTACAGATATCTCCCTGAGAGAGTGGGACTGAGAGACACCAGTCAGTGTACAGATATCTCCCTGAGAGACAGGGACTGAGAGACACCACTCAGTGTATAGATATCTCCCTGAGAGACAGGGACTGAGAGACACCAGTCAGTGTACAGATATCTCCCTGAGAGAGAGGGACTGAGAGACACCACTCAGTGTACAGATATCTCCCTGAGAGACAGGGACTGAGAGACACCAGTCAGTGTACAGATATCTCCCTGAGAGAGAGGGACTGTGAGACACCACTCAGTGTACATAAAGCTCCGTGAGAGACAGGGACTGAGAGACACCAGTCAGTGTACAGATATCTCCCTGAGAGACACCACTCAGTGTACATAAAGCTCCCTGAGAGTCAGGGACTGAGAGACACCAGTCAGTGTACAGGTATCTCCCTGAGAGAGAGGGACTGTGAGACACCAGTCAGTGTCCAGATATCTCCCTGAGAGAGAGGGACTGAGAGACACCACTCAGTGTATAGATATCTCCCTGACAGACAGGGACTGAGAGACACCAGACAGTGTACAGATATCTCCCTGAGAGAAAGGGGCTGTGAGACACCACTCGGTGTACAGATATCTCCCTGAGAGACACCACTCAGTGTACATAAAGCTCACTGAGAGACAGGGACTGAGAGACACCAGTCAGTGTACAGATATCTCCCTGAGCGAGAGGGACTGAGAGACACCAGTCAGTGTACAGGTATCTCCCTGAGAGAGAGGGACTTTGAGACACCAGTCAGAGTCCAGATATCTCCCTGAGAGAGAGGGACTGAGAGACACCACTCAGTGTATAGATATCTCCCTGACAGACAGGGACTGAGAGACACCACTCAGTGTACAGATATCTCCCTGAGAGAGAGGGACTGAGAGACACCACTCAGTGTACAGATATCTCCCTGAGAGAGAGGGACTGAGAGACACCAGTCAGTGTACAGATATCTCCCTGAGAGAGAGGGACTGAGAGACACCACTCAGTGTACAGATATCTCCCTCAGAGATAGGGACTGAGAGACACCAGTCAGAGTACAGATATCTCCCTGAGAGAGAGGGACTGAGAGACACCACTCAGTGTACAGATATCTCCCTGAGAGAGAGGGACTGTGAGACACCACTCAGTGCACAGATATCTCCCTGAGAGAGAGTGGCTGAGAGACACCAGTCAGTGTACAGATATCTCCCTGAGAGAGAGGGACTGAGAGATACCACTCAGTGTACAGATACCTCCCTGAGAGACACCACTCAGTGTACATAAAGCTCACTGAGAGACAGGGACTGAGAGACACCAGTCAGTGTACAGATATCTCCCTGAGAGAGAGGGACTGAGAGACACCATTCAGTCTACAGATATCTCCCTGAGAGACAGGAACTGAGAGACACCACTCAGTGTACAGATATCTCCCTGAGAGAGAGGGACTGAGAGACACCACTCAGCGTACAGATATCTCCCTGAGAAACAAGGACTGAGAGACACCAGTCAGTGTACATATATCTCCCTGAGAGACAGGGACTGAGAGACACCACTCAGTGTCAAGATACCTTCCTGAGAGAGGGACTGAGAGACACCAGTCAGAGTACATATATCTCCCTGAGAGACAGGGACTGAGAAACACCAGTCAGTGTACAGATATCTCCCTGAGAGAGAGGGACTGAGAGACACCACTCAGTGTACAGATATCTCCCTGAGAGAGAGGGACTGAGAGACACTAGTCAGCGTACAGATATCTCCCTGAGAGAGAGGGACTGAGAGACACCAGTCAGTGTACAGATATCTCCCTGAGAGTCAGGGACTGAGAGACACAACTCAGTGTACAGATATCTCCCTGAGAGAGAGGGACTGAGAGACACCAGTCAGTGTACAGATATCTCCCTGAGAGAGAGGGACTGAGAGACACCAGTCAGTGTACATATATCTCCCTGAGACACAGGGACTGAGAGACACCACTCAGTGTTCAGATATCTCCCTGAGAGAGAGGGACTGAGAGACACCACTCAGTGTACAGATATCTCCCTGAGAGACAGGGACTGAGAGACACCACTCAGTGTACAGATATCTCCCTGAGAGAGAGGGACTGAGAGACACCAGTCAGTGTACAGATATCTCCCTGAGAGACAGGGACTGAGAGACACCACTCAGTGTACAGATACCTCCCTGAGAGAGGGACTGAGAGACACCAGTCAGTGTACATATATCTCCCTGAGAGACAGGGACTGAGAGACACCAGTCAGTGTACAGATATCTCCCTGAGAGAGAGGGACTGAGAGACACCACTCAGTGTACAGATATCTCCCTGAGAGAGAGGGACTGAGAGACACTAGTCAGCGTACAGATATCTCCCTGAGAGAGTGGGACTGAGAGACACCAGTCAGTGTACAGATATCGCCCTGAGAGACAGGGACTGAGAGACACCACTCAGTGTATAGATATCTCCCTGAGAGACAGGGACTGAGAGACACCAGTCAGTGTACAGATATCTCCCTGAGAGAGAGGGACTGAGAGACACCACTCAGTGTACAGATATCTCCCTGAGAGACAGGGACTGAGAGACACCAGTCAGTGTACAGATATCTCCCTGAGAGAGAGGGACTGTGAGACACCACTCAGTGTACATAAAGCTCCGTGAGAGACAGGGACTGAGAGACACCAGTCAGTGTACAGATATCTCCCTGAGAGACACCACTCAGTGTACATAAAGCTCCCTGAGAGTCAGGGACTGAGAGACACCAGTCAGTGTACAGGTATCTCCCTGAGAGAGAGGGACTGTGAGACACCAGTCAGTGTCCAGATATCTCCCTGAGAGAGAGGGACTGAGAGACACCACTCAGTGTATAGATATCTCCCTGACAGACAGGGACTGAGAGACACCAGACAGTGTACAGATATCTCCCTGAGAGAAAGGGGCTGTGAGACACCACTCGGTGTACAGATATCTCCCCGATGGAGAGGGACTGAGAGACACCAGTCAGTGTACAGATATCTCCCTGAGAGAGAGGGACTGAGAGACACCACTCAGTGTACAGATACCTCCCTGAGAGACACCACTCAGTGTACATAAAGCTCACTGAGAGACAGGGACTGAGAGACACCAGTCAGTGTACAGATATCTCCCTGAGAGAGAGGGACTGAGAGACACCATTCAGTCTACAGATATCTCCCTGAGAGACAGGAACTGAGAGACACCACTCAGTGTACAGATATCTCCCTGAGAGAGAGGGACTGAGAGACACCACTCAGCGTACAGATATCTCCCTGAGAAACAAGGACTGAGAGACACCAGTCAGTGTACATATATCTCCCTGAGAGACAGGGACTGAGAGACACCACTCAGTGTCAAGATACCTTCCTGAGAGAGGGACTGAGAGACACCAGTCAGAGTACATATATCTCCCTGAGAGACAGGGACTGAGAAACACCAGTCAGTGTACAGATATCTCCCTGAGAGAGAGGGACTGAGAGACACCACTCAGTGTACAGATATCTCCCTGAGAGAGAGGGACTGAGAGACACTAGTCAGCGTACAGATATCTCCCTGAGAGAGAGGGACTGAGAGACACCAGTCAGTGTACAGATATCTCCCTGAGAGTCAGGGACTGAGAGACACCACTCAGTGTACAGATATCTCCCTGAGAGAGAGGGACTGAGAGACACCAGTCAGTGTACAGATATCTCCCTGAGAGAGAGGGACTGAGAGACACCAGTCAGTGTACATATATCTCCCTGAGACACAGGGACTGAGAGACACCACTCAGTGTTCAGATATCTCCCTGAGAGAGAGGGACTGAGAGACACCACTCAGTGTACAGATATCTCCCTGAGAGAGAGGGACTGAGAGACACCACTCAGTGTACAGATATCTCCCTGAGAGAGAGGGACTGAGAGACACCAGTCAGTGGACAGATATCTCCCTGAGAGAGAGGGACTGAGAGACACCAATCAGTGTACATATATCTCCCTGAGAGACAGGGACTGAAAGACACCACTCAGTTTACAGATACCTCCCTGAGAGAGAGGGACTGAGAGACACCAGTCAGTGTACATATGTCTCCCTAAGACACAGGGACTGAGAGACACCACTCAGAGTTCAGATATCTCCCTGAGAGAGAGGGACTGAGAGACACCAGTCAGTGTACAGATATCTCCCTGAGAGACAGGGACTGAGAGACACCAGTCAGTGTACAGATACCTCCCTGAGAGAGAGGGACTGAGAGACACCAGTCAGTGTACATATATCTCCCTGAGAGACAGGGACTGAGAGACACCACTCAGTTTACAGATACCTCCCTGAGAGAGAGGGACTGAGAGACACCAGTCAGTGTACAGATATCTCCCTGAGACACAGGGACTGAGAGACACCACTCAGTGCACAGATATCTCCCTGAGAGACAGGGACTGAGAGACACCAGTCAGAGAACAGATATCTCCCTGAGAGAGAGGGACTGAGAGACACCATTCAGTGTACAGATGTCTCCCTGAGAGACAGGAACTGAGAGACACCACTCAGTGTACAGATATCTCCCTGAGAGAGAGGGACTGAGAGACACCACTCAGTGTACAGATATCTCCCTGAGAGACAGGGACTGAGAGACACCAGTCAGTGTACATATATCTCCCTGAGAGAGAGGGACTGAGAGACAACACTCAGTGTACAGATATCTCCCTGAGAGACAGGGACTGAGAGACACTAGTCAGCGTTCAGATATCTCCCTGAGAGACAGGGACTGAGAGACATCACTCAGTGTACAGATACCTCCCTGAGAGAGGGACTGAGAGACACCAGTCAGTGTACATATATCTCCCTGAGAGACACGGACTGAGAGACACCAGTCAGTGTACAGATATCTCCCTGAGAGAGAGGGACTGAGAGACACCACTCAGTGTACAGATATCTCCCTGAGAGAGAGGGACTGAGAGACACTAGTCAGCGTTCAGATATCTCCCTGAGAGAGAGGGACTGAGAGACACTAGTCAGCGTTCAGATATCTCCCTGAGAGACAGGGACTGAGAGACATCACTCAGTGTACAGATACCTCCCTGAGAGAGGGACTGAGAGACACCAGTCAGTGTACATACATCTCCCTGAGAGACAGGGACTGAGAGACACCAGTCAGTGTACAGATATCTCCCTGAGAGAGAGGGACTGAGAGACACCACTCAGTGTACAGATATCTCCCTGAGAGAGAGGGACTGAGAGACACTAGTCAGCGTTCAGATATCTCCCTGAGAGAGAGGGACTGAGAGACACCAGTCAGTGTACAGATATCTCCCTGAGAGATAGGGACTGAGAGACACCACTCAGTGTACAGATATCTCCCTGAGAGACAGGGACTGAGAGACACCAGTCAGTGTACAGATGTCTCCCTGAGAGAGAGGGACTGTGAGACACCACTCAGTGTACAGATATCTCCCTGAGAGACAGGGACTGAGAGACAGCAGTCAGTGTACAGATATCTCCCTGAGAGAGAGGGACTGAGAGACACCACTCAGTGTACAGATATCTCCCTGAGAGACAGGGACTGAGAGACACCAGTCAGTGTACAAATATCTCCCTGAGGGAGAGGGACTGAGAGACATCACTCAGTGTACATAAAGCTCCCTGAGAGACAGGGACTGAGAGACACCAGTCAGTGTACAGATATCTCCCTGAGAGACACCACTCAGTGTACATAAAGCTCCCTGAGAGACAGGGACTGAGAGACACCAGTCAGAGTACAGATATCTCCCTGAGAGAGAGGGACTGAGAGACACCACCCAGTGTACAGATATCTCCCTGAGAGACAGGGACTGAGAGACACCAGTCAGTGTACAGATATCTCCCTGAGAGAGAGGGACTGTGAGACACCACTCAGTGCACAGATATCTCCCTTAGAGAGAGGGGCTGAGAGACACCAGTCAGTGTACAGATATCTCCCTGAGAGAGAGGGACTGAGAGACAACACTCAGTGTACAGATATCTCCCTGAGAGACACCACTCAGTGTACATAAAGCTCCCTGAGAGACAGGGACTGAGAGACACCAGTCAGTGCACAGATATCTCCCTGAGAGACAGGGACTGAGAGACACCACTCAGTGTACAGATACCACCCTGAGAGAGAGGGACTGAGAGACACCAGTCAGTGTACAGATATCTCCCTGAGAGAGAGGGACTGAGAGACACCACTCAATCAACAGATATCTCCCTGAGAGACAGGGACTGAGAGACACCAGTCAGAGTACAGATATCTCCCTGAGAGAGAGGGACTGAGAGACACCACTCACTGTACAGATATCTCCCTGAGAGACAGGGACTGAGAGACACCACTCATTGTACAGATATCTCCCTGAGAGAGAGGGAATGAGAGACACCACTCAGTGTACATATATGTCCCTGAGAGACAGGGACTGAGAGACACCAGTCAGTGTACAGATATCTCCCTGAGAGAGAGGGACTGAGAGACAACACTCAGTGTACAGATATCTCCCTGAGAGACACCACTCAGTGTACAGATATCTCCCTGAGAGACAGGGACTGAGAGACGCCACTCAGTGTACAGATATCTCCCTGAGAGAGAGGGACTGAGAGACACCACTCAGCGTACAGATATCTCCCTGAGAGACAAGGACTGAGAGACACCAGTCAGTGTACATATATCTCCCTGAGAGACAGGGACTGAGAGACACCAGTCAGTGTACAGATATCTCCCTGAGAGAGAGGGACTGAGAGACACCACTCAGTGTACAGATATCTCCCTGAGAGACAGGGACTGAGAGACACCACTCAGTGTACAGATATCTCCCTGAGAGACAGGGACTGAGAGACACTAGTCAGTGTACAGATATCTCCCTGAGAGAGAGGGACTGAGAGACACCACTCAGTGTACAGATATCTCCCTGAGAGACAGGGGCTGTGAGACACCAGTCAGTGTACAGATATCTCCCTGAGAGAGAGGGACTGAGAGACACCAGTCAGTGTACAGATATCTCCCTGAGAGAGAGGGACTGAGAGACACCAGTCAGTGTACAGATATCTCCCTGAGAGAGAGGGACTGAGAGACACCACTCAGTGCACAGATATCTCCCTGAGAGACAGGGACTGAGAGACACCAGTCAGAGTACAGATATCTCCCTGAGAGAGAGGGACTGAGAGACACCACTCAGTGTACAGATATCTCCCTGAGAGACAGGAACTGAGAGACACCACTCAGTGTACGGATATCTCCCTGAGAGAGAGGGACTGAGAGACACCACTCAGTGTACAGATATCTCCCTGAGAGACAAGGACTGAGAGACACCAGTCAGTGTACACATATCTCCCTGAGAGACAGGGACTGAGAGACACCACTCAGTGTACAGATACCCCCCTGAGAGAGGGACTGAGAGACACCAGTCAGTGTACATATATCTCCCTGAGAGAGAGGGACTGAGAGACACCAGTCAGTGTACAGATATCTCCCTGAGAGAGAGGGACTGAGAGACACCACTCAGTGTACAGATATCTCCCTGAGAGAGAGGGACTGTGAGACACCACTCAGTGTACAGATATCTCCCTGAGAGACAGGAACTGAGAGACACCACTCAGTGTACAGATATCTCCCTGAGAGAGAGGGACTGAGAGACACCACTCAGTGTACAGATATCTCCCTGAGAGACAAGGACTGAGAGACACCAGTCAGTGTACATATATCTCCCTGAGAGACAGGGACTGAGAGACACCACTCAGTGTACAGATACCTCCCTGAGAGAGGGACTGAGAGACACCAGTCAGTGTACATATATCTCCCTGAGAGACAGGGACTGAGAGACACCAGTCAGTGTACAGATATCTCCCTGAGAGAGAGGGACTGAGAGACACCTCTCAGTGTACAGATATCTCCCTGAGAGAGAGGGACTGAGAGACACTAGTCAGCGTACAGATATCTCCCTGAGAGAGTGGGACTGAGAGACATCAGTCAGTGTACAGATATCTCCCTGAGAGACAGGGACTGAGAGACACCACTCAGTGTATAGATATCTCCCTGAGAGACAGGGACTGAGAGACACCAGTCAGTGTACAGATATCTCCCTGAGAGAGAGGGACTGAGAGACACCACTCAGTGTACAGATATCTCCCTGAGAGACAGGGACTGAGAGACACCAGTCAGTGTACAGATATCTCCCTGAGAGAGAGGGACTGTGAGACACCACTCAGTGTACATAAAGCTCCGTGAGAGACAGGGACTGAGAGACACCAGTCAGTGTACAGATATCTCCCTGAGAGACACCACTCAGTGTACAGATATCTCCCTGAGAGAGAGGGACTGAGAGACACCATTCAGTCTACAGATATCTCCCTGAGAGACAGGAACTGAGAGACACCACTCAGTGTACAGATATCTCCCTGAGAGAGAGGGACTGAGAGACACCACTCAGCGTACAGATATCTCCCTGAGAGACAAGGACTGAGAGACACCAGTCAGTGTACATATATCTCCCTGAGAGACAGGGACTGAGAGACACCACTCAGTGTCAAGATACCTTCCTGAGAGAGGGACTGAGAGACACCAGTCAGAGTACATATATCTCCCTGAGAGACAGGGACTGAGAAACACCAGTCAGTGTACAGATATCTCCCTGAGAGAGAGGGACTGAGAGACACCACTCAGTGTACAGATATCTCCCTGAGAGAGAGGGACTGAGAGACACCAGTCAGTGTACAGATATCTCCCTGAGAGAGAGGGACTGAGAGACACCACTCAGTGTACAGATATCTCCCTCAGAGACAGGGACTGAGAGACACCAGTCAGAGTACAGATATCTCCCTGAGAGAGAGGGACTGAGAGACACCACTCAGTGTACAGATATCTCCCTGAGAGAGAGGGACTGTGAGACACCACTCAGTGCACAGATATCTCCCTGAGAGAGAGTGGCTGAGAGACACCAGTCAGTGTACAGATATCTCCCTGAGAGAGAGGGACTGAGAGACACCACTCAGTGTACAGATATCTCCCTGAGAGACACCACTCAGTGTACATAAAGCTCACTGAGAGACAGGGACTGAGAGACACCAGTCAGTGTACAGATATCTCCCTGAGAGAGAGGGACTGAGAGACACCATTCAGTCTACAGATATCTCCCTGAGAGACAGGAACTGAGAGACACCACTCAGTGTACAGATATCTCCCTGAGAGAGAGGGACTGAGAGACACCACTCAGTGTTCAGATATCTCCCTGAGAGAGAGGGACTGAGAGACACCAGTCAGTGTACAGATATCTCCCTGACAGACAGGGACTGAGAGACACCAGTCAATGTACAGATACCTCCCTGAGAGAGAGGGACTGAGAGACACCAGTCAGTGTACATATATCTCCCTGAGAGACAGGGACTGAGAGACACCACTCAGTGCACAGATATCTCCCTGAGAGAGAGGGACTGAGAGACACCACTCAGTGTACAGATATCTCCCTGAGAGAGAGGGACTGAGAGACACCAGTCAGTGTACAGATATCTCTCTGAGAGAGAGGGACTGTGAGACACCATTCAGTCTACAGATATCTCCCTGAGAGACAGGAACTGAGAGACACCACTCAGTGTACAGATATCTCCCTGAGAGAGAGGGACTGAGAGACACCACTCAGCGTACAGATATCTCCCTGAGAGACAAGGACTGAGAGACACCAGTCAGTGTACATATATCTCCCTGAGAGACAGGGACTGAGAGACACCACTCAGTGTCAAGATACCTTCCTGAGAGAGGGACTGAGAGACACCAGTCAGAGTGCATATATCTCCCTGAGAGACAGGGACTGAGAAACACCAGTCAGTGTACAGATATCTCCCTGAGAGAGAGGGACTGAGAGACACCACTCAGTGTACAGATATCTCCCTGAGAGAGAGGGACTGAGAGACACTAGTCAGCGTACAGATATCTCCCTGAGAGAGAGGGACTGAGAGACACCAGTCAGTGTACAGATATCTCCCTGAGAGTCAGGGACTGAGAGACACCACTCAGTGTACAGATATCTCCCTGAGAGAGAGGGACTGAGAGACACCAGTAAGTGTACAGATATCTCCCTGAGAGAGAGGGACTGAGAGACACCAGTCAGTGTACATATATCTCCCTGAGACACAGGGACTGAGAGACACCACTCAGTGTTCAGATATCTCCCTGAGAGAGAGGGACTGAGAGACACCACTCAGTGTACAGATATCTCCCTGAGAGAGAGGGACTGAGAGACACCACTCAGTGTACAGATATCTCCCTGAGAGAGAGGGACTGAGAGACACCAGTCAGTGGACAGATATCTCCCTGAGAGAGAGGGACTGTGGGACACCAATCAGTGTACATATATCTCCCTGAGAGACATGGACTGAAAGACACCACTCAGTTTACAGATACCTCCGTGAGAGAGAGGGACTGAGAGACACCAGTCAGTGTACATATGTCTCCCTGAGACACAGGGACTGAGAGACACCACTCAGTGTTCAGATATCTCCCTGAGAGAGAGGGACTGAGAGACACCAGTCAGTGTACAGATATCTCCCTGAGAGACAGGGACTGAGAGACACTAGTCAGTGTACAGATACCTCCCTGAGAGAGAGGGACTGAGATACACCAGTCAGTGTACATATATCTCCCTGAGAGACAGGGACTGAGAGACACCACTCAGTGTACAGATATCTCCCTGAGAGAGAGGGACTGAGAGACACCACTCAGTGTACAGATATCTCCCTGAGAGAGAGGGACTGAGAGACACCAGTCAGTGTACAGATATCTCTCTGAGAGAGAGTGACTGTGAGACACCAGTCAGTGTACAGATATCTCCCTGAGAGAGAGGGACTGAGAGACACCAGTCAGTGTACATATATCTCCCTGAGAGAGAGGGACTGAGAGTCACCAGTCAGTGTACAGATATCTCTCTGAGAGAGAGGGACTGTGAGACACCAGTCAGTGTACAGATATCTCCCTGAGAGAGAGGGACTGAGAGACACCACTCAGTGTACAGATATCTCCCTGAGAGAGAGGGACTGAGAGACACCACTCAGTGTACAGATATCTCCCTGAGAGAGAGGGACTGTGAGACACCACTCAGTGTACAGATATCTCCCTGAGAGACAGGGACTGAGAGACACCAGTCAGTGTACAGATATCTCCCTGAGAGAGAGGGACTGAGAGACACCACTCAGTGTATAGATTTCTCCCTGAGAGACAGGGACTGAGATACACCAGTCAGTGTACAGATATCTCCCTGAGAGACAGGGGCTGTGAGACACCACTCAGTGTACAGATATCTCCCTGAGAGAGAGGGACTGAGAGACACCAGTCAGTGTACAGATATCTCCCTGAGAGAGAGGGACTGAGAGACAGCAGTCAGTGTACATATATCTCCCTAGGAGACAGGGACTGAGAGACACCACTTAGTGTACAGATATCTCCCTGAGAGAGAGGGACTGAGAGACACCACTCAGTGTACAGATATCTCCCTGAGAGAGAGGGACTGAGAGACACCAGTCAGTGTACAGATATCTCCCTGAGAGAGAGGGACTGAGAGACACCACTCAGTGTACAGATATCTCCCTCAGAGACAGGGACTGAGAGACACCAGTCAGAGTACAGATATCTCCCTGAGAGAGAGGGACTGAGAGACACCACTCAGTGTACAGATATCTCCCTGAGAGAGAGGGACTGTGAGACACCACTCAGTGCACAGATATCTCCCTGAGAGAGAGTGGCTGAGAGACACCAGTCAGTGTACAGATATCTCCCTGAGAGAGAGGGACTGAGAGACACCACTCAGTGTACAGATATCTCCCTGAGACACACCACTCAGTGTACATAAAGCTCACTGAGAGACAGGGACTGAGAGACACCAGTCAGTGTACAGATATCTCCCTGAGAGAGAGGGACTGAGAGACACCATTCAGTCTACAGATATCTCCCTGAGAGACAGGAACTGAGAGACACCACTCAGTGTACAGATATCTCCCTGAGAGAGAGGGACTGAGAGACCCCACTCAGCGTACAGATATCTCGATGAGAGACAAGGACTGAGAGACACCAGTCAGTGTACATATATCTCCCTGAGAGACAGGGACTGAGAGACACCACTCAGTGTCAAGATACCTTCCTGAGAGAGGGACTGAGAGACACCAGTCAGTGTACATATATCTCCCTGAGAGACAGGGACTGAGAAACACCAGTCACTGTACAGATATCTCCCTGGGAGAGAGGGACTGAGAGACACCACTCAGTGTACAGATATCTCCCTGAGAGAGAGGGACTGAGAGACACTAGTCAGCGTACAGATATCTCCCTGAGAGAGAGGGACTGAGAGACACCAGTCAGTGTACAGATATCTCCCTGAGAGAGAGGGACTGAGAGACACCAGTCAGTGTACATATATCTCCCTGAGACACAGGGACTGAGAGACACCACTCAGTGTACAGATATCTCCCTGAGAGAGAGGGACTTTGAGACACCACTCAGTGTACATAAAGCTCCGTGAGAGACAGGGACTGAGAGACACCAGTCAGTGTACAGATATCTCCCTGAGAGACACCACTCAGTGTACATAAAGCTCCCTGAGAGTCAGGGACTGAGAGACACCAGTCAGTGTACAGGTATCTCCCTGAGAGAGAGGGACTGTGAGACACCAGTCAGTGTCCAGATATCTCCCTGAGAGAGAGGGACTGAGAGACACCACTCAGTGTATAGATATCTCCCTGACAGACAGGGACTGAGAGACACCAGACAGTGTACAGATATCTCCCTGAGAGACAGGGGCTGTGAGACACCACTCAGTGTACAGATATCTCCCTGAGAGAGAGGGACTGAGAGACACCAGTCAGTGTACAGATATCTCCCTGAGAGAGAGGGACTGAGAGACAGCAGTCAGTGTACATATATCTCCCTAGGAGACAGGGACTGAGAGACACCACTCAGTGTACAGATATCTCCCTGAGAGAGAGGGACTGAGAGACACCACTCAGTGTACAGATATCTCCCTGAGAGAGAGGGACTGAGAGACACCAGTCAGTGTACAGATATCTCCCTGAGAGAGGGGGACTGAGAGACACCACTCAGTGTACAGATATCTCCCTCAGAGACAGGGACTGAGAGACACCAGTCAGAGTACAGATATCTCCCTGAGAGAGAGGGACTGAGAGACACCACTCAGTGTACAGATATCTCCCTGAGAGAGAGGGACTGTGAGACACCACTCAGTGCACAGATATCTCCCTGAGAGAGAGTGGCTGAGAGACACCAGTCAGTGTACAGATATCTCCCTGAGAGAGAGGGACTGAGAGACACCACTCAGTGTACAGATATCTCCCTGAGACACACCACTCAGTGTACATAAAGCTCACTGAGAGACAGGGACTGAGAGACACCAGTCAGTGTACAGATATCTCCCTGAGAGAGAGGGACTGAGAGACACCATTCAGTCTACAGATATCTCCCTGAGAGACAGGAACTGAGAGACACCACTCAGTGTACAGATATCTCCCTGAGAGAGAGGGACTGAGAGACCCCACTCAGCGTACAGATATCTCGATGAGAGACAAGGACTGAGAGACACCAGTCAGTGTACATATATCTCCCTGAGAGACAGGGACTGAGAGACACCACTCAGTGTCAAGATACCTTCCTGAGAGAGGGACTGAGAGACACCAGTCAGTGTACATATATCTCCCTGAGAGACAGGGACTGAGAAACACCAGTCAGTGTATAGATATCTCCCTGGGAGAGAGGGACTGAGAGACACCACTCAGTGTACAGATATCTCCCTGAGAGAGAGGGACTGAGAGACACTAGTCAGCGTACAGATATCTCCCTGAGAGAGAGGGACTGAGAGACACCAGTCAGTGTACAGATATCTCCCTGAGAGAGAGGGACTGAGAGACACCAGTCAGTGTACATATATCTCCCTGAGACACAGGGACTGAGAGACACCACTCAGTGTTCAGATATCTCCCTGAGAGAGAGGGACTGAGAGACACCACTCAGTGTACAGATATCTCCCTGAGAGAGAGGGACTGAGAGACACCACTCAGTGTACAGATATCTCCCTGAGAGAGAGGGACTGAGAGACACCAGTCAGTGGACAGATATCTCCCTGAGAGAGAGGGACTGAGAGACACCAATCAGTGTACATATATCTCCCTGAGAGACAGGGACTGAAAGACACCACTCAGTTTACAGATACCTCCCTGAGAGAGAGGGACTGAGAGACACCAGTCAGTGTACATATGTCTCCCTGAGACACAGGGACTGAGAGACACCACTCAGTGTTCAGATATCTCCCTGAGAGAGAGGGACTGAGAGACACCAGACAGTGTACAGATATCTCCCTGAGAGAGAGGGTCTGAGAGACACCAGTCAGTGTACAGATACCTCCCTGAGAGAGAGGGACAGAGAGACACCAGTCAGTGTACATATATCTCCCTGAGAGACAGGGACTGAGAGACACCAGTCAGTGTACAGATATCTCCCTGAGAGAGAGGGACTGAGAGACACCACTCAGTGTACAGATATCTCCCTGAGAGAGAGGGACTGAGAGACACCAGTCAGTGTACAGATATCTCTCTGAGAGAGAGGGACTGTGAGACACCAGTCAGTGTACAGATATCTCCCTGAGAGAGAGGGACTGAGAGACACCAGTCAGTGTACATATATCTCCCTGAGAGAGAGGGACTGAGAGTCACCAGTCAGTGTACAGATATCTCTCTGAGAGAGAGGGACTGTGAGACACCAGTCAGTGTACAGATATCTCCCTGAGAGAGAGGGACTGAGAGACACCACTCAGTGTACAGATATCTCCCTGAGAGAGAGGGACTGAGAGACACCACTCAGTGTACAGATATCTCCCTGAGAGAGAGGGACTGTGAGACACCACTCAGTGTACAGATATCTCCCTGAGAGACAGGGACTGAGAGACACCAGTCAGTGTACAGATATCTCCCTGAGAGAGAGGGACTGAGAGACACCACTCAGTGTATAGATTTCTCCCTGAGAGACAGGGACTGAGATACACCAGTCAGTGTACAGATATCTCCCTGAGAGACAGGGGCTGTAAGACACCACTCAGTGTACAGATATCTCCCTGAGAGAGAGAGGGACTGAGAGACACCAGTCAGTGTACAGATATCTCCCTGAGAGAGAGGGACTGAGAGACACCAGTCAGTGCACAGATATCTCCCTGAGAGACAGGGACTGAGAGACACCAGTCAGTGTACAGATATCTCCCTGAGAGACAGGGACTGAGAGACACCAGTCAGTGTACAGATATCTCCCTGAGAGAGAGGGACTGAGAGACACCACTCAGTGTACAGATATCTCCCTGAGAGACAGGGACTGAGAGACAACAGTCAGTGTACAGATATCTCCCTGAGAGAGAGGGACTGTGAGACACCACTCAGTGTACAGATATCTCCCTGAGAGACAGGGACTGAGAGACACCAGTCAGTGTACAGATATCTCCCTGAGAGAGAGGGACTGAGAGACACCACTCAGTGTACAGATATCTCCCTGAGAGACAGGGACTGAGACACCAGTCAGTGTACAGATATCTCCCTGAGAGAGAGGGACTGAGAGACACCACTCAGTGTACATAAAGCTCCCTGAGAGACAGGGACTGAGAGACACCAGTCAGTGTACAGATATCTCCCTGAGAGACACCACTCAGTGTACATAAAGCTCCCTGAGAGACAGGGACTGAGAGACACCAGTCAGTGTACAGATATCTCCCTGAGAGAGAGGGACTGTGAGACACCACTCAGTGTATAGATATCTCCCTGACAGACAGGGACTGAGAGACACCAGTCAGTGTACAGATATCTCCCTGAGAGACAGGGGCTGTTGGACACCACTCAGTGTACAGATATCTCCCTGAGAGAGAGGGACTGAGAGACACCAGTCAGTGTACAGATATCTCCCTGAGAGAGAGGGACTGAGAGACACCAGTCAGAGTACATATATCTCCCTGTGAGACAGGGACTGAGAGACACCACTCAGTGTACAGATATCTCCCTGAGAGAGAGGGACTGAGAGACATCACTCAGTGTACAGATATCTCCCTGAGAGAGAGGGACTGAGAGACAGCAGTCAGTGTCCAGATATCTCCCTGAGGGAGAGCAACTGATAGACACCACTCAGTGTACAGATATCTCCCTCAGAGACAGGGAGTGAGAGACACCAGTCAGAGTACAGATATCTCCCTGAGAGAGAGGGACTGTGAGACACCACTCAGATAACAGATATCTCCCTGAGAGACAGGGACTGAGAGTCACCAGTCAGTGTACAGATATCTCTCTGAGAGAGAGGGACTGTGAGACACCAGTCAGTGTACAGATATCTCCCTGAGAGAGAGGGACTGAGAGACACCACTCAGTGTACAGATATCTCCCTGAGAGAGAGGGACTGAGAGACACCACTCAGTGTACAGATATCTCCCTGAGAGAGAGGGACTGTGAGACACCACTCAGTGTACAGATATCTCCCTGAGAGACAGGGACTGAGAGACACCAGTCAGTGTACAGATATCTCCCTGAGAGAGAGGGACTGAGAGACACCACTCAGTGTATAGATTTCTCCCTGAGAGACAGGGACTGAGATACACCAGTCAGTGTACAGATATCTCCCTGAGAGACAGGGGCTGTAAGACACCACTCAGTGTACAGATATCTCCCTGAGAGAGAGAGGGACTGAGAGACACCAGTCAGTGTACAGATATCTCCCTGAGAGAGAGGGACTGAGAGACACCAGTCAGTGCACAGATATCTCCCTGAGAGACAGGGACTGAGAGACACCAGTCAGTGTACAGATATCTCCCTGAGAGACAGGGACTGAGAGACACCAGTCAGTGTACAGATATCTCCCTGAGAGAGAGGGACTGAGAGACACCACTCAGTGTACAGATATCTCCCTGAGAGACAGGGACTGAGAGACAACAGTCAGTGTACAGATATCTCCCTGAGAGAGAGGGACTGTGAGACACCACTCAGTGTACAGATATCTCCCTGAGAGACAGGGACTGAGAGACACCAGTCAGTGTACAGATATCTCCCTGAGAGAGAGGGACTGAGAGACACCACTCAGTGTACAGATATCTCCCTGAGAGACAGGGACTGAGACACCAGTCAGTGTACAGATATCTCCCTGAGAGAGAGGGACTGAGAGACACCACTCAGTGTACATAAAGCTCCCTGAGATACAGGGACTGAGAGACACCAGTCAGTGTACAGATATCTCCCTGAGAGACACCACTCAGTGTACATAAAGCTCCCTGAGAGACAGGGACTGAGAGACACCAGTCAGTGTACAGATATCTCCCTGAGAGAGAGGGACTGTGAGACACCACTCAGTGTATAGATATCTCCCTGACAGACAGGGACTGAGAGACACCAGTCAGTGTACAGATATCTCCCTGAGAGACAGGGGCTGTTGGACACCACTCAGTGTACAGATATCTCCCTGAGAGAGAGGGACTGAGAGACACCAGTCAGTGTACAGATATCTCCCTGAGAGAGAGGGACTGAGAGACACCAGTCAGAGTACATATATCTCCCTGAGAGACAGGGACTGAGAGACACCACTCAGTGTACAGATATCTCCCTGAGAGAGAGGGACTGAGAGACATCACTCAGTGTACAGATATCTCCCTGAGAGAGAGGGACTGAGAGACAGCAGTCAGTGTCCAGATATCTCCCTGAGAGAGAGCAACTGATAGACACCACTCAGTGTACAGATATCTCCCTCAGAGACAGGGAGTGAGAGACACCAGTCAGAGTACAGATATCTCCCTGAGAGAGAGGGACTGTGAGACACCACTCAGATAACAGATATCTCCCTGAGAGACAGGGACTGAGAGACACCAGTCAGTGTACAGATATCTCCCTGAGAGAGAGGGACTGTGAGACACCGCTCAGTGCACAGATATCTCCCTGAGAGAGAGGGGTTGAGAGACACCAGTCAGTGTACAGATATCTCCATGAGAGAGAGGTACTGAGAGACACCGCTCAGTGTACAGATATCTCCCTGAGAGACAGGGACTGAGAGACACCACTCAGTGTACAGATATCTCCCTGAGAGACAGGGACTGAGAGACACCACTCAGTGTACAGATATTTCCCTGAGAGAGAGGGACTGAGAGACACCACTCAGTGTACAGATATCTCCCTGAGAGAGAGGGACTGAGAGACACCACTCAGTGTACAGATATCTCCCTGAGAGAGAGGGACTGTGAGACACCACTCAGTGTACAGATATCTCCCTGAGAGACAGGGACTGAGAGACACCAGTCAGTGTACAGATATCTCCCTGAGAGAGAGGGACTGAGAGACACCACTCAGTGTACAGATTTCTCCCTGAGAGACAGGGACTGAGAGACACCAGTCAGTGTACAGATATCTCCCTGAGAGACAGGGGCTGTGAGACACCACTCAGTGTACAGATATCTCCCTGAGAGAGAGGGACTGAGAGACACCAGTCAGTGTACAGATATCTCCCTGAGAGAGAGGGACTGAGAGACACCAGTCAGTGTACAGATATCTCCCTGAGAGACAGGGACTGAGAGACAACACTCAGTGTATAGATATCTCCCTGAGAGACAGGGACTGAGAGACACCAGTCAGTGTACAGATATCTCCCTGAGAGAGAGGGACTGAGAGACACCACTCAGTGTACAGATATCTCCCTGAGAGACAGGGACTGAGAGACACCAGTCAGTGCACAGATATCTCCCTGAGAGAGAGGGACTGTGAGACACCACTCAGTGTACAGATATCTCCCTGAGAGACAGGGACTGAGAGACACCAGTCACTGTACAGATATCTCCCTGAGAGAGAGGGACTGAGAGACACCACTCAGTGTACAGATATCTCCCTGAGAGACAGGGACTGAGTCCCCAGTCAGTGTACAGATATCTCCCTGAGAGAGAGGGACTGAGAGACACCACTCAGTGTACATAAAGCTCCCTGAGAGACAGGGACTGAGAGACACCAGTCAGTGTACAAATATCTCCCTGAGAGACACCACTCAGTGTACATAAAGCTCCCTGAGAGACAGGGACTGAGAGACACCAGTCAGTGTACAGATACCTCCCTGAGAGAGAGGGACTGTGAGACACCACTCAGTGTATAGATATCTCCCTGACAGACAGGGAATCAGAGACACCAGTCAGTGCACAGATATCTCCCTGAGAGACAGGGGCTGTGAGACACCACTCAGTGTACAGATATCTCCCTGAGAGAGAGGGACTGAGAGACACCAGTCAGTGTACAGATATCTCCCTGAGAGAGAGGGACTGAGAGACACCAGTCAGAGTACATATATCTCCCTGAGAGACAGGGACTGAGAGACACCACTCAGTGTCCAGATATCTCCCTGAGAGAGAGGGACTGAGAGACACCACTCAGTGTACAGATATCTCCCTGAGAGAGAGGGACTGAGAGACACCACTCAGTGTACAGATATCTCCCTGAGAGAGAGGGACTGTGAGACACCACTCAGTGTACAGATATCTCGCTGAGAGACAGGGACTGAGAGACACCAGTCAGTGTACAGATATCTCCCTGAGAGGGAGGGACTGAGAGACACCACTCAGTGTACAGATTTCTCCCTGAGAGACAGGGACTGAGAGACACCAGTCAGTGTACAGATATCTCCCTGAGAGACAGGGGCTGTGATACACCACTCAGTGTACAGATATCTCCCTGAGAGAGAGGGACTGAGAGACACCAGTCAGTGTACAGATATCTCCCTGAGAGAGAGGGACTGAGAGACACCAGTCAGTGTACAGATATCTCCCTGAGAGACAGGGACTGAGAGACACCACTCAGTGTATAGATATCTCCCTGAGAGAGAGGGACTGAGAGACACCAGTCAGTGTACAGATATCTCCCTGAGAGACAGGGACTGAGAGACACCACTCAGTGTATAGATAACTCCCTGAGAGACAGGGACTGAGAGACACCAGTCAGTGTACATATATCTCCCTGAGAGACAGGGACTGAGAGACACCACTCAGTGTACAGATACCTCCCTGAGAGAGAGGGACTGAGAGACAACACTCAGTGTACATATATCTCCCTGAGAGACAGGGACTGAGAGACACCAGTCAGTGTACAGTTATCTCCCTGAGGGAGAGGGACTGAGAGACACCACTCAGTGTACAGATATCTCCCTGAGAGAGAGGGACTGAGAGACACTAGTCAGCGTACAGATATCTCCCTGAGAGAGAGGGACTGAGAGACACCAGTCAGTGTACAGATATCTCCCTGAGAGAGAGGGACTGTGAGACACCACTCAGTGTACAGATATCTCCCTGAGAGACAGGGACTGAGAGACACCAGTCAGTGTACAGATATCTCCCTGAGAGAGAGGGACTGAGAGACACCACTCAGTGTACAGATATCTCCCTGAGAGACAGGGACTGAGACACCTGTCAGAGTACAGATATCTCCCAGAGAGAGAGGGACTGAGAGACACAACTCAGTGTACATAAAGCTCCCTGAGAGACAGGGACTGAGAGACACCAGTCAGTGTACAGATATCTCCCTGAGAGACACCACTCAGTGTACATAAAGCTCCCTGAGAGACAGGGACTGAGAGACACCAGTCAGTGTACAGATATCTCCCTGAGAGAGAGGGACTGTGAGACACCACTCAGTGTATAGATATCTCCCTGACAGACAGGGACTGAGAGACACCAGTCAGTGCACAGATATCTCCCTGAGAGACAGGGGCTGTGAGACACCACTCAGTGTACAGATATCTCCCTGAGAGAGAGGGACTGAGAGACACCAGTCAGTGTACAGATATCCCCCTGAGAGAGAAGGACTGAGAGACACCAGTCAGAGTACATATATCTCCCTGAGAGACCGGGACTGAGAGACACCACTCAGTGTACAGATATCTCCCTGAGAGCGAGGGACTGAGAGACACCAGTCAGTGTACAGATATCCCCCTGAGAGAGAGGGACTGAGAGACACCAGTCAGAGTACATATATCTCCCTGAGAGAGAGGGACTGAGAGACACCAGTCAGAGTACATATATCTCCCTGAGAGACAGGGACTGAGAGA
Source organism: Heterodontus francisci (assembly GCF_036365525.1). NCBI lineage: Eukaryota > Metazoa > Chordata > Chondrichthyes > Heterodontiformes > Heterodontidae > Heterodontus > Heterodontus francisci. The sequence goes on along the minus strand of NC_090384.1, from coordinate 8,099,087 downwards.
CACCACTCAGTGTACAGATATCTCCCTGAGAGAGAGGGACTGAGAGACACCAGTCAGAGTACATATATCTCCCTGAGAGACAGGGACTGAGAGACACCACTCAGTGTACAGATATCTCCCTGAGAGAGAGGGACTGAGAGACACCAGTCAGTGTACAGATATCTCCCTGAGAGAGAGGGACTGAGAGACACCAGTCAGAGTACATATATCTCCCTGAGAGACAGGGACTGAGAGAAACCACTCAGTGTACAGATATCTCCCTGAGAGAGAGGGACTGAGAGACACCACTCAGTGTACAGATATCTCCCTGAGAGAGAGGGACTGTGAGACACCACTCAGTGTACAGATATCTGCCTGAGAGACAGGGACTGAGAGACACCAGTCAGTGTACAGATATCTCCCTGAGAGGGAGGGACTGAGAGACACCACTCAGTGTACAGATTTCTCCCTGAGAGACAGTGACTGAGAGACACCAGTCAGTGTACAGATATCTCCCTGAGAGACAGGGGCTGTGAGACACCACTCAGTGTACAGATATCTCCCTGAGAGAGAGGGACTGAGAGACACCAGTCAGTGTACAGATATCTCCTTGAGAGAGAGGGACTGAGAGACACCAGTCAGTGTACAGATATCTCCCTGAGAGACAGGGACTGAGAGACACCACTCAGTGTATAGATATCTCCCTGAGAGACAGGGACTGAGAGACACCAGTCAGTGTACAGATATCTCCCTGAGAGAGAGGGAGTGAGAGACACCACTCAGTGTACAGATATCTCCCTGAGAGACAGGGACTGAGAGACACCAGTCAGTGTACAGATATCTCCCTGAGAGACAGGGACTGAGACACCAGTCAGAGTACAGATATCTCCCTGAGAGAGAGGGACTGAGAGACACCACTCAGTGTACATAAAGCTCCCTGAGAGACAGGGACTGAGAGACACCAGTCAGTGTACAGATATCTCCCTGAGAGACACCACTCAGTGTACAGATATCTCCCTGAGAGACAGGGACTGAGAGACACCAGTCAGTGTACAGATATCTCCCTGAGAGACAGGGACTGAGACACCAGTCAGAGTACAGATATCTCCCTGAGAGAGAGGGACTGAGAGACACCACTCAGTGTACATAAAGCTCCCTGAGAGACAGGGACTGAGAGACACCAGTCAGTGTACAGATATCTCCCTGAGAGACACCACTCAGTGTACATAAAGCTCCCTGAGAGACAGGGACTGAGAGACACCAGTCAGTGTACTGATATCTCCCTGAGAGAGAGAGACTGTGAGACACCACTCAGTGTATAGATATCTCCCTGACAGACAGGGACTGAGAGACACCAGTCAGTGTACAGATATCTCCGTGAGAGACAGGGGCTGTGAGACACCACTCAGTGTACAGATATCTCCCTGAGAGAGAGGGACTGAGAGACACCAGTCAGTGTACAGATATCCCCCTGAGAGAGAGGGACTGAGAGACACCAGTCAGAGTACATATATCTCCCTGAGAGACAGGGACTGAGAGACACCACTCAGTGTACAGATATCTCCCTGAGAGAGAGGGACTGAGAGACATCACTCAGTGTACAGATATCTCCCTGAGAGAGAGGGACTGAGAGACACCAGTCAGTGTCCAGATATCTCCCTGAGAGAGAGCAACTGAGAGACACCACTCAGTGTACAGATATCTCCCTCAGAGACAGGGAGTGAGAGACACCAGTCAGAGTACAGATATCTCCCTGAGAGAGAGGGACTGAGAGACACCACTCAGTGTACAGATATCTCCCTGAGAGACAGGGTCTGAGAGACACCAGTCAGTGTACAGATATCTCCCTGAGAGAGAGGGACTGTGAGACACCACTCATGCACAGATATCTCCCTGAGAGAGAGGGGTTGTGAGACACCAGTCAGTGTACAGATATCTCCCTGAGAGAGAGGGACTGAGAGACACCAGTCAGTGTACAGATATCTCCCTGAGAGAGAGGGACTGTGAGACACCACTCAGTGCACAGATATCTCCCTGAGAGAGAGGGGTTGAGAGACACCAGTCAGTGTACAGATATCTCCCTGAGAGAGAGGGACTGAGAGACACCACTCAGTGTATAGATATCTCCCTGAGAGACAGGGACTGAGAGACACCAGTCAGTGTACAGATATCTCCCTGAGAGAGAGGGGTTGAGAGACACCAGTCAGTGTACAGATATCTCCCTGAGAGAGAGGGACTGAGAGACACCACTCAGTGTATAGATATCTCCCTGAGAGACAGGGACTGAGAGACACCAGTCAGTGTACATATATCTCCCTGAGAGACAGGGACTGAGAGACACCACTCAGTGTACAGATACCTCCCTGAGAGAGAGGGACTGAGAGACACCACTCAGTGTACATATATCTCCCTGAGAGACAGGGACTGAGAGACACCAGTCAGTGTACAGTTATCTCCCTGAGAGAGAGGGACTGAGAGACACCACTCAGTGTACAGATATCTCCCTGAGAGAGAGGGACTGAGAGACACTAGTCAGCGTACAGATATCTCCCTGAGAGAGAGGGACTGAGAGACACCAGTCAGTGTACAGATATCTCCCTGAGAGAGAGGGACTGTGAGACACCACTCAGTGTACAGATATCTCCCTGAGAGACAGGGATTGAGAGACACCAGTCAGTGTACAGATATCTCCCTGAGAGACAGGGGCTGTGAGACACCACTCAGTGTACAGATATCTCCCTGAGAGAGAGGGACTGAGAGACACCACTCAGTGGACAGATACCTCCCTGAGAGAGAGGGACTGAGAGACACCAGTCAGTGTACAGATATCTCCCTGAGAGAGAGGGTCTGAGAGACACCACTCAGTGCACAGATATCTCCCTGAGAGACAGGGACTGAGAGACACCAGTCAGAGTACAGATATCTCCCTGAGAGAGAGGGACTGAGAGACACCATTCAGTGTACAGATATCTCCCTGAGAGACAGGAACTGAGAGACACCACTCAGTTTACAGATATCTCCCTGAGAGAGAGGGACTGAGAGACACCACTCAGTGTACAGATATCTCCCTGAGAGACAAGGACTGAGAGACACCAGTCAGTGATCATATATCTCCCTGAGAGACAGGGACTGAGAGACATCACTCAGTGTTCAGATACCTCCCTGAGAGAGGGACTGAGAGACACCAGTCAGTGTACATATATCTCCCTGAGAGACAGGGACTGAGAGACACCAGTCAGTGTACAGATATCTCCCTGAGAGAGAGGGACTGAGAGACACCACTCATTGCACAGATATCTCCCTGAGAGAGAGGGACTGAGAGACACCAGTCAGTGTACATATATCTCCCTGAGAGACAGGGACTGAGAGACACCACTCAGTGTACAGATACCTCCCTGAGAGAGAGGGACTGAGAGACACCAGTCAGTGGACATATATCTCCCTGTGAGACAGGGACTCAGAGACACCAGTCAGTGTACAGATATCTCCCTGAGAGAGAGGGACTGAGAAACACCACTCAGTGTACAGATATCTCCATGAGAGAGAGGGACTGAGAGACACCAGTCAGTGTACAGATATCTCCCTGAGAGAGAGGGACTGAGAGACACCAGTCAGTGTAAAGATATCTCCCTGAGAGAGAGGGACTGTGAGACACCACTCAGTGTACAGATATCTCCCTGAGAGACAGGGACTGAGAGACACCAGTCAGTGTACAGATATCTCCCTGAGAGAGAGGGACTGAGAGACACCACTCAGTGTACAGATATCTCCCTGAGAGAGAGGGACTGAGAGACACCAGTCAGTGTCCAGATATCTCCCTGAGAGAGAGCAACTGAGAGACACCACTCAGTGTACAGATATCTCCCTCAGAGACAGGGAGTGAGAGACACCAGTCAGAGTACAGATATCTCCCTGAGAGAGAGGGACTGAGAGACACCACTCAGTGTACAGATATCTCCCTGAGAGACAGGGACTGAGAGACACCAGTCAGTGTACAGATATCTCCCTGAGAGAGAGGGACTGTGAGACACCACTCAGTGCACAGATATCTCCCTGAGAGAGAGGGGTTGAGAGACACCAGTCAGTGTACAGATATCTCCCTGAGAGAGAGGGACTGAGAGACACCAGTCAGAGTACAGATATCTCCCTGAGAGAGAGGGACTGAGAGACACCACTCAGTGTACAGATATCTCCCTGAGAGAGAGGGACTGAGAGACACCACTCAGTGTACAGATATCTCCCTGAGAGACAAGGTCTGAGAGACACCAGTCAGTGTACATATATCTCCCTGAGAGACAGGGACTGAGAGACATCACTCAGTGTTCAGATACCTCCCTGAGAGAGGGACTGAGAGACACCAGTCAGTGTACATATATCTCCCTGAGAGACAGGGACTGAGAGACACCATTCAGTGTACAGATATCTCCCTGAGAGACAGGAACTGAGAGACACCATTCAGTGTACAGATATCTCCCTGAGAGAGAGGGACTGAGAGACACCACTCAGTGTACAGATATCTCCCTGAGAGACAAGGACTGAGAGACACCAGTCAGTGTACATATATCTCCCTGAGAGACAGGGACTGAGAGACATCACTCAGTGTTCAGATACCTCCCTGAGAGAGGGACTGAGAGACACCACTCAGTGTACAGATATCTCCCTGAGAGACAAGGACTGAGAGACACCAGTCAGTGTACATATATCTCCCTGAGAGACAGGGACTGAGAGACATCACTCAGTGTTCAGATACCTCCCTGAGAGAGGGACTGAGAGACACCAGTCAGTGTACATATATCTCCCTGAGAGACAGGGACTGAGAGACACCAGTCAGTGTACAGATATCTCCCTGAGAGAGAGGGACTGAGAGACACCACTCAGTGCACAGATATCTCCCTGAGAGAGAGGGACTGAGAGACACCAGTCAGTGTTCATATATCTCCCTGAGAGAGAGGGACTGAGAGACACCACTCAGTGTACAGATACCTCCCTGAGAGAGAGGGACTGAGAGACACCAGTCAGTGTACATATATCTCCCTGTGAGACAGGGACTGAGAGACACCAGTCAGTGTACAGATATCTCCCTGAAAGAGAGGGACTGAGAGACACCACTCAGTGTACAGATATCGCCATGAGAGAGAGGGACTGAGAGACACCAGTCAGTGTACAGATATCTCCCTGAGAGAGAGGGACTGAGAGACACCAATCAGTGTACAGATATCTCCCTGAGAGAGAGGGACTGTGAGACACAACTCAGTGTACAGATATCTCCCTGAGAGACAGGGACTGAGAGACACCACTCAGTGTACAGATACCTCCCTGAGAGAGAGGGACTGAGAGACACCACTCAGTGTACATATATCTCCCTGAGAGACAGGGACTGAGAGACACCAGTCAGTGTACAGTTATCTCCCTGAGAGAGAGGGACTGAGAGACACCACTCAGTGTACAGATATCTCCCTGAGAGAGAGGGACTGAGAGACACTATTCAGCGTACAGATATCTCCCCGAGAGAGAGGGACTGAGAGACACCAGTCAGTGTACAGATATCTCCCTGAGAGAGAGGGACTGTGAGACACCACTCAGTGTACAGATATCTCCCTGAGAGACAGGGACTGAGAGACACCAGTCAGTGTACAGATATCTCCCTGAGAGACAGGGGCTGTGAGACACCACTCAGTGTACAGATATCTCCCTGAGAGAGAGGGACTGAGAGACACCACTCAGTGGACAGATACCTCCCTGAGAGAGAGGGACTGAGAGACACCAGTCAGTGTACAGATATCTCCCTGAGAGAGAGGGTCTGAGAGACACCACTCAGTGCACAGATATCTCCCTGAGAGACAGGGACTGAGAGACACCAGTCAGAGTACAGATATCTCCCTGAGAGAGAGGGACTGAGAGACACCATTCAGTGTACAGATATCTCCCTGAGAGACAGGAACTGAGAGACACCACTCAGTTTACAGATATCTCCCTGAGAGAGAGGGACTGAGAGACACCACTCAGTGTACAGATATCTCCCTGAGAGACAAGGACTGAGAGACACCAGTCAGTGTACATATATCTCCCTGAGAGACAGGGACTGAGAGACATCACTCAGTGTTCAGATACCTCCCTGAGAGAGGGACTGAGAGACACCAGTCAGTGTACATATATCTCCCTGAGAGACAGGGACTGAGAGACACCAGTCAGTGTACAGATATCTCCCTGAGAGAGAGGGACTGAGAGACACCACTCATTGCACAGATATCTCCCTGAGAGAGAGGGACTGAGAGACACCAGTCAGTGTACATATATCTCCCTGAGAGACAGGGACTGAGAGACACCACTCAGTGTACAGATACCTCCCTGAGAGAGAGGGACTGAGAGACACCAGTCAGTGGACATATATCTCCCTGTGAGACAGGGACTCAGAGACACCAGTCAGTGTACAGATATCTCCCTGAGAGAGAGGGACTGAGAGACACCACTCAGTGTACAGATATCTCCATGAGAGAGAGGGACTGAGAGACACCAGTCAGTGTACAGATATCTCCCTGAGAGAGAGGGACTGAGAGACACCAGTCAGTGTACAGATATCTCCCTGAGAGAGAGGGACTGTGAGACACCACTCAGTGTACAGATATCTCCCTGAGAGACAGGGACTGAGAGACACCAGTCAGTGTACAGATATCTCCCTGAGAGAGAGGGACTGAGAGACACCACTCAGTGTACAGATATCTCCCTGAGAGAGAGGGACTGAGAGACACCAGTCAGTGTCCAGATATCTCCCTGAGAGAGAGCAACTGAGAGACACCACTCAGTGTACAGGTATCTCCCTCAGAGACAGGGGTTGAGAGACACCAGTCAGTGTACAGATATCTCCCTGAGAGAGAGGGACTGAGAGACACCAGTCAGAGTACAGATATCTCCCTGAGAGAGAGGGACTGAGAGACACCACTCAGTGTACAGATATCTCCCTGAGAGAGAGGGACTGAGAGACACCACTCAGTGTACAGATATCTCCCTGAGAGACAAGGTCTGAGAGACACCAGTCAGTGTACATATATCTCCCTGAGAGACAGGGACTGAGAGACATCACTCAGTGTTCAGATACCTCCCTGAGAGAGGGACTGAGAGACACCAGTCAGTGTACATATATCTCCCTGAGAGACAGGGACTGAGAGACACCATTCAGTGTACAGATATCTCCCTGAGAGACAGGAACTGAGAGACACCACTCAGTGTACAGATATCTCCCTGAGAGAGAGGGACTGAGAGACACCACTCAGTGTACAGATATCTCCCTGAGAGACAAGGACTGAGAGACACCAGTCAGTGTACATATATCTCCCTGAGAGACAGGGACTGAGAGACATCACTCAGTGTTCAGATACCTCCCTGAGAGAGGGACTGAGAGACACCACTCAGTGTACAGATATCTCCCTGAGAGACAAGGACTGAGAGACACCAGTCAGTGTACATATATCTCCCTGAGAGACAGGGACTGAGAGACATCACTCAGTGTTCAGATACCTCCCTGAGAGAGGGACTGAGAGACACCAGTCAGTGTACATATATCTCCCTGAGAGACAGGGACTGAGAGACACCAGTCAGTGTACAGATATCTCCCTGAGAGAGAGGGACTGAGAGACACCACTCAGTGCACAGATATCTCCCTGAGAGAGAGGGACTGAGAGACACCAGTCAGTGTTCATATATCTCCCTGAGAGAGAGGGACTGAGAGACACCACTCAGTGTACAGATACCTCCCTGAGAGAGAGGGACTGAGAGACACCAGTCAGTGTACATATATCTCCCTGTGAGACAGGGACTGAGAGACACCAGTCAGTGTACAGATATCTCCCTGAGAGAGAGGGACTGAGAGACACCACTCAGTGTACAGATATCGCCATGAGAGAGAGGGACTGAGAGACACCAGTCAGTGTACAGATATCTCCCTGAGAGAGAGGGACTGAGAGACACCAGTCAGTGTACAGATATCTCCCTGAGAGAGAGGGACTGTGAGACACCACTCAGTGTACAGATATCTCCCTGAGAGACAGGGACTGAGAGACACCAGTCAGTGTACAGATATCTCCCTGAGAGAGAGGGACTGAGAGACACCACTCAGTGTACAGATATCTCCCTGAGAGAGAGGGACTGAGAGACACCAGTCAGTGTCCAGATATCTCCCTGAGAGAGAGCAACTGAGAGACACCACTCAGTGTACAGATATCTCCCTCAGAGACAGGGAGTGAGAGACACCAGTCAGAGTACAGATATCTCCCTGAGAGAGAGGGACTGAGAGACACCACTCAGTGTACAGATATCTCCCTGAGAGACAGGGACTGAGAGACACCAGTCAGTGTACAGATATCTCCCTGAGAGAGAGGGACTGTGAGACACCACTCAGTGCACAGATATCTCCCTGAGAGAGAGGGGTTGAGAGACACCAGTCAGTGTACAGATATCTCCCTGAGAGAGAGGGACTGAGAGACACCAGTCAGTGTACAGATATCTCCCTGAGAGACAGGGACTGAGAGACACCACTCAGTGTATAGATATCTCCCTGAGAGACAGGGACTGAGAGACACCAGTCAGTGTACATATATCTCCCTGAGAGACAGGGACTGAGAGACACCACTCAGTGTACAGATACCTCCCTGAGAGAGAGGGACTGAGAGACACCACTCAGTGTACATATATCTCCCTGAGAGACAGGGACTGAGAGACACCAGTCAGTGTACAGTTATCTCCCTGAGAGAGGGACTGAGAGACACCACTCAGTGTACAGATATCTCCCTGAGAGAGAGGGACTGAGAGACACTAGTCAGCGTACAGATATCTCCCTGAGAGAGAGGGACTGAGAGACACCAGTCAGTGTACAGATATCTCCCTGAGAGAGAGGGACTGTGAGACACCACTCAGTGTACAGATATCTCCCTGAGAGACAGGGACTGAGAGACACCAGTCAGTGTACAGATATCTCCCTGAGAGACAGGGGCTGTGAGACACCACTCAGTGTACAGATATCTCCCTGAGAGAGAGGGACTGAGAGACACCACTCAGTGGACAGATACCTCCCTGAGAGAGAGGGACTGAGAGACACCAGTCAGTGTACAGATATCTCTCTGAGAGAGAGGGACTGAGAGACACCACTCAGTGCACGGATATCTCCCTGAGAGACAGGGACTGAGAGACACCAGTCAGAGTACAGATATCTCCCTGAGAGAGAGGGACTGAGAGACACCACTCAGTGTACAGATATCTCCCTGAGAGAGAGGGACTGAGAGACACCACTCAGTGTACAGATATCTCCCTGAGAGACAAGGACTGAGAGACACCAGTCAGTGTACATATATCTCCCTGAGAGACAGGGACTGAGAGACATCACTCAGTGTTCAGATACCTCCCTGAGAGAGGGACTGAGAGACACCAGTCAGTGTACATATATCTCCCTGAGAGACAGGGACTGAGACACCATTCAGTGTACAGATATCTCCCTGAGAGACAGGAACTGAGAGACACCACTCAGTGTACAGATATCTCCCTGAGAGAGAGGGACTGAGAGACACCACTCAGTGTACAGATATCTCCCTGAGAGACAAGGACTGAGAGACACCAGTCAGTGTACATATATCTCCCTGAGAGACAGGGACTGAGAGACATCACTCAGTGTTCAGATACCTCCCTGAGAGAGTGACTGAGAGACACCAGTCAGTGTACATATATCTCCCTGAGAGACAGGGACTGAGAGACACCAGTCAGTGTACAGGTATCTCCCTGAGAGAGAGGGACTGAGAGACACCACTCAGTGCACAGATATCTCCCTGAGAGAGAGGGACTGAGAGACACCAGTCAGTGTACATATATCTCCCTGAGAGAAAGGGACTGAGAGACACCACTCAGTGTACAGATACCTCCCTGAGAGAGAGGGACTGAGAGACACCAGTCAGTGTACATATATCTCCCTGAGAGACAGGGACTGAGAGACACCAGTCAGTGTACAGATATCTCCCTGAGAGAGAGGGACTGAGAGACACCACTCAGTGTACAGATATCTCCCTGAGAGACAGGGACTGAGAGACACCAGTCAGTGTACAGATATCTCCCTGAGAGAGAGGGACTGTGAGACACCACTCAGTGCACAGATATCTCCCTGAGAGAGAGGGGTTGAGAGACACCAGTCAGTGTACAGATATCTCCCTGAGAGAGAGGGACTGAGAGACACCAGTCAGTGTACAGATATCTCCCTGAGAGACAGGGACTGAGAGACACCACTCAGTGTATAGATATCTCCCTGAGAGACAGGGACTGAGAGACACCAGTCAGTGTACATATATCTCCCTGAGAGACAGGGACTGAGAGACACCACTCAGTGTACAGATACCTCCCTGAGAGAGAGGGACTGAGAGACACCACTCAGTGTACATATATCTCCCTGAGAGACAAGGACTGAGAGACACCAGTCAGTGTACAGTTATCTCCCTGAGAGAGAGGGACTGAGAGACACCACTCAGTGTACAGATATCTCCCTGAGAGAGAGGGACTGAGAGACACTAGTCAGCGTACAGATATCTCCCTGAGAGAGAGGGACTGAGAGACACCAGTCAGTGTACAGATATCTCCCTGAGAGAGAGGGACTGTGAGACACCACTCAGTGTACAGATATCTCCCAGAGAGACAGGGACTGAGAGACACCAGTCAGTGTACAGATATCTCCCTGAGAGACAGGGGCTGTGAGACACCACTCAGTGTACAGATATCTCCCTGAGAGAGAGGGACTGAGAGACACCACTCAGTGGACAGATACCTCCCTGAGAGAGAGGGACTGAGAGACACCAGTCAGTGTACAGATATCTCCCTGAGAGAGAGGGACTGAGAGACACCACTCAGTGCACAGATATCTCCCTGAGAGACAGGGACTGAGAGACACCAGTCAGAGTACAGATATCTCCCTGAGAGAGAGGGACTGAGAGACACCACTCAGTGTACAGATATCTCCCTGAGAGAGAGGGACTGAGAGACACCACTCAGTGTACAGATATCTCCCTGAGAGACAAGGTCTGAGAGACACCAGTCAGTGTACATATATCTCCCTGAGAGACAGGGACTGAGAGACATCACTCAGTGTTCAGATACCTCCCTGAGAGAGGGACTGAGAGACACCAGTCAGTGTACATATATCTCCCTGAGAGACAGGGACTGAGAGACACCATTCAGTGTACAGATATCTCCCTGAGAGACAGGAACTGAGAGACACCACTCAGTGTACAGATATCTCCCTGAGAGAGAGGGACTGAGAGACACCACTCAGTGTACAGATATCTCCCTGAGAGACAAGGACTGAGAGACACCAGTCAGTGTACATATATCTCCCTGAGAGACAGGGACTGAGAGACATCACTCAGTGTTCAGATACCTCCCTGAGAGAGGGACTGAGAGACACCACTCAGTGTACAGATATCTCCCTGAGAGACAAGGACTGAGAGACACCAGTCAGTGTACATATATCTCCCTGAGAGACAGGGACTGAGAGACATCACTCAGTGTTCAGATACCTCCCTGAGAGAGGGACTGAGAGGCACCAGTCAGTGTACATATATCTCCCTGAGAGACAGGGACTGAGAGACACCAGTCAGTGTACAGATATCTCCCTGAGAGAGAGGGACTGAGAGACACCACTCAGTGCACAGATATCTCCCTGAGAGAGAGGGACTGAGAGACACCAGTCAGTGTTCATATATCTCCCTGAGAGACAGGGACTGAGAGACACCACTCAGTGTACAGATACCTCCCTGAGAGAGAGGGACTGAGAGACACCACTCAGTGTACATATACCTCCCTGAGAGAGGGACTGAGAGACACCAGTCAGTGTACAGATATCTCCCTGAGAGAGAGGGACTGAGAGACACCACTCAGTGTACAGATATCTCCATGAGAGAGAGGGACTGAGAGACACCAGTCAGTGTACAGATATCTCCCTGAGAGAGAGGGACTGAGAGACACCAGTCAGTGTACAGATATCTCCCTGAGAGAGAGGGACTGTGAGACACCACTCAGTGTACAGATATCTCCCTGAGAGACAGGGACTGAGAGACACCAGTCAGTGTACAGATATCTCCCTGAGAGAGAGGGACTGAGAGACACCACTCAGTGTACAGATAACTCCCTGAGAGAGAGGGACTGAGAGACACCAGTCAGTGTCCAGATATCTCTCTGAGAGAGAGCAACTGAGAGACACCACTCAGTGTACAGATATCTCCCTCAGAGACAGGGAGTGAGAGACACCAGGCAGAGTACAGATATCTCCCTGAGAGAGAGGGACTGAGAGACACCACTCAGTGTACAGATATCTCCCTGAGAGACAGGGACTGAGAGACACCAGTCAGTGTACAGATATCTCCCTGAGAGAGAGGGACTGTGAGACACCACTCAGTGCACAGATATCTCCCTGAGAGAGAGGGGTTGAGAGACACCAGTCAGTGTACAGATATCTCCCTGAGAGAGAGGGACTGAGAGACACCAGTCAGTGTACAGATATCTCCCTGAGAGACAGGGACTGAGAGACACCACTCAGTGTATAGATATCTCCCTGAGAGACAGGGACTGAGAGACACCAGTCAGTGTACATATATCTCCCTGAGAGACAGGGACTGAGAGACACCACTCAGTGTACAGATACCTCCCTGAGAGAGAGGGACTGAGAGACACCACTCAGTGTACATATATCTCCCTGAGAGACAGGGACTGAGAGACCCCAGTCAATGTACAGTTATCTCCCTGAGAGAGAGGGACTGAGAGACACCACTCAGTGTACAGATATCTCCCTGAGAGAGAGGGACTGAGAGACACTAGTCAGCGTACAGATATCTCCCTGAGAGAGAGGGACTGAGAGACACCAGTCAGTGTACAGATATCTCCCTGAGAGAGAGGGACTGTGAGACACCACTCAGTGTACAGATATCTCCCTGTGAGACAGGGACTGAGAGACACCAGTCAGTGTACAGATATCTCCCTGAGAGACAGGGGCTGTGAGACACCACTCAGTGTACAGATATCTCCCTGAGAGAGGGACTGAGAGACACCACTCAGTGGACAGATACCTCCCTGAGAGAGAGGGACTGAGAGACACCAGTCAGTGTACAGATATCTCCCTGAGAGAGAGGGACTGAGAGACACCACTCAGTGCACAGATATCTCCCTGAGAGACAGGGACTGAGAGACACCAGTCAGAGTACAGATATCTCCCTGAGAGAGAGGGACTGAGAGACACCACTCAGTGTACAGATATCTCCCTGAGAGAGAGGGACTGAGAGACACCACTCAGTGTACAGATATCTCCCTGAGAGACAAGGACTGAGAGACACCAGTCAGTGTACATATATCTCCCTGAGAGACAGGGACTGAGAGACATCACTCAGTGTTCAGATACCTCCCTGAGAGAGGGACTGAGAGACACCAGTCAGTGTACATATATCTCCCTGAGAGACAGGGACTGAGACACCATTCAGTGTACAGATATCTCCCTGAGAGACAGGAACTGAGAGACACCACTCAGTGTACAGATATCTCCCTGAGAGAGAGGGACTGAGAGACACCACTCAGTGTACAGATATCTCCCTGAGAGACAAGGACTGAGAGACACCAGTCAGTGTACATATATCTCCCTGAGAGACAGGGACTGAGAGACATCACTCAGTGTTCAGATACCTCCCTGAGAGAGTGACTGAGAGACACCAGTCAGTGTACATATATCTCCCTGAGAGACAGGGACTGAGAGACACCAGTCAGTGTACAGATATCTCCCTGAGAGAGAGGGACTGAGAGACACCACTCAGTGCACAGATATCTCCCTGAGAGAGAGGGACTGAGAGACACCAGTCAGTGTACATATATCTCCCTGAGAGACAGGGACTGAGAGACACCACTCAGTGTACAGATACCTCCCTGAGAGAGAGGGACTGAGAGACACCAGTCAGTGTACATATATCTCCCTGAGAGACAGGGACTGAGAGACACCAGTCAGTGTACAGATATCTCCCTGAGAGAGAGGGACTGAGAGACACCATTCAGTGTACAGATATCTCCATGAGAGAGAGGGACTGAGAGACACCAGTCAGTGTACAGATATCTCCCTGAGAGAGAGGGACTGAGAGACGCCAGTCAGTGTACAGATATCTCCCTGAGAGACAAGGACTGAGAGACACCATTCAGTGTACAGATATCTCCCTGAGAGACAGGAACTGAGAGACACCACTCAGTGTACAGATATCTCCCTGAGAGACAGGGACTGAGAGACACCATTCAGTGTACAGATATTTCCCTGAGAGACAGGAACTGAGAGACACCAGTCAGTGTACAGATATCTCCCTGAGAGAGAGGGACTGAGAGACACCACTCAGTGTACAGATATCTCCCTGAGAGACAAGGACTGAGAGACACCAGTCAGTGTACATATATCTCCCTGAGAGACAGGGACTGAGAGACATCACTCAGTGTTCAGATACCTCCCTGAGAGAGGGACTGAGAGACACCAGTCAGTGTACATATATCTCCCTGAGAGACAGGGACTGAGAGACACCAGTCAGTGTACAGATATCTCCCTGAGAGAGTGGGACTGAGAGACACCACTCAGTGCACAGATATCTCCCTGAGAGAGAGGGACTGAGAGACACCAGTCAGTGTACATATATCTCCCTGAGAGACAGGGACTGAGAGACACCACTCAGTGTACAGATACCTCCCTGAGAGAGAGGGACTGAGAGACACCAGTCAGTGTACATATATCTCCCTGAGAGACAGGGACTGAGAGACACCAGTCAGTGTACAGATATCTCCCTGAGAGAGAGGGACTGAGAGACACCACTCAGTGTACAGATATCTCCATGAGAGAGAGGGACTGAGAGACACCAGTCAGTGTACAGATATCTCCCTGAGAGACAGGGACTGAGAGGCACCAGTCAGTGTACAGATATCTCCCTGAGAGAGAGGGACTGTGAGACACCACTCAGTGTACAGATATCTCCCTGAGAGACAGGGACTGAGAGACACCAGTCAGTGTACAGATATCTCCCTGAGAGAGAGGGACTGAGAGACACCACTCAGTGTACAGATATCTCCCTGAGAGACAGGGACTGAGAGACACCAGTCAGTGTACAGATATCTCCCTGAGAGAGAGGGACAGAGAGACACCACTCAGTGTACAGATTTCTCCCTGAGAGACAGGGACTGAGAGACACCAGTCAGTGTACAGATATCTCCCTGAGAGACAGGGGCTGTGAGACACCACTCAGTGTACAGATATCTCCCTGAGAGAGAGGGACTGAGAGACACCACTCAGTGGACAGATACCTCCCTGAGAGAGAGGGACTGAGAGACACCAGTCAGTGTACAGATATCTCCCTGAGAGAGAGGGACTGAGAGACACCACTCAGTGCACAGATATCTCCCTGAGAGACAGGGACTGAGAGACACCAGTCAGAGTACAGATATCTCCCTGAGAGAGAGGG
Organism: Heterodontus francisci; assembly: GCF_036365525.1. NCBI lineage: Eukaryota > Metazoa > Chordata > Chondrichthyes > Heterodontiformes > Heterodontidae > Heterodontus > Heterodontus francisci. Next base: position 8,083,614 of record NC_090384.1, on the reverse strand, counting down.
ACTGAGAGACACCACTCAGTGTACAGATATCTCCATGAGAGAGAGGGACTGAGAGACACCAGTCAGTGTACAGATATCTCCCTGAGAGACAGGGACTGAGAGACACCAGTCAGTGTACAGATATCTCCCTGAGAGAGAGGGACTGTGAGACACCACTCAGTGTACAGATATCTCCCTGAGAGACAGGGACTGAGAGACACCAGTCAGTGTACAGATATCTCCCTGAGAGACAGGGGCTGTGAGACACCACTCAGTGTACAGATATCTCCCTGAGAGAGAGGGACTGAGAGACACCACTCAGTGGACAGATACCTCCCTGAGAGAGAGGGACTGAGAGACACCACTCAGTGTACAGATATCTCCCTGAGAGACAAGGACTGAGAGACACCAGTCAGTGTACATATATCTCCCTGAGAGACAGGGACTGAGAGACATCACTCAGTGTTCAGATACCTCCCTGAGAGAGTGACTGAGAGACACCAGTCAGTGTACATATATCTCCCTGAGAGACAGGGACTGAGAGACACCAGTCAGTGTACAGATATCTCCCTGAGAGAGAGGGACTGAGAGACACCACTCAGTGCACAGATATCTCCCTGAGAGAGAGGGACTGAGAGACACCAGTCAGTGTACATATATCTCCCTGAGAGACAGGGACTGAGAGACACCACTCAGTGTACAGATACCTCCCTGAGAGAGAGGGACTGAGAGACACCAGTCAGTGTACATATATCTCCCTGAGAGACAGGGACTGAGAGACACCAGTCAGTGTACAGATATCTCCCTGAGAGAGAGGGACTGAGAGACACCATTCAGTGTACAGATATCTCCATGAGAGAGAGGGACTGAGAGACACCAGTCAGTGTACAGATATCTCCCTGAGAGAGAGGGACTGAGAGACGCCAGTCAGTGTACAGATATCTCCCTGAGAGACAAGGACTGAGAGACACCATTCAGTGTACAGATATCTCACTGAGAGACAGGAACTGAGAGACACCACTCAGTGTACAGATATCTCCCTGAGAGACAGGGACTGAGAGACACCATTCAGTGTACAGATATTTCCCTGAGAGACAGGAACTGAGAGACACCAGTCAGTGTACAGATATCTCCCTGAGAGAGAGGGACTGAGAGACACCACTCAGTGTACAGATATCTCCCTGAGAGACAAGGACTGAGAGACACCAGTCAGTGTACATATATCTCCCTGAGAGACAGGGACTGAGAGACATCACTCAGTGTTCAGATACCTCCCTGAGAGAGGGACTGAGAGACACCAGTCAGTGTACATATATCTCCCTGAGAGACAGGGACTGAGAGACACCAGTCAGTGTACAGATATCTCCCTGAGAGAGTGGGACTGAGAGACACCACTCAGTGCACAGATATCTCCCTGAGAGAGAGGGACTGAGAGACACCAGTCAGTGTACATATATCTCCCTGAGAGACAGGGACTGAGAGACACCACTCAGTGTACAGATACCTCCCTGAGAGAGAGGGACTGAGAGACACCAGTCAGTGTACATATATCTCCCTGAGAGACAGGGACTGAGAGACACCAGTCAGTGTACAGATATCTCCCTGAGAGAGAGGGACTGAGAGACACCACTCAGTGTACAGATATCTCCATGAGAGAGAGGGACTGAGAGACACCAGTCAGTGTACAGATATCTCCCTGAGAGACAGGGACTGAGAGGCACCAGTCAGTGTACAGATATCTCCCTGAGAGAGAGGGACTGTGAGACACCACTCAGTGTACAGATATCTCCCTGAGAGACAGGGACTGAGAGACACCAGTCAGTGTACAGATATCTCCCTGAGAGAGAGGGACAGAGAGACACCACTCAGTGTACAGATTTCTCCCTGAGAGACAGGGACTGAGAGACACCAGTCAGTGTACAGATATCTCCCTGAGAGACAGGGGCTGTGAGACACCACTCAGTGTACAGATATCTCCCTGAGAGAGAGGGACTGAGAGACACCACTCAGTGGACAGATACCTCCCTGAGAGAGAGGGACTGAGAGACACCAGTCAGTGTACAGATATCTCCCTGAGAGAGAGGGACTGAGAGACACCACTCAGTGCACAGATATCTCCCTGAGAGACAGGGACTGAGAGACACCAGTCAGAGTACAGATATCTCCCTGAGAGAGAGGGACTGAGAGACACCACTCAGTGTACAGATATCTCCATGAGAGAGAGGGACTGAGAGACACCAGTCAGTGTACAGATATCTCCCTGAGAGACAGGGACTGAGAGACACCAGTCAGTGTACAGATATCTCCCTGAGAGAGAGGGACTGTGAGACACCACTCAGTGTACAGATATCTCCCTGAGAGACAGGGACTGAGAGACACCAGTCAGTGTACAGATATCTCCCTGAGAGACAGGGGCTGTGAGACACCACTCAGTGTACAGATATCTCCCTGAGAGAGAGGGACTGAGAGACACCACTCAGTGGACAGATACCTCCCTGAGAGAGAGGGACTGAGAGACACCAGTCAGTGTACAGATATCTCCCTGAGAGAGAGGGACTGAGAGACACCACTCAGTGCACAGATATCTCCCTGAGAGACAGGGACTGAGAGACACCAGTCAGAGTACAGATATCTCCCTGAGAGAGAGGGACTGAGAGACACCACTCAGTGTACAGATATCTCCCTGAGAGAGAGGGACTGACAGACACTAGTCAGCGTTCAGATATCTCCCTGAGAGAGAGGGACTGAGAGACACCAGTCAGTGTACAGATATCTCCCTGAGAGAGAGGGACTGTGAGACACCACTCAGTGTACAGATATCTCCCTGAGAGACAGGGACTGAGAGACACCAGTCATTGTACAGATGTCTCCCTGAGAGAGAGGGACTGTGAGACACCACTCAGTGTACAGATACCTCCCTGAGACACAGGGACTGAGAGACAGCAGTCAGTGTACAGATATCTCCCTGAGAGAGAGGGACTGAGAGACACCACTCAGTGTTCAGATATCTCCCTGAGAGACAGGGACTGAGAGACACCAGTCAGTGTACAAATATCTCCCTGAGAGAGAGGGACTGAGAGACACCACTCAGTGCACATAAAGCTCCCTGAGAGAAGGGACTGAGAGACACCAGTCAGTGTACAGATATCTCCCTGAGAGACACCACTCAGTGTACATAAAGCTCCCTGAGAGACAGGGACTGAGAGACACCAGACATTGTACAGATATCTCCCTGAGAGACAGGGGCTGTGAGACACCACTCAGTGTACAGATATCTCCCTGAGAGAGAGGGACTGAGAGACACCAGTCAGAGTCCAGATATCTCCCTGAGAGAGAGGGACTGAGAGACACCAGTCAGTGTACATATATCTCCCTGAGAGACAGGGACTGAGAGACACCACTCAGTGTACAGATATCTCCCTGAGAGAGAGGGACTGAGACACACCACTCAGTGTACAGATATCTCCCTGAGAGAGAGGGACTGAGAGACACCAGTCAGTGTACAGATATCTCCCTGAGAGAGAGGGACTGAGAGACACCACTCAGTGTACAGATATCTCCCTCAGAGACAGGGACTGAGAGACTCCAGTCAGAGTACAGATATCTCCCTGAGAGAGAGGGACTGAGAGACACCACTCAGTGTACAGATATCTCCCTGAGAGACAGGGACTGAGTGACACCAGTCAGTGTACAGATATCTCCCTGAGAGAGAGGGACTGTGAGACACCACTCAGTGCACAGATATCTCCCTGAGAGAGAGGGGCTGAGAGACACCAGTCAGTGTACAGATATCTCCCTGAGAGAGAGGGACTGAGAGACAACACTCAGTGTACAGATATCTCCCTGAGAGACACCACACAGTGTACATAAAGCTCCCTGAGAGACAGGGACTGAGAGACACCAGTCAGTGTACAGATATCTCCCTGAGAGACAGGGACTGAGAGACATCACTCAGTGTTCAGATACCTCCCTGAGAGAGGGACTGAGAGACACCAGTCAGTGTACATATATCTCCCTGAGAGACAGGGACTGAGAGACACCAGTCACTGTACAGATATCTCCCTGAGAGACAGGGACTCAGAGACATCACTCAGTGTTCAGATACCTCCCTGAGAGAGGGACTGAGAGACACCAGTCAGTGTACATATATCTCCCTGAGAGACAGGGACTGAGAGACACCAGTCAGTGTACAGATATCTCCCTGAGAGAGTGGGACTGAGAGACACCACTCAGTGCACAGATATCTCCCTGAGAGAGAGGGACTGAGAGACACCAGTCAGTGTACATATATCTCCCTGAGAGACAGGGACTGAGAGACACCACTCAGTGTACAGATACCTCCCTGAGAGAGAGGGACTGAGAGACACCAGTCAGTGTACATATATCTCCCTGAGAGACAGGGACTGAGAGACACCAGTCAGTGTACAGATATCTCCCTGAGAGAGAGGGACTGAGAGACACCACTCAGTGTACAGATATCTCCATGAGAGAGAGGGACTGAGAGACACCAGTCAGTGTACAGATATCTCCCTGAGAGACAGGGACTGAGAGGCACCAGTCAGTGTACAGATATCTCCCTGAGAGAGAGGGACTGTGAGACACCACTCAGTGTACAGATATCTCCCTGAGAGACAGGGACTGAGAGACACCAGTCAGTGTACAGATATCTCCCTGAGAGAGAGGGACTGAGAGACACCACTCAGTGTACAGATATCTCCCTGAGAGACAGGGACTGAGAGACACCAGTCAGTGTACAGATATCTCCCTGAGAGAGAGGGACAGAGAGACACCACTCAGTGTACAGATTTCTCCCTGAGAGACAGGGACTGAGAGACACCAGTCAGTGTACAGATATCTCCCTGAGAGACAGGGGCTGTGAGACACCACTCAGTGTACAGATATCTCCCTGAGAGAGAGGGACTGAGAGACACCACTCAGTGGACAGATACCTCCCTGAGAGAGAGGGACTGAGAGACACCAGTCAGTGTACAGATATCTCCCTGAGAGAGAGGGACTGAGAGACACCACTCAGTGCACAGATATCTCCCTGAGAGAGAGGGACTGAGAGACACCAGTCAGAGTACAGATATCTCCCTGAGAGAGAGGGACTGAGAGACACCACTCAGTGTACAGATATCTCCATGAGAGAGAGGGACTGAGAGACACCAGTCAGTGTACAGATATCTCCCTGAGAGACAGGGACTGAGAGACACCAGTCAGTGTACAGATATCTCCCTGAGAGAGAGGGACTGTGAGACACCACTCAGTGTACAGATATCTCCCTGAGAGACAGGGACTGAGAGACACCAGTCAGTGTACAGATATCTCCCTGAGAGAGAGGGACTGAGAGACACCACTCAGTGTACAGATATCTCCCTGAGAGACTGGGACTGAGAGACACCAGTCAGTGTACAGATATCTCCCTGAGAGAGAGGGACTGAGAGACACCACTCAGTGTACAGATTTCTCCCTGAGAGACAGGGACTGAGAGACACCAGTCAGTGTACAGATATCTCCCTGAGAGACAGGGGCTGTGAGACACCACTCAGTGTACAGATATCTCCCTGAGAGAGAGGGACTGAGAGACACCACTCAGTGGACAGATACCTCCCTGAGAGAGAGGGACTGAGAGACACCAGTCAGTGTACAGATATCTCCCTGAGAGAGAGGGACTGAGAGACACCACTCAGTGCACAGATATCTCCCTGAGAGACAGGGACTGAGAGACACCAGTCAGAGTACAGATATCTCCCTGAGAGAGAGGGACTGACAGACACTAGTCAGCGTTCAGATATCTCCCTGAGAGAGAGGGACTGAGAGACACCAGTCAGTGTACAGATATCTCCCTGAGAGAGAGGGACTGAGAGACACCACTCAGTGTACAGATATCTCCCTGAGAGACAGGGACTGAGAGACACCAGTCATTGTACAGATGTCTCCCTGAGAGAGAGGGACTGTGAGACACCACTCAGTGTACAGATACCTCCCTGAGACACAGGGACTGAGAGACAGCAGTCAGTGTACAGATATCTCCCTGAGAGAGAGGGACTGAGAGACACCACTCAGTGTTCAGATATCTCCCTGAGAGACAGGGACTGAGAGACACCAGTCAGTGTACAAATATCTCCCTGAGAGAGAGGGACTGAGAGACACCACTCAGTGCACATAAAGCTCCCTGAGAGAAGGGACTGAGAGACACCAGTCAGTGTACAGATATCTCCCTGAGAGACACCACTCAGTGTACATAAAGCTCCCTGAGAGACAGGGACTGAGAGACACCACTCAGTGTATAGATATCTCCCTGACTGACAGGGACTGAGAGACACCAGACATTGTACAGATATCTCCCTGAGAGACAGGGGCTGTGAGACACCACTCAGTGTACAGATATCTCCCTGAGAGAGAGGGACTGAGAGACACCAGTCAGAGTCCAGATATCTCCCTGAGAGAGAGGGACTGAGAGACACCAGTCAGTGTACATATATCTCCCTGAGAGACAGGGACTGAGAGACACCACTCAGTGTACAGATATCTCCCTGAGAGAGAGGGACTGAGACACACCACTCAGTGTACAGATATCTCCCTGAGAGAGAGGGACTGAGAGACACCAGTCAGTGTACAGATATCTCCCTGAGAGAGAGGGACTGAGAGACACCACTCAGTGTACAGATATCTCCCTCAGAGACAGGGACTGAGAGACTCCAGTCAGAGTACAGATATCTCCCTGAGAGAGAGGGACTGAGAGACACCACTCAGTGTACAGATATCTCCCTGAGAGACAGGGACTGAGTGACACCAGTCAGTGTACAGATATCTCCCTGAGAGAGAGGGACTGTGAGACACCACTCAGTGCACAGATATCTCCCTGAGAGAGAGAGGCTGAGAGACACCAGTCAGTGTACAGATATCTCCCTGAGAGAGAGGGACTGAGAGACAACACTCAGTGTACAGATATCTCCCTGAGAGACACCACACAGTGTACATAAAGCTCCCTGAGAGACAGGGACTGAGAGACACCAGTCAGTGTACAGATATCTCCCTGAGAGACAGGGACTGAGAGACACCACTCAGTGTACAGATACCACCCTGAGAGAGAGGGACTGAGAGAAACCAGTCAGTGTACAGATATCTCCCTGAGAGAGAGGAACTGAGAGACACCACTCAGTGTACAGATATCTCCCTGAGAGACAGGGACTGAGAGACACCAGTCAGAGTACAGATATCTCCCTGAGAGAGAGGGACTGAGAGACACCACTCACTGTACAGATATCTCCCTGAGAGACAGGGACTGAGAGACACCACTCATTGTACAGATATCTCCCTGAGAGAGAGGGACTGAGAGACACCACTCAGTGTACAGATATCTCCCTGAGAGACAGGGACTGAGAGACACCAGTCAGTGTACATATATCTCCCTGAGAGACAGGGACTGAGAGACACCACTCAGTGTACAGATACCTCGCTGAGAGAGAGGGACTGAGAGACACCAGTCAGTGTACATATATCTCCCTGAGAGAGAGGGACTGAGAGACACCACTCAGTGTACAGATATCTCCCTGAGAGACAGGGACTGAGAGACACCAGTCAGTGTACAGATATCTCCCTGAGAGAGAGGGACTGTGAGACACCACTCAGTGTACAGATATCTCCCTGAGAGAGAGGGACTGAGAGACACCACTCACTGTACAGATATCTCCCTGAGAGAGAGGGACTGAGAGACACCACTCAGTGTACAGATATCTCCCTGAGAGACAGGGACTGAGAGACCCCACTCAGTGTACAGATATCTCCCTGAGAGAGAGGGACTGAGAGACACCACTCAGTGTACAGATATCCCCCTGAGAGAGAGGGACTGTGAGACACCACTCAGTGTACAGATAACTCCCGGAGAGACAGGGACTGAGAGACACCAGTCAGTGTACAGATATCTCCCTGAGAGAGAGGGACTGAGAGACACCACTCAGTGTACAGATTTCTCCCTGAGAGACAGGGACTGAGAGACACCAGTCAGTGTACAGATATCTCCCTGAGAGACAGGGGCTGTGAGACACCACTCAGTTTACAGATATCTCCCTGAGAGACAGGGACTGAGACACCAGTCATTGTACAGATATCTCCCTGAGAGAGAGGGACTGAGAGACACCACTCAGTGTACATAAAGCTCCCTGAGAGAGAGGGACTGTGAGACACCAGTCAGTGTACAGATATCTCCCTGAGAGAGAGGGACTGAGAGACACCACTCATTGCACAGATATCTCCCTGAGAGAGAGGGACTGAGAGACACCAGTCAGTGTACATATATCTCCCTGAGAGACAGGGACTGAGAGACACCACTCAGTGTACAGATACCTCCCTGAGAGAGAGGGACTGAGAGACACCAGTCAGTGGACATATATCTCCCTGTGAGACAGGGACTCAGAGACACCAGTCAGTGTACAGATATCTCCCTGAGAGAGAGGGACTGAGAGACACCACTCAGTGTACAGATATCTCCATGAGAGAGAGGGACTGAGAGACACCAGTCAGTGTACAGATATCTCCCTGAGAGAGAGGGACTGAGAGACACCAGTCAGTGTACAGATATCTCCCTGAGAGAGAGGGACTGTGAGACACCACTCGGTGTACAGATATCTCCCTGAGAGACAGGGACTGAGAGACACCAGTCAGTGTACAGATATCTCCCTGAGAGAGAGGGACTGAGAGACACCACTCAGTGTACAGATATCTCCCTGAGAGAGAGGGACTGAGAGACACCAGTCAGTGTCCAGATATCTCCCTGAGAGAGAGCAACTGAGAGACACCACTCAGTGTACAGATATCTCCCTCAGAGACAGGGGTTGAGAGACACCAGTCAGTGTACAGATATCTCCCTGAGAGAGAGGGACTGAGAGACACCAGTCAGAGTACAGATATCTCCCTGAGAGAGAGGGACTGAGAGACACCACTCAGTGTACAGATATCTCCCTGAGAGAGAGGGACTGAGAGACACCACTCAGTGTACAGATATCTCCCTGAGAGACAAGGTCTGAGAGACACCAGTCAGTGTACATATATCTCCCTGAGAGACAGGGACTGAGAGACATCACTCAGTGTTCAGATACATCCCTGAGAGAGGGACTGAGAGACACCAGTCAGTGTACATATATCTCCCTGAGAGACAGGGACTGAGAGACACCATTCAGTGTACAGATATCTCCCTGAGAGACAGGAACTGAGAGACACCACTCAGTGTACAGATATCTCCCTGAGAGAGAGGGACTGAGAGACACCACTCAGTGTACAGATATCTCCCTGAGAGACAAGGACTGAGAGACACCAGTCAGTGTACATATATCTCCCTGAGAGACAGGGACTGAGAGACATCACTCAGTGTTCAGATACCTCCCTGAGAGAGGGACTGAGAGACACCACTCAGTGTACAGATATCTCCCTGAGAGACAAGGACTGAGAGACACCAGTCAGTGTACATATATCTCCCTGAGAGACAGGGACTGAGAGACATCACTCAGTGTTCAGATACCTCCCTGAGAGAGGGACTGAGAGACACCAGTCAGTGTACATATATCTCCCTGAGAGACAGGGACTGAGAGACACCAGTCAGTGTACAGATATCTCCCTGAGAGAGAGGGACTGAGAGACACCACTCAGTGCACAGATATCTCCCTGAGAGAGAGGGACTGAGAGACACCAGTCAGTATTCATATATCTCCCTGAGAGAGAGGGACTGAGAGACACCACTCAGTGTACAGATACCTCCCTGAGAGAGAGGGACTGAGAGACACCAGTCAGTGTACATATATCTCCCTGTGAGACAGGGACTGAGAGACACCAGTCAGTGTACAGATATCTCCCTGAGAGAGAGGGACTGAGAGACACCACTCAGTGTACAGATATCGCCATGAGAGAGAGGGACTGAGAGACACCAGTCAGTGTACAGATATCTCCCTGAGAGAGAGGGACTGAGAGACACCAGTCAGTGTACAGATATCTCCCTGAGAGAGAGGGACTGTGAGACACCACTCAGTGTACAGATATCTCCCTGAGAGACAGGGACTGAGAGACACCAGTCAGTGTACAGATATCTCCCTGAGAGAGAGGGACTGAGAGACACCACTCAGTGTACAGATATCTCCCTGAGAGAGAGGGACTGAGAGACACCAGTCAGTGTCCAGATATCTCCCTGAGAGAGAGCAACTGAGAGACACCACTCAGTGTACAGATATCTCCCTCAGAGACAGGGAGTGAGAGACACCAGTCAGAGTACAGATATCTCCCTGAGAGAGAGGGACTGAGAGACACCACTCAGTGTACAGATATCTCCCTGAGAGACAGGGACTGAGAGACACCAGTCAGTGTACAGATATCTCCCTGAGAGAGAGGGACTGTGAGACACCACTCAGTGCACAGATATCTCCCTGAGAGAGAGGGGTTGAGAGACACCAGTCAGTGTACAGATATCTCCCTGAGAGAGAGGGACTGAGAGACACCAGTCAGTGTACAGATATCTCCCTGAGAGACAGGGACTGAGAGACACCACTCAGTGTATAGATATCTCCCTGAGAGACAGGGACTGAGAGACACCAGTCAGTGTACATATATCTCCCTGAGAGACAGGGACTGAGAGACACCACTCAGTGTACAGATACCTCCCTGAGAGAGAGGGACTGAGAGACACCACTCAGTGTACATATATCTCCCTGAGAGACAGGGACTGAGAGACACCAGTCAGTGTACAGTTATCTCCCTGAGAGAGGGACTGAGAGACACCACTCAGTGTACAGATATCTCCCTGAGAGAGAGGGACTGAGAGACACTAGTCAGCGTACAGATATCTCCCTGAGAGAGAGGGACTGAGAGACACCAGTCAGTGTACAGATATCTCCCTGAGAGAGAGGGACTGTGAGACACCACTCAGTGTACAGATATCTCCCTGAGAGACAGGGACTGAGAGACACCAGTCAGTGTACAGATATCTCCCTGAGAGACAGGGGCTGTGAGACACCACTCAGTGTACAGATATCTCCCTGAGAGAGAGGGACTGAGAGACACCACTCAGTGGACAGATACCTCCCTGAGAGAGAGGGACTGAGAGACACCAGTCAGTGTACAGATATCTCTCTGAGAGAGAGGGACTGAGAGACACCACTCAGTGCACGGATATCTCCCTGAGAGACAGGGACTGAGAGACACCAGTCAGAGTACAGATATCTCCCTGAGAGAGAGGGACTGAGAGACACCACTCAGTGTACAGATATCTCCCTGAGAGAGAGGGACTGAGAGACACCACTCAGTGTACAGATATCTCCCTGAGAGACAAGGACTGAGAGACACCAGTCAGTGTACATATATCTCCCTGAGAGACAGGGACTGAGAGACATCACTCAGTGTTCAGATACCTCCCTGAGAGAGGGACTGAGAGACACCAGTCAGTGTACATATATCTCCCTGAGAGACAGGGACTGAGACACCATTCAGTGTACAGATATCTCCCTGAGAGACAGGAACTGAGAGACACCACTCAGTGTACAGATATCTCCCTGAGAGAGAGGGACTGAGAGACACCACTCAGTGTACAGATATCTCCCTGAGAGACAAGGACTGAGAGACACCAGTCAGTGTACATATATCTCCCTGAGAGACAGGGACTGAGAGACATCACTCAGTGTTCAGATACCTCCCTGAGAGAGTGACTGAGAGACACCAGTCAGTGTACATATATCTCCCTGAGAGACAGGGACTGAGAGACACCAGTCAGTGTACAGGTATCTCCCTGAGAGAGAGGGACTGAGAGACACCACTCAGTGCACAGATATCTCCCTGAGAGAGAGGGACTGAGAGACACCAGTCAGTGTACATATATCTCCCTGAGAGAAAGGGACTGAGAGACACCACTCAGTGTACAGATACCTCCCTGAGAGAGAGGGACTGAGAGACACCAGTCAGTGTACATATATCTCCCTGAGAGACAGGGACTGAGAGACTCCAGTCAGTGTACAGATATCTCCCTGAGAGAGAGGGACTGAGAGACACCACTCAGTGTACAGATATCTCCCTGAGAGACAGGGACTGAGAGACACCAGTCAGTGTACAGATATCTCCCTGAGAGAGAGGGACTGTGAGACACCACTCAGTGCACAGATATCTCCCTGAGAGAGAGGGGTTGAGAGACACCAGTCAGTGTACAGATATCTCCCTGAGAGAGAGGGACTGAGAGACACCAGTCAGTGTACAGATATCTCCCTGAGAGACAGGGACTGAGAGACACCACTCAGTGTATAGATATCTCCCTGAGAGACAGGGACTGAGAGACACCAGTCAGTGTACATATATCTCCCTGAGAGACAGGGACTGAGAGACACCACTCAGTGTACAGATACCTCCCTGAGAGAGAGGGACTGAGAGACACCACACAGTGTACATATATCTCCCTGAGAGACAAGGACTGAGAGACACCAGTCAGTGTACAGTTATCTCCCTGAGAGAGAGGGACTGAGAGACACCACTCAGTGTACAGATATCTCCCTGAGAGAGAGGGACTGAGAGACACTAGTCAGCGTACAGATATCTCCCTGAGAGAGAGGGACTGAGAGACACCAGTCAGTGTACAGATATCTCCCTGAGAGAGAGGGACTGTGAGACACCACTCAGTGTACAGATATCTCCCAGAGAGACAGGGACTGAGAGACACCAGTCAGTGTACAGATATCTCCCTGAGAGACAGGGGCTGTGAGACACCACTCAGTGTACAGATATCTCCCTGAGAGAGAGGGACTGAGAGACACCACTCAGTGGACAGATACCTCCCTGAGAGAGAGGGACTGAGAGACACCAGTCAGTGTACAGATATCTCCCTGAGAGAGAGGGACTGAGAGACACCACTCAGTGCACAGATATCTCCCTGAGAGACAGGGACTGAGAGACACCAGTCAGAGTACAGATATCTCCCTGAGAGAGAGGGACTGAGAGACACCACTCAGTGTACAGATATCTCCCTGAGAGAGAGGGACTGAGAGACACCACTCAGTGTACAGATCTCTCCCTGAGAGACAAGGTCTGAGAGACACCAGTCAGTGTACATATATCTCCCTGAGAGACAGGGACTGAGAGACATCACTCAGTGTTCAGATACCTCCCTGAGAGAGGGACTGAGAGACACCAGTCAGTGTACATATATCTCCCTGAGAGACAGGGACTGAGAGACACCATTCAGTGTACAGATATCTCCCTGAGAGACAGGAACTGAGAGACACCACTCAGTGTACAGATATCTCCCTGAGAGAGAGGGACTGAGAGACACCACTCAGTGTACAGATATCTCCCTGAGAGACAAGGACTGAGAGACACCAGTCAGTGTACATATATCTCCCTGAGAGACAGGGACTGAGAGACATCACTCAGTGTTCAGATACCTCCCTGAGAGAGGGACTGAGAGACACCACTCAGTGTACAGATATCTCCCTGAGAGACAAGGACTGAGAGACACCAGTCAGTGTACATATATCTCCCTGAGAGACAGGGACTGAGAGACATCACTCAGTGTTCAGATACCTCCCTGAGAGAGGGACTGAGAGGCACCAGTCAGTGTACATATATCTCCCTGAGAGACAGGGACTGAGAGACACCAGTCAGTGTACAGATATCTCCCTGAGAGAGAGGGACTGAGAGACACCACTCAGTGCACAGATATCTCCCTGAGAGAGAGGGACTGAGAGACACCAGTCAGTGTTCATATATCTCCCTGAGAGACAGGGACTGAGAGACACCACTCAGTGTACAGATACCTCCCTGAGAGAGAGGGACTGAGAGACACCACTCAGTGTACATATACCTCCCTGAGAGAGGGACTGAGAGACACCAGTCAGTGTACAGATATCTCCCTGAGAGAGAGGGACTGAGAGACACCACTCAGTGTACAGATATCTCCATGAGAGAGAGGGACTGAGAGACACCAGTCAGTGTACAGATATCTCCCTGAGAGAGAGGGACTGAGAGACACCAGTCAGTGTACAGATATCTCCCTGAGAGAGAGGGACTATGAGACACCACTCAGTGTACAGATATCTCCCTGAGAGACAGGGACTGAGAGACACCAGTCAGTGTACAGATATCTCCCTGAGAGAGAGGGACTGAGAGACACCACTCAGTGTACAGATATCTCCCTGAGAGAGAGGGACTGAGAGACACCAGTCAGTGTCCAGATATCTCTCTGAGAGAGAGCAACTGAGAGACACCACTCAGTGTACAGATATCTCCCTCAGAGACAGGGAGTGAGAGACACCAGGCAGAGTACAGATATCTCCCTGAGAGAGAGGGACTGAGAGACACCACTCAGTGTACAGATATCTCCCTGAGAGACAGGGACTGAGAGACACCAGTCAGTGTACAGATATCTCCCTGAGAGAGAGGGACTGTGAGACACCACTCAGTGCACAGATATCTCCCTGAGAGAGAGGGGTTGAGAGACACCAGTCAGTGTACAGATATCTCCCTGAGAGAGAGGGACTGAGAGACACCAGTCAGTGTACAGATATCTCCCTGAGAGACAGGGACTGAGAGACACCACTCAGTGTATAGATATCTCCCTGAGAGACAGGGACTGAGAGACACCAGTCAGTGTACATATATCTCCCTGAGAGACAGGGACTGAGAGACACCACTCAGTGTACAGATACCTCCCTGAGAGAGAGGGACTGAGAGACACCACTCAGTGTACATATATCTCCCTGAGAGACAGGGACTGAGAGACCCCAGTCAATGTACAGTTATCTCCCTGAGAGAGAGGGACTGAGAGACACCACTCAGTGTACAGATATCTCCCTGAGAGAGAGGGACTGAGAGACACTAGTCAGCGTACAGATATCTCCCTGAGAGAGAGGGACTGAGAGACACCAGTCAGTGTACAGATATCTCCCTGAGAGAGAGGGACTGTGAGACACCACTCAGTGTACAGATATCTCCCTGTGAGACAGGGACTGAGAGACACCAGTCAGTGTACAGATATCTCCCTGAGAGACAGGGGCTGTGAGACACCACTCAGTGTACAGATATCTCCCTGAGAGAGGGACTGAGAGACACCACTCAGTGGACAGATACCTCCCTGAGAGAGAGGGACTGAGAGACACCAGTCAGTGTACAGATATCTCCCTGAGAGAGAGGGACTGAGAGACACCACTCAGTGCACAGATATCTCCCTGAGAGACAGGGACTGAGAGACACCAGTCAGAGTACAGATATCTCCCTGAGAGAGAGGGACTGAGAGACACCACTCAGTGTACAGATATCTCCCTGAGAGAGAGGGACTGAGAGACACCACTCAGTGTACAGATATCTCCCTGAGAGACAAGGACTGAGAGACACCAGTCAGTGTACATATATCTCCCTGAGAGACAGGGACTGAGAGACATCACTCAGTGTTCAGATACCTCCCTGAGAGAGGGACTGAGAGACACCAGTCAGTGTACATATATCTCCCTGAGAGACAGGGACTGAGACACCATTCAGTGTACAGATATCTCCCTGAGAGACAGGAACTGAGAGACACCACTCAGTGTACAGATATCTCCCTGAGAGAGAGGGACTGAGAGACACCACTCAGTGTACAGATATCTCCCTGAGAGACAAGGACTGAGAGACACCAGTCAGTGTACATATATCTCCCTGAGAGACAGGGACTGAGAGACATCACTCAGTGTTCAGATACCTCCCTGAGAGAGTGACTGAGAGACACCAGTCAGTGTACATATATCTCCCTGAGAGACAGGGACTGAGAGACACCAGTCAGTGTACAGATATCTCCCTGAGAGAGAGGGACTGAGAGACACCACTCAGTGCACAGATATCTCCCTGAGAGAGAGGGACTGAGAGACACCAGTCAGTGTACATATATCTCCCTGAGAGACAGGGACTGAGAGACACCACTCAGTGTACAGATACCTCCCTGAGAGAGAGGGACTGAGAGACACCAGTCAGTGTACATATATCTCCCTGAGAGACAGGGACTGAGAGACACCAGTCAGTGTACAGATATCTCCCTGAGAGAGAGGGACTGAGAGACACCATTCAGTGTACAGATATCTCCATGAGAGAGAGGGACTGAGAGACACCAGTCAGTGTACAGATATCTCCCTGAGAGAGAGGGACTGAGAGACGCCAGTCAGTGTACAGATATCTCCCTGAGAGACAAGGACTGAGGGACACCATTCAGTGTACAGATATCTCCCTGAGAGACAGGAACTGAGAGACACCACTCAGTGTACAGATATCTCCCTGAGAGACAGGGACTGAGAGACACCATTCAGTGTACAGATATTTCCCTGAGAGACAGGAACTGAGAGACACCAGTCAGTGTACAGATATCTCCCTGAGAGAGAGGGACTGAGAGACACCACTCAGTGTACAGATATCTCCCTGAGAGACAAGGACTGAGAGACACCAGTCAGTGTACATATATCTCCCTGAGAGACAGGGACTGAGAGACATCACTCAGTGTTCAGATACCTCCCTGAGAGAGGGACTGAGAGACACCAGTCAGTGTACATATATCTCCCTGAGAGACAGGGACTGAGAGACACCAGTCAGTGTACAGATATCTCCCTGAGAGAGTGGGACTGAGAGACACCACTCAGTGCACAGATATCTCCCTGAGAGAGAGGGACTGAGAGACACCAGTCAGTGTACATATATCTCCCTGAGAGACAGGGACTGAGAGACACCACTCAGTGTACAGATACCTCCCTGAGAGAGAGGGACTGAGAGACACCAGTCAGTGTACATATATCTCCCTGAGAGACAGGGACTGAGAGACACCAGTCAGTGTACAGATATCTCCCTGAGAGAGAGGGACTGAGAGACACCACTCAGTGTACAGATATCTCCATGAGAGAGAGGTACTGAGAGACACCAGTCAGTGTACAGATATCTCCCTGAGAGACAGGGACTGAGAGGCACCAGTCAGTGTACAGATATCTCCCTGAGAGAGAGGGACTGTGAGACACCACTCAGTGTACAGATATCTCCCTGAGAGACAGGGACTGAGAGACACCAGTCAGTGTACAGATATCTCCCTGAGAGAGAGGGACTGAGAGACACCACTCAGTGTACAGATATCTCCCTGAGAGACAGGGACTGAGAGACACCAGTCAGTGTACAGATATCTCCCTGAGAGAGAGGGACAGAGAGACACCACTCAGTGTACAGATTTCTCCCTGAGAGACAGGGACTGAGAGACACCAGTCAGTGTACAGATATCTCCCTGAGAGACAGGGGCTGTGAGACACCACTCAGTGTACAGATATCTCCCTGAGAGAGAGGGACTGAGAGACACCACTCAGTGGACAGATACCTCCCTGAGAGAGAGGGACTGAGAGACACCAGTCAGTGTACAGATATCTCCCTGAGAGAGAGGGACTGAGAGACACCACTCAGTGCACAGATATCTCCCTGAGAGACAGGGACTGAGAGACACCAGTCAGAGTACAGATATCTCCCTGAGAGAGAGGGACTGAGAGACACCACTCAGTGTACAGATATCTCCATGAGAGAGAGGGACTGAGAGACACCAGTCAGTGTACAGATATCTCCCTGAGAGACAGGGACTGAGAGACACCAGTCAGTGTACAGATATCTCCCTGAGAGAGAGGGACTGTGAGACACCACTCAGTGTACAGATATCTCCCTGAGAGACAGGGACTGAGAGACACCAGTCAGTGTACAGATATCTCCCTGAGAGACAGGGGCTGTGAGACACCACTCAGTGTACAGATATCTCCCTGAGAGAGAGGGACTGAGAGACACCACTCAGTGGACAGATACCTCCCTGAGAGAGAGGGACTGAGAGACACCAGTCAGTGTACAGATATCTCCCTGAGAGAGAGGGACTGAGAGACACCACTCAGTGCACAAATATCTCCCTGAGAGACAGGGACTGAGAGACACCAGTCAGAGTACAGATATCTCCCTGAGAGAGAGGGACTGAGAGACACCACTCAGTGTACAGATATCTCCCTGAGAGAGAGGGACTGACAGACACTAGTCAGCGTTCAGATATCTCCCTGAGAGAGAGGGACTGAGAGACACCAGTCAGTGTACAGATATCTCCCTGAGAGAGAGGGACTGAGAGACACCACTCAGTGTACAGATATCTCCCTGAGAGACAGGGACTGATAGACACCAGTCATTGTACAGATGTCTCCCTGAGAGAGAGGGACTGTGAGACACCACTCAGTGTACAGATACCTCCCTGAGACACAGGGACTGAGAGACAGCAGTCAGTGTACAGATATCTCCCTGAGAGAGAGGGACTGAGAGACACCACTCAGTGTTCAGATATCTCCCTGAGAGACAGGGACTGAGAGACACCAGTCAGTGTACAAATATCTCCCTGAGAGAGAGGGACTGAGAGACACCACTCAGTGCACATAAAGCTCCCTGAGAGAAGGGACTGAGAGACACCAGTCAGTGTACAGATATCTCCCTGAGAGACACCACTCAGTGTACATAAAGCTCCCTGAGAGACAGGGACTGAGAGACACCAGACATTGTACAGATATCTCCCTGAGAGACAGGGGCTGTGAGACACCACTCAGTGTACAGATATCTCCCTGAGAGAGAGGGACTGAGAGACACCAGTCAGAGTCCAGATATCTCCCTGAGAGAGAGGGACTGAGAGACACCAGTCAGTGTACATATATCTCCCTGAGAGACAGGGACTGAGAGACACCACTCAGTGTACAGATATCTCCCTGAGAGAGAGGGACTGAGACACACCACTCAGTGTACAGATATCTCCCTGAGAGAGAGGGACTGAGAGACACCAGTCAGTGTACAGATATCTCCCTGAGAGAGAGGGACTGAGAGACACCACTCAGTGTACAGATATCTCCCTCAGAGACAGGGACTGAGAGACTCCAGTCAGAGTACAGATATCTCCCTGAGAGAGAGGGACTGAGAGACACCACTCAGTGTACAGATATCTCCCTGAGAGACAGGGACTGAGTGACACCAGTCAGTGTACAGATATCTCCCTGAGAGAGAGGGACTGTGAGACACCACTCAGTGCACAGATATCTCCCTGAGAGAGAGGGGCTGAGAGACACCAGTCAGTGTACAGATATCTCCCTGAGAGAGAGGGACTGAGAGACAACACTCAGTGTACAGATATCTCCCTGAGAGACACCACACAGTGTACATAAAGCTCCCTGAGAGACAGGGACTGAGAGACACCAGTCAGTGTACAGATATCTCCCTGAGAGACAGGGACTGAGAGACATCACTCAGTGTTCAGATACCTCCCTGAGAGAGGGACTGAGAGACACCAGTCAGTGTACATATATCTCCCTGAGAGACAGGGACTGAGAGACACCAGTCAGTGTACAGATATCTCCCTGAGAGACAGGGACTCAGAGACATCACTCAGTGTTCAGATACCTCCCTGAGAGAGGGACTGAGAGACACCAGTCAGTGTACATATATCTCCCTGAGAGACAGGGACTGAGAGACACCAGTCAGTGTACAGATATCTCCCTGAGAGAGTGGGACTGAGAGACACCACTCAGTGCACAGATATCTCCCTGAGAGAGAGGGACTGAGAGACACCAGTCAGTGTACATATATCTCCCTGAGAGACAGGGACTGAGAGACACCACTCAGTGTACAGATACCTCCCTGAGAGAGAGGGACTGAGAGACACCAGTCAGTGTACATATATCTCCCTGAGAGACAGGGACTGAGAGACACCAGTCAGTGTACAGATATCTCCCTGAGAGAGAGGGACTGAGAGACACCACTCAGTGTACAGATATCTCCATGAGAGAGAGGGACTGAGAGACACCAGTCAGTGTACAGATATCTCCCTGAGAGACAGGGACTGAGAGGCACCAGTCAGTGTACAGATATCTCCCTGAGAGAGAGGGACTGTGAGACACCACTCAGTGTACAGATATCTCCCTGAGAGACAGGGACTGAGAGACACCAGTCAGTGTACAGATATCTCCCTGAGAGAGAGGGACTGAGAGACACCACTCAGTGTACAGATATCTCCCTGAGAGACAGGGACTGAGAGACACCAGTCAGTGTACAGATATCTCCCTGAGAGAGAGGGACAGAGAGACACCACTCAGTGTACAGATTTCTCCCTGAGAGACAGGGACTGAGAGACACCAGTCAGTGTACAGATATCTCCCTGAGAGACAGGGGCTGTGAGACACCACTCAGTGTACAGATATCTCCCTGAGAGAGAGGGACTGAGAGACACCACTCAGTGGACAGTTACCTCCCTGAGAGAGAGGGACTGAGAGACACCAGTCAGTGTACAGATATCTCCCTGAGAGAGAGGGACTGAGAGACACCACTCAGCGCACAGATATCTCCCTGAGAGACAGGGACTGAGAGACACCAGTCAGAGTACAGATATCTCCCTGAGAGAGAGGGACTGAGAGACACCACTCAGTGTACAGATATCTCCATGAGAGAGAGGGACTGAGAGACACCAGTCAGTGTACAGATATCTCCCTGAGAGACAGGGACTGAGAGACACCAGTCAGTGTACAGATATCTCCCTGAGAGAGAGGGACTGTGAGACACCACTCAGTGTACAGATATCTCCCTGAGAGACAGGGACTGAGAGACACCAGTCAGTGTACAGATATCTCCCTGAGAGAGAGGGACTGAGAGACACCACTCAGTGTACAGATATCTCCCTGAGAGACTGGGACTGAGAGACACCAGTCAGTGTACAGATATCTCCCTGAGAGAGAGGGACTGAGAGACACCACTCAGTGTACAGATTTCTCCCTGAGAGACAGGGACTGAGAGACACCAGTCAGTGTACAGATATCTCCCTGAGAGACAGGGGCTGTGAGACACCACTCAGTGTACAGATATCTCCCTGAGAGAGAGGGACTGAGAGACACCACTCAGTGGACAGATACCTCCCTGAGAGAGAGGGACTGAGAGACACCAGTCAGTGTACAGATATCTCCCTGAGAGAGAGGGACTGAGAGACACCACTCAGTGCACAGATATCTCCCTGAGAGACAGGGACTGAGAGACACCAGTCAGAGTACAGATATCTCCCTGAGAGAGAGGGACTGACAGACACTAGTCAGCGTTCAGATATCTCCCTGAGAGAGAGGGACTGAGAGACACCAGTCAGTGTACAGATATCTCCCTGAGAGAGAGGGACTGAGAGACACCACTCAGTGTACAGATATCTCCCTGAGAGACAGGGACTGAGAGACACCAGTCATTGTACAGATGTCTCCCTGAGAGAGAGGGACTGTGAGACACCACTCAGTGTACAGATACCTCCCTGAGACACAGGGACTGAGAGACAGCAGTCAGTGTACAGATATCTCCCTGAGAGAGAGGGACTGAGAGACACCACTCAGTGTTCAGATATCTCCCTGAGAGACAGGGACTGAGAGACACCAGTCAGTGTACAAATATCTCCCTGAGAGAGAGGGACTGAGAGACACCACTCAGTGCACATAAAGCTCCCTGAGAGAAGGGACTGAGAGACACCAGTCAGTGTACAGATATCTCCCTGAGAGACACCACTCAGTGTACATAAAGCTCCCTGAGAGACAGGGACTGAGAGACACCACTCAGTGTATAGATATCTCCCTGACGGACAGGGACTGAGAGACACCAGACATTGTACAGATATCTCCCTGAGAGACAGGGGCTGTGAGACACCACTCAGTGTACAGATATCTCCCTGAGAGAGAGGGACTGAGAGACACCAGTCAGAGTCCAGATATCTCCCTGAGAGAGAGGGACTGAGAGACACCAGTCAGTGTACATATATCTCCCTGAGAGACAGGGACTGAGAGACACCACTCAGTGTACAGATATCTCCCTGAGAGAGAGGGACTGAGACACACCACTCAGTGTACAGATATCTCCCTGAGAGAGAGGGACTGAGAGACACCAGTCAGTGTACAGATATCTCCCTGAGAGAGAGGGACTGAGAGACACCACTCAGTGTACAGATATCTCCCTCAGAGACAGGGACTGAGAGACTCCAGTCAGAGTACAGATATCTCCCTGAGAGAGAGGGACTGAGAGACACCACTCAGTGTACAGATATCTCCCTGAGAGACAGGGACTGAGTGACACCAGTCAGTGTACAGATATCTCCCTGAGAGAGAGGGACTGTGAGACACCACTCAGTGCACAGATATCTCCCTGAGAGAGAGAGGCTGAGAGACACCAGTCAGTGTACAGATATCTCCCTGAGAGAGAGGGACTGAGAGACAACACTCAGTGTACAGATATCTCCCTGAGAGACACCACACAGTGTACATAAAGCTCCCTGAGAGACAGGGACTGAGAGACACCAGTCAGTGTACAGATATCTCCCTGAGAGACAGGGACTGAGAGACACCACTCAGTGTACAGATACCACCCTGAGAGAGAGGGACTGAGAGAAACCAGTCAGTGTACAGATATCTCCCTGAGAGAGAGGAACTGAGAGACACCACTCAGTGTACAGATATCTCCCTGAGAGACAGGGACTTAGAGACACCAGTCAGAGTACAGATATCTCCCTGAGAGAGAGGGACTGAGAGACACCACTCACTGTACAGATATCTCCCTGAGAGACAGGGACTGAGAGACACCACTCATTGTACAGATATCTCCCTGAGAGAGAGGGACTGAGAGACACCACTCAGTGTACAGATATCTCCCTGAGAGACAGGGACTGAGAGACACCAGTCAGTGTACATATATCTCCCTGAGAGACAGGGACTGAGAGACACCACTCAGTGTACAGATACCTCGCTGAGAGAGAGGGACTGAGAGACACCAGTCAGTGTACATATATCTCCCTGAGAGAGAGGGACTGAGAGACACCACTCAGTGTACAGATATCTCCCTGAGAGACAGGGACTGAGAGACACCAGTCAGTGTACAGATATCTCCCTGAGAGAGAGGGACTGTGAGACACCACTCAGTGTACAGATATCTCCCTGAGAGAGAGGGACTGAGAGACACCACTCACTGTACAGATATCTCCCTGAGAGAGAGGGACTGAGAGACACCACTCAGTGTACAGATATCTCCCTGAGAGACAGGGACTGAGAGACCCCAGTCAGTGTACAGATATCTCCCTGAGAGAGAGGGACTGAGAGACACCACTCAGTGTACAGATATCTCCCTGAGAGAGAGGGACTGTGAGACACCACTCAGTGTACAGATAACTCCCGGAGAGACAGGGACTGAGAGACACCAGTCAGTGTACAGATATCTCCCTGAGAGAGAGGGACTGAGAGACACCACTCAGTGTACAGATTTCTCCCTGAGAGACAGGGACTGAGAGACACCAGTCAGTGTACAGATATCTCCCTGAGAGACAGGGGCTGTGAGACACCACTCAGTTTACAGATATCTCCCTGAGAGACAGGGACTGAGACACCAGTCATTGTACAGATATCTCCCTGAGAGAGAGGGACTGAGAGACACCACTCAGTGTACATAAAGCTCCCTGAGAGAGAGGGACTGTGAGACACCAGTCAGTGTACAGATATCTCCCTGAGAGAGAGGGACTGAGAGACACCAGTCAGTGTGCAGATATCTCCCTGAGAGAGAGGGACTGAGAGACACCACTCAGTGTACAGATATCTCCCTCAGAGACAGGGACTGAGAGACTCCAGTCAGAGTACAGATATCTCCCTGAGAGAGAGGGACTGAGAGACACCACTCAGTCTACAGATATCTCCCTGAGAGACAGGGACTGAGTGACACCAGTCAGTGTACAGATATCTCCCTGAGAGAGAGGGAATGTGAGACACCACTCAGTGCACAGATATCTCCCTGAGAGACAGGGACTGAGAGACACCAGTCAGTGTACAGATTTCTCCCTGAGAGACTGGGGCTGTGAGACACCACTCAGTGTACAGATATCTCCCTGAGAGACTGGGGCTGTGAGACACCACTCAGTTTACAGATATCTCCCTGAGAGACAGGGACTGAGACACCAGTCAGTGTACAGATATCTCCCTGAGAGAGAGGGACTGAGAGACACCACTCAGTGTACATAAAGCTCCCTGAGAGAGAGGGACTGTGAGACACCAGTCAGTGTACACATATCTCCCTGAGAGACACCACTCAGTGTACATAAAGCTCCCTGAGAGACAGGGACTGAGAGACACCAGTCAGTGTACAGATATCTCCCTGAGAGAGAGGGACTGTGAGACACCACTCAGTGCACAGATATCTCCCTGAGAGAGAGGGACTGAGAGACACCAGTCAGTATACATATATCTCCCTGAGAGACAGGGACTGAGAGACACCACTCAGTGTACAGATACCTCCCTGAGAGAGAGGGACTGAGAGACACCAGTCAGTGCACATTTATCTCCCTGAGAGACAGGGACTGAGAGACACCAGTCAGTGTACAGATATCTCCCTGAGAGAGAGGGACTGAGAGACACCACTCAGTGTACAGATATCTCCATGAGAGAGAGGGACTGAGACACCAGTCAGCGTACAGATATCTCCCTGAGAGAGAGGGACTGAGAGACACCAGTCAGTGTACAGATATCTCCCTGAGAGAGAGGGACTGTGAGACACCACTCAGTGTACAGATATCTCCCTGAGAGACAGGGACTGAGAGACACAAGTCAGTGTACAGATATCTCCCTGAGAGAGAGGGACTGAGAGACACCACTCAGTGTACAGATATCTCCCTGAGAGACAGGGACTGAGAGACACCAGTCAGTGTACAGATATCTCCCTGAGAGAGAGGGACTGAGAGACACCACTCAGTGTACAGATTTCTCCCTGAGAGACAGGGACTGAGAGACACCAGTCAGTGTACAGATATCTCCCTGAGAGACAGGGGCTGTGAGACACCACTCAGTGTACAGATATCTCCCTGAGAGAGAGGGACTGAGAGACACCACTCAGTGGACAGATACCTCCCTGAGAGAGAGGGACTGAGAGACACCAGTCAGTGTACAGATATCTCCCTGAGGGAGAGGGACTGAGAGACACCACTCAGTGCACAGATATCTCCCTGAGAGACAGGGACTGAGAGACACCAGTCAGAGTACAGATATCTCCCTGAGAGAGAGGGACTGAGAGACACCATTCAGTGTACAGATATCTCCCTGAGAGACAGGAACTGAGAGACACCACTCAGTGTGCAGATATCTCCCTGAGAGAGAGGGACTGAGAGACACCACTCAGTGTACAGATATCTCCCTGAGAGACAAGGACTGAGAGACACCAGTCAGTGTACATATATCTCCCTGAGAGACAGGGACTGAGAGACATCACTCAGTGTTCAGATACCTCCCTGAGAGAGGGACTGAGAGACACCAGTCAGTGTACATATATCTCCCTGAGAGACAGGGACTGAGAGACACCAGTCAGTGTACAGATATCTCCCTGAGAGAGAGGGACTGAGAGACACCACTCAGTGTACAGATATCTCCCTGAGAGAGAGGGACTGAGAGACACTAGTCAGCGTTCAGATATCTCCCTGAGAGAGAGGGACTGAGAGACACCAGTCAGTGTATAGATATCTCCCTGAGAGAGAGGGACAGAGAGACACCACTCAGTGTACAGATATCTCCCTGAGAGACAGGGACTGAGAGACAACACTCAGTGTATAGATATCTCCCTGAGAAAGAGGGACTGAGAGACACCACTCAGTGTACAGATATCTCCCTGAGAGAGAGGGACTGAGAGACACCACTCAGTGTACAGATATCTCCCTGAGCGAGAGGGACTGAGACACCAGTCAGCTTACAGATATCTCCCTGAGAGAGAGGGACTGAGAGACACCAGTCAGTGTACAGATATCTCCCTGAGAGAGAGGGACTGTGAGACACCACTCAGTGTACAGATATCTCCCTGAGAGAGAGGGACTGAGAGACACCACTCAGTGTACAGATATCTCCATGAGAGAGAGGGACTGAGACACCAGTCAGCGTACAGATATCTCCCTGAGAGAGAGGGACTGTGAGACACCACTCAGTGTACAGATATCTCCCTGAGAGACAGGGACTGAGAGACACAAGTCAGTGTACAGATATCTCCCTGAGAGAGAGGGACTGAGAGACACCACTCAGTGTACAGATATCTCCCTGAGAGACAGGGACTGAGAGACACCAGTCAGTGTACAGATATCTCCCTGAGATAGAGGGACTGAGAGACACCACTCAGTGTACAGATATCTCCCTTAGAGAGAGGGACTGAGAGACACCACTCAGTGTACAGATTTCTCCCTGAGAGACAGGGACTGAGAGACACCAGTCAGTGTACAGATATCTCCCTGAGAGACAGGGGCTGCGAGACACCACTCAGTGTACAGATATCTCCCTGAGAGAGAGGGACTGAGAGACACCACTCAGTGGACAGATACCTCCCTGAGAGAGAGGGACTGAGAGACACCAGTCAGTGTACAGATATCTCCCTGAGGGAGAGGGACTGAGAGACAACACTCAGTGCACAGATATCTCCCTGAGAGACAGGGACTGAGAGACACCAGTCAGAGTACAGATATCTCCCTGAGAGAGAGGGACTGAGAGACACCATTCAGTGTACAGATATCTCCCTGAGAGACAGGAACTGAGAGACACCACTCAGTGTGCAGATATCTCCCTGAGAGAGAGGGACTGAGAGACACCACTCAGTGTACAGATATCTCCCTGAGAGACAAGGACTGAGAGACACCAGTCAGTGTACATATATCTCCCTGAGAGACAGGGACTGAGAGACATCACTCAGTGTTCAGATACCTCCCTGAGAGAGGGACTGAGAGACACCAGTCAGTGTACATATATCTCCCTGAGAGACAGGGACCGAGAGACACCAGTCAGTGTACAGATATCTCCCTGAGAGAGAGGGACTGAGAGACACCACTCAGTGTACAGATATCTCCCTGAGAGAGAGGGACTGAGAGACACTAGTCAGCGTTCAGATATCTCCCTGAGAGAGAGGGACTGAGAGACACCAGTCAGTGTATAGATATCTCCCTGAGAGAGAGGGACTGAGAGACACCACTCAGTGTACAGATATCTCCCTCAGAGACAGGGACTGAGAGACTCCAGTCAGAGTACAGATATCTCCCTGAGAGAGAGGGACTGAGAGACACCACTCAGTCTACAGATATCTCCCTGAGAGACAGGGACTGAGTGACACCAGTCAGTGTACAGATATCTCCCTGAGAGAGAGGGAATGTGAGACACCACTCAGTGCACAGATATCTCCCTGAGAGACAGGGACTGAGAGACACCAGTCAGTGTACAGATTTCTCCCTGAGAGACTGGGGCTGTGAGACACCACTCAGTGTACAGATATCTCCCTGAGAGACTGGGGCTGTGAGACACCACTCAGTTTACAGATATCTCCCTGAGAGACAGGGACTGAGACACCAGTCAGTGTACAGATATCTCCCTGAGAGAGAGGGACTGAGAGACACCACTCAGTGTACATAAAGCTCCCTGAGAGAGAGGGACTGTGAGACACCAGTCAGTGTACACATATCTCCCTGAGAGACACCACTCAGTGTACATAAAGCTCCCTGAGAGACAGGGACTGAGAGACACCAGTCAGTGTACAGATATCTCCCTGAGAGAGAGGGACTGTGAGACACCACTCAGTGCACAGATATCTCCCTGAGAGAGAGGGACTGAGAGACACCAGTCAGTATACATATATCTCCCTGAGAGACAGGGACTGAGAGACACCACTCAGTGTACAGATACCTCCCTGAGAGAGAGGGACTGAGAGACACCAGTCAGTGCACATTTATCTCCCTGAGAGACAGGGACTGAGAGACACCAGTCAGTGTACAGATATCTCCCTGAGAGAGAGGGACTGAGAGACACCACTCAGTGTACAGATATCTCCATGAGAGAGAGGGACTGAGACACCAGTCAGCGTACAGATATCTCCCTGAGAGAGAGGGACTGAGAGACACCAGTCAGTGTACAGATATCTCCCTGAGAGAGAGGGACTGTGAGACACCACTCAGTGTACAGATATCTCCCTGAGAGACAGGGACTGAGAGACACAAGTCAGTGTACAGATATCTCCCTGAGAGAGAGGGACTGAGAGACACCACTCAGTGTACAGATATCTCCCTGAGAGACAGGGACTGAGAGACACCAGTCAGTGTACAGATATCTCCCTGAGAGAGAGGGACTGAGAGACACCACTCAGTGTACAGATTTCTCCCTGAGAGACAGGGACTGAGAGACACCAGTCAGTGTACAGATATCTCCCTGAGAGACAGGGGCTGTGAGACACCACTCAGTGTACAGATATCTCCCTGAGAGAGAGGGACTGAGAGACACCACTCAGTGGACAGATACCTCCCTGAGAGAGAGGGACTGAGAGACACCAGTCAGTGTACAGATATCTCCCTGAGGGAGAGGGACTGAGAGACACCACTCAGTGCACAGATATCTCCCTGAGAGACAGGGACTGAGAGACACCAGTCAGAGTACAGATATCTCCCTGAGAGAGAGGGACTGAGAGACACCATTCAGTGTACAGATATCTCCCTGAGAGACAGGAACTGAGAGACACCACTCAGTGTGCAGATATCTCCCTGAGAGAGAGGGACTGAGAGACACCACTCAGTGTACAGATATCTCCCTGAGAGACAAGGACTGAGAGACACCAGTCAGTGTACATATATCTCCCTGAGAGACAGGGACTGAGAGACATCACTCAGTGTTCAGATACCTCCCTGAGAGAGGGACTGAGAGACACCAGTCAGTGTACATATATCTCCCTGAGAGACAGGGACTGAGAGACACCAGTCAGTGTACAGATATCTCCCTGAGAGAGAGGGACTGAGAGACACCACTCAGTGTACAGATATCTCCCTGAGAGAGAGGGACTGAGAGACACTAGTCAGCGTTCAGATATCTCCCTGAGAGAGAGGGACTGAGAGACACCAGTCAGTGTATAGATATCTCCCTGAGAGAGAGGGACAGAGAGACACCAGTCAGTGTACAGATATCTCCCTGAGAGACAGGGACTGAGAGACAACACTCAGTGTATAGATATCTCCCTGAGAAAGAGGGACTGAGAGACACCACTCAGTGTACAGATATCTCCCTGAGAGAGAGGGACTGAGAGACACCACTCAGTGTACAGATATCTCCCTGAGCGAGAGGGACTGAGACACCAGTCAGCTTACAGATATCTCCCTGAGAGAGAGGGACTGAGAGACACCAGTCAGTGTACAGATATCTCCCTGAGAGAGAGGGACTGTGAGACACCACTCAGTGTACAGATATCTCCCTGAGAGAGAGGGACTGAGAGACACCACTCAGTGTACAGATATCTCCATGAGAGAGAGGGACTGAGACACCAGTCAGCGTACAGATATCTCCCTGAGAGAGAGGGACTGTGAGACACCACTCAGTGTACAGATATCTCCCTGAGAGACAGGGACTGAGAGACACAAGTCAGTGTACAGATATCTCCCTGAGAGAGAGGGACTGAGAGACACCACTCAGTGTACAGATATCTCCCTGAGAGACAGGGACTGAGAGACACCAGTCAGTGTACAGATATCTCCCTGAGATAGAGGGACTGAGAGACACCACTCAGTGTACAGATATCTCCCTTAGAGAGAGGGACTGAGAGACACCACTCAGTGTACAGATTTCTCCCTGAGAGACAGGGACTGAGAGACACCAGTCAGTGTACAGATATCTCCCTGAGAGACAGGGGCTGCGAGACACCACTCAGTGTACAGATATCTCCCTGAGAGAGAGGGACTGAGAGACACCACTCAGTGGACAGATACCTCCCTGAGAGAGAGGGACTGAGAGACACCAGTCAGTGTACAGATATCTCCCTGAGGGAGAGGGACTGAGAGACAACACTCAGTGCACAGATATCTCCCTGAGAGACAGGGACTGAGAGACACCAGTCAGAGTACAGATATCTCCCTGAGAGAGAGGGACTGAGAGACACCATTCAGTGTACAGATATCTCCCTGAGAGACAGGAACTGAGAGACACCACTCAGTGTGCAGATATCTCCCTGAGAGAGAGGGACTGAGAGACACCACTCAGTGTACAGATATCTCCCTGAGAGACAAGGACTGAGAGACACCAGTCAGTGTACATATATCTCCCTGAGAGACAGGGACTGAGAGACATCACTCAGTGTTCAGATACCTCCCTGAGAGAGGGACTGAGAGACACCAGTCAGTGTACATATATCTCCCTGAGAGACAGGGACCGAGAGACACCAGTCAGTGTACAGATATCTCCCTGAGAGAGAGGGACTGAGAGACACCACTCAGTGTACAGATATCTCCCTGAGAGAGAGGGACTGAGAGACACTAGTCAGCGTTCAGATATCTCCCTGAGAGAGAGGGACTGAGAGACACCAGTCAGTGTATAGATATCTCCCTGAGAGAGAGGGACTGAGAGACACCAGTCAGTGGACAGATATCTCCCTGAGAGACAGGGACTGAGAGACAACACTCAGTGTGTTGATATCTCCCTGAGAAAGAGGGACTGGGAGACACCACTCAGTGTACAGATATCTCCCTGAGAGACAGGGACTGAGAGACACCAGTCAGTGTACAGATATCTCCCTGAGAGAGAGGGACTGAGAGACACCACTCAGTGTACAGATATCTCCCTGAGAGACAGGGACTGAGAGACACCCGTCATTGTACAGATGTCTCCCTGAGAGAGAGGGACTGTGAGACACCACTCAGTGTACAGATACCTCCCTGAGACACAGGGACTGAGAGACAGCAGTCAGTGTACAGATATCTCCCTGAGAGAGAGGGACTGAGAGACACCACTCAGTGTTCAGATATCTCCCTGAGAGACAGGGACTGAGAGACACCAGTCAGTGTACAAATATCTCCCTGAGAGAGAGGGACTGAGAGACACCACTCAGTGTACATAAAGCTCCCTGAGAGACAGGGACTGAGAGACACCAGTCAGTGTACAGATATCTCCCTGAGAGACACCACTCAGTGTACATAAAGCTCCCTGAGAGACAGGGACTGAGAGACACCACTCAGTGTAAAGATATCTCCCTGACAGACAGGGACTGAGAGACACCAGACAGTGTACAGATATCTCCCTGAGAGACAGGGGCTGTGAGACACCACTCAGTGTACAGATATCTCCCTGAGAGAGAGGGACTGAGAGACACCAGTCAGTGTACAGATATCTCCCTGAGAGAGAGGGACTGAGAGACACCACTCAGTGCACAGATATCTCCCTGAGAGACAGTGACTGAGAGACACCAGTCAGAGTACAGATATCTCCCTGAGAGAGAGGGACTGAGAGACACCATTCAGTGTACAGATATCTCCCTGAGAGACAGGAACTGAGAGACACCACTCAGTGTACAGATATCTCCCTGAGAGAGAGGGACTGAGAGACACCACTCAGTGTACAGATATCTCCCTGAGAGACAAGGACTGAGAGACACCAGTCAGTGTACATATATCTCCCTGAGAGACAGGGACTGAGAGACATCACTCAGTGTTCAGATACCTCCCTGAGAGAGGGACTGAGAGACACCAGTCAGTGTACATATATCTCCCTGAGAGACAGGGACTGAGAGACACCAGTCAGTGTACAGATATCTCCCTGAGAGAGAGGGACTGAGAGACACCACTCAGTGTACGGATATCTCCCTGAGAGAGAGGGACTGAGAGACACTAGTCAGCGTTCAGATATCTCCCTGAGAGAGAGGGACTGAGAGACACCACTCAGTGTACAGATATCTC
The DNA here is from genome assembly GCF_036365525.1 of Heterodontus francisci. Taxonomy (NCBI): domain Eukaryota; kingdom Metazoa; phylum Chordata; class Chondrichthyes; order Heterodontiformes; family Heterodontidae; genus Heterodontus; species Heterodontus francisci. Next base: position 8,051,900 of record NC_090384.1, on the reverse strand, counting down.
CCTGAGAGACAGGGACTGAGAGACACCACTCAGTGTATAGATATCTCCCTGAGAGACAGGGACTGAGAGACACCAGTCAGTGTACAGATATCTCCCTGAGAGAGAGGGACTGAGAGACACCACTCAGTGTACAGATATCTCCCTGAGAGACAGGGACTGAGAGACACCAGTCGTTGTACAGATGTCTTCCTGAGAGAGAGGGACTGTGAGACACCACTCAGTGTACAGATACCTCCCTGAGACACAGGGACTGAGGGACAGCAGTCAGTGTACAGATATCTCCCTGAGAGAGAGGGACTGAGAGACACCACTCAGTGTTCAGATATCTCCCTGAGAGACAGGGACTGAGAGACACCAGTCAGTGTACAAATATCTCCCTGAGAGAGAGGGACTGAGAGACACCACTCAGTGTACATAAAGCTCCCTGAGAGACAGGGATTGAGAGACACCAGTCAGTGTACAGATATCTCCCTGAGAGACACCACTCAGTGTACATAAAGCTCCCTGAGAGACAGGCACTGAGAGACACCACTCAGTGTATAGATATCCCCCTGACAGACAGGGACTGAGAGACACCAGACAGTGTACAGATATCTCCCTGAGAGACAGGGGCTGTGAGACACCACTCAGTGTACAGATATCTCCCTGAGAGAGAGGGACTGAGAGACACCAGTCAGTGTCCAGATATCTCCCTGAGAGAGAGGGACTGAGAGACACCAGTCAGTGTACATATATCTCCCTGAGAGACAGGGAATGAGAGACACCACTCAGTGTACAGATATCTCCCTGAGAGAGAGGGACTGAGAGACACCACTCAGTGTACAGATATCTCCCTGAGAGAGAGGGGCTGAGAGACACCAGTCAGTGTACAGATATCTCCCTGAGAGAGAGGGACTGAGAGACACCACTCAGTGTACAGATATCTCCCTCAGAGACAGGGACTGAGAGACACCAGTCAGAGTACAGATATCTCCCTGAGAGAGAGGGACTGTGAGACACCACTCAGTGCACAGATATCTCCCTGAGAGAGAGGGGCTGAGAGACACCAGTCAGTGTACAGATGTCTCCCTGAGAGAGAGGGACTGTGAGACACCACTCAGTGCACAGATATCTCCCTGAGAGAGAGGGGCTGAGAGACACCAGTCAGTGTACAGATATCTCCCTGAGAGAGAGGGACTGTGAGACACCACTCAGTGCACAGATATCTCCCTGAGAGAGAGGGGCTGAGAGACACCAGTCAGTGTACAGATATCTCCCTGAGAGAGAACGACGGAGAGACAACACTCAGTGTACAGATATCTCCCTGAGAGACACCACTCAGTGTACATAAAGCTCCCTGAGAGACAGGGACTGAGAGACACCAGTCAGTGTACAGATATCTCCCTGAGAGACAGGGACTGAGAGACACCACTCAGTGTACAGATACCACCCTGAGAGAGAGGGACTGAGAGACACCAGTCAGTGTACAGATATCTCCCTGAGAGAGAGGGACTGAGAGACACCACTCAGTGTACAGATATCTCCCTGAGAGACAGGGACTGAGAGACACCAGTCAGAGTACAGATATCTCCCTGAGAGACAGGGACTGAGAGACACCACTCATTGTACATATATCTCCCTGAGAGACAGGGACTGAGAGACACCAGTCAGTGTACATATATCTCCCTGAGAGACAGGTACTGAGAGACACCACTCAGTGTACAGATACCTCCCTGAGACACAGGGACTGAGAGACAGCAGTCAGTGTACAGATATCTCGCTGAGAGAGAGGGACTGAGAGACACCACTCAGTGTTCAGATATCTCCCTGAGAGACAGGGACTGAGAGACACCAGTCAGTGTACAAATATCTCCCTGAGAGAGAGGGACTGAGAGACACCACTCAGTGTACATAAAGCTCCCTGAGAGACAGGGATTGAGAGACACCAGTCAGTGTACAGATATCTCCCTGAGAGACACCACTCAGTGTACATAAAGCTCCCTGAGAGACAGGGACTGAGAGACACCACTCAGTGTATAGAGATCTCCCTGACAGACAGGGACTGAGAGACACCAGACAGTGTACAGATATCTCCCTGAGAGACAGGGGCTGTGAGACACCACTCAGTGTACAGATATCTCCCTGAGAGAGAGGGACTGAGAGACACCAGTCAGTGTCCAGATATCTCCCTGAGAGAGAGGGACTGAGAGACACCAGTCAGTGTACATATATCTCCCTGAGAGACTGGGACTGAGAGACACCACTCAGTGTACAGATATCTCCCTGAGAGAGAGGGACTGAGAGACACCACTCAGTGTACAGATATCTCCCTGAGAGAGAGGGGCTGAGAGACACCAGTCAGTGTACAGATATCTCCCTGAGAGAGAGGGACTGAGAGACACCACTCAGTGTACAGATATCTCCCTCAGAGACAGGGACTGAGAGACACCAGTCAGAGTACAGATATCTCCCTGAGAGAGAGGGACTGTGAGACACCACTCAGTGCACAGATATCTCCCTGAGAGAGAGGGGCTGAGAGACACCAGTCAGTGTACAGATGTCTCCCTGAGAGAGAGGGACTGTGAGACACCACTCAGTGCACAGATATCTCCCTGAGAGAGAGGGGCTGAGAGACACCAGTCAGTGTACAGATATCTCCCTGAGAGAGAGGGACTGAGAGACACCACTCAGTGTACAGATATCTCCCTGAGAGAGAGGGACTGAGAGACACTAGTCAGCGTTCAGATATCTCCCTGAGAGAGAGGGACTGTGAGACACCAGTCAGTGTACAGATATCTCCCTGAGAGACAGGGACTGAGAGACACCACTCAGTGTATAGATATCTCCCTGAGAGACAGGGACTGAGAGACACCAGTCAGTGTACAGATATCTCCCTGAGAGAGAGGGACTGAGAGACACCACTCAGTGTACAGATACCTCCCTGAGACACAGGGACTGAGAGACAGCAGTCAGTGTGCAGATATCTCCCTGAGAGAGAGGGACTGAGAGACACCACTCAGTGTTCAGATATCTCCCTGAGAGACAGGGACTGAGAGACACCAGTCAGTGTACAAATATCTCCCTGAGAGAGAGGGACGGAGAGACACCACTCAGTGTACATAAAGTTCCCTGAGAGACAGGGATTGAGAGACACCAGTAAGTGTACAGATATCTCCCTGAGAGACACCACTCAGTGTACTTAAAGCTCCCTGAGAGACAGGGACTGAGAGACACCACTCAGTGTATAGATATCTCCCTGACAGACAGGGACTGAGAGACACCAGACAGTGTACAGATATCTCCCTGAGAGACAGGGGCTGTGAGACACCACTCAGTGTACAGATATCTCCCTGAGAGAGAGGGACTGAGAGACACCAGTCAGTGTCCAGATATCTCCCTGAGAGAGAGGGACTGAGAGACACCAGTCAGTGTACATATATCTCCCTGAGAGACAGGGACTGAGAGACACCACTCAGTGTACAGATATCTCCCTGAGAGAGAGGGACTGAGAGACACCACTCAGTGTACAGATATCTCCCTGAGAGAGAGGGGATGAGAGACACCAGTCAGTGTACAGATATCTCCCTGAGAGAGAGGGACTGAGAGACACCACTCAGTGTACAGATATCTCCCTCAGAGACAGGGACTGAGAGACACCAGTCAGAGTACAGATATCTCCCTGAGAGAGAGGGACTGTGAGACACCACTCAGTGCACAGATATCTCCCTGAGAGAGAGGGGCTGAGAGACACCAGTCAGTGTACAGATGTCTCCCTGAGAGAGAGGGACTGTGAGACACCACTCAGTGCACAGATATCTCCCTGAGAGCGAGGGGCTGAGAGACACCAGTCAGTGTACAGATATCTCCCTGATAGAGAGGGGATGAGAGACACCAGTCAGTGTACAGATATCTCCCTCAGAGACAGGGACTGAGAGACACCAGTCAGAGTACAGATATCTCCCTGAGAGAGAGGGACTGTGAGACACCACTCAGTGCACAGATATCTCCCTGAGAGAGAGGGGCTGAGAGACACCAGTCAGTGTACAGATGTCTCCCTGAGAGAGAGGGACTGTGAGACACCACTCAGTGCACAGATATCTCCCTGAGAGCGAGGGGCTGAGAGACACCAGTCAGTGTACAGATATCTCCCTGAGAGAGAGGGACTGTGAGACACCACTCAGTGCACAGATATCTCCCTGAGAGAGAGGGGCTAAGAGACACCAGTCAGTGTACAGATATCTCCCTGAGAGAGAGGGACGGGAGACAACACTCAGTGTACAGATATCTCCCTGCGAGACACCACTCAGTGTACATAAAGCTTCCTGAGAGACAGGGACTGAGAGACACCAGTCAGTGTACAGATATCTCCCTGAGAGACAGGGACTGAGAGACACCACTCAGTGTACAGATACCACCCTGAGAGAGAGGGACTGAGAGACACCAGTCAGTGTACAGATATCTCCCTGAGAGAGAGGGACTGAGAGACACCACTCAGTGTACAGATATCTCCCTGAGAGACAGGGACTGAGAGACACCAGTCAGAGTACAGATATCTCCCTGAGAGAGAGGGGCTGAGAGACACCACTCACTGTACAGATATCTCCCTGAGAGACAGGGACTGAGAGACACCACTCATTGTACAGATATCTCCCTGAGAGAGAGGGACTGAGAGACACCACTCAGTGTACAGATATCTCCCTGAGAGACAGTGACTGAGAGACACCAGTCAGTGTACATATATCTCCCTGAGAGACAGGGACTGAGAGACACCACTCAGTGTACAGATACCTCCCTGAGACACAGGGACTGAGAGACAGCAGTCAGTGTACAGATATCTCGCTGAGAGAGAGGGACTGAGAGACACCACTCAGTGTTCAGATATCTCCCTGAGAGACAGGGACTGAGAGACACCAGTCAGTGTACAAATATCTCCCTGAGAGAGAGGGACTGAGAGACACCACTCAGTGTACATAAAGCTCCCTGAGAGACAGGGACTGAGAGACACCACTCAGTGTATAGATATCTCCCTGACAGACAGGGACTGAGAGACACCAGACAGTGTACAGATATCTCCCTGAGAGACAGGGGCTGTGAGACACCACTCAGTGTACAGATATCTCCCTGAGAGAGAGGGACTGAGAGACACCAGTCAGTGTCCAGATATCTCCCTGAGAGAGAGGGACTGAGAGACACCAGTCAGTGTACATATATCTCCCTGAGAGACAGGGACTGAGAGACTCCACTCAGTGTACAGATATCTCCCTGAGAGAGAGGGACTGAGAGACACCACTCAGTGTACAGATATCTCCCTGAGAGAGAGGGGCTGAGAGACACCAGTCAGTGTACAGATATCTCCCTGAGAGAGAGGGACTGAGAGACACCACTCAGTGTACAGATATCTCCCTCAGAGACAGGGACTGAGAGACACCAGTCAGAGTACAGATATCTCCCTGAGAGAGAGGGACTGTGAGACACCACTCAGTGCACAGATATCTCCCTGAGAGAGAGGGGCTGAGAGACACCAGTCAGTGTACAGATGTCTCCCTGAGAGAGAGGGACTGTGAGACACCACTCAGTGCACAGATATCTCCCTGAGAGAGAGGGGCTGAGAGACACCAGTCAGTGTACAGATATCTCCCTGAGAGAGAGGGAATGTGAGACATCACTCAGTGCACAGATATCTCCATGAGAGAGAGGGGCTGAGAGACACCAGTCTGTGTACAGATATCTCCCTGAGAGAGAGGGACGGAGAGACAACACTCAGTGTACAGATATCTCCCTGAGAGACACCACTCAGTGTACATAAAGCTCCCTGAGAGACAGGGACTGAGAGACACCAGTCAGTGTACAGATATCTCCCTGAGAGACAGGGACTGAGAGACACCACTCAGTGTACAGATATCTCCCTGAGAGAGAGGGACTGAGAGACACCACTCAGTGTACAGATATCTCCCTGAGAGACAGGGACTGAGAGACACCAGTCAGAGTACAGATATCTCCCTGAGAGAGAGGGGCTGAGAGACACCACTCACTGTACAGATATCTCCCTGAGAGACAGGGACTGAGAGACACCACTCATTGTACAGATATCTCCCTGAGAGAAAGGGACTGAGAGACACCACTCAGTGTACAGATATCTCCCTGAGAGACAGGGACTGAGAGACACCAGTCAGTGTACATATATCTCCCTGAGAGACAGGGACTGAGAGACACCACTCAGTGTACAGATACCTCCCTGAGAGAGAGGGACTGAGAGACACCAGTCAGTGTACAGATATCTCCCTGAGAGAGAGGGACTGAGAGACACCACTCAGTGTACAGATATCTCCCTGAGAGACAGGGACTGAGAGACACCAGTCAGTGTACAGATATCTCCCTGAGAGAGAGGGACTGAGAGACACCACTCAGTGTACATAAAGCTCCCTGAGAGACAGGGACTGAGAGACACCAGTCAGTGTACACATATCTCCCTGAGAGACACCACTTTGTGTACATAAAGCTCCCTGAGAGACAGGGACTGAGAGACACCAGTCAGTGTACAGATATCTCCCTGAGAGAGAGGGACTGTGAGACACCACTCAGTGTATAGATATCTCCCTGACAGACAGGGACTGTGAGACACCACTCAGTGTACAGATATCTCCGTCTGAGAGAGGTACTGAGAGACACCACTCAGTGCACAGATATCTCCCTGAGAGAGAGGGGCTGAGAGACACCAGTCAGTGTACAGATGTCTCCCTGAGAGAGAGGGACTGTGAGACACCACTCAGTGCACAGATATCTCCCTGAGAGAGAGGGGCTGAGAGACACCAGTCAGTGTACAGATATCTCCCTGAGAGAGAGGGAATGTGAGACATCACTCAGTGCACAGATATCTCCATGAGAGAGAGGGGCTGAGAGACACCAGTCTGTGTACAGATATCTCCCTGAGAGAGAGGGACGGAGAGACAACACTCAGTGTACAGATATCTCCCTGAGAGACACCACTCAGTGTACATAAAGCTCCCTGAGAGACAGGGACTGAGAGACACCAGTCAGTGTACAGATATCTCCCTGAGAGACAGGGACTGAGAGACACCACTCAGTGTACAGATATCTCCCTGAGAGAGAGGGACTGAGAGACACCACTCAGTGTACAGATATCTCCCTGAGAGACAGGGACTGAGAGACACCAGTCAGAGTACAGATATCTCCCTGAGAGAGAGGGGCTGAGAGACACCACTCACTGTACAGATATCTCCCTGAGAGACAGGGACTGAGAGACACCACTCATTGTACAGATATCTCCCTGAGAGAAAGGGACTGAGAGACACCACTCAGTGTACAGATATCTCCCTGAGAGACAGGGACTGAGAGACACCAGTCAGTGTACATATATCTCCCTGAGAGACAGGGACTGAGAGACACCACTCAGTGTACAGATACCTCCCTGAGAGAGAGGGACTGAGAGACACCAGTCAGTGTACAGATATCTCCCTGAGAGAGAGGGACTGAGAGACACCACTCAGTGTACAGATATCTCCCTGAGAGACAGGGACTGAGAGACACCAGTCAGTGTACAGATATCTCCCTGAGAGAGAGGGACTGAGAGACACCACTCAGTGTACATAAAGCTCCCTGAGAGACAGGGACTGAGAGACACCAGTCAGTGTACACATATCTCCCTGAGAGACACCACTTTGTGTACATAAAGCTCCCTGAGAGACAGGGACTGAGAGACACCAGTCAGTGTACAGATATCTCCCTGAGAGAGAGGGACTGTGAGACACCACTCAGTGTATAGATATCTCCCTGACAGACAGGGACTGTGAGACACCACTCAGTGTACAGATATCTCCGTCTGAGAGAGGTACTGAGAGACACCACTCAGTGTACAGATATCTCCCTGAGAGAGAGTGACTGAGAGACACCAGTCAGTGTACAGATATCTCCCTGAGAGACAGGGACTGAGAGACACCAGTCAGTGTACAGATATCTCCGTGAGAGAGAGGTACTGAGAGACACCACTCAGTGTACAGATATCTCCCAGAGAGACAGGGACTGAGAGACACCAGTCAGTGTACAGATATCTCCCTGAGAGACAGGGACTGAGAGACACCAGTCAGTGGACAGATATCTCCCTGAGAGAGAGGGACTGAGAGACACCACACAGTGCACAGATATCTCCCTGAGAGAGAGGGACTGAGAGACACCAGTCAGTGTACATATATCTCCCTGAGAGACAGGGACTGAGAGACACCACTCAGTGTACAGATACCTCCCTGAGAGAGAGGGACTGAGAGACACCAGTCAGTGTGCATATATCTCCCTGAGAGACAGGGACTGAGAGACACCAGTCAGTGTACAGATATCTCCCTGAGAGAGAGGGAATGAGAGACACCACTCAGTGTACAGATATCTCCATGAGAGAGAGGGACTGAGAGACACCAGTCAGCGTACAGATATCTCCCTGAGAGAGAGGGACTGAGAGACACCAGTCAGTGTACAGATATCTCCCTGAGAGAGAGGGACTGTGAGACACCACTCAGTGTACAGATATCTCCCTGAGAGACAGGGACTGAGAGACACCAGTCAGTGTACAGATATCTCCCTGAGAGAGAGGGACTGAGAGACACCACTCAGTGTACAGATATCTCCCTGAGAGACAGGGACTGAGAGACACCAGTCAGTGTACAGATATCTCCCTGAGAGAGAGGGACTGAGAGACACCACTCAGTGTACAGATTTCTCCCTGAGAGACAGGGACTGAGAGACACCAGTCAGTGTACAGATATCTCCCTGAGAGACAGGGGCTGTGAGACACCACTCAGTGTACAGATATCTCCCTGAGAGAGAGGGACTGAGAGACACCACTCAGTGGACAGATATCTCCCTGAGAGAGAGGGACTGAGAGACACCAGTCAGTGTACAGATATCTCCCAGAGAGACAGGGACTGAGAGACACCAGTCAGAGTACAGATCTCTCCCTGAGAGAGAGGGACTGAGAGACACCATTCAGTGTACAGATATCTCCCTGAGAGACAGGAACTGAGAGACACCACTCAGTGTACAGATATCTCCCTGAGAGAGAGGGACTGAGAGACACCACTCAGTGTACAGATATCTCCCTGAGAGACAAGGACTGAGAGACACCAGTCAGTGTACATATATCTCCCTGAGAGACAGGGACTGAGAGACATCACTCAGTGTTCAGATACCTCCCTGAGAGAGGGACTGAGAGACACCAGTCAGTGTACATATATCTCCCTGAGAGACAGGGACTGAGAGACACCAGTCAGTGTACAGATACCTCCCTGAGAGAGAGGGACTGAGAGACACCACTCAGTGTACATATATCTCCCTGAGAGACAGGGACTGAGAGACACCAGTCAGTGTACAGATACCTCCCTGAGAGAGAGGGACTGAGAGACACCACTCAGTGTACAGATATCTCCCTGAGAGACAAGGACTGAGAGACACCAGTCAGTGTACATATATCTCCCTGAGAGACAGGGACTGAGAGACATCACTCAGTGTTCAGATACCTCCCTGAGAGAGGGACTGAGAGACACCAGTCAGTGTACATATATCTCCCTGAGAGACAGGGACTGAGAGACACCAGTCAGTGTACAGATATCTCCCTGAGAGAGAGCGACTGAGAGACACCACTCAGTGTACAGATATCTCCCTGAGAGAGAGGGACTGAGAGACACTAGTCAGCGTTCAGATATCTCCCTGAGAGAGAGGGACTGAGAGACACCAGTCAGTGTACAGATATCTCCCTGAGAGACAGGGACTGAGAGACACCACTCAGTGTATAGATATCTCCCTGAGAGACAGGGACTGAGAGACACCAGTCAGTGTACAGATATCTCCCTGAGAGAGAGGGACTGAGAGACACCACTCAGTGTACAGATATCTCCCTGAGAGACAGGGACTGAGAGACACCAGTCATTGTACAGATGTCTCCCTGAGAGAGAGGGACTGTGAGACACCACTCAGTGTACAGATACCTCCCTGAGACACAGGGACTGAGAGACAGCAGTCAGTGTACAGATATCTCCCTGAGAGAGAGGGACTGAGAGACACCACTCAGTGTTCAGATATCTCCCTAAGACACAGGGACTGAGAGACACCAGTCAGTGTACAAATATCTCCCTGAGAGAGAGGGACTGAGAGACACCACTCAGTGTACATAAAGCTCCCTGAGAGGCAGGAACTGAGAGACACCAGTCAGTGTACAGATATCTCCCTGAGAGACACCACTCAGTGTACATAAAGCTCCCTGAGAGACAGGGACTGAGAGACACCACTCAGTGTATAGATATCTCCCTGACAGACAGGGACTGAGAGACACCAGACAGTGTACAGATATCTCCCTGAGAGACAGGGGCTGTGAGACACCACTCAGTGTACAGATATCTCCCTGAGAGAGAGGGACTGAGAGACACCAGTCAGTGTACAGATATCTCCCTGAGAGAGGGACTGAGAGACACCAGTCAGTGTACATATATCTCCCTGAGAGACAGGGACTGAGAGACACCACTCAGTGTACAGATATCTCCCTGAGAGAGAGGGACTGAGAGACACCACTCAGTGTACAGATATCTCCCTGAGAGAGAGGGACAGAGAGACACCAGTCAGTGTACAGATATCTCCCTGAGAGAGAGGGACTGAGAGACACAACTCAGTGTACAGATATCTCCCTCAGAGACAGGGACTGAGAGACACCAGTCAGAGTACAGATATCTCCCTGAGAGAGAGGGACTGAGAGACACCACTCAGTGTACAGATATCTCCCTGAGAGACAGGGACTGAGTGACACCAGTCAGTGTACAGATATCTCCCTGAGAGAGAGGGACTGTGAGACACAACTCAGTGCACAGATATCTCCCTGAGAGAGAGGGGCTGAGAGACACCAGTCAGTGTACAGATATCTCCCTGAGAGAGAGGGACTGAGAGACAACACTCAGTGTACAGATATCTCCCTGAGAGACACCACTCAGTGTACATAAAGCTCCCTGAGAGACAGGGACTGAGAGACACCAGTCAGTGTACAGATATCTCCCTGAGAGACAGGGACTGAGAGACACCACTCAGTGTACAGATACCACCGTGAGAGAGAGGGACTGAGAGACACCAGTCAGTGTACAGATATCTCCCTGAGAGAGAGGGACTGAGAGACACCACTCAGTGTACAGATATCTCCCTGAGAGACAGGGACTGAGAGACACCAGTCAGAGTACAGATATCTCCCTGAGAGAGAGGGACTGAGAGACACCACTCACTGTACAGATATCTCCCTGAGAGACTGGGACTGAGAGACACCACTCATTGTACAGATATCTCCCTGAGAGAGAGGGACTGAGAGACACCACTCAGTGTACAGATATCTCCCTGAGAGACAGGGACTGAGAGACACCAGTCAGTGTACATATATCTCCCTGAGAGACAGGGACTGAGAGACATCACTCAGTGTACAGATACCTCCCTGAGACACAGGGACTGAGAGACAGCAGTCAGTGTACAGATATCTCCCTGAGAGAGAGGGACTGAGAGACACCACTCAGTGTTCAGATATCTCCCTGAGAGACAGGGACTGAGAGACACCAGTCAGTGTACAAATATCTCCCTGAGAGAGAGGGTCTGAGAGACACCACTCAGTGTACATAAAGCTCCCTGAGAAACAGGGACTGAGAGACACCAGTCAGTGTACAGATATCTCCCTGAGAGACACCACTCAGTGTACATAAAGCTCCCTGAGAGACAGGGACTGAGAGACACCAGTCAGTGTACAGATATCTCCCTGACAGACAGGGACTGAGAGACACCAGTCAGAGTACAGATCTCTCCCTGAGAGAGAGGGACTGAGAGACACCATTCAGTGTACAGATATCTCCCTGAGAGACAGGAACTGAGAGACACCACTCAGTGTACAGATATCTCCCTGAGAGAGAGGGACTGAGAGACACCACTCAGTGTACAGATATCTCCCTGAGAGACAAGGACTGAGAGACACCAGTCAGTGTACATATATCTCCCTGAGAGACAGGGACTGAGAGACATCACTCAGTGTTCAGATACCTCCCTGAGAGAGGGACTGAGAGACACCAGTCAGTGTACATATATCTCCCTGAGAGAGAGGGACTGAGAGACACCACTCAGTGTACAGATATCTCCCTGAGAGACAGGGACTGAGAGACACCAGTCAGTGTACAGATATCTCCCTGAGAGAGAGGGACTGTGAGACACCACTCAGTGTACAGATATCTCCCTGAGAGAGAGGGACTGAGAGACACCAGTCAGTGTACAGATATCTCCCTGAGAGGGAGGGACTGAGAGACACCACTCAGTGTACAGATTTCTCCCTGAGAGACAGGGACTGAGAGACACCAGTCAGTGTACAGATACCTCCCTGAGAGAGAGGGACTGAGAGACACCACTCAGTGTACAGATATCTCCCTGAGAGACAAGGACTGAGAGACACCAGTCAGTGTACATATATCTCCCTGAGAGACAGGGACTGAGAGACATCACTCAGTGTTCAGATACCTCCCTGAGAGAGGGACTGAGAGACACCAGTCAGTGTACATATATCTCCCTGAGAGACAGGGACTGAGAGACACCAGTCAGTGTTCAGATACCTCCCTGAGAGAGGGACTGAGAGACACCAGTCAGTGTACATATATCTCCCTGAGAGACAGGGACTGAGAGACACCAGTCAGTGTACAGATATCTCCCTGAGAGAGAGCGACTGAGAGACACCACTCAGTGTACAGATATCTCCCTGAGAGAGAGGGACTGAGAGACACTAGTCAGCGTTCAGATATCTCCCTGAGAGAGAGGGACTGAGAGACACCAGTCAGTGTACAGATATCTCCCTGAGAGACAGGGACTGAGAGACACCACTCAGTGTATAGATATCTCCCTGAGAGACAGGGACTGAGAGACACCAGTCAGTGTACAGATATCTCCCTGAGAGAGAGGGACTGAGAGACACCACTCAGTGTACAGATATCTCCCTGAGAGACAGGGACTGAGAGACACCAGTCATTGTACAGATGTCTCCCTGAGAGAGAGGGACTGTGAGACACCACTCAGTGTACAGATACCTCCCTGAGACACAGGGACTGAGAGACAGCAGTCAGTGTACAGATATCTCCCTGAGAGAGAGGGACTGAGAGACACCACTCAGTGTTCAGATATCTCCCTAAGACACAGGGACTGAGAGACACCAGTCAGTGTACAAATATCTCCCTGAGAGAGAGGGACTGAGAGACACCACTCAGTGTACATAAAGCTCCCTGAGAGGCAGGAACTGAGAGACACCAGTCAGTGTACAGATATCTCCCTGAGAGACACCACTCAGTGTACATAAAGCTCCCTGAGAGACAGGGACTGAGAGACACCACTCAGTGTATAGATATCTCCCTGACAGACAGGGACTGAGAGACACCAGACAGTGTACAGATATCTCCCTGAGAGACAGGGGCTGTGAGACACCACTCAGTGTACAGATATCTCCCTGAGAGAGAGGGACTGAGAGACACCAGTCAGTGTACAGATATCTCCCTGAGAGAGAGGGACTGAGAGACACCAGTCAGTGTACATATATCTCCCTGAGAGACAGGGACTGAGAGACACCACTCAGTGTACAGATATCTCCCTGAGAGAGAGGGACTGAGAGACACCACTCAGTGTACAGATATCTCCCTGAGAGAGAGGGACAGAGAGACACCAGTCAGTGTACAGATATCTCCCTGAGAGAGAGGGACTGAGAGACACAACTCAGTGTACAGATATCTCCCTCAGAGACAGGGACTGAGAGACACCAGTCAGAGTCCAGATATCTCCCTGAGAGAGAGGGACTGAGAGACACCACTCAGTGTACAGATATCTCCCTGAGAGACAGGGACTGAGTGACACCAGTCAGTGTACAGATATCTCCCTGAGAGAGAGGGACTGTGAGACACCACTCAGTGCACAGATATCTCCCTGAGAGAGAGGGGCTGAGAGACACCAGTCAGTGTACAGATATCTCCCTGAGAGAGAGGGACTGAGAGACAACACTCAGTGTACAGATATCTCCCTGAGAGACACCACTCAGTGTACATAAAGCTCCCTGAGAGTCAGGGACTGAGAGACACCAGTCAGTGTACAGATATCTCCCTGAGAGACAGGGACTGAGAGACACCACTCAGTGTACAGATACCACCGTGAGAGAGAGGGACTGAGAGACACCAGTCAGTGTACAGATATCTCCCTGAGAGAGAGGGACTGAGAGACACCACTCAGTGTACAGATATCTCCCTGAGAGACAGGGACTGAGAGACACCAGTCAGAGTACAGATATCTCCCTGAGAGAGAGGGACTGAGAGACACCACTCACTGTACAGATATCTCCCTGAGAGACAGGGACTGAGAGACACCACTCATTGTACAGATATCTCCCTGAGAGAGAGGGACTGAGAGACACCACTCAGTGTACAGATATCTCCCTGAGAGACAGGGACTGAGAGACACCAGTCAGTGTACATATATCTCCCTGAGAGACAGGGACTGAGAGACATCACTCAGTGTACAGATACCTCCCTGAGACACAGGGACTGAGAGACAGCAGTCAGTGTACAGATATCTCCCTGAGAGAGAGGGACTGAGAGACACCACTCAGTGTTCAGATATCTCCCTGAGAGACAGGGACTGAGAGACACCAGTCAGTGTACAAATATCTCCCTGAGAGAGAGGGTCTGAGAGACACCACTCAGTGTACATAAAGCTCCCTGAGAAACAGGGACTGAGAGACACCAGTCAGTGTACAGATATCTCCCTGAGAGACACCACTCAGTGTACATAAAGCTCCCTGAGAGACAGGGACTGAGAGACACCAGTCAGTGTACAGATATCTCCCTGACAGACAGGGACTGAGAGACACCAGTCAGAGTACAGATCTCTCCCTGAGAGAGAGGGACTGAGAGACACCATTCAGTGTACAGATATCTCCCTGAGAGACAGGAACTGAGAGACACCACTCAGTGTACAGATATCTCCCTGAGAGAGAGGGACTGAGAGACACCACTCAGTGTACAGATATCTCCCTGAGAGACAAGGACTGAGAGACACCAGTCAGTGTACATATATCTCCCTGAGAGACAGGGACTGAGAGACATCACTCAGTGTTCAGATACCTCCCTGAGAGAGGGACTGAGAGACACCAGTCAGTGTACATATATCTCCCTGAGAGAGAGGGACTGAGAGACACCACTCAGTGTACAGATATCTCCCTGAGAGACAGGGACTGAGAGACACCAGTCAGTGTACAGATATCTCCCTGAGAGAGAGGGACTGTGAGACACCACTCAGTGTACAGATATCTCCCTGAGAGAGAGGGACTGAGAGACACCAGTCAGTGTACAGATATCTCCCTGAGAGGGAGGGACTGAGAGACACCACTCAGTGTACAGATTTCTCCCTGAGAGACAGGGACTGAGAGACACCAGTCAGTGTACAGATACCTCCCTGAGAGAGAGGGACTGAGAGACACCACTCAGTTTACAGATATCTCCCTGAGAGACAAGGACTGAGAGACACCAGTCAGTGTACATATATCTCCCTGAGAGACAGGGACTGAGAGACATCACTCAGTGTTCAGATACCTCCCTGAGAGAGGGACTGAGAGACACCAGTCAGTGTACATATATCTCCCTGAGAGACAGGGACTGAGAGACACCAGTCAGTGTACAGATATCTCCCTGAGTGAGAGCGACTGAGAGACACCACTCAGTGTACAGATATCTCCCTGAGAGAGAGGGACTGAGAGACACTAGTCAGCGTTCAGATATCTCCCTGAGAGAGAGGGACTGAGAGACACCAGTCAGTGTACAGATATCTCCCTGAGAGACAGGGACTGAGAGACACCACTCAGTGTATAGATATCTCCCTGAGAGACAGGGACTGAGAGACACCAGTCAGTGTACAGATATCTCCCTGAGAGAGAGGGACTGAGAGACACCACTCAGTGTACAGATATCTCCCTGAGAGACAGGGACTGAGAGACACCAGTCATTGTACAGATATCTCCCTGAGAGAGAGGGACTGTGAGACACCACTCAGTGTACAGATACCTCCCTGAGACACAGGGACTGAGAGACAGCAGTCAGTGTACAGATATCTCCCTGAGAGAGAGGGACTGAGATACACCACTCAGTGTTCAGATATCTCCCTAAGACACAGGGACTGAGAGACACCAGTCAGTGTACAAATATCTCCCTGAGAGAGAGGGACTGAGAGACACCACTCAGTGTACATAAAGCTCCCTGAGATACAGGGACTGAGAGACACCAGTCAGTGTACAGATATCTCCCTGAGAGACACCACTCAGTGTACATAAAGCTCCCTGAGAGACAGGGACTGAGAGACACCACTCAGTGTATAGATATCTCCCTGACATACAGGGACTGAGAGACACCAGACAGTGTACAGATATCTCCCTGAGAGACAGGGGCTGTGAGACACCACTCAGTGTACAGATATCTCCCTGAGAGAGAGGGACTGAGAGACACCAGTCAGTGTACAGATATCTCCCTGAGAGAGAGGGACTGAGAGACACCAGTCAGTGTACATATATCTCCCTGAGAGACAGGGACTGAGAGACACCACTCAGTGTACAGATATCTCCCTGAGAGAGAGGGACTGAGAGACACCACTCAGTGTACAGATATCTGCCTGAGAGACAGGGACTGAGTGACACCAGTCAGTGTACAGATATCTCCCTGAGAGAGAGGGACTGTGAGACACCACTCAGTGCACAGATATCTCCCTGAGAGAGAGGGGCTGAGAGACACCAGTCAGTGTACAGATATCTCCCTGAGAGAGAGGGACTGAGAGACAACACTCAGTGTACAGATATCTCCCTGAGAGACACCACTCAGTGTACATAAAGCTCCCTGAGAGACAGGGACTGAGAGACACCAGTCAGTGTACAGATATCTCCCTGAGAGACAGGGACTGAGAGACACCACTCAGTGTACAGATACCACCCTGAGAGAGAGGGACTGAGAGACACCAGTCAGTGTACAGATATCTCCCTGAGAGACAGGGACTGAGAGACACCACTCAGTGTACAGATATCTCCCTGAGAGACAGGGACTGAGAGACACCAGTCAGAGTACAGATATCTCCCTGAGAGAGAGGGACTGAGAGACACCACTCACTGTACAGATATCTCCCTGAGAGACAGGGACTGAGAGACACCACTCATTGTACAGATATCTCCCTGAGAGAGAGGGACTGAGAGACACCACTCAGTGTACAGATATCTCCCTGAGAGACAGGGACTGAGAGACACCAGTCAGTGTACATATATCTCCCTGAGAGACAGGGACTGAGAGACATCACTCAGTGTACAGATACCTCCCTGAGACACAGGGACTGAGAGACAGCAGTCAGTGTACAGATATCTCCATGAGAGAGAGGGACTGAGAGACACCACTCAGTGTTCAGATATCTCCCTGAGAGACAGGGACTGAGAGACACCAGTCAGTGTACAAATATCTCCCTGAGAGAGAGGGTCTGAGAGACACCACTCAGTGTACATAAAGCTCCCTGAGAAACAGGGACTGAGAGACACCAGTCAGTGTACAGATATCTCCCTGAGAGACACCACTCAGTGTACATAAAGCTCCCTGAGAGACAGGGACTGAGAGACACCACTCAGTGTATAGATATCTCCCTGACAGACAGGGACTGAGAGACACCAGACAGTGTACAGATATCTCCCTGAGAGACAGGGGATGTGAGACACCACTCAGTGTACAGATATCTCCCTGAGAGAGAGGGACTGAGAGACACCAGTCAGTGTCCAGATATCTCCCTGAGAGAGAGGGACTGAGAGACACCAGTCAGTGTACATATATCTCCCTGAGAGACAGGGACTGAGAGACACCACTCAGTGTACAGATATCTCCCTGAGAGAGAGGGACTGAGAGACACCACTCAGTGTACAGATATCTCCCTTAGAGAGAGGGGCTGAGAGACACCAGTTAGTGTACAGATATCTCCCTGAGAGAGAGGGACTGAGAGACACCACTCAGTGTACAGATATCTCCCTCAGAGACAGGGACTGAGAGACACCAGTCAGAGTACAGATATCTCCCTGAGAGAGAGGGACTGAGAGACACCACTCAGTGCACAGATATCTCCCTGAGAGAGAGGGGCTGAGAGACACCAGTCAGAGTACAGATATCTCCCTGAGAGAGAGGGACGGAGAGACAACACTCAGTGTACAGATATCTCCCTGAGAGACACCACTCAGTGTACATAAAGCTCCCTGAGAGACAGGGACTGAGAGACACCAGTCAGTGTACAGATATCTCCCTGAGAGACAGGGACTGAGAGACACCACTCAGTGTACAGATACCACCCTGAGAGAGAGGGACTGAGAGACACCAGTCAGTGTACAGATATCTCCCTGAGAGAGAGGGACTGAGAGACACCACTCAGTGTACAGATATCTCCCTGAGAGACAGGGACTGAGAGACACCAGTCAGAGTACAGATATCTCCCTGAGAGAGAGGGGCTGAGAGACACCACTCACTGTACAGATATCTCCCTGAGAGACAGGGACTGAGAGACACCACTCATTGTACAGATATCTCCCTGAGAGAGAGGGACTGAGAGACACCACTCAGTGTACAGATATCTCCCTGAGAGACAGGGACTGAGAGACACCAGTCAGTGTACATATATCTCCCTGAGTGACAGGGACTGAGAGACACCACTCAGTGTACAGATACCTCCCTGAGAGAGAGGGACTGAGAGACACCAGTCAGTGTACAGATATCTCCCTGAGAGAGAGGGACTGAGAGACACCACTCAGTGTACAGATATCTCCCTGAGAGACAGGGACTGAGAGACAGCAGTCAGTCTACAGATATCTCCCTGAGAGAGAGGGACTGTGAGACACCACTCAGTGTACAGATATCTCCCTGAGAGAGAGGGACTGAGAGACACCACTCAGTGTACAGATATCTCCCTGAGAGACAGGGACTGAGAGACACCACTCAGTGTACAGATATCTCCCTGAGAGACAGGGACTGAGAGACACCACTCAGTGTACAGATATCTCCCTGAGAGACAGGGACTGAGAGACACCAGTCAGTGTACAGATATATCCCTGAGAGAGAGGGACTGAGAGACACCACTCAGTGTACAGATATCTCCCTGAGAGAGAGGGACTGTGAGACACCACTCAGTGTACAGAAATCTCCCTGAGAGACAGGTACTGAGAGACACCAGTCAGTGTACAGATATCTCCCTGAGAGAGAGGGACTGAGAGACACCACTCAGTGTACAGATTTCTCCCTGAGAGACAGGGACTGAGAGACACCAGTCAGTGTACAGATATCTCCCTGAGAGACAGGGGCTGTGAGACACCACTCAGTGTACAGATATCTCCCTGAGAGACAGGGACTGAGACACCAGTCAGTGTACAGATATCTCCCTGAGAGAGAGGGACTGAGAGACACCACTCAGTGGACATAAAGCTCCCTGAGAGACAGGGACTGAGAGACACCAGTCAGTGTACACATATCTCCCTGAGAGACACCACTCAGTGTACATAAAGCTCCCTGAGAGACAGGGACTGAGAGACACCAGTCAGTGTACAGATATCTCCCTGAGAGAGAGGGACTGTGAGACACCACTCAGTGTATAGATATCTCCCTGACAGACAGGGACTGTGAGACACCACTCAGTGTACAGATATCTCCGTCAGAGAGAGGTACTGAGAGACACCACTCAGTGTACAGATATCTCCCTGAGAGAGAGGGACTGAGAGACACCAGTCAGTGTACAGATATCTCCCTGAGAGAGAGGGACTGAGAGACACCACTCAGTGTACAGATATCTCCCTGAGAGACAGGGACTGAGAGACACCAGTCAGAGTACAGATATCTCCCTGAGAGAGAGGGGCTGAGAGACACCACTCACTGTACAGATATCTCCCTGAGAGACAGGGACTGAGAGACACCACTCATTGTACAGATATCTCCCTGAGAGAGAGGGACTGAGAGACACCACTCAGTGTACAGATATCTCCCTGAGAGACAGGGACTGAGAGACACCAGTCAGTGTACATATATCTCCCTGAGTGACAGGGACTGAGAGACACCACTCAGTGTACAGATACCTCCCTGAGAGAGAGGGACTGAGAGACACCAGTCAGTGTACAGATATCTCCCTGAGAGAGAGGGACTGAGAGACACCACTCAGTGTACAGATATCTCCCTGAGAGACAGGGACTGAGAGACAGCAGTCAGTCTACAGATATCTCCCTGAGAGAGAGGGACTGTGAGACACCACTCAGTGTACAGATATCTCCCTGAGAGAGAGGGACTGAGAGACACCACTCAGTGTACAGATATCTCCCTGAGAGACAGGGACTGAGAGACACCACTCAGTGTACAGATATCTCCCTGAGAGACAGGGACTGAGAGACACCACTCAGTGTACAGATATCTCCCTGAGAGACAGGGACTGAGAGACACCAGTCAGTGTACAGATATATCCCTGAGAGAGAGGGACTGAGAGACACCACTCAGTGTACAGATATCTCCCTGAGAGAGAGGGACTGTGAGACACCACTCAGTGTACAGAAATCTCCCTGAGAGACAGGTACTGAGAGACACCAGTCAGTGTACAGATATCTCCCTGAGAGAGAGGGACTGAGAGACACCACTCAGTGTACAGAGATCTCCCTGAGAGACAGGGACTGAGAGACACCAGTCAGTGTACAGATATCTCCCTGAGAGACAGGGGCTGTGAGACACCACTCAGTGTACAGATATCTCCCTGAGAGACAGGGACTGAGACACCAGTCAGTGTACAGATATCTCCCTGAGAGAGAGGGACTGAGAGACACCACTCAGTGGACATAAAGCTCCCTGAGAGACAGGGACTGAGAGACACCAGTCAGTGTACACATATCTCCCTGAGAGACACCACTCAGTGTACATAAAGCTCCCTGAGAGACAGGGACTGAGAGACACCAGTCAGTGTACAGATATCTCCCTGAGAGAGAGGGACTGTGAGACACCACTCAGTGTATAGATATCTCCCTGACAGACAGGGACTGTGAGACACCACTCAGTGTACAGATATCTCCGTCAGAGAGAGGTACTGAGAGACACCACTCAGTGTACAGATATCTCCCTGAGAGAGAGTGACTGAGAGACACCAGTCAGTGTACAGATATCTCCCTGAGAGACAGGGACTGAGAGACACCAGTCAGTGTACAGATATCTCCGTGAGAGAGAGGTACTGAGAGACACCAGTCAGTGTACAGATATCTCCCTGAGAGACAGGGACTGAGAGACACCAGTCAGTGTACAGATATCTCCCTGAGAGAGAGGGACTGAGAGACACCACTCAGTGCACAGATATCTCCCTGAGAGAGAGGGACTGAGAGACACCAGTCAGTGTACATATATCTCCCTGAGAGACAGGGACTGAGAGACACCACTCAGTGTACAGATACCTCCCTGAGAGAGAGGGACTGATAGACACCAGTCAGTGTACATATATCTCCCTGAGAGACAGGGACTGAGAGACACCAGTCAGTGTACAGATATCTCCCTGAGAGAGAGGGACTGAGAGACACCACTCAGTGTACAGATATCTCCATGAGAGAGAGGGACTGAGAGACACCAGTCAGCGTACAGAGATCTCCCTGAGAGAGAGGGACTGAGAGACACCAGTCAGTGTACAGATATCTCTCTGAGAGAGAGGGACTGTGAGACACCACTCAGTGTACAGATATCTCCCTGAGAGACAGGGACTGAGAGACACCAGTCAGTGTACAGATATCTCCCTGAGAGAGAGGGACTGAGAGACACCACTCAGTGTACAGATATCTCCCTGAGAGACAGGGACTGAGAGACACCAGTCAGTGTACAGATATCTCCCTGAGAGAGAGGGACTGAGAGACACCACTCAGTGTACAGATTTCTCCCTGAGAGACAGGGACTGAGAGACACCAGTCAGTGTACAGATATCTCCCTGAGAGACAGGGGCTGTGAGACACCACTCAGTGTACAGATATCTCCCTGAGAGAGAGGGACTGAGAGACACCACTCAGTGCACAGATATCTCCCTGAGAGACAGGGACTGAGAGACACCAGTCAGTGTACAGATATCTCCCTGAGGGAGAGCGACTGAGAGACACCACTCAGTGTACAGATATCTCCCTGAGAGAGAGGGACTGAGAGACACTAGTCAGCGTTCAGATATCTCCCTGAGAGAGAGGGACTGAGAGACACCAGTCAGTGTACAGATATCTCCCTGAGAGACAGGGACTGAGAGACACCACTCAGTGTATAGATATCTCCCTGAGAGACAGGGACTGAGAGACACCAGTCAGTGTACAGATATCTCCCTGAGAGAGAGGGACTGAGAGACACCACTCAGTGTACAGATATCTCCCTGAGAGACAGGGACTGAGAGACACCAGTCATTGTACAGATGTCTCCCTGAGAGAGAGGGACTGTGAGACACCACTCAGTGTACAGATACCTCCCTGAGACACAGGGACTGAGAGACAGCAGTCAGTGTACAGATATCTCCCTGAGAGAGAGGGACTGAGAGACACCACTCAGTGTTCAGATATCTCCCTGAGAGACAGGGACTGAGAGACACCAGTCAGTGTACAAATATCTCCCTGAGAGAGAGGGACTGAGAGACACCACTCAGTGTACATAAAGCTCCCTGAGAGACAGGGACTGAGAGACACCAGTCAGTGTACAGATATCTCCCTGAGAGACACCACTCAGTGTACATAAAGCTCCCTGAGAGACAGGGACTGAGAGACACCAGACAGTGTACAGATATCTCCCTGAGAGACAGGGGCTGTGAGACACCACTCAGAGTACAGATATCTCCCTGAGAGAGAGGGACTGAGAGACACCAGTCAGTGTACAGATATCTCCCTGAGAGAGAGGGAAGGAGAGACAACACTCAGTGTACAGATATCTCCCTGAGAGACACCACTCAGTGTACATAAAGCTCCCTGAGAGACAGGGACTGAGAGACACCAGTCAATGTACAGATATCTCCCTGAGAGACAGGGACTGAGAGACACCACTCAGTGTACAGATACCACCCTGAGAGAGAGGGACTGAGAGACACCAGTCAGTGTACAGATATCTCCCTGAGAGAGAGGGACTGAGAGACACCACTCAGTGTACAGATATCTCCCTGAGAGACAGGGACTGAGAGACACCAGTCAGAGTACAGATATCTCCCTGAGAGAGAGGGGCTGAGAGACACCACTCACTGTACAGATATCTCCCTGAGAGACAGGGACTGAGAGACACCACTCATTGTACAGATATCTCCCTGAGAGAGAGGGACTGAGAGACACCACTCAGTGTACAGATATCTCCCTGAGAGACAGGGACTGAGAGACACCAGTCAGTGTACATATATCTCCCTGAGTGACAGGGACTGAGAGACACCACTCAGTGTACAGATACCTCCCTGAGAGAGAGGGACTGAGAGACACCAGTCAGTGTACAGATATCTCCCTGAGAGAGAGGGACTGAGAGACACCTCTCAGTGTACAGATATCTCCCTGAGAGACAGGGACTGAGAGACACCAGTCAGTCTACAGATATCTCCCTGAGAGAGAGGGACTGTGAGACACCACTCAGTGTACAGATATCTCCCTGAGAGAGAGGGACTGAGAGACACCACTCAGTGTACAGATATCTCCCTGAGAGACAGGGACTGAGAGACACCACTCAGTGAACAGATATCTCCCTGAGAGACAGGGACTGAGAGACACCAGTCAGTGTACAGATATATCCCTGAGAGAGAGGGACTGAGAGACACCACTCAGTGTACAGATATCTCCCTGAGAGAGAGGGACTGTGAGACACCACTCAGTGTACAGAAATCTCCCTGAGAGACAGGTACTGAGAGACACCAGTCAGTGTACAGATATCTCCCTGAGAGAGAGGGACTGAGAGACAACACTCAGTGTACAGATTTCTCCCTGAGAGACAGGGACTGAGAGACACCAGTCAGTGTACAGATATCTCCCTGAGAGACAGGGGCTGTGAGACACCACTCAGTGTACAGATATCTCCCTGAGAGACAGGGACTGAGACACCAGTCAGTGTACAGATATCTCCCTGAGAGAGAGGGACTGAGAGACACCACTCAGTGGACATAAAGCTCCCTGAGAGACAGGGACTGAGAGACACCAGTCAGTGTACACATATCTCCCTGAGAGACACCACTCAGTGTACATAAAGCTCCCTGAGAGACAGGGACTGAGAGACACCAGTCAGTGTACAGATATATCATTGAGAGAGAGGGTCTGTGAGACACCACTCAGTGTATAGATATCTCCCTGACAGACAGGGACTGTGAGACACCACTCAGTGTACAGATATCTCCGTCAGAGAGAGGTACTGAGAGACACCACTCAGTGTACAGATATCTCCCTGAGAGAGAGTGACTGAGAGACACCAGTCAGTGTACAGATATCTCCCTGAGAGACAGGGACTGAGAGACACCAGTCAGTGTACAGATATCTCCGTGAGAGAGAGGTACTGAGAGACACCACTCAGTGTACAGATATCTCCCTGAGAGACAGGGACTGAGAGACGCCAGTCAGTGTACAGATATCTCCCTGAGAGACAGGGACTGAGAGACACCAGTCAGTGTACAGATATCTCCCTGAGAGAGAGGGACTGAGAGACACCACTCAGTGCACAGATATCTCCCTGAGAGAGAGGGACTGAGAGACACCAGTCAGTGTACATATATCTCCCTGAGAGACAGGGACTGAGAGACACCACTCAGTGTACAGATACCTCCCTGAGAGAGAGGGACTGAGGGACACCAGTCAGTGTACATATATCTCCCTGAGAGACAGGGACTGAGAGACACCAGTCAGTGTACAGATATCTCCCTGAGAGAGAGGGACTGAGAGACACCACTCAGTGTACAGATATCTCCATGAGATAGAGGGACTGAGAGACACCAGTCAGCGTACAGATATCTCCCTGAGAGAGAGGGACTGAGAGACACCAGTCAGTGTACAGATATCTCCCTGAGAGAGAGGGACTGTGAGACACCACTCAGTGTACAGATATCTCCCTGAGAGACAGGGACTGAGAGACACCAGTCAGTGTACAGATATCTCCCGGAGAGAGAGGGACTGAGAGACACCACTCAGTGTACAGATATCTCCCTGAGAGACAGGGACTGAGAGACACCAGTCAGTGTACAGATATCTCCCTGAGAGAGAGGGACTGAGAGACACCACTCAGTGTACAGATTTCTCCCTGAGAGACAGGGACTGAGAGACACCAGTCAGTGTACAGATATCTCCCTGAGAGACAGGGGCTGTGAGACACCACTCAGTGTACAGATATCTCCCTGAGAGAGAGGGACTGAGAGACACCACTCAGTGGACAGATACCTCCCTGAGAGAGAGGGACTGAGAGACACCAGTCAGAGTACAGATATCTCCCTGAGAGAGAGGGACTGAGAGACACCACTCAGTGCACAGATATCTCCCTGAGAGACAGGGACTGAGAGACACCAGTCAGAGTACAGATATCTCCCTGAGAGAGAGGGACTGAGAGACACCATTCAGTGTACAGATATCTCCCTGAGAGACAGGAACTGAGAGACACCACTCAGTGTACAGATATCTCCCTGAGAGAGAGGGACTGAGAGACACCACTCAGTGTACAGATATCTCCCTGAGAGAAAAGGACTGAGAGACACCAGTCAGTGTACATATATCTCCCTGAGAGACAGGGTCTGAGAGACATCACTCAGTGTTCAGATACCTCCCTGAGAGAGGGACTGAGAGACACCAGTCAGTGTACATATATCTCCCTGAGAGACAGGGACTGAGAGACACCACTCAGTGTACAGATACCTCCCTGAGAGAGAGGGACTGAGAGACACCAGTCAGTGTACATATATCTCCCTGAGAGACAGGGACTGAGAGACACCAGTCAGTGTACAGATATCTCCCTGAGAGAGAGGGACTGAGAGACACCACTCAGTGTACAGATATCTCCATGAGATAGAGGGACTGAGAGACACCAGTCAGCGTACAGATATCTCCCTGAGAGAGAGGGACTGAGAGACACCAGTCAGTGTACAGATATCTCCCTGAGAGAGAGGGACTGTGAGACACCACTCAGTGTACAGATATCTCCCTGAGAGACAGGGACTGAGAGACACCAGTCAGTGTACAGATATCTCCCTGAGAGAGAGGGACTGAGAGACACCACTCAGTGTACAGATATCTCCCTGAGAGACAGGGACTGTGAGACACCAGTCAGTGTACAGATATCTCCCTGAGAGAGAGGGACTGAGAGACACCACTCAGTGTACAGATTTCTCCCTGAGAGACAGGGACTGAGAGACACCAGTCAGTGTACAGATATCTCCCTGAGAGACAGGGGCTGTGAGACACCACTCAGTGTACAGATATCTCCCTGAGAGAGAGGGACTGAGAGACACCACTCAGTGGACAGATACCTCCCTGAGAGAGAGGGACTGAGAGTCACCAGTCAGAGTACAGATATCTCCCTGAGAGAGAGGGACTGAGAGACACCACTCAGTGCACAGATATCTCCCTGAGAGACAGGGACTGAGAGACACCAGTCAGAGTACAGATATCTCCCTGAGAGAGAGGGACTGAGAGACACCATTCAGTGTACAGATATCTCCCTGAGAGACAGGAACTGAGAGACACCACTCAGTGTACAGATATCTCCCTGAGAGAGAGGGACTGAGAGACACCACTCAGTGTACAGATATCTCCCTGAGAGAAAAGGACTGAGAGACACCAGTCAGTGTACATATATCTCCCTGAGAGACAGGGTCTGAGAGACATCACTCAGTGTTCAGATACCTCCCTGAGAGAGGGACTGAGAGACACCAGTCAGTGTACATATATCTCCCTGAGAGACAGGGACTGAGAGACACCAGTCAGTGTACAGATATCTCCCTGAGAGAGAGCGACTGAGAGACACCACTCAGTGTACTGATATCTCCCTGAGAGAGAGGGACTGAGAGACACTAGTCAGCGTTCAGATATCTCCCTGAGAGAGAGGGACTGAGAGACACCAGTCAGTGTACAGATATCTCCCTGAGAGACAGGGACTGAGAGACACCACTCAGTGTATAGATATCTCCCTGAGAGACAGGGACTGAGAGACACCAGTCAGTGTACAGATATATCCCTGAGAGAGAGGGACTGAGAGACACCACTCAGTGTACAGATATCTCCCTGAGAGACAGGGACTGAGAGACACCAGTCATTGTACAGATGTCTCCCTGTGAGAGAGGGACTGTGAGACACCACTCAGTGTACAGATACCTCCCTGAGACACAGGGACTGAGAGACATCAGTCAGTGTACAGATATCTCCCTGAGAGAGAGGGACTGAGAGACACCACTCAGTGTTCAGATATCTCCCTGAGAGACAGGGACTGAGAGACACCAGTCAGTGTACAAATATCTCCCTGAGAGAGAGGGACTGAGAGACACCACTCAGTGTTCAGATATCTCCCTGAGAGACAGGGACTGAGAGACACCAGTCAGTGTACAGATACCTCCCTGAGAGAGAGGGACTGAGAGACACCAGTCAGTGTACAGATATCTCCCTGAGAGAGAGGGACTGAGAGACACCTCTCAGTGTACAGATATCTCCCTGAGAGACAGGGACTGAGAGACACCAGTCAGTCTACAGATATCTCCCTGAGAGAGAGGGACTGTGAGACACCACTCAGTGTACAGATATCTCCCTGAGAGAGAGGGACTGAGAGACACCACTCAGTGTACAGATATCTCCCTGAGAGACAGGGACTGAGAGACACCACTCAGTGTACAGATATCTCCCTGAGAGACAGGGACTGAGAGACACCAGTCAGTGTACAGATATATCCCTGAGAGAGAGGGACTGAGAGACACCACTCAGTGTACAGATATCTCCCTGAGAGAGAGGGACTGTGAGACACCACTCAGTGTACAGAAATCTCCCTGAGAGACAGGTACTGAGAGACACCAGTCAGTGTACAGATATCTCCCTGAGAGAGAGGGACTGAGAGACAACACTCAGTGTACAGATTTCTCCCTGAGAGACAGGGACTGAGAGACACCAGTCAGTGTACAGATATCTCCCTGAGAGACAGGGGCTGTGAGACACCACTCAGTGTACAGATATCTCCCTGAGAGACAGGGACTGAGACACCAGTCAGTGTACAGATATCTCCCTGAGAGAGAGGGACTGAGAGACACCACTCAGTGGACATAAAGCTCCCTGAGAGACAGGGACTGAGAGACACCAGTCAGTGTACACATATCTCCCTGAGAGACACCACTCAGTGTACATAAAGCTCCCTGAGAGACAGGGACTGAGAGACACCAGTCAGTGTACAGATATCTCCCTGAGAGAGAGGGACTGTGAGACACCACTCAGTGTATAGATATCTCCCTGACAGACAGGGACTGTGAGACACCAGTCAGTGTACAGATATCTCCCTGAGAGAGAGGGACTGAGAGACACCACTCAGTGTACAGATTTCTCCCTGAGAGACAGGGACTGAGAGACACCAGTCAGTGTACAGATATCTCCCTGAGAGACAGGGGCTGTGAGACACCACTCTGTGTACAGATATCTCCCTGAGAGAGAGGGACTGAGAGACACCACTCAGTGGACAGATACCTCCCTGAGAGAGAGGGACTGAGAGACACCAGTCAGAGTACAGATATCTCCCTGAGAGAGAGGGACTGAGAGACACCACTCAGTGCACAGATATCTCCCTGAGAGACAGGGACTGAGAGACACCAGTCAGAGTACAGATATCTCCCTGAGAGAGAGGGACTGAGAGACACCATTCAGTGTACAGATATCTCCCTGAGAGACAGGAACTGAGAGACACCACTCAGTGTACAGATATCTCCCTGAGAGAGAGGGACTGAGAGACACCACTCAGTGTACAGATATCTCCCTGAGAGAAAAGGACTGAGAGACACCAGTCAGTGTACATATATCTCCCTGAGAGACAGGGACTGAGAGACACCAGTCAGTGTACAGATATCTCCCTGAGAGAGAGCGACTGAGAGACACCACTCAGTGTACTGATATCTCCCTGAGAGAGAGGGACAGAGAGACACTAGTCAGCGTTCAGATATCTCCCTGAGAGAGAGGGACTGAGAGACACCAGTCAGTGTACAGATATCTCCCTGAGAGACAGGGACTGAGAGACACCACTCAGTGTATAGATATCTCCATGAGAGACAGGGACTGAGAGACACCAGTCAGTGTACAGATATATCCCTGAGAGAGAGGGACTGAGAGACACCACTCAGTGTACAGATATCTCCCTGAGAGACAGGGACTGAGAGACACCAGTCATTGTACAGATGTCTCCCTGTGAGAGAGGGACTGTGAGACACCACTCAGTGTACAGATACCTCCCTGAGACACAGGGACTGAGAGACATCAGTCAGTGTACAGATATCTCCCTGAGAGAGAGGGACTGAGAGACACCACTCAGTGTTCAGATATCTCCCTGAGAGACAGGGACTGAGAGACACCAGTCAGTGTACAAATATCTCCCTGAGAGAGAGGGACTGAGAGACACCACTCAGTGTACATAAAGCTCCCTGAGAGACAGGGACTGAGAGACACCAGTCAGTGTACAGATATCTCCCTGAGAGACACCACTCAGTGTACATAAAGCTCCCTGAGAGACAGGGACTGAGAGACACCACTCAGTGTATAGATATCTCCCTGACAGACAGGGACTGAGAGACAGCAGACAGTGTACAGATATCTCCCTGAGAGACAGGGGCTGTGAGACACCACTCAGTGTACAGATATCTCCCTGAGAGAGAGGGACTGAGAGACACCAGTCAGTGTCCAGATATCTCCCTGAGAGAGAGGGACTGAGAGACACCAGTCAGTGTACATATATCTCCCTGAGAGACAGGGACTGAGAGACACCACTCAGTGTACAGATATCTCCCTGAGAGAGAGGGACTGAGAGACACCACTCAGTGTACAGATATCTCCCTGAGAGACAGGGACTGAGAGACACCAGTCAGTGTACAGATATCTCCCTGAGAGAGAGGGACTGAGAGACACCACTCAGTGTACAGATTTCTCCCTGAGAGACAGGGACTGAGAGACACCAGTCAGTGTACAGATATCTCCCTGAGAGACAGGGGCTGTGAGACACCACTCAGTGTACAGATATCTCCCTGAGAGAGAGGGACTGAGAGACACCACTCAGTGCACAGATATCTCCCTGAGAGACAGGGACTGAGAGACACCAGTCAGTGTACAGATATCTCCCTGAGGGAGAGCGACTGAGAGACACCACTCAGTGTACAGATATCTCCCTGAGAGAGAGGGACTGAGAGACACTAGTCAGCGTTCAGATATCTCCCTGAGAGAGAGGGACTGAGAGACACCAGTCAGTGTACAGATATCTCCCTGAGAGACAGGGACTGAGAGACACCACTCAGTGTATAGATATCTCCCTGAGAGACAGGGACTGAGAGACACCAGTCAGTGTACAGATATCTCCCTGAGAGAGAGGGACTGAGAGACACCACTCAGTGTACAGATATCTCCCTGAGAGACAGGGACTGAGAGACACCAGTCATTGTACAGATGTCTCCCTGAGAGAGAGGGACTGTGAGACACCACTCAGTGTACAGATACCTCCCTGAGACACAGGGACTGAGAGACAGCAGTCAGTGTACAGATATCTCCCTGAGAGAGAGGGACTGAGAGACACCACTCAGTGTTCAGATATCTCCCTGAGAGACAGGGACTGAGAGACACCAGTCAGTGTACAAATATCTCCCTGAGAGAGAGGGACTGAGAGACACCACTCAGTGTACATAAAGCTCCCTGAGAGACAGGGACTGAGAGACACCAGTCAGTGTACAGATATCTCCCTGAGAGACACCACTCAGTGTACATAAAGCTCCCAGAGAGACAGGGACTGAGAGACACCAGACAGTGTACAGATATCTCCCTGAGAGACAGGGGCTGTGAGACACCACTCAGAGTACAGATATCTCCCTGAGAGAGAGGGACTGAGAGACACCAGTCAGTGTACAGATATCTCCCTGAGAGAGAGGGACGGAGAGACAACACTCAGTGTACAGATATCTCCCTGAGAGACACCACTCAGTGTACATAAAGCTCCCTGAGAGACAGGGACTGAGAGACACCAGTCAATGTACAGATATCTCCCTGAGAGACAGGGACTGAGAGACACCACTCAGTGTACAGATACCACCCTGAGAGAGAGGGACTGAGAGACACCAGTCAGTGTACAGATATCTCCCTGAGAGAGAGGGACTGAGAGACACCACTCAGTGTACAGATATCTCCCTGAGAGACAGGGACTGAGAGACACCAGTCAGAGTACAGATATCTCCCTGAGAGAGAGGGGCTGAGAGACACCACTCACTGTACAGATATCTCCCTGAGAGACAGGGACTGAGAGACACCACTCATTGTACAGATATCTCCCTGAGAGAGAGGGACTGAGAGACACCACTCAGTGTACAGATATCTCCCTGAGAGACAGGGACTGAGAGACACCAGTCAGTGTACATATATCTCCCTGAGTGACAGGGACTGAGAGACACCACTCAGTGTACAGATACCTCCCTGAGAGAGAGGGACTGAGAGACACCAGTCAGTGTACAGATATCTCCCTGAGAGAGAGGGACTGAGAGACACCTCTCAGTGTACAGATATCTCCCTGAGAGACAGGGACTGAGAGACACCAGTCAGTCTACAGATATCTCCCTGAGAGAGAGGGACTGTGAGACACCACTCAGTGTACAGATATCTCCCTGAGAGAGAGGGACTGAGAGACACCACTCAGTGTACAGATATCTCCCTGAGAGACAGGGACTGAGAGACACCACTCAGTGAACAGATATCTCCCTGAGAGACAGGGACTGAGAGACACCAGTCAGTGTACAGATATATCCCTGAGAGAGAGGGACTGAGAGACACCACTCAGTGTACAGATATCTCCCTGAGAGAGAGGGACTGTGAGACACCACTCAGTGTACAGAAATCTCCCTGAGAGACAGGTACTGAGAGACACCAGTCAGTGTACAGATATCTCCCTGAGAGAGAGGGACTGAGAGACAACACTCAGTGTACAGATTTCTCCCTGAGAGACAGGGACTGAGAGACACCAGTCAGTGTACAGATATCTCCCTGAGAGACAGGGGCTGTGAGACACCACTCAGTGTACAGATATCTCCCTGAGAGACAGGGACTGAGACACCAGTCAGTGTACAGATATCTCCCTGAGAGAGAGGGACTGAGAGACACCACTCAGTGGACATAAAGCTCCCTGAGAGACAGGGACTGAGAGACACCAGTCAGTGTACACATATCTCCCTGAGAGACACCACTCAGTGTACATAAAGCTCCCTGAGAGACAGGGACTGAGAGACACCAGTCAGTGTACAGATATCTCCCTGAGAGAGAGGGTCTGTGAGACACCACTCAGTGTATAGATATCTCCCTGACAGACAGGGACTGTGAGACACCACTCAGTGTACAGATATCTCCGTCAGAGAGAGGTACTGAGAGACACCACTCAGTGTACAGATATCTCCCTGAGAGAGAGTGACTGAGAGACACCAGTCAGTGTACAGATATCTCCCTGAGAGACAGGGACTGAGAGACACCAGTCAGTGTACAGATATCTCCGTGAGAGAGAGGTACTGAGAGACACCACTCAGTGTACAGATATCTCCCTGAGAGACAGGGACTGAGAGACGCCAGTCAGTGTACAGATATCTCCCTGAGAGACAGGGACTGAGAGACACCAGTCAGTGTACAGATATCTCCCTGAGAGAGAGGGACTGAGAGACACCACTCAGTGCACAGATATCTCCCTGAGAGAGAGGGACTGAGAGACACCAGTCAGTGTACATATATCTCCCTGAGAGACAGGGACTGAGAGACACCACTCAGTGTACAGATACCTCCCTGAGAGAGAGGGACTGAGGGACACCAGTCAGTGTACATATATCTCCCTGAGAGACAGGGACTGAGAGACACCAGTCAGTGTACAGATATCTCCCTGAGAGAGAGGGACTGAGAGACACCACTCAGTGTACAGATATCTCCATGAGATAGAGGGACTGAGAGACACCAGTCAGCGTACAGATATCTCCCTGAGAGAGAGGGACTGAGAGACACCAGTCAGTGTACAGATATCTCCCTGAGAGAGAGGGACTGTGAGACACCACTCAGTGTACAGATATCTCCCTGAGAGACAGGGACTGAGAGACACCAGTCAGTGTACAGATATCTCCCTGAGAGAGAGGGACTGAGAGACACCACTCAGTGTACAGATTTCTCCCTGAGAGACAGGGACTGAGAGACACCAGTCAGTGTACAGATATCTCCCTGAGAGACAGGGGCTGTGAGACACCACTCAGTGTACAGATATCTCCCTGAGAGAGAGGGACTGAGAGACACCACTCAGTGGACAGATACCTCCCTGAGAGAGAGGGACTGAGAGACACCAGTCAGAGTACAGATATCTCCCTGAGAGAGAGGGACTGAGAGACACCACTCAGTGCACAGATATCTCCCTGAGAGACAGGGACTGAGAGACACCAGTCAGAGTACAGATATCTCCCTGAGAGAGAGGGACTGAGAGACACCATTCAGTGTACAGATATCTCCCTGAGAGACAGGAACTGAGAGACACCACTCAGTGTACAGATATCTCCCTGAGAGAGAGGGACTGAGAGACACCACTCAGTGTACAGATATCTCCCTGAGAGAAAAGGACTGAGAGACACCAGTCAGTGTACATATATCTCCCTGAGAGACAGGGTCTGAGAGACATCACTCAGTGTTCAGATACCTCCCTGAGAGAGGGACTGAGAGACACCAGTCAGTGTACATATATCTCCCTGAGAGACAGGGACTGAGAGACACCACTCAGTGTACAGATACCTCCCTGAGAGAGAGGGACTGAGAGACACCAGTCAGTGTACATATATCTCCCTGAGAGACAGGGACTGAGAGACACCAGTCAGTGTACAGATATCTCCCTGAGAGAGAGGGACTGAGAGACACCACTCAGTGTACAGATATCTCCATGAGATAGAGGGACTGAGAGACACCAGTCAGCGTACAGATATCTCCCTGAGAGAGAGGGACTGAGAGACACCAGTCAGTGTACAGATATCTCCCTGAGAGAGAGGGACTGTGAGACACCACTCAGTGTACAGATATCTCCCTGAGAGACAGGGACTGAGAGACACCAGTCAGTGTACAGATATCTCCCTGAGAGAGAGGGACTGAGAGACACCACTCAGTGTACAGATTTCTCCCTGAGAGACAGGGACTGAGAGACACAAGTCAGTGTACAGATATCTCCCTGAGAGACAGGGGCTGTGAGACACCACTCAGTGTACAGATATCTCCCTGAGAGAGAGGGACTGAGAGACACCACTCAGTGGACAGATACCTCCCTGAGAGAGAGGGACTGAGAGTCACCAGTCAGAGTACAGATATCTCCCTGAGAGAGAGGGACTGAGAGACACCACTCAGTGCACAGATATCTCCCTGAGAGACAGGGACTGAGAGACACCAGTCAGAGTACAGATATCTCCCTGAGAGAGAGGGACTGAGAGACACCATTCAGTGTACAGATATCTCCCTGAGAGACAGGAACTGAGAGACACCACTCAGTGTACAGATATCTCCCTGAGAGAGAGGGACTGAGAGACACCACTCAGTGTACAGATATCTCCCTGAGAGAAAAGGACTGAGAGACACCAGTCAGTGTACATATATCTCCCTGAGAGACAGGGTCTGAGAGACATCACTCAGTGTTCAGATACCTCCCTGAGAGAGGGACTGAGAGACACCAGTCAGTGTACAGATATCTCCCTGAGAGAGAGCGACTGAGAGACACCACTCAGCGTACTGATATCTCCCTGAGAGAGAGGGACTGAGAGACACTAGTCAGCGTTCAGATATCTCCCTGAGAGAGAGGGACTGAGAGACACCAGTCAGTGTACAGATATCTCCCTGAGAGACAGGGACTGAGAGACACCACTCAGTGTATAGATATCTCCCTGAGAGACAGGGACTGAGAGACACCAGTCAGTGTACAGATATATCCCTGAGAGAGAGGGACTGAGAGACACCACTCAGTGTACAGATATCTCCCTGAGAGACAGGGACTGAGAGACACCAGTCATTGTACAGATGTCTCCCTGTGAGAGAGGGACTGTGAGACACCACTCAGTGTACAGATACCTCCCTGAGACACAGGGACTGAGAGACATCAGTCAGTGTACAGATATCTCCCTGAGAGAGAGGGACTGAGAGACACCACTCAGTGTTCAGATATCTCCCTGAGAGACAGGGACTGAGAGACACCAGTCAGTGTACAAATATCTCCCTGAGAGAGAGGGACTGAGAGACACCACTCAGTGTTCAGATATCTCCCTGAGAGACAGGGACTGAGAGACACCAGTCAGTGTACAGATACCTCCCTGAGAGAGAGGGACTGAGAGACACCAGTCAGTGTACAGATATCTCCCTGAGAGAGAGGGACTGAGAGACACCTCTCAGTGTACAGATATCTCCCTGAGAGACAGGGACTGAGAGACACCAGTCAGTCTACAGATATCTCCCTGAGAGAGAGGGACTGTGAGACACCACTCAGTGTACAGATATCTCCCTGAGAGAGAGGGACTGAGAGACACCACTCAGTGTACAGATATCTCCCTGAGAGACAGGGACTGAGAGACACCACTCAGTGTACAGATATCTCCCTGAGAGACAGGGACTGAGAGACACCAGTCAGTGTACAGATATATCCCTGAGAGAGAGGGACTGAGAGACACCACTCAGTGTACAGATATCTCCCTGAGAGAGAGGGACTGTGAGACACCACTCAGTGTACAGAAATCTCCCTGAGAGACAGGTACTGAGAGACACCAGTCAGTGTACAGATATCTCCCTGAGAGAGAGGGACTGAGAGACAACACTCAGTGTACAGATTTCTCCCTGAGAGACAGGGACTGAGAGACACCAGTCAGTGTACAGATATCTCCCTGAGAGACAGGGGCTGTGAGACACCACTCAGTGTACAGATATCTCCCTGAGAGACAGGGACTGAGACACCAGTCAGTGTACAGATATCTCCCTGAGAGAGAGGGACTGAGAGACACCACTCAGTGGACATAAAGCTCCCTGAGAGACAGGGACTGAGAGACACCAGTCAGTGTACACATATCTCCCTGAGAGACACCACTCAGTGTACATAAAGCTCCCTGAGAGACAGGGACTGAGAGACACCAGTCAGTGTACAGATATCTCCCTGAGAGAGAGGGACTGTGAGACACCACTCAGTGTATAGATATCTCCCTGACAGACAGGGACTGTGAGACACCAGTCAGTGTACAGATATCTCCCTGAGAGAGAGGGACTGAGAGACACCACTCAGTGTACAGATTTCTCCCTGAGAGACAGGGACTGAGAGACACCAGTCAGTGTACAGATATCTCCCTGAGAGACAGGGGCTGTGAGACACCACTCTGTGTACAGATATCTCCCTGAGAGAGAGGGACTGAGAGACACCACTCAGTGGACAGATACCTCCCTGAGAGAGAGGGACTGAGAGACACCAGTCAGAGTACAGATATCTCCCTGAGAGAGAGGGACTGAGAGACACCACTCAGTGCACAGATATCTCCCTGAGAGACAGGGACTGAGAGACACCAGTCAGAGTACAGATATCTCCCTGAGAGAGAGGGACTGAGAGACACCATTCAGTGTACAGATATCTCCCTGAGAGACAGGAACTGAGAGACACCACTCAGTGTACAGATATCTCCCTGAGAGAGAGGGACTGAGAGACACCACTCAGTGTACAGATATCTCCCTGAGAGAAAAGGACTGAGAGACACCAGTCAGTGTACATATATCTCCCTGAGAGACAGGGACTGAGAGACACCAGTCAGTGTACAGATATCTCCCTGAGAGAGAGCGACTGAGAGACACCACTCAGTGTACTGATATCTCCCTGAGAGAGAGGGACTGAGAGACACTAGTCAGCGTTCAGATATCTCCCTGAGAGAGAGGGACTGAGAGACACCAGTCAGTGTACAGATATCTCCCTGAGAGACAGGGACTGAGAGACACCACTCAGTGTATAGATATCTCCATGAGAGACAGGGACTGAGAGACACCAGTCAGTGTACAGATATATCCCTGAGAGAGAGGGACTGAGAGACACCACTCAGTGTACAGATATCTCCCTGAGAGACAGGGACTGAGAGACACCAGTCATTGTACAGATGTCTCCCTGTGAGAGAGGGACTGTGAGACACCACTCAGTGTACAGATACCTCCCTGAGACACAGGGACTGAGAGACATCAGTCAGTGTACAGATATCTCCCTGAGAGAGAGGGACTGAGAGACACCACTCAGTGTTCAGATATCTCCCTGAGAGACAGGGACTGAGAGACACCAGTCAGTGTACAAATATCTCCCTGAGAGAGAGGGACTGAGAGACACCACTCAGTGTACATAAAGCTCCCTGAGAGACAGGGACTGAGAGACACCAGTCAGTGTACAGATATCTCCCTGAGAGACACCACTCAGTGTACATAAAGCTCCCTGAGAGACAGGGACTGAGAGACACCACTCAGTGTATAGATATCTCCCTGACAGACAGGGACTGAGAGACAGCAGACAGTGTACAGATATCTCCCTGAGAGACAGGGGCTGTGAGACACCACTCAGTGTACAGATATCTCCCTGAGAGAGAGGGACTGAGAGACACCAGTCAGTGTCCAGATATCTCCCTGAGAGAGAGGGACTGAGAGACACCAGTCAGTGTACATATATCTCCCTGAGAGACAGGGACTGAGAGACACCACTCAGTGTACAGATATCTCCCTGAGAGAGAGGGACAGAGAGACACCACTCAGTGTACAGATATCTCCCTGAGAGAGAGGGACTGAGAGACACCAGTCAGTGTACATATATCTCCCTGAGAGAGAGGGACTGAGAGACACCACTCAGTGTTCAGATATCTCCCTCAGAGACAGGGACTGAGAGACACCAGTCAGAGTACAGATATCTCCCTGAGAGAGAGGGACTGAGAGACACCACTCAGTGTACAGATATCTCCCTGAGAGACAGGGACTGAGTGACACCAGTCAGTGTACAGATATCTCCCTGAGATAGAGCGACTGTGAGACACCACTCAGTGCACAGATATCTCCCTGAGAGAGAGGGGCTGAGAGACACCAGTCAGTGTACAGATATCTCCCTGAGAGAGAGGGAATGAGAGACAACACTCAGTGTACAGATATCTCCCTGAGAGACACCACTCAGTGTAAATAAAGCTCCCTGAGAGACAGGGACTGAGAGACACCACTCAGTGTATAGATATCTCCCTGACAGACAGGGACTGAGAGACAGCAGACAGTGTACAGATATCTCCCTGAGAGACAGGGGCTGTGAGACACCACTCAGTGTACAGATATCTCCCTGAGAGAGAGGGACTGAGAGACACCAGTCAGTGTCCAGATATCTCCCTGAGAGAGAGGGACTGAGAGACACCAGTCAGTGTACATATATCTCCCTGAGAGACAGGGACTGAGAGACACCACTCAGTGTACAGATATCTCCCTGAGAGAGAGGGACAGAGAGACACCACTCAGTGTACAGATATCTCCCTGAGAGAGAGGGACTGAGAGACACCAGTCAGTGTACATATATCTCCCTGAGAGAGAGGGACTGAGAGACACCACTCAGTGTTCAGATATCTCCCTCAGAGACAGGGACTGAGAGACACCAGTCAGAGTACAGATATCTCCCTGAGAGAGAGGGACTGAGAGACACCACTCAGTGTACAGATATCTCCCTGAGAGACAGGGACTGAGTGACACCAGTCAGTGTACAGATATCTCCCTGAGATAGAGCGACTGTGAGACACCACTCAGTGCACAGATATCTCCCTGAGAGAGAGGGGCTGAGAGACACCAGTCAGTGTACAGATATCTCCCTGAGAGAGAGGGACTGAGAGACAACACTCAGTGTACAGATATCTCCCTGAGAGACACCACTCAGTGTAAATAAAGCTCCCTGAGAGACAGGGACTGAGAGACACCAGTCAGTGTACAGATATCTCCCTGAGAGAGAGGGACTGAGAGACACCAATCAGTGTACAGATTTCTCCCTGAGAGACAGGGACTGAGAGACACCAGTCTGTGTACAGATATCTCCCTGAGAGACAGGGGCTGTGAGACACCACTCAGTGTACAGATATCTCCCTGAGAGAGAGGGACTGAGAGACACCACTCAGTGGACAGATACCTCCCTGAGAGAGAGGGACTGAGAGACACCAGTCAGTGTACAGATATCTCCCTGAGAGAGAGGGACTGAGAGACACCACTCAGTGCACAGATATCTCCCTGACAGACAGGGACTGAGAGACACCAGTCAGAGTACAGATATCTCCCTGAGAGAGAGGGACTGAGAGACACCACTCAGTGTACAGATATCTCCCTGAGAGAGAGGGACTGACAGACACTAGTCAGCGTTCAGATATCTCCCTGAGAGAGAGGGACTGAGAGACACCAGTCAGTGTACAGATATCTCCCTGAGAGACAGGGACTGAGAGACACCACTCAGTGTATAGATATCTCCCTGAGAGACAGGGACTGAGAGACACCAGTCAGTGTACAGATATCTCCCTGAGAGAGAGGGACTGAGAGACACCACTCAGTGTACAGATATCTCCCTGAGAGACAGGGACTGAGAGACACCAGTCATTGTACAGATGTCTCCCTGAGAGAGAGGGACTGTGAGACACCACTCAGTGTACAGATACCTCCCTGAGACACAGGGACTGAGAGACAGCAGTCAGTGTACAGATATCTCCCTGAGAGAGAGGGACTGAGAGACACCACTCAGTGTTCAGATATCTCCCTGAGAGACAGGGACTGAGAGACACCAGTCAGTGTACAAATATCTCCCTGAGAGAGAGGGACTGAGAGACACCACTCAGTGTACATAAAGCTCTCTGAGAGACAGGGACTGAGAGACACCAGTCAGTGTACAGATATCTCCCTGAGAGACACCACTCAGTGTACATAAAGCTCCCTGAGAGACAGGGACTGAGAGACACCACTCAGTGTATAGATATCTCCCTGACAGACAGGGACTGAGAGACACCAGACAGTGTACAGATATCTCCCTGAGAGACAGGGGCTGTGAGACACCACTCAGTGTACAGATATCTCCCTGAGAGAGAGGGACTGAGAGACACCAGTCAGTGTCCAGATATCTCCCTGAGAGAGAGGGACTGAGAGACACCAGTCAGTGTACATATATCTCCCTGAGAGACAGGGACTGAGAGACACCACTCAGTGTACAGATATCTCCCTGAGAGAGAGGGACTGAGAGACACCACTCAGTGTACAGATATCTCCCTGAGAGAGAGGGACTGAGAGACACCAGTCAGTGTACAGATATCTCCCTGAGAGAGAGGGACTGAGAGACACCACTCAGTGTACAGATATCTCCCTCAGAGACAGGGACTGAGAGACACCAGTCAGAGTACAGATATCTCCCTGAGAGAGAGGGACTGAGAGACACCACTCAGTGTACCTATATCTCCCTGAGAGACAGGGACTGAGTGACACCAGTCAGTGTACAGATATCTCCCTGAGAGAGAGGGACTGTGAGACACCACTCAGTGCACAGATATCTCCCTGAGAGAGAGGGGCTGAGAGACACCAGTCAGTGTACAGATATCTCCCTGAGAGAGAGGGACTGAGAGACAACACTCAGTGTACAGATATCTCCCTGAGAGACACCACACAGTGTACATAAAGCTCCCTGAGAGACAGGGACTGAGAGACACCAGTCAGTGTACAGATATCTCCCTGAGAGACAGGGACTGAGAGACACCACTCAGTGTACAGATACCACCCTGAGAGAGAGGGACTGAGAGAAACCAGTCAGTGTACAGATATCTCCCTGAGAGAGAGAGACTGAGAGACACCACTCAGTGTACAGATATCTCCCTGAGAGACAGGGACTGAGAGACCCCAGTCAGTGCACAGATATCTCCCTGAGAGAGAGGGACTGTGAGACACCACTCAGTGTATAGATATCTCCCTGACAGACAGGGACTGTGAGACACCACTCAGTGTACAGATATCTCCGTCAGAGAGAGGTACTGAGAGACACCACTCAGTGTACAGATATCTCCCTGAGAGAGAGTGACTGAGAGACACCAGTCAGTGTACAGATATCTCCCTGAGAGACAGGGACTGAGAGACACCACTCAGTGTACAGATATCTCCGTGAGAGAGAGGTACTGAGAGACACCACTCAGTGTACAGATATCTCCCTGAGAGACAGGGACTGAGAGACACCAGTCAGTGTGCAGATATCTCCCTGAGAGACAGGGACTGAGAGACACCAGTCAGTGTACAGATATCTCCCTGAGAGAGAGGGACTGAGAGACACCACTCAGTGCACAGATATCTCCCTGAGAGAGAGGGACTGAGAGACACCAGTGATTGTACATATATCTCCCTGAGAGACAGGGACTGAGAGACACCACTCAGTGTACAGATACCTCCCTGAGAGTGAGGGACTGAGAGACACCAGTCAGTGTACATATATCTCCCTGAGAGACAGGGACTGAGAGACACCAGTCAGTGTACAGATATCTCCCTGAGAGAGAGGGACTGAGAGACACCACTCAGTGTACAGATATCTCCATGAGAGAGAGGGACTGAGAGACACCAGTCAGCGTACAGATATCTCCCTGAGAGAGAGGGACTGAGAGACACCAGTCAGTGTACAGATATCTCCCTGAGAGAGAGGGACTGTGAGACACCACTCAGTGTACAGATATCTCCCTGAGAGACAGGGACTGAGAGACACCAGTCAGTGTACAGATATCTCCCTGAGAGAGAGGGACTGAGAGACACCACTCAGTGTACAGATATCTCCCTGAGAGACAGGGACTGAGAGACACCAGTCAGTGTACAGATATCTCCCTGAGAGAGAGGGACTGAGAGACACCACTCAGTGTACAGATTTCTCCCTGAGAGACAGGGACTGAGAGACACCAGTCAGTGTACAGATATCTCCCTGAGAGACAGGGGCTGTGAGACACCACTCAGTGTACAGATATCTCCCTGAGAGAGAGGGACTGAGAGACACCACTCAGTGGACAGATACCTCCCTGAGAGAGAGGGACTGAGAGACACCAGTCAGTGTACAGATATCTCCCTGAGAGAGAGGGACTGAGAGACACCACTCAGTGCACAGATATCTCCCTGAGAGACAGGGACTGAGAGACACCAGTCAGAGTACAGATATCTCCCTGAGAGAGAGGGACTGAGAGACACCATTCAGTGTACAGATATCTCCCTGAGAGACAGGAACTGAGAGACACCACTCAGTGTACAGATATCTCCCTGAGAGAGAGGGACTGAGAGACACCACTCAGTGTACAGATATCTCCCTGAGAGACAAGGACTGAGAGACACCAGTCAGTGTACATATATCTCCCTGAGAGACAGGGACTGAGAGACATCACTCAGTGTTCAGATACCTCCCTGAGAGAGGGACTGAGAGACACCAGTCAGTGTACATATATCTCCCTGAGAGACAGGGACTGAGAGACACCAGTCAGTGTACAGATATCTCCCTGAGAGAGAGCGACTGAGAGACACCACTCAGTGTACAGATATCTCCCTGAGAGAGAGGGACTGAGAGACACTAGTCAGCGTTCAGATATCTCCCTGAGAGAGAGGGACTGAGAGACACCAGTCAGTGTACAGATATCTCCCTGAGAGACAGGGACTGAGAGACACCACTCAGTGTATAGATATCTCCCTGAGAGACAGGGACTGAGAGACACCAGTCAGTGTACAGATATATCCCTGAGAGAGAGGGACT
The DNA here is from genome assembly GCF_036365525.1 of Heterodontus francisci. NCBI lineage: Eukaryota > Metazoa > Chordata > Chondrichthyes > Heterodontiformes > Heterodontidae > Heterodontus > Heterodontus francisci. Next base: position 8,008,890 of record NC_090384.1, on the reverse strand, counting down.
GAGAGACACCACTCAGTGTACAGATATCTCCCTGAGAGACAGGGACTGAGAGACACCAGTCATTGTACAGATGTCTCCCTGAGAGAGAGGGACTGTGAGACACCACTCAGTGTACAGATACCTCCCTGAGACACAGGGACTGAGAGACATCAGTCAGTGTACAGATATCTCCCTGAGAGAGAGGGACTGAGAGACACCACTCAGTGTTCAGATATCTCCCTGAGAGACAGGGACTGAGAGACACCAGTCAGTGTACAAATATCTCCCTGAGAGAGAGGGACTGAGAGACACCACTCAGTGTACATAAAGCTCCCTGAGAGACAGGGACTGAGAGACACCAGTCAGTGTACAGATATCTCCCTGAGAGACACCACTCAGTGTACATAAAGCTCCCTGAGAGACAGGGACTGAGAGACACCACTCAGTGTATAGATATCTCCCTGACAGACAGGGACTGAGAGACAGCAGACAGTGTACAGATATCTCCCTGAGAGACAGGGGCTGTGAGACACCACTCAGTGTACAGATATCTCCCTGAGAGAGAGGGACTGAGAGACACCAGTCAGTGTCCAGATATCTCCCTGAGAGAGAGGGACTGAGAGACACCAGTCAGTGTACATATATCTCCCTGAGAGACAGGGACTGAGAGACACCACTCAGTGTACAGATATCTCCCTGAGAGAGAGGGACAGAGAGACACCACTCAGTGTACAGATATCTCCCTGAGAGAGAGGGACTGAGAGACACCAGTCAGTGTACATATATCTCCCTGAGAGAGAGGGACTGAGAGACACCACTCAGTGTTCAGATATCTCCCACAGAGACAGGGACTGAGAGACACCAGTCAGAGTACAGATATCTCCCTGAGAGAGAGGGACTGAGAGACACCACTCAGTGTACAGATATCTCCCTGAGAGACAGGGACTGAGTGACACCAGTCAGTGTACAGATATCTCCCTGAGATAGAGCGACTGTGAGACACCACTCAGTGCACAGATATCTCCCTGAGAGAGAGGGGCTGAGAGACACCAGTCAGTGTACAGATATCTCCCTGAGAGAGAGGGACTGAGAGACAACACTCAGTGTACAGATATCTCCCTGAGAGACACCACTCAGTGTAAATAAAGCTCCCTGAGAGACAGGGACTGAGAGACACCAGTCAGTGTACAGATATCTCCCTGAGAGAGAGGGACTGAGAGACACCACTCAGTGTACAGATTTCTCCCTGAGAGACAGGGACTGAGAGACACCAGTCAGTGTACAGATATCTCCCTGAGAGACAGGGGCTGTGAGACACCACTCAGTGTACAGATATCTCCCTGAGAGAGAGGGACTGAGAGACACCACTCAGTGGACAGATACCTCCCTGAGAGAGAGGGACTGAGAGACACCAGTCAGTGTACAGATATCTCCCTGAGAGAGAGGGACTGAGAGACACCACTCAGTGCACAGATATCTCCCTGACAGACAGGGACTGAGAGACACCAGTCAGAGTACAGATATCTCCCTGAGAGAGAGGGACTGAGAGACACCACTCAGTGTACAGATATCTCCCTGAGAGAGAGGGACTGACAGACACTAGTCAGCGTTCAGATATCTCCCTGAGAGAGAGGGACTGAGAGACACCAGTCAGTGTACAGATATCTCCCTGAGAGACAGGGACTGAGAGACACCACTCAGTGTATAGATATCTCCCTGAGAGACAGGGACTGAGAGACACCAGTCAGTGTACAGATATCTCCCTGAGAGAGAGGGACTGAGAGACACCACTCAGTGTACAGATATCTCCCTGAGAGACAGGGACTGAGAGACACCAGTCATTGTACAGATGTCTCCCTGAGAGAGAGGGACTGTGAGACATCACTCAGTGTACAGATACCTCCCTGAGACACAGGGACTGAGAGACAGCAGTCAGTGTACAGATATCTCCCTGAGAGAGAGGGACTGAGAGACACCACTCAGTGTTCAGATATCTCCCTGAGAGACAGGGACTGAGAGACACCAGTCAGTGTACAAAAATCTCCCTGAGAGAGAGGGACTGAGAGACACCACTCAGTGTACATAAAGCTCCCTGAGAGACAGGGACTGAGAGACACCAGTCAGTGTACAGATATCTCCCTGAGAGACACCACTCAGTGTACATAAAGCTCCCTGAGAGACAGGGACTGAGAGACACCACTCAGTGTATAGATATCTCCCTGACAGACAGGGACTGAGAGACACCAGACAGTGTACAGATATCTCCCTGAGAGACAGGGGCTGTGAGACACCACTCAGTGTACAGATATCTCCCTGAGAGAGAGGGACTGAGAGACACCAGTCAGTGTCCAGATATCTCCCTGTGAGAGAGGGACTGAGAGACACCAGTCAGTGTACATATATCTCCCTGAGAGACAGGGACTGAGAGACACCACTCAGTGTACAGATATCTCACTGAGAGAGAGGGACTGAGAGACACCACTCAGTGTACAGATATCTCCCTGAGAGACAGGGACTGAGTGACACCAGTCAGTGTACAGATATCTCCCTGAGAGAGAGGGACTGTGAGACACCACTCAGTGCACAGATATCTCCCTGAGAGAGAGGGGCTGAGAGACACCAGTCAGTGTACAGATATCTCCCTGAGAGAGAGGGACTGAGAGACAACACTCAGTGTACAGATATCTCCCTGAGAGACACCACACAGTGTACATAAAGCTCCCTGAGAGACAGGGACTGAGAGACACCAGTCTGTGTACAGATATCTCCCTGAGAGACAGGGACTGAGAGACACCACTCAGTGTACAGATACCACCCTGAGAGAGAGGGACTGAGAGAAACCAGTCAGTGTACAGATATCTCCCTGAGAGAGAGAGACTGAGAGACACCACTCAGTGTACAGATATCTCCCTGAGAGACAGGGACTGAGAGACACCAGTCAGAGTACAGATATCTCCCTGAGAGAGAGGAACTGAGAGACACCACTCACTGTACAGATATCTGCCTGAGAGACAGGGACTGAGAGACACCACTCATTGTACAGATATCTCCCTGAGAGAGAGGGACTGAGAGACACCACTCAGTGTACAGATATCTCCCTGAGAGACAGGGACTGAGAGACACCAGTCAGTGTACATATATCTCCCTGAGAGACAGGGACTGAGAGACACCACTCAGTGTACAGATACCTCCCTGAGAGAGAGGGACTGAGAGACACCAGTCAGTGTACATATATCTCCCTGAGAGAGAGGGTCTGAGAGACACCACTCAGTGTACAGATATCTCCCTGAGAGACAGGGACTGAGAGACACCAGTCAGTGTACAGATATCTCCCTGAGAGAGAGGGACTGTGAGACACCACTCAGTGTACAGATATCTCCCTGAGAGAGAGGGACTGAGAGACACCACTCAGTGTACAGATATCTCCCTGAGAGAGAGGGACTGAGAGACACCACTCAGTGTACAGATATCTCCCTGAGAGACAGGGACTGAGAGACCCCAGTCAGTGCACAGATATCTCCCTGAGAGAGAGGGACTGAGAGACACCACTCAGTGGACAGATACCTCCCTGAGAGAGAGGGACTGAGAGACACCAGTCAGTGTACAGATATCTCCCTGAGAGAGAGGGACTGAGAGACACCACTCAGTGCACAGATATCTCCCTGACAGACAGGGACTGAGAGACACCAGTCAGAGTACAGATATCTCCCTGAGAGAGAGGGACTGAGAGACACCACTCAGTGTACAGATATCTCCCTGAGAGAGAGGGACTGACAGACACTAGTCAGCGTTCAGATATCTCCCTGAGAGAGAGGGACTGAGAGACACCAGTCAGTGTACAGATATCTCCCTGAGAGACAGGGACTGAGAGACACCACTCAGTGTATAGATATCTCCCTGAGAGACAGGGACTGAGAGACACCAGTCAGTGTACAGATATCTCCCTGAGAGAGAGGGACTGAGAGACACCACTCAGTGTACAGATATCTCCCTGAGAGACAGGGACTGAGAGACACCAGTCATTGTACAGATGTCTCCCTGAGAGAGAGGGACTGTGAGACATCACTCAGTGTACAGATACCTCCCTGAGACACAGGGACTGAGAGACAGCAGTCAGTGTACAGATATCTCCCTGAGAGAGAGGGACTGAGAGACACCACTCAGTGTTCAGATATCTCCCTGAGAGACAGGGACTGAGAGACACCAGTCAGTGTACAAAAATCTCCCTGAGAGAGAGGGACTGAGAGACACCACTCAGTGTACATAAAGCTCCCTGAGAGACAGGGACTGAGAGACACCAGTCAGTGTACAGATATCTCCCTGAGAGACACCACTCAGTGTACATAAAGCTCCCTGAGAGACAGGGACTGAGAGACACCACTCAGTGTATAGATATCTCCCTGACAGACAGGGACTGAGAGACACCAGACAGTGTACAGATATCTCCCTGAGAGACAGGGGCTGTGAGACACCACTCAGTGTACAGATATCTCCCTGAGAGAGAGGGACTGAGAGACACCAGTCAGTGTCCAGATATCTCCCTGTGAGAGAGGGACTGAGAGACACCAGTCAGTGTACATATATCTCCCTGAGAGACAGGGACTGAGAGACACCACTCAGTGTACAGATATCTCACTGACAGAGAGGGACTGAGAGACACCACTCAGTGTACAGATATCTCCCTGAGAGACAGGGACTGAGTGACACCAGTCAGTGTACAGATATCTCCCTGAGAGAGAGGGACTGTGAGACACCACTCAGTGCACAGATATCTCCCTGAGAGAGAGGGGCTGAGAGACACCAGTCAGTGTACAGATATCTCCCTGAGAGAGAGGGACTGAGAGACAACACTCAGTGTACAGATATCTCCCTGAGAGACACCACACAGTGTACATAAAGCTCCCTGAGAGACAGGGACTGAGAGACACCAGTCTGTGTACAGATATCTCCCTGAGAGACAGGGACTGAGAGACACCACTCAGTGTACAGATACCACCCTGAGAGAGAGGGACTGAGAGAAACCAGTCAGTGTACAGATATCTCCCTGAGAGAGAGAGACTGAGAGACACCACTCAGTGTACAGATATCTCCCTGAGAGACAGGGACTGAGAGACACCAGTCAGAGTACAGATATCTCCCTGAGAGAGAGGAACTGAGAGACACCACTCACTGTACAGATATCTGCCTGAGAGACAGGGACTGAGAGACACCACTCATTGTACAGATATCTCCCTGAGAGAGAGGGACTGAGAGACACCACTCAGTGTACAGATATCTCCCTGAGAGACAGGGACTGAGAGACACCAGTCAGTGTACATATATCTCCCTGAGAGACAGGGACTGAGAGACACCACTCAGTGTACAGATACCTCCCTGAGAGAGAGGGACTGAGAGACACCAGTCAGTGTACATATATCTCCCTGAGAGAGAGGGTCTGAGAGACACCACTCAGTGTACAGATATCTCCCTGAGAGACAGGGACTGAGAGACACCAGTCAGTGTACAGATATCTCCCTGAGAGAGAGGGACTGTGAGACACCACTCAGTGTACAGATATCTCCCTGAGAGAGAGGGACTGAGAGACACCACTCAGTGTACAGATATCTCCCTGAGAGAGAGGGACTGAGAGACACCACTCAGTGTACAGATATCTCCCTGAGAGACAGGGACTGAGAGACCCCAGTCAGTGCACAGATATCTCCCTGAGAGAGAGGGACTGTGAGACACCACTCAGTGTATAGATATCTCCCTGACAGACAGGGACTGTGAGACACCACTCAGTGCACAGATATCTCCGTCAGAGAGAGGTACTGAGAGACACCACTCAGTGTACAGATATCTCCCTGAGAGAGAGTGACTGAGAGACACCAGTCAGTGTACAGATATCTCCCTGAGAGACAGGGACTGAGAGACACCAGTCAGTGTACAGATATCTCCGTGAGAGAGAGGTACTGAGAGACACCACTCAGTGTACAGATATCTCCCTGAGAGACAGGGACTGAGAGACACCAGTCAGTGTGCAGATATCTCCCTGAGAGACAGGGACTGAGAGACACCACTCAGTGTACAGATACCTCCCTGAGAGAGAGGGACTGAGAGACACCAGTCAGTGTACATATATCTCCCTGAGAGACAGGGACTGAGAGACACCAGTCAGTGTACAGATATCTCCCTGAGAGAGAGGGACTGAGAGACACCACTCAGTGTACAGATATCTCCATGAGAGAGAGGGACTGAGAGACACCAGTCAGCGTACAGATATCTCCCTGAGAGAGAGGGACTGAGAGACACCAGTCAGTGTACAGATATCTCCCTGAGAGAGAGGGACTGTGAGACACCACTCAGTGTACAGATATCTCCCTGAGAGACAGGGACTGAGAGACACCAGTCAGTGTACAGATATCTCCCTGAGAGAGAGGGACTGAGAGACACCACTCAGTGTACAGATATCTCCCTGAGAGACAGGGACTGAGAGACACCAGTCAGTGTACAGATATCTCCCTGAGAGAGAGGGACTGAGAGACACCACTCAGTGTACAGATTTCTCCCTGAGAGACAGGGACTGAGAGACACCAGTCAGTGTACAGATATCTCCCTGAGAGACAGGGGCTGTGAGACACCACTCAGTGTACAGATATCTCCCTGAGAGAGAGGGACTGAGAGACACCACTCAGTGGACAGATACCTCCCTGAGAGAGAGGGACTGAGAGACACCAGTCAGTGTACAGATATCTCCCTGAGAGAGAGGGACTGAGAGACACCACACAGTGCACAGATATCTCCCTGAGAGACAGGGACTGAGAGACACCAGTCAGAGTACAGATATCTCCCTGAGAGAGAGGGACTGAGAGACACCATTCAGTGTACAGATATCTCCCTGAGAGACAGGAACTGAGAGACACCACTCAGTGTACAGATATCTCCCTGAGAGAGAGGGACTGAGAGACGCCACTCAGTGTACAGATATCTCCCAGAGAGACAAGGACTGAGAGACACCAGTCAGTGTACATATATCTCCCTGAGAGACAGGGACTGAGAGACATCACTCAGTGTTCAGATACCTCCCTGAGAGAGGGACTGAGAGACACCAGTCAGTGTACATATATCTACCTGAGAGACAGGGACTGAGAGACACCAGTCAGTGTACAGATATCTCCCTGAGAGAGAGCGACTGAGAGACACCACTCAGTGTACAGATATCTCCCTGAGAGAGAGGGACTGAGAGACACTAGTCAGCGTTCAGATATCTCCCTGAGAGAGAGGGACTGAGAGACACCAGTCAGTGTACAGATATCTCCCTGAGAGACAGGGACTGAGAGACACCACTCAGTGTATAGATATCTCCCTGAGAGACAGGGACTGAGAGACACCAGTCAGTGTACAGATATCTCCCTGAGAGAGAGGGACTGAGAGACACCACTTAGTGTACAGATATCTCCCTGAGAGACAGGGACTGAGAGACACCAGTCATTGTACAGATGTCTCCCTGAGAGAGAGGGACTGTGAGACACCACTCAGTGTACAGATACCTCCCTGAGACACAGGGACTGAGAGACAGCAGTCAGTGTACAGATATCTCCCTGAGAGAGAGGGACTGAGAGACACCACTCAGTGTTCAGATATCTCCCTGAGAGACAGGGACTGAGAGACACCAGTCAGTGTACAAATATCTCCCTGAGAGAGAGGGACTGAGAGACACCACTCAGTGTACATAAAGCTCCCTGAGAGACAGGGACTGAGAGACACCAGTCAGTGTACAGATATCTCCCTGAGAGACACCACTCAGTGTACATAAAGCTCCCTGAGAGACAGGGACTGAGAGACACCACTCAGTGTATAGATATCTCCCTGACAGACAGGGACTGAGAGACACCAGACAGTGTACAGATATCTCCCTGAGAGACAGGGGCTGTGAGACACCACTCAGTGTACAGATATCTCCCTGATAGAGAGGGACTGAGAGACACCAGTCAGTGTCCAGATATCTCCCTGAGAGAGAGGGACTGAGAGACACCAGTCAGTGTACATATATCTCCCTGAGAGACAGGGACTGAGAGACACCACTCAGTGTACAGATATCTCCCTGAGAGAGAGGGACTGAGAGACACCACTCAGTGTACAGATATCTCCCTGAGAGAGAGGGACTGAGAGACACCAGTCAGTGTACAGATATCTCCCTGAGAGAGAGGGACTGAGAGACACCACTCAGTGTACAGATATCTCCCTCAGAGACAGGGACTGAGAGACACCAGTCAGAGTACAGATATCTCCCTGAGAGAGAGGGACTGAGAGACACCACTCAGTGTACAGATATCTCCCTGAGAGACAGGGACTGAGTGACACCAGTCAGTGTACAGATATCTCCCTGAGAGAGAGGGACTGTGAGACACCACTCAGTGCACAGATATCTCCCTGAGAGAGAGGGGCTGAGAGACACCAGTCAGTGCACAGATATCTCCCTGAGAGAGAGGGACTGAGAGACAACACTCAGTGTACAGATATCTCCCTGAGAGACACAACTCAGTGTACATAAAGCTCCCTGAGAGACAGGGACTGAGAGACACCACTCAGTGTTCAGATACCTCCCTGAGAGAGGGACTGAGAGACACCAGTCAGTGTACATATATCTCCCTGAGAGACAGGGACTGAGAGACACCAGTCAGTGTACAGATATCTCCCTGAGATAGAGGGACTGAGAGACACCACTCAGTGTACAGATATCTCCCTGAGAGAGAGGGACTGAGAGACACTAGTCAGTATTCAGATATCTCCCTGAGAGAGAGGGACTGAGAGACACCAGTCAGTGTATAGATATCTCCCTGAGAGAGAGGGACTGAGAGACACCAGTCAGTGTACAGATATCTCCCTGAGAGACAGGGACTGAGAGACACCACTCAGTGTATAGATATCTCCCTGAGAGAGAGGGACTGAGAGACACCACTCAGTGTACAGATATCTCCCTGAGACACAGGGACTGAGAGACACCAGTCAGTGTACAGATATCTCCCTGAGAGAGAGGGACTGAGAGACACCACTCAGTGTACAGATATCTCCCTGAGAGACAGGGACTGAGAGACACCAGTCATTGTACAGATGTCTCCCTGAGAGAGAGGGACTGTGAGACACCACTCAGTGTACAGATACCTCCCTGAGACACAGGGACTGAGAGACAGCAGTCAGTGTACAGATATCTCCCTGAGAGAGAGTGACTGAGAGACACCACTCAGTGTTCAGATATCTCCCTGAGAGACAGGGACTGAGAGACACCAGTCAGTGTACAAATATCTCCCTGAGAGAGAGGGACTGAGAGACACCACTCAGTGTACATAAAGCTCCCTGAGAGACAGGGACTGAGAGACACCAGTCAGTGTACAGATATCTCCCTGAGAGACACCACTCAGTGTACATAAAGCTCCCTGAGAGACAGGGACTGAGAGACACCACTCAGTGTATAGATATCTCCCTGACAGACAGGGACTGAGAGACACCAGACAGTGTACAGATATCTCCCTGAGAGACAGGGGCTGTGAGACACCACTCAGTGTACAGATATCTCCCTGAGAGAGAGGGACTGAGAGACACCAGTCAGTGTACAGATATCTCCCTGAGAGAGAGGGACTGAGAGACACCACTCAGTGTACAGATATCTCCCTGAGAGACAGTGACTGAGAGACACCAGTCAGAGTACAGATATCTCCCTGAGAGAGAGGGACTGAGAGACACCAGTCAGAGTACAGATATCTCCCTGAGAGACAGTGACTGAGAGACACCAGTCAGAGTACAGATATCTCCCTGAGAGAGAGGGACTGAGAGACACCACTCAGTGTACAGATATCTCCCTGAGAGACAGTGACTGAGAGACACCAGTCAGTGTACAGATATCTCCCTGAGAGAGAGGGACTGAGAGACACCATTCAGTGTACAGATATCTCCCTGAGAGACAGGAACTGAGAGACACCACTCAGTGTACAGATATCTCCCTGAGAGAGAGGGACTGAGAGACACCACTCAGTGGACAGATACCTCCCTGAGAGAGAGGGACTGAGAGACACCAGTCAGTGTACAGATATCTCCCTGAGAGAGAGGGACTGAGAGACACCACTCAGTGCACAGATATCTCCCTGAGAGACAGGGACTGAGAGACACCAGTCAGAGTACAGATATCTCCCTGAGAGAGAGGGACTGAGAGACACCACTCAGTGTACAGATATCTCCCTGAGAGAGAGGGACTGACAGACACTAGTCAGCGTTCAGATATCTCCCTGAGAGAGAGGGACTGAGAGACACCAGTCAGTGTCCAGATATCTCCCTGAGAGACAGGGACTGAGAGACACCACTCAGTGTATAGATATCTCCCTGAGAGACAGGGACTGAGAGACACCAGTCAGTGTACTGATATCTCCCTGAGTGAGAGGGACTGAGAGACACCACTCAGTGTACAGATATCTCCCTGAGAGACAGGGACTGAGAGACACCAGTCATTGTACAGATGTCTCCCTGAGAGAGAGGGACTGTGAGACACCACTCAGTGTACAGATACCTCCCTGAGACACAGGGACTGAGAGACAGCAGTCAGTGTACAGATATCTCCCTGAGAGAGAGGGACTGAGAGACACCACTCAGTGTTCAGATATCTCCCTGAGAGACAGGGACTGAGAGACACCAGTCAGTGTACAAATATCTCCCTGAGAGAGAGGGACTGAGAGACACCACTCAGTGTACATAAAGCTCCCTGAGAGACAGGGACTGAGAGACACCTGTCAGTGTACAGATATCTCCCTGAGAGACACCACTCAGTGTACATAAAGCTCCCTGAGAGACAGGGACTGAGAGACACCACTCAGTGTATAGATATCTCCCTGACAGACAGGGACTGAGAGACACCAGTCAGTGTACATATATCTCCCTGAGAGACAGGGACTGAGAGACACCACTCAGTGTACAGATATCTCCCTGAGAGAGAGGGACTGAGAGACACCACTCAGTGTACAGATATCTCCCTGAGAGAGAGGGACTGAGAGACACCAGTCAGTATACAGATATCTCCCTGAGAGAGAGGGACTGAGAGACACCACTCAGTGTACAGATATCTCCCTCAGAGACAGGGACTGAGAGACACCAGTCAGAGTACAGATATCTCCCTGAGAGAGAGGGACTGAGAGACACCACTCAGTGTACAGATATCTCCCTGAGAGACAGGGACTGAGTGACACCAGTCAGTGTACAGATATCTCCCTGAGAGAGAGGGACTGTGAGACACCACTCAGTGCACAGATATCTCCCTGAGAGAGAGGGCTGAGAGACACCAGTCAGTGTACAGATATCTCCCTGAGAGAGAGGGACTGAGAGACAACACTCAGTGTACAGATATCTCCCTGAGAGACACCACACAGTGTACATAAAGCTCCCTGAGAGACAGGGACTGAGAGACACCAGTCAGTGTACAGATATCTCCCTGAGAGACAGGGACTGAGAGACACCACTCAGTGTACAGATAACACCCTGAGAGAGAGGGACTGAGAGAAACCAGTCAGTGTACAGATATCTCCCTGAGAGAGAGGGACTGAGAGACACCACTCAGTGTACAGATATCTCCCTGAGAGACAGGGACTGAGAGACACCAGTCAGAGTACAGATATCTCCCTGAGAGAGAGGGACTGAGAGACACCACTCACTGTACAGATATCTCCCTGAGAGACAGGGACTGAGAGACACCACTCATTGTACAGATATCTCCCTGAGAGAGAGGGACTGAGAGACACCACTCAGTGTACAGATATCTCCCTGAGAGACAGGGACTGAGAGACACCAGTCAGTGTACATATATCTCCCTGAGAGACAGGGACTGAGAGACACCACTCAGTGTACAGATACCTCCCTGAGAGAGAGGGACTGAGAGACACCAGTCAGTGTACATATATCTCCCTGAGAGAGAGGGACTGAGAGACACCACTCAGTGTACAGATATCTCCCTGAGAGACAGGGACTGAGAGACACCAGTCAGTGTACAGATATCTCCCTGAGAGAGAGGGACTGTGAGACACCACTCAGTGTACAGATATCTCCCTGAGAGAGAGGGACTGAGAGACACCACTCAGTGTACAGATATCTCCCTGAGAGAGAGGGACTGAGAGACACCACTCAGTGTACAGATATCTCCCTGAGAGACAGGGACTGAGAGACCCCAGTCAGTGTACAGATATCTCCCTGAGAGAGAGGGACTGAGAGACACCACTCAGTGTACAGATATCTCCCTGAGAGAGAGGGACTGTGAGACACCACTCAGTGTACAGATAACTCCCTGAGAGACAGGGACTGAGAGACACCAGTCAGTGTACAGATATCTCCCTGAGAGAGAGGGACTGAGAGACACCACTCAGTGTACAGATTTCTCCCTGAGAGACAGGGACTGAGAGACACAAGTCAGTGTACAGATATCTCCCTGAGAGACAGGGGCTGTGAGACACCACTCAGTGTACAGATATCTCCCTGAGAGACAGGGACTGAGACACCAGTCAGTGTACAGATATCTCCCTGAGAGAGAGGGACTGAGAGACACCACTCAGTGTACATAAAGCTCCCTGAGAGAGAGGGACTGTGAGACACCAGTCAGTGTACACATATCTCCCTGAGAGACACCACTCAGTGTACATAAAGCTCCCTGAGAGACAGGGACTGAGAGACACCAGTCAGTGTACAGATATCTCCCTGAGAGAGAGGGACTGTGAGACACCACTCAGTGCACTGATATCTCCCTGAGAGAGAGGGTCTGAGAGACACCAGTCAGTGTACATATATCTACCTGAGAGACAGGGATTGAGAGACACCACTCAGTGTACAGATACCTCCCTGAGAGAGAGGGACTGAGAGACACAAGTCAGTGTACATATATCTCCCTGAGAGACAGGGACTGAGAGACACCAGTCAGTGTACAGATATCTCCCTGAGAGAGAGGGACTGAGAGACACCACTCAGTGTACAGATATCTCCATGAGAGAGAGGGACAGAGACACCAGTCAGCGTACAGATATCTCCCTGAGAGAGAGGGACTGAGAGACACCAGTCAGTGTACAGATATCTCCCTGAGAGAGAGGGACTGTGAGACACCACTCAGTGTACAGATATCTCCCTGAGAGACAGGGACTGAGAGACACAAGTCAGTGTACAGATATCTCCCTGAGAGAGAGGGACTGAGAGACACCACTCAGTGTACAGATATCTCCCTGAGAGACAGGGACTGAGAGACACCAGTCAGTGTACAGATATCTCCCTGAGAGAGAGGGACTGAGAGACACCACTCAGTGTACAGATTTCTCCCTGAGAGACAGGGACTGAGAGACACCAGTCAGTGTACAGATATCTCCCTGAGAGACAGGGGCTGTGAGACACCACTCAGTGTACAGATATCTCCCTGAGAGAGAGGGACTGAGAGACACCACTCAGTGGACAGATACCTCGCTGAGAGAGAGGGACTGAGAGACACCAGTCAGTGTACAGATATCTCCCTGAGGGAGAGGGACTGAGAGACACCACTCAGTGCACAGATATCTCCCTGAGAGACAGGGACTGAGAGACACCAGTCAGAGTACAGATATCTCCCTGAGAGAGAGGGACTGAGAGACACCATTCAGTGTACAGATATCTCCCTGAGAGACAAGGACTGAGAGACACCAGTCAGTGTACATATATCTCCCTGAGAGAAAGGGACTGAGAGACACCACTCAGTGTGCAGATATCTCACTGAGAGAGAGGGACTGAGAGACACCACTCAGTGTACAGATATCTCCCTGAGAGACAAGGACTGAGAGACACCAGTCAGTGTACATATATCTCCCTGAGATAGAGGGACTGAGAGACACCAGTCAGTGTACAGATATCTCCCTGAGATAGAGGGACTGAGAGACACCACTCAGTGTACAGATATCTCCCTGAGAGAGAGGGACTGAGAGACACCACTCAGTGTACAGATATCTCCATGAGAGAGAGGGACTGAGACACCAGTCAGCGTACAGATATCTCCCTGAGAGAGAGGGACTGAGAGACACCAGTCAGTGTACAGATATCTCCCTGAGAGAGAGGGACTGTGAGACACCACTCAGTGTACAGATATCTCCCTGAGAGACAGGGACTGAGAGACACAAGTCAGTGTACAGATATCTCCCTGAGAGAGAGGGACTGAGAGACACCACTCAGTGTACAGATATCTCCCTGAGAGACAGGGACTGAGAGACACCAGTCAGTGTACAGATATCTCCCTGAGAGAGAGGGACTGAGAGACACCACTCAGTGTACAGATTTCTCCCTGAGAGACAGGGACTGAGAGACACCAGTCAGTGTACAGATATCTCCCTGAGAGACAGGGGCTGTGAGACACCACTCAGTGTACAGATATCTCCCTGAGAGAGAGGGACTGAGAGACTCCACTCAGTGGACAGATACCTCGCTGAGAGAGAGGGACTGAGAGACACCAGTCAGTGTACAGATATCTCCCTGAGGGAGAGGGACTTAGAGACACCATTCAGTGTACAGATATCTCCCTGAGAGACAAGGACTGAGAGACACCAGTCAGTGTACATATATCTCCCTGAGAGACAGGGACTGAGAGACACCACTCAGTGTGCAGATATCTCCCTGAGAGAGAGGGACTGAGAGACACCACTCAGTGTACAGATATCTCCCTGAGAGACAAGGACTGAGAGACACCAGTCAGAGTACAGATATCTCCCTGAGAGAGAGGGACTGAGAGACACCATTCAGTGTACAGATATCTCCCTGAGAGACAAGGACTGAGAGACACCAGTCAGTGTACATATATCTCCCTGAGAGACAGGGACTGAGAGACACCACTCAGTGTGCAGATATCTCCCTGAGAGAGAGGGACTGAGAGACACCACTCAGTGTACAGATATCTCCCTGAGAGACAAGGACTGAGAGACACCAGTCAGTGTACATATATCTCCCTGAGAGACAGGGACTGAGAGACATCACTCAGTGTTCAGATACCTCCCTGAGAGAGGGTCTGAGAGACACCAGTCAGTGTACATATATCTCCCTGAGAGACAGGGACTGAGAGACACCAGTCAGTGTACAGATATCTCCCTGAGATAGAGGGACTGAGAGACACCACTCAGTGTACAGATATCTCCCTGACAGAGAGGGACTGAGAGACACTAGTCAGCGTTCAGATATCTCCCTGAGAGAGAGGGACTGAGAGACACCAGTCAGTGTACAGATATCTCCCTGAGAGAGCGGGACTGAGAGACACCAGTCAGTGTACAGATATCTCCCTGAGAGACAGGGACTGAGAGACACCACTCAGTGTATAGATATCTCCCTGAGAGAGAGGGACTGAGAGACACCACTCAGTGTACAGATATCTCCCTGAGACACAGGGACTGAGAGACACCAGTCAGTGTACAGATATCTCCCTGAGAGAGAGGGACTGAGAGACACCACTCAGTGTACAGATATCTCCCTGAGAGACAGGGACTGAGAGACACCAGTCATTGTACAGATGTCTCCCTGAGAGAGAGGGACTGTGAGACACCACTCAGTGTACAGATACCTCCCTGAGACACAGGGACTGAGAGACAGCAGTCAGTGTACAGATATCTCCCTGAGAGAGAGGGACTGAGAGACACCACTCAGTGTTCAGATATCTCCCTGAGAGACAGGGACTGAGAGACACCAGTCAGTGTACAAATATCTCCCTGAGAGAGAGGGACTGAGAGACACCACTCAGTGTACATAAAGCTCCCTGAGAGACAGGGACTGAGAGACACCAGTCAGTGTACAGATATCTCCCTGAGAGACACCACTCAGTGTACATAAAGCTCCCTGAGAGACAGGGACTGAGAGACACCACTCAGTGTATAGATATCTCCCTGACAGACAGGGACTGAGAGACACCAGACAGTGTACAGATATCTCCCTGAGAGACAGGGGCTGTGAGAACACCACTCAGTGTACAGATATCTCCCTGAGAGAGAGGGACTGAGATACACCAGTCAGTGTACAGATATCTCCCTGAGAGAGAGGGACTGAGAGACACCACTCAGTGTACAGATATCTCCCTGAGAGACAGTGACTGAGAGACACCAGTCAGAGTACAGATATCTCCCTGAGAGAGAGGGACTGAGAGACACCAGTCAGAGTACAGATATCTCCCTGAGAGACAGTGACTGAGAGACACCAGTCAGAGTACAGATATCTCCCTGAGAGAGAGGGACTGAGAGACACCACTCAGTGTACAGATATCTCCCTGAGAGACAGTGACTGAGAGACACCAGTCAGTGTACAGATATCTCCCTGAGAGAGAGGGACTGAGAGACACCATTCAGTGTACAGATATCTCCCTGAGAGACAGGAACTGAGAGACACCACTCAGTGTACAGATATCTCCCTGAGAGAGAGGGACTGAGAGACACCACTCAGTGTACAGATATCTCCCTGAGAGACAAGGACTGAGAGACACCAGTCAGTGTACATATATCTCCCTGAGAGACAGGGACTGAGAGACATCACTCAGTGTTCAGATACCTCCCTGAGAGAGGGACTGAGAGACACTAGTCAGCGTTCAGATATCTCCCTGAGAGAGAGGGACTGAGAGACACCAGTCAGTGTACAGATATCTCCCTGAGAGACAGGGACTGAGAGACACCACTCAGTGTATAGATATCTCCTTGAGAGACAGGGACTGAGAGACACCAGTCAGTGTACAGATATCTCCCTGAGAGAGAGGGACTGAGAGACACCACTCAGTGTACAGATATCTCCCTGAGAGACAGGGACTGAGAGACACCAGTCGTTGTACAGATGTCTTCATGAGAGAGAGGGACTGTGAGACACCACTCAGTGTACAGATACCTCCCTGAGACACAGGGACTGAGAGACAGCAGTCAGTGTACAGATATCTCCCTGAGAGAGAGGGACTGAGAGACACCACTCAGTGTTCAGATATCTCCCTGAGAGACAGGGACTGAGAGACACCAGTCAGTGTACAGATATCTCCCTGAGAGAGAGGGACGGAGAGACACCACTCAGTGTACAGATATCTCCCTCAGAGACAGGGACTGAGAGACACCAGTCAGAGTACAGATATCTCCCTGAGAGAGAGGGACTGAGAGACACCACTCAGTGTACAGATATCTCCCTGAGAGACAGGGACTGAGTGACACCAGTCAGTGTACAGATATCTCCCTGAGAGAGAGGGACTGTGAGACACCACTCAGTGCACAGATATCTCCCTGAGAGTGAGGGGCTGAGAGACACCAGTCAGTGTACAGATATCTCCCTGAGAGAGAGGGACGGAGAGACAACACTCAGTGTACAGATATCTCCCTGAGAGACACCACTCAGTGTACATAAAGCTCCCTGAGAGACAGGGACTGAGAGACACCAGTCAGTGTACAGATATCTCCGTGAGAGACAGGGACTGAGAGACACCACTCAGTGTACAGATACCACCCTGAGAGAGAGGGACTGAGAGACACCAGTCAGTGTACAGATATCTCCCTGAGAGAGAGGGACTGAGAGACACCACTCAGTGTACAGATATCTCCCTGAGAGACAGGGACTGAGAGACACCAGTCAGAGTACAGATATCTCCCTGAGAGAGAGGGGCTGAGAGACACCACTCACTGTACAGATATCTCCCTGAGAGACAGGGACTGAGAGAAACCACTCATTGTACAGATATCTCCCTGAGAGAGAGGGACTGAGAGACACCACTCAGTGTACAGATATCTCCCTGAGAGACAGGGACTGAGAGACACAAGTCAGTGTACATATATCTCCCTGAGAGACAGGGACTGAGAGACACCACTCAGTGTACAGATACCTCCCTGAGAGAGAGGGACTGAGAGACACCAGTCAGTGTACAGATATCTCCCTGAGAGAGAGGGACTGAGAGACACCACTCAGTGTACAGATATCTCCCTGAGAGACAGGGACTGAGAGACACCAGTCAGTGTACAGATATCTCCCTGAGAGAGAGGGACTGTGAGACACCACTCAGTGTACAGATATCTCCCTGAGAGAGAGGGACTGAGAGACACCACTCAGTGTACAGATATCTCCCTGAGAGAGAGGGACTGAGAGACACCACTCAGTGTACAGATATCTCCCTGAGAGACAGGGACTGAGAGACACCAGTCAGTGTACAGATATCTCCCTGAGAGAGAGGGACTGAGAGACACCACTCAGTGTACAGATATCTCCCTGAGAGAGAGGGACTGTGAGACACCACTCAGTGTACAGAAATCTCCCTGAGAGACAGGGACTGAGAGACACCAGTCAGTGTACAGATATCTCCCTGAGAGAGAGGGACTGAGAGACACCACTCAGTGTACAGATTTCTCCCTGAGAGACAGGGACTGAGAGACACCAGTCAGTGTACAGATATCTCCCTGAGAGACAGGGGCTGTGAGACACCACTCAGTGTACAGATATCTCCCTGAGAGACAGGGACTGAGACACCTGTCAGTGTACAGATATCTCCCTGAGAGAGAGGGACTGAGAGACACCACTCAGTGTACATAAAGCTCCCTGAGAGACAGGGACTGAGAGACACCAGTCAGTGTACACATATCTCCCTGAGAGACACCACTCAGTGTACATAAAGCTCCCTGAGAGACAGGGACTGAGAGACACCAGTCAGTGTACAGATATCTCCCTGAGAGAGAGGGACTGTGAGACACCACTCAGTGTATAGATATCTCCCTGACAGACAGGGACTGTGAGACACCACTCAGTGTACAGATATCTCCGTCAGAGAGAGGTACTGAGAGACACCACTCAGTGTACAGATATCTCCCTGAGAGAGAGTGACTGAGAGACACCAGTCAGTGTACAGATATCTCCCTGAGAGACAGGGACTGAGAGACACCAGTCAGTGTACAGATATCTCCGTGAGAGAGAGGTACTGAGAGACACCACTCAGTGTGCAGATATCTCCCAGAGAGACAGGGACTGAGAGACACCAGTCAGTGTACAGATATCTCCCTGAGAGACAGGGACTGAGAGACACCAGTCAGTGTACAGATATCTCCCTGAGAGAGAGGGACTGAGAGACACCACACAGTGCACAGATATCTCCCTGAGAGAGAGGGACTGAGAGACACCAGTCAGTGTACATATATCTCCCTGAGAGACAGGGACTGAGAGACACCACTCAGTGTACAGATACCTTCCTGAGAGAGAGGGACTGAGAGACACCAGTCAGTGTACATATATCTCCCTGAGAGACAGGGACAGAGAGACACCAGTCAGTGTACAGATATCTCCCTGAGAGCGAGGGACTGAGAGACACCACTCAGTGTACAGATATCTCCATGAGAGAGAGGGACTGAGAGACACCAGTCAGCGTACAGATATCTCCCTGGGAGAGAGGGACTGAGAGACACCAGTCAGTGTACAGATATCTCCCTGAGAGAGAGGGACTGTGAGACACCACTCAGTGTACAGATATCTCCCTGAGAGACAGGGACTGAGAGACACCTGTCAGTGTACAGATATCTCCCTGAGAGAGAGGGACTGAGAGACACCTCTCAGTGTACAGATATCTCCCTGAGAGACAGGGACTGAGAGACACCAGTCAGTGTACAGATATCTCCCTGAGAGAGAGGTACTGAGAGACACCACTCAGTGTACAGATTTCTCCCTGAGAGACAGGGACTGAGAGACACCAGTCAGTGTACAGATATCTCCCTGAGAGACAGGGGCTGTGAGACACCACTCAGAGTACAGATATCTCCCTGAGAGAGAGGGACTGAGAGACACCACTCAGTGGACAGATACCTCCCTGAGAGAGAGGGACTGAGAGACACCAGTCAGTGTACAGATATCTCCCTGAGAGAGAGGGACTGAGAGACACCACTCAGTGCACAGATATCTCCCTGAGAGACAGGCACTGAGAGACACCAGTCAGAGTACAGATATCTCCCTGAGAGAGAGGGATTAAGAGACACCATTCAGTGTACAGATATCTCCATGAGAGACAGGAACTGAGAGACACCACTCAGTGTACAGATATCTCCCTGAGAGAGAGGGACTGAGAGACACCACTCAGTGTACAGATATCTCCCTGAGAGACAAGGACTGAGAGAAACCAGTCAGTGTACATATATCTCCCTGAGAGACAGGGACTGAGAGACATCACTCAGTGTTCAGATACCTCCCTGAGAGAGGGACTGAGAGACACCAGTCAGTGTACATATATCTCCCTGAGAGACAGGGACTGAGAGACACCAGTCAGTGTACAGATATCTCCCTGAGAGAGAGCGACTGAGAGACACCACTCAGTGTACAGATATCTCCCTGAGAGAGAGGGACTGAGAGACACTAGTCAGCGTTCAGATATCTCCCTGAGAGAGAGGGACTGAGAGACACCAGTCAGTGTACAGATATCTCCCTGAGAGACAGGGACTGAGAGACACCACTCAGTGTATAGATATCTCCCTGAGAGACAGGGACTGAGAGACACCAGTCAGTGTACAGATATCTCCCTGAGAGAGAGGGACTGAGAGACACTAGTCAGCGTTCAGATATCTCCCTGAGAGAGAGGGACTGAGAGACACCAGTCAGTGTACAGATATCTCCCTGAGAGACAGGGACTGAGAGACACCACTCAGTGTATAGATATCTCCCTGAGAGACAGGGACTGAGAGACACCAGTCATTGTACAGATGTCTCCCTGAGAGAGAGGGACTGTGAGACACCACTCAGTGTACAGATACCTCCCTGAGACACAGGGACTGAGAGACACCAGTCAGTGTACAGATATCTCCCTGAGAGACAGGGACTGAGAGACACCAGTCAGTGTACAGATATCTCCCTGAGAGAGAGGGACTGAGAGACACCACTCAGTGCACAGATATCTCCCTGAGAGACAGGGACTGAGAGACACCAGTCAGAGTACAGATATCTCCCTGAGAGAGAGGGACTGAGAGACACCATTCAGTGTACAGATATCTGCCTGAGAGACAGGAACTGAGAGACACCACTCAGTTTACAGATATCTCCCTGAGAGAGAGGGACTGAGAGACACCACTCAGTGTACAGATATCTCCCTGAGAGACAAGGACTGAGAGACACCAGTCAGTGTACATATATCTCCCTGAGATACAGGGACTGAGAGACATCACTCAGTGTTCAGATACCTCCCTGAGAGAGGGACTGAGAGACACCAGTCAGTGTACATATATCTCCCTGAGAGACAGGGACTGAGAGACACCAGTCAGTGTACAGATATCTCCCTGAGCGAGAGCGACTGAGAGACACCACTCAGTGTACAGATATCTCCCTGAGAGAGAGGGACTGAGAGACACTAGTCAGCGTTCAGATATCTCTCTGAGAGAGAGGGACTGAGAGACACCAGTCAGTGTA
Organism: Heterodontus francisci; assembly: GCF_036365525.1. Classification (NCBI taxonomy): domain Eukaryota; kingdom Metazoa; phylum Chordata; class Chondrichthyes; order Heterodontiformes; family Heterodontidae; genus Heterodontus; species Heterodontus francisci. Next base: position 7,987,527 of record NC_090384.1, on the reverse strand, counting down.
CAGATATCCCCCTGAGAGACAGGGACTGAGAGACACCACTCAGTGTATAGATATCTCCCTGAGAGACAGGGACTGAGAGACACCAGTCAGTGTACAGATATCTCCCTGAGAGAGAGGGACTGAGAGACACCACTCAGTGTACAGATATCTCCCTGAGAGAGAGGGACTGAGAGACACTAGTCAGCGTTCAGATATCTCCCTGAGAGAGAGGGACTGAGAGACACCAGTCAGTGTACAGATATCTCCCTGTGAGACAGGGACTGAGAGACACCACTCAGTGTATAGATATCTCCCTGAGAGACAGGGACTGAGAGACACCACTCAGTGTACAGATATCTCCCTGAGAGAGAGGGACTGAGAGACACTAGTCAGCGTTCAGATATCTCCCTGAGAGAGAGGGACTGAGAGACACCAGTCAGTGTACAGATATCTCCCTGAGAGACAGGGACTGAGAGACACCACTCAGTGTATAGATATCTCCCTGAGAGACAGGGACTGAGAGACACCAGTCAGTGTACAGATGTCTCCCTGAGAGAGAGGGACTGTGAGACACCACTCAGTGTACAGATACCTCCCTGAGACACAGGGACTGAGAGACACCAGTCAGTGTACAGATATCTCCCTGAGAGACAGGGACTGAGAGACACCAGTCAGTGTACAGATATCTCCCTGAGAGAGAGGGACTGAGAGACACCACTCAGTGCACAGATATCTCCCTGAGAGAGAGGGACTGAGAGACACCAGTCTGTGTACATATATCTCCCTGAGAGACAGGGACTGAGAGACACCACTCAGTGTACAGATACCTCCCTGAGAGAGAGGGACTGAGAGACACCAGTCAGTGTACATATATCTCCCTGAGAGACAGGGACTGAGAGACACCAGTCAGTGTACAGATATCTCCCTGAGAGAGAGGGACTGAGAGACACCACTCAGTGTACAGATATCTCCATGAGAGAGAGGGACTGAGAGACACCAGTCAGCGTACAGATATCTCCCTGAGAGAGAGGGACTGAGAGACACCAGTCAGTGTACAGATATCTCCCTGAGAGAGAGGGACTGTGAGACACCACTCAGTGTACAGATATCTCCCTGAGAGACAGGGACTGAGAGACACCAGTCAGTGTACAGATATCTCCCTGAGAGAGAGGGACTGAGAGACACCACTCAGTGTACAGATATCTCCCTGAGAGACAGGGACTGAGAGACACCAGTCAGTGTACAGATATCTCCCTGAGAGAGAGGGACTGAGAGACACCACTCAGTGTACAGATATCTCCCTGAGAGAGAGGGACTGAGAGACACCACTCAGTGGACAGATACCTCCCTGAGAGAGAGGGACTGAGAGACACCAGTCAGTGTACAGATATCTCCCTGAGAGAGAGGGACTGAGAGACACCACTCAGTGCACAGATATCTCCCTGAGAGACAGGGACTGAGAGACACCAGTCAGAGTACAGATATCTCCCTGAGAGAGAGGGACTGAGAGACACCATTCAGTGTACAGATATCTGCCTGAGAGACATGAACTGAGAGACACCACTCAGTTTACAGATATCTCCCTGAGAGAGAGGGACTGAGAGACACCACTCAGTGTACAGATATCTCCCTGAGATACAGGGACTGAGAGACATCACTCAGTGTTCAGATACCTCCCTGAGAGAGGGACTGAGAGACACCAGTCAGTGTACATATATCTCCCTGAGAGACAGGGACTGAGAGACACCAGTCAGTGTACAGATATCTCCCTGAGAGAGAGCGACTGAGAGACACCACTCAGTGTACAGATATCTCCCTGAGAGAGAGGGACTGAGAGACACTAGTCAGCGTTCAGATATCTCTCTGAGAGAGAGGGACTGAGAGACACCAGTCAGTGTACAGATATCCCCCTGAGAGACAGGGACTGAGAGACACCACTCAGTGTATAGATATCTCCCTGAGAGACAGGGACTGAGAGACACCAGTCAGTGTACAGATATCTCCCTGAGAGAGAGGGACTGAGAGACACCACTCAGTGTACAGATATCTCCCTGAGAGACAGGGACTGAGAGACACCAGTCATTGTACAGATGTCTCCCTGAGAGAGAGGGACTGTGAGACACCACTCAGTGTACAGATACCTCCCTGAGACACAGGGACTGAGAGACAGCAGTCAGTGTACAGATATCTCCCTGAGAGAGAGGGACTGAGAGACACCACTCAGTGTTCAGATATCTCCCTGAGAGACAGGGACTGAGAGACACCAGTCAGTGTACAAATATCTCCCTGAGAGAGAGGGACTGAGAGACACCACTCAGTGTACATAAAGCTCCCTGAGAGAAAGGGACTGAGAGACACCAGTCAGTGTACAGATATCTCCCTGAGAGACACAACTCAGTGTACATAAAGCTCCCTGAGAGACAGGGACTGAGAGACACCACTCAGTGTATAGATATCTCCCTGACAGACAGGGACTGAGAGACACCAGACAGTGTGCAGATATCTCCCTGAGAGACAGGGGCTGTGAGACACCACTCAGTGTACAGATATCTCCCTGAGAGAGAGGGACTGAGAGACACCAGTCAGTGTCCAGATATCTCCCTGAGAGAGAGGGACTGAGAGACACCAGTCAGTGTACATATATCTCCCTGAGAGACAGGGACTGAGAGACACCACTCAGTGTACAGATATCTCCCTGAGAGAGAGGGACTGAGAGACACCAGTCAGTGTACAGATATCTCCCTGAGAGAGAGGGACTGAGAGACACCACTCAGTGCACAGATATCTCCCTCAGAGACAGGGACTGAGAGACACCAGACAGAGTACAGATATCTCCCTGAGAGAGAGGGACTGAGAGACACCACTCAGTGTACAGATATCTCCCTGAGAGACAGGGACTGAGTGACACCAGTCAGTGTACAGATATCTCCCTGAGAGAGAGGGACTGTGAGACACCACTCAGTGCACAGATATCTCCCTGAGAGAGAGGGGCTGAGAGACACCAGTCAGTGTACAGATATCTCCCTGAGTGAGAGGAACTGAGAGACAACACTCAGTGTACAGATATCTCCCTGAGACACACCACTCAGTGTACATAAAGCTCCCTGAGAGACAGGGACTGAGTGACACCAGTCAGTGTACAGATATCTCCCTGAGAGACAGGGACTGAGAGACACCACTCAGTGTACAGATACCACCCTGAGAGAGAGGGACTGAGAGACACCAGTCAGTGTACAGATATCTCCCTGAGAGAGAGGGACTGAGAGACACCACTCAGTGTACAGATATCTCCCTGAGAGACAGGGAGTGAGAGACACCAGTCAGAGTACAGATATCTCCCTGAGAGAGAGGGACTGAGAGACACCACTCACTGTACAGATATCTCCCTGAGAGACAGGGACTGAGAGACACCACTCAGTGCACAGATATCTCCCTGAGAGACAGGGACTGAGAGACACCAGTCAGTGTACATATATCTCCCTGAGAGACAGGGACTGAGAGACACCACTCAGTGTACAGATACCTCCCTGAGAGAGAGAGACTGAGAGACACCAGTCAGTGTACATATATCTCCCTGAGAGAGAGGGACTGAGAGACACCACTCAGTGTACAGATATCTCCCTGAGAGACAGGGACTGAGAGACACCAGTCAGTGTACAGATATCTCCCTGAGAGAGAGGGACTGTGAGACACCACTCAGTGTACAGATATCTCCCTGAGAGAGAGGGACTGAGAGACAACACTCAGTGTACAGATATCTCGCTGAGAGAGAGGGACTGAGAGACACCACTCAGTGTACAGATATCTCCCTGAGAGACAGGGACTGAGAGACACCAGTCAGTGTACAGATATCTCCCTGAGAGAGAGGGACTGAGAGACACCACTCACTGTACAGATATCTCCCTGAGAGAGAGGGACTGTGAGACACCACTCAGTGTACAGATATCTCCCTGAGAGACAGGGACTGAGAGACACCAGTCAGTGTACAGATATCTCCCTGAGAGAGAGGGACTGAGAGACACCACTCAGTGTACAGATTTCTCCCTGAGAGACAGGGACTGAGAGACACCAGTCAGTGTACAGATATCTCCCTGAGAGACAGGGGCTGTGAGACACCACTCAGTGTACAGATATCTCCCTGAGAGAGAGGGACTGAGAGACACCAGTCAGTGTACAGATATCTCCCTGAGAGAGAGGGTCTGAGAGACACCAGTCAGTGTACACATATGTCCCTGAGAGACAGGGACTGAGAGACACCACTCAGTGTACAGATACCTCCCTGAGAGAGAGGGACTGAGAGACACCAGTCAGTGTACAGATATCTCCCTGAGAGCGAGGGACTGAGAGACACCGCTCAGTGCACAGATATCTCCCTGAGAGACAGGGACTGAGAGACACCAGTCAGAGTACAGATATCTCCCTGAGAGAGAGGGACTGAGAGACACCATTCAGTGTACAGATATCTCCCTGAGAGACAGGAACTGAGAGACACCACTCAGTGTACAGATATCTCCCTGAGAGACAAGGACTGAGAGACACCAGTCAGTGTACATATATCTCCTTTGAGAGAAGGACTGAGAGACACCAGTCAGTGTACAGATATCTCCCTGAGAGACAAGGACTGAGAGACACCACTCTATGTACAGATATCTCCCTGAGAGACAAGGACTGAGAGACACCAGTCAGTGTACATATATCTCCTTTGAGAGAAGGACTGAGAGACACCAGTCAGTGTACAGATATCTCCCTGAGAGACAGGGACTGAGAGACACCAGTCAGTGTACAGATATCTCCCTGAGAGAGAGGGACTGAGAGACACCACTCAGTGTACAGATATCTCCCTGAGAGAGAGGGACTGAGAGACACTAGTCAGCGTACAGATATCTGCCTGAGAGAGAGGGACTGAGAGACACCAGTCAGTGTACAGATATCTCACTGAGAGACTGGGACTGAGAGACACCACTCAGTGTATAGATATCTCCCTGAGAGACAGGGACTGAGAGACACCAGTCAGTGTACAGATATCTCCCTGAGAGAGAGGGACTGAGAGACACCACTCAGTGTACAGATATCTCCCTGAGAGACGGACTGAGAGACACCAGTCAGTGTACAGATATCTCCCTGAGAGAGAGGGACTGTGAGACACCACTCAGTGTACATAAAGCTCCCTGAGAGACAGGGACTGAGAGACACCAGTCAGTGTACAGATATCTCCCTGAGAGAAACCACTCAGTGTACATAAAGCTCCCTGAGAGACAGGGACTGAGAGACACCAGTCAGTGTACAGGTATCTCCCTGAGAGAGAGGGACTGTGAGACACCAGTCAGTGTCCAGATATCTCCCTGAGAGAGAGGGACTGAGAGACACCACTCAGTGTATAGATATCTCCCTGACAGACAGGGACTGAGAGACACCAGACAGTGCACAGATATCGCCCTGAGAGACAGGGGCTGTGAGACACCACTCAGTATACAGATATCTCCCTGAGAGAGAGGGAGTGAGAGACACCAGTCAGTGTACAGATATCTCCCTGAGAGAGAGGGACTGAGAGACACCAGTCAGTGTACATATATCTCCCTGAGAGACAGGGACTGAGAGACACCACTCAGTGTACAGATATCTCCCTGAGAGAGAGGGACTGAGAGACACCACTCAGTGTACAGATATCTCCCTGAGAGAGAGGGACTGAGAGACACCAGTCAGTGTACAGATATCTCCCTGAGAGAGAGGGACTGAGAGACACCACTCAGTGTACCGATATCTCCCTCAGAGACAGGGACTGAGAGACACCAGTCAGAGTACAGATATCTCACTGAGAGAGAGGGACTGAGAGACACCACTCAGTGTACAGATATCTCCCTGAGAGAGAGGGTCTGTGAGACACCACTCAGTTCACAGATATCTCCCTGAGAGAGAGGGGCTGAGAGACACCAGTCAGTGTACAGATATCTCCCTGAGAGAGAGGGACTGAGAGACACCACTCAGTGTACAGATATCTCCCTGAGAGACACCACTCAGTGTACATAAAGCTCACTGAGAGACAGGGACTGAGAGACACCAGTCAGTGTACAGATATCTCCCTGAGAGAGAGGGACTGAGAGACACCACTCAGCGTACAGATATCTCCCTGAGAGACAAGGACTGAGAGACACCAGTCAGTGTACATATATCTCCCTGAGAGACAGGGACTGAGAGACACCACTCAGTGTTCAGATACCTTCCTGAGAGAGGGACTGAGAGACACCAGTCAGTGTACATATATCTCCCTGAGAGACAGGGACTGAGAAACACCAGTCAGTGCACAGATATCTCCCTGAGAGAGAGGGACTGAGAGACACCACTCAGTGTACAGATATCTCCCTGAGAGAGAGGGACTGAGAGACACTAGTCAGCGTACAGATATCTCCCTGAGAGAGAGGGACTGAGAGACACCACACAGTGTACAGATATCTCCCTGAGAGTCAGGGACTGAGAGACACCACTCAGTGTACAGATATCTCCCTGAGAGAGAGGGACTGAGAGACACCAGTCAGTGTACAGATATCTCCCTGAGAGAGAGGGACTGAGAGACACCAGTCAGTGTACATATATCTCCCTGAGACACAGGGACTGAGAGACACCACTCAGTGTTCAGATATCTCCCTGAGAGAGAGGGACTGAGAGATACCACTCAGTGTACAGATATCTCCCTGAGAGAGAGGGACTGAGAGACACCACTCAGTGTACAGATATCTCCCTGAGAGAGAGGGACTGACAGACACCAGTCAGTGTACAGATATCTCCCTGAGAGAGAGGGACTGAGAGACACCAATCAGTGTACATATATCTCCCTGAGAGACAGGGACTGAGAGACACCACTCAGTTTACAGATACCTCCCTGAGAGAGAGGGACTGAGAGACACCAGTCAGTGTACAGATATCTCCCTGAGAGAGAGGGACTGAGAGACAACAGTCAGTGTACATATATCTCCCTGAGACACAGGGACTGAGAGACACCAGTCAGTGTACAGATATCTCCCTGAGAGAGAGGGACTGAGAGACACCACTCAGTGTACAGATATCTCCCTCAGAGACAGGGACTGAGAGACACCAGTCAGTGTACAGATATCTCCCTGAGAGAGAGGGACTGAGAGACACCACTCAGTGTACAGATTTCTCCCTGAGAGACAGGGACTGAGAGACACCAGTCAGTGTACAGATATCTCCCTGAGAGACAGGGGCTGTGAGACACCACTCAGTGTACAGATATCTCCCTGAGAGAGAGGGACTGAGATACACCAGTCAGATTACAGATATCTCCCTGAGAGAGAGGGTCTGAGAGACACCAGTCAGTGTACATATATGTCCCTGAGAGACAGGGACTGAGAGACACCACTCAGTGGACAGATACCTCCCTGAGAGAGAGGGACTGAGAGACACCAGTCAGAGTACAGATATCTCCCTGAGAGAGAGGGACTGAGAGACACCACTCAGTGTACATATATCTCCCTGAGACACAAGGACTGAGAGACACCAGTCAGTGTACATATATCTCCCTGAGACACAGGGACTGAGAGACACCACTCAGTGTACAGATACGTCCCTGAGGGAGGGACTGAGAGACACCAGTCAATGTACATATATCTCCCTGAGAGACAGGGACTGAGAGACACCAGTCAGTGTACAGATATCTCCCTGAGAGAGAGGGACTGAGAGACACCACTCAGTGTACAGATATCTCTCTGAGAGAGAGGGACTGAGAGACACTAGTCAGCGTTCAGATATCTCCCTGAGAGAGAGGGACTGAGAGACACCAATCAGTGTACAGATATCTCCCTGAGAGTCAGGGACTGAGAGACACCAGTCAGTGAACAGATATCTCCCTGAGAGACAGGGACTGAGAGACACCACTCAGTGTACAGATATCTCCCTGAGAGACAGGGACTGAGAGACACCAGTCAGTGTACATATATCTCCCTGAGAGACAGGGACTGAGAGACACCAGTCAGTGTACATATATCTCCCTGAGAGACAGGGACTGAGAGACACCACTCAGTGTACAGATATCTCCCTGAGAGAGAGGGACTGAGAGACACCACTCAGTGTACAGATATCTCCCTGAGAGAGAGGGACTGAGAGACACCAGTCAGTGTACAGATATCTCCCTGAGAGAGAGGGACTGAGAGACACCACTCAGTGTACAGATATCTCCCTCAGAGACAGGGACTGAGAGACACCAGTCAGAGTACAGATATCTCACTGAGAGAGAGGGACTGAGAGACACCACTCAGTGTACAGATATCTCCCTGAGAGAGAGGGACTGTGAGACACCACTCAGTGCACAGATATCTCCCTGAGAGAGAGGGGCTGAGAGACACCAGTCAGTGTACAGATATCTCCCTGAGAGAGAGGGACTGAGAGACACCACTCAGTGTACAGATATCTCCCTGAGAGACACCACTCAGTGTACATAAAGCTCACTGAGAGACAGGGACTGAGAGACACCAGTCAGTGTACAGATATCTCCCTGAGACAGAGGGACTGAGAGACACCACTCAGCGTACAGGTATCTCCCTGAGAGACAAGGACTGAGAGACACCAGTCAGTGTACATATATCTCCCTGAGAGACAGGGACTGAGAGACACCACTCAGTGTTCAGATACCTTCCTGAGAGAGGGACTGAGAGACACCAGTCAGTGTACATATATCTCCCTGAGAGACAGGGACTGAGAAACACCAGTCTGTGCACAGATATCTCCCTGAGAGAGAGGGACTGAGAGACACCACTCAGTGTACAGATATCTCCCTGAGAGAGAGGGACTGAGAGACACTAGTCAGCGTACAGATATCTCCCTGAGAGAGAGGGACTGAGAGACACCACACAGTGTACAGATATCTCCCTGAGAGTCAGGGACTGAGAGACACCACTCAGTGTACAGATATCTCCCTGAGAGAGAGGGACTGAGAGACACCAGTCAGTGTACAGATATCTCCCTGAGAGAGAGGGACTGAGAGACACCAGTCAGTGAACATATATCTCCCTGAGACACAGGGACTGAGAGACACCACTCAGTGTTCAGATATCTCCCTGAGAGAGAGGGACTGAGAGACACCACTCAGTGTACAGATATCTCCCTGAGAGAGAGGGACTGAGAGACACCACTCAGTGTACAGATATCTCCCTGAGAGAGAGGGACTGAGAGACACCAGTCAGTGTACAGATATCTCCCTGAGAGAGAGGGACTGAGAGACACCAATATGTGTACATATATCTCCCTGAGAGACAGGGACTGAGAGACGCCACTCAGTTTACAGATACCTCCCTGAGAGAGAGGGACTGAGAGACACCAGTCAGTGTACAGATATCTCCCTGAGAGAGAGGGACTGAGAGACAACAGTCAGTGTACATATATCTCCCTGAGACACAGGGACTGAGAGACACCAGTCAGTGTACAGATATCTCCCTGAGAGAGAGGGACTGAGAGACACCACTCAGTGTACAGATATCTCCCTCAGAGACAGGGACTGAGAGACACCAGTCAGTGTACAGATATCTCCCTGAGAGAGAGGGACTGAGAGACACCACTCAGTGTACAGATTTCTCCCTGAGAGACAGGGACTGAGAGACACCAGTCAGTGTACAGATATCTCCCTGAGAGACAGGGGCTGTGAGACACCACTCAGTGTACAGATATCTCCCTGAGAGAGAGGGACTGAGATACACCAGTCAGATTACAGATATCTCCCTGAGAGAGAGGGTCTGAGAGACACCAGTCAGTGTACATATATGTCCCTGAGAGACAGGGACTGAGAGACACCACTCAGTGGACAGATACCTCCCTGAGAGAGAGGGACTGAGAGTCACCAGTCAGAGTACAGATATCTCCCTGAGAGAGAGGGACTGAGAGAAACCACTCAGTGTACATATATCTCCCTGAGACACAAGGACTGAGAGACACCAGTCAGTGTACATATATCTCCCTGAGAGACAGGGACTGAGAGACACCACTCAGTGTACAGATACCTCCCTGAGGGAGGGACTGAGAGACACCAGTCAATGTACATATATCTCCCTGAGAGACAGGGACTGAGAGACACCAGTCAGTGTACAGATATCTCCCTGAGAGAGAGGGACTGAGAGACACCACTCAGTGTACAGATATCTCCCAGAGAGAGAGGGACTGAGAGACACTAGTCAGCGTTCAGATATCTCCCTGAGAGAGAGGGACTGAGAGACACCAATCAGTGTACAGATATCTCCCTGAGAGTCAGGGACTGAGAGACACCAGTCAGTGAACAGATATCTCCCTGAGAGACAGGGACTGAGAGACACCAGTCAGTGTACAGATATCTCCCTGAGAGAGAGCGACTGAGAGACACCAGTCAGTGTACATATATCTCCCTGAGACACAGGGACTGAGAGACACCACTCAGTGTTCAGATATCTCCCTGAGAGAGAGGGACTGAGAGACACCACTCAGTGTTCAGATATCTCCCTGAGAGAGAGGGACTGAGAGACACAACTCAGTGTACAGATATCTCCCTGAGAGAGAGGGACGGAGAGACACCAATCAGTGTACATATATCTCCCTGAGAGACAGGGACTGAGAGACACCACTCAGTTTACAGATACCTCCCTGAGAGAGAGGGACTGAGAGACACCAGTCAGTGTACATATATCTCCCTGAGACACAGGGACTGAGAGACACCACTCACTGTTTAGATATCTCCCTGAGAGAGAGGGACTGAGAGACACCAGTCAGTGTACATATATCTCCCTGAGAGACAGGGACTGAGAGACACCAGTCAGTGTACAGATACCTCCCTGAGAGAGAGGGACTGAGAGACACCACTCAGTGTACAGATATCTCCCTGGGAGAGAGGGACTGAGAGACACCAGTCAGTGTACAGATATCTCTCTGAGAGAGAGGGACTGTGAGACACCAGTCAGTGAACAGATATCTCCCTGAGAGAGAGGGACTGAGAGACACCAGTCAGTGTACAGATACCTCCCTGAGAGAGAGGGACTGAGAGACACCAGTCAGTGTACATATATCTCCCTGAGAGACAGGGACTGAGAGACACCAGTCAGTGTACAGATATCTCCCTGAGAGAGAGGGACTGAGAGACACCACTCAGTGTACAGATATCTCCATGAGAGAGAGGGACTGAGAGACACCAGTCAGCGTACAGATATCTCCCTGAGAGAGAGGGACTGAGAGACACCAGTCAGTGTACAGATATCTCCCTGAGAGAGAGGGACTGTGAGACACCACTCAGTGAACAGATATCTCCCTGAGAGACAGGGACTGAGAGACACCAGTCAGTGTACAGATATCTCCCTGAGAGAGAGGGACTGAGAGACACCACTCAGTGTACAGATATCTCCCTCAGAGACAGGGACTGAGAGACACCAGTCAGTGTACATATATCTCCCTGAGAGAGAGGGACTGAGAGACACCACTCAGTGTACAGATTTCTCCCTGAGAGACAGGGACTGAGAGACACCAGTCAGTGTACAGATATCTCCCTGAGAGACAGGGGCTGTGAGACACCACTCAGTGTACAGATATCTCCCTGAGAGAGAGGGACTGAGATACACCAGTCAGTGTACAGATATCTCCCTGAGAGAGAGGGTCTGAGAGACACCAGTCAGTGTACGTATATGTCCCTGAGAGACAGGGACTGAGAGACACCACTCAGTGGACAGATACCTCCCTGAGAGAGAGGGACTGAGAGACACCAGTCAGAGTACAGATATCTCCCTGAGAGAGAGGGACTGAGAGATACCATTCAGTGTACAGATATCTCCCTGAGAGACAGGAACTGAGAGACACCACTCAGTGTACAGATATCTCCCTGAGAGAGAGGGACTGAGACACACCAGTCAGTGTACAGATATCTCCCTGAGAGACAAGGACTGAGAGACACCAGTCAGTGTACATATATCTCCCTGAGAGACAGGGACTGAGAGACACCACTCAGTGTACAGATACCTCCCTGAGAGAGGGACTGAGAGACACCAGTCAGTGTTCAGATATCTCCCTGAGAGAGAGGGACTGAGAGACACAACTCAGTGTACAGATATCTCCCTGAGAGAGAGGGACGGAGAGACACCAATCAGTGTACATATATCTCCCTGAGAGACAGGGAATGAGAGACACCACTCAGTTTACAGATACCTCCCTGAGAGAGAGGGACTGAGAGACACCAGTCAGTGTACATATATCTCCCTGAGACACAGGGACTGAGAGACACCACTCACTGTTTAGATATCTCCCTGAGAGAGAGGGACTGAGAGACACCAGTCAGTGTACATATATCTCCCTGAGAGACAGGGACTGAGAGACACCAGTCAGTGTACAGATACCTCCCTGAGAGAGAGGGACTGAGAGACACCACTCAGTGTACAGATATCTCCCTGGGAGAGAGGGACTGAGAGACACCAGTCAGTGTACAGATATCTCTCTGAGAGAGAGGGACTGTGAGACACCAGTCAGTGAACAGATATCTCCCTGAGAGAGAGGGACTGAGAGACACCAGTCAGTGTACAGATACCTCCCTGAGAGAGAGGGACTGAGAGACACCAGTCAGTGTACATATATCTCCCTGAGAGACAGGGACTGAGAGACACCAGTCAGTGTACAGATATCTCCCTGAGAGAGAGGGACTGAGAGACACCACTCAGTGTACAGATATCTCCATGAGAGAGAGGGACTGAGAGACACCAGTCAGCGTACAGATATCTCCCTGAGAGAGAGGGACTGAGAGACACCAGTCAGTGTACAGATATCTCCCTGAGAGAGAGGGACTGTGAGACACCACTCAGTGAACAGATATCTCCCTGAGAGACAGGGACTGAGAGACACCAGTCAGTGTACAGATATCTCCCTGAGAGAGAGGGACTGAGAGACACCACTCAGTGTACAGATATCTCCCTCAGAGACAGGGACTGAGAGACACCAGTCAGTGTACATATATCTCCCTGAGAGAGAGGGACTGAGAGACACCACTCAGTGTACAGATTTCTCCCTGAGAGACAGGGACTGAGAGACACCAGTCAGTGTACAGATATCTCCCTGAGAGACAGGGGCTGTGAGACACCACTCAGTGTACAGATATCTCCCTGAGAGAGAGGGACTGAGGTACACCAGTCAGTGTACAGATATCTCCCTGAGAGAGAGGGTCTGAGAGACACCAGTCAGTGTACGTATATGTCCCTGAGAGACAGGGACTGAGAGACACCACTCAGTGGACAGATACCTCCCTGAGAGAGAGGGACTGAGAGACACCAGTCAGAGTACAGATATCTCCCTGAGAGAGAGGGACTGAGAGATACCATTCAGTGTACAGATATCTCCCTGAGAGACAGGAACTGAGAGACACCACTCAGTGTACAGATATCTCCCTGAGAGAGAGGGACTGAGACACACCAGTCAGTGTACAGATATCTCCCTGAGAGACAAGGACTGAGAGACACCAGTCAGTGTACATATATCTCCCTGAGAGACAGGGACTGAGAGACACCACTCAGTGTACAGATACCTCCCTGAGAGAGGGACTGAGAGACACCAGTCAGTGTACATATATCTCCCTGAGAGACAGGGACTGAGAGACACCAGTCAGTGTACAGATATCTCCCTGAGAGAGAGGGACTGAGAGACACCACTCAGTGTACAGATATCTCCCTGAGAGAGAGGGACTGAGAGACACTAGTCAGCGTTCAGATATCTCCCTGAGAGAGAGGGACTGAGAGACACCAGTCAGTGTACAGATATCTCCCTGAGAGACAGGGACTGAGAGACACCACTCAGTGTATAGATATCTCCCTGAGAGACAGGGACTGAGAGACACCAGTCAGTGTACAGATATCTCCCTGAGAGAGAGGGACTGAGAGACACCACTCAGTGTACAGATATCTCCCTGAGAGATAGGGACTGAGAGACACCAGTCAGTGTTCAGATGTCTCCCTGAGAGAGAGGGACTGTGAGACACCACTCAGTGTACAGATATCTCCCTGAGAGACAGGGACTGAGAGACACCAGTCAGTGTACAGATATCTCCCTGAGAGAGACGGACTGAGAGACACCAGTCAGTGTACAGATATCTCCCTGAGAGACAGGGACTGAGAGACACCACTCAGTGTATAGATATCTCCCTGAGAGACAGGGACTTAGAGACACCAGTCAGTGTACAGATATCTCCCTGAGAGAGAGGGACTGTGAGACACCACTCAGTGTACAGATATCTCCCTGAGAGACAGGGACTGAGAGACACCAGTCAGTGTTCAGATGTCTCCCTGAGAGAGAGGGACTGTGAGACACCACTCAGTGTACAGATATCTCCCTGAGAGACAGGGACTGAGAGACACCAGTCAGTGTACAGATATCTCCCTGAGAGAGAGGGACTGAGAGACACCACTCAGTGTACAGATATCTCCATGAGAGAGAGGGACTGAGAGACACCAGTCAGCGTACAGATATCTCCCTGAGAGAGAGGGACTGAGAGACACCAGTCAGTGTACAGATATCTCCCTGAGAGAGAGGGACTGTGAGACACCACTCAGTGAACAGATATCTCCCTGAGAGACAGGGACTGAGAGACACCAGTCAGTGTACAGATATCTCCCTGAGAGAGAGGGACTGAGAGACACCACTCAGTGTACAGATATCTCCCTCAGAGACAGGGACTGAGAGACACCAGTCAGTGTACATATATCTCCCTGAGAGAGAGGGACTGAGAGACACCACTCAGTGTACAGATTTCTCCCTGAGAGACAGGGACTGAGAGACACCAGTCAGTGTACAGATATCTCCCTGAGAGACAGGGGCTGTGAGACACCACTCAGTGTACAGATATCTCCCTGAGAGAGAGGGACTGAGATACACCAGTCAGTGTACAGATATCTGCCTGAGAGACAGGGACTGAGAGACACCACTCAGTGCATAGATATCTCCCTGACAGACAGGGACTGAGAGACACCAGTCAGTGTACAGAAATCTCCCTGAGAGACAGGGGCTGTGAGACACCACTCAGTGTACAGATATCTCCCTGAGAGAGAGGGACTGAGAGACACCAGTCAGTGTACAGATATCTCCCTGAGAGAGAGGGACTGAGAGACACCACTCAGTGTTCAGATATCTCCCTGAGAGAGAGGGACTGAGAGACACCACTCAGTGTACAGATATCTCCCTGAGAGACAGGGACTGAGAGACACCAGTCAGTGTACAGATACCTCCCTGAGAGAGAGGGACTGAGAGACACCAGTCAGTGTACAGATATCTCCCTGAGAGAGAGGGACTGAGAGACACCACTCAGTGTACATAAAGCTCCCTGAGAGACAGGGACTGAGAGACACCAGTCAATGAACAGATATCTCCCTGAGAGACACCACTCAGTGTACATAAAGCTCCCTGAGAGACAGGGACTGAGAGACACCAGTCAGTTTACAGATTTATCCCTGAGAGAGAGGGACTGTGAGACACCAGTCAGTGTACAGATATCTCCCTGAGAGAGAGGGACTGAGAGACACCACTCAGTGTACATAAAGCTCCCTGAGAGACAGGGACTGAGAGACACCAGTCAGTTTACAGATATATCCCTGACAGACAGGGACTGAGAGACACCAGACAGTGTACAGATATCTCCCTGAGAGACAGGGGCTGTGAGACACCACTCAGTGTACAGATATCTCCCTGAGAGAGAGGGACTGAGAGACACCAGTCAGTGTACAGATATCTCCCTGAGAGAGAGGGACTGAGAGACACCAGTCAGTGTACAGATATCTCCCTGAGAGAGAGGGACTGAGAGACACCAGTCAGTGTCCATATATCTCCCTGAGTGACAGGGACTGAGAGACACCACTCAGTGGACATATACCTCCCTGAGAGAGAGGGACTGACAGACACCAGTCAGTGTACATATATCTCCCTGAGACACAGGGACTGAGAGACACCACTCAGTGTTCAGATATCTCCCTGAGAGAGAGGGACTGAGAGACACCACTCAGTGTACAGATATCTCCCTGACAGACAGGGACTGAGAGACACCAGTCAGTGTACAGATACCTCCCTGAGAGAGAGGGACTGAGAGACACCAGTCAGTGTACATATATCTCCCTGAGAGATAGGGACTGAGAGACACCACTCAGTGTACAGATATCTCCCTGAGAGAGAGGGACTGAGAGACACCACTCAGTGTACAGATATCTCCCTGAGAGAGAGGGACTGAGAGACACCAGTCAGTGTACAGATATCTCTCTGAGAGAGAGGGACTGTGAGACACCAGTCAGTGTACAGATATCTGCCTGAGAGAGAGGGACTGAGAGACACCAGTCAGTGTACAGATATCTCCCTGAGAGAGAGGGACTGAGAGACACCAGTCAGTGTACAGATATCTCCCTGAGAGAGAGGTACTGTGAGACACCACTCAGTGAACAGATATCTCCCTGAGAGACAGGGACTGAGAGACACCAGTCAGTGTACAGATATCTCCCTGAGAGAGAGGGACTGAGAGACACCACTCAGTGTACAGATATCTCCCTCAGAGACAGGGACTGAGAGACACCAGTCAGTGTACATATATCTCCCTGAGAGAGAGGGACTGAGAGACACCACTCAGTGTACAGATTTCTCCCTGAGAGACAGGGACTGAGAGACACCAGTCAGTGTACAGATATCTCCCTGAGAGACAGGGGCTGTGAGACACCACTCAGTGTACAGATATCTCCCTGAGAGAGAGGGACTGAGATACACCAGTCAGTGTACAGATATCTGCCTGAGAGACAGGGACTGAGAGACACCACTCAGTGCATAGATATCTCCCTGACAGACAGGGACTGAGAGACACCAGTCAGTGTACAGAAATCTCCCTGAGAGACAGGGGCTGTGAGACACCACTCAGTGTACAGATATCTCCCTGAGAGAGAGGGACTGAGAGACACCAGTCAGTGTACAGATATCTCCCTGAGAGAGAGGGACTGAGAGACACCACTCAGTGTTCAGATATCTCCCTGAGAGAGAGGGACTGAGAGACACCACTCAGTGTACAGATATCTCCCTGAGAGACAGGGACTGAGAGACACCAGTCAGTGTACAGATACCTCCCTGAGAGAGAGGGACTGAGAGACACCAGTCAGTGTACAGATATCTCCCTGAGAGAGAGGGACTGAGAGACACCACTCAGTGTACATAAAGCTCCCTGAGAGACAGGGACTGAGAGACACCAGTCAATGAACAGATATCTCCCTGAGAGACACCACTCAGTGTACATAAAGCTCCCTGAGAGACAGGGACTGAGAGACACCAGTCAGTTTACAGATTTATCCCTGAGAGAGAGGGACTGTGAGACACCAGTCAGTGTACAGATATCTCCCTGAGAGAGAGGGACTGAGAGACACCACTCAGTGTACATAAAGCTCCCTGAGAGACAGGGACTGAGAGACACCAGTCAGTTTACAGATATATCCCTGACAGACAGGGACTGAGAGACACCAGACAGTGTACAGATATCTCCCTGAGAGACAGGGGCTGTGAGACACCACTCAGTGTACAGATATCTCCCTGAGAGAGAGGGACTGAGAGACACCAGTCAGTGTACAGATATCTCCCTGAGAGAGAGGGACTGAGAGACACCAGTCAGTGTACAGATATCTCCCTGAGAGAGAGGGACTGAGAGACACCAGTCAGTGTCCATATATCTCCCTGAGAGACAGGGACTGAGAGACACCACTCAGTGGACATATACCTCCCTGAGAGAGAGGGACTGACAGACACCAGTCAGTGTACATATATCTCCCTGAGACACAGGGACTGAGAGACACCACTCAGTGTTCAGATATCTCCCTGAGAGAGAGGGACTGAGAGACACCACTCAGTGTACAGATATCTCCCTGACAGACAGGGACTGAGAGACACCAGTCAGTGTACAGATACCTCCCTGAGAGAGAGGGACTGAGAGACACCAGTCAGTGTACATATATCTCCCTGAGAGATAGGGACTGAGAGACACCACTCAGTGTACAGATATCTCCCTGAGAGAGAGGGACTGAGAGACACCACTCAGTGTACAGATATCTCCCTGAGAGAGAGGGACTGAGAGACACCAGTCAGTGTACAGATATCTCTCTGAGAGAGAGGGACTGTGAGACACCAGTCAGTGTACACATATCTGCCTGAGAGAGAGGGACTGAGAGACACCAGTCAGTGTACAGATATCTCCCTGAGAGACAGGGACTGAGAGACACCAGTCAGTGTACAGATATCTCCCTGAGAGAGAGGTACTGAGAGACACCGCTCAGTGTACAGATATCTCCCTGAGAGACAGGGACTGAGCGACACCACTCAGTGTACAGATATCTCCCTGAGAGAGAGGGACTGAGAGACACCACTCAGTGTACAGATATCTCCCTGAGAGAGAGGGACTGAGAGACGCCAGTCAGTGTACAGATATCTCCCTGAGAGAGAGGGACTGAGAGACACCAATCAGTGTACAGATATCTCCCTGAGAGACAGGGACTGAGAGACACCACTCAGTGTACAGATATCTCCCTGAGAGAGAGGGACTGAGAGACACCAGTCAGTGTACAGAAATCTCCCTGAGAGACAGGGGCTGTGAGACACCACTCAGTGTACAGATATCTCCCTGAGAGAGAGGGACTGAGAGACACCAGTCAGTGTACAGATATTTCCCTGAGAGAGAGGGACTGAGAGACACCAGTCAGTGTACATATATCTCCCTGAGAGAGAGGGACTGAGAGACACCACTCAGTGTTCAGATATCTCCCTGAGAGAGAGGGACTGAGAGACACCACTCAGTGTACAGATATCTCCCTGAGAGACAGGGACTGAGAGACACCAGTCAGTGTACAGATAATTCCCTGAGAGGGAGGGACTGAGGGACACCAGTCAGTGTACATATATCTCCCTGAGAGAGAGGGACTGAGAGACACCAGTCAGTGTACAGATATCTCCTTGAGAGAGAGGGACTGAGAGACACCACTCAGTGGACAGATATCTACCTGAAAGAGAGGGACTGAGAGACACCAGTCAGTGTACAGATATCTCCCTGAGAGAGGGGGACTGAGAGACACCACTCAGTGTACAGATATCTCCCTGAGAGACAGGGACTGAGAGACACCAGTCAGTGTACAGATATCTCCCTGACAGAGAGGGACTGAGAGACACCACTCAGTGTACATAAAGCTCCCTGAGAGACAGGGACTGAGAGACACCAGTCAATGTACAGATATCTCCCTGAGAGACACCACTCAGTGTACATAAAGCTCCCTGAGAGACAGGGACTGAGAGACACCAGTCAGTGTACAGATATCTCCCTGAGAGAGAGGGACTGTGAGACACCAGTCAGTGTACAGATATCTCCCTGAGAGAGAGGGACTGAGAGACACCACTCAGTGTATAGATATCTCCCTGACAGACAGGGACTGAGAGACACCAGACAGTGTACAGATATCTCCCTGAGAGACAGGGGCTGTGAGACACCACTCAGTGTACAGATATCTCCCTGAGAGAGGGACTGAGAGACACCAGTCAGTGTACAGATATCTCCCTGAGAGAGAGGGACTGAGAGTCACCAGTCAGTGTACAGATATCTCCCTGAGAGAGAGGGACTGAGAGACACCAGTCAGTGTCCATATATCTCCCTGAGAGACAGGGACTGAGAGACACCACTCAGTGTACATATACCTCCCTGAGAGAGAGGGACTGAGAGACACCAGTCAGTGTCCATATA
Organism: Heterodontus francisci; assembly: GCF_036365525.1. Classification (NCBI taxonomy): domain Eukaryota; kingdom Metazoa; phylum Chordata; class Chondrichthyes; order Heterodontiformes; family Heterodontidae; genus Heterodontus; species Heterodontus francisci. Next base: position 7,967,819 of record NC_090384.1, on the reverse strand, counting down.
TCTCCCTGAGACACAGGGACTGAGAGACACCACTCAGTGTTCAGATATCTCCCTGAGAGAGAGGGACTGAGAGACACCAGTCAGTGTACAGATACCTCCCTGAGAGAGAGGGACTGAGAGACACCAGTCAGTGTACATATATCTCCCTGAGAGTCAGGGACTGAGAGACACCAGTCAGTGTACATATATCTCCCTGAGAGTCAGGGACTGAGAGACACCACTCAGTGTACAGATATCTCCCTGAGAGAGAGGGACTGAGAGACACCACTCAGTGTACAGATATCTCCCTGAGAGAGAGGGACTGAGAGACACCAGTCAGTGTGCAGATATCTCTCTGAGAGAGAGGGACTGTGAGACACCAGTCAGTGTACAGATATCTCCCTGAGAGAGAGGGACTGAGAGACACCAGTCAGTGAACAGATATCTCCCTGAGAGACAGGGACTGAGAGACACTAGTCAGTGTACAGATATCTCCCTGAGAGAGAGGTACTGAGAGACACCGCTCAGTGTACAGATATCTCCCTGTGAGACAGGGACTGAGAGACACCACTCAGTGTACAGATATCTCCCTGAGAGACAGGGACTGAGAGACACCACTCAGTGTACAGATATCTCCCTGAGAGAGAGGGACTGAGAGACACCACTCAGTGCACAGATATCTCCCTGAGAGTGAGGGACTGAGAGACACCAGTCAGTGTACATATATCTCCCTGAGAGACAGGGACTGAGAGACACCACTCAGTGTACAGATACCTCCCTGAGAGAGAGGGACTGAGAGACACCAGTCAGTGTACAGATATCTCCCTGAGAGACAGGGACTGAGAGACAACAGTCAGTGTACAGATATCTCCCTGAGAGAGAGGGACTGAGAGACACCACTCAGTGTACAGATATCTCCCTGAGAGAGAGGGACTGAGAGACACCAGTCAGCGTACAGATATCTCCCTGAGAGAGAGGGACTGAGAGACACCAGTCAGTGTACTGATATCTCCCTGATAGAGAGGGACTGTGAGACACCACTCAGTGTACAGATATCTCCCTGAGAGACAGGGACTGAGAGACACCAGTCAGTGTCCAGATATCTCCCTGAGAGAGAGGGACTGAGAGACACCACTCAGTGTACAGATATCTCCCTGAGGGAGAGGGACTGTGAGACACCACTCAGTGTACAGATATCTCCCTGAGAGACAGGGACTGAGAGACACCAGTCAGTGTACAGATATCTCCCTGAGAGAGAGGGACTGAGAGACACCACTCAGTGTACAGATTTCTCCCTGAGAGACAGGGACTGAGAGACACCAGTCAGTGTGCAGATATCTCCCTGAGAGACAGGGGCTGTGAGACACCACTCAGTGTACAGATATCTCCCTGAGAGAGAGGGACTGAGAGACACCAGTCAGTGTACAGATATCTCCCTGAGAGAGAGGGACTGAGAGACACAAGTCAGTGTACAGATATATCCCTGAGAGACAGGGACTGAGAGACACCACTCAGTGTACAGATATCTCCCTGAGAGACAGGGACTGAGAGACACCACTCAGTGTACAGATATCTCCCTGAGAGAGAGGGACTGAGAGACACCACTCAGTGCACAGATATCTCCCTGAGAGTGAGGGACTGAGAGACACCAGTCAGTGTACATATATCTCCCTGAGAGAGAGGGACTGAGAGACACCACTCAGTGTACAGATACCTCCCTGAGAGAGAGGGACTGAGAGACACCAGTCAGTGTACATATATCTCCCTGAGAGACAGGGACTGAGAGACAACAGTCAGTGTACAGATATCTCCCTGAGAGAGAGGGACTGAGAGACACCACTCAGTGTACAGATATCTCCCTGAGAGAGAGGGACTGAGAGACACCAGTCAGCGTGCAGATATCTCCCTGAGAGAGAGGGACTGAGAGACACCAGTCAGTGTACAGATATCTCCCTGAGAGAGAGGGACTGTGAGACACCAGTCAGTGTGCAGATATCTCCCTGAGAGACAGGGGCTGTGAGACACCACTCAGTGTACAGATATCTCCCTGAGAGAGAGGGACTGAGAGACACCAGTCAGTGTACAGATATCTCCCTGAGAGAGAGGGACTGAGAGACACAAGTCAGTGTACAGATATCTCCCTGAGAGACAGGGACTGAGAGACACCACTCAGTGTATAGATTTCTCCCTGAGAGACAGGGACTGAGAGACACGAGTCAGTGTACAGATATCTCCCTGAGAGACAGGGACTGAGAGACACCAGTCAGTGTACAGATATCTCCCTGAGAGAGAGGGACTGTGAGACACCACTCAGTGTACAGATATCTCCGTGAGAGACAGGGACTGAGAGACACCAGTCAGTGTACAGATATCTCCCTGAGAGACAGGGACTGAGACACCAGTCAGTGTACAGATATCTCCCTGAGAGAGAGGGACTGAGAGACACCACTCAGTGTACATAAAGCTCCCTGAGAGACAGGGACTGAGAGACACCACTCAGTGTACAGATATCTCCCTGAGAGAGAGGGACTGAGAGACATCACTCAGTGTACAGATATCTCCCTGAGAGAGAGGGACTGAGAGACACCAGTCAGTGTCCAGATATCTCCCTGAGAGAGAGCAACTGAGAGACACCACTCAGTGTACAGATATCTCCCTCAGAGACAGGGAGTGAGAGACACCAGTCAGAGTACAGATATCTCCCTGAGAGAGAGGGACTGAGAGACACCACTCAGTGTACAGATATCTCCCTGAGAGACAGGGACTGAGAGACACCAGTCAGTGTACAGATATCTCCCTGAGAGAGCGGGACTGTGAGACACCACTCAGTGCACAGATATCTCCCTGAGAGAGAGGGGCTGAGAGACACCAGTCAGTGTACAGATATCTCTCTGAGAGAGAGGGACTGAGAGACACCAGTCAGTGTACAGATATCTCCCTGAGAGACAGGGACTGAGAGACACCACTCAGTGTATAGATATCTCCCTGAGAGACAGGGACTGAGAGACACCAGTCAGTGTACATATATCTCACTGAGAGACAGGGACTGAGAGACACCACTCAGTGTACAGATACCTCCCTGAGAGAGAGGGACTGAGAGACACCACTCAGTGTACATATATCTCCCTGAGAGAGAGGGACTGAGAGACACCAGTCAGTGTACAGTTATCTCCCAAAGAGAGAGGGACTGAGAGACACCACTCAGTGTACAGATATCTCCCTGAGAAAGAGGGACTGAGAGACACTAGTCAGCGTACAGATATCTCCCTGAGAGAGAGGGACTGAGAGACACCAGTCAGTGTACAGATTTCTCCCTGAGAGAGAGGGACTGTGAGACACCACTCAGTGTACAGATATCTCCCTGAGAGACAGGGACTGAGAGACACCAGTCAGTGTACAGATATCTCCCTGAGAGAGAGGGACTGAGAGACACCACTCAGTGTACAGATATCTCCCTGAGAGACACCAGTCAGTGTACAGATATCTCCCTGAGAGACAGGGACTGAGAGACACCACTCAGTGTGCAGATACCTCCCCGAGAGAGGGACTGAGAGACACCAGTCAGTGTACATATATCTCCCTGAGAGACAGGGACTGAGAGACACCAGTCAGTGTACAGATATCTCCCTGAGAGAGAGGGACTGAGAGACACCACTCAGTGTACAGATATCTCCCTGAGAGACAGGGACTGAGAGACACCAGTCAGTGTACATATATCTCCCTGAGAGACAGGGACTGAGAGACACCACTCAGTGTACAGATACCTCCCTGAGAGAGAGGGACTGAGAGACACCACTCAGTGTACATATATCTCCTTGAGAGACAGGGACTGAGAGACACCAGTCAGTGTACAGATATCTCCCTGAGAGAGAGGGACTGAGAGACACCACTCAGTGTACAGATATCTCCCTGAGAGAGAGGGACTGAGAGACACTAGTCAGCGTACAGATATCTCCCTGAGAGAGAGGGACTGAGAGACACCAGTCAGTGTACAGATATCTCCCTGAGAGAGAGGGACTGTGAGACACCACTCAGTGTACAGATATCTCCCTGAGAGACAGGGACTGAGAGACACCAGTCAGTGTACAGATATCTCCCTGAGAGAGAGGGACTGAGAGACACCACTCAGTGTACAGATATCTCCCTGAGAGACAGGGACTGAGAGACACCAGTCAGTGTACAGATATCTCCCTGAGAGAGAGGGACTGTGAGACACCACTCAGTGTACAGATATCTCCCTGAGAGACAGGGACTGAGAGACACCAGTCAGTGTACAGATATCTCCCTGAGAGAGAGGGACTGAGAGACACCACTCAGTGTATAGATATCTCCCTGACAGACAGGGACTGAGAGACACCAGTCAGTGTACAGATATCTCCCTAAGAGACAGGGGCTGTGAGAAACCACTCAGTGTACAGATATCTCCCTGAGAGAGAGGGACTGAGAGACACCAGTCAGTGTACAGATATCTCCCTGAGAGAGAGGGACTGAGAGACACCACTCAGTGTACAGATTTCTCCCTGAGAGACAGGGACTGAGAGACACCAGTCAGTGTGCAGATATCTCCCTGAGAGACAGGGGCTGTGAGACACCACTCAGTGTACAGATATCTCCCTGAGAGAGAGGGACTGAGAGACACCAGTCAGTGTACAGATATCTCCCTGAGAGAGAGGGACTGAGAGACACAAGTCAGTGTACAGATATCTCCCTGAGAGACAGGGACTGAGAGACACCACTCAGTGTATAGATTTCTCCCTGAGAGACAGGGACTGAGAGACACGAGTCAGTGTACAGATATCTCCCTGAGAGACAGGGACTGAGAGACACCAGTCAGTGTACAGATATCTCCCTGAGAGAGAGGGACTGTGAGACACCACTCAGTGTACAGATATCTCCGTGAGAGACAGGGACTGAGAGACACCAGTCAGTGTACAGATATCTCCCTGAGAGAGAGGGACTGAGAGACACCACTCAGTGTACAGATATCTCCCTGAGAGACAGGGACTGAGACACCAGTCAGTGTACAGATATCTCCCTGAGAGAGAGGGACTGAGAGACACCACTCAGTGTACATAAAGCTCCCTGAGAGACAGGGACTGAGAGACACCACTCAGTGTACAGATATCTCCCTGAGAGAGAGGGACTGAGAGACATCACTCAGTGTACAGATATCTCCCTGAGAGAGAGGGACTGAGAGACACCAGTCAGTGTCCAGATATCTCCCTGAGAGAGAGCAACTGAGAGACACCACTCAGTGTACAGATATCTCCCTCAGAGACAGGGAGTGAGAGACACCAGTCAGAGTACAGATATCTCCCTGAGAGAGAGGGACTGAGAGACACCACTCAGTGTACAGATATCTCCCTGAGAGACAGGGACTGAGAGACACCAGTCAGTGTACAGATATCTCCCTGAGAGAGCGGGACTGTGAGACACCACTCAGTGCACAGATATCTCCCTGAGAGAGAGGGGCTGAGAGACATCAGTCAGTGTACAGATATCTCTCTGAGATAGAGGGACTGAGAGACACCAGTCAGTGTACAGATATCTCCCTGAGAGACAGGGACTGAGAGACACCACTCAGTGTATAGATATCTCCCTGAGAGACAGGGACTGAGAGACACCAGTCAGTGTACATATATCTCCCTGAGAGACAGGGACTGAGAGACACCACTCAGTGTACAGATACCTCCCTGAGAGAGAGGGACTGAGAGACACCACTCAGTGTACATATATCTCCCTGAGAGAGAGGGACTGAGAGACACCAGTCAGTGTACAGTTATCTCCCAAAGAGAGAGGGACTGAGAGACACCACTCAGTGTACAGATATCTCCCTGAGAAAGAGGGACTGAGAGACACTAGTCAGCGTACAGATATCTCCCTGAGAGAGAGGGACTGAGAGACACCAGTCAGTGTACAGATTTCTCCCTGAGAGAGAGGGACTGTGAGACACCACTCAGTGTACAGATATCTCCCTGAGAGACAGGGACTGAGAGACACCAGTCAGTGTACAGATATCTCCCTGAGAGAGAGGGACTGAGAGACACCACTCAGTGTACAGATATCTCCCTGAGAGACACCAGTCAGTGTACAGATATCTCCCTGAGAGACAGGGACTGAGAGACACCACTCAGTGTGCAGATACCTCCCCGAGAGAGGGACTGAGAGACACCAGTCAGTGTACATATATCTCCCTGAGAGACAGGGACTGAGAGACACCAGTCAGTGTACAGATATCTCCCTGAGAGAGAGGGACTGAGAGACACCACTCAGTGTACAGATATCTCCCTGAGAGACAGGGACTGAGAGACACCAGTCAGTGTACATATATCTCCCTGAGAGACAGGGACTGAGAGACACCACTCAGTGTACAGATACCTCCCTGAGAGAGAGGGACTGAGAGACACCACTCAGTGTACATATATCTCCTTGAGAGACAGGGACTGAGAGACACCAGTCAGTGTACAGATATCTCCCTGAGAGAGAGGGACTGAGAGACACCACTCAGTGTACAGATATCTCCCTGAGAGAGAGGGACTGAGAGACACTAGTCAGCGTACAGATATCTCCCTGAGAGAGAGGGACTGAGAGACACCAGTCAGTGTACAGATATCTCCCTGAGAGAGAGGGACTGTGAGACACCACTCAGTGTACAGATATCTCCCTGAGAGACAGGGACTGAGAGACACCAGTCAGTGTACAGATATCTCCCTGAGAGAGAGGGACTGAGAGACACCACTCAGTGTACAGATATCTCCCTGAGAGACAGGGACTGAGAGACACCAGTCAGTGTACAGATATCTCCCTGAGAGAGAGGGACTGTGAGACACCACTCAGTGTACAGATATCTCCCTGAGAGACAGGGACTGAGAGACACCAGTCAGTGTACAGATATCTCCCTGAGAGAGAGGGACTGAGAGACACCACTCAGTGTATAGATATCTCCCTGACAGACAGGGACTGAGAGACACCAGTCAGTGTACAGATATCTCCCTAAGAGACAGGGGCTGTGAGAAACCACTCAGTGTACAGATATCTCCCTGAGAGAGAGGGACTGAGAGACACCAGTCAGTGTACAGATATCTCCCTGAGAGAGAGGGACTGAGAGACACCAGTCAGTGTACAGATATCTCCCTGAGAGACAGGGACTGAGAGACACCACTCAGTGTACATATACCTCCCTGAGAGAGAGGGACTGAGAGACACCAGTCAGTGTACATATATCTCCCTGAGACACAGGGACTGAGAGACACCACTCAGTGTTCAGATGTCTCCCTGAGAGAGAGGGACTCTGAGACACCACTCAGTGTACAGATATCTCCCTGAGAGACAGGGACTGAGAGACACCAGTCAGCGTACATATATCTCCCTGAGTGACAGGGACTGAGAGACACCACTCAGTGTACAGATATCTCCCTGAGAGACAGGGACTGAGAGACACCACTCAGTGTACAGATATCTCCCTGAGAGACAGGGACTGAGAGACACCACTCAGTGTACAGATATCTCCCTGAGAGAGAGGGACTGAGAGACACCACTCAGTGTACAGATATCTCCCTGAGAGAGAGGGACTGAGAGACACCAGTCAGTGTACATATATCTCCCTGAGAGACAGGGACTGAGAGACACCACTCAGTGTACAGATATCTCCCTGAGAGAGAGGGACTGAGAGACACCACTCAGTGCACAGATATCTCCCTGAGAGAGAGGGACTGAGAGACACCAGTCAGCGTACAGATAGCTCCCTGAGAGAGAGGGACTGAGAGACACCAGTCAGTGTACAGATATCTCCCTGAGAGAGAGTGACTGTGAGACACCACTCAGTGTACAGATATCTCCCTGAGAGACAGGGACTGAGAGACACCAGTCAGTGTACAGATATCTCCCTGAGAGAGAGGGACTGAGAGACACCACTCAGTGTACAGATATCTCCCTGAGAGAGAGGGACAGTGAGTCACCACTCAGTGTACAGATATCTCCCTGAGAGACACCAGTCAGTGTACAGATATCTCCCTGAGAGAGAGGGACTGAGAGACACCACTCAGGGTACAGATTTCTCCCTGAGAGACAGGGACTGAGAGACACCAGTCAGTGTACAGATATCTCCCTGAGAGACAGGGGCTGTGAGACACCACTCAGTGTACAGATATCTCCCTGAGAGAGAGGGACTGAGAGACACCAGTCAGTGTACTGATATCTCCCTGAGAGAGAGGGACTGAGAGACACCAGTCAGTGTACAGATATCTCTCTGAGGGACAGGGACTGAGAGACACCACTCAGTGTATAGATATCTCCCTGAGAGACAGGGACTGAGAGACACCAGTCAGTGTACAGATATCTCCCTGAGAGAGAGGGACTGAGAGACACCACTCAGTGTACAGATATCTCCCTGAGAGACAGGGACTGAGAGACACCAGTCAGTGTACAGATATCTCCCTGAGAGAGAGGGACTGTGAGACACCACTCAGAGTACAGATATCTCCCTGAGAGACAGGGACTGAGAGACACCAGTCAGTGTACATATATCTCCCTGAGAGACAGGGACTGAGAGACACCACTCAGTGTACAGATACCTCCCTGAGAGAGAGGGACTGAGAGACACCACTCAGTGTACATATATCTCCTTGAGAGACAGGGACTGAGAGACACCAGTCAGTGTACAGATATCTCCCTGAGAGAGAGGGACTGAGAGACACCACTCAGTGTACAGATATCTCCCTGAGAGAGAGGGACTGAGAGACACTAGTCAGCGTACAGATATCTCCCTGAGAGAGAGGGACTGAGAGACACCAGTCAGTGTACAGATATCTCCCTGAGAGAGAGGGACTGAGAGACACCACTCAGTGTATAGATATCTCCCTGACAGACAGGGACTGAGAGACACCAGTCAGTGTACAGATATCTCCCTAAGAGACAGGGGCTGTGAGAAACCACTCAGTGTACAGATATCTCCCTGAGAGAGAGGGACTGAGAGACACCAGTCAGTGTACAGATATCTCCCTGAGAGAGAGGGACTGAGAGACACCAGTCAGTGTACAGATATCTCCCTGAGAGACAGGGACTGAGAGACACCACTCAGTGTACATATACCTCCCTGAGAGAGAGGGACTGAGAGACACCAGTCAGTGTACATATATCTCCCTGAGACACAGGGACTGTGAGACACCACTCAGTTTACAGATATCTCCCTGAGAGACAGGGACTGAGAGACACCAGTCAGTGTACAGATATCTCCCTGAGAGAGAGGGACTGAGAGACACCACTCAGTGTACAGATATCTCCCTGAGAGAGAGGGACTGTGAGTCACCACTCAGTGTACAGATATCTCCCTGAGAGACACCAGTCAGTGTACAGATATCTCCCTGAGAGAGAGGGACTGAGAGACACCACTCAGGGTACAGATTTCTCCCTGAGAGACAGGGACTGAGAGACACCAGTCAGTGTACAGATATCTCCCTGAGAGACAGGGGCTGTGAGACACCACTCAGTGTACAGATATCTCCCTGAGAGAGAGGGACTGAGAGACACCAGTCAGTGTACAGATATCTCCCTGAGAGAGAGGGACTGAGAGACACCAGTCAGTGTACAGATATCTCTCTGAGAGACAGGGACTGAGAGACACCACTCAGTGTATAGATATCTCCCTGAGAGACAGGGACTGAGAGACACCAGTCAGTGTTCAGATATCTCCCTGAGAGAGAGGGACTGAGAGACACCACTCAGTGTACAGATATCTCCCTGAGAGACAGGGACTGAGAGACACCAGTCAGTGTACAGATATCTCCCTGAGAGAGAGGGACTGTGAGACACCACTCAGAGTACAGATATCTCCCTGAGAGACAGGGACTGAGAGACACCAGTCAGTGTACAGATATCTCCCTGAGAGAGAGGGACTGAGAGACACCACTCAGTGTACAGATATCTCCCTGAGAGACCGGGACTGAGAGACACCAGTCAGTGTACAGATATCTCCCTGAGAGAGAGGGACTGTGAGACACCACTCAGTGCACAGATATCCCCCTGAGAGACAGGGACTGAGAGACACCAGTCAGTGTACAGATATCTCCCTGAGAGAGAGGGACTGAGAGACACCACTCAGTGTACAGATATCTCCCTGAGAGAGAGGGACTGAGAGACACCAGTCAGCGTACAGATATCTCCCTGAGAGACAGGGACTGAGAGACACCAGTCAGTGTCCAGATATCTCCCTGAGAGAGAGGGACTGAGAGACACCACTCAGTGTACAGATATCTCCCTGAGGGAGAGGGACTGTGAGACACCACTCAGTGTACAGATATCTCCCTGAGAGACAGGGACTGAGAGACACCAGTCAGTGTACAGATATCTCCCTGAGAGAGAGGGACTGAGAGACACCACTCAGTGTACAGATTTCTCCCTGAGAGACAGGGACTGAGAGACACCAGTCAGTGTGCAGATATCTCCCTGAGAGACAGGGGCTGTGAGACACCACTCAGTGTACAGATATCTCCCTGAGAGAGAGGGACTGAGAGACACCAGTCAGTGTACAGATATCTCCCTGAGAGAGAGGGACTGAGAGACACAAGTCAGTGTACAGATATCTCCCTGAGAGACAGGGACTGAGAGACACCACTCAGTGTACAGATATCTCCCTGAGAGACAGGGACTGAGAGACACCACTCAGTGTACAGATATCTCCCTGAGAGAGAGGGACTGAGAGACACCACTCAGTGCACAGATATCTCCCTGAGAGTGAGGGACTGAGAGACACCAGTCAGTGTACATATATCTCCCTGAGAGACAGGGACTGAGAGACACCACTCAGTGTACAGATACCTCCCTGAGAGAGAGGGACTGAGAGACACCAGTCAGTGTACATATATCTCCCTGAGAGACAGGGACTGAGAGACAACAGTCAGTGTACAGATATCTCCCTGAGAGAGAGGGACTGAGAGACACCAGTCAGTGTACAGATATCTCCCTGAGAGACACCACTCAGTGCACATAAAGCTCCCTGAGAGACAGGGACTGAGAGACACCACTCAGTGTATAGATATCTCCCTGACAGACAGGGACTGAGAGATACCAGTCAGTGTACATATATCTCCCTGAGAGACAGGGACTGAGAGACACCACTCAGTGTACAGATATCTCCCTGAGAGAGAGGGACTGAGAGACACCACTCAGTGTACAGATATCTCCCTGAGAGAGAGGGACTGAGAGACACCAGTCAGTGTACAGATATCTCCCTGAGAGAGAGGGACTGAGAGACACCACTCAGTGTACAGATATCTCCCTCAGAGACAGGGACTGAGAGACACCAGTCAGAGTACAGATATCTCCCTGAGAGAGAGGGACTGAGAGACACCACTCAGTGTACAGATATCTCCCTGAGAGACAGGGACTGAGTGACACCAGTCAGTGTACAGATATCTCCCTGAGAGAGAGGGACTGTGAGACACCACTCAGTGCACAGATATCTCCCTGAGAGAGAGGGGCTGAGAGACACCAGTCAGTGTACAGATATCTCCCTGAGAGAGAGGGACTGAGAGACAACACTCAGTGTACAGATATCTCCCTGAGAGACACCACACAGTGTACATAAAGCTCCCTGAGAGACAGGGACTGAGAGACACCAGTCAGTGTACAGATATCTCCCTGAGAGACAGGGACTGAGAGACACCACTCCGTGTACAGATAACACCCTGAGAGAGAGAGACTGAGAGAAACCAGTCAGTGTACAGATTTCTCCCTGAGAGTGAGGGACTGAGAGACACCACTCAGTGTACAGATATCTCCCTGAGAGACAGGGACTGAGAGACACCAGTCAGAGTACAGATATCTCCCTGAGAGAGAGGGACTGAGAGACACCACTCACTGTACAGATATCTCCCTGAGAGACAGGGACTGAGAGACACCACTCATTGTACAGATATCTCCCTGAGAGAGAGGGACTGAGAGACACCACTCAGTGTACAGATATCTCCCTGAGAGACAGGGACTGAGAGACACCAGTCAGTGTACATATATCTCCCTGAGAGACAGGGACTGAGAGACACCACTCAGTGTACAGATACCTCCCTGAGAGAGAGGGACTGAGAGACACCAGTCAGTGTACATATATCTCCCTGAGAGAGAGGGACTGAGAGACACCACTCAGTGTACAGATATCTCCCTGAGAGAGAGGGACTGAGAGACACCACTCAGTGTACAGATATCTCCCTGAGAGACAGGGACTGAGAGACCCCAGTCAGTGTACAGATATCTCCCTGAGAGAGAGGGACTGAGAGACACCACTCAGTGTACAGATATCTCCCTGAGAGAGAGGGACTGTGAGACACCACTCAGAGTACAGATAACTCCCTGACAGACAGGGACTGAGAGACACCAGTCAGTGTACAGATATCTCCCTGAGAGAGAGGGACTGAGAGACACCACTCAGTGTACAGATTTCTCCCTGAGAGACAGGGACTGAGAGACACCAGTCAGTGTACAGATATCTCCCTGAGAGACAGGGGCTGTGAGACACCACTCAGTGTACAGATATCTCCCTGAGAGACAGGGACTGAGACACCAGTCAGTGTACAGATATCTCCCTGAGAGAGAGGGTCTGAGAGACACCACTCAGTGTACATAAAGCTCCCTGAGAGAGAGGGACTGTGAGACACCAGTCAGTGTACACATATCTCCCTGAGAGACACCACTCAGTGTACATAAAGCTCCCTGAGAGACAGGGACTGAGAGACACCAGTCAGTGTACAGATATCTCCCTGAGAGAGAGGGACTGTGAGACACCACTCAGTGCACAGATATCTCCCTGAGAGAGAGGGACTGAGAGTCACCAGTCAGTGTACATATATCTCCCTGAGAGACAGGGACTGAGAGACACCACTCAGTGTACAGATACCTCCCTGAGAGAGAGGGACTGAGAGACACAAGTCAGTGTACATATATCTCCCTGAGAGACAGGGACTGAGAGACACCACTCAGTGTACAGATACCTCCCTGAGAGAGAGGGACTGAGAGACACCACTCAGTGCACAGATATCTCCCTGAGAGAGAGGGACTGAGAGACACCAGTCAGCGTACAGATAGCTCCCTGAGAGAGAGGGACTGAGAGACACCAGTCAGTGTACAGATATCTCCCTGAGAGAGAGTGACTGTGAGACACCACACAGTGTACAGATATCTCCCTGAGAGACAGGGACTGAGAGACACCAGTCAGTGTACAGATATCTCCCTGAGAGAGAGGGACTGAGAGACACCACTCAGTGTACAGATATCTCCCTGAGAGAGAGGGACTGTGAGTCACCACTCAGTGTACAGATATCTCCCTGAGAGACACCAGTCAGTGTACAGATATCTCCCTGAGAGAGAGGGACTGAGAGACACCACTCAGGGTACAGATTTCTCCCTGAGAGACAGGGACTGAGAGACACCAGTCAGTGTACAGATATCTCCCTGAGAGACAGGGGCTGTGAGACACCACTCAGTGTACAGATATCTCCCTGAGAGAGAGGGACTGAGAGACACCAGTCAGTGTACAGATATCTCCCTGAGAGAGAGGGACTGAGAGACACCAGTCAGTGTACAGATATCTCTCTGAGAGACAGGGACTGAGAGACACCACTCAGTGTATAGATATCTCCCTGAGAGACAGGGACTGAGAGACACCAGTCAGTGTACAGATATCTCCCTGAGAGAGAGGGACTGAGAGACACCACTCAGTGTACAGATATCTCCCTGAGAGACAGGGACTGAGAGACACCAGTCAGTGTACAGATATCTCCCTGAGAGAGAGGGACTGTGAGACACCACTCAGAGTACAGATATCTCCCTGAGAGACAGGGACTGAGAGACACCAGTCAGTGTACATATATCTCCCTGAGAGACAGGGACTGAGAGACACCACTCAGTGTACAGATACCTCCCTGAGAGAGAGGGACTGAGAGACACCACTCAGTGTACATATATCTCCTTGAGAGACAGGGACTGAGAGACACCAGTCAGTGTACAGATATCTCCCTGAGAGAGAGGGACTGAGAGACACCACTCAGTGTACAGATATCTCCCTGAGAGAGAGGGACTGAGAGACACTAGTCAGCGTACAGATATCTCCCTGAGAGAGAGGGACTGAGAGACACCAGTCAGTGTACAGATATCTCCCTGAGAGAGAGGGACTGAGAGACACCACTCAGTGTATAGATATCTCCCTGACAGACAGGGACTGAGAGACACCAGTCAGTGTACAGATATCTCCCTAAGAGACAGGGGCTGTGAGAAACCACTCAGTGTACAGATATCTCCCTGAGAGAGAGGGACTGAGAGACACCAGTCAGTGTACAGATATCTCCCTGAGAGAGAGGGACTGAGAGACACCAGTCAGTGTACAGATATCTCCCTGAGAGACAGGGACTGAGAGACACCACTCAGTGTACATATACCTCCCTGAGAGAGAGGGACTGAGAGACACCAGTCAGTGTACATATATCTCCCTGAGACACAGGGACTGTGAGACACCACTCAGTTTACAGATATCTCCCTGAGAGACAGGGACTGAGAGACACCAGTCAGTGTACAGATATCTCCCTGAGAGAGAGGGACTGAGAGACACCACTCAGTGTACAGATATCTCCCTGAGAAAGAGGGACTGTGAGTCACCACTCAGTGTACAGATATCTCCCTGAGAGACACCAGTCAGTGTACAGATATCTCCCTGAGAGAGAGGGACTGAGAGACACCACTCAGGGTACAGATTTCTCCCTGAGAGACAGGGACTGAGAGACACCAGTCAGTGTACAGATATCTCCCTGAGAGACAGGGGCTGTGAGACACCACTCAGTGTACAGATATCTCCCTGAGAGAGAGGGACTGAGAGACACCAGTCAGTGTACAGATATCTCCCTGAGAGAGAGGGACTGAGAGACACCAGTCAGTGTACAGATATCTCTCTGAGAGACAGGGACTGAGAGACACCACTCAGTGTATAGATATCTCCCTGAGAGACAGGGACTGAGAGACACCAGTCAGTGTTCAGATATCTCCCTGAGAGAGAGGGACTGAGAGACACCACTCAGTGTACAGATATCTCCCTGAGAGACAGGGACTGAGAGACACCAGTCAGTGTACAGATATCTCCCTGAGAGAGAGGGACTGTGAGACACCACTCAGAGTACAGATATCTCCCTGAGAGACAGGGACTGAGAGACACCAGTCAGTGTACAGATATCTCCCTGAGAGAGAGGGACTGAGAGACACCACTCAGTGTACAGATATCTCCCTGAGAGACCGGGACTGAGAGACACCAGTCAGTGTACAGATATCTCCCTGAGAGAGAGGGACTGTGAGACACCACTCAGTGCACAGATATCTCCCTGAGAGACAGGGACTGAGAGACACCAGTCAGTGTACAGATATCTCCCTGAGAGAGAGGGACTGAGAGACACCACTCAGTGTACAGATATCTCCCTGAGAGAGAGGGACTGAGAGACACCAGTCAGCGTACAGATATCTCCCTGAGAGACAGGGACTGAGAGACACCAGTCAGTGTCCAGATATCTCCCTGAGAGAGAGGGACTGAGAGACACCACTCAGTGTACAGATATCTCCCTGAGGGAGAGGGACTGTGAGACACCACTCAGTGTACAGATATCTCCCTGAGAGACAGGGACTGAGAGACACCAGTCAGTGTACAGATATCTCCCTGAGAGAGAGGGACTGAGAGACACCACTCAGTGTACAGATTTCTCCCTGAGAGACAGGGACTGAGAGACACCAGTCAGTGTGCAGATATCTCCCTGAGAGACAGGGGCTGTGAGACACCACTCAGTGTACAGATATCTCCCTGAGAGAGAGGGACTGAGAGACACCAGTCAGTGTACAGATATCTCCCTGAGAGAGAGGGACTGAGAGACACAAGTCAGTGTACAGATATCTCCCTGAGAGACAGGGACTGAGAGACACCACTCAGTGTACAGATATCTCCCTGAGAGACAGGGACTGAGAGACACCACTCAGTGTACAGATATCTCCCTGAGAGAGAGGGACTGAGAGACACCACTCAGTGCACAGATATCTCCCTGAGAGTGAGGGACTGAGAGACACCAGTCAGTGTACATATATCTCCCTGAGAGACAGGGACTGAGAGACACCACTCAGTGTACAGATACCTCCCTGAGAGAGAGGGACTGAGAGACACCAGTCAGTGTACATATATCTCCCTGAGAGACAGGGACTGAGAGACAACAGTCAGTGTACAGATATCTCCCTGAGAGAGAGGGACTGAGAGACACCAGTCAGTGTACAGATATCTCCCTGAGAGACACCACTCAGTGCACATAAAGCTCCCTGAGAGACAGGGACTGAGAGACACCACTCAGTGTATAGATATCTCCCTGACAGACAGGGACTGAGAGATACCAGTCAGTGTACATATATCTCCCTGAGAGACAGGGACTGAGAGACACCACTCAGTGTACAGATATCTCCCTGAGAGAGAGGGACTGAGAGACACCACTCAGTGTACAGATATCTCCCTGAGAGAGAGGGACTGAGAGACACCAGTCAGTGTACAGATATCTCCCTGAGAGAGAGGGACTGAGAGACACCACTCAGTGTACAGATATCTCCCTCAGAGACAGGGACTGAGAGACACCAGTCAGAGTACAGATATCTCCCTGAGAGAGAGGGACTGAGAGACACCACTCAGTGTACAGATATCTCCCTGAGAGACAGGGACTGAGTGACACCAGTCAGTGTACAGATATCTCCCTGAGAGAGAGGGACTGTGAGACACCACTCAGTGCACAGATATCTCCCTGAGAGAGAGGGGCTGAGAGACACCAGTCAGTGTACAGATATCTCCCTGAGAGAGAGGGACTGAGAGACAACACTCAGTGTACAGATATCTCCCTGAGAGACACCACACAGTGTACATAAAGCTCCCTGAGAGACAGGGACTGAGAGACACCAGTCAGTGTACAGATATCTCCCTGAGAGACAGGGACTGAGAGACACCACTCCGTGTACAGATAACACCCTGAGAGAGAGAGACTGAGAGAAACCAGTCAGTGTACAGATTTCTCCCTGAGAGAGAGGGACTGAGAGACACCACTCAGTGTACAGATATCTCCCTGAGAGACAGGGACTGAGAGACACCAGTCAGAGTACAGATATCTCCCTGAGAGAGAGGGACTAAGAGACACCACTCACTGTACAGATATCTCCCTGAGAGACAGGGACTGAGAGACACCACTCATTGTACAGATATCTCCCTGAGAGACAGGGACTGAGAGACACCACTCAGTGTACAGATATCTCCCTGAGAGAGAGGGACTGTGAGACACCATTCAGTGCACAGATATCTCCCTGAGAGAGAGGGGCTGAGAGACACCAGTCAGTGTACAGATATCTCCCTGAGTGAGAGGAACTGAGAGACAACACTCAGTGTACAGATATCTCCCTGAGAGACACCACTCAGTGTACATAAAGCTCCCTGAGAGACAGGGACTGAGTGACACCAGTCAGTGTACAGATATCTCCCTGAGAGACAGGGACTGAGAGACACCACTCAGTGTACAGATACCACCCTGAGAGAGAGGGACTGAGAGACACCAGTCAGTGTACAGATATCTCCCTGAGAGAGAGGGACTGAGAGACACCACTCAGTGTACAGATATCTCCCTGAGAGAGAGGGAGTGAGAGACACCAGTCAGCGTACAGATATCTCCCTGAGAGAGAGGGACTGAGAGACACCACTCACTGTACAGATATCTCCCTGAGAGACAGGGACTGAGAGACACCACTCAGTGCACAGATATCTCCCTGAGAGACAGGGACTGAGAGACACCAGTCAGTGTACATATATCTCCCTGAGAGACAGGGACTGAGAGACACCACTCAGTGTACAGATACCTCCCTGAGAGAGAGAGACTGAGAGACACCAGTCAGTGTACATATATCTCCCTGAGAGAGAGGGACTGAGAGACACCACTCAGTGTACAGATATCTCCCTGAGAGACAGGGACTGAGAGACACCAGTCAGTGTACAGATATCTCCCTGAGAGAGAGGGACTGTGAGACACCACTCAGTGTACAGATATCTCCCTGAGAGAGAGGGACTGAGAGACACCACTCAGTGTACAGATATCTCCCTGAGAGAGAGGGACTGAGAGACACCACTCAGTGTACAGATATCTCCCTGAGAGACAGGGACTGAGAGACACCAGTCAGTGTACAGATATCTCCCTGAGAGAGAGGGACTGAGAGACACCACTCAGTGTACAGATATCTCCCTGAGAGAGAGGGACTGTGAGACACCACTCAGTGTACAGATATCTCCCTGAGAGACAGGGACTGAGAGACACCAGTCAGTGTACAGATATCTCCCTGAGAGAGAGGGACTGAGAGTCACCACTCAGTGTACAGATTTCTCCCTGAGAGACAGGGACTGAGAGACACCAGTCAGTGTACAGATATCTCCCTGAGAGACAGGGGCTGTGAGACACCACTCAGTGTACAGATATCTCCCTGAGAGACAGGGACTGAGACACCAGTCAGTGTACAGATATCTCCCTGAGAGAGAGGGACTGAGAGACACCACTCAGTGTACATAAAGCTCCCTGAGAGAGAGGGACTGTGAGACACCAGTCAGTGTACACATATCTCCCTGAGAGACACCACACAGTGTACATAAAGCTCCCTGAGATACAGGGACTGAGAGACACCAGTCAGTGTACAGATATCTCCCTGAGAGAGAGGGACTGTGAGACACCACTCAGTGCACAGATATCTCCCTGAGAGAGAGGGACTGAGAGTCACCAGTCAGTGTACATATATCTCCCTGAGAGACAGGGACTGAGAGACACCACTCAGTGTACAGATACCTCCCTGAGAGAGAGGGACTGAGAGACACAAGTCAGTGTACATATATCTCCCTGAGAGACAGGGACTGAGAGACACCAGTCAGTGTACAGATATCTCCCTGAGAGAGAGGGACTGAGAGACACCACTCAGTGTACAGATATCTCCATGAGAGAGAGGGACTGAGACACCAGTCAGCGTACAGATATCTCCCTGAGAGAGAGGGACTGAGAGACACCAGTCAGTGTACAGATATCTCCCTGAGAGAGAGGGACTGTGAGACACCACTCAGTGTACAGATATCTCCCTGAGAGACAGGGACTGAGAGACACAAGTCAGTGTACAGATATCTCCCTGAGAGAGAGGGACTGAGAGACACCACTCAGTGTACAGATATCTCCCTGAGAGACAGGGACTGAGAGACACCAGTCAGTGTACAGATATCTCCCTGAGAGAGAGGGACTGAGAGACACCACTCAGTGTACAGATTTCTCCCTGAGAGACAGGGACTGAGAGACACCAGTCAGTGTACAGATATCTCCCTGAGAGACAGGGGCTGTGAGACACCACTCAGTGTACAGATATCTCCCTGAGAGAGAGGGACTGAGAGACACCACTCAGTGGACAGATACCTCGCTGAGAGAGAGGGACTGAGAGACACCAGTCAGTGTACAGATATCTCCCTGAGGGTGAGGGACTGAGAGACACCACTCAGTGCACAGATATCTCCCTGAGAGACAGGGACTGAGAGACACCAGTCAGAGTACAGATATCTCCCTGAGAGAGAGGGACTGAGAGACACCACTCAGTGTACAGATATCTCCCTGAGAGACAAGGACTGAGAGACACCAGTCAGTGTACATATATCTCCCTGAGAGACAGGGACTGTGAGACACCACTCAGTGTACAGATACCTCCCTGAGACACAGGGACTGAGAGACAGCAGTCAGTGTACAGATATCTCCCTGAGAGAGAGGGACTGAGAGACACCACTCAGTGTTCAGATATCTCCCTGAGAGACAGGGACTGAGAGACACCAGTCAGTGTACAAATATCTCCCTGAGAGAGAGGGACTGAGAGACACCACTCAGTGTACATAAAGCTCCCTGAGAGACAGGGACTGAGAGACACCAGTCAGTGTACAGATATCTCCCTGAGAGACACCACTCAGTGTACATAAAGCTCCCTGAGAGACAGGGACTGAGAGACACCACTCATTGTATAGATATCACCCTGACAGACAGGGACTGAGAGACACCAGACAGTGTACAGATATCTCCCTGAGAGACAGGGGCTGTGAGACACCACTCAGGGTACAGATATCTCCCTGAGAGAGAGGGACTGAGAGACACCAGTCAGTGTCCAGATATCTCCCTGAGAGAGAGGGACTGAGAGACACCAGTCAGTGTACATATATCTCCCTGAGAGACAGGGACTGAGAGACACCACTCAGTGTACAGATATCTCCCTGAGAGAGAGGGACTGAGAGACACCACTCAGTGTACAGATATCTCCCTGAGAGAGAGGGACTGAGAGACACCAGTCAGTGTACAGATATCTCCCTGAGAGAGAGGGACTGAGAGACACCACTCAGTGTACAGATATCTCCCTCAGAGACAGGGACTGAGAGACACCAGACAGAGTACAGATATCTCCCTGAGAGAGAGGGACTGAGAGACACCACTCAGTGTACAGATATCTCCCTGAGAGACAGGGACTGAGTGACACCAGTCAGTGTACAGATATCTCCCTGAGAGAGAGGGACTGTGAGACACCATTCAGTGCACAGATATCTCCCTGAGAGAGAGGGGCTGAGAGACACCAGTCAGTGTACAGATATCTCCCTGAGTGAGAGGAACTGAGAGACAACACTCAGTGTACAGATATCTCCCTGAGAGACACCACTCAGTGTACATAAAGCTCCCTGAGAGACAGGGACTGAGTGACACCAGTCAGTGTACAGATATCTCCCTGAGAGACAGGGACTGAGAGACACCACTCAGTGTACAGATACCACCCTGAGAGAGAGGGACTGAGAGACACCAGTCAGTGTACAGATATCTCCCTGAGAGAGAGGGACTGAGAGACACCACTCAGTGTACAGATATCTCCCTGAGAGACAGGGAGTGAGAGACACCAGTCAGAGTACAGATATCTCCCTGAGAGAGAGGGACTGAGAGACACCACTCACTGTACAGATATCTCCCTGAGAGACAGGGACTGAGAGACACCACTCAGTGCACAGATATCTCCCTGAGAGACAGGGACTGAGAGACACCAGTCAGTGTACATATATCTCCCTGAGAGACAGGGACTGAGAGACACCACTCAGTGTACAGATACCTCCCTGAGAGAGAGAGACTGAGAGACACCAGTCAGTGTACATATATCTCCCTGAGAGAGAGGGACTGAGAGACACCACTCAGTGTACAGATATCTCCCTGAGAGACAGGGACTGAGAGACACCAGTCAGTGTACAGATATCTCCCTGAGAGAGAGGGACTGTGAGACACCACTCAGTGTACAGATATCTCCCTGAGAGAGAGGGACTGAGAGACACCACTCAGTGTACAGATATCTCCCTGAGAGAGAGGGACTGAGAGACACCACTCAGTGTACAGATATCTCCCTGAGAGACAGGGACTGAGAGACACCAGTCAGTGTACAGATATCTCCCTGAGAGAGAGGGACTGAGAGACACCACTCAGTGTACAGATATCTCCCTGAGAGAGAGGGACTGTGAGACACCACTCAGTGTACAGATATCTCCCTGAGAGACAGGGACTGAGAGACACCAGTCAGTGTACAGATATCTCCCTGAGAGAGAGGGACTGAGAGACACCACTCAGTGTACAGATTTCTCCCTGAGAGACAGGGACTGAGAGACACCAGTCAGTGTACAGATATCTCCCTGAGAGACACCACTCAGTGTACATAAAGCTCCCTGAGAGACAGGGACTGAGAGACACCACTCAGTGTATAGATATCACCCTGACAGACAGGGACTGAGAGACACCAGACAGTGTACAGATATCTCCCTGAGAGACAGGGGCTGTGAGACACCACTCAGTGTACAGATATCTCCCTGAGAGAGAGGGACTGAGAGACACCAGTCAGTGTCCAGATATCTCCCTGAGAGAGAGGGACTGAGAGACACCAGTCAGTGTACATATATCTCCCTGAGAGACAGGGACTGAGAGACACCACTCAGTGTACAGATATCTCCCTGAGAGAGAGGGACTGAGAGACACCACTCAGTGTACAGATATCTCCCTGAGAGAGAGGGACTGAGAGACACCAGTCAGTGTACAGATATCTCCCTGAGAGAGAGGGACTGAGAGACACCACTCAGTGTACAGATATCTCCCTCAGAGACAGGGACTGAGAGACACCAGACAGAGTACAGATATCTCCCTGAGAGAGAGGGACTGAGAGACACCACTCAGTGTACAGATATCTCCCTGAGAGACAGGGACTGAGTGACACCAGTCAGTGTACAGATATCTCCCTGAGAGAGAGGGACTGTGAGACACCATTCAGTGCACAGATATCTCCCTGAGAGAGAGGGGCTGAGAGACACCAGTCAGTGTACAGATATCTCCCTGAGTGAGAGGAACTGAGAGACAACACTCAGTGTACAGATATCTCCCTGAGAGACACCACTCAGTGTACATAAAGCTCCCTGAGAGACAGGGACTGAGTGACACCAGTCAGTGTACAGATATCTCCCTGAGAGACAGGGACTGAGAGACACCACTCAGTGTACAGATACCACCCTGAGAGAGAGGGACTGAGAGACACCAGTCAGTGTACAGATATCTCCCTGAGAGAGAGGGACTGAGAGACACCACTCAGTGTACAGATATCTCCCTGAGAGACAGGGAGTGAGAGACACCAGTCAGAGTACAGATATCTCCCTGAGAGAGAGGGACTGAGAGACACCACTCACTGTACAGATATCTCCCTGAGAGACAGGGACTGAGAGACACCACTCAGTGCACAGATATCTCCCTGAGAGACAGGGACTGAGAGACACCAGTCAGTGTACATATATCTCCCTGAGAGACAGGGACTGAGAGACACCACTCAGTGTACAGATACCTCCCTGAGAGAGAGAGACTGAGAGACACCAGTCAGTGTACATATATCTCCCTGAGAGAGAGGGACTGAGAGACACCACTCAGTGTACAGATATCTCCCTGAGAGACAGGGACTGAGAGACACCAGTCAGTGTACAGATATCTCCCTGAGAGAGAGGGACTGTGAGACACCACTCAGTGTACAGATATCTCCCTGAGAGAGAGGGACTGAGAGACACCACTCAGTGTACAGATATCTCCCTGAGAGAGAGGGACTGAGAGACACCACTCAGTGTACAGATATCTCCCTGAGAGACAGGGACTGAGAGACACCAGTCAGTGTACAGATATCTCCCTGAGAGAGAGGGACTGAGAGACACCACTCAGTGTACAGATATCTCCCTGAGAGAGAGGGACTGTGAGACACCACTCAGTGTACAGATATCTCCCTGAGAGACAGGGACTGAGAGACACCAGTCAGTGTACAGATATCTCCCTGAGAGAGAGGGACTGAGAGACACCACTCAGTGTACAGATTTCTCCCTGAGAGACAGGGACTGAGAGACACCAGTCAGTGTACAGATATCTCCCTGAGAGACAGGGGCTGTGAGACACCACTCAGTGTACAGATATCTCCCTGAGAGAGAGGGACTGAGAGACACCAGTCAGTGTACAGATATCTCCCTGAGAGAGAGGGTCTGAGAGACACCAGTCAGTGTACACATATGTCCCTGAGAGACAGGGACTGAGAGACACCACTCAGTGTACAGATACCTCCCTGAGAGAGAGGGACTGAGAGACACCAGTCAGTGTACAGATATCTCCCTGAGAGAGAGGGACTGAGAGACACCGCTCAGTGCACAGATATCTCCCTGAGAGACAGGGACTGAGAGACACCAGTCAGAGTACAGATATCTCTCTGAGAGAGAGGGACTGAGAGACACCATTCAGTGTACAGATATCTCCCTGAGAGACAGGAACTGAGAGACACCACTCAGTGTACAGATATCTCCCTGAGAGAGAGGCACTGAGAGACACCACTCTATGTACAGATATCTCCCTGAGAGACAAGGACTGAGAGACACCAGTCAGTGTACATATATCTCCTTTGAGAGAAGGACTGAGAGACACCAGTCAGTGTACATATATCTCCCTGAGAGACAGGGACTGAGAGACACCAGTCAGTGTACAGATATCTCCCTGAGAGAGAGGGACTGAGAGACACCACTCAGTGTACAGATATCTCCCTGAGAGAGAGGGACTGAGAGACACTAGTCAGCGTACAGATATCTCCCTGAGAGAGAGGGACTGAGAGACACCAGTCAGTGTACAGATATCTCCCTGAGAGACAGGGACTGAGAGACACCACTCAGTGTATAGATATCTCCCTGAGAGACAGGGACTGAGAGACACCAGTCAGTGTACAGATATCTCCCTGCGAGAGAGGGACTGAGAGACACCACTCAGTGTACAGATATCTCCCTGAGAGACGGACTGAGAGACACCAGTCAGTGTACAGATATCTCCCTGAGAGAGAGGGACTGTGAGACACCACTCAGTGTACATAAAGCTCCCTGAGAGACAGGGACTGAGAGACACCAGTCAGTGTACAGATATCTCCCTGAGAGACACCACTCAGTGTACATAAAGCTCCCTGAGAGACAGAGACTGAGAGACACCAGTCAGTGTACAGGTATCTCCCTGAGAGAGGGACTGTGAGACACCAGTCAGTGTCCAGATATCACCCTGAGAGAGAGGGACTGAGAGACACCACTCAGTGTATAGATATCTCCCTGACAGACAGGGACTGAGAGACACCAGACAGTGCACAGATATCTCCCTGAGATACAGGGGCTGTGCGACACCACTCAGTGTACAGATATCTCCCTGAGAGAGAGGGACTGAGAGACACCAGTCAGTGTACAGATATCTCCCTGAGAGAGAGGGACTGAGAGACACCAGTCAGTGTACATATATCTCCCTGAGAGACAGGGACTGAGAGACACCACTCAGTGTACAGATATCTCCCTGAGAGAGAGGGACTGAGAGACACCACTCAGTGTACAGATATCTCCCTGAGAGAGAGGGACTGAGAGACACCAGTCAGTGTACAGATATCTCCCTGAGAGAGAGGGTCTGAGAGACACCACTCAGTGTACAGATATCTCCCTCAGAGACAGGGACTGAGAGACACCAGTCAGAGTACAGATATCTCACTGAGAGAGAGGGACTGAGAGACACCACTCAGTGTACAGATATCTCCCTGAGAGAGAGGGACTGTGAGACATCACTCAGTGCACAGATATCTCCCTGAGAGAGAGGGGCTGAGAGACACCAGTCAGTGTACAGATATCTCCCTGAGAGAGAGGGACTGAGAGACACCACTCAGTGTACAGATATCTCCCTGAGAGACACCACTCAGTGTACATAAAGCTCACTGAGAGACAGGGACTGAGAGACACCTGTCAGTGTACAGATATCTCCCTGAGAGAGAGGGACTGAGAGACACCACTCAGCGTACAGATATCTCCCTGAGAGACAAGGACTCAGAGACACCAGTCAGTGTACATATATCTCCCTGAGAGACAGGGACTGAGAGACACCACTCAGTGTTCAGATACCTTCCTGAGAGAGGGACTGAGAGACACCAGTCAGTGTACATATATCTCCCTGAGAGACAGGGACTGAGAAACACCAGTCAGTGCACAGATATCTCCCTGAGAGAGAGGGACTGAGAGACACCACTCAGTGTACAGATATCTCCCTGAGAGAGAGGGACTGAGAGACACTAGTCAGCGTACAGATATCTCCCTGAGAGAGAGGGACTGAGAGACACCACACAGTGTACAGATATCTCCCTGAGAGTCAAGGACTGAGAGACACCACTCAGTGTACAGATATCTCCCTGAGAGAGAGGGACTGAGAGACACCAGTCAGTGTACAGATAACTCCCTGAGAGAGAGGGACTGAGAGACACCAGTCAGTGTACATATATCTCCCTGAGACACAGGGACTGAGAGACACCACTCAGTGTTCAGATATCTCCCTGAGAGAGAGGGACTGAGAGACACCACTCAGTGTACAGATATCTCCCTGAGAGAGAGGGACTGAGAGACACCACTCAGTGTACAGATATCTCCCTGAGAGAGAGGGACTGAGAGACACCAGTCAGTGTACAGATATCTCCCTGAGAGAGAGGGACTGAGAGACACCAATCAGTGTACATATATCTCCCTGAGAGACAGGGACTGAGAGACACCACTCAGTTTACAGATACCTCCCTGAGAGAGAGGGACTGAGAGACACCAGTCAGTGTACAGATATCTCCCTGAGAGAGAGGGACTGAGAGACAACAGTCAGTGTACATGTATCTCCCTGAGACACAGGGACTGAGAGACACCAGTCAGTGTACAGATATCTCCCTGAGAGAGAGGGACTGAGAGACACCACTCAGTGTACAGATATCTCCCTCAGAGACAGGGACTGAGAGACACCAGTCAGTGTACAGATATCTCCCTGAGAGAGAGGGACTGAGAGACACCACTCAGTGTACAGATTTCTCCCTGAGAGACAGGGACTGAGAGACACCAGTCAGTGTACAGATATCTCCCTGAGAGACAGGGGCTGTGAGACACCACTCAGTGTACAGATATCTCCCTGAGAGAGAGGGACTGAGATACACCAGTCAGATTACAGATATCTCCCTGAGAGAGAGGGTCTGAGAGACACCAGTCAGTGTACATATATGTCCCTGAGAGACAGGGACTGAGAGACACCACTCAGTGGACAGATACCTCCCTGAGAGAGAGGGACTGAGAGACACCAGTCAGAGTACAGATATCTCCATGAGAGAGAGGGACTGAGAGACACCACTCAGTGTACATATATCTCCCTGAGACACAAGGACTGAGAGACACCAGTCAGTGTACATATATCTCCCTGAGAGACAGGGACTGAGAGACACCACTCAGTGTACAGATACCTCCCTGAGGGAGGGACTGAGAGACACCAGTCAATGTACATATATCTCCCTGAGAGACAGGGACTGAGAGACACCAGTCAGTGTACAGATATCTCCCTGAGAGAGAGGGACTGAGAGACACCACTCAGTGTACAGATATCTCCCTGAGAGAGAGGGACTGAGAGACACTAGTCAGCGTTCAGATATCTCCCTGAGAGAGAGGGACTGAGAGACACCAATCAGTGTACAGATATCTCCCTGAGAGTCAGGGACTGAGAGACACCAGTCAGTGAACAGATATCTCCCTGAGAGACAGGGACTGAGAGACACCAGTCAGTGTACAGATATCTCCCTGAGAGAGAGCGACTGATAGACACCAGTCAGTGTACATATATCTCCCTGAGACACAGGGACTGAGAGACACCACTCAGTGTTCAGATATCTCCCTGAGAGAGAGGGACTGAGAGACACCACTCAGTGTTCAGATATCTCCCTGAGAGAGAGGGACTGAGAGACACAACTCAGTGTACAGATATCTCCCTGAGAGAGAGGGACGGAGAGACACCAATCAGTGTACATATATCTCCCTGAGAGACAGGGACTGAGAGACACCACTCAGTTTACAGATACCTCCCTGAGAGAGAGGGACTGAGAGACACCAGTCAGTGTACATATATCTCCCTGAGACACAGGGACTGAGAGACACCACTCACTGTTTAGATATCTCCCTGAGTGAGAGGGACTGAGAGACACCAGTCAGTGTACATATATCTCCCTGAGAGACAGGGACTGAGAGACACCAGTCAGTGTACAGATACCTCCCTGAGAGAGAGGGACTGAGAGACACCACTCAGTGTACAGATATCTCCCTGGGAGAGAGGGACTGAGAGACACCAGTCAGTGTACAGATATCTCTCTGAGAGAGAGGGACTGTGAGACACCAGTCAGTGAACAGATATCTCCCTGAGAGAGAGGGACTGAGAGACACCAGTCAGTGTACAGATACCTCCCTGAGAGAGAGGGACTGAGAGACACCACTCAGTGTACAGATATCTCCATGAGAGAGAGGGACTGAGAGACACCAGTCAGCGTACAGATATCTCCCTGAGAGAGAGGGACTGAGAGACACCAGTCAGTGTACAGATATCACCCTGAGAGAGAGCGACTGTGAGACACCACTCAGTGAACAGATATCTCCCTGAGAGACAGGGACTGAGAGACACCAGTCAGTGTACAGATATCTCCCTGAGAGAGAGGGACTGAGAGACACCACTCAGTGTACAGATATCTCCCTCAGAGACAGGGACTGAGAGACACCAGTCAGTGTACAGATATCTCCCTGAGAGAGAGGGACTGAGAGACACCACTCAGTGTACAGATTTCTCCCTGAGAGACAGGGACTGAGAGACACCAGTCAGTGTACAGATATCTCCCTGAGAGACAGGGGCTGTGAGACACCACTCAGTGTACAGATATCTCCCTGAGAGAGAGGGACTGAGATACACCAGTCAGTGTACAGATATCTCCCTGAGAGAGAGGGTCTGAGAGACACCAGTCAGTGTACATATATGTCCCTGAGAGACAGGGACTGAGAGACACCACTCAGTGGACAGATACCTCCCTGAGAGAGAGGGACTGAGAGACACCAGTCAGAGTACAGATATCTCCCTGAGAGAGAGGGACTGAGAGATACCATTCAGTGTACAGATATCTCCCTGAGAGACAGGAACTGAGAGACACCACTCAGTGTACAGATATCTCCCTGAGAGAGAGGGACTGAGACACACCACTCAGTGTACAGATATCTCCCTGAGAGACAAGGACTGAGAGACACCAGTCAGTGTACATATATGTCCCTGAGAGACAGGGACTGAGAGACACCACTCAGTGTACAGATACCTCCCTGAGAGAGGGACTGAGAGACACCAGTCAGTGTACATATATCTCCCTGAGAGACAGGGACTGAGAGACACCAGTCAGTGTACAGATATCTCCCTGAGAGAGAGGGACTGAGAGACACCACTCAGTGTACAGATATCTCCCTGAGAGAGAGGGACTGAGAGACACTAGTCAGCGTTCAGATATCTCCCTGAGAGAGAGGGACTGAGAGACACCAGTCAGTGTACAGATATCTCCCTGAGAGACAGGGACTGAGAGACACCACTCAGTGTATAGATATCTCCCTGAGAGACAGGGACTGAGAGACACCAGTCAGTGTACAGATATCTCCCTGAGAGAGAGGGACTGAGAGACACCAGTCAGTGAACAGATATCTCCCTGAGAGACAGGGACTGAGAGACACCAGTCAGTGTTCAGATGTCTCCCTGAGAGAGAGGGACTGTGAGACACCACTCAGTGTACAGATATCTCCCTGAGAGACAGGGACTGAGAGACACCAGTCAGTGTACAGATATCTCCCTGAGAGAGAGGGACTGAGAGACACCAGTCAGTGTACAGATATCTCCCTGAGAGACAGGGACTGAGAGACACCACTCAGTGTATAGATATCTCCCTGAGAGACAGGGACTTAGAGACACCAGTCAGTGTACAGATATCTCCCTGAGAGAGAGGGACTGTGAGACACCACTCAGTGTACAGATATCTCCCTGAGAGACAGGGACTGAGAGACACCAGTCAGTGTTCAGATGTCTCCCTGAGAGAGAGGGACTGTGAGACACCACTCTTTCTTCTTGTTTTTCTTTTGGGCCTCCTTATCTCGAGAGACAATGGATACGCGCCTGGAGGTGGTCAGTGGTTTGTGAAGCAGCGCCTGGTGTGGCTATAAAGGCCAATTCTGGAGTGACAGGCTCTTCCACAGGTGCTGCAGAGAAATTTGTTTGTTGGGGCTGTTGCACAGTTGTCTCTCCCCTTGCGCCTCTGTCTTTTTTCCTGCCAACTACTAAGTCTCTTCGACTCGCCACAATTTAGCCCTGTCTTTATGGCTGCCCGCCAGCTCTGGCGAATGCTGGCAACTGACTCCCACGACTTGTGATCAATGTCACACGATTTCATGTCGCGTTTGCAGACGTCTTTATTTCGGAGACATGGACGGCCGGTGGATCTGATACCAGTGGCCAGCTCGCTGTACAATGTGTCTTTGGGAATCCTGCCATCTTCCATGCGGCTCACATGGCCAAGCCATCTCAAGCGCCGCTGACTCAGTAGTGTGTATAAGCTGGGGGTGTTGGCCGCTTCAAGGACTTCTGTGTTGGAGATATAGTCCTGCCACCTGATGCCAAGTATTCTCCGAAGGCAGCGAAGATGGAATGAATTGAGACGTCGCTCTTGGCTGGCATACGTTGTCCAGGCCTCGCTGCCGTAGAGCAAGGTACTGAGGACACAGGCCTTATACACTCGGACTTTTGTGTTCCGTGTCAGTGCGCCATTTTCCCACACTCTCTTGGCCAGTCTGGACATAGCAGTGGAAGCCTTACCCATGCGCTTGTTGATTTCTGCATCTAGAGACAGGTTACTGGTGATAGTTGAGCCTAGGTAGGTGAACTCTTGAACCACTTCCAGAGCGTGGTCGCCAATAGTGATGGATGGAGCATTTCTGACATCCTGCCCCATGATGTTCGTTTTCTTGAGGCTGATGGTTAGGCCAAATTCATTGCAGGCAGACGCAAACCTGTCGATGAGACTCTGCAGGCATTCTTCAGTGTGAGATGTTAAAGCAGCATCGTCAGCAAAGAGGAGTTCTCTGATGAGGACTTTCCGTACTTTGGACTTCGCTCTTAGACGGGCAAGGTTGAACAACCTGCCCCCTGATCTTGTGTGGAGGAAAATTCCTTCTTCAGAGGATTTGAACGCATGTGAAAGCAGCAGGGAGAAGAAAATCCCAAAAAGTGTGGGTGCGAGAACACAGCCCTGTTTCACACCACTCAGGATAGGAAAGGGCTCTGATGAGGAGCCACCATGTTGAATTGTGCCTTTCATATTGTCATGGAATGAGGTGATGATACTTAGTAGCTTTGGTGGACATCCGATCTTTTCTAGTAGTCTGAAGAGACCACGTCTGCTGACGAGGTCAAAGGCTTTGGTGAGATCAATGAAAGCAATGTAGAGGGGCATCTGTTGTTCACGGCATTTCTCCTGTATCTGACGAAGGGAGAACAGCATGTCAATAGTCGATCTCTCTGCACGAAAGCCACACTGTGCCTCAGGGTAGACGCGCTCCGCCAGCTTCTGGAGCCTGTTCAGAGCGACTCGAGCAAAGACTTTCCCCACTATGCTGAGCAGGGAGATTCCACGGTAGTTGTTGCAGTCACCGCGGTCACCTTTGTTTTTATAGAGGGTGATGATGTTGGCATCGCGCATGTCCTGTGGTACTGCTCCCTCGTCCCAGCACAGGCATAGCAGTTCATGTAGTGCTGAGAGTATAGCAGGCTTGGCACTCTTGATTATTTCAGGGGTAATGCTGTCCTTCCCAGGGGCTTTTCCGCTGGCTAGAGAATCAATGGCATCACTGAGTTCCGATTTGGTTGGCTGTATGTCCAGCTCATCCATGACTGGTAGAGGCTGGGCTGCATTGAGGGCAGTCTCAGTGACAGCATTCTCCCTGGAGTACAGTTCTAGGTAGTGCTCAACCCAGCGGTCCATCTGTTTGCGTTGGTCAGTGATTATGTCCCCCGATTTAGATTTGAGGGGGGTGATCTTCTTGATGGTTGGCCCAAGAGCTCTCTTCATGCCATCATACATTCCTCTGATGTTTCCGGTGTCTGAGGCCAGCTGAATATGACTGCATAGGTGTTGCCAGTAGTCGTTTGCGCAACGCCTAGCTGTTCTTTGTGCAGTACTTCTGGCTGCTTTAAGTGCTGCGGATGTTAAATCGCTGGGGGCTTTCTTGTAGTTCAAAAGTGCAATGCGCTTAGCGGCTATGACAGGTTCCAGCTCTTCATTATGAGATTGAAACCAGTCTGCATTTCTCTTCGCACTTTTGCCGTAGGTGGTCAAAGCTGACTCATAGATGGCGTCTCTGATGTGGGCCCACTTGGTCTCAGCATCCCCTGTGGGAGTGTTTTGAAGGGCTGTTACAAGTGAATTTAGAAATTTTTGTAACAGCTGTGGGTGAGAA
Source organism: Heterodontus francisci (assembly GCF_036365525.1). Classification (NCBI taxonomy): domain Eukaryota; kingdom Metazoa; phylum Chordata; class Chondrichthyes; order Heterodontiformes; family Heterodontidae; genus Heterodontus; species Heterodontus francisci. The sequence goes on along the minus strand of NC_090384.1, from coordinate 7,935,886 downwards.
ATTCTGCTCGTGTTGATGCGCGGGTGGCCCTTCTGCTTGGAATGATGCAACTTCTTTGGTCTGAGTCTAACCTTGCTGCACACCAGGGAGTGGTCGGTGTCGCAGTCCGCACTGTGGAAGCTGCGTGTGATTTGAACACTGTTTAAGGCGGCTCGCCTTGTGACAATGAGGTCTAGCTGGTGCCAACGACGTGATCTTGGGTGCCTCCATGAAACCTGGTGACAGGGTTTAGTGTGAAAGAACGAGTTGGTGATGCAGAGGTTATGATAGGTACACAACTCAAGCAGTCTCTGCCCGTTCTCATTCATCCTTCCAACGCCATAGCGCCCAAGGCAGGAGGGCCATGAGTCATGGTCGGCCCCAACCCTGGCATTAAAGTCCCCCAGCAGGAATAGGTGTTCGGTGTTGGGGATGCTGCTAATGATGTTATGGAGTTGTTCATAGAACTGGTCTTTAGCTTCAGGTGCGGAGCAGAGTGTTGGAGCATAGATGCTGAGTAGGTGTACTGGACCAGAGGTGGTGAGCAGTCGGATGGACAGTATGCGTTCCGAGCCATTTGAGGGAGGCTCTATCATGCTGAGCAAGGAGTTTCTGATGGCGAAGCCCACTCCATGCTGTCTTGGTTCTTCAGGATCCCTGCCCTGCCAGAAGAAGGTGTAGTCTTGCTCTGCTAGAGAGCCACTCGCGGGGAGGCGAGTCTCCTGAAGTGCTGCAATGTCCACATTGAATCTACTGAGCTCGTTGTTAATGATGGCGGTCTTCCGAGAATCGTTGATTTGTGTAAGGTCTTCCGACAGGCCAGGACACATAGTTCTGACGTTCCAGCTTGCAAAGCGAAGGGCTGGTACCTTCTTTCCTTTTTTCATGTTGTTTGGTGCGGTGTATCAGTCCACCTTTCGGGCAATGACCCTGAGCTCCAAGCACCCATTGAAGCAGGCAGACTGTGGCGGGACAGAACCTTATTGACCGGGGGCTGCCCGGTTTGAGGCGGGCGGTAGCTGTCCAGTGAGGTGCAATGACCTCTCCCACCGACAAAGGCAACCCGTGGCGCCCAGTTTCTACGCCAATTTATCTGGACTTATAACCCGTAACTGCTGCCTTCCGTGTTGTTTTAGTCGCTGTGAGGCAACTATGGAGTGACCTCTCCATGGCGCATGCCTGGGCAAATTTATGGAGGTTGAGAGTTGCCCAGTCGTCAAAACCCCCCTCTCGGCCTTTCTGGTGGGGTCCAAAGGAGTGCAGGACACGACGTTTGGCACCAGTATGGCTGCAGGAACTGCCGGAAACATGCCAAAGGTGACACATGACCGCCTACGGAGTTCCGCTCTGGATTTTCTGTTAGGGTTTACTCCCTTAGCCTTGGTCTCTCCCGAGACGCCCACAAGGCAGTGGGGTTGTTGGGGCCCCTACACAGGTGTAGGATGGTGCCGGTGGGAGGAGGGGATGCAAGGGGGAGGGGTAGAGGGAGGGGGTGGGGGGGGGTGCAGGGGAAGGGGGTGCGGGGTGAAGATGGTGCGAGGGGGGGGGCGGGCTGGGACGGGGTTGTGAGGGGGTGAGCTGAGAGGGTGGAGCAGGGAAGGGGACGGGGGTGGGGGGGGTGGAAGGGGGGTAAAGGGGGGTGGAAGGGGGTTAAAGGGGGAGGGGAGGGGAGGGGGGGTGGAATCGGGTGCAGGTAATAAGCCATTTCCTCAGTGCCCACCATCGACGTCCGGAAAGCTCATCCACGTCCTTCGGGAGGTGAAGCATCATTTGGCAGACTTAGAGGTGATTACATTTGCTAAGGGTTTTTTTTTTTGCAGTGGTTTCAATAAAGGCATGCAGCATTGCCGACAGTGCGCTGCAGATGCTCTCCGAGCCATCTCCCGCGGGCGCTTTGAAGTTGCGGCCGGGTGGGCCGTTCGTGGATGTTTTGGGTGTTCGGGGCACCATTTCACAGGACTTCTCTCGGGTCCCGCAGCTCCTTCTTCACCTCAATGGACTTACCGCATGCCGTGGCTGCAGACACTCTGGACTGTGAAGACAGCAGGATCGGAGATTGAAGTATCGGCAGCTGTGCTCGTCAGTTTCATCCGGATCAATTTCATTGAGAAAACAAGAGCAGGTGTGGCTGGGGGAGGGCAGTGGGCCCAGGTAACATACACTAAACTAACTGTTAGCCTTTAGATAGGGCTAAAATGAACTGATTTAAAGAGCCAGGGGAATTTAAACAGTTTAAGAGGGCAGACTGGGGGAGAAAACGTTAGGGATGGGAGCAGATGGCCATGGATAGAGTTGAACAGCAAGGGAGCTTCCCAGGGAGCTTCCAGCCCAGGAGCCATCTTGAAGAATACTCAGTGTACAGATATCTCCCTGAGAGACAGGGACTGAGAGACACCAGTCAGTGTACAAATATCTCCCTGAGAGAGAGGGACTGAGAGACACCACTCAGTGTACAGATATCTCCCTGAGAGAGAGGGACTGAGAGACACCACTCAGTGTACAGAAATACTCCCTCAGAGACAGGGACTGAGAGACACCAGTCAGAGTACAGATATCTCCCTGAGAGAGAGGGACTGAGAGACACCACTCAGTGTACATAAAGCTCCCTGAGAGACAGGGACTGAGAGACACCAGTCAGTGTACAGATATCTCCCTGAGAGACACCACTCAGTGTACATAAAGCTCCCTGAGAGACAGGGACTGAGAGACACCAGTCAGTGTACAGATATCTCCCTGAGAGAGAGGGACTGAGAGACACCAGTCAGTGTACATATATCTCCCTGAGACACAGGGACTGAGAGACACCACTCAGTGTTCAGATATCTCCCTGAGAGAGAGGGACTGAGAGACACCAGTCAGTGTACAGATATCTCCCTGAGAGAGAGGGACTGAGAGACACCACTCAGTGTACAGATATCTCCCTGAGAGAGAGGGACTGAGAGACACCAGTCAGTGTACAGATATCTCCCTGAGAGAGAGGGACTGAGAGACACCAATCAGTGTACATATATCTCCCTGACAGACAGGGACTGAGAGACACCAGTCAGTGTACAGAAATCTCCCTGAGAGACAGGGGCTGTGAGACACCACTCAGTGTACAGATATCTCCCTGAGAGAGAGGGACTGAGAGACACCAGTCAGTGTACAGATATCTCCCTGAGAGACAGGGACTGAGAGACACCACTCAGTGTTCAGATATCTCCCTGAGAGAGAGGGACTGAGAGACACCACTCAGTGTACAGATATCTCCCTGAGAGACAGGGACTGAGAGACACCAGTCAGTGTACAGATACCTCCCTGAGAGAGAGGGACTGAGAGACACCAGTCAGTGTTCATATATCTCCCTGAGAGACAGGGACTGAGAGACACCACTCAGTGTACAGGTATCTCCTTGAGAGAGAGGGACTGAGAGACACCACTCAGTGTACAGATATCTCCCTGAGAGACAGGGACTGAGAGACACCAGTCAGTGTACAGATATCTCCCTGAGAGAGAGGGACTGAGAGACACCACTCAGTGTACAGATATCTCCCTGAGAGACAGGGACTGAGAGACACCAGTCAGTGTACAGATATCTCCCTGAGAGAGAGGGACTGAGAGACACCACTCAGTGTACATAAAGCTCCCTGAGAGACAGGGACTGAGAGACACCAGTCAATGAACAGATATCTCCCTGAGAGACACCACTCAGTGTACATAAAGCTCCCTGAGAGACAGGGACTGAGAGACACCAGTCAGTGTCCAGATATATCCCTGAGAGAGAGGGACTGTGAGACACCAGTCAGTGTAAAGATATCTCCCTGAGAGAGAGGGACTGAGAGACACCACTCAGTGTATAGATATCTCCCTGACAGACAGGGACTGAGAGACACCAGACAGTGTACAGATATCTCCCTGAGAGACAGGGACTGTGAGACACCAGTCAGTGTACAGATATCTCCCTGAGAGAGAGGGACTGAGAGACACCAGTCAGTGTACAGATATCTCCCTGAGAGAGAGGGACTGAGAGACACCAGTCAGTGTCCATATATCTCCCTGAGAGACAGGGACTGAGAGACACCACTCAGTGTACATATACCTCCCTGAGAGAGAGGGACTGAGAGACACCAGTCAGTGTACAGATATCTCCCTGAGAGACAGGGACTGAGAGACACCAGTCAGTGTACATATACCTCCCTGAGAGAGAGGGACTGAGAGACACCAGTCAGTGTCCATATATCTCCCTGAGACACAAGGACTGAGAGACACCACTCAGTGTTCAGATATCTCCCTGAGAGAGAGGGACTGAGAGACACCACTCAGTGTACAGATATCTCCCTGACAGACAGGGACTGAGAGACACCAGTCAGTGTACAGATACCTCCCTGAGAGAGAGGGACTGAGAGACACCAGTCAGTGTACATATATCTCCCTGAGAGACAGGGACTGAGAGACACCACTCAGTGTACAGATATCTCCCTGAGAGAGAGGGACTGAGAGACACCACTCAGTGTACAGATATCTCCCTGAGAGAGAGGGACTGAGAGACACCAGTCAGTGTACAGATATCTCTCTGAGAGAGAGGGACTGTGAGACACCAGTCAGTGTACAGATATCTGCCTGAGAGAGAGGGACTGAGAGACACCAGTCAGTGTACACATATCTCCCTGAGACACAGGGACTGAGAGACACCACTCAGTGTTCAGATATCTCCCTGAGAGAGAGGGACTGAGAGACACCACTCAGTGTACAGATATCTCCATGAGAGAGAGGGACTGAGAGACACCAGTCAGTGTACAGATATCTCCCTGAGAGAGAGGGACTGAGAGACACCAATCAGTGTACATATATCTCCCTGAGAGACAGGGACTGAGAGACACCACTCAGTGCATAGATATCTCCCTGACAGACAGGGACTGAGAGACACCAGTCAGTGTACAGAAATCTCCCTGAGAGACAGGGGCTGTGAGACACCACTCAGTGTACAGATATCTCCCTGAGAGAGAGGGACTGAGAGACACCAGTCAGTGTACAGATATCTCCCTGAGAGAGAGGGACTGAGAGACACCACTCAGTGTTCAGATATCTCCCTGAGAGAGAGGGACTGAGAGACACCACTCAGTGTACAGATATCTCCCTGAGAGACAGGGACTGAGAGACACCAGTCAGTGTACAGATACCTCCCTGAGAGAGAGGGACTGAGAGACACCAGTCAGTGTACAGATATCTCCCTGAGAGAGAGGGACTGAGAGACACCACTCAGTGTACATAAAGCTCCCTGAGAGACAGGGACTGAGAGACACCAGTCAATGAACAGATATCTCCCTGAGAGACACCACTCAGTGTACATAAAGCTCCCTGAGAGACAGGGACTGAGAGACACCAGTCAGTTTACAGATATATCACTGAGAGAGAGGGACTGTGAGACACCAGTCAGTGTACAGATATCTCCCTGAGAGAGAGGGACTGAGAGACACCACTCAGTGTACATAAAGCTCCCTGAGAGACAGGGACTGAGAGACACCAGTCAGTTTACAGATATATCCCTGACAGACAGGGACTGAGAGACACCAGACAGTGTACAGATATCTCCCTGAGAGACAGGGGCTGTGAGACACCACTCAGTGTACAGATATCTCGCCGAGAGAGAGGGACTGAGAGACACCAGTCAGTGTACAGATATCTCCCTGAGAGAGAGGGACTGAGAGACACCACTCAGTGTACAGATATCTCCCTGAGAGACAGGGACTGAGAGACACCAGTCAGTGTACAGATATCTCCCTGAGAGAGAGGGACTGAGAGACACCACTCAGTGTACATTAAGCTCCCTGAGAGACAGGGACTGAGAGACACCAGTCAATGAACAGATATCTCCCTGAGAGACACCACTCAGTGTACATAAAGCTCCCTGAGAGACAGGGACTGAGAGACACCAGTCAGTGTCCAGATATATCCCTGAGAGAGAGGGACTGTGAGACACCAGTCAGTGTAAAGATATCTCCCTGAGAGAGAGGGACTGAGAGACACCACTCAGTGTATAGATATCTCCCTGACAGACAGGGACTGAGAGACACCAGACAGTGTACAGATATCTCCCTGAGAGACAGGGACTGTGAGACACCACTCAGTGTACAGATATCTCCCTGAGAGAGAGGGACTGAGAGACACCAGTCAGTGTACAGATACCTCCCTGAGAGAGAGGGACTGAGAGACACCAGTCAGTGTACAGATATCTCCCTGAGAGAGAGGGACTGAGAGACACCAGTCAGTGTCCATATATCTCCCTGAGAGACAGGGACTGAGAGACACCACTCAGTGTACATATACCTCCCTGAGAGAGAGGGACTGAGAGACACCAGTCAGTGTACAGATATCTCCCTGAGAGACAGGGACTGAGAGACACCAGTCAGTGAACATATACCTCCCTGAGAGAGAGGGACTGAGAGACACCAGTCAGTGTCCATATATCTACCTGAGACACAAGGACTGAGAGACACCACTCAGTGTTCAGATATCTCCCTGAGAGTGAGGGACTGAGAGACACCACTCAGTGTACAGATATCTCCCTGACAGACAGGGACTGAGAGACACCAGTCAGTGTACAGATACCTCCCTGAGAGAGAGGGACTGAGAGACACCAGTCAGTGTACATATATCTCCCTGAGAGACAGGGACTGAGAGACACCACTCAGTGTACAGATATCTCCCTGAGAGAGAGGGACTGAGAGACACCACTCAGTGTACAGATATCTCCCTGAGAGAGAGTGACTGAGAGACACCAGTCAGTGTACAGATATCTCTCTGATAGAGAGGGACTGTGAGACACCAGTCAGTGTACAGATATCTGCCTGAGAGAGAGGGACTGAGAGACACCAGTCAGTGTACACATATCTCCCTGAGACACAGGGACTGAGAGACACCACTCAGTGTTCAGATATCTCCCTGAGAGAGAGGGACTGAGAGACACCACTCAGTGTACAGATATCTCCATGAGAGAGAGGGACTGAGAGACACCAGTCAGTGTACAGATATCTCCCTGAGAGAGAGGGACTGAGAGACACCAATCAGTGTACATATATCTCCCTGAGAGACAGGGACTGAGAGACACCACTCAGTGCATAGATATCTCCCTGACAGACAGGGACTGAGAGACACCAGTCAGTGTACAGAAATCTCCCTGAGAGACAGGGGCTGTGAGACACCACTCAGTGTACAGATATCTCCCTGAGAGAGAGGGACTGAGAGACACCAGTCAGTGTACAGATATCTCCCTGAGAGAGAGGGACTGAGATACACCACTCAGTGTTCAGATATCTCCCTGAGAGAGAGGGACTGAGAGACACCACTCAGTGTACAGATATCTCCCTGAGAGACAGGGACTGAGAGACACCAGTCAGTGTACAGATACCTCCCTGAGAGAGAGGGACTGAGAGACACCAGTCAGTGTACAGATATCTCCCTGAGAGAGAGGGACTGAGAGACACCACTCAGTGTACATAAAGCTCCCTGAGAGACAGGGACTGAGAGACACCAGTCAATGAACAGATATCTCCCTGAGAGACACCACTCAGTGTACATAAAGCTCCCTGAGAGACAGGGACTGAGAGACACCAGTCAGTTTACAGATATATCACTGAGAGAGAGGGACTGTGAGACACCAGTCAGTGTACAGATATCTCCCTGAGAGAGAGGGACTGAGAGACACCACTCAGTGTACATAAAGCTCCCTGAGAGACAGGGACTGAGAGACACCAGTCAGTTTACAGATATATCCCTGACAGACAGGGACTGAGAGACACCAGACAGTGTACAGATATCTCCCTGAGAGACAGGGGCTGTGAGACACCACTCAGTGTACAGATATCTCGCCGAGAGAGAGGGACTGAGAGACACCAGTCAGTGTACAGATATCTCCCTGAGAGAGAGGGACTGAGAGACACCAGTCAGTGTACAGATATCTCCCTGAGAGAGAGGGACTGAGAGACACCAGTCAGTGTCCATATATCTCCCTGAGAGACAGGGACTGAGAGACACCACTCAGTGTACATATACCTCCCTGAGAGAGAGGGACTGACGGACACCAGTCAGTGTACATATATCTCCCTGAGACACAGGGACTGAGAGACACCACTCAGTGTTCAGATATCTCCCTGAGAGAGAGGGACTGAGAGACACCACTCAGTGTACAGATATCTCCCTGACAGACAGGGACTGAGAGACACCAGTCAGTGTACAGATACCTCCCTGAGAGAGAGGGACTGAGAGACACCAGTCAGTGTACATATATCTCCCTGAGAGATAGGGACTGAGAGACACCACTCAGTGTACAGATATCTCCCTGAGAGAGAGGGACTGAGAGACACCACTCAGTGTACAGATATCCCCTGAGAGAGAGGGACTGAGAGACACCAGTCAGTGTACAGATATCTGCCTGAGAGAGAGGGACTGAGAGACACCAGTCAGTGTACAGATATCTCCCTGAGAGACAGGGACTGAGAGACACCAGTCAGTGTACAGATATCTCCCTGAGAGAGAGGTACTGAGAGACACCGCTCAGTGTACAGATATCTCCCTGAGAGACAGGGACTGAGAGACACCACTCAGTGTACAGATATCTCCCTGAGAGAGAGGGACTGAGAGACACCACTCAGTGTACAGATATCTCCCTGAGAGAGAGGGACTGAGAGACACCAGTCAGTGTACAGATATCTCCCTGAGAGAGAGGGACTGAGAGACACCAATCAGTGTACAGATATCTCCCTGAGAGACAGGGACTGAGAGACACCACTCAGTGTACAGAAATCTCCCTGAGAGACAGGGGCTGTGAAACACCACTCAGTGTACAGATATCTCCCTGAGAGAGAGGGACTGAGAGACACCAGTCAGTGTACAGATATCTCCCTGAGAGAGAGGGACTGAGAGACACCAGTCAGTGTACATATATCTCCCTGAGAGAGAGGGACTGAGAGACACCACTCAGTGTTCAGATATCTCCCTGAGAGAGAGGGACTGAGAGACACCACTCAGTGTACAGATATCTCCCTGAGAGACAGGGACTGAGAGACACCAGTCAGTGTACAGATAATTCCCTGAGAGAGAGGGACTGAGGGACACCAGTCAGTGTACATATATCTCCCTGAGAGAGAGGGACTGAGAGACACCAGTCAGTGTACAGATATCTCCTTGAGAGAGAGGGACTGAGAGACACCACTCAGTGTACAGATATCTACATGAGAGACAGGGACTGAGAGACACCAGTCAGTGTACAGATATCTCCCTGAGAGAGAGGGACTGAGAGACACCACTCAGTGTACAGATATCTCCCTGAGAGACAGGGACTGAGAGACACCAGTCAGTGTACAGATATCTCCCTGACAGAGAGGGACTGAGAGACACCACTCAGTGTACATAAAGCTCCCTGAGAGACAGGGACTGAGAGACACCAGTCAATGTACAGATATCTCCCTGAGAGACACCACTCAGTGTACATAAAGCTCCCTGAGAGACAGGGACTGAGAGACACCAGTCAGTGTACAGATATCTCCCTGAGAGAGAGGGACTGTGAGACACCAGTCAGTGTACAGATATCTCCCTGAGAGAGAGGGACTGAGAGACACCACTCAGTGTATAGATATCTCCCTGACAGACAGGGACTGAGAGACACCAGACAGTGTACAGATATCTATCTGAGAGACAGGGGCTGTGAGACACCACTCAGTGTACAGATATCTCCCTGAGAGAGAGGGACTGAGAGACACCAGTCAGTGTACAGATATCTCCCTGAGAGAGAGGGACTGAGAGACACCAGTCAGTGTACAGATATCTCCCTGAGAGAGAGTGACTGAGAGACACCAGTCAGTGTCCATATATCTCCCTGAGAGACAGGGACTGAGAGACACCACTCAGTGTACATATACCTCCCTGAGAGAGAGGGACTGAGAGACACCAGTCAGTGTACATATATCTCCCTGAGAGACAGGGACTGAGAGACAACAGTCAGTGTACAGATATCTCCCTGAGAGAGAGGGACTGAGAGACACCACTCAGTGTACAGATATCTCCCTGAGAGAGAGGGACTGAGAGACACCAGTCAGTGTACAGATACCTCCCTGAGAGAGAGGGACTGAGAGACACCAGTCAGTGTACATATATCTCCCTGAGAGTCAGGGACTGAGAGACACCACTCAATGTACAGATATCTCCCTGAGAGAGAGGGACTGAGAGACACCACTCAGTGTACAGATATCTCCCTGAGAGAGAGGGACTGAGAGACACCAGTCAGTGTACAGATATCTCTCTGAGAGAGAGGGACTGTGAGACACCAGTCAGTGTACAGATATCTCCCTGAGAGAGAGGGACTGAGAGACACCAGTCAGTGAACAGATATCTCCCTGAGAGACAGGGACTGAGAGACACTAGTCAGTGTACAGATATCTCCCTGAGAGAGAGGTACTGAGAGACACCGCTCAGTGTACAGATATCTCCCTGAGAGACAGGGACTCAGAGACACCACTCAGTGTACAGATATCTCCCTGAGAGACAGGGACTGAGAGACACCACTCAGTGTACAGATATCTCCCTGAGAGAGAGGGACTGAGAGACACCACTCAGTGCACAGATATCTCCCTGAGAGTGAGGGACTGAGAGACACCAGTCAGTGTACATATATCTCCCTGAGAGACAGGGACTGAGAGACACCACTCAGTGTACAGATACCTCCCTGAGAGAGAGGGACTGAGAGACACCAGTCAGTGTACATATATCTCCCTGAGAGACAGGGACTGAGAGACAACAGTCAGTGTACAGATATCTCCCTGAGAGAGAGGGACTGAGAGACACCACTCAGTGTACAGATATCTCCCTGAGAGAGAGGGACTGAGAGACACCAGTCAGCGTACAGATATCTCCCTGAGAGAGAGGGACTGAGAGACACCAGTCAGTGTACTGATATCTCCCTGATAGAGAGGGACTGTGAGACACCACTCAGTGTACAGATATCTCCCTGAGAGACAGGGACTGAGAGACACCAGTCAGTGTCCAGATATCTCCCTGAGAGAGAGGGACTGAGAGACACCACTCAGTGTACAGATATCTCCCTGAGGGAGAGGGACTGTGAGACACCACTCAGTGTACAGATATCTCCCTGAGAGACAGGGACTGAGAGACACCAGTCAGTGTACAGATATCTCCCTGAGAGAGAGGGACTGAGAGACACCACTCAGTGTACAGATTTCTCCCTGAGAGACAGGGACTGAGAGACACCAGTCAGTGTGCAGATATCTCCCTGAGAGACAGGGGCTGTGAGACACCACTCAGTGTACAGATATCTCCCTGAGAGAGAGGGACTGAGAGACACCAGTCAGTGTACAGATATCTCCCTGAGAGAGAGGGACTGAGAGACACAAGTCAGTGTACAGATATCTCCCTGAGAGACAGGGACTGAGAGACACCACTCAGTGTACAGATATCTCCCTGAGAGACAGGGACTGAGAGACACCACTCAGTGTACAGATATCTCCCTGAGAGAGAGGGACTGAGAGACACCACTCAGTGCACAGATATCTCCCTGAGAGTGAGGGACTGAGAGACACCAGTCAGTGTACATATATCTCCCTGAGAGACAGGGACTGAGAGACACCACTCAGTGTACAGATACCTCCCTGAGAGAGAGGGACTGAGAGACACCAGTCAGTGTACATATATCGCCCTGAGAGACAGGGACTGAGAGACAACAGTCAGTGTACAGATATCTCCCTGAGAGAGAGGGACTGAGAGACACCACTCAGTGTACAGATATCTCCCTGAGAGAGAGGGACTGAGAGACACCAGTCAGCGTGCAGATATCTCCCTGAGAGAGAGGGACTGAGAGACACCAGTCAGTGTACAGATATCTCCCTGAGAGAGAGGGACTGTGAGACACCACTCAGTGTACAGATATCTCCCTGAGAGACAGGGACTGAGAGACACCAGTCAGTGTCCAGATATCTCCCTGAGAGAGAGGGACTGAGAGACACCACTCAGTGTACAGATATCTCCCTGAGGGAGAGGGACTGTGAGACACCACTCAGTGTACAGATATCTCCCTGAGAGACAGGGACTGAGAGACACCAGTCAGTGTACAGATATCTCACTGAGAGAGAGGGACTGAGAGACACCACTCAGTGTACAGATTTCTCCCTGAGAGACAGGGACTGAGAGACACCAGTCAGTGTGCAGATATCTCCCTGAGAGACAGGGGCTGTGAGACACCACTCAGTGTACAGATATCTCCCTGAGAGAGAGGGACTGAGAGACACCAGTCAGTGTACAGATATCTCCCTGAGAGAGAGGGACTGAGAGACACAAGTCAGTGTACAGATATCTCCCTGAGAGACAGGGACTGAGAGACACCACTCAGTGTATAGATATCTCCCTGAGAGACAGGGACTGAGAGACACGAGTCAGTGTACAGATATCTCCCTGAGAGACAGGGACTGAGAGACACCAGTCAGTGTACAGATATCTCCCTGAGAGAGAGGGACTGTGAGACACCACTCAGTGTACAGATATCTCCCTGAGAGACAGGGACTGAGAGACACCAGTCAGTGTACAGATATCTCCCTGAGAGAGAGGGACTGAGAGACACCACTCAGTGTACAGATATCTCCCTGAGAGACAGGGACTGAGACACCAGTCAGTGTACAGATATCTCCCTGAGAGAGAGGGACTGAGAGACACCACTCAGTGTACATAAAGCTCCCTGAGAGACAGGGACTGAGAGACACCAGTCAATGTACAGATATCTCCCTGAGAGACACCACTCAGTGTACATAAAGCTCCCTGAGAGACAGGGACTGAGAGACACCAGTCAGTGTACAGATATCTCCCTGAGAGAGAGGGACTGTGAGACACCAGTCAGTGTACAGATATCTCCCTGAGAGAGAGGGACTGAGAGACACCACTCAGTGTATAGATATCTCCCTGACAGACAGGGACTGAGAGACACCAGACAGTGTACAGATATCTCCCTGAGAGACAGGGGCTGTGAGACACCACTCAGTGTACAGATATCTCCCTGAGAGAGAGGGACTGAGAGACACCAGTCAGTGTACAGATATCTCCCTGAGAGAGAGGGACTGAGAGACACCAGTCAGTGTACAGATATCTCCCTGAGAGAGAGTGACTGAGAGACACCAGTCAGTGTCCATATATCTCCCTGAGAGACAGGGACTGAGAGACACCACTCAGTGTACATATAACTCCCTGAGAGAGAGGGACTGAGAGACACCAGTCAGTGTACATATATCTCCCTGAGACACAGGGACTGAGAGACACCACTCAGTGTTCAGATATCTCCCTGAGAGAGAGGGACTGAGAGACACCACTCAGTGTACAGATATCTCCCTGAGAGACAGGGACAGAGAGACACCAGTCAGTGTACAGATACCTCCCTGAGAGAGAGGGACTGAGAGACACCAGTCAGTGTACATATATCTCCCTGAGAGTCAGGGACTGAGAGACACCACTCAGTGTACAGGTATCTCCCTGAGAGAGAGGGACTGAGAGACACCACTCAGTGTACAGATATCTCCCTGAGAGAGAGGGACTGAGAGACACCAGTCAGTGTACAGATATCTCTCTGAGAGAGAGGGACTGTGAGACACCAGTCAGTGTACAGATATCTCCCTGAGAGAGAGACTGAGAGACACCAGTCAGTGAACAGATATCTCCCTGAGAGACAGGGACTGAGAGACACTAGTCAGTGTACAGATATCTCCCTGAGAGAGAGGTACTGAGAGACACCGCTCAGTGTACAGATATCTCCCTGAGAGACAGGGACTCAGAGACACCACTCAGTGTACAGATATCTCCCTGAGAGACAGGGACTGAGAGACACCACTCAGTGTACAGATATCTCCCTGAGAGAGAGGGACTGAGAGACACCACTCAGTGCACAGATATCTCCCTGAGAGTGAGGGACTGAGAGACACCAGTCAGTGTACATATATCTCCCTGAGAGACAGGGACTGAGAGACACCACTCAGTGTACAGATACCTCCCTGAGAGAGAGGGACTGAGAGACACCAGTCAGTGTACATATATCTCCCTGAGAGACAGGGACTGAGAGACAACAGTCAGTGTACAGATATCTCCCTGAGAGAGAGGGACTGAGAGACACCACTCAGTGTACAGATATCTCCCTGAGAGAGAGGGACTGAGAGACACCAGTCAGCGTACAGATATCTCCCTGAGAGAGAGGGACTGAGAGACACCAGTCAGTGTACTGATATCTCCCTGATAGAGAGGGACTGTGAGACACCACTCAGTGTACAGATATCTCCCTGAGAGACAGGGACTGAGAGACACCAGTCAGTGTCCAGATATCTCCCTGAGAGAGAGGGACTGAGAGACACCACTCAGTGTACAGATATCTCCCTGAGGGAGAGGGACTGTGAGACACCACTCAGTGTACAGATATCTCCCTGAGAGACAGGGACTGAGAGACACCAGTCAGTGTACAGATATCTCCCTGAGAGAGAGGGACTGAGAGACACCACTCAGTGTACAGATTTCTCCCTGAGAGACAGGGACTGAGAGACACCAGTCAGTGTGCAGATATCTCCCTGAGAGACAGGGGCTGTGAGACACCACTCAGTGTACAGATATCTCCCTGAGAGAGAGGGACTGAGAGACACCAGTCAGTGTACAGATATCTCCCTGAGAGAGAGGGACTGAGAGACACAAGTCAGTGTACAGATATCTCCCTGAGAGACAGGGACTGAGAGACACCACTCAGTGTACAGATATCTCCCTGAGAGACAGGGACTGAGAGACACCACTCAGTGTACAGATATCTCCCTGAGAGAGAGGGACTGAGAGACACCACTCAGTGCACAGATATCTCCCTGAGAGTGAGGGACTGAGAGACACCAGTCAGTGTACATATATCTCCCTGAGAGACAGGGACTGAGAGACACCACTCAGTGTACAGATACCTCCCTGAGAGAGAGGGACTGAGAGACACCAGTCAGTGTACATATATCTCCCTGAGAGACAGGGACTGAGAGACAACAGTCAGTGTACAGATATCTCCCTGAGAGAGAGGGACTGAGAGACACCACTCAGTGTACAGATATCTCCCTGAGAGAGAGGGACTGAGAGACACCAGTCAGCGTGCAGATATCTCCCTGAGAGAGAGGGACTGAGAGACACCAGTCAGTGTACAGATATCTCCCTGAGAGAGAGGGACTGTGAGACACCACTCAGTGTACAGATATCTCCCTGAGAGACAGGGACTGAGAGACACCAGTCAGTGTCCAGATATCTCCCTGAGAGAGAGGGACTGAGAGACACCACTCAGTGTACAGATATCTCCCTGAGGGAGAGGGACTGTGAGACACCACTCAGTGTACAGATATCTCCCTGAGAGACAGGGACTGAGAGACACCAGTCAGTGTACAGATATCTCCCTGAGAGAGAGGGACTGAGAGACACCACTCAGTGTACAGATTTCTCCCTGAGAGACAGGGACTGAGAGACACCAGTCAGTGTGCAGATATCTCCCTGAGAGACAGGGGCTGTGAGACACCACTCAGTGTACAGATATCTCCCTGAGAGAGAGGGACTGAGAGACACCAGTCAGTGTACAGATATCTCCCTGAGAGAGAGGGACTGAGAGACACAAGTCAGTGTACAGATATCTCCCTGAGAGACAGGGACTGAGAGACACCACTCAGTGTACAGATATCTCCCTGAGAGACAGGGACTGAGAGACACGAGTCAGTGTACAGATATCTCCCTGAGAGACAGGGACTGAGAGACACCAGTCAGTGTACGATATCTCCCTGAGAGAGAGGGACTGTGAGACACCACTCAGTGTACAGATATCTCCCTGAGAGACAGGGACTGAGAGACACCAGTCAGTGTACAGATATCTCCCTGAGAGAGAGGGACTGAGAGACACCACTCAGTGTACAGATATCTCCCTGAGAGACAGGGACTGAGACACCAGTCAGTGTACAGATATCTCCCTGAGAGAGAGGGACTGAGAGACACCACTCAGTGTACATAAAGCTCCCTGAGAGACAGGGACTGAGAGACACCAGTCAGAGTACATATATCTCCCTGAGAGACAGGGACTGAGAGACACCACTCAGTGTACAGATATCTCCCTGAGAGAGAGGGACTGAGAGACATCACTCAGTGTACAGATATCTCCCTGAGAGAGAGGGACTGAGAGACACCAGTCAGTGTACAGATATCTCCCTGAGAGAGAGCAACTGAGAGACACCACTCAGTGTACAGATATCTCCCTCAGAGACAGGGAGTGAGAGACACCAGTCAGAGTACAGATATCTCCCTGAGAGAGAGGGACTGAGAGACACCACTCAGTGTACAGATATCTCCCTGAGAGACAGGGACTGAGAGACACCAGTCAGTGTACAGATATCTCCCTGAGAGAGAGGGACTGTGAGACACCACTCAGTGCACAGATATCTCCCTGAGAGAGAGGGGCTGAGAGACACCAGTCATTGTACAGATATCTCTCTGAGAGAGAGGGACTGAGAGACACCAGTCAGTGTACAGATATCTCCCTGAGAGACAGGGACTGAGAGACACCACTCAGTGTATAGATATCTCCCTGAGAGACAGGGACTGAGAGACACCAGTCAGTGTACATATATCTCCCTGAGAGACAGGGACTGAGAGACACCACTCAGTGTACAGATACCTCCCTGAGAGAGAGGGACTGAGAGACACCACTCAGTGTACATATATCTCCCTGAGAGAGAGGGACTGAGAGACACCAGTCAGTGTACAGTTATCTCCCAAAGAGAGAGGGACTGAGAGACACCACTCAGTGTACAGATATCTCCCTGAGAAAGAGGGACTGAGAGACACTAGTCAGCGTACAGATATCTCCCTGAGAGAGAGGGACTGAGAGACACCAGTCAGTGTACAGATTTCTCCCTGAGAGAGAGGGACTGTGAGACACCACTCAGTGTGCAGATATCTCCCTGAGAGACAGGGACTGAGAGACACCAGTCAGTGTACAGATATCTCCCTGAGAGAGAGGGACTGAGAGACACCACTCAGTGTACAGATATCTCCCTGAGAGACACCAGTCAGTGTACAGATATCTCCCTGAGAGACAGGGACTGAGAGACACCACTCAGTGTGCAGATACCTCCCCGAGAGAGGGACTGAGAGACACCAGTCAGTGTACATATATCTCCCTGAGAGACAGGGACTGAGAGACACCAGTCAGTGTACAGATATCTCCCTGAGAGAGAGGGACTGAGAGACACCACTCAGTGTACAGATATCTCCCTGAGAGACAGGGACTGAGAGACACCAGTCAGTGTACATATATCTCCCTGAGAGACAGGGACTGAGAGACACCACTCAGTGTACAGATACCTCCCTGAGAGAGAGGGACTGAGAGACACCACTCAGTGTACATATATCTCCTTGAGAGACAGGGACTGAGAGACACCAGTCAGTGTACAGATATCTCCCTGAGAGAGAGGGACTGAGAGACACCACTCAGTGTACAGATATCTCCCTGAGAGAGAGGGACTGAGAGACACTAGTCAGCGTACAGATATCTCCCTGAGAGAGAGGGACTGAGCGACACCAGTCAGTGTACAGATATCTCCCTGAGAGAGAGGGACTGTGAGACACCACTCAGTGTACAGATATCTCCCTGAGAGACAGGGACTGAGAGACACCAGTCAGTGTACAGATATCTCCCTGAGAGAGAGGGACTGAGAGACACCACTCAGTGTACAGATATCTCCCTGAGAGACAGGGACTGAGAGACACCAGTCAGTGTACAGATATCTCCCTGAGAGAGAGGGACTGTGAGACACCACTCAGTGTACAGATATCTCCCTGAGAGACAGGGACTGAGAGACACCAGTCATTGTACAGATATCTCCCTGAGAGAGAGGGACTGAGAGACACCACTCAGTGTATAGATATCTCCCTGACAGACAGGGACTGAGAGACACCAGTCAGCGTACAGATATCTCCCTAAGAGACAGGGGCTGTGAGAAACCACTCAGTGTACAGATATCTCCCTGAGAGAGAGGGACTGAGAGACACCAGTCAGTGTACAGATATCTCCCTGAGAGAGAGGGACTGAGAGACACCAGTCAGTGTACAGATATCTCCCTGAGAGACAGGGACTGAGAGACACCACTCAGTGTACATATACCTCCCTGAGAGAGAGGGACTGAGAGACACCAGTCAGTGTACATATATCTCCCTGAGACACAGGGACTGAGAGACACCACTCAGTGTTCAGATATCTCCCTGAGAGAGAGGGACTCTGAGACACCACTCAGTGTACAGATATCTCCCTGAGAGACAGGGACTGAGAGACACCAGTCAGCGTACATATATCTCCCTGAGAGACAGGGACTGAGAGACACCACTCAGTGTACATATACCTCCCTGAGAGAGAGGGACTGAGAGACACCAGTCAGTGTACATATATCTCCCTGAGACACAGGGACTGAGAGACACCACTCAGTGTTCAGATATCTCCCTGAGAGAGAGGGACTCTGAGACACCACTCAGTGTACAGATATCTCCCTGAGAGAGAGGGACTGAGAGACACCAGTCAGCGTACATATATCTCCCTGAGAGACAGGGACTGAGAGACACCACTCAGTGTACAGATATCTCCCTGAGAGACAGGGACTGAGAGACACCACTCAGTGTACAGATATCTCCCTGAGAGACAGGGACTGAGAGACACCACTCAGTGTACAGATATCTCCCTGAGAGAGAGGGACTGAGAGACACCACTCAGTGTACAGATATCTCCCTGAGAGAGAGGGACTGAGAGACACCAGTCAGTGTACATATATCTCCCTGAGAGACAGGGACTGAGAGACACCACTCAGTGTACAGATACCTCCCTGAGAGAGAGGGACTGAGAGACACCACTCAGTGCACAGATATCTCCCTGAGAGAGAGGGACTGAGAGACACCAGTCAGCGTACAGATAGCTCCCTGAGAGAGAGGGACTGAGAGACACCAGTCAGTGTACAGATATCTCCCTGAGAGAGAGTGACTGTGAGACACCACTCAGTGTACAGATATCTCCCTGAGAGACAGGGACTGAGAGACACCAGTCAGTGTACAGATATCTCCCTGAGAGAGAGGGACTGAGAGACACCACTCAGTGTACAGATATCTCCCTGAGAGAGAGGGACTGTGAGTCACCACTCAGTGTACAGATATCTCCCTGAGAGACACCAGTCAGTGTACAGATATCTCCCTGAGAGAGAGGGACTGAGAGACACCACTCAGGGTACAGATTTCTCCCTGAGAGACAGGGACTGAGAGACACCAGTCATTGTACAGATATCTCCCTGAGAGACAGGGGCTGTGAGACACCACTCAGTGTACAGATATCTCCCTGAGAGACAGGGACTGAGAGACACCAGTCAGTGTACAGATATCTCCCTGAGAGAGAGGGACTGAGAGACACCACTCAGTGTACAGATATCTCCCTGAGAGAGAGGGACTGAGAGACACCAGTCAGTGTACATATATCTCCCTGAGAGACAGGGACTGAGAGACACCACTCAGTGTACAGATACCTCCCTGAGAGAGAGGGACTGAGAGACACCACTCAGTGCACAGATATCTCCCTGAGAGAGAGGGACTGAGAGACACCAGTCAGCGTACAGATAGCTCCCTGAGAGAGAGGGACTGAGAGACACCAGTCAGTGTACAGATATCTCCCTGAGAGAGAGTGACTGTGAGACACCACTCAGTGTACAGATATCTCCCTGAGAGACAGGGACTGAGAGACACCAGTCAGTGTACAGATATCTCCCTGAGAGAGAGGGACTGAGAGACACCACTCAGTGTACAGATATCTCCCTGAGAGAGAGGGACTGTGAGTCACCACTCAGTGTACAGATATCTCCCTGAGAGACACCAGTCAGTGTACAGATATCTCCCTGAGAGAGAGGGACTGAGAGACACCACTCAGGGTACAGATTTCTCCCTGAGAGACAGGGACTGAGAGACACCAGTCATTGTACAGATATCTCCCTGAGAGACAGGGGCTGTGAGACACCACTCAGTGTACAGATATCTCCCTGAGAGACAGGGACTGAGAGACACCAGTCAGTGTCCAGATATCTCCCTGAGAGAGAGGGACTGAGAGACACCACTCAGTGTACAGATATCTCCCTGAGGGAGAGGGACTGTGAGACACCACTCAGTGTACAGATATCTCCCTGAGAGACAGGGACTGAGAGACACCAGTCAGTGTACAGATATCTCCCTGAGAGAGAGGGACTGAGAGACACCACTCAGTGTACAGATTTCTCCCTGAGAGACAGGGACTGAGAGACACCAGTCAGTGTGCAGATATCTCCCTGAGAGACAGGGGCTGTGAGACACCACTCAGTGTACAGATATCTCCCTGAGAGAGAGGGACTGAGAGACACCAGTCAGTGTACAGATATCTCCCTGAGAGAGAGGGACTGAGAGACACAAGTCAGTGTACAGATATCTCCCTGAGAGACAGGGACTGAGAGACACCACTCAGTGTACAGATATCTCCCTGAGAGACAGGGACTGAGAGACAAGAGTCAGTGTACAGATATCTCCCTGAGAGACAGGGACTGAGAGACACCAGTCAGTGTACGATATCTCCCTGAGAGAGAGGGACTGTGAGACACCACTCAGTGTACAGATATCTCCCTGAGAGACAGGGACTGAGAGACACCAGTCAGTGTACAGATATCTCCCTGAGAGAGAGGGACTGAGAGACACCACTCAGTGTACAGATATCTCCCTGAGAGACAGGGACTGAGACACCAGTCAGTGTACAGATATCTCCCTGAGAGAGAGGGACTGAGAGACACCACTCAGTGTACATAAAGCTCCCTGAGAGACAGGGACTGAGAGACACCAGTCAGAGTACATATATCTCCCTGAGAGACAGGGACTGAGAGACACCACTCAGTGTACAGATATCTCCCTGAGAGAGAGGGACTGAGAGACATCACTCAGTGTACAGATATCTCCCTGAGAGAGAGGGACTGAGAGACACCAGTCAGTGTACAGATATCTCCCTGAGAGAGAGCAACTGAGAGACACCACTCAGTGTACAGATATCTCCCTCAGAGACAGGGAGTGAGAGACACCAGTCAGAGTACAGATATCTCCCTGAGAGAGAGGGACTGAGAGACACCACTCAGTGTACAGATATCTCCCTGAGAGACAGGGACTGAGAGACACCAGTCAGTGTACAGATATCTCCCTGAGAGAGAGGGACTGTGAGACACCACTCAGTGCACAGATATCTCCCTGAGAGAGAGGGGCTGAGAGACACCAGTCATTGTACAGATATCTCTCTGAGAGAGAGGGACTGAGAGACACCAGTCAGTGTACAGATATCTCCCTGAGAGACAGGGACTGAGAGACACCACTCAGTGTATAGATATCTCCCTGAGAGACAGGGACTGAGAGACACCAGTCAGTGTACATATATCTCCCTGAGAGACAGGGACTGAGAGACACCACTCAGTGTACAGATACCTCCCTGAGAGAGAGGGACTGAGAGACACCACTCAGTGTACATATATCTCCCTGAGAGAGAGGGACTGAGAGACACCAGTCAGTGTACAGTTATCTCCCAAAGAGAGAGGGACTGAGAGACACCACTCAGTGTACAGATATCTCCCTGAGAAAGAGGGACTGAGAGACACTAGTCAGCGTACAGATATCTCCCTGAGAGAGAGGGACTGAGAGACACCAGTCAGTGTACAGATTTCTCCCTGAGAGAGAGGGACTGTGAGACACCACTCAGTGTGCAGATATCTCCCTGAGAGACAGGGACTGAGAGACACCAGTCAGTGTACAGATATCTCCCTGAGAGAGAGGGACTGAGAGACACCACTCAGTGTACAGATATCTCCCTGAGAGACACCAGTCAGTGTACAGATATCTCCCTGAGAGACAGGGACTGAGAGACACCACTCAGTGTGCAGATACCTCCCCGAGAGAGGGACTGAGAGACACCAGTCAGTGTACATATATCTCCCTGAGAGACAGGGACTGAGAGACACCAGTCAGTGTACAGATATCTCCCTGAGAGAGAGGGACTGAGAGACACCACTCAGTGTACAGATATCTCCCTGAGAGACAGGGACTGAGAGACACCAGTCAGTGTACATATATCTCCCTGAGAGACAGGGACTGAGAGACACCACTCAGTGTACAGATACCTCCCTGAGAGAGAGGGACTGAGAGACACCACTCAGTGTACATATATCTCCTTGAGAGACAGGGACTGAGAGACACCAGTCAGTGTACAGATATCTCCCTGAGAGAGAGGGACTGAGAGACACCACTCAGTGTACAGATATCTCCCTGAGAGAGAGGGACTGAGAGACACTAGTCAGCGTACAGATATCTCCCTGAGAGAGAGGGACTGAGCGACACCAGTCAGTGTACAGATATCTCCCTGAGAGAGAGGGACTGTGAGACACCACTCAGTGTACAGATATCTCCCTGAGAGACAGGGACTGAGAGACACCAGTCAGTGTACAGATATCTCCCTGAGAGAGAGGGACTGAGAGACACCACTCAGTGTACAGATATCTCCCTGAGAGACAGGGACTGAGAGACACCAGTCAGTGTACAGATATCTCCCTGAGAGAGAGGGACTGTGAGACACCACTCAGTGTACAGATATCTCCCTGAGAGACAGGGACTGAGAGACACCAGTCAGTGTACAGATATCTCCCTGAGAGAGAGGGACTGAGAGACACCACTCAGTGTATAGATATCTCCCTGACAGACAGGGACTGAGAGACACCAGTCAGTGTACAGATATCTCCCTAAGAGACAGGGGCTGTGAGAAACCACTCAGTGTACAGATATCTCCCTGAGAGAGAGGGACTGAGAGACACCAGTCAGTGTACAGATATCTCCCTGAGAGAGAGGGACTGAGAGACACCAGTCAGTGTACAGATATCTCCCTGAGAGACAGGGACTGAGAGACACCACTCAGTGTACATATACCTCCCTGAGAGAGAGGGACTGAGAGACACCAGTCAGTGTACATATATCTCCCTGAGACACAGGGACTGAGAGACACCACTCAGTGTTCAGATATCTCCCTGAGAGAGAGGGACTCTGAGACACCAGTCAGTGTACAGATACCTCCCTGAGAGAGAGGGACTGAGAGACACCAGTCAGCGTACATATATCTCCCTGAGAGACAGGGACTGAGAGACACCACTCAGTGTACAGATATCTCCCTGAGAGACAGGGACTGAGAGACACCACTCAGTGTACAGATATCTCCCTGAGAGACAGGGACTGAGAGACACCACTCAGTGTACAGATATCTCCCTGAGAGAGAGGGACTGAGAGACACCACTCAGTGTACAGATATCTCCCTGAGAGAGAGGGACTGAGAGACACCAGTCAGTGTACATATATCTCCCTGAGAGACAGGGACTGAGAGACACCACTCAGTGTACAGATACCTCCCTGAGAGAGAGGGACTGAGAGACACCACTCAGTGCACAGATATCTCCCTGAGAGAGAGGGACTGAGAGACACCAGTCAGCGTACAGATAGCTCCCTGAGAGAGAGGGACTGAGAGACACCAGTCAGTGTACAGATATCTCCCTGAGAGAGAGTGACTGTGAGACACCACTCAGTGTACAGATATCTCCCTGAGAGACAGGGACTGAGAGACACCAGTCAGTGTACAGATATCTCCCTGAGAGAGAGGGACTGAGAGACACCACTCAGTGTACAGATATCTCCCTGAGAGAGAGGGACTGTGAGTCACCACTCAGTGTACAGATATCTCCCTGAGAGACACCAGTCAGTGTACAGATATCTCCCTGAGAGAGAGAGGGACTGAGAGACACCACTCAGGGTACAGATTTCTCCCTGAGAGACAGGGACTGAGAGACACCAGTCATTGTACAGATATCTCCCTGAGAGACAGGGGCTGTGAGACACCACTCAGTGTACAGATATCTCCCTGAGAGAGAGGGACTGAGAGACACCAGTCAGTGTACAGATATCTCCCTGAGAGAGAGGGACTGAGAGACACCAGTCAGTGTACAGATATCTCTCTGAGAGACAGGGACTGAGAGACACCACTCAGTGTATAGATATCTCCCTGAGAGACAGGGACTGAGAGACACCAGTCAGTGTACAGATATCTCCCTGAGAGAGAGGGACTGAGAGACACCACTCAGTGTACAGATATCTCCCTGAGAGAAAGGGACTGAGAGACACCAGTCAGTGTACAGATATCTCCCTGAGAGAGAGGGACTGTGAGACACCACTCAGAGTACAGATATCTCCCTGAGAGACAGGGACTGAGAGACACCAGTCAGTGTACAGATATCTCCCTGAGAGAGAGGGACTGAGAGACACCACTCAGTGTACAGATATCTCCCTGAGAGACAGGGACTGAGAGACACCACTCAGTGTACAGATATCTCCCTGAGAGAGAGGGACTGAGAGACACCACTCAGTGTACAGATATCTCCCTGAGAGAGAGGGACTGAGAGACACCAGTCAGTGTACATATATCTCCCTGAGAGACAGGGACTGAGAGACACCACTCAGTGTACAGATATCTCCCTGAGAAAGAGGGACTGAGAGACACTAGTCAGCGTACAGATATCTCCCTGAGAGAGAGGGACTGAGAGACACCAGTCAGTGTACAGATTTCTCCCTGAGAGAGAGGGACTGTGAGACACCACTCAGTGTACAGATATCTCCCTGAGAGACAGGGACTGAGAGACACCAGTCAGTGTACAGATATCTCCCTGAGAGAGAGGGACTGAGAGACACCACTCAGTGTACAGATATCTCCCTGAGAGACACCAGTCAGTGTACAGATATCTCCCTGAGAGACAGGGACTGAGAGACACCACTCAGTGTGCAGATACCTCCCCGAGAGAGGGACTGAGAGACACCAGTCAGTGTACATATATCTCCCTGAGAGACAGGGACTGAGAGACACCAGTCAGTGTACAGATATCTCCTGAGAGAGAGGGACTGAGAGACAACACTCAGTGTACAGATATCTCCCTGAGAGACAGGGACTGAGAGACACCAGTCAGTGTACATATATCTCCCTGAGAGACAGGGACTGAGAGACACCACTCAGTGTACAGATACCTCCCTGAGAGAGAGGGACTGAGAGACACCACTCAGTGTACATATATCTCCTTGAGAGACAGGGACTGAGAGACACCAGTCAGTGTACAGATATCTCCCTGAGAGAGAGGGACTGAGAGACACCACTCAGTGTACAGATATCTCCCTGAGAGAGAGGGACTGAGAGACACTAGTCAGCGTACAGATATCTCCCTGAGAGAGAGGGACTGAGAGACACCAGTCAGTGTACAGATATCTCCCTGAGAGAGAGGGACTGTGAGACACCACTCAGTGTACAGATATCTCCCTGAGAGACAGGGACTGAGAGACACCAGTCAGTGTACAGATATCTCCCTGAGAGAGAGGGACTGAGAGACACCAATCAGTGTACAGATATCTCCCTGAGAGACAGGGACTGAGAGACACCAGTCAGTGTACAGATATCTCCCTGAGAGAGAGGGACTGTGAGACACCACTCAGTGTACAGATATCTCCCTGAGAGACAGGGACTGAGAGACACCAGTCAGTGTACAGATATCTCCCTGAGAGAGAGGGACTGAGAGACACCACTCAGTGTATAGATATCTCCCTGACAGACAGGGACTGAGAGACACCAGTCAGTGTACAGATATCTCCCTAAGAGACAGGGGCTGTGAGAAACCACTCAGTGTACAGATATCTCCCTGAGAGAGAGGGACTGAGAGACACCAGTCAGTGTACAGATATCTCCCTGAGAGAGAGGGACTGAGAGACACCAGTCAGTGTACAGATATCTCCCTGAGAGACAGGGACTGAGAGACACCACTCAGTGTACATATACCTCCCTGAGAGAGAGGGACTGAGAGACACCAGTCAGTGTACATATATCTCCCTGAGACACAGGGACTGAGAGACACCACTCAGTGTTCAGATATCTCCCTGAGAGAGAGGGACTCTGAGACACCACTCAGTGTACAGATATCTCCCTGAGAGACAGGGACTGAGAGACACCAGTCAGTGTACAGATACCTCCCTGAGAGAGAGGGACTGAGAGACACCAGTCAGCGTACATATATCTCCCTGAGAGACAGGGACTGAGAGACACCACTCAGTGTACAGATATCTCCCTGAGAGACAGGGACTGAGAGACACCACTCAGTGTACAGATATCTCCCTGAGAGACAGGGACTGAGAGACACCACTCAGTGTACAGATATCTCCCTGAGAGAGAGGGACTGAGAGACACCACTCAGTGTACAGATATCTCCCTGAGAGAGAGGGACTGAGAGACACCAGTCAGTGTACATATATCTCCCTGAGAGACAGGGACTGAGAGACACCACTCAGTGTACAGATACCTCCCTGAGAGAGAGGGACTGAGAGACACCACTCAGTGCACAGATATCTCCCTGAGAGAGAGGGACTGAGAGACACCAGTCAGCGTACAGATAGCTCCCTGAGAGAGAGGGACTGAGAGACACCAGTCAGTGTACAGATATCTCCCTGAGAGAGAGTGACTGTGAGACACCACTCATTGTACAGATATCTCCCTGAGAGACAGGGACTGAGAGACACCAGTCAGTGTACAGATATCTCCCTGAGAGAGAGGGACTGAGAGACACCACTCAGTGTACAGATCTCTCCCTGAGAGAGAGGGACTGTGAGTCACCACTCAGTGTACAGATATCTCCCTGAGAGACACCAGTCAGTGTACAGATATCTCCCTGAGAGAGAGGGACTGAGAGACACCACTCAGGGTACAGATTTCTCCCTGAGAGACAGGGACTGAGAGACACCAGACAGTGTACAGATATCTCCCTGAGAGACAGGGGATGTGAGACACCACTCAGTGTACAGATATCTCCCTGAGAGAGAGGGACTGAGAGACACCAGTCAGTGTACAGATATCTCCCTGAGAGAGAGGGACTGAGAGACACCAGTCAGTGTACAGATATCTCTCTGAGAGACAGGGACTGAGAGACACCACTCAGTGTATAGATATCTCCCTGAGAGACAGGGACTGAGAGACACCAGTCAGTGTACAGATATCTCCCTGAGAGAGAGGGACTGAGAGACACCACTCAGTGTACAGATATCTCCCTGAGAGACAGGGACTGAGAGACACCAGTCAGTGTACAGATATCTCCCTGAGAGAGAGGGACTGTGAGACACCACTCAGAGTACAGATATCTCCCTGAGAGACAGGGACTGAGAGACACCAGTCAGTGTACAGATATCTCCCTGAGAGAGAGGGACTGAGAGACACCACTCAGTGTACAGATATCTCCCTGAGAGACCGGGACTGAGAGACACCAGTCAGTGTACAGATATCTCCCTGAGAGAGGGGGACTGTGAGACACCACTCAGTGCACAGATATCTCCCTGAGAGACAGGGACTGAGAGACACCAGTCAGTGTACAGATATCTCCCTGAGAGAGAGGGACTGAGAGACACCACTCAGTGTACAGATATCTCCCTGAGGGAGAGGGTCTGTGAGACACCACTCAGTGTACAGATATCTCCCTGAGAGACAGGGACTGAGAGACACCACTCAGTGTACAGATATCTCCCTGAGAGACAGGGACTGAGAGACACCAGTCAGTGTACAGATATCTCCCTGAGAGAGAGGGACTGAGAGACAACAGTCAGTGTACTGATATCTCCCTGATAGAGAGGGACTGTGAGACACCACTCAGTGTACAGATATCTCCCTGAGAGACAGGGACTGAGAGACACCAGTCAGTGTCCAGATATCTCCCTGAGAGAGAGGGACTGAGAGACACCACTCAGTGTACAGATATCTCCCTGAGGGAGAGGGTCTGTGAGACACCACTCAGTGTACAGATATCTCCCTGAGAGACAGGGACTGAGAGACACCAGTCAGTGTACAGATATCTCCCTGAGAGAGAGGGACTGAGAGACACCACTCAGTGTACAGATTTCTCCCTGAGAGACAGGGACTGAGAGACACCAGTCAGTGTGCAGATATCTCCCTGAGAGACAGGGGCTGTGAGACACCACTCAGTGTACAGATATCTCCCTGAGAGAGAGGGACTGAGAGACACCAGTCAGTGTACAGATATCTCCCTGAGAGAGAGGGACTGAGAGACACAAGTCAGTGTACAGATATCTCCCTGAGAGACAGGGACTGAGAGACACCACTCAGTGTACAGATATCTCCCTGAGAGACAGGGACTGAGAGACACCACTCAGTGTACAGATATCTCCCTGAGAGAGAGGGACTGAGAGACACCACTCAGTGCACCGATATCTCCCTGAGAGTGAGGGACTGAGAGACACCAGTCAGTGTACATATATCTCCCTGAAAGACAGGGACTGAGAGACACCACTCAGTGTACAGATACCTCACTGAGAGAGAGGGACTGAGAGACACCAGTCAGTGTACATATATCTCCCTGAGAGACAGGGACTGAGAGACAACAGTCAGTGTACAGATATCTCCCTGAGAGAGAGGGACTGAGAGACACCAGTCAGTGTACAGATATCTCCCTGAGAGACACCACTCAGTGTACATAAAGCTCCCTGAGAGACAGGGACTGAGAGACACCACTCAGTGTATAGATATCTCCCTGACAGACAGGGACTGAGAGACACCAGTCAGTGTACATATATCTCCCTGAGAGACAGGGACTGAGAGACACCACTCAGTGTACAGATATCTCCCTGAGAGAGAGGGACTGAGAGACACCACTCAGTGTACAGATATCTCCCTGAGAGAGAGGGACTGAGAGACACCAGTCAGTGTACAGATATCTCCCTGAGAGAGAGGGACTGAGAGACACCAGTCAGAGTACAGATATCTCCCTGAGAGAGAGGGACTGAGAGACACCACTCAGTGTACAGATATCTCCCTGAGAGACAGGGACTGAGTGACACCAGTCAGTGTACAGATATCTCCCTGAGAGAGAGGGACTGTGAGACACCACTCAGTGCACAGATATCTCCCTGAGAGAGAGGGGCTGAGAGACACCAGTCAGTGTACAGATATCTCCCTGAGAGAGAGGGACTGAGAGACAACACTCAGTGTACAGATATCTCCCTGAGAGACACCACACAGTGTACATAAAGCTCCCTGAGAGACAGGGACTGAGAGACACCAGTCAGTGTACATATATCTCCCTGAGAGACAGGGACTGAGAGACACCACTCAGTGTACAGATACCTCCCTGAGAGAGAGGGACTGAGAGACACCAGTCAGTGTACATATATCTCCCTGAGAGAGAGGGACTGAGAGTCACCACTCAGTGTACAGATATCTCCCTGAGAGACAGGGACTGAGAGACACCAGTCAGTGTACAGATATCTCCCTGAGAGAGAGGGACTGTGAGACACCACTCAGTGTACAGATATCTCCCTGAGAGAGAGGGACTGAGAGACACCACTCAGTGTACAGATATCTCCCTGAGAGAGAGGGACTGAGAGACACCACTCAGTGTACAGATATCTCCCTGAGAGACAGGGACTGAGAGACCCCAGTCAGTGTACAGATATCTCCCTGAGAGAGAGGGACTGAGAGACACCACTCAGTGTACAGATATCTCCCTGAGAGAGAGGGACTGTGAGACACCACTCAGTGTACAGATAACTCCCTGAGAGACAGGGACTGAGAGACACCAGTCAGTGTACAGATATCTCCCTGAGAGAGAGGGACTGAGAGACACCACTCAGTGTACAGATTTCTCCCTGAGAGACAGGGACTGAGAGACACCAGTCAGTGTACAGATATCTCCCTGAGAGACAGGGGCTGTGAGACACCACTCAGTGTACAGATATCTCCCTGAGAGACAGGGACTGAGACACCAGTCAGTGTACAGATATCTCCCTGAGAGAGAGGGACTGAGAGACACCACTCAGTGTACATAAAGCTCCCTGAGAGAGAGGGACTGTGAGACACCAGTCAGTGTACACATATCTCCCTGAGAGACACCACTCAGTGTACATAAAGCTCCCTGAGAGACAGGGACTGAGAGACACCAGTCAGTGTACAGATATCTCCCTGAGAGAGAGGGACTGTGAGACACCACTCAGTGCACAGATATCTCCCTGAGAGAGAGGGACTGAGAGTCACCAGTCAGTGTACATATATCTCCCTGAGAGACAGGGACTGAGAGACACCACTCAGTGTACAGATACCTCCCTGAGAGAGAGGGACTGAGAGACACAAGTCAGTGTACATATATCTCCCTGAGAGACAGGGACTGAGAGACACCAGTCAGTGTACAGATATCTCCCTGAGAGAGAGGGACTGAGAGACACCACTCAGTGTACAGATATCTCTATGAGAGAGAGTGACTGAGACACCAGTCAGCGTACAGATATCTCCCTGAGAGAGAGGGACTGAGAGACACCAGTCAGTGTACAGATATCTCCCTGAGAGAGAGGGACTGTGAGACACCACTCAGTGTACAGATATCTCCCTGAGAGACAGGGACTGAGAGACACAAGTCAGTGTACAGATATCTCCCTGAGTGAGAGGGACTGAGAGACACCACTCAGTGTACAGATATCTCCCTGAGAGACAGGGACTGAGAGACACCAGTCAGTGTACAGATATCTCCCTGAGAGAGAGGGACTGAGAGACACCACTCAGTGTACAGATTTCTCCCTGAGAGACAGGGACTGAGAGACACTAGTCAGTGTGCAGATATCTCCCTGAGAGACAGGGGCTGTGAGACACCACTCAGTGTACAGATATCTCCCTGAGAGAGAGGGACTGAGAGACACCACTCAGTGGACAGATACCTCGCTGAGAGAGAGGGACTGAGAGACACCAGTCAGTGTACAGATATCTCCCTGAGGGAGAGGGACTGAGAGACACCACTCAGTGCACAGATATCTCCCTGAGAGACAGGGACTGAGAGACACCAGTCAGAGTACAGATATCTCCCTGAGAGAGAGGGACTGAGAGACACCACTCAGTGTACAGATATCTCCCTGAGAGACAAGGACTGAGAGACACCAGTCAGTGTACATATATCTCCCTGAGAGACAGGGACTGAGAGACACCACTCAGTGTGCAGATATCTCCCTGAGAGAGAGGGACTGAGAGACACCACTCAGTGTACAGATATCTCCCTGAGAGACAAGGACTGAGAGACACCAGTCAGTGTACATATATCTCCCTGAGAGACAGGGACTGAGAGACATCACTCAGTGTTCAGATACCTCCCTGAGAGAGGGCCTGAGAGACACCAGTCAGTGTACATATATCTCCCTGAGAGACAGGGACTGAGAGACACCAGTCAGTGGACAGATATCTCCCTGAGATAGAGGGACTGAGAGACACCACTCAGTGTACAGATATCTCCCTGAGAGAGAGGGACTGAGAGACACTAGTCAGCGTTCAGATATCTCCCTGAGAGAGAGGGACTGAGAGACACCAGTCAGTGTATAGATATCTCCCTGAGAGAGAGGGACTGAGAGACACCAGTCAGTGTACAGATATCTCCCTGAGAGACAGGGACTGAGAGACACCAGTCAGTGTATAGATATCTCCCTGAGAGAGAGGGACTGAGAGACACCACTCAGTGTACAGATATCTCCCTGAGACACAGGGACTGAGAGACACCAGTCAGTGTACAGATATCTCCCTGGGAGAGAGGGACTGAGAGACACCACTCAGTGTACAGATATCTCCCTGAGAGACAGGGACTGAGAGACACCAGTCATTGTACAGATGTCTCCCTGAGAGAGAGGGACTGTGAGACACCACTCAGTGTACAGATACCTCCCTGAGACACAGGGACTGAGAGACAGCAGTCAGTGTACAGATATCTCCCTGAGAGAGAGGGACTGAGAGACACCACTCAGTGTTCAGATATCTCCCTGAGAGACAGGGACTGAGAGACACCAGTCAGTGTACAAATATCTCCCTGAGAGAGAGGGACTGAGAGACACCACTCAGTGTACATAAAGCTCCCTGAGAGACAGGGACTGAGAGACACCAGTCAGTGTACAGATATCTCCCTGAGAGACACCACTCAGTGTACATAAAGCTCCCTGAGAGACAGGGACTGAGAGACACCACTCAGTGTATAGATATCTCCCTGACAGACAGGGACTGAGAGACAACAGACAGTGTACAGATATCTCCCTGAGAGACAGGGGCTGTGAGACACCACTCAGTGTACAGATATCTCCCTGAGAGAGAGGGACTGAGAGACACCAGTCAGTGTACAGATATCTCCCTGAGAGAGAGGGACTGAGAGACACCACTCAGTGTACAGATATCTCCCTGAGAGACAGTGACTGAGAGACACCAGTCAGAGTACAGATATCTCCCTGAGAGAGAGGGACTGAGAGACACCAGTCAGAGTACAGATATCTCCCTGAGAGACAGTGACTGAGAGACACCAGTAAGAGTACAGATATCTCCCTGAGAGAGAGGGACTGAGAGACACCACTCAGTGTACAGATATCTCCCTGAGAGACAGTGACTGAGAGACACCAGTCAGTGTACAGATATCTCCCTGAGAGAGAGGGACTGAGAGACACCATTCAGTGTACAGATATCTCCCTGAGAGACAGGAACTGAGAGACACCACTCAGTGTACAGATATCTCCCTGAGAGAGAGGGACTGAGAGACACCACTCAGTGTACAGATATCTCCCTGAGAGACAAGGACTGAGAGACACCAGTCAGTGTACATATATCTCCCTGAGAGACAGGGACTGAGAGACATCACTCAGTGTTCAGATACCTCCCTGAGAGAGGGACTGAGAGACACTAGTCAGCGTTCAGATATCTCCCTGAGAGAGAGGGACTGAGAGACACCAGTCAGTGTACAGATATCTCCCTGAGAGACAGGGACTGAGAGACACCACTCAGTGTATAGATATCTCCTTGAGAGACAGGGACTGAGAGACACCAGTCAGTGTACAGATATCTCCCTGAGAGAGAGGGACTGAGAGACACCACTCAGTGTACAGATATCTCCCTCAGAGACAGGGACTGAGAGACACCACTCAGTGTACAGATATCTCCCTCAGAGACAGGGACTGAGAGACACCAGTCAGAGTACAGATATCTCCCTGAGAGAGAGGGACTGAGAGACACCACTCAGTGTACAGATATCTCCCTGAGAGACAGGGACTGAGTGACACCAGTCAGTGTACAGATATCTCCCTGGGAGAGAGGGACTGTGAGACACCACTCAGTGCACAGATATCTCCCTGAGAGAGAGGGGCTGAGAGACACCAGTCAGTGTACAGATATCTCCCTGAGAGAGAGGGACGGAGAGACAACACTCAGTGTACAGATATCTCCCTGAGAGACACCACTCAGTGTACATAAAGCTCCCTGAGAGACAGGGACTGAGAGACACCAGTCAGTGTACAGATATCTCCCTGAGAGACAGGGACTGAGAGACACCACTCAGTGTACAGATACCACCCTGAGAGAGAGGGACTGAGAGACACCAGTCAGTGTACAGATATCTCCCTGAGAGAGAGGGACTGAGAGACACCACTCAGTGTACAGATATCTCCCTGAGAGACAGGAACTGAGAGACACCAGTCAGAGTACAGATATCTCCCTGAGAGAGAGGGGCTGAGAGACACCACTCACTGTACAGATATCTCCCTGAGAGACAGGGACTGAGAGACACCACTCATTGTACAGATATCTCCCTGAGAGAGAGGGACTGAGAGACACCACTCAGTGTACAGATATCTCCCTGAGAGACAGGGACTGAGAGACACCAGTCAGTGTACATATATCTCCCTGAGAGACAGGGACTGAGAGACACCACTCAGTGTACAGATACCTCCCTGAGAGAGAGGGACTGAGAGACACCAGTCAGTGTACAGATATCTCCCTGAGAGACAGGGACTGAGAGACACCAGTCAGTGTACAGATATCTCCCTGAGAGAGAGGGACTGTGAGACACCACTCAGTGTACAGATATCTCCCTGAGAGAGAGGGACTGAGAGACACCACTCAGTGTACAGATATCTCCCTGAGAGAGAGGGACTGAGAGACACCACTCAGTGTACAGATATCTCCCTGAGAGACAGGGACTGAGAGACACCAGTCAGTGTACAGATATCTCCCTGAGAGAGAGGGACTGAGAGACACCACTCAGTGTACAGATATCTCCCTGAGAGAGAGGGACTGTGAGACACCACTCAGTGTACAGAAATCTCCCTGAGAGACAGGGACTGAGAGACACCAGTCAGTGTACAGATATCTCCCTGAGAGAGAGGGACTGAGAGACACCACTCAGTGTACAGATTTCTCCCTGAGAGACAGGGACTGAGAGACACCAGTCAGTGTACAGATATCTCCCTGAGAGACAGGGGCTGTGAGACACCACTCAGTGTACAGATATCTCCCTGAGAGACAGGGACTGAGACACCAGTCAGTGTACAGATATCTCCCTGAGAGAGAGGGACTGAGAGACACCACTCAGTGTACATAAAGCTCCCTGAGAGACAGGGACTGAGAGACACCAGTCAGTGTACACATATCTCCCTGAGAGACACCACTCAGTGTACATAAAGCTCCCTGAGAGACAGGGACTGAGAGACACCAGTCAGTGTACAGATATCTCCCTGAAAGAGAGGGACTGTGAGACACCACTCAATGTATAGATATCTCCCTGACAGACAGGGACTGTGAGACACCACTCAGTGTACAGATATCTCGGTCAGAGAGAGGTACTGAGAGACACCACTCAGTGTACAGATATCTCCCTGAGAGAGAGTGACTGAGAGACACCAGTCAGTGTACAGATATCTCCCTGAGAGAAAGGGACTGAGAGACACCAGTCAGTGTACAGATATCTCCGTGAGAGAGAGGTACTGAGAGACACCACTCAGTGTGCAGATATCTCCCAGAGAGACTGGGACTGAGAGACACCAGTCAGTGTACAGATATCTCCCTGAGAGACAGGGACTGAGAGACACCAGTCAGTGCACAGATATCTCCCTGAGAGAGAGGGACTGAGAGACACCACACAGTGCACAGATATCTCCCTGAGAGAGAGGGACTGAGAGACACCAGTCAGTGTACATATATCTCCCTGAGAGACAGGGACTGAGAGACACCACTCAGTGTACAGATACCTCCCTGAGAGAGAGGGACTGAGAGACACCAGTCAGTGTACATATATCTCCCTGAGAGACAGGGACAGAGAGACACCAGTCAGTGTACAGATATCTCCCTGAGAGAGAGGGACTGAGAGACACCACTCAGTGTACAGTTATCTCCATGAGAGAGAGGGAGTGAGAGACACCAGTCAGTGTACAGATATCTCCCTGAGAGACAGGGGCTGTGAGACACCACTCAGAGTACAGATATCTCCCTGAGAGAGAGGGACTGAGAGACACCACTCAGTGGACAGATACCTCCCTGAGAGAGAGGGACTGATAGACACCAGTCAGTGTACAGATATCTCCCTGAGAGACAGGGACTGAGAGACACCACTCAGTGCACAGATATCTCCCTGAGAGACAGGGACTGAGAGACACCAGTCAGAGTACAGATATCTCCCTGAGAGAGAGGGACTGAGAGACACCAGTCAGTGTACAGATATCTCCCTGAGAGAGAGGGACTGAGAGACACCACTCAGTGTACAGATATCTCCATGAGAGAGAGGGAGTGAGAGACACCAGTCAGTGTACAGATATCTCCCTGAGAGACAGGGGCTGTGAGACACCACTCAGAGTACAGATATCTCCCTGAGAGAGAGGGACTGAGAGACACCACTCAGTGGACAGATACCTCCCTGAGAGAGAGGGACTGAGAGACACCAGTCAGTGTACAGATATCTCCCTGAGAGAGAGGGACTGAGAGACACCACTCAGTGCACAGATATCTCCCTGAGAGACAGGGACTGAGAGACACCAGTCAGAGTACAGATATCTCCCTGAGAGAGAGGGACTGAGAGACACCACTCAGTGTACAGATATCTCCCTGAGAGACAGGGACTGAGAGACACCACTCAGTGTGCAGATATCTCCCTGAGAGAGAGGGACTGAGAGACACCACTCAGTGTACAGATATCTCCCTGAGAGACAAGGACTGAGAGACACCAGTCAGTGTACATATATCTCCCTGAGAGACAGGGACTGAGAGACATCACTCAGTGTTCAGATACCTCCCTGAGAGAGGGCCTGAGAGACACCAGTCAGTGTACATATATCTCCCTGAGAGACAGGGACTGAGAGACACCAGTCAGTGTACAGATATCTCCCTGAGATAGAGGGACTGAGAGACACCACTCAGTGTACAGATATCTCCCTGAGAGAGAGGGACTGAGAGACACTAGTCAGCGTTCAGATATCTCCCTGAGAGAGAGGGACTGAGAGACACCAGTCAGTGTATAGATATCTCCCTGAGAGAGAGGGACTGAGAGACACCAGTCAGTGTACAGATATCTCCCTGAGAGACAGGGACTGAGAGACACCAGTCAGTGTATAGATATCTCCCTGAGAGAGAGGGACTGAGAGACACCACTCAGTGTACAGATATCTCCCTGAGACACAGGGACTGAGAGACACCAGTCAGTGTACAGATATCTCCCTGAGAGAGAGGGACTGAGAGACACCACTCAGTGTACAGATATCTCCCTGAGAGACAGGGACTGAGAGACACCAGTCATTGTACAGATGTCTCCCTGAGAGAGAGGGACTGTGAGACACCACTCAGTGTACAGATACCTCCCTGAGACACAGGGACTGAGAGACAGCAGTCAGTGTACAGATATCTCCCTGAGAGAGAGGGACTGAGAGACACCACTCAGTGTTCAGATATCTCCCTGAGAGACAGGGACTGAGAGACACCAGTCAGTGTACAAATATCTCCCTGAGAGAGAGGGACTGAGAGACACCACTCAGTGTACATAAAGCTCCCTGAGAGACAGGGACTGAGAGACACCAGTCAGTGTACAGATATCTCCCTGAGAGACACCACTCCGTGTACATAAAGCTCCCTGAGAGACAGGGACTGAGAGACACCACTCAGTGTATAGATATCTCCCTGACAGACAGGGACTGAGAGACAACAGACAGTGTACAGATATCTCCCTGAGAGACAGGGGCTGTGAGACACCACTCAGTGTACAGATATCTCCCTGAGAGAGAGGGACTGAGAGACACCAGTCAGTGTACAGATATCTCCCTGAGAGAGAGGGACTGAGAGACACCACTCAGTGTACAGATATCTCCCTGAGAGACAGTGACTGAGAGACACCAGTCAGAGTACAGATATCTCCCTGAGAGAGAGGGACTGAGAGACACCAGTCAGAGTACAGATATCTCCCTGAGAGACAGTGACTGAGAGACACCAGTAAGAGTACAGATATCTCCCTGAGAGAGAGGGACTGAGAGACACCACTCAGTGTACAGATATCTCCCTGAGAGACAGTGACTGAGAGACACCAGTCAGTGTACAGATATCTCCCTGAGAGAGAGGGACTGAGAGACACCATTCAGTGTACAGATATCTCCCTGAGAGACAGGAACTGAGAGACACCACTCAGTGTACAGATATCTCCCTGAGAGAGAGGGACTGAGAGACACCACTCAGTGTACAGATATCTCCCTGAGAGACAAGGACTGAGAGACACCAGTCAGTGTACATATATCTCCCTGAGAGACAGGGACTGAGAGACATCACTCAGTGTTCAGATACCTCCCTGAGAGAGGGACTGAGAGACACTAGTCAGCGTTCAGATATCTCCCTGAGAGAGAGGGACTGAGAGACACCAGTCAGTGTACAGATATCTCCCTGAGAGACAGGGACTGAGAGACACCACTCAGTGTATAGATATCTCCTTGAGAGACAGGGACTGAGAGACACCAGTCAGTGTACAGATATCTCCCTGAGAGAGAGGGACTGAGAGACACCACTCAGTGTACAGATATCTCCCTCAGAGACAGGGACTGAGAGACACCACTCAGTGTACAGATATCTCCCTCAGAGACAGGGACTGAGAGAAACCAGTCAGAGTACAGATATCTCCCTGAGAGAGAGGGACTGAGAGACACCACTCAGTGTACAGATATCTCCCTGAGAGACAGGGACTGAGTGACACCAGTCAGTGTACAGATATCTCCCAGGGAGAGAGGGACTGTGAGACACCACTCAGTGCACAGATATCTCCCTGAGAGAGAGGGGCTGAGAGACACCAGTCAGTGTACAGATATCTCCCTGAGAGAGAGGGACGGAGAGACAACACTCAGTGTACAGATATCTCCCTGAGAGACACCACTCAGTGTACATAAAGCTCCCTGAGAGACAGGGACTGAGAGACACCAGTCAGTGTACAGATATCTCCCTGAGAGACAGGGACTGAGAGACACCACTCAGTGTACAGATACCACCCTGAGAGAGAGGGACTGAGAGACACCAGTCAGTGTACAGATATCTCACTGAGAGAGAGGGACTGAGAGACACCACTCAGTGTACAGATATCTCCCTGAGAGACAGGAACTGAGAGACACCAGTCAGTGTACAGATATCTCCCTGAGAGACAGGGACTGAGAGACACCAGTCAGTGTACAGATATCTCCCTGAGAGAGAGGGACTGTGAGACACCACTCAGTGTACAGATATCTCCCTGAGAGAGAGGGACTGAGAGACACCACTCAGTGTACAGATATCTCCCTGAGAGAGAGGGACTGAGAGACACCACTCAGTGTACAGATATCTCCCTGAGAGACAGGGACTGAGAGACACCAGTCAGTGTACAGATATCTCCCTGAGAGAGAGGGACTGAGAGACACCACTCAGTGTACAGATATCTCCCTGAGAGAGAGGGACTGTGAGACACCACTCAGTGTACAGAAATCTCCCTGAGAGACAGGGACTGAGAGACACCAGTCAGTGTACAGATATCTCCCTGAGAGAGAGGGACTGAGAGACACCACTCAGTGTACAGATTTCTCCCTGAGAGACAGGGACTGAGAGACACCAGTCAGTGTACAGATATCTCCCTGAGAGACAGGGGCTGTGAGACACCACTCAGTGTACAGATATCTCCCTGAGAGACAGGGACTGAGACACCAGTCAGTGTACAGATATCTCCCTGAGAGAGAGGGACTGAGAGACACCACTCAGTGTACATAAAGCTCCCTGAGAGACAGGGACTGAGAGACACCAGTCAGTGTACACATATCTCCCTGAGAGACACCACTCAGTGTACATAAAGCTCCCTGAGAGACAGGGACTGAGAGACACCAGTCAGTGTACAGATATCTCCCTGAAAGAGAGGGACTGTGAGACACCACTCAATGTATAGATATCTCCCTGACAGACAGGGACTGTGAGACACCACTCAGTGTACAGATATCTCGGTCAGAGAGAGGTACTGAGAGACACCACTCAGTGTACAGATATCTCCCTGAGAGAGAGTGACTGAGAGACACCAGTCAGTGTACAGATATCTCCCTGAGAGAAAGGGACTGAGAGACACCAGTCAGTGTACAGATATCTCCGTGAGAGAGAGGTACTGAGAGACACCACTCAGTGTGCAGATATCTCCCAGAGAGACTGGGACTGAGAGACACCAGTCAGTGTACAGATATCTCCCTGAGAGACAGGGACTGAGAGACACCAGTCAGTGCACAGATATCTCCCTGAGAGAGAGGGACTGAGAGACACCACACAGTGCACAGATATCTCCCTGAGAGAGAGGGACTGAGAGACACCAGTCAGTGTACATATATCTCCCTGAGAGACAGGGACTGAGAGACACCACTCAGTGTACAGATACCTCCCTGAGAGAGAGGGACTGAGAGACACCAGTCAGTGTACATATATCTCCCTGAGAGACAGGGACAGAGAGACACCAGTCAGTGTACAGATATCTCCCTGAGAGAGAGGGACTGAGAGACACCACTCAGTGTACAGTTATCTCCATGAGAGAGAGGGAGTGAGA
This sequence comes from Heterodontus francisci, assembly GCF_036365525.1. NCBI lineage: Eukaryota > Metazoa > Chordata > Chondrichthyes > Heterodontiformes > Heterodontidae > Heterodontus > Heterodontus francisci. Next base: position 7,895,894 of record NC_090384.1, on the reverse strand, counting down.
GACACCAGTCAGTGTACAGATATCTCCCTGAGAGACAGGGGCTGTGAGACACCACTCAGAGTACAGATATCTCCCTGAGAGAGAGGGACTGAGAGACACCACTCAGTGGACAGATACCTCCCTGAGAGAGAGGGACTGATAGACACCAGTCAGTGTACAGATATCTCCCTGAGAGACAGGGACTGAGAGACACCACTCAGTGCACAGATATCTCCCTGAGAGACAGGGACTGAGAGACACCAGTCAGAGTACAGATATCTCCCTGAGAGAGAGGGACTGAGAGACACCAGTCAGTGTACAGATATCTCCCTGAGAGAGAGGGACTGAGAGACACCACTCAGTGTACAGATATCTCCATGAGAGAGAGGGAGTGAGAGACACCAGTCAGTGTACAGATATCTCCCTGAGAGACAGGGGCTGTGAGACACCACTCAGAGTACAGATATCTCCCTGAGAGAGAGGGACTGAGAGACACCACTCAGTGGACAGATACCTCCCTGAGAGAGAGGGACTGAGAGACACCAGTCAGTGTACAGATATCTCCCTGAGAGAGAGGGACTGAGAGACACCACTCAGTGCACAGATATCTCCCTGAGAGACAGGGACTGAGAGACACCAGTCAGAGTACAGATATCTCCCTGAGAGAGAGGGACTGAGAGACACCACTCAGTGTACAGATATCTCCCTGAGAGACAGGGACTGAGAGACACCACTCAGTGTGCAGATATCTCCCTGAGAGAGAGGGACTGAGAGACACCACTCAGTGTACAGATATCTCCCTGAGAGACAAGGACTGAGAGACACCAGTCAGTGTACATATATCTCCCTGAGAGACAGGGACTGAGAGACATCACTCAGTGTTCAGATACCTCCCTGAGAGAGGGCCTGAGAGACACCAGTCAGTGTACATATATCTCCCTGAGAGACAGGGACTGAGAGACACCAGTCAGTGTACAGATATCTCCCTGAGATAGAGGGACTGAGAGACACCACTCAGTGTACAGATATCTCCCTGAGAGAGAGGGACTGAGAGACACTAGTCAGCGTTCAGATATCTCCCTGAGAGAGAGGGACTGAGAGACACCAGTCAGTGTATAGATATCTCCCTGAGAGAGAGGGACTGAGAGACACCAGTCAGTGTACAGATATCTCCCTGAGAGACAGGGACTGAGAGACACCAGTCAGTGTATAGATATCTCCCTGAGAGAGAGGGACTGAGAGACACCACTCAGTGTACAGATATCTCCCTGAGACACAGGGACTGAGAGACACCAGTCAGTGTACAGATATCTCCCTGAGAGAGAGGGACTGAGAGACACCACTCAGTGTACAGATATCTCCCTGAGAGACAGGGACTGAGAGACACCAGTCATTGTACAGATGTCTCCCTGAGAGAGAGGGACTGTGAGACACCACTCAGTGTACAGATACCTCCCTGAGACACAGGGACTGAGAGACAGCAGTCAGTGTACAGATATCTCCCTGAGAGAGAGGGACTGAGAGACACCACTCAGTGTTCAGATATCTCCCTGAGAGACAGGGACTGAGAGACACCAGTCAGTGTACAAATATCTCCCTGAGAGAGAGGGACTGAGAGACACCACTCAGTGTACATAAAGCTCCCTGAGAGACAGGGACTGAGAGACACCAGTCAGTGTACAGATATCTCCCTGAGAGACACCACTCCGTGTACATAAAGCTCCCTGAGAGACAGGGACTGAGAGACACCACTCAGTGTATAGATATCTCCCTGACAGACAGGGACTGAGAGACAACAGACAGTGTACAGATATCTCCCTGAGAGACAGGGGCTGTGAGACACCACTCAGTGTACAGATATCTCCCTGAGAGAGAGGGACTGAGAGACACCAGTCAGTGTACAGATATCTCCCTGAGAGAGAGGGACTGAGAGACACCACTCAGTGTACAGATATCTCCCTGAGAGACAGTGACTGAGAGACACCAGTCAGAGTACAGATATCTCCCTGAGAGAGAGGGACTGAGAGACACCAGTCAGAGTACAGATATCTCCCTGAGAGACAGTGACTGAGAGACACCAGTAAGAGTACAGATATCTCCCTGAGAGAGAGGGACTGAGAGACACCACTCAGTGTACAGATATCTCCCTGAGAGACAGTGACTGAGAGACACCAGTCAGTGTACAGATATCTCCCTGAGAGAGAGGGACTGAGAGACACCATTCAGTGTACAGATATCTCCCTGAGAGACAGGAACTGAGAGACACCACTCAGTGTACAGATATCTCCCTGAGAGAGAGGGACTGAGAGACACCACTCAGTGTACAGATATCTCCCTGAGAGACAAGGACTGAGAGACACCAGTCAGTGTACATATATCTCCCTGAGAGACAGGGACTGAGAGACATCACTCAGTGTTCAGATACCTCCCTGAGAGAGGGACTGAGAGACACTAGTCAGCGTTCAGATATCTCCCTGAGAGAGAGGGACTGAGAGACACCAGTCAGTGTACAGATATCTCCCTGAGAGACAGGGACTGAGAGACACCACTCAGTGTATAGATATCTCCTTGAGAGACAGGGACTGAGAGACACCAGTCAGTGTACAGATATCTCCCTGAGAGAGAGGGACTGAGAGACACCACTCAGTGTACAGATATCTCCCTCAGAGACAGGGACTGAGAGACACCACTCAGTGTACAGATATCTCCCTCAGAGACAGGGACTGAGAGAAACCAGTCAGAGTACAGATATCTCCCTGAGAGAGAGGGACTGAGAGACACCACTCAGTGTACAGATATCTCCCTGAGAGACAGGGACTGAGTGACACCAGTCAGTGTACAGATATCTCCCTGGGAGAGAGGGACTGTGAGACACCACTCAGTGCACAGATATCTCCCTGAGAGAGAGGGGCTGAGAGACACCAGTCAGTGTACAGATATCTCCCTGAGAGAGAGGGACGGAGAGACAACACTCAGTGTACAGATATCTCCCTGAGAGACACCACTCAGTGTACATAAAGCTCCCTGAGAGACAGGGACTGAGAGACACCAGTCAGTGTACAGATATCTCCCTGAGAGACAGGGACTGAGAGACACCACTCAGTGTACAGATACCACCCTGAGAGAGAGGGACTGAGAGACACCAGTCAGTGTACAGATATCTCACTGAGAGAGAGGGACTGAGAGACACCACTCAGTGTACAGATATCTCCCTGAGAGACAGGAACTGAGAGACACCAGTCAGAGTACAGATATCTCCCTGAGAGAGAGGGGCTGAGAGACACCACTCACTGTACAGATATCTCCCTGAGAGACAGGGACTGAGAGACACCACTCATTGTACAGATATCTCCCTGAGAGAGAGGGACTGAGAGACACCACTCAGTGTACAGATATCTCCCTGAGAGACAGGGACTGAGAGACACCAGTCAGTGTACATATATCTCCCTGAGAGACAGGGACTGAGAGACACCACTCAGTGTACAGATACCTCCCTGAGAGAGAGGGACTGAGAGACACCAGTCAGTGTACAGATATCTCCCTGAGAGAGAGGGACTGAGAGACACCACTCAGTGTACAGATATCTCCCTGAGAGACAGGGACTGAGAGACACCAGTCAGTGTACAGATATCTCCCTGAGAGAGAGGGACTGTGAGACACCACTCAGTGTACAGATATCTCCCTGAGAGAGAGGGACTGAGAGACACCACTCAGTGTACAGATATCTCCCTGAGAGAGAGGGACTGAGAGACACCACTCAGTGTACAGATATCTCCCTGAGAGACAGGGACTGAGAGACACCAGTCAGTGTACAGATATCTCCCTGAGAGAGAGGGACTGAGAGACACCACTCAGTGTACAGATATCTCCCTGAGAGAGAGGGACTGTGAGACACCACTCAGTGTACAGAAATCTCCCTGAGAGACAGGGACTGAGAGACACCAGTCAGTGTACAGATATCTCCCTGAGAGAGAGGGACTGAGAGACACCACTCAGTGTACAGATTTCTCCCTGAGAGACAGGGACTGAGAGACACCAGTCAGTGTACAGATATCTCCCTGAGAGACAGGGGCTGTGAGACACCACTCAGTGTACAGATATCTCCCTGAGAGACAGGGACTGAGACACCAGTCAGTGTACAGATATCTCCCTGAGAGAGAGGGACTGAGAGACACCACTCAGTGTACATAAAGCTCCCTGAGAGACAGGGACTGAGAGACACCAGTCAGTGTACACATATCTCCCTGAGAGACACCACTCAGTGTACATAAAGCTCCCTGAGAGACAGGGACTGAGAGACACCAGTCAGTGTACAGATATCTCCCTGAAAGAGAGGGACTGTGAGACACCACTCAGTGTATAGATATCTCCCTGACAGACAGGGACTGTGAGACACCACTCAGTGTACAGATATCTCGGTCAGAGAGAGGTACTGAGAGACACCACTCAGTGTACAGATATCTCCCTGAGAGAGAGTGACTGAGAGACACCAGTCAGTGTACAGATATCTCCCTGAGAGAAAGGGACTGAGAGACACCAGTCAGTGTACAGATATCTCCGTGAGAGAGAGGTACTGAGAGACACCACTCAGTGTGCAGATATCTCCCAGAGAGACTGGGACTGAGAGACACCAGTCAGTGTACAGATATTTCCCTGAGAGACAGGGACTGAGAGACACCAGTCAGTGCACAGATATCTCCCTGAGAGAGAGGGACTGAGAGACACCACACAGTGCACAGATATCTCCCTGAGAGAGAGGGACTGAGAGACACCAGTCAGTGTACATATATCTCCCTGAGAGACAGGGACTGAGAGACACCACTCAGTGTACAGATACCTCCCTGAGAGAGAGGGACTGAGAGACACCAGTCAGTGTACATATATCTCCCTGAGAGACAGGGACAGAGAGACACCAGTCAGTGTACAGATATCTCCCTGAGAGAGAGGGACTGAGAGACACCACTCAGTGTACAGATATCTCCATGAGAGAGAGGGAGTGAGAGACACCAGTCAGTGTACAGATATCTCCCTGAGAGACAGGGGCTGTGAGACACCACTCAGAGTACAGATATCTCCCTGAGAGAGAGGGACTGAGAGACACCACTCAGTGGACAGATACCTCCCTGAGAGAGAGGGACTGAGAGACACCAGTCAGTGTACAGATATCTCCCTGAGAGAGAGGGACTGAGAGACACCACTCAGTGCACAGATATCTCCCTGAGAGACAGGGACTGAGAGACACCAGTCAGAGTACAGATATCTCCCTGAGAGAGAGGGACTGAGAGACACCATTCAGTGTACAGATATCTCCCTGAGAGACAGGAACTGAGAGACACCACTCAGTGTACAGATATCTCCCTGAGAGAGAGGGACTGAGAGACACCACTCCGTGTACAGATATCTCCCTGAGAGACAAGGACTGAGAGACACCAGTCAGTGTACATATATCTCCCTGAGAGACAGGGACTGAGAGACATCACTCAGTGTTCAGATACCTCCCTGAGAGAGGGACTGAGAGACACCAGTCAGTGTACATATATCTCCCTGAGAGACAGGGACTGAGAGACACCAGTCAGTGTACAGATATCTCCCTGAGAGAGAGCGACTGAGAGACACCACTCAGTGTACAGATATCTCCCTGAGAGAGAGGGACTGAGAGACACTAGTCAGCGTTCAGATATCTCCCTGAGAGAGAGGGACTGAGAGACACCAGTCAGTGTACAGATATCTCCCTGAGAGACAGGGACTGAGAGACACCACTCAGTGTATAGATATCTCCCTGAGAGACAGGGACTGAGAGACACCAGTCAGTGTACAGATATCTCCCTGAGAGAGAGGGACTGAGAGACACCACTCAGTGTACAGATATCTCCCTGAGAGACAGGGACTGAGAGACACCAGTCATTGTACAGATGTCTCCCTGAGAGAGAGGGACTGTGAGACACCACTCAGTGTACAGATACCTCCCTGAGACACAGGGACTGAGAGACACCAGTCAGTGTACAGATATCTCCCTGAGAGACAGGGACTGAGAGACACCAGTCAGTGTACAGATATCTCCCTGAGAGAGAGGGACTGAGAGACACCACTCAGTGCACAGATATCTCCCTGAGAGAGAGGGACTGAGAGACACCAGTCTGTGTACATATATCTCCCTGAGAGACAGGGACTGAGAGACACCACTCAGTGTACAGATACCTCCCTGAGAGAGAGGGACTGAGAGACACCAGTCAGTGTACATATATCTCCCTGAGAGAGAGGGACTGAGTGACACCAGTCAGTGTACAGATATCTCCCTGAGAGAGAGGGACTGAGAGACACCACTCAGTGTACAGATATCTCCATGAGAGAGAGGGACTGAGAGACACCAGTCAGCGTACAGATATCTCCCTGAGAGAGAGGGACTGAGAGACACCAGTCAGTGTACAGATATCTCCCTGAGAGAGAGGGACTGTGAGACACCACTCAGTGTACAGATATCTCCCTGAGAGACAGGGACTGAGAGACACCAGTCAGTGTACAGATATCTCCCTGAGAGAGAGGGACTGAGAGACACCACTCAGTGTACAGATATCTCCCTGAGAGACAGGGACTGAGAGACACCAGTCAGTGTACAGATATCTCCCTGAGAGAGAGGGACTGAGAGACACCACTCAGTGTACAGATTTCTCCCTGAGAGACAGGGACTGAGAGACACCAGTCAGTGTACAGATATCTCCCTGAGAGACAGGGGCTGTGAGACACCACTCAGTGTACAGATATCTCCCTGAGAGAGAGGGACTGAGAGACACCACTCAGTGGACAGATACCTCCCTGAGAGAGAGGGACTGAGAGACACCAGTCAGTGTACAGATATCTCCCTGAGAGAGAGGGACTGAGAGACACCACTCAGTGCACAGATATCTCCCTGAGAGACAGGGACTGAGAGACACCAGTCAGAGTACAGATATCTCCCTGAGAGAGAGGGACTGAGAGACACCATTCAGTGTACAGATATCTGCCTGAGAGACAGGAACTGAGAGACACCACTCAGTGTACAGATATCTCCCTGAGAGAGAGGGACTGAGAGTCACCACTCAGTGTACAGATATCTCCCTGAGAGACAAGGACTGAGAGACACCAGTCAGTGTACATATATCTACCTGAGATACAGGGACTGAGAGACATCACTCAGTGTTCAGATATATCCCTGAGAGAGGGACTGAGAGACACCAGTCAGTGTACATATATCTCCCTGAGAGACAGGGACTGAGAGACACCAGTCAGTGTACAGATATCTCCCTGAGAGAGAGCGACTGAGAGACACCACTCAGTGTACAGATATCTCCCTGAGAGAGAGGGACTGAGAGACACTAGTCAGCGTTCAGATATCTCCCTGAGAGAGAGGGACTGAGAGACACCAGTCAGTGTACAGATATCCCCCTGAGAGACAGGGACTGAGAGACACCACTCAGTGTATAGATATCTCCCTGAGAGACAGGGACTGAGAGACACCAGTCAGTGTACAGATATCTCCCTGAGAGAGAGGGACTGAGAGACACCACTCAGTGTACAGATATCTCCCTGAGAGACAGGGACTGAGAGACACCAGTCATTGTACAGATGTCTCCCTGAGAGAGAGGGACTGTGAGACACCACTCAGTGTACAGATACCTCCCTGAGACACAGGGACTGAGAGACAGCAGTCAGTGTACAGATATCTCCCTGAGAGAGAGGGACTGAGAGACACCACTCAGTGTTCAGATATCTCCCTGAGAGAGAGGGACTGAGAGACACCACTCAGTGTTCAGATATCTCCCTGAGAGACAGGGACTGAGAGACACCAGTCAGTGTACAAATATCTCCCTGAGAGAGAGGGACTGAGAGACACCACTCAGTGTACATAAAGCTCCCTGAGAGACAGGGACTGAGAGACACCAGTCAGTGTACAGATATCTCCCTGAGAGACACCACTCAGTGTACATAAAGCTCCCTGAGAGACAGGGACTGAGAGACACCACTCAGTGTATAGATATCTCCCTGACAGACAGGGACTGAGAGACACCAGACAGTGTACAGATATCTCCCTGAGAGAGAGGGACTGAGAGACACCAGTCAGTGTCCAGATATCTCCCTGAGAGAGAGGGACTGAGAGACACCAGTCAGTGTACATATATCTCCCTGAGAGACAGGGACTGAGAGACACCACTCAGTGTACAGATATCTCCCTGAGAGAGAGGGACTGAGAGACACCACTCAGTGTACAGATATCTCCCTGAGAGAGAGGGACTGAGAGACACCAGTCAGTGTACAGATATCTCCCTGAGAGAGAGGGACTGAGAGACACCACTCAGTGTACAGATATCTCCCTCAGAGACAGGGACTGAGAGACACCAGACAGAGTACAGATATCTCCCTGAGAGAGAGGCACTGAGAGACACCACTCAGTGTACAGATATCTCCCTGAGAGACAGGGACTGAGTGACACCAGTCAGTGTACAGATATCTCCCTGAGAGAGAGGGACTGTGAGACACCACTCAATGCACAGATATCTCCCTGAGAGAGAGGGGCTGAGAGACACCAGTCAGTGTACAGATATCTCCCTGAGTGAGAGGAACTGAGAGACAACACTCAGTGTACAGATATCTCCCTGAGAGACACCACTCAGTGTACATAAAGCTCCCTGAGAGACAGGGACTGAGAGACACCAGTCAGTGTACAGATATCTCCCTGAGAGACAGGGACTGAGAGACACCACTCAGTGTACAGATACCACCCTGAGAGAGAGGGACTGAGAGACACCAGTCAGTGTACAGATATCTCCCTGAGAGAGAGGGACTGAGAGACACCACTCAGTGTACAGATATCTCCCTGAGAGACAGGGAGTGAGAGACACCAGTCAGAGTACAGATATCTCCCTGAGAGAGAGGGACTGAGAGACACCACTCACTGTACAGATATCTCCCTGAGAGACAGGGACTGAGAGACACCACTCAGTGCACAGATATCTCCCTGAGAGACAGGGACTGAGAGACACCAGTCAGTGTACATATATCTCCCTGAGAGACAGGGACTGAGAGACACCACTCAGTGTACAGATACCACCCTGAGAGAGAGAGACTGAGAGACACCAGTCAGTGTACATATATCTCCCTGAGAGAGAGGGACTGAGAGACACCACTCAGTGTACAGATATCTCCCTGAGAGACAGGGACTGAGAGACACCAGTCAGTGTACAGATATCTCCCTGAGAGAGAGGGACTGTGAGACACCACTCAGTGTACAGATATCTCCCTGAGAGAGAGGGACTGAGAGACACCACTCAGTGTACAGATATCTCCCTGAGAGAGAGGGACTGAGAGACACCACTCAGTGTACAGATATCTCCCTGAGAGACAGGGACTGAGAGACACCAGTCAGTGTACAGATATCTCCCTGAGAGAGAGGGACTGAGAGACACCACTCAGTGTACAGATATCTCCCTGAGAGAGAGGGACTGTGAGACACCACTCAGTGTACAGATATCTCCCTGAGAGACAGGGACTGAGAGACACCAGTCAGTGTACAGATATCTCCCTGAGAGAGAGGGACTGAGAGACACCACTCAGTGTACAGATTTCTCCCTGAGAGACAGGGACTGAGAGACACCAGTCAGTGTACAGATATCTCCCTGAGAGACAGGGGCTGTGAGACACCACTCAGTGTACAGATATCTCCCTGAGAGAGAGGGACTGAGAGACACCAGTCAGTGTACAGATATCTCCCTGAGAGAGAGGGTCTGAGAGACACCAGTCAGTGTACACATATGTCCCTGAGAGACAGGGACTGAGAGACACCACTCAGTGTACAGATACCTCCCTGAGAGAGAGGGACTGAGAGACACCAGTCAGTGTACAGATATCTCCCTGAGAGAGAGGGACTGAGAGACACCGCTCAGTGCACAGATATCTCCCTGAGAGACAGGGACTGAGAGACACCAGTCAGAGTACAGATATCTCCCTGAGAGAGAGGGACTGAGAGACACCATTCAGTGTACAGATATCTCCCTGAGAGACAGGAACTGAGAGACACCACTCAGTGTACAGATATCTCCCTGAGAGAGAGGCACTGAGAGACACCACTCTATGTACAGATATCTCCCTGAGAGACAAGGACTGAGAGACACCAGTCAGTGTACATATATCTCCTTTGAGAGAAGGACTGAGAGACACCAGTCAGTGTACATATATCTCCCTGAGAGACAGGGACTGAGAGACACCAGTCAGTGTACAGATATCTCCCTGAGAGAGAGGGACTGAGAGACACCACTCAGTGTACAGATATCTCCCTGAGAGAGAGGGACTGAGAGACACTAGTCAGCGTACAGATATCTCCCTGAGAGAGTGGGACTGAGAGACACCAGTCAGTGTACAGATATCTCCCTGAGAGACAGGGACTGAGAGACACCACTCAGTGTATAGATATCTCCCTGAGAGACAGGGACTGAGAGACACCAGTCAGTGTACAGATATCTCCCTGAGAGAGAGGGACTGAGAGACACCACTCAGTGTACAGATATCTCCCTGAGAGACGGACTGAGAGACACCAGTCAGTGTACAGATATCTCCCTGAGAGAGAGGGACTGTGAGACACCACTCAGTGTACATAAAGCTCCCTGAGAGACAGGGACTGAGAGACACCAGTCAGTGTACAGATATCTCCCTGAGAGACACCACTCAGTGTACATAAAGCTCCCTGAGAGACAGGGACTGAGAGACACCAGTCAGTGTACAGGTATCTCCCTGAGAGAGAGGGACTGTGAGACACCAGACAGTGTCCAGATATCTCCCTGAGAGAGAGGGACTGAGAGACACCACTCAGTGTATAGATATCTCCCTGACAGACAGGGACTGAGAGACACCAGACAGTGCACAGATATCTCCCTGAGAGACAGGGGCTGTGAGACACCACTCAGTGTACAGATATCTCCCTGAGAGAGAGGGACTGAGAGACACCAGTCAGTGTACAGATATCTCCCTGAGAGAGAGGGACTGAGAGACACCAGTCAGTGTACATATATCTCCCTGAGAGACAGGGACTGAGAGACACCACTCAGTGTACAGATATCTCCCTGAGAGAGAGGGACTGAGAGACACCACTCAGTGTACAGATATCTCCCTGAGAGAGAGGGACTGAGAGACACCAGTCAGTGTACAGATATCTCCCTGAGAGAGAGGGACTTAGAGACACCACTCAGTGTACAGATATCTCCCTCAGAGACAGGGACTGAGAGACACCAGTCAGAGTACAGATATCTCACTGAGAGAGAGGGACTGAGAGACACCACTCAGTGTACAGATATCTCCCTGAGAGAGAGGGACTGTGAGACACCACTCAGTGTACAGATATCTCCCTGAGAGAGAGGGGCTGAGAGACACCAGTCAGTGTACAGATATCTCCCTGAGAGAGAGGGACTGAGAGACACCACTCAGTGTACAGATATCTCCCTGAGAGACACCAGTCAGTGTACAGATATCTCCCTGAGAGAGAGGGACTGAGAGACACCACTCAGCGTACAGATATCTCCCTGAGAGACAAGGACTGAGAGACACCAGTCAGTGTACATATATCTCCCTGAGAGACAGGGACTGAGAGACACCACTCAGTGTTCAGATACCTTCCTGAGAGCGGGACTGAGAGACACCAGTCAGTGTAGATATATCTCCCTGAGAGACAGGGACTGAGAAACACCAGTCAGTGCACAGATATCTCCCTGAGAGAGAGGGACTGAGAGACACCACTCAGTGTACAGATATCTCCCTGAGAGAGAGGGACTGAGAGACACTAGTCAGCGTACAGATATCTACCTGAGAGAGAGGGACTGAGAGACACCACACAGTGTACAGATATCTCCCTGAGAGTCAGGGACTGAGAGACACCACTCAGTGTACAGATATCTCCCTGAGAGAGAGGGACTGAGAGACACCAGTCAGTGTACAGATATCTCCCTGAGAGAGAGGGACTGAGAGACACCAGTCAGTGTACATATATCTCCCTGAGACACAGGGACTGAGAGACACCACTCAGTGTTCAGGTATCTCCCTGAGAGAGAGGGACTGAGAGACACCACTCAGTGTACAGATATCTCCCTGAGAGAGAGGGACTGAGAGACACCACTCAGTGTACAGATATCTCCCTGAGAGAGAGGGACTGAGAGACACCAGTCAGTGTACAGATATCTCCCTGAGAGAGAGGGACTGAGAGACACCAATCAGTGTACATATATCTCCCTGAGAGACAGGGACTGAGAGACACCACTCAGTTTACAGATACCTCCCTGAGAGAGAGGGACTGAGAGACACCAGTCAGTGTACAGATATCTCCCTGAGAGAGAGGGACTGAGAGACACCAGTCAGTGTACATATATCTCCCTGAGACACAGGGACTGAGAGACACCAGTCAGTGTACAGATATCTCCCTGAGAGAGAGGGACTGAGAGACACCACTCAGTGTACAGATATCTCCCTCAGAGACAGGGACTGAGAGACACCAGTCAGTGTACAGATATCTCCCTGAGAGAGAGGGACTGAGAGACACCACTCAGTGTACAGATTTCTCCCTGAGAGACAGGGACTGAGAGACACCAGTCAGTGTACAGATATCTCCCTGAGAGACAGGGGCTGTGAGACACCACTCAGTGTACAGATATCTCCCTGAGAGAGAGGGACTGAGATACACCAGTCAGATTACAGATATCTCCCTGAGAGAGAGGGTCTGAGAGACACCAGTCAGTGTACATATATGTCCCTGAGAGACAGGGACTGAGAGACACCACTCAGTGGACAGATACCTCCCTGAGAGAGAGGGACTGAGAGACACCAGTCAGAGTACAGATATCTCCCTGAGAGAGAGGGACTGAGAGACACCACTCAGTGTACATATATCTCCCTGAGACACAAGGACTGAGAGACACCAGTCAGTGTACATATATCTCCCTGAGAGACAGGGACTGAGAGACACCACTCAGTGTACAGATACCTCCCTGAGGGAGGGACTGAGAGACACAAGTCAATGTACATATATCTCCCTGAGAGACAGGGACTGAGAGACACCAGTCAGTGTACAGATATCTCCCTGAGAGAGAGGGACTGAGAGACACTAGTCAGCGTTCAGATATCTCCCTGAGAGAGAGGGACTGAGAGACACCAATCAGTGTACAGATATCTCCCTGAGAGTCAGGGACTGAGAGACACCAGTCAGTGAACAGATATCTCCCTGAGAGACAGGGACTGAGAGACACCAGTCAGTGTACAGATATCTCCCTGAGAGAGAGCGACTGAGAGACACCAGTCAGTGTACATATATCTCCCTGAGACACAGGGACTGAGAGACACCACTCAGTGTTCAGATATCTCCCTGAGAGAGAGGGACTGAGAGACACCACTCAGTGTTCAGCTATCTCCCTGAGAGAGAGGGACTGAGAGACACCACTCAGTGTACAGATATCTCCCTGAGAGAGAGGGACGGAGAGACACCAATCAGTGTACATATATCTCCCTGAGAGACAGGGACTGAGAGACACCACTCAGTTTACAGATACCTCCCTGAGAGAGAGGGACTGAGAGACACCAGTCAGTGTACATATATCTCCCTGAGACACAGGGACTGAGAGACACCACTCACTGTTTAGATATCTCCCTGAGAGAGAGGGACTGAGAGACACCACTCAGTGTACATATATCTCCCTGAGAGACAGGGACTGAGAGACACCAGTCAGTGTACAGATACCTCCCTGAGAGAGAGGGACTGAGAGACACCACTCAGTGTACAGATATCTCCCTGGGAGAGAGGGACTGAGAGACACCAGTCAGTGTACAGATATCTCTCTGAGAGAGAGGGACTGTGAGACACCAGTCAGTGAACAGATATCTCCCTGAGAGAGAGGGACTGAGAGACACCAGTCAGTGTACAGATACCTCCCTGAGAGAGAGGGACTGAGAGACACCAGTCAGTGTACATATATCTCCCTGAGAGACAGGGACTGAGAGACACCAGTCAGTGTACAGATATCTCCCTGAGAGAGAGGGACTGAGAGACACCACTCAGTGTACAGATATCTCCATGAGAGAGAGGGACTGAGAGACACCAGTCAGCGTACAGATATCTCCCTGAGAGAGAGGGACTGAGAGACACCACTCAGTGTTCAGATATCTCCCTGAGAGAGAGGGACTGAGAGACACCACTCAGTGTACAGATATCTCCCTGAGAGAGAGGGACTGAGAGACACCACTCAGTGTACAGATATCTCCCTGAGAGAGAGGGACTGAGAGACACCAGTCAGTGTGCAGATATCTCCCTGAGAGAGAGGGACTGAGAGACACCAATCAGTGTACATATATCTCCCTGAGAGACAGGGACTGAGAGACACCACTCAGTTTACAGATACCTCCCTGAGAGAGAGGGACTGAGAGACACCAGTCAGTGTACAGATATCTCCCTGAGAGAGAGGGACTGAGAGACACCAGTCAGTGTACATATATCTCCCTGAGACACAGGGACTGAGAGACACCAGTCAGTGTACAGATATCTCCCTGAGAGAGAGGGACTGAGAGACACCACTCAGTGTACAGATATCTCCCTGAGAGAGAGGGACTGAGAGACACCAGTCAGAGTACAGATATCTCCCTGAGAGAGAGGGACTGAGAGACACCACTCAGTGTACATATATCTCCCTGAGACACAGGGACTGAGAGACGGCACAGTGGCGCAGTGGTTAGCACCGCAGCCTCACAGCTCCAGGGACCCGGGTTCGATTCCGGGTACTGCCTGTGTGGAGTTTGCAAGTTCTCCCTGTGTCTGCGTGGGTTTTCTCCGGGTGCTCCGGTTTCCTCCCACAAGCCAAAAGACTTGCAGGTTGATAGGTAAATTGGCCATTATAAATTGTCACTAGTATAGGTAGGTGGTAGGGAAATATAGAGACAGGTGGGGATGTTTGGTAGGAATATGGGATTAGTGTAGGGTTAGTATAAATGGGTGGTTGATGGTCGGCACAGACTCGGTGGGCCGAAGGGCCTGTTTCAGTGCTGTATCTCTAAACTAATCTAAAAAAAAATCATCTCCCTCAGAGACAGGGACTGAGAGACACCAGTCAGTGTACAGATATCTACCTGAGAGAGAGGGACTGAGAGACACCACTCAGTGTACAGATATCTCCCTGAGAGAGAGGGACTGAGAGACACCAGTCAGAGTACAGATATCTCCCTGAGAGAGAGGGACTGAGAGACACCACTCAGTGTACAGATATCTCCCTGAGAGAGAGGGTCTGAGAGACACCAGTCAGTGTACATATATGTCCCTGAGAGACAGGGACTGAGAGACACCACTCAGTGGACAGATACCTCCCTGAGAGAGAGGGACTGAGAGACACCAGTCAGAGTACAGATATCTCCCTGAGAGAGAGGGACTGAGAGACACCACTCAGTGTACATATATCTCCCTGAGACACAAGGACTGAGAGACACCAGTCAGAGTACATATATCTCCCTGAGAGACAGGGACTGAGAGACACCACTCAGTGTACAGATACCTCCCTGAGGGAGGGACTGAGAGACACCAGTCAATGTACATATATCTCCCTGAGAGACAGGGACTGAGAGACACCAGTCAGTGTACAGATATCTCCCTGAGAGAGAGGGACTGAGAGACACCACTCAGTGTACAGATATCTCCCTGAGAGAGAGGGACTGAGAGACACTAGTCAGCGTTCAGATATCTCCCTGAGAGAGAGGGACTGAGAGACACCAATCAGTGTACAGATATCTCCCTGAGAGTCAGGGACTGAGAGACACCAGTCAGTGAACAGATATCTCCCTGAGAGACAGGGACTGAGAGACACCAGTCAGTGTACAGATATCTCCCTGAGAGAGAGCGACTGAGAGACACCAGTCAGTGTACATATATCTCCCTGAGACACAGGGACTGAGAGACACCACTCAGTGTTCAGATATCTCCCTGAGAGAGAGGGACTGAGAGACACCACTCAGTGTTCAGATATCTCCCTGAGAGAGAGGGACTGAGAGACACCACTCAGTGTACAGATATCTCCCTGAGAGAGAGGGACGGAGAGACACCAATCAGTGTACATATATCTCCCTGAGAGACAGGGACTGAGAGACACCACTCAGTTTACAGATACCTCCCTGAGAGAGAGGGACTGAGAGACACCAGTCAGTGTACATATATCTCCCTGAGACACAGGGACTGAGAGACACCACTCACTGTTTAGATATCTCCCTGACAGAGAGGGACTGAGAGACACCACTAAGTGTACATATATCTCCCTGAGAGACAGGGACTGAGAGACACCAGTCAGTGTACAGATACCTCCCTGAGAGAGAGGGACTGAGAGACACCACTCAGTGTACAGATATCTCCCTGGGAGAGAGGGACTGAGAGACACCAGTCAGTGTACAGATATCTCTCTGAGAGAGAGGGACTGTGAGACACCAGTCAGTGAACAGATATCTCCCTGAGAGAGAGGGACTGAGAGACACCAGTCAGTGTACAGATACCTCCCTGAGAGAGAGGGACTGAGAGACACCAGTCAGTGTACATATATCTCCCTGAGAGACAGGGACTGAGAGACACCAGTCAGTGTACAGATATCTCCCTGAGAGAGAGGGACTGAGAGACACCACTCAGTGTACAGATATCTCCATGAGAGAGAGGGACTGAGAGACACCAGTCAGCGTACAGATATCTCCCTGAGAGAGAGGGACTGAGAGACACCAGTCAGTGTACAGATATCTCCCTGAGAGAGAGGGTCTGAGAGACACCACTCAGTGTACAGATATCTCCCTGAGAGAGAGGGACTGAGAGACACCAGTCAGTGTACAGATATCTCCCTGAGAGAGAGGGACTGAGAGACACCAGTCAGTGTACATATATCTCCCTGAGACACAGGGACTGAGAGACACCACTCAGTGTTCAGATATCTCCCTGAGAGAGAGGGACTGAGAGACACCACTCAGTGTACAGATATCTCCCTGAGAGAGAGGGACTGAGAGACACCACTCAGTGTACAGATATCTCCCTGAGAGAGAGGGACTGAGAGACACCAGTCAGTGTACAGATATCTCCCTGAGAGAGAGGGACTGAGAGACACCAATCAGTGTACATATATCTCCCTGAGAGACAGGGACTGAGAGACACCACTCAGTTTACAGATACCTCCCTGAGAGAGAAGGACTGAGAGACACCAGTCAGTGTACAGATATCTCCCTGAGAGAGAGGGACTGAGAGACACCAGTCAGTGTACATATATCTCCCTGAGACACAGGGACTGAGAGACACCAGTCAGTGTACAGATAACTCCCTGAGAGAGAGGGACTGAGAGACACCACTCAGTGTACAGATATCTCCCTCAGAGACAGGGACTGAGAGACACCAGTCAGTGTACAGATATCTCCCTGAGAGAGAGGGACTGAGAGACACCACTCAGTGTACAGATTTCTCCCTGAGAGACAGGGACTGAGAGACACCAGTCAGTGTACAGATATCTCCCTGAGAGACAGGGGCTGTGAGACACCACTCAGTGTACAGATATCTCCCTGAGAGAGAGGGACTGAGATACACCAGTCAGATATCTCCCTGAGAGAGAGGGTCTGAGAGACACCAGTCAGTGTACATATATGTCCCTGAGAGACAGGGACTGATAGACACCACTCAGTGGACAGATACCTCCCTGAGAGAGAGGGACTGAGAGACACCAGTCAGAGTACAGATATCTCCCTGAGAGAGAGGGACTGAGAGACACCACTCAGTGTTCATATATCTCCCTGAGACACAAGGACTGAGAGACACCAGTCAGTGTACATATATCTCCCTGAGAGACAGGGACTGAGAGACACCACTCAGTGTACAGATACCTCCCTGAGGGAGGGACTGAGAGACACCAGTCAATGTACATATATCTCCCTGAGAGACAGGGACTGAGAGACACCAGTCAGTGTACAGATATCTCCCTGAGAGAGAGGGACTGAGAGACACCACTCAGTGTACAGATATCTCCCTGAGAGAGAGGGACTGAGAGACACTAGTCAGCGTTCAGATATCTCCCTGAGAGAGAGGGACTGAGAGACACCAATCAGCGTACAGATATCTCCCTGAGAGTCAGGGACTGAGAGACACCAGTCAGTGAACAGATATCTCCCTGAGAGACAGGGACTGAGAGACACCAGTCAGTGTACAGATATCTCCCTGAGAGAGAGCGACTGAGAGACACCAGTCAGTGTACATATATCTCCCTGAGACACAGGGACTGAGAGACACCACTCAGTGTTCAGATATCTCCCTGAGAGAGAGGGACTGAGAGACACCACTCAGTGTTCAGATATCTCCCTGAGAGAGAGGGACTGAGAGACACCACTCAGTGTACAGATATCTCCCTGAGAGAGAGGGACGGAGAGACACCAATCAGTGTACATATATCTCCCTGAGAGACAGGGACTGAGAGACACCACTCAGTTTACAGATACCTCCCTGAGAGAGAGGGACTGAGAGACACCAGTCAGTGTACATATATCTCCCTGAGACACAGGGACTGAGAGACACCACTCACTGTTTAGATATCTCCCTGAGAGAGAGGGACTGAGAGACACCACTCAGTGTACATATATCTCCCTGAGAGACAGGGACTGAGAGACACCAGTCTGTGTACAGATACCTCCCTGAGAGAGAGGGACTGAGAGACACCACTCAGTGTACAGATTTCTCCCTGGGAGAGAGGGACTGAGAGACACCAGTCAGTGTACAGATATCTCTCTGAGAGAGAGGGACTGTGAGACACCAGTCAGTGAACAGATATCTCCCTGAGAGAGAGGGACTGAGAGACACCAGTCAGTGTACAGATACCTCCCTGAGAGAGAGGGACTGAGAGACACCAGTCAGTGTACATATATCTCCCTGAGAGACAGGGACTGAGAGACACCAGTCAGTGTACAGATATCTCCCTGAGAGAGAGGGACTGAGAGACACCACTCAGTGTACAGATATCTCCATGAGAGAGAGGGACTGAGAGACACCAGTCAGCGTACAGATATCTCCCTGAGAGAGAGGGACTGAGAGACACCAGTCAGTGTACAGATATCTCCCTGAGAGAGAGGGTCTGAGAGACACCAGTCAGTGTACATATATGTCCCTGAGAGACAGGGACTGAGAGACACCACTCAGTGGACAGATACCTCCCTGAGAGAGAGGGACTGAGAGACACCAGTCAGAGTACAGATATTTCCCTGAGAGAGGGGGACTGAGAGATACCATTCAGTGTTCAGATATCTCCCTGATAGACAGGAACTGAGAGACACCACTCAGTGTACAGATATCTCCCTGAGAGAGAGGGACTGAGACACACCACTCAGTGTACAGATATCTGCCTGAGAGAGAGGGACTGAGAGACACCAGTCAGTGTACAGATATCTCCCTGAGAGACAGGGACTGAGAGACACCAGTCAGTGTACAGATATCTCCCTGAGAGAGAGGTACTGAGAGACACCGCTCAGTGTACAGATATCTCCCTGAGAGACAGGGACTGAGAGACACCACTCAGTGTACAGATATCTCCCTGAGAGAGAGGGACTGAGAGACACCACTCAGTGTACAGATATCTCCCTGAGAGAGAGGGACTGAGAGACACCAGTCAGTGTACAGATATCTCCCTGAGAGAGAGGGACTGAGAGACACCAATCAGTGTACAGATATCTCCCTGAGAGACAGGGACTGAGAGACACCACTCAGTGTACAGATATCTCCCTGAGAGAGAGGGACTGAGAGACACCAGTCAGTGTACAGAAATCTCCCTGAGAGACAGGGGCTGTGAGACACCACTCAGTGTACAGATATCTCCCTGAGAGAGAGGGACTGAGAGACACCAGTCAGTGTACAGATATCTCCCTAAGAGAGAGGGACTGAGAGACACCAGTCAGTGTACATATATCTCCCTGAGAGAGAGGGACTGAGAGACACCACTCAGTGTTCAGATATCTCCCTGAGAGAGAGGGACTGAGAGACACCACTCAGTGTACAGATATCTCCCTGAGAGACAGGGACTGAGAGACACCAGTCAGTGTACAGATAACTCCCTTAGAGAGAGGGACTGAGGGACACCAGTCAGTGTACATATATCTCCCTGAGAGAGAGGGACTGAGAGACATCAGTCAGTGTACAGATATCTCCTTGAGAGAGAGGGACTGAGAGACACCACTCAGTGTACAGATATCTCCCTGAGAGACAGGGACTGAGAGACACCAGTCAGTGTACAGATATCTCCCTGAGAGAGAGGGACTGAGAGACACCACTCAGTGTACAGATATCTCCCTGAGAGACAGGGACTGAGAGACACCAGTCAGTGTACAGATATCTCCCTGAGAGAGAGGGACTGAGAGACACCACTCAGTGTACATAAAGCTCCCTGAGAGACAGGGACTGAGAGACACCAGTCAATGTACAGATATCTCCCTGAGAGACACCACTCAGTGTACATAAAGCTCCCTGAGAGACAGGGACTGAGAGACACCAGTCAGTGTACAGATGTCTCCCTGAGAGAGAGGGACTGTGAGACACCAGTCAGTGTACAGATATCTCCCTGAGAGAGAGGGACTGCGAGACACCACTCAGTGTATAGATATCTCCCTGACAGACAGGGACTGAGAGACACCAGACAGTGTACAGCTATCTCCCTGAGAGACAGGGTCTGTGAGACACCACTCAGTGTACAGATATCTCCCTGAGAGAGATGGACTGAGAGACACCAGTCAGTGTACAGATATCTCCCTGAGAGAGAGGGACTGAGAGACACCAGTCAGTGTACAGATATCTCCCTGAGAGAGAGGGACTGAGAGACACCAGTCAGTGTCCATATATCTCCCTGAGAGACAGGGACTGAGAGACACCACTCAGTGTACATATACCTCCCTGAGAGAGAGGGACTGAGAGACACCAGTCAGTGTACATATATCTCCCTGAGACACAGGGACTGAGAGACACCACTCAGTGTTCAGATATCTCCCTGAGAGAGAGGGACTGAGAGACACCACTCAGTGTACAGATATCTCCCTGAGAGACAGGGACTGAGAGACACCAGTCAGTGTACAGATACCTCCCTGAGAGAGAGGGACTGAGAGACACCAGTCAGTGTACATATATCTCCCTGAGAGTCAGGGACTGAGAGACACCACTCAGTGTACAGATATCTCCCTGAGAGAGAGGGACTGAGAGACACCACTCAGTGTACAGATATCTCCCTGAGAGAGAGGGACTGAGAGACACCAGTCAGTGTACAGATATCTCTCTGAGAGAGAGGGACTGTGAGACACCAGTCAGTGTACAGATATCTCCCTGAGAGAGAGGGACTGAGAGACACCAGTCAGTGAACAGATATCTCCCTGAGAGACAGGGACTGAGAGACACTAGTCAGTGTACAGATATCTCCCTGAGAGAGAGGTACTGAGAGACACCGCTCAGTGTACAGATATCTCCCTGAGAGACAGGGACTGAGAGACACCACTCAGTGTACAGATATCTCCCTGAGAGACAGGGACTGAGAGACACCACTCAGTGTACAGATATCTCCCTGAGAGAGAGGGACTGAGAGACACCACTCAGTGCACAGATATCTCCCTGAGAGTGAGGGACTGAGAGACACCAGTCAGTGTACATATATCTCCCTGAGAGACAGGGACTGAGAGACACCACTCAGTGTACAGATACCTCCCTGAGAGAGAGGGACTGAGAGACACCAGTCAGTGTACATATATCTCCCTGAGAGACAGGGACTGAGAGACAACAGTCAGTGTACAGATATCTCCCTGAGAGAGAGGGACTGAGAGACACCACTCAGTGTACAGATATCTCCCTGAGAGAGAGGGACTGAGAGACACCAGTCAGCGTACAGATATCTCCCTGAGAGAGAGGGACTGAGAGACACCAGTCAGTGTACTGATATCTCCCTGATAGAGAGGGACTGTGAGACACCACTCAGTGTACAGATATCTCCCTGAGAGACAGGGACTGAGAGACACCAGTCAGTGTCCAGATATCTCCCTGAGAGAGAGGGACTGAGAGACACCACTCAGTGTACAGATATCTCCCTGAGGGAGAGGGACTGTGAGACACCACTCAGTGTACAGATATCTCCCTGAGAGACAGGGACTGAGAGACACCAGTCAGTGTACAGATATCTCCCTGAGAGAGAGGGACTGAGAGACACCACTCAGTGTACAGATTTCTCCCTGAGAGACAGGGACTGAGAGACACCAGTCAGTGTGCAGATATCTCCCTGAGATACAGGGGCTGTGAGACACCACTCAGTGTACAGATATCTCCCTGAGAGAGAGGGACTGAGAGACACCAGTCAGTGTACAGATATCTCCCTGAGAGAGAGGGACTGAGAGACACAAGTCAGTGTACAGATATCTCCCTGAGAGACAGGGACTGAGAGACACCACTCAGTGTACAGATATCTCCCTGAGAGACAGGGACTGAGAGACACCACTCAGTGTACAGATATCTCCCTGAGAGAGAGGGACTGAGAGACACCACTCAGTGCACAGATATCTCCCTGAGAGTGAGGGACTGAGAGACACCAGTCAGTGTACATATATCTCCCTGAGAGACAGGGACTGAGAGACACCACTCAGTGTACAGATACCTTTCTGAGAGAGAGGGACTGAGAGACACCAGTCAGTGTACATATATCTCCCTGAGAGACAGGGACAGAGAGACAACAGTCAGTGTACAGATATCTCCCTGAGAGAGAGGGACAGAGAGACACCACTCAGTGTACAGATATCTCCCTGAGAGAGAGGGACTGAGAGACACCAGTCAGCGTGCAGATATCTCCCTGAGAGAGAGGGACTGAGAGACACCAGTCAGTGTACAGATATCTCCCTGAGAGAGAGGGACTGTGAGACACCACTCAGTGTACAGATATCTCCCTGAGAGACAGGGACTGAGAGACACCAGTCAGTGTCCAGATATCTCCCTGAGAGAGAGGGACTGAGAGACACCACTCAGTGTACAGATTTCTCCCTGAGAGACAGGGACTGAGAGACACCACTCAGTGTGCAGATATCTCCCTGAGAGACAGGGGCTGTGAGACACCACTCAGTGTACAGATATCTCCCTGAGAGAGAGGGACTGAGAGACACCAGTCAGTGTACAGATATCTCCCTGAGAGAGAGGGACTGAGAGACACAAGTCAGTGTACAGATATCTCCCTGAGAGACAGGGACTGAGAGACACCACTCAGTGTATAGATATCTCCCTGAGAGACAGGGACTGAGAGACACGAGTCAGTGTACAGATATCTCCCTGAGAGACAGGGACTGAGAGACACCAGTCAGTGTACAGATATCTCCCTGAGAGAGAGGGACTGTGAGACACCACTCAGTGTACAGATATCTCCCTGAGAGAGAGGGACTGAGAGACACCAGTCAGTGTACAGATATCTCCCTGAGAGAGAGGGACTGAGAGACACCAGTCAGTGTACAGATATCTCCCTGAGAGACAGGGACTGAGACACCAGTCAGTGTACAGATATCTCCCTGAGAGAGAGGGACTGAGAGACACCACTCAGTGTACATAAAGCTCCCTGAGAGACAGGGACTGAGAGTCACCAGTCAGTGTACAGATATCTCCCTGAGAGAGAGGGACTGTGAGACACCACTCAGTGTATAGATATCTCCCTGACAGACAGGGACTGAGAGACACCAGTCAGTGTACAGATATCTCCCTGAGAGACAGGGGCTGTGAGACACCACTCAGTGTACAGATATCTCCGTGAGAGAGAGGGACTGAGAGACACCACTCAGTGTACAGATATCTCCCTGAGAGACAGGGACTGAGACACCAGTCAGTGCACAGATATCTCCCTGAGAGAGAGGGACTGAGAGACACCACTCAGTGTACATAAAGCTCCCTGAGAGACAGGGACTGAGAGTCACCAGTCAGTGTACAGATATCTCCCTGAGAGAGAGGGACTGTGAGACACCACTCAGTGTATAGATATCTCCCTGACAGACAGGGACTGAGAGACACCAGTCAGTGTACAGATATCTCCCTGAGAGACAGGGACTGTGAGACACCACTCAGTGTACAGATATCTCCCTGAGAGACAGGGACTGAGAGACACCAGTCAGTGTCCAGATATCTCCCTGAGAGAGAGGGACTGAGAGACACCACTCAGTGTACAGATTTCTCCCTGAGAGACAGGGACTGAGAGACACCACTCAGTGTGCAGATATCTCCCTGAGAGACAGGGGCTGTGAGACACCACTCAGTGTACAGATATCTCCCTGAGAGAGAGGGACTGAGAGACACCAGTCAGTGTACAGATATCTCCCTGAGAGAGAGGGACTGAGAGACACAAGTCAGTGTACAGATATCTCCCTGAGAGACAGGGACTGAGAGACACCACTCAGTGTATAGATATCTCCCTGAGAGACAGGGACTGAGAGACACGAGTCAGTGTACAGATATCTCCCTGAGAGACAGGGACTGAGAGACACCAGTCAGTGTACAGATATCTCCCTGAGAGAGAGGGACTGTGAGACACCACTCAGTGTACAGATATCTCCCTGAGAGACAGGGACTGAGAGACACCAGTCAGTGTACAGATATCTCCCTGAGAGAGAGGGACTGAGAGACACCACTCAGTGTACAGATATCTCCCTGAGAGACAGGGACTGAGACACCAGTCAGTGTACAGATATCTCCCTGAGAGAGAGGGACTGAGAGACACCACTCAGTGTACATAAAGCTCCCTGAGAGACAGGGACTGAGAGTCACCAGTCAGTGTACAGATATCTCCCTGAGAGAGAGGGACTGTGAGACACCACTCAGTGTATAGATATCTCCCTGACAGACAGGGACTGAGAGACACCAGTCAGTGTACAGATATCTCCCTGAGAGACAGGGGCTGTGAGACACCACTCAGTGTACAGATATCTCCCTGAGAGAGAGGGACTGAGAGACACCACTCAGTGTACAGATATCTCCCTGAGAGACAGGGACTGAGACACCAGTCAGTGTACAGATATCTCCCTGAGAGAGAGGGACTGAGAGACACCACTCAGTGTACATAAAGCTCCCTGAGAGACAGGGACTGAGAGTCACCAGTCAGTGTACAGATATCTCCCTGAGAGAGAGGGACTGTGAGACACCACTCAGTGTATAGATATCTCCCTGACAGACAGGGTCTGAGAGACACCAGTCAGTGTACAGATATCTCCCTGAGAGACAGGGGCTGTGAGACACCACTCAGTGTACAGATATCTCCGTGAGAGAGAGGGACTGAGAGACACCAGTCAGTGTACAGATATCTCCCTGAGAGAGAGGGACTGAGAGACACCAGTCAGAGTACATATATCTCCCTGAGAGACAGGGACTGAGAGACACCACTCAGTGTACAGATATCTCCCTGAGAGAGAGGGACTGAGAGACATCACTCAGTGTACAGATATCTCCCTGAGAGAGAGGGACTGAGAGACACCAGTCAGTGTCCAGATATCTCCCTGAGAGAGAGCAACTGAGAGACACCACTCAGTGTACAGATATCTCCCTCAGAGACAGGGAGTGAGAGACACCAGTCAGAGTACAGATATCTCCCTGAGAGAGAGGGACTGAGAGACACCACTCAGTGTACAGATATCTCCCTGAGAGACAGGGACTGAGAGACACCAGTCAGTGTACAGATATCTCCCTGAGAGAGAGGGACTGTGAGACACCACTCAGTGCACAGATATCTCCCTGAGAGAGAGGGGCTGAGAGACACCAGTCAGTGTACAGATATCTCTCTGAGAGAGAGGGACTGAGAGACACCAGTCAGTGTACAGATATCTCCCTGAGAGACAGGGACTGAGAGACACCACTCAGTGTATAGATATCTCCCTGAGAGACAGGGACTGAGAGACACCAGTCAGTGTACATATATCTCCCTGAGAGACAGGGACTGAGAGACACCACTCAGTGTACAGATACCTCCCTGAGAGAGAGGGACTGAGAGACACCACTCAGTGTACATATATCTCCCTGAGAGAGAGGGACTGAGAGACACCAGTCAGTGTACAGTTATCTCCCTGAGAGAGAGGGACTGAGAGACACCATTCAGTGTACTGATATCTCCCTGAGAAAGAGGGACTGAGAGACACTAGTCAGCGTACAGATATCTCCCTGAGAGAGAGGGACTGAGAGACACCAGTCAGTGTACAGATTTCTCCCTGAGAGAGAGGGACTGTGAGACACCACTCAGTGTACAGATATCTCCCTGAGAGACAGGGACTGAGAGACACCAGTCAGTGTACAGATATCTCCCTGAGAGAGAGGGACTGAGAGACACCACTCAGTGTACAGATATCTCCCTGAGAGACACCAGTCAGTGTACAGATATCTCCCTGAGAGACAGGGACTGAGAGACACCACGCAGTGTGCAGATACCTCCCCGAGAGAGGGACTGAGAGACACCAGTCAGTGTACATATATCTCCCTGAGAGACAGGGACTGAGAGACACCAGTCAGTGTACAGATATCTCCCTGAGAGAGAGGGACTGAGAGACACCACTCAGTGTACAGATATCTCCCTGAGAGACAGGGACTGAGAGACACCAGTCAGTGTACATATATCTCCCTGAGAGACAGGGACTGAGAGACACCACTCAGTGTACAGATACCTCCCTGAGAGAGAGGGACTGAGAGACACCGCTCAGTGTACATATATCTCCTTGAGAGACAGGGACAGAGAGACACCAGTCAGTGTACAGATATCTCCCTGAGAGAGAGGGACTGAGAGACACCACTCAGTGTACAGATATCTCCCTGAGAGAGAGGGACTGAGAGACACTAGTCAGCGTACAGATATCTCCCTGAGAGAGAGGGACTGAGAGACACCAGTCAGTGTACAGATATCTCCCTGAGAGAGAGGGACTGTGAGACACCACTCAGTGTACAGATATCTCCCTGAGAGACAGGGACTGAGAGACACCAGTCAGTGTACAGATATCTCCCTGAGAGAGAGGGACTGAGAGACACCACTCAGTGTACAGATATCTCCCTGAGAGAGAGGGACTGAGAGACACCAGTCAGTGTACAGATATCTCCCTGAGAGAGAGGGACTGTGAGACACCACTCAGTGTACAGATATCTCCCTGAGAGACAGGGACTGAGAGACACCAGTCAGTGTACAGATATCTCCCTGAGAGAGAGGGACTGAGAGACACCACTCAGTGTATAGATATCTCCCTGACAGACAGGGACTGAGAGACACCAGTCAGTGTACAGATATCTCCCTAAGAGACAGGGGCTGTGAGAAACCACTCAGTGTGCAGATATCTCCCTGAGAGAGAGGGACTGAGAGACACCAGTCAGTGTACAGATATCTCCCTGAGAGAGAGGGACTGAGAGACACCAGTCAGTGTACAGATATCTCCCTGAGAGACAGGGACTGAGAGACACCACTCAGTGTACATATACCTCCCAGAGAGAGAGGGACTGAGAGACACCAGTCAGTGTACATATATCTCCCTGTGACACAGGGACTGAGAGACACCACTCAGTGTTCAGATATCTCCCTGAGAGAGAGGGACTCTGAGACACCACTCAGTGTACAGATATCTCCCTGAGAGACAGGGACTGAGAGACACCAGTCAGTGTACAGATACCTCCCTGAGAGAGAGGGACTGAGAGACACCAGTCAGCGTACATATATCTCCCTGAGAGACAGGGACTGAGAGACACCACTCAGTGTACAGATATCTCCCTGAGAGACAGGAACTGAGAGACACCACTCAGTGTACAGATATCTCCCTGAGAGACAGGGA
The DNA here is from genome assembly GCF_036365525.1 of Heterodontus francisci. Taxonomy (NCBI): domain Eukaryota; kingdom Metazoa; phylum Chordata; class Chondrichthyes; order Heterodontiformes; family Heterodontidae; genus Heterodontus; species Heterodontus francisci. The sequence goes on along the minus strand of NC_090384.1, from coordinate 7,868,087 downwards.
CTGAGAGACACCACTCAGTGTACAGATATCTCCCTGAGAGAGAGGGACTGAGAGACACCACTCAGTGTACAGATATCTCCCTGAGAGAGAGGGACTGAGAGACACCAGTCAGTGTACATATATCTCCCTGAGAGACAGGGACTGAGAGACACCACTCAGTGTACAGATACCTCCCTGAGAGAGAGGGACTGAGAGACACCACTCAGTGCACAGATATCTCCCTGAGAGAGAGGGACTGAGAGACACCAGTCAGCGTACAGATAGCTCCCTGAGAGAGAGGGACTGAGAGACACCAGTCAGTGTACAGATATCTCCCTGAGAGAGAGTGACAGTGAGACACCACTCAGTGTACAGATATCTCCCTGAGAGACAGGGACTGAGAGACACCAGTCAGTGTACAGATAAATCCCTGAGAGAGAGGGACTGAGAGTCACCACTCAGTGTACAGATATCTCCCTGAGAGAGAGGGAATGTGAGGCACCACTCAGTGTACAGATATCTCCCTGAGAGACACCAGTCAGTGTACAGATATCTCCCTGAGAGAGAGGGACTGAGAGACACCACTCAGGGTACAGATTTCTCCCTGAGAGACAGGGACTGAGAGACACCAGTCAGTGTACAGATATCTCCCTGAGAGACAGGGGCTGTGAGACACCACTCAGTGTACAGATATCTCCCTGAGAGAGAGGGACTGAGAGACACCAGTCAGTGTACAGATATCTCCCTGAGAGAGAGGGACTGAGAGACACCAGTCAGTGTACAGATATCTCTCTGAGAGACAGGGACTGAGAGACACCACTCAGTGTATAGATATCTCCCTGAGATACAGGGACTGAGAGACACCAGTCAGTGTACAGATATCACCCTGAGAGAGAGGGACTGAGAGACACCACTCAGTGTACAGATATCTCCCTGAGAGACAGGGACTGAGAGACACCAGTCAGTGTACAGATATCTCCCTGAGAGAGAGGGACTGTGAGACACCACTCAGAGTACAGATATCTCCCTGAGAGACAGGGACTGAGAGACACCAGTCAGTGTACAGATATCTCCCTGAGAGAGAGGGACTGAGAGACACCACTCAGTGTACAGATATCTCCCTGAGAGACCGGGACTGAGAGACACCAGTCAGTGTACAGATATCTCCCTGAGAGAGAGGGACAGTGAGACACCACTCAGTGCACAGATATCTCCCTGAGAGAGAGGGACTGAGAGACACCAGTCAGTGTACAGATATCTCCCTGAGAGAGAGGGACTGAGAGACACCACTCAGTGTACAGATATCTCCCTGAGAGAGAGGGACTGAGAGACACCAGTCAGCGTACAGATATCTCCCTGAGAGAGAGGGACTGAGAGACACCAGTCAGTGTACTGATATCTCCCTGATAGAGAGGGACTGTGAGACACCACTCAGTGTATAGATATCTCCCTGAGAGACAGGGACTGAGAGACACCAGTCAGTGTACATATATCTCCCTGAGAGACAGGGACTGAGAGACACCACTCAGTGTACAGATACCTCCCTGGGAGAGAGGGACTGAGAGACACCACTCAGTGTACATATATCTCCCTGAGAGAGAGGGACTGAGAGACACCAGTCAGTGTACAGTTATCTCCCTGAGAGAGAGGGACTGAGAGACACCATTCAGTGTACTGATATCTCCCTGAGAAAGAGGGACTGAGAGACACTAGTCAGCGTACAGATATCTCCCTGAGAGAGAGGGACTGAGAGACACCAGTCAGTGTACAGATTTCTCCCTGAGAGAGAGGGACTGTGAGACACCACTCAGTGTACAGATATCTCCCTGAGAGACAGGGACTGAGAGACACCAGTCAGTGTACAGATATCTCCCTGAGAGAGAGGGACTGAGAGACACCACTCAGTGTACAGATATCTCCCTGAGAGACACCAGTCAGTGTACAGATATCTCCCTGAGAGACAGGGACTGAGAGACACCACGCAGTGTGCAGATACCTCCCCGAGAGAGGGACTGAGAGACACCAGTCAGTGTACATATATCTCCCTGAGAGACAGGGACTGAGAGACACCAGTCAGTGTACAGATATCTCCCTGAGAGAGAGGGACTGAGAGACACCACTCAGTGTACAGATATCTCCCTGAGAGACAGGGACTGAGAGACACCAGTCAGTGTACATATATCTCCCTGAGAGACAGGGACTGAGAGACACCACTCAGTGTACAGATACCTCCCTGAGAGAGAGGGACTGAGAGACACCGCTCAGTGTACATATATCTCCTTGAGAGACAGGGACAGAGAGACACCAGTCAGTGTACAGATATCTCCCTGAGAGAGAGGGACTGAGAGACACCACTCAGTGTACAGATATCTCCCTGAGAGAGAGGGACTGAGAGACACTAGTCAGCGTACAGATATCTCCCTGAGAGAGAGGGACTGAGAGACACCAGTCAGTGTACAGATATCTCCCTGAGAGAGAGGGACTGTGAGACACCACTCAGTGTACAGATATCTCCCTGAGAGACAGGGACTGAGAGACACCAGTCAGTGTACAGATATCTCCCTGAGAGAGAGGGACTGAGAGACACCACTCAGTGTACAGATATCTCCCTGAGAGAGAGGGACTGAGAGACACCAGTCAGTGTACAGATATCTCCCTGAGAGAGAGGGACTGTGAGACACCACTCAGTGTACAGATATCTCCCTGAGAGACAGGGACTGAGAGACACCAGTCAGTGTACAGATATCTCCCTGAGAGAGAGGGACTGAGAGACACCACTCAGTGTATAGATATCTCCCTGACAGACAGGGACTGAGAGACACCAGTCAGTGTACAGATATCTCCCTAAGAGACAGGGGCTGTGAGAAACCACTCAGTGTGCAGATATCTCCCTGAGAGAGAGGGACTGAGAGACACCAGTCAGTGTACAGATATCTCCCTGAGAGAGAGGGACTGAGAGACACCAGTCAGTGTACAGATATCTCCCTGAGAGACAGGGACTGAGAGACACCACTCAGTGTACATATACCTCCCAGAGAGAGAGGGACTGAGAGACACCAGTCAGTGTACATATATCTCCCTGTGACACAGGGACTGAGAGACACCACTCAGTGTTCAGATATCTCCCTGAGAGAGAGGGACTCTGAGACACCACTCAGTGTACAGATATCTCCCTGAGAGACAGGGACTGAGAGACACCAGTCAGTGTACAGATACCTCCCTGAGAGAGAGGGACTGAGAGACACCAGTCAGCGTACATATATCTCCCTGAGAGACAGGGACTGAGAGACACCACTCAGTGTACAGATATCTCCCTGAGAGACAGGGACTGAGAGACACCACTCAGTGTACAGATATCTCCCTGAGAGACAGGGACTGAGAGACACCACTCAGTGTACAGATATCTCCCTGAGAGAGAGGGACTGAGAGACACCACTCAGTGTACAGATATCTCCCTGAGAGAGAGGGACTGAGAGACACCAGTCAGTGTACATATATCTCCCTGAGAGACAGGGACTGAGAGACACCACTCAGTGTACAGATACCTCCCTGAGAGAGAGGGACTGAGAGACACCACTCAGTGCACAGATATCTCCCTGAGAGAGAGGGACTGAGAGACACCAGTCAGCGTACAGATAGCTCCCTGAGAGAGAGGGACTGAGAGACACCAGTCAGTGTACAGATATCTCCCTGAGAGAGAGTGACAGTGAGACACCACTCAGTGTACAGATATCTCCCTGAGAGACAGGGACTGAGAGACACCAGTCAGTGTACAGATAAATCCCTGAGAGAGAGGGACTGAGAGACACCACTCAGTGTACAGATATCTCCCTGAGAGAGAGGGAATGTGAGGCACCACTCAGTGTACAGATATCTCCCTGAGAGACACCAGTCAGTGTACAGATATCTCCCTGAGAGAGAGGGACTGAGAGACACCACTCAGGGTACAGATTTCTCCCTGAGAGACAGGGACTGAGAGACACCAGTCAGTGTACAGATATCTCCCTGAGAGACAGGGGCTGTGAGACACCACTCAGTGTACAGATATCTCCCTGAGAGAGAGGGACTGAGAGACACCAGTCAGTGTACAGATATCTCCCTGAGAGAGAGGGACTGAGAGACACCAGTCAGTGTACAGATATCTCTCTGAGAGACAGGGACTGAGAGACACCACTCAGTGTATAGATATCTCCCTGAGATACAGGGACTGAGAGACACCAGTCAGTGTACAGATATCTCCCTGAGAGAGAGGGACTGAGAGACACCACTCAGTGTACAGATATCTCCCTGAGAGACAGGGACTGAGAGACACCAGTCAGTGTACAGATATCTCCCTGAGAGAGAGGGACTGTGAGACACCACTCAGAGTACAGATATCTCCCTGAGAGACAGGGACTGAGAGACACCAGTCAGTGTACAGATATCTCCCTGAGAGAGAGGGACTGAGAGACACCACTCAGTGTACAGATATCTCCCTGAGAGACCGGGACTGAGAGACACCAGTCAGTGTACAGATATCTCCCTGAGAGAGAGGGACAGTGAGACACCACTCAGTGCACAGATATCTCCCTGAGAGAGAGGGACTGAGAGACACCAGTCAGTGTACAGATATCTCCCTGAGAGAGAGGGACTGAGAGACACCACTCAGTGTACAGATATCTCCCTGAGAGAGAGGGACTGAGAGACACCAGTCAGCGTACAGATATCTCCCTGAGAGAGAGGGACTGTGAGACACCAGTCAGTGTACTGATATCTCCCTGATAGAGAGGGACTGTGAGACACCACTCAGTGTACAGATATCTCCCTGAGAGACAGGGACTGAGAGACACCAGTCAGTGTCCAGATATCTCCCTGAGAGAGAGGGACTGAGAGACACCACTCAGTGTACAGATATCTCCCTGAGGGAGAGGGACTGTGAGACACCACTCAGTGTACAGATATCTCCCTGAGAGACAGGGACTGAGAGACACCAGTCAGTGTACAGATATCTCCCTGAGAGAGAGGGACTGAGAGACACCACTCAGTGTACAGATTTCTCCCTGAGAGACAGGGACTGAGAGACACCAGTCAGTGTGCAGATATCTCCCTGAGAGACAGGGGCTGTGAGACACCACTCAGTGTACAGATATCTCCCTGAGAGAGAGGGACTGAGAGACACCAGTCAGTGTACAGATATCTCCCTGAGAGAGAGGGACTGAGAGACACAAGTCAGTGTACAGATATCTCCCTGAGAGACAGGGACTGAGAGACACCACTCAGTGTACAGATATCTCCCTGAGAGACAGGGACTGAGAGACACCACTCAGTGTACAGATATCTCCCTGAGAGAGAGGGACTGAGAGACACCACTCAGTGCACAGATATCTCCCTGAGAGTGAGGGACTGAGAGACACCAGTCAGTGTACATATATCTCCCTGAGAGACAGGGACTGAGAGACACCACTCAGTGTACAGATACCTCCCTGAGAGAGAGGGACTGAGAGACACCAGTCAGTGTACATATATCTCCCTGAGAGACAGGGACTGAGAGACAACAGTCAGTGTACAGATATCTCCCTGAGAGAGAGGGACTGAGAGACACCACTCAGTGTACAGATATCTCCCTGAGAGAGAGGGACTGAGAGACACCAGTCAGCGTACAGATATCTCCCTGAGAGACAGGGACTGAGAGTCACCAGTCAGTGTACAGATATCTCCCTGAGAGAGAGGGACTGTGAGACACCACTCAGTGTATAGATATCTCCCTGACAGACAGGGACTGAGAGACACCAGTCAGTGTACAGATATCTCCCTGAGAGACAGGGGCTGTGAGACACCACTCAGTGTACAGATATCTCCGTGATAGAGAGGGACTGAGAGACACCAGTCAGTGTACAGATATCTCCCTGAGAGAGAGGGACTGAGAGACACCAGTCAGAGTACATATATCTCCCTGAGAGACAGGGACTGAGAGACAAAACTCAGTGTACAGATATCTCCCTGAGAGAGAGGGACTGAGAGACATCACTCAGTGTACAGATATCTCCCTGAGAGAGAGGGACTGAGAGACACCAGTCAGTGTCCAGATATCTCCCTGAGAGAGAGCAACTGAGAGACACCACTCAGTGTACATATATCTCCCTCAGAGACAGGGAGTGAGAGACACCAGTCAGAGTACAGATATCTCCCTGAGAGAGAGGGACTGAGAGACACCACTCAGTGTACAGATATCTCCCTGAGAGACAGGGACTGAGAGACACCAGTCAGTGTACAGATATCTCCCTGAGAGAGAGGGACTGTGAGACACCACTCAGTGCACAGATATCTCCCTGAGAGAGAGGGGCTGAGAGACACCAGTCAGTGTACAGATATCTCTCTGAGAGAGAGGGACTGAGAGACACCAGTCAGTGTACAGATATCTCCCTGAGAGACAGGGACTGAGAGACACCACTCAGTGTATAGATATCTCCCTGAGAGACAGGGACTGAGAGACACCAGTCAGTGTACATATATCTCCCTGAGAGACAGGGACTGACAGACACCACTCAGTGTACAGATACCTCCCTGAGAGAGAGGGACTGAGAGACACCACTCAGTGTACATATATCTCCCTGAGAGAGAGGGACTGAGAGACACCAGTCAGTGTACAGTTATCTCCCTGAGAGAGAGGGACTGAGAGACACCACTCAGTGTACAGATATCTCCCTGAGAAAGAGGGACTGAGAGACACTAGTCAGCGTACAGATATCTCCCTGAGAGAGAGGGACTGAGAGACACCAGTCAGTGTACAGATTTCTCCCTGAGAGAGAGGGACTGTGAGACACCACTCAGTGTACAGATATCTCCCTGAGAGACAGGGACTGAGAGACACCAGTCAGTGTACAGATATCTCCCTGAGAGAGAGAGACTGAGAGACACCACTCAGTGTACAGATATCTCCCTCAGAGACACCAGTCAGTGTACAGATATCTCCCTGAGAGACAGGGACTGAGAGACACCACTCAGTGTGCAGATACCTCCCCGAGAGAGGGACTGAGAGACACCAGTCAGTGTACATATATCTCCCTGAGAGACAGGGACTGAGAGACACCAGTCAGTGTACAGATATCTCCCTGAGAGAGAGGGATTGAGAGACACCACTCAGTGTACAGATATCTCCCTGAGAGACAGGGACTGAGAGACACCAGTCAGTGTACATATATCTCCCTGAGAGACAGGGACTGAGAGACACCACTCAGTGTACAGATACCTCCCTGAGAGAGAGGGACTGAGAGACACCACTCAGTGTACATATATCTCCTTGAGATACAGGGACTGAGAGACACCAGTCAGTGTACAGATATCTCCCTGAGAGAGAGGGACTGAGAGACACCAGTCAGTGTACAGATATCTCCCTGAGAGAGAGGGACTGAGAGACACTAGTCAGCGTACAGATATCTCCCTGAGAGAGAGGGACTGAGAGACACCAGTCAGTGTACAGATATCTCCCTGAGAGAGAGGGACTGTGAGACACCACTCAGTGTACAGATATCTCCCGGAGAGACAGGGACTGAGAGACACCAGTCAGTGTACAGATATCTCCCTGAGAGAGAGGGACTGAGAGACACCACTCAGTGTACAGATATCTCCCTGAGAGACAGGGACTTAGAGACACCAGTCAGTGTACAGATATCTCCCTGAGAGAGAGGGACTGTGAGACACCACTCAGTGTACAGATATCTCCCTGAGAGACAGGGACTGAGAGACACCAGTCAGTGTACAGATATCTCCCTGAGAGAGAGGGACTGAGAGACACCACTCAGTGTATAGATATCTCCCTGACAGACAGGGACTGAGAGACACCAGTCAGAGTACAGATATCTCCCTAAGAGACAGGGGCTGTGAGAAACCACTCAGTGTACAGATTTCTCCCTGAGAGAGAGGGACTGAGAGACACCAGTCAGTGTACAGATATCTCCCTGAGAGAGAGGGACTGAGAGACACCAGTCAGTGTACAGATATCTCCCTGAGAGACAGGGACTGAGAGACACCACTCAGTGTACATATACCTCCCTGAGAGAGAGGGACTGAGAGACACCAGTCAGTGTACATATATCTCCCTGAGACACAGGGACTGAGAGACACCACTCAGTGTTCAGATATCTCCCTGAGAGAGAGGGACTGAGAGACACCAGTCAGTGTACAGATATCTCCCTGAGAGAGAGGGACTGTGAGACACCACTCAGTGTACAGATATCTCCCGGAGAGACAGGGACTGAGAGACACCAGTCAGTGTACAGATATCTCCCTGAGAGAGAGGGACTGAGAGACACCACTCAGTGTACAGATATCTCCCTGAGAGACAGGGACTTAGAGACACCAGTCAGTGTACAGATATCTCCCTGAGAGAGAGGGACTGTGAGACACCACTCAGTGTACAGATATCTCCCTGAGAGACAGGGACTGAGAGACACCAGTCAGTGTACAGATATCTCCCTGAGAGAGAGGGACTGAGAGACACCACTCAGTGTATAGATATCTCCCTGACAGACAGGGACTGAGAGACACCAGTCAGAGTACAGATATCTCCCTAAGAGACAGGGGCTGTGAGAAACCACTCAGTGTACAGATTTCTCCCTGAGAGAGAGGGACTGAGAGACACCAGTCAGTGTACAGATATCTCCCTGAGAGAGAGGGACTGAGAGACACCAGTCAGTGTACAGATATCTCCCTGAGAGACAGGGACTGAGAGACACCACTCAGTGTACATATACCTCCCTGAGAGAGAGGGACTGAGAGACACCAGTCAGTGTACATATATCTCCCTGAGACACAGGGACTGAGAGACACCACTCAGTGTTCAGATATCTCCCTGAGAGAGAGGGACTCTGAGACACCACTCAGTGTACAGATATCTCCCTGAGAGACAGGGACTGAGAGACACCAGTCAGTGTACAGATACCTCCCTGAGAGAGAGGGACTGAGAGACACCAGTCAGTGTACATATATCTCCCTGAGAGACAGGGACTGAGAGACACCACTCAGTGTACAGATATCTCCCTGAGAGACAGGGACTGAGAGACACCACTCAGTGTACAGATATCTCCCTGAGAGACAGGGACTGAGAGACACCACTCAGTGTACAGATATCTCCCTGAGAGAGAGGGACTGAGAGACACCACTCAGTGTACAGATATCTCCCTGAGAGAGAGGGACTGAGAGACACCAGTCAGTGTACATATATCTCCCTGAGAGACAGGGACTGAGAGACACCACTCAGTGTACAGATACCTCCCTGAGAGAGAGGGACTGAGAGACACCACTCAGTGCACAGATATCTCCCTGAGAGAGAGGGACTGAGAGACAACAGTCAGCGTACAGATATCTCCCTGAGAGAGAGGGACTGAGAGACACCAGTCAGTGTGCAGATATCTCCCTGAGAGAGAGTGACTGTGAGACACCACTCAGTGTACAGATATCTCCCTGAGAGACAGGGACTGAGAGACACCAGTCAGTGTACAGATATCTCCCTGAGAGAGAGGGACTGAGAGACACCACTCAGTGTACAGATATCTCCCTGAGAGAGAGGGACTGTGAGACACCACTCAGTGTACAGATATCTCCCTGAGAGACACCAGTCAGTGTACAGATATCTCCCTGAGAGAGAGGGACTGAGAGACACCACTCAGGGTACAGATTTCTCCCTGAGAGACAGGGACTGAGAGACACCAGTCAGCGTACAGATATCTCCCTGAGAGACAGTGGCTGTGAGACACCACTCAGTGTACAGATATCTCCCTGAGAGAGAGGGACTGAGAGACACCAGTCAGTGTACAGATATCTCCCTGAGAGAGAGGGACTGAGAGACACCAGTCAGTGTACAGATATCTCTCTGAGAGACAGGGACTGAGAGACACCACTCAGTGTATAGATATCTCCCTGAGAGACAGGGACTGAGAGACACCAGTCAGTGTACAGATATCTCCCTGAGAGAGAGGGACTGAGAGACACCACTCAGTGTACAGATATCTCCCTGAGAGACAGGGACTGAGAGACACCAGTCAGTGTACAGATATGTCCCTGAGAGAGAGGGACTGTGAGACACCACTCAGAGTACAGATATCTCCTTGACAGACAGGGACTGAGAGACACCAGTCAGTGTACAGATATCTCCCTGAGAGAGAGGGACTGAGAGACACCACTCAGTGTACAGATATCTCCCTGAGAGACCGGGACTGAGAGACACCAGTCAGTGTACAGATATCTCCCTGAGAGAGAGGGACTGTGAGACACCACTCAGTGCACAGATATCTCCCTGAAAGAGAGGGGCTGAGAGACACCAGTCAGTGTACAGATATCTCCCTGAGAGAGAGGGACTGAGAGACACCACTCAGTGTACAGATATCTCCCTGAGAGACACCACTCAGTGTACATAAAGCTCCCTGAGAGACAGGGACTGAGAGACACCAGTCAGTGTACAGATATCTCCCTGAGAGACAGGGACTGACAGACACCACTCAGTGTACAGATACCTCCCTGAGAGAGAGGGACTGAGAGACACCAGTCAGTGTACAGATATCTCCCTGAGAGAGAGGGACTGAGAGACACCACTCAGTGTACAGATATCTCCCTGAGAGACAGGGACTGAGAGACACCAGTCAGTGTACATATATCTCCCTGAGAGACAGGGACTGAGAGACACCACTCAGTGTACATATACCTCCCTGAGAGAGAGGGACTGAGAGACACCAGTCAGTGTACATATATCTCCCTGAGACACAGGGACTGAGAGACACCACTCAGTGTTCAGATATCTCCCTGAGAGAGAGGGACTCTGAGACACCACTCAGTGTACAGATATCTCCCTGAGAGACAGGGACTGAGAGACACCAGTCAGTGTACAGATACCTCCCTGAGAGAGAGGGACTGAGAGACACCAGTCAGTGTACATATATCTCCCTGAGAGACAGGGACTGAGAGACACCAGTCAGTGTACAGATATCTCCCTGAGAGAGAGGGACTGAGAGACACCACTCAGTGTACAGATATCTCCCTGAGAGAGAGGGACTGAGAGACACTAGTCAGTGTACAGATATCTCCCTGAGAGAGTGGGACTGTGAGACACCACTCAGTGTACAGATATCTCCCTGAGAGACAGGGACTGAGAGACACCAGTCAGTGTACAGATATCTCCCTGAGAGAGAGGGACTGAGAGACACCACTCAGTGTACAGATATCTCCCTGAGAGACAGGGACTGAGAGACACCAGTCAGTGTACATATATCTCCCTGAGAGAGAGGGACTGTGAGACACCACTCAGTGTCCAGATATCTCCCTGAGAGACAGGGACTGAGCGACACCAGTCAGTGTACAGATATCTCCCTGAGAGAGAGGGACTGAGAGACACCACTCAGTGTATAGATATCTCCCTGACAGACAGGGACTGAGAGACACCAGTCAGTGTACAGATATCTCCCTGAGACACAGGGACTGAGAGACACCACTCAGTGTTCAGATATCTCCCTGAGAGAGAGGGACTGAGAGACACCACTCAGTGTACAGATATCTCCCTGAGAGACCGGGACTGAGAGACACCAGTCAGTGTAGAGATATCTCCCTGAGAGAGAGGGACTGTGAGACACCACTCAGTGCACAGATATCTCCCTGAAAGAGAGGGGCTGAGAGACACCAGTCAGTGTACAGATATCTCCCTGAGAGAGAGGGACTGAGAGACACCACTCAGTGTACAGATATCTCCCTGAGAGACACCACTCAGTGTACATAAAGCTCCCTGAGAGACAGGGACTGAGAGACACCAGTCAGTGTACAGATATCTCCCTGAGAGACAGGGACTGAGAGACACCACTCAGTGTACAGATACCTCCCTGAGAGAGAGGGACTGAGAGACACCAGTCAGTGTACAGATATCTCCCTGAGAGAGAGGGACTGAGAGACACCACTCAGTGTACAGATATCTCCCTGAGAGACAGGGACTGAGAGACACCAGTCAGTGTACATATATCTCCCTGAGAGACAGGGACTGAGAGACACCACTCAGTGTACATATACCTCCCTGAGAGAGAGGGACTGAGAGACATGAGTCAGTGTACATATATCTCCCTGAGACACAGTGACTGAGAGACACCACTCAGTGTTCAGATATCTCCCTGAGAGAGAGGGACTCTGAGACACCACTCAGTGTACAGATATCTCCCTGAGAGACAGGGACTGAGAGACACCAGTCAGTGTACAGATACCTCCCTGAGAGAGAGGGACTGAGAGACACCAGTCAGTGTACATATATCTCCCTGAGAGACAGGGACTGAGAGACACCAGTCAGTGTACAGATATCTCCCTGAGAGAGAGGGACTGAGAGACACCACTCAGTGTACAGATATCTCCCTGAGAGAGAGGGACTGAGAGACACTAGTCAGTGTACAGATATCTCCCTGAGAGAGTGGGACTGTGAGACACCACTCAGTGTACAGATATCTCCCTGAGAGACAGGGACTGAGAGACACCAGTCAGTGTACAGATATCTCCCTGAGAGAGAGGGACTGAGAGACACCACTCAGTGTACAGATATCTCCCTGAGAGACAGGGACTGAGAGACACCAGTCAGTGTACATATATCTCCCTGAGAGAGAGGGACTGTGAGACACCACTCAGTGTCCAGATATCTCCCTGAGAGACAGGGACTGAGCGACACCAGTCAGTGTACAGATATCTCCCTGAGAGAGAGGGACTGAGAGACACCACTCAGTGTATAGATATCTCCCTGACAGACAGGGACTGAGAGACACCAGTCAGTGTACAGATATCTCCCTGAGAGACAGGGGCTGTGAGAAACCACTCAGTGTACAGATATCTCCCTGAGAGAGAGGGACTGAGAGACACCAGTCAGTGTACAGATATCTCCCTGAGAGAGAGGGACTGAGAGACACCAGTCAGTGTACATATATCTCCCTGAGAGACAGGGACTGAGAGACACCACTCAGTGTACATATACCTCCCTGAGAGAGAGGGACTGAGAGACACCAGTCAGTGTGCATATATCTCCCTGAGACACAGGGACTGAGAGACACCACTCAGTGTTCAGATATCTCCCTGAGAGAGAGGGACTCTGAGACACCACTCAGTGTACAGATATCTCCCTGAGAGACAGGGACTGAGAGACACCAGTCAGTGTACAGATACCTCCCTGAGAGAGAGGGACTGAGAGACACCAGTCAGTGTACAGATATCTCCCTGAGAGACAGGGACTGAGAGACACCACTCAGTGTACAGATATCTCCCTGAGAGAGAGGGACTGAGAGACACCACTCAGTGTACAGATATCTCCCTGAGAGAGAGGGACTGAGAGAAACCACTCAGTGTACAGATATCTCCCTGAGAGACACCACTCAGTGTACATAAAGCTCCCTGAGAGACAGGGACTGAGAGACACCAGTCAGTGTACATATATCTCCCTGAGAGACAGGGACTGAGAGACACCACTCAGTGTACAGATATCTCCCTGAGAGAGAGGGACTGAGAGACACTAGTCAGCGTACAGATATCTCCCTGAGAGAGAGGGACTGAGAGACACCAGTCAGTGTACAGATATCTCCCTGAGAGAGAGGGACTGTGAGACACCACTCAGTGTACAGATATCTCCCGGAGAGACAGGGACTGAGAGACACCAGTCAGTGTACAGATATCTCCCTGAGAGAGAGGGACTGAGAGACACCACTCAGTGTACAGATATCTCCCTGAGAGACAGGGACTTAGAGACACCAGTCAGTGTACAGATATCTCCCTGAGAGAGAGGGACTGTGAGACACCACTCAGTGTACAGATATCTCCCTGAGAGACAGGGACTGAGAGACACCAGTCAGTGTACAGATATCTCCCTGAGAGAGAGGGACTGAGAGACACCACTCAGTGTATAGATATCTCCCTGACAGACAGGGACTGAGAGACACCAGTCAGAGTACAGATATCTCCCTAAGAGACAGGGGCTGTGAGAAACCACTCAGTGTACAGATTTCTCCCTGAGAGAGAGGGACTGAGAGACACCAGTCAGTGTACAGATATCTCCCTGAGAGAGAGGGACTGAGAGACACCAGTCAGTGTACAGATATCTCCCTGAGAGACAGGGACTGAGAGACACCACTCAGTGTACATATACCTCCCTGAGAGAGAGGGACTGAGAGACACCAGTCAGTGTACATATATCTCCCTGAGACACAGGGACTGAGAGACACCACTCAGTGTTCAGATATCTCCCTGAGAGAGAGGGACTCTGAGACACCACTCAGTGTACAGATATCTCCCTGAGAGACAGGGACTGAGAGACACCAGTCAGTGTACAGATACCTCCCTGAGAGAGAGGGACTGAGAGACACCAGTCAGTGTACATATATCTCCCTGAGAGACAGGGACTGAGAGACACCACTCAGTGTACAGATATCTCCCTGAGAGACAGGGACTGAGAGACACCACTCAGTGTACAGATATCTCCCTGAGAGACAGGGACTGAGAGACACCACTCAGTGTACAGATATCTCCCTGAGAGAGAGGGACTGAGAGACACCACTCAGTGTACAGATATCTCCCTGAGAGAGAGGGACTGAGAGACACCAGTCAGTGTACATATATCTCCCTGAGAGACAGGGACTGAGAGACACCACTCAGTGTACAGATACCTCCCTGAGAGAGAGGGACTGAGAGACACCACTCAGTGCACAGATATCTCCCTGAGAGAGAGGGACTGAGAGACAACAGTCAGCGTACAGATATCTCCCTGAGAGAGAGGGACTGAGAGACACCAGTCAGTGTGCAGATATCTCCCTGAGAGAGAGTGACTGTGAGACACCACTCAGTGTACAGATATCTCCCTGAGAGACAGGGACTGAGAGACACCAGTCAGTGTACAGATATCTCCCTGAGAGAGAGGGACTGAGAGACACCACTCAGTGTACAGATATCTCCCTGAGAGAGAGGGACTGTGAGACACCACTCAGTGTACAGATATCTCCCTGAGAGACACCAGTCAGTGTACAGATATCTCCCTGAGAGAGAGGGACTGAGAGACACCACTCAGGGTACAGATTTCTCCCTGAGAGACAGGGACTGAGAGACACCAGTCAGCGTACAGATATCTCCCTGAGAGACAGGGGCTGTGAGACACCACTCAGTGTACAGATATCTCCCTGAGAGAGAGGGACTGAGAGACACCAGTCAGTGTACAGATATCTCCCTGAGAGAGAGGGACTGAGAGACACCAGTCAGTGTACAGATATCTCTCTGAGAGACAGGGACTGAGAGACACCACTCAGTGTATAGATATCTCCCTGAGAGACAGGGACTGAGAGACACCAGTCAGTGTACAGATATCTCCCTGAGAGAGAGGGACTGAGAGACACCACTCAGTGTACAGATATCTCCCTGAGAGACAGGGACTGAGAGACACCAGTCAGTGTACAGATATCTCCCTGAGAGAGAGGGACTGTGAGACACCACTCAGAGTACAGATATCTCCTTGACAGACAGGGACTGAGAGACACCAGTCAGTGTACAGATATCTCCCTGAGAGAGAGGGACTGAGAGACACCACTCAGTGTACAGATATCTCCCTGAGAGACCGGGACTGAGAGACACCAGTCAGTGTACAGATATCTCCCTGAGAGAGAGGGACTGTGAGACACCACTCAGTGCACAGATATCTCCCTGAAAGAGAGGGGCTGAGAGACACCAGTCAGTGTACAGATATCTCCCTGAGAGAGAGGGACTGAGAGACACCAGTCAGTGTACAGATATCTCCCTGAGAGACACCACTCAGTGTACATAAAGCTCCCTGAGAGACAGGGACTGAGAGACACCAGTCAGTGTACAGATATCTCCCTGAGAGACAGGGACTGACAGACACCACTCAGTGTACAGATACCTCCCTGAGAGAGAGGGACTGAGAGACACCAGTCAGTGTACAGATATCTCCCTGAGAGAGAGGGACTGAGAGACACCACTCAGTGTACAGATATCTCCCTGAGAGACAGGGACTGAGAGACACCAGTCAGTGTACATATATCTCCCTGAGAGACAGGGACTGAGAGACACCACTCAGTGTACATATACCTCCCTGAGAGAGAGGGACTGAGAGACACCAGTCAGTGTACATATATCTCCCTGAGACACAGGGACTGAGAGACACCACTCAGTGTTCAGATATCTCCCTGAGAGAGAGGGACTCTGAGACACCACTCAGTGTACAGATATCTCCCTGAGAGACAGGGACTGAGAGACACCAGTCAGTGTACAGATACCTCCCTGAGAGAGAGGGACTGAGAGACACCAGTCAGTGTACATATATCTCCCTGAGAGACAGGGACTGAGAGACACCAGTCAGTGTACAGATATCTCCCTGAGAGAGAGGGACTGAGAGACACCACTCAGTGTACAGATATCTCCCTGAGAGAGAGGGACTGAGAGACACTAGTCAGTGTACAGATATCTCCCTGAGAGAGTGGGACTGTGAGACACCACTCAGTGTACAGATATCTCCCTGAGAGACAGGGACTGAGAGACACCAGTCAGTGTACAGATATCTCCCTGAGAGAGAGGGACTGAGAGACACCACTCAGTGTACAGATATCTCCCTGAGAGACAGGGACTGAGAGACACCAGTCAGTGTACATATATCTCCCTGAGAGAGAGGGACTGTGAGACACCACTCAGTGTCCAGATATCTCCCTGAGAGACAGGGACTGAGCGACACCAGTCAGTGTACAGATATCTCCCTGAGAGAGAGGGACTGAGAGACACCACTCAGTGTATAGATATCTCCCTGACAGACAGGGACTGAGAGACACCAGTCAGTGTACAGATATCTCCCTGAGAGACAGGGGCTGTGAGAAACCACTCAGTGTACAGATATCTCCCTGAGAGAGAGGGACAGAGAGACACCAGTCAGTGTACAGATATCTCCCTGAGAGAGAGGGACTGAGAGACACCAGTCAGTGTACATATATCTCCCTGAGAGACAGGGACTGAGAGACACCACTCAGTGTACATATACCTCCCTGAGAGAGAGGGACTGAGAGACACCAGTCAGTGTGCATATATCTCCCTGAGACACAGGGACTGAGAGACACCACTCAGTGTTCAGATATCTCCCTGAGAGAGAGGGACTGAGAGACACCACTCAGTGTACAGATATCTCCCTGAGAGACCGGGACTGAGAGACACCAGTCAGTGTACAGATATCTCCCTGAGAGAGAGGGACTGTGAGACACCACTCAGTGCACAGATATCTCCCTGAAAGAGAGGGGCTGAGAGACACCAGTCAGTGTACAGATATCTCCCTGAGAGAGAGGGACTGAGAGACACCACTCAGTGTACAGATATCTCCCTGAGAGACACCACTCAGTGTACATAAAGCTCCCTGAGAGACAGGGACTGAGAGACACCAGTCAGTGTACAGATATCTCCCTGAGAGACAGGGACTGAGAGACACCACTCAGTGTACAGATACCTCCCTGAGAGAGAGGGACTGAGAGACACCAGTCAGTGTACAGATATCTCCCTGAGAGAGAGGGACTGAGAGACACCACTCAGTGTACAGATATCTCCCTGAGAGACAGGGACTGAGAGACACCAGTCAGTGTACATATATCTCCCTGAGAGACAGGGACTGAGAGACACCACTCAGTGTACATATACCTCCCTGAGAGAGAGGGACTGAGAGACATGAGTCAGTGTACATATATCTCCCTGAGACACAGTGACTGAGAGACACAACTCAGTGTTCAGATATCTCCCTGAGAGAGAGGGACTCTGAGACACCACTCAGTGTACAGATATCTCCCTGAGAGACAGGGACTGAGAGACACCAGTCAGTGTACAGATACCTCCCTGAGAGAGAGGGACTGAGAGACACCAGTCAGTGTACATATATCTCCCTGAG
Source organism: Heterodontus francisci (assembly GCF_036365525.1). Taxonomy (NCBI): domain Eukaryota; kingdom Metazoa; phylum Chordata; class Chondrichthyes; order Heterodontiformes; family Heterodontidae; genus Heterodontus; species Heterodontus francisci. Next base: position 7,850,206 of record NC_090384.1, on the reverse strand, counting down.
AGACAGGGACTGAGAGACACCAGTCAGTGTACAGATATCTCCCTGAGAGAGAGGGACTGAGAGACACCACTCAGTGTACAGATATCTCCCTGAGAGAGAGGGACTGAGAGACACTAGTCAGTGTACAGATATCTCCCTGAGAGAGTGGGACTGTGAGACACCACTCAGTGTACAGATATCTCCCTGAGAGACAGGGACTGAGAGACACCAGTCAGTGTACAGATATCTCCCTGAGAGAGAGGGACTGAGAGACACCACTCAGTGTACAGATATCTCCCTGAGAGACAGGGACTGAGAGACACCAGTCAGTGTACATATATCTCCCTGAGAGAGAGGGACTGTGAGACACCACTCAGTGTCCAGATATCTCCCTGAGAGACAGGGACTGAGCGACACCAGTCAGTGTACAGATATCTCCCTGAGAGAGAGGGACTGAGAGACACCACTCAGTGTATAGATATCTCCCTGACAGACAGGGACTGAGAGACACCAGTCAGTGTACAGATATCTCCCTGAGAGACAGGGGCTGTGAGAAACCACTCAGTGTACAGATATCTCCCTGAGAGAGAGGGACTGAGAGACACCAGTCAGTGTACAGATATCTCCCTGAGAGAGAGGGACTGAGAGACACCAGTCAGTGTACATATATCTCCCTGAGAGACAGGGACTGAGAGACACCACTCAGTGTACATATACCTCCCTGAGAGAGAGGGACTGAGAGACACCAGTCAGTGTGCATATATCTCCCTGAGACACAGGGACTGAGAGACACCACTCAGTGTTCAGATATCTCCCTGAGAGAGAGGGACTCTGAGACACCACTCAGTGTACAGATATCTCCCTGAGAGACAGGGACTGAGAGACACCAGTCAGTGTACAGATACCTCCCTGAGAGAGAGGGACTGAGAGACACCAGTCAGTGTACAGATATCTCCCTGAGAGACAGGGACTGAGAGACACCACTCAGTGTACAGATATCTCCCTGAGAGAGAGGGACTGAGAGACACCACTCAGTGTACAGATATCTCCCTGAGAGAGAGGGACTGAGAGAAACCACTCAGTGTACAGATATCTCCCTGAGAGACACCACTCAGTGTACATAAAGCTCCCTGAGAGACAGGGACTGAGAGACACCAGTCAGTGTACATATATCTCCCTGAGAGACAGGGACTGAGAGACACCACTCAGTGTACAGATATCTCCCTGAGAGAGAGGGACTGAGAGACACCACTCAGTGTACAGATATCTCCCTGAGAGGCAGGGACTGAGAGACACCAGTCAGTGTACATATATCTCCCTGAGACACAGGGACTGAGAGACACCACTCAGTGCTCAGATATCTCCCTGAGAGAGAGGGACTCTGAGACACCACTCAGTGTACAGATATCTCCCTGAGAGACAGGGACTGAGAGACACCAGTCAGTGTACAGATACCTCCCTGAGAGAGAGGGACTGAGAGACACCAGTCAGTGTACATATATCTCACTGAGAGACAGGGACTGAGAGACACCAGTCAGTGTACATATATCTCCCTGAGAGACAGGGACTGAGAGACACCACTCAGTGTACAGATACCTCCCTGAGAGAGAGGGACTGAGAGACACCACTCAGTGTACATATATCTCCCTGAGAGACAGGGACTGAGAGACACCAGTCAGTGTACAGATATCTCCCTGAGAGAGAGGGACTGAGAAACACTAGTCAGCGTACAGATATCTCCCTGAGAGAGAGGGACTGAGAGACACCAGTCAGTGTACAGATATCTCCCTGAGAGAGAGGGACTGTGAGACACCACTCAGTGTACAGATATCTCCCTGAGAGACAGGGACTGAGAGACACCAGTCAGTGTACAGATATCTCCCTGAGAGAGAGGGACTGAGAGACACCACTCAGTGTACAGATATCTCCCTGAGAGACAGGGACTGAGAGATACCAGTCAGTGTACTGATATCTCCCTGAGAGACAGGGACTGAGAGACACCAGTCAGTGTACAGATATCTCCCTGAGAGAGAGGGACTGAGAGACACCACTCAGTGTATAGATATCTCCCTGACAGACAGGGACTGAGAGACACCAGTCAGTGTACAGATATCTCCCTGAGAGACAGGGGATGTGGGAAACCACTCAGTGTACAGATATCTCCCTGAGAGAGAGGGACTGAGAGACACCAGTCAGTGTACAGATATCTCCCTGAGAGAGAGGGACTGAGAGACACCAGTCAGTGTTCAGAAATCTCCCTGAGAGAGAGGGAGTCTGAGACACCACTCAGTGTACAGATATCTCCCTGAGAGACAGGGACTGAGAGACACCAGTCAGTGTACAGATACCTCCCTGAGAGAGAGGGACTGAGAGACACCAGTCAGTGTACATATATCTCCCTGAGAGACAGGGACTGAGAGACACCACTCAGTGTACAGATATCTCCCTGAGAGAGAGGGACTGAGAGAAACCACTCAGTGTACAGATATCTCCCTGAGTGAGAGGGACAGAGAGACACCACTCAGTGTACAGATATCTCCCTGAGAGACACCACTCAGTGTACATAAAGCTCCCTGAGAGACAGGGACTGAGAGACACCAGTCAGTGTACATATATCTCCCTGAGAGACAGGGACTGAGAGACACAACTCAGTGTACAGATATCTCCCTGAGAGAGAGGGTCTGAGAGACACCATTCAGTGTACAGATATCTCCCTGAGAGAGATGGTCTGAGAGACACCACTCAGTGTACAGATATCTCCCTGAGAGAGAGGGACTGAGAGACACCACACAGTGTACAGATACCTCCCTGAGAGAGAGGGACTGAGAGACACCACTCAGTGTACAGATATCTCCCTCAGAGACAGGGAGTGAGAGACACCAGTCAGAGTACAGATATCTCCCTGAGAGAGAGGGACTGAGAGACACCACTCAGTGTACAGATATCTCCCTGAGAGACAGGGACTGAGAGACACCAGTCAGTGTACAGATATCTCACTGAGAGAGAGGGACTGTGAGACACCACTCAGTGCACAGATATCTCCCTGAGAGAGAGGGGCTGAGAGACACCAGTCAGTGTACAGATATCTCCCTGAGAGAGAGGGACTGAGAGACACCACTCAGTGTACAGATATCTCCCTGAGAGACACCACTCAGTGTACATAAAGCTCCCTGAGAGACAGGGACTGAGAGACACCAGTCAGTGTACAGATATCTCCCTGAGAGACAGGGACTGAGAGACACCACTCAGTGTACAGATACCTCCCTGAGAGAGAGGGACTGAGAGACACCAGTCAGTGTACAGATATCTCCCTGAGAAAGAGGGACTGAGAGACACCACTCAGTGTACAGATATCTCCCTGAGAGACAGGGACTGAGAGACACCAGTCAGAGTACAGATATCTCCCTGAGAGAGAGGGACTGAGAAACACCACTCACTGTACAGATATCCCCCTGAGAGACAGGGACTGAGAGACACCACTCATTGTACATATATCTCCCTGAGAGAGAGGGACTGAGAGACACCAGTCAGTGTACAGTTATCTCCCTGAGAGAGTGGGACTGAGAGACACCACTCAGTGTACAGATATCTCCCTGAGAGACAGGGACTGAGAGACACCAGTCAGAGTACTGATATCTCCCTGAGAGAGAGGGACTGAGAGACACCACTCACTGTACAGATATCTCCCTGAGAGACAGGGGACTGAGAGACACCACTCAGTGTACAGATATCTCCCTGAGAGAGAGGGACTGAGAGACACCACTCAATGTATAGATATCTCCCTGACAGACAGGGACTGAGAGACACCAGTCAGTGTACAGATATCTCCCTGAGAGACAGGGGCTGTGAGACACCACTCAGTGTACAGATATCTCCCTGAGATAGAGGGACTGAGAGACACCAGTCAGTGTACAGATATCTCCCTGAGAGAGAGGGACTGGGAGACACCAGTCAGTGTACAAACATCTCCCTGAGAGACAGGGACTGAGAGACACCACTCAGTGTACAGATACCTCCCTGAGAGAGAGGGACTGAGAGGCACCAGTCAGTGTACATAGATGTCCCTGAGAGAGAGGGACTGAGAGACACCACTCAGTGTTCAGATATCTCCCTGAGAGAGAGGGACTGAGAGACACCACTCAGTGTACAGATATCTCCCTGAGAGACAGGGACTGTGAGACACCAGTCAGTGTACAGATACCTCCCTGAGAGAGAGGGACTGAGAGACACCTGTCAGTGTACATATATCTCCCTGAGAGACAGGGACTGAGAGACACCACTCAGTGTACAGATATCTCCCTGAGAGAGAGGGACTGAGAGACACCACTCAGTGTACAGATATCTCCCTGAGAGAGAGGGACTGAGAGACACCAGTCAGTGTACAGATATCTCCCTGAGAGAGAGGGACTGTGAGACACCAGTCAGTGTACAGATATCTCCCTGTGAGAGAGGGACTGAGAGACACCACTCAGTGTATGGATATCTCCCTGAGAGACAGGGACTGAGAGACACCAGTCAGTGTACATATATCTCCCTGAGAGACAGGGAATGAGAGACACCACTCAGTGTACAGATACCTCCCTGAGAGAGAGGGACTGAGAGACACCAGTCAGTGTACAGATATCTCCCTGAGAGAGAGGGACTGAGAGACACCAGTCAGTGTACAAATATCTCCCTGAGAGACAGGGACTGAGAGACACCACTCAGTGTACAGATACCTCCCTGAGAGAGAGGGACTGAGAGGCACCAGTCAGTGTACATATATGTCCCTGAGAGAGAGGGACTGAGAGACACCACTCAGTGTACAGATATCTCCCTGAGAGACAGGGACTGAGAGACACCAGTCAGTGTACATATATCTCCCTGAGAGACAGGGACTGAGAGACACCACTCAGTGTACAGATACCTCCCTGAGAGAGAGGGACTCAGAGACACCAGTCAGTGTACATATATCTCCCTGAGAGAGAGGGACTGAGAGACACCAGTCAGTGTACAGATATCTCCCTGATAGAGAGGGAATGAGAGACACCAGTCAATGTACAGATATCTCCCTGAGAGCGAGGGACTGTGAGACACCACTCAGTGTACAGATATCTCCCTGAGAGACAGGGACTGAGAGACACCAGTCAGTGTACAGATATTTCCCTGAGAGAGAGGGACTGAGAGACACCACTCAGTGTACAGATATCTCCCTGAGAGAGAGGGACTGAGAGACACCACTCAGTGTACAGATATCTCCCTGAGAGAGAGGGACTGAGAGACACCACTCAGTGTACAGATACCTCCCTGAGAGAGAGGGACTGAGAGACACCACTCAGTGTACAGATATCTCCCTCAGAGACAGGGAGTGAGAGACACCAGTCAGAGTACAGATATCTCCCCGAGAAAGACGGACTGAGAGACACCACTCAGTGTACAGATATCTCCCTGAGAGACAGGGACTGAGAGACACCAGTCAGTGTACAGATATCTCCCTGAGAGAGAGGGACTGTGAGACACCACTCAGTGCACAGATATCTCCCTGAGAGAGAGGGGCTGAGAGACACCAGTCAGTGTACAGATATCTCCCTGAGAGAGAGGGACTGAGAGACACCACTCAGTGTACAGATATCTCCCTGAGAGACACCACTCAGTGTACATAAAGCTCCCTGAGAGACAGGGACTGAGAGACACCACTCAGTGTACAGATATCTCCCTGAGAGACAGGGACTGAGAGACACCAGTCAGAGTACAGATATCTCCCTGAGAGAGAGGGACTGACAGACACCACTCACTGTACAGATATCTCCCTGAGAGACAGGGACTGAGAGACACCACTCATTGTACAGATATCTCCCTGAGAGAGAGGGACTGAGAGACACCACTCAGTGTACAGATATCTCCCTGAGAGACAGGGACTGAGAGACACCAGTCAGTGTACAGATATCTCCCTGTGAGAGAGGGACTGTGAGACACCACTCAGTGCACAGATATCTCCCTGATAGAGAGGGGCTGAGAGACACCAGTCAGTGTACAGATATCTCCCTGAGAGAGAGGGACTGAGAGACACCACTCAGTGTACAGATATCTCCCTGAGAGACACCACTCAGTGTACATAAAGCTCACTGAGAGACAGGGACTGAGAGACACCAGTCAGTGTACAGATATCTCCCTGAGAGACAGGGACTGAGAGACACCACTCAGTGTACAGATACCTCCCTGAGAGAGAGGGACTGAGAGACACCAGTCAGTGTACAGTTATCTCCCTGAGAGAGAGGGACTGAGAGACACCACTCAGTGTACAGATATCTCCCTGAGAGACAGGGACTGAGAGACACCAGTCAGAGTACAGATATCTCCCTGAGAGAGAGGGACTGAGAGACACCACTCACTGTACAGATATCTCCCTGAGAGACAGGGGACTGAGAGACACCACTCAGTGTACAGATATCTCCCTGAGAGAGAGGGACTGAGAGACACCACTCAGTGTACAGATATCTCCCTGAGAGACAGGGACTGAGAGACACCAGTCAGTGTACAGATATCTCCCTGAGAGAGAGGGACTGAGAGACACCACTCAGTGTACAGATACCTCCCTGAGAGAGAGGGACTCAGAGACACCAGTCAGTGTACATATATCTCCCAGAGAGAGAGGGACTGAGAGACACCAGTCAGTGTACAGATATCTCCCTGAGAGAGAGGGACTGAGAGACACCACTCAGTGTATAGATATCTCCCTGACAGACAGGGACTGAGAGACACCAGTCAGTGTACAGATATCTCCCTGAGAGACAGGGGCTGTGAGACACCACTCAGTGTACAGATATCTCCCTGAGAGAGAGGGACTGAGAGACACCAGTCATGTACAGATATCTCCCTGAGAGAGAGGGACTGAGAGACACCAGTCAGTGTACAAATATCTCCCTGAGAGACAGGGACTGAGAGACACCACTCAGTGTACAGATACCTCCCTGAGAGAGAGGGACTGAGAGGCACCAGTCAGTGTACATATATGTCCCTGAGAGAGAGGGACTGAGAGACACCACTCAGTGTTCAGATATCTCCCTGAGAGAGAGGGACTGAGAGACACCACTCAGTGTACAGATATCTCCCTGAGAGACAGGGACTGTGAGACACCAGTCAGTGTGCAGATACCTCTATGAGAGAGAGGGACTGAGAGACACCAGTCAGTGTACATATATCTCCCTGAGAGACAGGGACTGAGAGACACCACTCAGTGTACAGATATCTCCCTGAGAGAGAGTGACTGAGAGACACCACTCAGTGTACAGATATCTCCCTGAGAGAGAGGGACTGAGAGACACCAGTCAGTGTACAGATATCTCCCTGAGAGACAGGGACTGTGAGACACCAGTCAGTGTACAGATATCTCCCTGAGAGAGAGGGACTGAGAGACACCACTCAGTGTATAGATATCTCCCTGAGAGACAGGGACTGAGAGACACCAGTCAGTGTACATATATCTCCCTGAGAGACAGTGAATGAGAGACACCACTCAGTGTACAGATACCTCCCTGAGAGAGAGGGACTGAGAGACACCAGTCAGTGTACAGATATCTCCCTGAGAGAGAGGGACTGAGAGACACCAGTCAGTGTACAAATATCTCCCTGAGAGACAGGGACTGAGAGACACCACTCAGTGTACAGATACCTCCCTGAGAGAGAGGGACTGAGAGGCACCAGTCAGTGTACATATATGTCCCTGAGAGAGAGGGACTGAGAGACACCACTCAGTGTACAGATATCTCCCTGAGAGACAGGGACTGAGAGACACCAGTCAGTGTACATATATCTCCCTGAGAGACAGGGACTGAGAGACACCACTCAGTGTACAGATACCTCCCTGAGAGAGAGGGACTGAGAGACACCAGTCAATGTACATATATCTCCCTGAGAGAGAGGGACTGAGAGACACCAGTCAGTGTACAGATATCTCCCTGAGAGAGAGGGACTGAGAGACACCAGTCAGTGCACAGATATCTCCCTGAGAGAGAGGGACTGTGAGACACCACTCAGTGTACAGATATCTCCCTGAGAGACAGGGACTGAGAGACACCAGTCAGTGTACAGATATTTCCCTGAGAGAGAGGGACTGAGAGACACCACTCAGTGTACAGATATCTCCCTGAGAGACAGGGACTGAGAGACACCAGTCAGTGTACAGATATCTCCCTGAGAGAGAGGGACTGTGAGACACCACTCAGTGTACAGATATCTCCCTGAGAGACAGGGACTGAGAGACACCAGTCAGTGTACAGATATGTCCCTGAGAGAGAGGGACTGAGAGACACCACTCAGTGTACAGATACCTCCCTGAGAGAGAGGGACGGAGAGACACCACTCAGTGTACAGATATCTCCCTCAGAGACAGGGAGTGAGAGACACCAGTCAGAGTACAGATATCTCCCTGAGAAAGAGGGACTGAGAGACACCACTCAGTGTACAGATATCTTCCTGAGAGAGAGGGACTGAGAGACACCAGTCAGTGTACAGATATCTCCCTGAGAGAGAGGGACTGTGAGACACCACTCAGTGTACAGATATCTCCCTGAGAGACAGGGACTGAGAGACACCAGTCAGTGTACAGATATCTCCCTGAGAGAGAGGGACTGAGAGACACCACTCAGTGTATAGATATCTACCTGACAGACAGGGACTGAGAGACACCAGTCAGTGTACAGATATCTCCCTGACAGACAGGGACTGAGAGACACCAGTCAGTGTACAGATATCTCCCTGAGAGAGAGGGACTAAGAGACACCAGTCAGTGTACAGATATCTCCCTGAGAGAGAGGGACTGAGAGACACCAGTCAGTGTACATATATCTCCCTGAGATAGAGGGACTGAGAGACACCAGTCAGTGTACAGATATCTCCCTGAGACACAGGGACTGAGAGAAACCAGTCAGTGTACAGATACCTCCCTGAGAGAGAGGGACTGAGAGACACCAGTCAGTGTATATATATCTCCCTGAGAGAGAGGGACTGAGAGACACCAGTCAGTGTACAGATATCTCGCTGAGAGAGAGGGACTGAGAGACACCACTCAGTGTACAGATATCTCCCTGAGAGAGAGGGACTGAGAGACACCAGTCAGTGTACAGATATCTCCCTGAGAGAGAGGGACTGTGAGACACCAGTCAGTGTACAGATATCTCCCTGAGAGAGAGGGACTGAGAGACACCACTCAGTGTACAGATATCTCCCTGAGAGACAGGGACTGAGAGACACCAGTCAGTGTACATATATCTCCCTGAGAGACAGGGAATGAGAGACACCACTCAGTGTACAGATATCTCCCTGAGAGAGAGGGACTGAGAGACACCACTCATTGTACAGATATCTCCCTGAGAGAGAGGGACTGAGAGACACCACTCAGTGTACAGATATCTCCCTGAGAGACAGGGACTGAGAGACACCAGTCAGTGTACAGATATCTCCCTGAGAGAGAGGGACTGTGAGACACCACTCAGTGTACAGATATCTCCCTGAGAGACAGGGACTGAGAGACACCAGTCAGTGTACAGATATCTCCCTGAGAGAGAGGGACTGAGAGACACCACTCAGTGTATAGATATCTCCCTGACAGACAGGGACTGAGAGACACCAGTCAGTGTACAGAAATCTCCCTGAGAGACAGGGGCTGTGAGACACCACTCAGTGTACAGATATCTCCCTGAGAGAGAGGGACTGAGAGACACCAGTCAGTGTACAGATATCTCCCTGAGAGACAGGGACTGAGAGACACCAGTCAATGTACAGATATCTCCCTGAGAGCGAGGGACTGTGAGACACCACTCAGTGTACTGATATCTCCCTGAGAGACAGGGACTGAGAGACACCAGTCAGTGTACAGATATTTCCCTGAGAGAGAGGGACTGAGAGACACCACTCAGTGTACAGATATCTCCCTGAGAGAGAGGGACTGAGAGACACCACTCAGTGTACAGATATCTCCCTGAGAGAGAGGGTCTGAGAGACACCACTCAGTGTACAGATATCTCCCTGAGAGAGAGGGACTGAGAGACACCACTCAGTGTACAGATACCTCCCTGAGAGAGAGGGACGGAGAGACACCACTCAGTGTACAGATATCTCCCTCAGAGACAGGGAGTGAGAGACACCAGTCAGAGTACAAATATCTCCCTGAGAGACAGGGACTGAGAGACACCACTCAGTGTACAGATACCTCCCTGAGAGAGAGGGACTGAGAGGCACCAGTCAGTGTACAGATATCTCCCTGAGAGAGAGGGACTGAGAGACACCACTCAGTGTATAGATATCTCCCTGAGAGACAGGGACTGAGAGACACCACTCAGTGTACAGACACCTCCCTGAGAGAGAGGGACTGAGAGGCACCAGTCAGTGTACATATATGTCCCTTAGAGAGAGGGACTGAGAGACACCACTCAGTGTACAGATATCTCCCTGAGAGACAGGGACTGAGAGAGACCAGTCAGTGTACATATATCTCCCTGAGAGACAGGGACTGAGAGACACCACTCAGTGTACAGATACCTCCCTGAGAGAGAGGGACTGAGAGACACCAGTCAGTGTACATATATCTCCCTGAGAGAGAGGGACTGAGAGACACCAGTCAGTGTACAGATATCTCCCTGAGAGAGAGGGACTGAGAGACACCAGTCAGTGCACAGATATCTCCCTGAGAGAGAGGGACTGTGAGACACCACTCAGTGTACAGATATCTCCCTGAGAGACAGGGACTGAGAGACACCAGTCAGTGTACAGATATTTCCCTGAGAGAGAGGGACTGAGAGACACCACTCAGTGTACAGATATCTCCCTGAGAGACAGGGACTGAGAGACACCAGTCAGTGTACAGATATCTCCCTGAGAGAGAGGGACTGTGAGACACCACTCAGTGTACAGATATCTCCCTGAGAGACAGGGACTGAGAGACACCAGTCAGTGTACAGATATCTCCCTGAGAGAGAGGGACTGAGAGACACCACTCATTGTACAGATATCTCCCTGAGAGAGAGGGACTGAGAGACACCACTCAGTGTACAGATATCTCCCTGAGAGACAGGGACTGAGAGACACCAGTCAGTGTACAGATATCTCCCTGAGAGAGAGGGACTGTGAGACACCACTCAGTGTACAGATATCTCCCTGAGAGACAGGGACTGAGAGACACCAGTCAGTGTACAGATATCTCCCTGAGAGAGAGGGACTGAGAGACACCACTCAGTGTATAGATATCTCCCTGACAGACAGGGACTGAGAGACACCAGTCAGTGTACAGAAATCTCCCTGAGAGACAGGGGCTGTGAGACACCACTCAGTGTACAGATATCTCCCTGAGAGAGAGGGACTGAGAGACACCAGTCAGTGTACAGATATCTCCCTGAGAGACAGGGACTGAGAGACACCAGTCAATGTACAGATATCTCCCTGAGAGCGAGGGACTGTGAGACACCACTCAGTGTACTGATATCTCCCTGAGAGACAGGGACTGAGAGACACCAGTCAGTGTACAGATATTTCCCTGAGAGAGAGGGACTGAGAGACACCACTCAGTGTACAGATATCTCCCTGAGAGAGAGGGACTGAGAGACACCACTCAGTGTACAGATATCTCCCTGAGAGAGAGGGTCTGAGAGACACCACTCAGTGTACAGATATCTCCCTGAGAGAGAGGGACTGAGAGACACCACTCAGTGTACAGATACCTCCCTGAGAGAGAGGGACGGAGAGACACCACTCAGTGTACAGATATCTCCCTCAGAGACAGGGAGTGAGAGACACCAGTCAGAGTACAAATATCTCCCTGAGAGACAGGGACTGAGAGACACCACTCAGTGTACAGATACCTCCCTGAGAGAGAGGGACTGAGAGGCACCAGTCAGTGTACAGATATCTCCCTGAGAGAGAGGGACTGAGAGACACCACTCAGTGTATAGATATCTCCCTGAGAGACAGGGACTGAGAGACACCACTCAGTGTACAGATACCTCCCTGAGAGAGAGGGACTGAGAGGCACCAGTCAGTGTACATATATGTCCCTTAGAGAGAGGGACTGAGAGACACCACTCAGTGTACAGATATCTCCCTGAGAGACAGGGACTGAGAGAGACCAGTCAGTGTACATATATCTCCCTGAGAGACAGGGACTGAGAGACACCACTCAGTGTACAGATACCTCCCTGAGAGAGAGGGACTGAGAGACACCAGTCAGTGTACATATATCTCCCTGAGAGAGAGGGACTGAGAGACACCAGTCAGTGTACAGATATCTCCCTGAGAGAGAGGGACTGAGAGACACCAGTCAGTGCACAGATATCTCCCTGAGAGAGAGGGACTGTGAGACACCACTCAGTGTACAGATATCTCCCTGAGAGACAGGGACTGAGAGACACCAGTCAGTGTACAGATATTTCCCTGAGAGAGAGGGACTGAGAGACACCACTCAGTGTACAGATATCTCCCTGAGAGACAGGGACTGAGAGACACCAGTCAGTGTACAGATATCTCCCTGAGAGAGAGGGACTGTGAGACACCACTCAGTGTACAGATATCTCCCTGAGAGACAGGGACTGAGAGACACCAGTCAGTGTACAGATATCTCCCTGAGAGAGAGGGACTGAGAGACACCACTCAGTGTATAGATATCTTCCTGACAGACAGGGACTGAGAGACACCAGTCAGTGTACAGAAATCTCCCTGAGAGACAGGGGCTGTGAGACACCACTCAGTGTACAGATATCTCCCTGAGAGAGAGGGACTGAGAGACACCAGTCAGTGTACAGATATCTCCCTGAGAGACAGGGACTGAGAGACACCACTCAGTGTACAGATATCTCCCTGAGAGACAGGGACTGAGAGACACCAGTCAGTGTACATATATCTCCCTGAGAGAGAGGGACTGAGAGACACCAGTCAGTGTACAGATATCTCCCTGAGAGAGAGGGACTGTGAGACACCACTCAGTGTACAGATATCTCCCTGAGAGACAGGGACTGAGAGACAGTAGTCAGTGTACAGATATCTCCCTGAGAGAGAGGGACTGAGAGACACCACTCAGTGTACAGATATCTCCCTGAGAGACAGGGACTGAGAGACAGCAGTCAGTGTACAGATATCTCCCTGAGAGAGAGGGACTGTGAGACACCACTCAGTGTACAGATATCTCCCTGAGAGACAGGGACTGAGAGACACCAGTCAATGTACAGATATCTCCCTGAGAGAGAGGGACTGAGAGACACCACTCAGTGTATAGATATCTCCCTGACAGACAGGGACTGAGAGACACCAGTCAGTGTACAGATATCTCCCTGACAGACAGGGACTGAGAGACACCAGTCAGTGTACAGATATCTCCCTGAGAGAGAGGGACTAAGAGACACCAGTCAGTGTACAGATATCTCCCTGAGAGAGAGGGACTGAGAGACATCAGTCAGTGTACATATATCTCCCTGAGATAGAGGGACTGAGAGACACCAGTCAGTGTACAGATATCTCCCTGAGACACAGGGACTGAGAGACACCAGTCAGTGTACAGATACCTCCCTGAGAGAGAGGGACTGAGAGACACCAGTCAGTGTATATATATCTCCCTGAGAGACAGGGACTGAGAGACACCGCTCAGTGTACATATATCTCCCTGAGAGAGAGGGACTGAGAGACACCAGTCAGTGTACAGATATCTCGCTGAGAGAGAGGGACTGAGAGACACCACTCAGTGTACAGATATCTCCCTGAGAGAGAGGGACTGAGAGACACCAGTCAGTGTACAGATATCTCCCTGAGAGAGAGGGACTGTGAGACACCAGTCAGTGTACAGATATCTCCCTGAGAGAGAGGGACTGAGAGACACCACTCAGTGTACAGATATCTCCCTGAGAGACAGGGACTGAGAGACACCAGTCAGTGTACATATATCTCCCTGAGAGACAGGGAATGAGAGACACCACTCAGTGTACAGATATCTCCCTGAGAGAGAGGGACTGAGAGACACCACTCAGTGTACAGATATCTCCCTGAGAGACAGGGACTGAGAGACACCAGTCAGTGTACAGATATCTCCCTGAGAGAGAGGGACTGTGAGACACCACTCAGTGTACAGATATCTCCCTGAGAGACAGGGACTGAGAGACACCAGTCAGTGTACAGATATCTCCCTGAGAGAGAGGGACTGAGAGACACCACTCAGTGTATAGATATCTCCCTGACAGACAGGGACTGAGAGACACCAATCAGTGTACAGAAATCTCCCTGAGAGACAGGGGCTGTGAGACACCACTCAGTGTACAGATATCTCCCTGAGAGAGAGGGACTGAGAGACACCAGTCAGTGTACAGATATCTCCCTGAGAGACAGGGACTGAGAGACACCAGTCAATGTACAGATATCTCCCTGAGAGCGAGGGACTGTGAGACACCACTCAGTGTACAGATATCTCCCTGAGAGACAGGGACTGAGAGACACCAGTCAGTGTACAGATATTTCCCTGAGAGAGAGGGACTGAGAGACACCACTCAGTGTACAGATATCTCCCTGAGAGAGAGGGACTGAGAGACACCACTCAGTGTACAGATATCTCCCTGAGAGAGAGGGTTTGAGAGACACCACTCAGTGTACAGATATCTCCCTGAGTGAGAGGGACTGAGAGACACCACTCAGTGTACAGATACCTCCCTGAGAGAGAGGGACGGAGAGACACCACTCAGTGTACAGATATCTCCCTCAGAGACAGGGAGTGAGAGACACCAGTCAGAGTACAGATATCTCCCTGAGAAAGAGGGACTGAGAGACACCACTCAGTGTACAGATATCTCCCTGAGAGACAGGGACTGAGAGACACCACTCAGTGTACAGATATCTCCCTGAGAGACAGGGACTGAGAGACACCAGTCAGAGTACAGATATCTCCCTGAGAGAGAGGGACTGAGAGACACCAGTCAGTGTACAGATATCTCCCTGAGAGACAGGGACTGAGAGACACCACTCAGTGTACAGATATCTCCCTGAGAGACAGGGACTGTGAGACACCAGTCAGTGTACAGATATCTCCCTGAGAGAGAGGGACTGAGAGACACCAGTCAGTGTACAAATATCTCCCTGAGAGACAGGGACTGAGAGACACCACTCAGTGTACAGATACCTCCCTGAGAGAGAGGGACTGAGAGGCACCAGTCAGTGTACATATATGTCCCTGAGAGAGAGGGACTGAGAGACACCACTCAGTGTACAGATATCTCCCTGAGAGACAGGGACTGAGAGACACCAGTCAGTGTACATATATCTCCCTGAGAGACAGGGACTGAGAGACACCACTCAGTGTACAGATACCTCCCTGAGAGAGAGGGACTGAGAGACACCAGTCAGTGTACATATATCTCCCTGAGAGAGAGGGACTGAGAGACACCAGTCAGTGTACAGATATCTCCCTGAGAGAGAGGGACTGAGAGACACCAGTCAGTGTACAGATATCTCCCTGAGAGAGAGGGACTGTGAGACACCACTCAGTGTACAGATATCTCCCTGAGAGACAGGGACTGAGAGACACCAGTCAGTGTACAGATATTTCCCTGAGAGAGAGGGACTGAGAGACACCACTCAGTGTACAGATATCTCCCTGAGAGACAGGGACTGAGAGACACCAGTCAGTGTACAGATATCTCCCTGAGAGAGAGGGACTGTGAGACACCACTCAGTGTACAGATATCTCCCTGAGAGACAGGGACTGAGAGACACCAGTCAGTGTACAGATATCTCCCTGAGAGAGAGGGACTGAGAGACACCACTCAGTGTATAGATATCTCCCTGACAGACAGGGACTGAGAGACACCAGTCAGTGTACAGAAATCTCCCTGAGAGACAGGGGCTGTGAGACACCACTCAGTGTACAGATATCTCCCTGAGAGAGAGGGACTGAGAGACACCAGTCAGTGTACAGATATCTCCCTGAGAGACAGGGACTGAGAGACACCACTCAGTGTACAGATATCTCCCTGAGAGACAGGGACTGAGAGACACCAGTCAGTGTACATATATCTCCCTGAGAGACAGGGACTGAGAGACACCACTCAGTGTACAGATACCTCCCTGAGAGAGAGGGACTGAGAGACACCAGTCAGTGTACATATATCTCCCTGAGAGAGAGGGACTGAGAGACACCAGTCAGTGTACAGATATCTCCCTGAGAGAGAGGGACTGAGAGACACCAGTCAGTGTACAGATATCTCCCTGAGAGAGAGGGACTGTGAGACACCACTCAGTGTACAGATATCTCCCTGAGAGACAGGGACTGAGAGACACCAGTCAGTGTACAGATATCTCCCTGAGAGAGAGGGACTGAGAGACACCACTCAGTGTACAGATATCTCCCTGAGAGACAGGGACTGAGAGACAGCAGTCAGTGTACAGATATCTCCCTGAGAGAGAGGGACTGTGAGACACCACTCAGTGTACAGATATCTCCCTGAGAGACAGGGACTGAGAGACACCAGTCAGTGTACAGATATCTCCCTGAGAGAGAGGGACTGAGAGACACCACTCAGTGTATAGATATCTCCCTGACAGACAGGGACTGAGAGACACCAGTCAGTGTACAGATATCTCCCTGACAGACAGGGACTGAGAGACACCAGTCAGTGTACAGATATCTCCCTGAGAGAGAGGGACTAAGAGACACCAGTCAGTGTACAGATATCTCCCTGAGAGAGAGGGACTGAGAGACACCAGTCAGTGTACATATATCTCCCTGAGATAGAGAGACTGAGAGACACCAGTCAGTGTACAGATATCTCCCTGAGACTCAGGGACTGAGAGACACCAGTCAGTGTACAGATACCTCCCTGAGAGAGAGGGACTGAGAGACACCAGTCAGTGTATATATATCTCCCTGAGAGACAGGGACTGAGAGACACCGCTCAGTGTACATATATCTCCCTGAGAGAGAGGGACTGAGAGACACCAGTCAGTGTACAGATATCTCGCTGAGAGAGAGGGACTGAGAGACACCACTCAGTGTACAGATATCTCCCTGAGAGAGAGGGACTGAGAGACACCAGTCAGTGTACAGATATCTCCCTGAGAGAGAGGGACTGTGAGACACCAGTCAGTGTACAGATATCTCCCTGAGAGAGAGGGACTGAGAGACACCACTCAGTGTACAGATATCTCCCTGAGAGACAGGGACTGAGAGACACCAGTCAGTGTACATATATCTCCCTGAGAGACAGGGAATGAGAGACACCACTCAGTGTACAGATATCTCCCTGAGAGAGAGGGACTGAGAGACACCACTCATTGTACAGATATCTCCCTGAGAGAGAGGGACTGAGAGACACCACTCAGTGTACAGATATCTCCCTGAGAGACAGGGACTGAGAGACACCAGTCAGTGTACAGATATCTCCCTGAGAGAGAGGGACTGTGAGACACCACTCAGTGTACAGATATCTCCCTGAGAGACAGGGACTGAGAGACACCAGTCAGTGTACAGATATCTCCCTGAGAGAGAGGGACTGAGAGACACCACTCAGTGTATAGATATCTCCCTGACAGACAGGGACTGAGAGACACCAGTCAGTGTACAGAAATCTCCCTGAGAGACAGGGGCTGTGAGACACCACTCAGTGTACAGATATCTCCCTGAGAGAGACGGACTGAGAGACACCAGTCAGTGTACAGATATCTCCCTGAGAGACAGGGACTGAGAGACACCACTCAGTGTACAGATACCTCCCTGAGAGAGAGGGACTCAGAGACACCAGTCAGTGTACATATATCTCCCAGAGAGAGAGGGACTGAGAGACACCAGTCAGTGTACAGGTATCTCCCTGAGAGAGAGGGACTGAGAGACACCACTCAGTGTATAGATATCTCCCTGACAGACAGGGACTGAGAGACACCAGTCAGTGTACAGATATCTCCCTGAGAGACAGGGGCTGTGAGACACCACTCAGTGTACAGATATCTCCCTGAGAGAGAGGGACTGAGAGACACCAGTCAGTGTACAGATATCTCCCTGAGAGAGAGGGACTGAGAGACACCAGTCAGTGTACAAATATCTCCCTGAGAGACAGGGACTGAGAGACACCACTCAGTGTACAGATACCTCCCTGAGAGAGAGGGACTGAGAGGCACCAGTCAGTGTACATATATGTCCCTGAGAGAGAGGGACTGAGAGACACCACTCAGTGTTCAGATATCTCCCTGAGAGAGAGGGACTGAGAGACACCACTCAGTGTACAGATATCTCCCTGAGAGACAGGGACTGTGAGACACCAGTCAGTGTACAGATACCTCCCTGAGAGAGAGGGACTGAGAGACACCAGTCAGTGTACATATATCTCCCTGAGAGACAGGGACTGAGAGACACCACTCAGTGTACAGATATCTCCCTGAGAGAGAGGGACTGAGAGACACCACTCAGTGTACAGATATCTCCCTGAGAGAGAGGGACTGAGAGACACCAGTCAGTGTACAGATATCTCCCTGAGTGACAGGGACTGTGAGACACCTGTCAGTGTACAGATATCTCCCTGAGAGAGAGGGACTGAGAGACACCAGTCAGTGTACAGATATCTCCCTGAGAGAGAGGGACTGAGAGACACCAGTCAGTGTACAAATATCTCCCTGAGAGACAGGGACTGAGAGACACCACTCAGTGTACAGATACCTCCCTGAGAGAGAGGGACTGAGAGGCACCAGTCAGTGTACATATATGTCCCTGAGAGAGAGGGACTGAGAGGCACCACTCAGTGTACAGATATCTCCCTGAGAGAGAGGGACTGAGAGACACCACTCAGTGTATAGATATCTCCCTGACAGACAGGGACTGAGAGACACCAGTCAGTGTACAGATATCTCCCTGACAGACAGGGACTGAGAGACACCAGTCAGTGTACAGATATCTCCCTGAGAGAGAGGGACTAAGAGACACCAGTCAGTGTACAGATATCTCCCTGAGAGAGAGGGACTGAGAGACACCAGTCAGTGTACATATATCTCCCTGACATAGAGGGACTGAGAGACACCAGTCAGTGTACAGATATCTCCCTGAGACACAGGGACTGAGAGACACCAGTCAGTGTACAGATACCTCCCTGAGAGAGAGGGACTGAGAGACACCAGTCAGTGTATATATATCTCCCTGAGAGACAGGGACTGAGAGACACCGCTCAGTGTACATATATCTCCCTGAGAGAGAGGGACTGAGAGACACCAGTCAGTGTACAGATATCTCACTGAGAGAGAGGGACTGAGAGACACCACTCAGTGTACAGATATCTCCCTGAGAGAGAGGGACTGAGAGACACCAGTCAGTGTACAGATATCTCCCTGAGAGAGAGGGACTGTGAGACACCAGTCAGTGTACAGATATCTCCCTGAGAGAGAGGGACTGAGAGACACCACTCAGTGTACAGATATCTCCCTGAGAGACAGGGACTGAGAGACACCAATCAGTGTACATATATCTCCCTGAGAGACAGGGAATGAGAGACACCACTCAGTGTACAGATATCTCCCTGAGAGAGAGGGACTGAGAGACACCACTCATTGTACAGATATCTCCCTGAGAGAGAGGGACTGAGAGACACCACTCAGTGTACAGATATCTCCCTGAGAGACAGGGACTGAGAGACACCAGTCAGTGTACAGATATCTCCCTGAGAGAGAGGGACTGAGAGACACCACTCAGTGTATAGATATCTCCCTGACAGACAGGGACTGAGAGACACCAGTCAGTGTACAGATATCTCCCTGAGAGACAGGGGCTGTGAGACACCACTCAGTGTACAGATATCTCCCTGAGAGAGAGGGACTGAGAGACACCAGTCAGTGTACAGATATCTCCCTGAGAGAGAGGGACTGAGAGACACCAGTCAGTGTACAAATATCTCCCTGAGAGACAGGGAATGAGAGACACCACTCAGTGTACCGATACCTCCCTGAGAGAGAGGGACTGAGAGGCACCAGTCAGTGTACATATATGTCCCTGAGAGAGAGGGACTGAGAGACACCACTCAGTGTTCAGATATCTCCCTGAGAGAGAGGGACTGAGAGACACCACTCAGTGTACAGATACCTCCCTGAGAGAGAGGGACTGAGAGACACCAGTCAGTGTACAGATATCTCCCTGAGAGAGAGGGACTGAGAGAGACCAGTCAGTGTACAAATATCTACCTGAGAGACAGGGACTGAGAAACACCACTCAGTGTACAGATACCTCCCTGAGAGAGAGGGACTGAGAGGCACCAGTCAGTGTACATATATGTCCCTGAGAGAGAGGGACTGAGAGACCCCACTCAGTGTACAGATATCTCCCTGAGAGATAGGGACTGAGAGACACCAGTCAGTTGACATATATCTCCCTGAGAGACAGGGACTGAGAGACACCAGTCAGTGTACAGATACCTCCCTGAGAGAGAGGGACTGAGAGACACCAGTCAGCGTACATATATCTCCCTGAGAGAGAGGGACTGAGAGACACCAGTCAGTGTACAGATATCTCGCTGAGAGAGAGGGACTGAGAGACACCAGTCAGTGTACAGATATCTCCCTGAGAGAGAGGGACTGTGAGACACCACTCAGTGTACAGATATCTCCCTGAGAGACAGGGACTGAGAGACACCAGTCAGTGTACAGATATTTCCCTGAGAGAGAGGGACTGAGAGACACCACTCAGTGTACAGATATCTCCCTGAGAGACAGGGACTGAGAGACACCAGTCAGTGTACAGATATCTCCCTGAGAGAGAGGGACTGTGAGACACCACAGTGTACAGATATCTCCCTGAGAGACAGGGACTGAGAGACACCAGTCAGTGTACAGATATCTCCCTGAGAGAGAGGGACTGAGAGACACCACTCAGTGTATAGATATCTCCCTGACAGACAGGGACTGAGAGACACCAGTCAGTGTACAGAAATCTCCCTGAGAGACAGGGGCTGTGAGACACCACTCAGTGTCCAGATATCTCCCTGAGAGAGAGGGACTGAGAGACACCAGTCAGTGTACAGATATCTCCCTGAGAGAGAGGGTCTGAGAGACACCAGTCAGTGTACATATATCTCCCTGAGAGAGAGGGACTGAGAGACACCACTCAGTGTTCAGATATCTCCCTGAGAGAGAGGGACTGAGAGACACCACTCAGTGTACAGATATCTCCCTGAGAGACAGGGACTGAGAGACACCACTCAGTGTACAGATATCTCCCTGAGAGACAGGGACTGAGAGACACCAGTCAGTGTACATATATCTCCCTGAGAGACAGGGACTGAGAGACACCACTCAGTGTACAGATACCTCCCTGAGAGAGAGGGACTGAGAGACACCAGTCAGTGTACATATATCTCCCTGAGAGAGAGGGACTGAGAGACACCAGTCAGTGTTCAGATATCTCCCTGAGAGAGAGGGACTGAGAGACACCAGTCAGTGTTCAGATATCTCCCTGAGAGAGAGGGACTGTGAGACACCACTCAGTGTACAGATATCTCCCTGAGAGAGAGGGACTGAGAGACACCACTCAGTGTACAGATATCTCCCTGAGAGACAGGGACTGAGAGACACCAGTCAGTGTGCAGATATCTCCCTGAGAGAGAGGGACTGTGAGACACCACTCAGTGTACAGATATCTCCCTGAGAGACATGGACTGAGAGACACCAGTCAGTGTACAGATATCTCCCTGAGAGAGAGGGACTGAGAGACACCACTCAGTGTATAGATATCTCCCTGACAGACAGGGACTGAGAGACACCAGTCAGTGTACAGAAATCTCCCTGAGAGACAGGGGCTGTGAGACACCACTCAGTGTACAGATATCTCCCTGAGAGAGAGGGACTGAGAGACACCACTCAGTGTACAGATATCTCCCTGAGAGACAGGGACTGAGAGACACCAGTCAGTGTACAGATACCTCCCTGAGAGAGAGGGACTGAGAGACACCAGTCAGTGTACATATATCTCCCTGAGAGACAGGGACTGAGAGACACCACTCAGTGTACAGATATCTCCTTGAGAGAGAGGGACTGAGAGACACCACTCAGTTTACAGATATCTCCCTGAGAGACAGGGACTGAGAGACACCAGTCAGTGTACAGATATCTCCCTGAGAGAGAGGGACTGAGAGACACCACTCAGTGTACAGATATCTCCCTGAGAGACAGGGACTGAGAGACACCAGTCAGTGTACAGATATCTCCCTGAGAGAGAGGGACTGAGAGACACCACTCAGTGTACATAAAGCTCCCTGAGAGACAGGGACTGAGAGACACCAGTCAGTGTACAGATATCTCCCTGAGAGACACCACTCAGTGTACATAAAGCTCCCTGAGAGACAGGGACTGAGAGACACCAGTCAGTGTGCAGATATCTCCCTGAGAGAGAGGGACTGTGAGACACCAGTCAGTGTACAGATATCTCCCTGAGAGAGAGGGACTGAGAGACACCACTCAGTGTATCGATATTTCCCTGACAGACAGGGAATGAGAGACACCAGACAGTGTACAGATATCTCACTGAGAGACAGGGGCTGTGAGACACCACTCAGTGTACAGATATCTCCCTGAGAGAGAGGGAGTGAGAGACACCTGTCAGTGTACAGATATCTCCCTGAGAGAGAGGGACTGAGAGACACCAGTCAGTGTACATATATCTCCCTGAGAGACAGGGACTGAGAGACACCACTCAGTGTACAGGTATCTCCCTGAGAGAGAGGGACTGAGAGACACCATTCAGTGTACAGATACCTCCCTGAGAGAGAGGGAGTGAGAGACACCTGTCAGTTTACAGATATCTCCCTGAGAGACAGGGACTGAGAGACACCAGTCAGTGTACAGATATCTCCCTGAGAGAGAGGGACTGAGAGACACCACTCAGTGTACAGATATCTCCCTGAGAGACAGGGAATGAGAGACACCAGTCAGTGTACAGATATCTCCCTGAGAGAGAGGGACTGAGAGACACCACTCAGTGTACATAAAGCTCCCTGAGAGACAGGGACTGAGAGACACCAGTCAGTGTACAGATATCTCCCTGAGAGACACCACTCAGTGTACATAAAGCTCCCTGTGAGACAGGGACTGAGAGACACCAGTCAGTGTGCAGATATCTCCCTGAGAGAGAGGGACTGTGAGACACCAGTCAGTGTACAGATATCTCCCTGAGAGAGAGGGACTGAGAGACACCACTCAGTGTATCGATATCTCCCTGACAGACAGGGACTGAGAGACACCAGACAGTGTACAGATATCTCACTGAGAGACAGGGGCTGTGAGACACCACTCAGTGTACAGATATCTCCCTGAGAGAGAGGGAGTGAGAGACACCTGTCAGTGTACAGATATCCCCCTGAGAGAGAGGGACTGAGAGACACCAGTCAGTGTACATATATCTCCCTGAGAGACAGGGACTGAGAGACACCACTCAGTGTACAGGTATCTCCCTGAGAGAGAGGGACTGAGAGACACCACTCAGTGTACAGATACCTCCCTGAGAGAGAGGGACTGAGAGGCACCAGTCAGTGTACATATATGTCCCTGAGAGAGAGGGACTGAGAGACACCACTCAGTGTACAGATATCTCCCTGAGAGATAGAGACTGAGAGACACCAGTCAGTTGACATATATCTCCCTGAGAGACAGGGACTGAGAGACACCAGTCAGTGTACAGATACCTCCCTGAGAGAGAGGGACTGAGAGACACCAGTCAGCGTACATATATCTCCCTGAGAGAGAGGGACTGAGAGACACCAGTCAGTGTACAGATATCTCGCTGAGAGAGAGGGACTGAGAGACACCAGTCAGTGTACAGATATCTCCCTGAGAGAGAGGGACTGTGAGACACCACTCAGTGTACAGATATCTCCCTGAGAGACAGGGACTGAGAGACACCAGTCAGTGTACAGATATTTCCCTGAGAGAGAGGGACTGAGAGACACCACTCAGTGTACAGATATCTCCCTGAGAGACAGGGACTGAGAGACACCAGTCAGTGTACAGATATCTCCCTGAGAGAGAGGGACTGTGAGACACCACTCAGTGTACAGATATCTCCCTGAGAGACAGGGACTGAGAGACACCAGTCAGTGTACAGATATCTCCCTGACAGACAGGGACTGAGAGACACCAGTCAGTGTACAGATATCTCCCTGAGAGACAGGGGCTGTGAGACACCACTCAGTGTCCAGATATCTCCCTGAGAGAGAGGGACTGAGAGACACCAGTCAGTGTACAGATATCTCCCTGAGAGAGAGGGACTGAGAGACACCAGTCAGTGTACATATATCTCCCAGAGAGAGAGGGACTGAGAGACACCACTCAGTGTTCAGATATCTCCCTGAGAGAGAGGGACTGAGAGACACCACTCAGTGTACAGATATCTCCCTGAGAGACAGGGACTGAGAGACACCACTCAGTGTACAGATATCTCCCTGAGAGACAGGGACTGAGAGACACCAGTCAGTGTACATATATCTCCCTGAGAGACAGGGACTGAGAGACACCACTCAGTGTACAGATACCTCCCTGAGAGAGAGGGACTGAGAGACACCAGTCAGTGTACATATATCTCCCTGAGAGAGAGGGACTGAGAGACACCAGTCAGTGTTCAGATATCTCCCTGAGAGAGAGGGACTGAGAGACACCAGTCAGTGTACAGATATCTCCCCGAGAGAGAGGGACTGTGAGACACCACTCAGTGTACAGATATCTCCCTGAGAGAGAGGGACTGAGAGACACCACTCAGTGTACAGATATCTCCCTGAGAGACAGGGACTGAGAGACACCAGTCAGTGTACAGATATCTCCCTGAGAGAGAGGGACTGTGAGACACCACTCAGTGTACAGATATCTCCCTGAGAGACATGGACTGAGAGACACCAGTCAGTGTACAGATATCTCCCTGAGAGAGAGGGACTGAGAGACACCACTCAGTGTATAGATATCTCCCTGACAGACAGGGACTGAGAGACACCAGTCAGTGTACAGAAATCTCCCTGAGAGACAGGGGCTGTGAGACACCACTCAGTGTACAGATATCTCCCTGAGAGAGAGGGACTGAGAGACACCACTCAGTGTACAGATATCTCCCTGAGAGACAGGGACTGAGAGACACCAGTCAGTGTACAGATACCTCCCTGAGAGAGAGGGACTGAGAGACACCAGTCAGTGTACATATATCTCCCTGAGAGACAGGGACTGAGAGACACCACTCAGTGTACAGATATCTCCTTGAGAGAGAGGGACTGAGAGACACCACTCAGTTTGCAGATATCTCCCTGAGAGAGAGGGACTGAGAGACACCAGTCAGTGTACAGGTATCTCCCTGAGAGAGAGGGACTGAGAGACACCACTCAGTGTACAGATATCTCCCTGAGAGACAGGGACTGAGAGACACCAGTCAGTGTACAGATATCTCCCTGAGAGAGAGGGACTGAGAGACACCACTCAGTGTACATAAAGCTCCCTGAGAGACAGGGAATGAGAGACACCAGTCAGTGTACAGATATCTCCCTGAGTGACACCACTCAGTGTACATAAAGCTCCCTGAGAGACAGGGACTGAGAGACACCAGTCAGTGTGCAGATATCTCCCTGAGAGAGAGGGACTGTGAGACACCAGTCAGTGTACAGATATCTCCCTGAGAGAGAGGGACTGAGAGACACCACTCAGTGTATCGATATCTCCCTGACAGACAGGGACTGAGAGACACCAGACAGTGTACAGATATCTCCCTGAGAGACAGGGGCTGTGAGACACCACTCAGTGTACAGATATCTCCCTGAGAGACAGGGACTGAGAGACACCAGTCAGTGTACAGATATCTCCCTGAGAGAGAGGGACTGTGAGACACCACTCAGTGTACAGATATCTCCCTGAGAGACAGGGACTGAGAGACACCAGTCAGTCTACAGATATCTCCCTGAGAGAGAGGGACTGAGAGACACCACTCAGTGTATAGATATCTCCCTGACAGACAGGGACTGAGAGACACCAGTCAGAGTACAGAAATCTCCCTGAGAGACAGGGGCTGTGAGACACCACTCAGTGTACAGATATCTCCCTGAGAGAGAGGGACTGAGAGACACGAGTCAGTGTACAGATATCTCCCTGAGAGAGAGGGACTGAGAGACACCAGTCAGTGTACATATATCTCCCTGAGAGAGAGGGACTGAGAGACACCACTCAGTGTTCAGATATCTCCCTGAGAGAGAGGGACTGAGAGACACCACTCAGTGTACAGATATCTCCCTGAGAGACAGGGACTGAGAGACACCACTCAGTGTACAGATATCTCCCTGAGAGACAGGGACTGTGAGACACCAGTCAGTGTACATATATCTCCCTGAGAGACAGGGACTGAGAGACACCACTCAGTGTACAGATACCTCCCTGAGAGCGAGGGACTGAGAGACACCAGTCAGTGTACATATATCTCCCTGAGAGAGAGGGACTGAGAGACACCAGTCAGTGTACAGATATCTCCCTGAGAGAGAGGGACTGAGAGACACCAGTCAGTGTACAGATATCTCCCCGAGAGAGAGGGACTGTGAGACACCACTCAGTGTACAGATATCTCCCTGAGAGAGAGGGACTGAGAGACACCACTCAGTGTACAGATATCTCCCTGAGAGACAGGGACTGAGAGACACCAGTCAGTGTACAGATATCTCCCTGAGAGAGAGGGACTGTGAGACACCACTCAGTGTACAGATATCTCCCTGAGAGACAGGGACTGAGAGACACCAGTCAGTGTACAGATATCTCCCTGAGAGACAGGGACTGAGAAACACCACTCAGTGTACAGATACCTCCCTGAGAGAGAGGGACTGAGAGGCACCAGTCAGTGTACATATATGTCCCTGAGAGAGAGGGACTGAGAGACACCACTCAGTGTACAGATATCTCCCTGAGAGATAGGGACTGAGAGACACCAGTCAGTTGACATATATCTCCCTGAGAGACAGGGACTGAGAGACACCAGTCAGTGTACAGATACCTCCCTGAGAGAGAGGGACTGAGAGACACCAGTCAGCGTACATATATCTCCCTGAGAGAGAGGGACTGAGAGACACCAGTCAGTGTACAGATATCTCGCTGAGAGAGAGGGACTGAGAGACACCAGTCAGTGTACAGATATCTCCCTGAGAGAAAGGGACTGTGAGACACCACTCAGTGTACAGATATCTCCCTGAGAGACAGGGACTGAGAGACACCAGTCAGTGTACAGATATTTCCCTGAGAGAGAGGGACTGAGAGACACCACTCAGTGTACAGATATCTCCCTGAGAGAGAGGGACTGTGAGACACCACTCAGTGTACAGATATCTCCCTGAGAGACAGGGACTGAGAGACACCAGTCAGTGTACAGATATCTCCCTGAGAGAGAGGGACTGAGAGACACCACTCAGTGTATCGATATCTCCCTGACAGACAGGGACTGAGAGACACCAGTCAGTGTACAGAAATCTCCCTGAGAGACAGGGGCTGTGAGACACCACTCAGTGTCCAGATATCTCCCTGAGAGAGAGGGACTGAGAGACACCAGTCAGTGTACAGATATCTCCCTGAGAGAGAGGGACTGAGAGACACTAGTCAGTGTACATATATCTCCCTGAGAGAGAGGGACTGAGAGACACCACTCAGTGTTCAGATATCTCCCTGAGAGAGAGGGACTGAGAGACACCACTCAGTGTACAGATATCTCCCTGAGAGACAGGGACTGAGAGACACCACTCAGTGTACAAATATCTCCCTGAGAGACAGGGACTGAGAGACACCAGTCAGTGTACATATATCTCCCTGAGAGACAGGGACTGAGAGACACCACTCAGTGTACAGATACCTCCCTGAGAGAGAGGGAATGAGAGACACCAGTCAGTGTACATATATCTCCCTGAGAGAGAGGGACTGAGAGACACCAGTCAGTGTTCAGATATCTCCCTGAGAGAGAGGGACTGAGAGACACCAGTCAGTGTACAGATATCTCCCCGAGAGAGAGGGACTGTGAGACACCACTCAGTGTACAGATATCTCCCTGAGAGAGAGGGACTGAGAGACACCACTCAGTGTACAGATATCTCCCTGAGAGACAGGGACTGAGAGACACCAGTCAGTGTACAGATATCTCCCTGAGAGAGAGGGACTGTGAGACACCACTCAGTGTACAGATATCTCCCTGAGAGACATGGACTGAGAGACACCAGTCAGTGTACAGATATCTCCCTGAGAGAGAGGGACTGAGAGACACCACTCAGTGTATAGATATCTCCCTGACAGACAGGGACTGAGAGACACCAGTCAGTGTACAAAAATCTCCCTGAGAGACAGGGGCTGTGAGACACCACTCAGTGTACAGATATCTCCCTGAGAGAGAGGGACTGAGAGACACCACTCAGTGTACAGATATCTCCCTGAGAGACAGGGACTGAGAGACACCAGTCAGTGTACAGATACCTCCCTGAGAGAGAGGGACTGAGAGACAGCAGTCAGTGTACATATATCTCCCTGAGAGACAGGGACTGAGAGACACCACTCAGTGTACAGATATCTCCTTGAGAGAGAGGGACTGAGAGACACCACTCAGTTTACAGCTATCTGCCTGAGAGACAGGGACTGAGAGACACCAGTCAGTGTACAGATATCTCCCTGAGAGAGAGGGACTGAGAGACACTACTCAGTGTACAGATATCTCCCTGAGAGACAGGGACTGAGAGACACCAGTCAGTGTAAGGATATCTCCCTGAGAGAGAGGGACTGAGAGACAACACTCAGTGTACATAAAGCTCCCTGAGAGACAGGGACTGAGAGACACCAGTCAGTGTACAGATATCTCCCTGAGAGACACCACTCAGTGTACATAAAGCTCCCTGAGAGACAGGGACTGAGAGACACCAGTCAGTGTGCAGATATCTCCCTGAGAGAGAGGGACTGTGAGACACCAGTCAGTGTACAGATATCTCCCTGAGAGAGAGGGACTGAGAGACACCACTCAGTGTATCGACATCTCCCTGAGAGAGAGGGAGTGAGAGACACCTGTCAGTGTACAGATATCTCCCTGAGAGAGAGGGACTGAGAGACACCACTCAGTGTACAGATACCTCCCTGAGAGAAAGGGACTGAGAGGCACCAGTCAGTGTACATATATGTCCCTGAGAGAGAGGGACTGAGAGACACCACTCAGTGTGCAGATATCTCCCTGAGAGAGAGGGACTGTGAGACACCAGTCAGTGTACAGATATCTCACTGAGAGACAGGGGCTGTGAGACACCACTCAGTGTACAGATATCTCACTGAGAGAGAGGGAGTGAGAGACACCTGTCAGTGTACAGATATCTCCCTGAGAGAGAGGGACTGAGAGACACCACTCAGTGTACAGATAGCTCCCTGAGAGAGAGGGACTGAGAGGCACCAGTCAGTGTACATATATGTCCCTGAGAGAGAGGGACTGAGAGACACCACTCAGTGTACAGATATCTCCCTGAGAGATAGGGACTGAGAGACACCAGTCAGTTGACATATATCTCCCTGAGAGACAGGGACTGAGAGACACCAGTCAGTGTACAGATACCTCCCTGAGAGAGAGGGACTGAGAGACACCAGTCAGCGTACATATATCTCCCTGAGAGAGAGGGACTGAGAGACACCAGTCAGTGTACAGATATCTCGCTGAGAGAGAGGGACTGAGAGACACCAGTCAGTGTACAGATATCTCCCTGAGAGAGAGGGACTGTGAGACACCACTCAGTGTACAGATATCTCCCTGAGAGACAGGGACTGAGAGACACCAGTCAGTGTACAGATATTTCCCTGAGAGAGAGGGACTGAGAGACACCACTCAGTGTACAGATATCTCCCTGAGAGACAGGGACTGAGAGACACCAGTCAGTGTACAGATATCTCCCTGAGAGAGAGGGACTGTGAGACACCACTCAGTGTACAGATATCTCCCTGAGAGACAGGGACTGAGAGACACCAGTCAGTGTACAGATATCTCCCTGAGAGAGAGGGACTGAGAGACACCACTCAGTGTATAGATATCTCCCTGACAGACAGGGACTGAGAGACACCAGTCAGTGTACAGAAATCTCCCTGAGAGACAGGGGCTGTGAGACACCACTCAGTGTCCAGATATCTCCCTGAGAGAGAGGGACTGAGAGACACCAGTCAGTGTACAGATATCTCCCTGAGAGAGAGGGACTGAGAGACACCAGTCAGTGTACATATATCTCCCAGAGAGAGAGGGACTGAGAGACACCACTCAGTGTTCAGATATCTCCCTGAGAGAGAGGGACTGAGAGACACCACTCAGTGTACAGATATCTCCCTGAGAGACAGGGACTGAGAGACACCACTCAGTGTACAGATATCTCCCTGAGAGACAGGGACTGAGAGACACCAGTCAGTGTACATATATCTCCCTGAGAGACAGGGACTGAGAGACACCACTCAGTGTACAGATACCTCCCTGAGAGAGAGGGACTGAGAGACACCAGTCAGTGTACATATATCTCCCTGAGAGAGAGGGACTGAGAGACACCAGTCAGTGTTCAGATATCTCCCTGAGAGAGAGGGACTGAGAGACACCAGTCAGTGTACAGATATCTCCCCGAGAGAGAGGGACTGTGAGACACCACTCAGTGTACAGATATCTCCCTGAGAGAGAGGGACTGAGAGACACCACTCAGTGTACAGATATCTCCCAGAGAGACAGGGACTGAGAGTCACCAGTCAGTGTCCAGATATCTCCCTGAGAGAGGGGGACTGTGAGACACCACTCAGTGTACAGATATCTCCCTGAGTACATGGACTGAGAGACACCAGTCAGTGTACAGATATCTCCCTGAGAGAGAGGGACTGAGAGACACCACTCAGTGTATAAATATCTCCCTGACAGACAGGGACTGAGAGACACCAGTCAGTGTACAGAAATCTCCCTGAGAGACAGGGGCTGTGAGACACCACTCAGTGTACAGATATCTCCCTGAGAGAGAGGGACTGAGAGACACCACTCAGTGTACAGATATCTCCCTGAGAGACAGGGACTGAGAGACACCAGTCAGTGTACAGATACCTCCCTGAGAGAGAGTGACTGAGAGACACCAGTCAGTGTACATATATCTCCCTGAGAGACAGGGACTGAGAGACACCACTCAGTGTACAGATATCTCCTTGAGAGAGAGGGACTGAGAGACACCACTCAGTTTACAGATATCTCCCTGAGAGACAGGGACTGAGAGACACCAGTCAGTGTACAGATATCTCCCTGAGAGAGAGGGACTGAGAGACACCACTCAGTGTACAGATATCTCCCTGAGAGACAGGGACTGAGAGACACCAGTCAGTGTACAGATATCTCCCTGAGAGAGAGGGACTGAGAGACACCACTCAGTGTACATAAAGCTCCCTGAGAGACAGGGACTGAGAGACACCAGTCAGTGTACAGATATCTCCCTGAGAGACACCACTCAGTGTACATAAAGCTCCCTGAGAGACAGGGACTGAGAGACACCAGTCAGTGTGCAGATATCTCCCTGAGAGAGAGGGACTGTGAGACACCAGTCAGTGTACAGATATCTCCCTGAGAGAGAGGGACTGAGAGACACCACTCAGTGTATCGATATCTCCCTGACAGACAGGGACTGAGAGACACCAGACAGTGTACAGATATCTCCCTGAGAGACAGGGGCTGTGAGACACCACTCAGTGTACAGATATCTCCCTGAGAGAGAGGGAGTGAGAGACACCTGTCAGTGTACAGATATCTCCCTGAGAGAGAGGGACTGAGAGACACCAGTTAGTGTACATATATCTCCCTGAGAGACAGGGACTGAGAGACACCACTCAGTGTACAGATATCTCCATGAGAGAGAGGGACTGAGAGACACCACTCAGTGTACAGATACCTCCCTGAGAGAGAGGGACTGAGAGGCACCAGTCAGTGCACATATATGTCCCTGAGAGAGAGGGACTGAGAGACGCCACTCAGTGTACAGATATCTCCCTGAGAGACAGGGACTGAGAGACACCAGTCAGTGTACATATATCTCCCTGAGAGACAGGGACTGAGAGACACCAGTCAGTGTACAGATACCTCCCTGAGAGAGAGGGACTGAGAGACACCAGTCAGCGTACATATATCTCCCTGTGAGAGAGGGACTGAGAGACACCAGTCAGTGTACAGCTATCTCGCTGAGAGAGAGGGACTGAGAGACACCAGTCAGTGTACAGATATCTCCCTGAGAGAGAGGGACTGTGAGACACCACTCAGTGTACAGATATCTCCCTGAGAGACAGGGACTGAGAGACACCAGTCAGTGTACAGATATTTCCCTGAGAGAGAGGGACTGAGAGACACCACTCAGTGTACAGATATCTCCCTGAGAGACAGGGACTGAGAGACACCAGTCAGTGTACAGATATCTCCCTGAGAGAGAGGGACTGTGAGACACCACTCAGTGTACAGATATCTCCCTGAGAGACAGGGACTGAGAGACACCAGTCAGTGTACAGATATCTCCCTGAGAGAGACGGACTGAGAGACACCACTCATTGTATAGATATCTCCCTGACAGACAGGGACTGAGAGAAACCAGTCAGAGTACAGAAAACTCCCTGAGAGACAGGGGCTGTGAGACACCACTCAGTGTACAGATATCTCCCTGAGAGAGAGGGACTGAGAGACACCAGTCAGAGTACAGATATCTCCCTGAGAGAGAGGGACTGAGAGACACCAGTCAGTGTACATATATCTCCCTGAGAGAGAGGGACTGAGAGACACCACTCAGTGTTCAGATATCTCCCTGAGAGAGAGGGACTGAGAGACACCACTCAGTGTACAGATATCTCCCTGAGAGACAGGGACTGAGAGACACCACTCAGTGTACAGATATCTCCCTGAGAGACAGGGACTGAGAGACACCAGTCAGTGTACATATATCTCCCTGAGAGACAGGGACTGAGAGACACCACTCAGTGTACAGATACCTCCCTGAGAGCGAGGGACTGAGAGACACCAGTCAGTGTACATATATCTCCCTGAGAGAGAGGGACTGAGAGACACCAGTCAGTGTACAGATATCTCCCTGAGAGAGAGGGACTGAGAGACACCAGTCAGTGTACAGATATCTCCCCGAGAGAGAGGGACTGTGCGACACCACTCAGTGTACAGATATCTCCCTGAGAGAGAGGGACTGAGAGACACCACTCAGTGTACAGATATCTCCCTGAGAGACAGGGACTGAGAGACACCAGTCAGTGTACAGATATCTCCCTGAGAGAGAGGGACTGTGAGACACCACTCAGTGTACAGATATCTCCCTGAGAGACAGGGACTGAGAGACACCAGTCAGTGTACAGATATCTCCCTGAGAGAGAGGGACTGAGAGACACCACTCAGTGTATAGATATCTCCCTGACAGACAGGGACTGAGAGACACCAGTCAGAGTACAGAAATCTCCCTGAGAGACAGGGGCTGTGAGACACCACTCAGTGTACAGATATCTCCCTGAGAGAGAGGGACTGAGAGACACCAGTCAGTGTACAGATATCTCCCTGAGAGAGAGGGACTGAGAGACACCAGTCAGTGTACATATATCTCCCTGAGAGAGAGGGACTGAGAGACACCACTCAGTGTTCAGATATCTCCCTGAGAGAGAGGGACTGAGAGACACCACTCAGTGTACAGATATCTCCCTGAGAGACAGGGACTGAGAGACACCACTCAGTGTACAGATATCTCCCTGAGAGACAGGGACTGAGAGACACCAGTCAGTGTACATATATCTCCCTGAGAGACAGGGACTGAGAGACACCACTCAGTGTACAGATACCTCCCTGAGAGCGAGGGACTGAGAGACACCAGTCAGTATACATATATCTCCCTGACAGAGAGGGACTGAGAGACACCACTCAGTGTACAGATATCTCCCTGAGAGAGAGGGACTGAGAGACACCAGTCAGTGTACAGATATCTCCCCGAGAGAGAGGGACTGTGAGACACCACTCAGTGTACAGATATCTCCCTGAGAGACAGGGACTGAGAGACACCACTCAGTGTACAGATATCTCCCTGAGAGACAGGGGCTGAGAGACACCAGTCAGTGTACAGATATCTCCCTGAGAGACAGGGACTGAGAGACACCAGTCCGTGTACAGATATCTCCCTGAGAGAGAGGGACTGAGAGACACCACTCAGTGTATAGATATCTCCCTGACAGACAGGGACTGAGAGACACCAGTCAGTGTACAGAAATCTCCCTGAGAGACAGGGGCTGTGAGACACCACTCAGTGTACAGATATCTCCCTGAGAGAGAGGGACTGAGAGACACCAGTCAGTGTACAGATATCTCCCTGAGAGAGAGGGACTGAGAGACACCAGTCAGTGTACATATATCTCCCTGAGAGAGAGGGACTGAGAGACACCACTCTGTGTTCAGATATCTCCCTGAGAGAGAGGGACTGAGAGACACCACTCAGTGTACAGATATCTCCCTGAGAGACAGGGACTGAGAGACACCAGTCAGTGTACAGATACCTCCCTGAGAGAGAGGGACTGAGAGACACCAGTCAGTGTACATATATCTCCCTGAGAGAGAGGGACTGAGAGACACCAGTCAGTGTACAGATATCTCGCTGAGAGAGAGGGACTGAGAGACACCAGTCAGTGTACAGATATCTCCCTGAGAGAGAGGGACTGTGAGACACCACTCAGTGTACAGATATCTCCCTGAGAGACAGGGACTGAGAGACACCAGTCAGTGTACAGATATTTCCCTGAGAGAGAGGGACTGAGAGACACCACTCAGTGTACAGATATCTCCCTGAGAGACAGGGACTGAGAGACACCAGTCAGTGTACAGATATCTCCCTGAGAGAGAGGGACTGTGAGACACCACTCAGTGTACAGATATCTCCCTGAGAGACAGGGACTGAGAGACACCAATCAGTGTACAGATATCTCCCTGAGAGAGAGGGACTGAGAGACACCACTCAGTGTATAGATATCTCCCTGTCAGACAGGGATTGAGAGACACCAGTCAGTGTACAGAAATCTCCCTGAGAGACAGGGGCTGTGAGACACCACTCAGTGTACAGATATCTCCCTGAGAGAGAGGGACTGAGAGACACCAGTCAGTGTACAGATATCTCCCTGAGAGAGAGGGACTGAGAGACACCAGTCAGTGTACATATATCTCCCTGAGAGAGAGGGACTGAGAGAAACCACTCAGTGTTCAGATATCTCCCTGAGAGAGAGGGACTGAGAGACACCACTCAGTGTACAGATATCTCCCTGAGAGACAGGGACTGAGAGACACCAGTCAGTGTACATATATCTCCCTGAGTGACAGGGACTGAGAGACACCACTCAGTGTACAGATACCTCACTGAGAGAGAGGGACTGAGAGACACCAGTCAGTGTACATATATCTCCCTGAGAGAGAGGGACTGAGAGATACCAGTCAGTGTACAGATATCTCCCTGAGAGAGAGGGACTGAGAGACACCAGTCAGTGTACAGATATCTCCCCGAGAGAGAGGGACTGTGGGACACCACTCAGTGTACAGATATCTAGCTGAGAGAGAGGGACTGAGAGACACCACTCAGTGTACAGATATCTCCCTGAGAGAGAGGGACTGAGAGACACCACTCAGTGTACAGATATCTCCCTGAGAGACAGGGACTGAGAGGCACCAGTCAGTGTACTGATATCTCCCTGAGAGAGAGGGACTGAGAGACACCCCTCAGTGTACATAAAGCTCCCTGAGAGACAGGGACTGAGAGACACCAGTCAGTGTACAGATATCTCCCTGAGAGACACCACTCAGTGTACATAAAGCTCCCTGAGAGACAGGGACTGAGAGACACCAGTCAGTGTACAGATATCTCCCTGAGAGAGAGGGACTGTGAGACACCAGTCAGTGTACAGATATCTCCCTGAGAGAGAGGGACAGAGAGACACCACTCAGTGTATCGATATCTCCCTGACAGACAGGGACTGAGAGACACCAGACAGTGTACAGATATCTCCCTGACAGACAGGGACTGAGAGACACCAGTCAGAGTACAGAAATCTCCCTGAGAGACAGGGGCTGTGAGACACCACTCAGTGTACAGATATCTCCCTGAGAGAGAGGGACTGAGAGACACCAATCAGTGTACAGATATCTCCCTGAGAGAGAGGGACTGAGAGACACCAGTCAGTGTACATATATCTCCCTGAGAGAGAGGGACTGAGAGACACCACTCAGTGTTCAGATATCTCCCTGAGAGAGAGGGACTGAGAGACACCACTCAGTGTACAGATATCTCCCTGAGAGACAGGGACTGAGAGACACCACTCAGTGTACAGATATCTCCCTGAGAGACAGGGACTGAGAGACACCAGTCAGTGTACATATATCTCCCTGAGAGACAGGGACTGAGAGACACCACTCAGTGTACAGATACCTCCCTGATAGCGAGGGACTGAGAGACACCAGTCAGTGTACATATATCTCCCTGAGAGAGAGGGACTGAGAGACACCAGTCAGTGTACAGATATCTCCCTGAGAGAGAGGGACTGAGAGACACCAGTCAGTGTACAGATATCTCCCCGAGAGAGAGGGACTGTGAGACACCACTCAGTGTACAGATATCTCCCTGAGAGAGAGGGACTGAGAGACACCACTCAGTGTACAGGTATCTCCCTGAGAGACAGGGACTGAGAGACACCAGTCAGTGTACAGATATCTCCCTGAGAGAGAGGGACTGTGAGACACCACTCAGTGTACAGATATCTCCCTGACAGACAGGGACTGAGAGACACCAGTCAGTGTACAGAAATCTCCCTGAGAGACAGGGGCTGTGAAACACCACTCAGTGTACAGATATCTCCCTGAGAGAGAGGGACTGAGAGACACCAGTCAGTGTACAGATATCTCCCTGAGAGAGAGGGACTGAGAGACACCAGTCAGTGTACATATATCTCCCTGAGAGAGAGGGACTGAGAGACACCACTCAGTGTTCAGATATCTCCCTGAGAGAGAGGGACTGAGAGACACCACTCAGTGTACAGATATCTCCCTGAGAGACAGGGACTGAGAGACACCAGTCAGTGTACAGATACCTCCCTGAGAGAGAGGGACTGAGAGACACCAGTCAGTGTACATATATCTCCCTGAGAGAGAGGGACTGAGAGACACCAGTCAGTGTACAGATATCTCGCTGAGAGAGAGGGACTGAGAGACACCAGTCAGTGTACAGATATCTCCCTGAGAGAGAGGGACTGTGAGACACCACTCAGTGTACAGATATCTCCCTGAGAGTCAGGGACTGAGAGACACCAGTCAGTGTACAGATATTTCCCTGAGAGAGAGGGACTGAGAGACACCACTCAGTGTACAGATATCTCCCTGAGAGACAGGGACTGAGAGACACCAGTCAGTGTACAGATATCTCCCTGAGAGAGAGGGACTGTGAGACACCACTCAGTGTACAGATATCTCCCTGAGAGACAGGGACTGAGAGACACCAGTCAGTGTACAGATATCTCCCTGAGAGAGAGGGACTGAGATACACCACTCAGTGTATAGATATCTCCCTGTCAGACAGGGACTGAGAGACACCAGTCAGTGTACAGAAATCTCCCTGAGAGACAGGGGCTGTGAGACACCACTCAGTGTACAGATATCTCCCAGAGAGAGAGGGACTGAGAGACACCAGTCAGTGTACAGATATCTCCCTGAGAGAGAGGGACTGAGAGACACCAGTCAGTGTACATATATCTCCCTGAGAGAGAGGGACTGAGAGAAACCACTCAGTGTTCAGATATCTCCCTGAGAGAGAGTTACTGAGAGACACCACTCAGTGTACAGATATCTCCCTGAGAGACAGGGACTGAGAGACACCACTCAGTGTACAGATATCTCCCTGAGAGACAGGGACTGAGAGACACCAGTCAGTGTACATATATCTCCCTGAGTGACAGGGACTGAGAGACACCACTCAGTGTACAGATACCTCACTGAGAGAGAGGGACTGAGAGACACCAGTCAGTGTACATATATCTCCCTGAGAGAGAGGGACTGAGAGACACCAGTCAGTGTACAGATATCTCCCTGAGAGAGAGGGACTGAGAGACACCAGTCAGTGTACAGATATCTCCCCGAGAGAGAGGGACTGTGAGACACCACTCAGTGTACAGATATCTCCCTGAGAGAGAGGGACTGAGAGACACCACTCAGTGTACAGATATCTCCCTGAGAGAGAGGGACTGAGAGACACCACTCAGAGTACAGATATCTCCCTGAGAGACAGGGACTGAGAGACACCAGTCAGTGTACAGATATCTCCCTGAGAGAGAGGGACTGAGAGACACCCCTCAGTGTACATAAAGCTCCCTGAGAGACAGGGACTGAGAGACACCAGTCAGTGTACAGATATCTCCCTGAGAGACACCACTCAGTGTACATAAAGCTCCCTGAGAGACAGGGACTGAGAGACACCAGTCAGTGTACAGATATCTCCCTGAGAGAGAGGGACTGTGAGACACCAGTCAGTGTACAGATATCTCCCTGAGAGAGAGGGACTGAGAGACACCACTCAGTGTATCGATATCTCCCTGACAGACAGGGACTGAGATACACCAGACAGTGTACAGATATCTCCCTGAGAGACAGGGGCTGTGAGACACCACTCAGTGTACAGATATCTCCCTGTGAGATAGGGAGTGAGAGACACCAGTCAGTGTACAGATATCTCCCTGAGAGAGAGGGACTGAGAGACACCAGTCAGTGTCCATATATCTCCCTGAGAGACAGGGACTGAGAGACACCACTCAGTGTACAGATACCTCCCTGAGAGAGAGGGACTGAGAGGCACCAGTCAGTGTACATATATGTCCCTGAGAGAGAGGGACTGAGAGAGACCACTCAGTGTACAGATATCTCCCTGAGAGACAGGGACTGAGAGACACCAGTCAGTGTACATATATCTCCCTGAGAACAGGGACTGAGAGACACCAGTCAGTGTACCGATACCTCCCTGAGAGAGAGGGACTGAGAGACACCAGTCAGCGTACATATATCTCCCTGAGAGAGAGGGACTGAGAGACACCAGTCAGTGTACATATATCTCCCTGAGAGAGAGGGACTGAGAGACACCACTCAGTGTTCAGATATCTCCCTGAGAGAGAGGGACTGAGAGACACCACTCAGTGTACAGATATCTCCCTGAGAGACAGGGACTGAGAGACACCAGTCAGTGTACAGATACCTCCCTGAGAGAGAGGGACTGAGAGACACCAGTCAGTGTACATATATCTCCCTGAGAGAGAGGGACTGAGAGACACCAGTCAGTGTACAGATATCTCGCTGAGAGAGAGGGACTGAGAGACACCAGTCACTGTACAGATATCTCCCTGAGAGAGAGGGACTGTGAGACACCACTCAGTGTACAGATATCTCCCTGAGAGTCAGGGACTGAGAGACACCAGTCAGTGTACAGATATTTCCCTGAGAGAGAGGGACTGAGAGACACCACTCAGTGTACAGATATCTCCCTGAGAGACAGGGACTGAGAGACACCAGTCAGTGTACAGATATCTCCCTGAGAGAGAGGGACTGTGAGACACCACTCAGTGTACAGATATCTCCCTGAGAGACAGGGACTGAGAGACACCAGTCAGTGTACAGATATCTCCC
Organism: Heterodontus francisci; assembly: GCF_036365525.1. NCBI lineage: Eukaryota > Metazoa > Chordata > Chondrichthyes > Heterodontiformes > Heterodontidae > Heterodontus > Heterodontus francisci. The sequence goes on along the minus strand of NC_090384.1, from coordinate 7,810,572 downwards.
TGAGATAGAGGGACTGAGATACACCACTCAGTGTATAGATATCTCCCTGTCAGACAGGGACTGAGAGACACCAGTCAGTGTACAGAAATCTCCCTGAGAGACAGGGGCTGTGAGACACCACTCAGTGTACAGATATCTCCCTGAGAGAGAGGGACTGAGAGACACCAGTCAGTGTACAGATATCTCCCTGAGAGAGAGGGACTGAGAGACACCAGTCAGTGTACATATATCTCCCTGAGAGAGAGGGACTGAGAGAAACCACTCAGTGTTCAGATATCTCCCTGAGAGAGAGTTACTGAGAGACACCACTCAGTGTACAGATATCTCCCTGAGAGACAGGGACTGAGAGACACCACTCAGTGTACAGATATCTCCCTGAGAGACAGGGACTGAGAGACACCAGTCAGTGTACATATATCTCCCTGAGTGACAGGGACTGAGAGACACCACTCAGTGTACAGATACCTCACTGAGAGAGAGGGACTGAGAGACACCAGTCAGTGTACATATATCTCCCTGAGAGAGAGGGACTGAGAGACACCAGTCAGTGTACAGATATCTCCCTGAGAGAGAGGGACTGAGAGACACCAGTCAGTGTACAGATATCTCCCCGAGAGAGAGGGACTGTGAGACACCACTCAGTGTACAGATATCTCCCTGAGAGAGAGGGACTGAGAGACACCACTCAGTGTACAGATATCTCCCTTAGAGAGAGGGACTGAGAGACACCACTCAGTGTACAGATATCTCCCTGAGAGACAGGGACTGAGAGACACCAGTCAGTGTACAGATATCTCCCTGAGAGAGAGGGACTGAGAGACACCCCTCAGTGTACATAAAGCTCCCTGAGAGACAGGGACTGAGAGACACCAGTCAGTGTACAGATATCTCCCTGAGAGACACCACTCAGTGTACATAAAGCTCCCTGAGAGACAGGGACTGAGAGACACCAGTCAGTGTACAGATATCTCCCTGAGAGAGAGGGACTGTGAGACACCAGTCAGTGTACAGATATCTCCCTGAGAGAGAGGGACTGAGAGACACCACTCAGTGTATCGATATCTCCCTGACAGACAGGGACTGAGATACACCAGACAGTGTACAGATATCTCCCTGAGAGACAGGGGCTGTGAGACACCACTCAGTGTACAGATATCTCCCTGTGAGATAGGGAGTGAGAGACACCAGTCAGTGTACAGATATCTCCCTGAGAGAGAGGGACTGAGAGACACCAGTCAGTGTCCATATATCTCCCTGAGAGAAAGGGACTGAGAGACACCACTCAGTGTACAGATACCTCCCTGAGAGAGAGGGACTGAGAGGCACCAGTCAGTGTACATATATGTCCCTGAGAGAGAGGGACTGAGAGAGACCACTCAGTGTACAGATATCTCCCTGAGAGACAGGGACTGAGAGACACCAGTCAGTGTACATATATCTCCCTGAGAACAGGGACTGAGAGACACCAGTCAGTGTACAGATACCTCCCTGAGAGAGAGGGACTGAGAGACACCAGTCAGCGTACATATATCTCCCTGAGAGAGAGGGACTGAGAGACACCAGTCAGTGTACATATATCTCCCTGAGAGAGAGGGACTGAGAGACACCACTCAGTGTTCAGATATCTCCCTGAGAGAGAGGGACTGAGAGACACCACTCAGTGTACAGATATCTCCCTGAGAGACAGGGACTGAGAGACACCAGTCAGTGTACAGATACCTCCCTGAGAGAGAGGGACTGAGAGACACCAGTCAGTGTACATATATCTCCCTGAGAGAGAGGGACTGAGAGACACCAGTCAGTGTACAGATATCTCGCTGAGAGAGAGGGACTGAGAGACACCAGTCAGTGTACAGATATCTCCCTGAGAGAGAGGGACTGTGAGACACCACTCAGTGTACAGATATCTCCCTGAGAGACAGGGACTGAGAGACACCAGTCAGTGTACAGATATTTCCCTGAGAGAGATGGACTGAGAGACACCACTCAGTGTACAGATATCTCCCTGAGAGACAGGGACTGAGAGACACCAGTCAGTGTACAGATATCTCCCTGAGAGAGAGGGACTGTGAGACACCACTCAGTGTACAGATATCTCCCTGAGAGACAGGGACTGAGAGACACCAGTCAGTGTACAGATATCTCCCTGAGAGAGAGGGACTGAGATACACCACTCAGTGTATAGATATCTCCCTGTCAGACAGGGACTGAGAGACACCAGTCAGTGTACAGAAATCTCCCTGAGAGACAGGGGCTGTGAGACACCACTCAGTGTACAGATATCTCCCTGAGAGAGAGGGACTGAGAGACACCAGTCAGTGTACAGATATCTCCCTGAGAGAGAGGGACTGAGAGACACCAGTCAGTGTACAGATATCTCCCTGAGAGAGAGGGACTGAGAGAAACCACTCAGTGTTCAGATATCTCCCTGAGAGAGAGTTACTGAGAGACACCACTCAGTGTACAGATATCTCCCTGAGAGACAGGGACTGAGAGACACCACTCAGTGTACAGATATCTCCCTGAGAGACAGGGACTGAGAGACACCAGTCAGTGTACATATATCTCCCTGAGTGACAGGGACTGAGAGACACCACTCAGTGTACAGATACCTCACTGAGAGAGAGGGACTGAGAGACACCAGTCAGTGTACATATATCTCCCTGAGAGAGAGGGACTGAGAGACACCAGTCAGTGTACAGATATCTCCCTGAGAGAGAGGGACTGAGAGACACCAGTCAGTGTACAGATATCTCCCCGAGAGAGAGGGACTGTGAGACACCACTCAGTGTACAGATATCTCCCTGAGAGAGAGGGACTGAGAGACACCACTCAGTGTACAGATATCTCCCTGAGAGACAGGGACTGAGAGACACCAGTCAGTGTACAGATATCTCCCTGAGAGAGAGGGACTGAGAGACACCCCTCAGTGTACATAAAGCTCCCTGAGAGACAGGGACTGAGAGACACCAGTCAGTGTACAGATATCTCCCTGAGAGACACCACTCAGTGTTCATAAAGCTCCCTGAGAGACAGGGACTGAGAGACACCAGTCAGTGTACAGATATCTCCCTGAGAGAGAGGGACTGTGAGACACCAGTCAGTGTACAGATATCTCCCTGAGAGAGAGGGACTGAGAGACACCACTCAGTGTATCGATATCTCCCTGACAGACAGGGACTGAGATACACCAGACAGTGTACAGATATCTCCCTGAGAGACAGGGGCTGTGAGACACCACTCAGTGTACAGATATCTCCCTGTGAGATAGGGAGTGAGAGACACCAGTCAGTGTACAGATATCTCCCTGAGAGAGAGGGACTGAGAGACACCAGTCAGTGTCCATATATCTCCCTGAGAGACAGGGACTGAGAGACACCAGTCAGTGTACAGATACCTCCCTGAGAGAGAGGGACTGAGAGGCACCAGTCAGTGTACATATATGTCCCTGAGAGAGAGGGACTGAGAGAGACCACTCAGTGTACAGATATCTCCCTGAGAGACAGGGACTGAGAGACACCAGTCAGTGTACATATATCTCCCTGAGAACAGGGACTGAGAGACACCAGTCAGTGTACAGATACCTCCCTGAGAGAGAGGGACTGAGAGACACCAGTCAGCGTACATATATCTCCCTGAGAGAGAGGGACTGAGAGACACCAGTCAGTGTACAGATATCTCGCTGAGAGAGAGGGACTGAGAGACACCAGTCAGTGTACAGATATCTCCCTGAGAGAGAGGGACTGTGAGACACCACTCAGTGTACAGATATCTCCCTGAGAGACAGGGACTGAGAGACACCAGTCAGTGTACAGATATTTCCCTGAGACAGAGTGACTGAGAGACACCACTCAGTGTACAGATATCTCCCTGAGAGAGAGGGACTGAGAGACACCAGTCAGTGTACATATATCTCCCTGAGAGAGAGGGACTGAGAGACACCACTCAGTGTTCAGATATCTCCCTGAGAGAGAGGGACTGAGAGACACCACTCAGTGCACAGATATCTCCCTGAGAGACAGGGACTGAGAGACACCAGTCAGTGTACAGATACCTCCCTGAGAGAGAGGGACTGAGAGACACCAGTCAGTGTACATATATCTCCCTGAGAGAGAGGGACTGAGAGACACCAGTCAGTGTACAGATATCTCGCTGAGAGAGAGGGACTGAGAGACACCAGTCAGTGTACAGATATCTCCCTGAGAGAGAGGGACTGTGAGACACCACTCAGTGTACAGATATCTCCCTGAGAGACAGGGACTGAGAGACACCAGTCAGTGTACAGATATTTCCCTGAGAGAGAGGGACTGAGAGACACCACTCAGTGTACAGATATCTCCCTGAGAGACAGGGACTGAGAGACACCAGTCAGTGTACAGATATCTCCCTGAGAGAGAGGGACTGTGAGACACCACTCAGTGTACAGATATCTCCCTGAGAGACAGGGACTGAGAGACACCAGTCAGTGTACAGATATCTCCCTGAGAGAGAGGGACTGAGAGACACCACTCAGTGTATAGATATCTCCCTGTCAGACAGGGACTGAGAGACACCAGTCAGTGTACAGAAATCTCCCTGAGAGACAGGGGCTGTGAGACACCACTCAGTGTACAGATATCTCCCTGAGAGAGAGGGACTGAGAGACACCAGTCAGTGTACAGATATCTCCCTGAGAGAGAGGGACTGAGAGACACCAGTCAGTGTACATATATCTCCCTGAGAGAGAGGGACTGAGAGAAACCACTCAGTGTTCAGATATCTCCCTGAGAGAGAGGGACTGAGAGACACCACTCAGTGTACAGATATCTCCCTGAGAGACAGGGACTGAGAGACACCAGTCAGTGTACAGATATCTCCCTGAGAGACAGGGACTGAGAGACACCAGTCAGTGTACATATATCTCCCTGAGTGACAGGGACTGAGAGACACCACTCAGTGTACAGATACCTCACTGAGAGAGAGGGACTGAGAGACACCAGTCAGTGTACATATATCTCCCTGAGAGAGAGGGACTGAGAGACACCAGTCAGTGCACAGATATCTCCCTGAGAGAGAGGGACTGAGAGACACCAGTCAGTGTACAGATATCTCCCCGAGAGAGAGGGACTGTGAGACACCACTCAGTGTACAGATATCTCCCTGAGAGTGAGGGACTGAGAGACACCACTCAGTGTACAGATATCTCCCTGAGAGAGAGGGACTGAGAGACACCACTCAGTGTACAGATATCTCCCTGAGAGACAGGGACTGAGAGACACCAGTCAGTGTACAGATATCTCCCTGAGAGAGAGGGACTGAGAGACACCCCTCAGTGTACATAAAGCTCCCTGAGAGACAGGGACTGAGAGACACCAGTCAGTGTACAGATATCTCCCTGAGAGACACCACTCAGTGTACATAAAGCTCCCTGAGAGACAGGGACTGAGAGACACCAGTCAGTGTACAGATATCTCCCTGAGAGAGAGGGACTGTGAGACACCAGTCAGTGTACAGATATCTCCCTGAGAGAGAGGGACTGAGAGACACCACTCAGTGTATCGATATCTCCCTGACAGACAGGGACTGAGATACACCAGACAGTGTACAGATATCTCCCTGAGAGACAGGGGCTGTGAGACACCACTCAGTGTACAGATATCTCCCTGAGAGATAGGGAGTGAGAGACACCAGTCAGTGTCCATATATCTCCCTGAGAGACAGGGACTGAGAGACACCACTCAGTGTACAGATACCTCCCTGAGAGAGAGGGACTGAGAGGCACCAGTCAGTGTACATATATGTCCCTGAGAGAGAGGGACTGAGAGAGACCACTCAGTGTACAGATATCTCCCTGAGAGACAGGGACTGAGAGACACCAGTCAGTGTACATATATCTCCCTGAGAGACAGGGACTGAGAGACACCAGTCAGTGTACAGATACCTCCCTGAGAGAGAGGGACTGAGAGACACCAGTCAGCGTACATATATCTCCCTGAGAGAGAGGGACTGAGAGACACCAGTCAGTGTACAGATATCTCGCTGAGAGAGAGGGACTGAGAGACACCAGTCAGTGTACAGATATTTCCCTGAGACAGAGGGACTGAGAGACACCACTCAGTGTACAGATATCTCACTGAGAGACAGGGACTGAGAGACACCAGTCATTGTACAGATATCTCCCTGAGAGAGAGGGACTGTGAGACACCACTCAGTGTACAGATATCTCCCTGAGAGACAGGGACTGAGAGACACCAGTCAGTGTACAGATATCTCCCTGAGAGAGAGGGACTGAGAGACACCACTCAGTGTATAGATATCTCCCTGACAGACAGGGACTGAGAGACACCAGTCAGTGTACAGAAATCTCCCTGAGAGACAGGGGCTGTGAGACACCACTCAGTGTACAGATATCTCCCTGAGAGAGAGGGACTGAGAGACACCACTCAGTGTACAGATATCTCACTGAGAGACAGGGACTGAGAGACACCAGTCAGTGTACAGATATCTCCCTGAGAGAGAGGGACTGTGAGACACCACTCAGTGTACAGATATCTCCCTGAGAGACAGGGACTGAGAGACACCAGTCAGTGTACAGATATCTCCCTGAGAGAGAGGGACTGAGAGACACCACTCAGTGTATAGATATCTCCCTGACAGACAGGGACTGAGAGACACCAGTCAGTGTACAGAAATCTCCCTGAGAGACAGGGGCTGTGAGACACCACTCAGTGTACAGATATCTCCCTGAGAGAGAGGGACTGAGAGACACCAGTCAGTGTACAGATATCTCCCTGAGAGAGAGGGACTGAGAGACACCAGTCAGTGTACATATATCTCCCTGAGAGAGAGGGACTGAGAGACAGCACTCAGTGTACAGATATCTCCCTGAGAGAGAGGGACTGAGAGACACCACTCACTGTACAGATATCTCCCTGAGAGACAGGGACTGAGAGACACCACTCAGTGTACAGATATCTCCCTGAGAGACAGAGACTGAGAGACATCAGTCAGTGTATATATATCTCCCTGAGAGACAGGGACTGAGAGACACCACTCAGTGTACAGATACCTCCCTGAGAGAGAGGGACTGAGAGACACCAGTCAGTGTACATATATCTCCCTGAGAGAGAGGGACTGAGAGACACCAGTCAGTGTACAGATATCTCCCTGAGAGAGAGGGACTGAGAGGCACCAGTCAGTGTACAGATATCTCCCCGAGAGAGAGGGACTGAGAGACACCACTCAGTGTACAGATATCTCCCTGAGAGACAGGGACTGAGAGACATCAGTCAGTGTATATATATCTCCCTGAGAGACAGGGACTGAGAGACACCAGTCAGTGTACAGATATCTCCCTGAGAGAGAGGGACTGTGAGACACCACTCAGTGTACAGATATCTCCCTGAGAGACAGGGACTGAGAGACACCAGTCAGTGTACAGATATCTCCCTGAGAGAGAGGGACTGAGAGACACCACTCAGTGTATAGATATCTCCCTGACAGACAGGGACTGAGAGACACCAGTCAGTGTACAGAAATCTCCCTGAGAGACAGGGGCTGTGAGACACCACTCAGTGTACAGATATCTCCCTGAGAGAGAGGGACTGAGAGACACCAGTAAGTGTACAGATATCTCCCTGAGAGAGAGGGACTGAGAGACACCAGTCAGTGTACATATATCTCCCTGAGAGAGAGGGACTGAGAGACAGCACTCAGTGTACAGATATCTCCCTGAGAGAGAGGGACTGAGAGACACCACTCACTGTACAGATATCTCCCTGAGAGACAGGGACTGAGAGACACCACTCAGTGTACAGATATCTCCCTGAGAGACAGGGACTGAGAGACATCAGTCAGTGTATATATATCTCCCTGAGAGACAGGGACTGAGAGACACCACTCAGTGTACAGATACCTCCCTGAGAGAGAGGGACTGAGAGACACCAGTCAGTGTACATATATCTCCCTGAGAGAGAGGGACTGAGAGACACCAGTCAGTGTACAGATATCTCCCTGAGAGAGAGGGACTGAGAGACACCAGTCAGTGTACAGATATCTCCCCGAGAGAGAGGGACTGTGAGACACCACTCAGTGTACAGATATCTCCCTGAGTGAGAGGGACTGAGAGACACCACTCAGTGTACAGATATCTCCCTGAGAGACAGGGACTGAGAGACACCAGTCAGTGTACAGATATCTCCCTGAGAGAGAGGGACTGTGAGACACCACTCAGTGTACAGATATCTCCCTGAGAGACAGGGACTGAGAGACACCAGTCAGTGTACAGATATCTCCCTGAGAGAGAGGGACTGAGAGACTCCACTCAGTGTATAGATATCTCCCTGACAGACAGGGACTGAGAGACACCAGTCAGTGTACAGAAATCTCCCTGAGAGACAGGGGCTGTGAGACACCACTCAGTGTACAGATATCTCCCTGAGAGAGAGGGACTGAGAGACACCAGTCAGTGTACAGATATCTCCCTGAGAGAGAGGGACTGAGAGACACCAGTCAGTGTACAGATATCTCCCTGAGAGAGAGGGACTGAGAGACACCACTCAGTGTTCAGATATCTCCCTGAGAGAGAGGGACTGAGAGACACCACTCAGTGTACAGATATCTCCCTGAGAGACAGGGACTGAGAGACACCAGTCAGTGTACAGATACCTCCCTGAGAGAGAGGGACTGAGAGACACCAGTCAGTGTACAGATATCTCCCTGAGAGAGAGGGACTGAGAGAGACCAGTCAGTGTACAAATATCTCCCTGAGAGACAGGGACTGAGAGACACCACTCAGTGTACAGATACCTCCCTGAGAGAGAGGGACTGAGAGGCACCAGTCAGTGTACATATATGTCCCTGAGAGAGAGGGACTGAGAGACACCACTAAGTGTACAGATATCTCCCTGAGAGACAGGGACTGAGAGACACCAGTCAGTGTACATATATCTCCCTGAGAGACAGGGACTGAGAGACACCAGTCAGTGTACAGATACCTCCCTGAGAGAGAGGGACTGAGAGACACCAATCAGCTTACATATATCTCCCTGAGAGAGAGGGACTGAGAGACACCAGTCAGTGTACAGATATCTCGCTGAGAGAGAGGGACTGAGAGATACCAGTCAGTGTACAGATATCTCCCTGAGAGAGAGGGACTGTGAGACACCACTCAGTGTACAGATATCTCCCTGAGAGACAGGGATTGAGAGACACCAGTCAGTGTACAGATATTTCCCTGAGAGAGAGGGACTGAGAGACACACTCAGTGTACAGATATCTCCCTGAGAGACAGGGACTGAGAGACACCACTCAGTGTACAGATATCTCCCTGAGAGAGAGGGACTGTGGGACACCACTCAGTGTACAGATATCTCCCTGAGAGACAGGGACTGAGAGACACCAGTCAGTGTACAGATATCTCCCTGAGAGAGAGGGACTGAGAGACACCACTCAGTGTGTAGATATCTCCCTGACAGACAGGGACTGAGAGACACCAGTCAGTGTACAGAAATCTCCCTGAGAGACAGGGGCTGTGAGACACCACTCAGTGTACAGATATCTCCCTGAGAGAGAGGGACTGAGAGACACCAGTCAGTGTACAGATATCTCCCTGAGAGAGAGGGACTGAGAGACACCAGTCAGTGTACATATATCTCCCTGAGAGAGAGGGACTGAGAGACACCACTCAGTGTTCAGATATCTCCCTGAGAGAGAGGGACTGAGAGACACCACTCAGTGTACAGATATCTCCCTGAGAGACAGGGACTGAGAGACACCACTCAGTGTACAGATATCTCCCTGAGAGACAGGGACTGAGAGACACCACTCAGTGTACAGATATCTCCCTGAGAGACAGGGACTGAGAGACATCAGTCAGTGTATATATATCTCCCTGAGAGACAGGGACTGAGAGACACCACTCAGTGTACAGATACCTCCCTGAGAGAGAGGGACTGAGAGACACCAGTCAGTGTACATATATCTCCCTGAGAGAGAGGGACTGAGAGACACCAGTCAGTGTACAGATATCTCCCTGAGAGAGAGGGACTGAGAGACACCAGTCAGTGTACAGATATCTCCCCGAGAGAGAGGGACTGTGAGACACCACTCAGTGTACAGATATCTCCCTGAGTGAGAGGGACTGAGAGACACCACTCAGTGTACAGATATCTCCCTGAGAGACAGGGACTGAGAGACACCAGTCAGTGTACAGATATCTCCCTGAGAGAGAGGGACTGTGAGACACCACTCAGTGTACAGATATCTCCCTGAGAGACAGGGACTGAGAGACACCAGTCAGTGTACAGATATCTCCCTGAGAGAGAGGGACTGAGAGACTCCACTCAGTGTATAGATATCTCCCTGACAGACAGGGACTGAGAGACACCAGTCAGTGTACAGAAATCTCCCTGAGAGACAGGGGCTGTGAGACACCACTCAGTGTACAGATATCTCCCTGAGAGAGAGGGACTGAGAGACACCAGTCAGTGTACAGATATCTCCCTGAGAGAGAGGGACTGAGAGACACCAGTCAGTGTACAGATATCTCCCTGAGAGAGAGGGACTGAGAGACACCACTCAGTGTTCAGATATCTCCCTGAGAGAGAGGGACTGAGAGACACCACTCAGTGTACAGATATCTCCCTGAGAGACAGGGACTGAGAGACACCAGTCAGTGTACAGATACCTCCCTGAGAGAGAGGGACTGAGAGACACCAGTCAGTGTACAGATATCTCCCTGAGAGAGAGGGACTGAGAGAGACCAGTCAGTGTACAAATATCTCCCTGAGAGACAGGGACTGAGAGACACCACTCAGTGTACAGATACCTCCCTGAGAGAGAGGGACTGAGAGGCACCAGTCAGTGTACATATATGTCCCTGAGAGAGAGGGACTGAGAGACACCACTAAGTGTACAGATATCTCCCTGAGAGACAGGGACTGAGAGACACCAGTCAGTGTACATATATCTCCCTGAGAGACAGGGACTGAGAGACACCAGTCAGTGTACAGATACCTCCCTGAGAGAGAGGGACTGAGAGACACCAATCAGCTTACATATATCTCCCTGAGAGAGAGGGACTGAGAGACACCAGTCAGTGTACAGATATCTCGCTGAGAGAGAGGGACTGAGAGATACCAGTCAGTGTACAGATATCTCCCTGAGAGAGAGGGACTGTGAGACACCACTCAGTGTACAGATATCTCCCTGAGAGACAGGGATTGAGAGACACCAGTCAGTGTACAGATATTTCCCTGAGAGAGAGGGACTGAGAGACACACTCAGTGTACAGATATCTCCCTGAGAGACAGGGACTGAGAGACACCACTCAGTGTACAGATATCTCCCTGAGAGAGAGGGACTGTGGGACACCACTCAGTGTACAGATATCTCCCTGAGAGACAGGGACTGAGAGACACCAGTCAGTGTACAGATATCTCCCTGAGAGAGAGGGACTGAGAGACACCACTCAGTGTATAGATATCTCCCTGACAGACAGGGACTGAGAGACACCAGTCAGTGTACAGAAATCTCCCTGAGAGACAGGGGCTGTGAGACACCACTCAGTGTACAGATATCTCCCTGAGAGAGAGGGACTGAGAGACACCAGTCAGTGTACAGATATCTCCCTGAGAGAGAGGGACTGAGAGACACCAGTCAGTGTACATATATCTCCCTGAGAGAGAGGGACTGAGAGACACCACTCAGTGTTCAGATATCTCCCTGAGAGAGAGGGACTGAGAGACACCACTCAGTGTACAGATATCTCCCTGAGAGACAGGGACTGAGAGACACCACTCAGTGTACAGATATCTCCCTGAGAGACAGGGACTGAGAGACACCAGTCAGTGTACATATATCTCCCTGAGAGACAGGGACTGAGAGACACCACTCAGTGTACAGATACCTCCCTGAGAGAGAGGGACTGAGAGACACCAGTCAGTGTACATATATCTCCCTGAGAGAGAGGGACTGAGAGACACCAGTCAGTGTACAGATATCTCCCTGAGAGAGAGGGACTGAGAGACACCAGTCAGTGTACAGATATCTCCCCGAGAGAGAGGGACTGTGAGACACCACTCAGTGTACATATATCTCCCTGAGAGAGAGGGACTGAGAGACACCAGTCAGTGTACAGATATCTCCCTGAGAGAGAGGGACTGAGAGACACCAGTCAGTGTACAGATATCTCCCCGAGAGAGAGGGACTGTGAGACACCACTCAGTGTACAGATATCTCCCTGAGAGAGAGGGACTGAGAGACACCACTCAGTGTACAGATATCTCCATGAGAGGCAGGGACTGAGAGACACCAGTCAGTGTACAGATACCTCCCTGAGAGAGAGGGACTGAGAGACACCAGTCAGTGTACATATATCTCCCTGAGAGACAGGGACTGAGAGACACCACTCAGTGTACAGATATCTCCTTGAGAGAGAGGGACTGAGAGACACCACTCAGTGTACAGATATCTCCCTTATAGACAGGGACTGAGAGACACCAGTCAGTGTACAGATATCTCCCTGAGAGAGAGGGACTGAGAGACACCACTCAGTGTACAGATATCTCCCTGAGAGACAGGGACTGAGAGACACCAGTCAGAGTACAGATACCTCCCTGAGAGAGAGGGACTGAGAGACACCAGTCAGTGTACATATATCTCCCTGAGAGACAGGGACTGAGAGACACCACTCAGTGTACAGATATCTCCTTGAGAGAGAGGGACTGAGAGACACCACTCAGTTTACAGATATCTCCCTGAGAGACAGGGACTGAGAGACACCACACAGTGTACAGATATCTCCCTGAGAGAGAGGGACTGAGAGACACCACTCAGTGTACAGATATCTCCCTGAGAGAGAGGGACTGAGAGACACCAGTCAGTGTACAGATATCTCCCTGAGAGAGAGGGACTGAGAGACACCACTCAGTGTACATAAAGCTCCCTGAGAGACAGGGACTGAGAGACACCAGTCAGTGTACAGATATCTCCCTGAGAGACACCACTCAGTGTACATAAAGCTCCGTGAGAGACAGGGACTGAGAGACACCAGTCAGTGTACAGATATCTCCCTGAGAGAGAGGGACTGTGAGACACCAGTCAGTGTACAGATATCTCCCTGAGAGAGAGGGACTGAGAGACAGCACTCAGTGTATCGATATCTCCCTGACAGACAGGGACTGAGAGACACCAGACAGTGTACAGATATCTCCCTGAGAGACAGGGGCTGTGAGACACCACTCAGTGTACAGATATCTCCCTGAGAGAGAGGGAGAGAGAGACACCAGTCAGTGTACAGATATCTCCCTGAGAGAGAGGGACTGAGAGACACCAGTCAGTGTACATATATCTCCCTGAGAGACAGGGACTGAGAGACACCACTCAGTGTACAGATATCTCCCTGAGAGAGAGGGACTGAGAGACACCACTCAGTGTACAGATACCTCCCTGAGAGAGAGGGACTGAGAGGCACCAGTTAGTGTACATATATGTCCATGAGAGAGAGGGACTGAGAGACAGCACTCAGTGTACAGATATCTCCCTGAGAGACAGGGACTGAGAGACACCAGTCAGTGTACATATATCTCCCTGAGAGACAGGGACTGAGAGACACCAGTCAGTGTACAGATACCTCCCTGAGAGAGAGGGACTGAGAGACACCAGTCAGCGTACATATATCTCCCTGAGAGAGAGGGACTGAGAGACACCAGTCAGTGTACAGCTATCTCGCTGAGAGAGAGGGACTGAGAGACACCAGTCAGTGTACAGATATCTCCCTGAGAGAGAGGGACTGAGAGACACCAGTCAGTGTACAGATATCTCCCTGAGAGAGAGGGACTGTGAGACACCACACAGTGTACAGATATCTCCCTGAGAGATAGGGACTGAGAGACACCAGTCAGTGTATAGATATTTCCCTGAGAGAGAGGGACTGAGAGACACCACTCAGTGTCCAGAAATCTCCCTGAGAGACAGGGACTGAGAGACACCAGTCAGTGTACAGATATCTCCCTGAGAGAGAGGGACTGTGAGACACCACTCAGTGTACAGATATCTCCCTGAGAGACAGGGACTGAGAGACACCAGTCAGTGTACAGATATCTCCCTGAGAGAGAGGGACTGAGAGACACCACTCAGTGTATAGATATCTCCCTGACAGACAGGGACTGAGAGACACCAGTCAGTGTACAGAAATCTCCCTGAGAGACAGGGGCTGTGAGACACCACTCAGTGTACAGATATCTCCCTGAGAGAGAGGGACTGAGAGACACCAGTCAGTGTACAGATATCTCCCTGAGAGAGAGGGACTGAGAGACACCAGTCAGTGTACATATATCTCCCTGAGAGAGAGGGACTGAGAGACACCACTCAGTGTTCAGATATCTCCCTGAGAGAGAGGGACTGAGAGACACCACTCAGTGTACAGATATCTCCCTGAGAGACAGGGACTGAGAGACACCACTCAGTGTACAGATATCTCCCTGAGAGACAGGGACTGAGAGACACCAGTCAGTGTACATATATCTCCCTGAGAGACAGGGACTGAGAGACACCACTCAGTGTACAGATACCTCCCTGAGAGAGAGGGACTGAGAGACACCAGTCAGTGTACATATATCTCCCTGAGAGAGAGGGACTGAGAGACACCAGTCAGTGTACAGATATCTCCCTGAGAGAGAGGGACTGAGAGACACCAGTCAGTGTACAGATATCTCCCCGAGAGAGAGGGACTGTGAGACACCACTCAGTGTACAGATATCTCCCTGAGAGAGAGGGACTGAGAGACACCACTCAGTGTACAGATATCTCCCTGAGAGACAGGGACTGAGAGACACCAGTCAGTGTACAGATATCTCCCTGAGAGAGAGGGACTGTGAGACACCACTCAGTGTACAGATATCTCCCTGAGAGACAGGGAATGAGAGACACCAGTCAGTGTACAGATATCTCCCTGAGAGAGAGGGACTGAGAGACACCACTCAGTGTATAGATATCTCCCTGACAGACAGGGACTGAGAGACACCAGTCAGTGTACAGAAATCTCCCTGAGAGACAGTGGCTGTGCGACACCACTCAGTGTACAGATATCTCCCTGAGAGACAGGGACTGAGAGACACCACTCAGTGTTCAGATATCTCCCTGAGAGAGAGGGACTGAGAGACACCACTCAGTGTACAGATATCTCCCTGAGAGACAGGGACTGAGAGACACCAGTCAGTGTACAGATACCTCCCTGAGAGAGAGGGACTGAGAGACACCAGTCAGTGTACATATATCTCCCTGAGAGAGAGGGACTGAGAGACACCAGTCAGTGTACAGATATCTCGCTGAGAGAGAGGGACTGAGAGACACCAGTCAGTGTACAGATATCTCCCTGAGAGAGAGGGACTGTGAGACACCACTCAGTGTACAGATATCTCCCTGAGAGCCAGGGACTGAGAGACACCAGTCAGTGTACAGATATTTCCCTGAGGGAGAGGGACTGAGAGACACCACTCAGTGTACAGATATCTCCCTGAGAGACAGGGACTGAGAGACACCAGTCAGTGTACAGATATCTCCCTGAGAGAGAGGGACTGTGAGACACCAGTCAGTGTAGAGATATCTCACTGAGAGACAGGGACTGAGAGACACCAGTCAGTGTACAGATATCTCCCTGAGAGAGAGGGACTGAGAGACACCACTCAGTGTATAGATATCTCCCTGACAGGCAGGGACTGAGAGACACCAGTCAGTGTACAGAAATCTCCCTGAGAGACAGGGGCTGTGAGACACCACTCAGTGTACAGATATCTCCCTGAGAGAGAGGGACTGAGAGACACCAGTCAGTGTACAGATATCTCCCTGAGATAGAGGGACTGAGAGACACCAGTCAGTGTACATATATCTCCCTGAGAGAGAGGGACTGAGAGACACCACTCAGTGTTCAGATATCTCCCTGAGAGAGAGGGACTGAGAGACACCACTCAGTGTACAGATATCTCCCTGAGAGACAGGGACTGAGAGACACCACTCAGTGTACAGATATCTCCCTGAGAGACAGGGACTGAGAGACACCAGTCAGTGTACATATATCTCCCTGAGAGACAGGGACTGAGAGACACCACTCAGTGTACAGATACCTCCCTGAGAGAGAGGGACTGAGAGACACCAGTCAGTGTACATATATCTCCCTGAGAGAGAGGGACTGAGCGACACCAGTCAGTGTACAGATATCTCCCTGAGAGAGAGGGACTGAGAGACACCATTCAGTGTACAGATATCTCCCTGAGAGACACCACTCAGTGTACAAAAAGCTCCCTGAGAGACAGGGACTGAGAGACACCACTCAGTGTACAGATATCTCCCTGAGAGACAGGGACTGAGAGACACCAGTCAGTGTACAGATATTTCCCTGAGAGAGAGGGACTGAGAGACACCACTCAGTGTACAGATATTTCCCTGAGAGAGAGGGACTGAGAGACACCACTCAGTGTACAGATATCTCCCTGAGAGACAGGGACTGAGAGACACCAGTCAGTGTACAGATATTTCCCTGAGAGAGAGGGACTGAGAGACACCACTCAGTGTACAGATATCTCCCTGAGAGACAGGGACTGAGAGACACCAGTCAGTGTACAGATATCTCCCTGAGAGAGAGGGACTGTGAGACACCACTCAGTGTACAGATATCTCCCTGAGAGACAGGGACTGAGAGACACCAGTCAGTGTACAGATATCTCCCTGAGAGAGAGGGACTGAGATACACCACTCAGTGTATAGATATCTCCCTGTCAGACAGGGACTGAGAGACACCAGCCAGTGTACAGAAATCTCCCTGAGAGACAGGGGCTGTGAGACACCACTCAGTGTACAGATATCTCCCTGAGAGAGAGGGACTGAGAGACACCAGTCAGTGTACAGATATCTCCCTGAGAGAGAGGGACTGAGAGACACCAGTCAGTGTACATATATCTCCCTGAGAGAGAGGGACTGAGAGAAACCACTCAGTGTTCAGATATCTCCCTGAGAGAGAGTTACTGAGAGACACCACTCAGTGTACAGATATCTCCCTGAGAGACAGGGACTGAGAGACACCACTCAGTGTACAGATATCTCCCTGAGAGACAGGGACTGAGAGACACCAGTCAGTGTACATATATCTCCCTGAGTGACAGGGACTGAGAGACACCACTCAGTGTACAGATACCACACTGAGAGAGAGGGACTGAGAGACACCAGTCAGTGTACATATATCTCCCTGAGAGAGAGGGACTGAGAGACACCAGTCAGTGTACAGATATCTCCCTGAGAGAGAGGGACTGAGAGACACCAGTCAGTGTACAGATATCTCCCCGAGAGAGAGGGACTGTGAGACACCACTCAGTGTACAGATATCTCCCTGAGAGAGAGGGACTGAGAGACACCACTCAGTGTACAGATATCTCCCTGAGAGAGAGGGACTGAGAGACACCACTCAGTGTAAAGATATCTCCCTGAGAGACAGGGACTGAGAGACACCAGTCAGTGTACAGATATCTCCCTGAGAGAGAGGGACTGAGAGACACCCCTCAGTGTACATAAAGCTCCCTGAGAGACAGGGACTGAGAGACACCAGTCAGTGTACAGATATCTCCCTGAGAGACACCACTCAGTGTTCATAAAGCTCCCTGAGAGACAGGGACTGAGAGACACCAGTCAGTGTACAGATATCTCCCTGAGAGAGAGGGACTGTGAGACACCAGTCAGTGTACAGATATCTCCCTGAGAGAGAGGGACTGAGAGACACCACTCAGTGTATCGATATCTCCCTGACAGACAGGGACTGAGATACACCAGACAGTGTACAGATATCTCCCTGAGAGACAGGGGCTGTGAGACACCACTCAGTGTACAGATATCTCCCTGTGAGATAGGGAGTGAGAGACACCAGTCAGTGTACAGATATCTCCCTGAGAGAGAGGGACTGAGAGACACCAGTCAGTGTCCATATATCTCCCTGAGAGACAGGGACTGAGAGACACCAGTCAGTGTACAGATACCTCCCTGAGAGAGAGGGACTGAGAGGCACCAGTCAGTGTACATATATGTCCCTGAGAGAGAGGGACTGAGAGAGACCACTCAGTGTACAGATATCTCCCTGAGAGACAGGGACTGAGAGACACCAGTCAGTGTACATATATCTCCCTGAGAACAGGGACTGAGAGACACCAGTCAGTGTACAGATACCTCCCTGAGAGAGAGGGACTGAGAGACACCAGTCAGCGTACATATATCTCCCTGAGAGAGAGGGACTGAGAGACACCAGTCAGTGTACAGATATCTCGCTGAGAGAGAGGGACTGAGAGACACCAGTCAGTGTACAGATATCTCCCTGAGAGAGAGGGACTGTGAGACACCACTCAGTGTACAGATATCTCCCTGAGAGACAGGGACTGAGAGACACCAGTCAGTGTACAGATATTTCCCTGAGACAGAGTGACTGAGAGACACCACTCAGTGTACAGATATCTCCCTGAGAGAGAGGGACTGAGAGACACCAGTCAGTGTACATATATCTCCCTGAGAGAGAGGGACTGAGAGACACCACTCAGTGTTCAGATATCTCCCTGAGAGAGAGGGACTGAGAGACACCACTCAGTGCACAAATATCTCCCTGAGAGACAGGGACTGAGAGACACCAGTCAGTGTACAGATACCTCCCTGAGAGAGAGGGACTGAGAGACACCAGTCAGTGTACATATATCTCCCTGAGAGAGAGGGACTGAGAGACACCAGTCAGTGTACAGATATCTCGCTGAGAGAGAGGGACTGAGAGACACCAGTCAGTGTACAGATATCTCCCTGAGAGAGAGGGACTGTGAGACACCACTCAGTGTACAGATATCTCCCTGAGAGACAGGGACTGAGAGACACCAGTCAGTGTACAGATATTTCCCTGAGAGAGAGGGACTGAGAGACACCACTCAGTGTACAGATATCTCCCTGAGAGACAGGGACTGAGAGACACCAGTCAGTGTACAGATATCTCCCTGAGAGAGAGGGACTGTGAGACACCACTCAGTGTACAGATATCTCCCTGAGAGACAGGGACTGAGAGACACCAGTCAGTGTACAGATATCTCCCTGAGAGAGAGGGACTGAGAGACACCACTCAGTGTATAGATATCTCCCTGTCAGACAGGGACTGAGAGACACCAGTCAGTGTACAGAAATCTCCCTGAGAGACAGGGGCTGTGAGACACCACTCAGTGTACATATATCTCCCTGAGAGAGAGGGACTGAGAGACACCAGTCAGTGTACAGATATCTCCCTGAGAGAGAGGGACTGAGAGACACCAGTCAGTGTACATATATCTCCCTGAGAGAGAGGGACTGAGAGAAACCACTCAGTGTTCAGATATCTCCCTGAGAGAGAGGGACTGAGAGACACCACTCAGTGTACAGATATCTCCCTGAGAGACAGGGACTGAGAGACACCACTCAGTGTACAGATATCTCCCTGAGAGACAGGGACTGAGAGACACCAGTCAGTGTACATATATCTCCCTGAGTGACAGGGACTGAGAGACACCACTCAGTGTACAGATACCTCACTGAGAGAGAGGGACTGAGAGACACCAGTCAGTGTACATATATCTCCCTGAGAGAGAGGGACTGAGAGACACCAGTCAGTGCACAGATATCTCCCTGAGAGAGAGGGACTGAGAGACACCAGTCAGTGTACAGATATCTCCCCGAGAGAGAGGGACTGTGAGACACCACTCAGTGTACAGATATCTCCCTGAGAGAGAGGGACTGAGAGACACCACTCAGTGTACAGATATCTCCCTGAGAGAGAGGGACTGAGAGACACCACTCAGTGTACAGATATCTCCCTGAGAGACAGGGACTGAGAGACACCAGTCAGTGTACAGATATCTCCCTGAGAGAGAGGGACTGAGAGACACCCCTCAGTGTACATAAAGCTCCCTGAGAGACAGGGACTGAGAGACACCAGTCAGTGTACAGATATCTCCCTGAGAGACACCACTCAGTGTACATAAAGCTCCCTGAGAGACAGGGACTGAGAGACACCAGTCAGTGTACAGATATCTCCCTGAGAGAGAGGGACTGTGAGACACCAGTCAGTGTACAGATATCTCCCTGAGAGAGAGGGACTGAGAGACACCACTCAGTGTATCGATATCTCCCTGACAGACAGGGACTGAGATACACCAGACAGTGTACAGATATCTCCCTGAGAGACAGGGGCTGTGAGACACCACTCAGTGTACAGATATCTCCCTGAGAGATAGGGAGTGAGAGACACCAGTCAGTGTCCATATATCTCCCTGAGAGACAGGGACTGAGAGACACCACTCAGTGTACAGATACCTCCCTGAGAGAGAGGGACTGAGAGGCACCAGTCAGTGTACATATATGTCCCTGAGAGAGAGGGACTGAGAGAGACCACTCAGTGTACAGATATCTCCCTGAGAGACAGGGACTGAGAGACACCAGTCAGTGTACATATATCTCCCTGAGAGACAGGGACTGAGAGACACCAGTCAGTGTACAGATACCTCCCTGAGAGAGAGGGACTGAGAGACACCAGTCAGCGTACATATATCTCCCTGAGAGAGAGGGACTGAGAGACACCAGTCAGTGTACAGATATCTCGCTGAGAGAGAGGGACTGAGAGACACCAGTCAGTGTACAGATATTTCCCTGAGACAGAGGGACTGAGAGACACCACTCAGTGTACAGATATCTCACTGAGAGACAGGGACTGAGAGACACCAGTCAGTGTACAGATATCTCCCTGAGAGAGAGGGACTGTGAGACACCACTCAGTGTACAGATATCTCCCTGAGAGACAGGGACTGAGAGACACCAGTCAGTGTACAGATATCTCCCTGAGAGAGAGGGACTGAGAGACACCACTCAGTGTATAGATATCTCCCTGACAGACAGGGACTGAGAGACACCAGTCAGTGTACAGAAATCTCCCTGAGAGACAGGGGCTGTGAGACACCACTCAGTGTACAGATATCTCCCTGAGAGAGAGGGACTGAGAGACACCAGTCAGTGTACAGATATCTCCCTGAGAGAGAGGGACTGAGAGACACCAGTCAGTGTACATCTATCTCCCTGAGAGAGAGGGACTGAGAGACAGCACTCAGTGTACAGATATCTCCCTGAGAGAGAGGGACTGAGAGACACCACTCACTGTACAGATATCTCCCTGAGAGACAGGGACTGAGAGACACCACTCAGTGTACAGATATCTCCCTGAGAGACAGAGACTGAGAGACATCAGTCAGTGTATATATATCTCCCTGAGAGACAGGGACTGAGAGACACCACTCAGTGTACAGATACCTCCCTGAGTGAGAGGGACTGAGAGACACCAGTCAGTGTACATATATCTCCCTGAGAGAGAGGGACTGAGAGACACCAGTCAGTGTACAGATATTTCCCTGAGAGAGAGGGACTGAGAGACACCACTCAGTGTACAGATATCTCCCTGAGAGACAGGGACTGAGAGACACCAGTCAGTGTACAGATATCTCCCTGAGAGAGAGGGACTGTGAGACACCACTCAGTGTACAGATATCTCCCTGAGAGACAGGGACTGAGAGACACCAGTCAGTGTACAGATATCTCCCTGAGATAGAGGGACTGAGATACACCACTCAGTGTATAGATATCTCCCTGTCAGACAGGGACTGAGAGACACCAGTCAGTGTACAGAAATCTCCCTGAGAGACAGGGGCTGTGAGACACCACTCAGTGTACAGATATCTCCCTGAGAGAGAGGGACTGAGAGACACCAGTCAGTGTACAGATATCTCCCTGAGAGAGAGGGACTGAGAGACACCAGTCAGTGTACATATATCTCCCTGAGAGAGAGGGACTGAGAGAAACCACTCAGTGTTCAGATATCTCCCTGAGAGAGAGTTACTGAGAGACACCACTCAGTGTACAGATATCTCCCTGAGAGACAGGGACTGAGAGACACCACTCAGTGTACAGATATCTCCCTGAGAGACAGGGACTGAGAGACACCAGTCAGTGTACATATATCTCCCTGAGTGACAGGGACTGAGAGACACCACTCAGTGTACAGATACCTCACTGAGAGAGAGGGACTGAGAGACACCAGTCAGTGTACATATATCTCCCTGAGAGAGAGGGACTGAGAGACACCAGTCAGTGCACAGATATCTCCCTGAGAGAGAGGGACTGAGAGACACCAGTCAGTGTACAGATATCTCCCCGAGAGAGAGGGACTGTGAGACACCACTCAGTGTACAGATATCTCCCTGAGAGAGAGGGACTGAGAGACACCACTCAGTGTACAGATATCTCCCTGAGAGAGAGGGACTGAGAGACACCACTCAGTGTACAGATATCTCCCTGAGAGACAGGGACTGAGAGACACCAGTCAGTGTACAGATATCTCCCTGAGAGAGAGGGACTGAGAGACACCCCTCAGTGTACATAAAGCTCCCTGAGAGACAGGGACTGAGAGACACCAGTCAGTGTACAGATATCTCCCTGAGAGACACCACTCAGTGTACATAAAGCTCCCTGAGAGACAGGGACTGAGAGACACCAGTCAGTGTACAGATATCTCCCTGAGAGAGAGGGACTGTGAGACACCAGTCAGTGTACAGATATCTCCCTGAGAGAGAGGGACTGAGAGACACCACTCAGTGTATCGATATCTCCCTGACAGACAGGGACTGAGATACACCAGACAGTGTACAGATATCTCCCTGAGAGACAGGGGCTGTGAGACACCACTCAGTGTACAGATATCTCCCTGAGAGATAGGGAGTGAGAGACACCAGTCAGTGTCCATATATCTCCCTGAGAGACAGGGACTGAGAGACACCACTCAGTGTACAGATACCTCCCTGAGAGAGAGGGACTGAGAGGCACCAGTCAGTGTACATATATGTCCCTGAGAGAGAGGGACTGAGAGAGACCACTCAGTGTACAGATATCTCCCTGAGAGACAGGGACTGAGAGACACCAGTCAGTGTACATATATCTCCCTGAGAGACAGGGACTGAGAGACACCAGTCAGTGTACAGATACCTCCCTGAGAGAGAGGGACTGAGAGACACCAGTCAGCGTACATATATCTCCCTGAGAGAGAGGGACTGAGAGACACCAGTCAGTGTACAGATATCTCGCTGAGAGAGAGGGACTGAGAGACACCAGTCAGTGTACAGATATTTCCCTGAGACAGAGGGACTGAGAGACACCACTCAGTGTACAGATATCTCACTGAGAGACAGGGACTGAGAGACACCAGTCAGTGTACAGATATCTCCCTGAGAGAGAGGGACTGTGAGACACCACTCAGTGTACAGATATCTCCCTGAGAGACAGGGACTGAGAGACACCAGTCAGTGTACAGATATCTCCCTGAGAGAGAGGGACTGAGAGACACCACTCAGTGTATAGATATCTCCCTGACAGACAGGGACTGAGAGACACCAGTCAGTGTACAGAAATCTCCCTGAGAGACAGGGGCTGTGAGACACCACTCAGTGTACAGATATCTCCCTGAGAGAGAGGGACTGAGAGACACCAGTCAGTGTACAGATATCTCCCTGAGAGAGAGGGACTGAGAGACACCAGTCAGTGTACATATATCTCCCTGAGAGAGAGGGACTGAGAGACAGCACTCAGTGTACAGATATCTCCCTGAGAGAGAGGGACTGAGAGACACCACTCACTGTACAGATATCTCCCTGAGAGACAGGGACTGTGAGACACCACTCAGTGTACAGATATCTCCCTGAGAGACAGAGACTGAGAGACATCAGTCAGTGTATATATATCTCCCTGAGAGACAGGGACTGAGAGACACCACTCAGTGTACAGATACCTCCCTGAGAGAGAGGGACTGAGAGACACCAGTCAGTGTACATATATCTCCCTGAGAGAGAGGGACTGAGAGACACCAGTCAGTGTACAGATATCTCCCTGAGAGAGAGGGACTGAGAGACACCAGTCAGTGTACAGATATCTCCCCGAGAGAGAGGGACTGAGAGACACCACTCAGTGTACAGATATCTCCCTGAGAGACAGGGACTGAGAGACATCAGTCAGTGTATATATATCTCCCTGAGAGACAGGGACTGAGAGACACCAGTCAGTGTACAGATATCTCCCTGAGAGAGAGGGACTGTGAGACACCACTCAGTGTACAGATATCTCCCTGAGAGACAGGGACTGAGAGACACCAGTCAGTGTACAGATATCTCCCTGAGAGAGAGGGACTGAGAGACACCACTCAGTGTATAGATATCTCCCTGACAGACAGGGACTGAGAGACACCAGTCAGTGTACAGAAATCTCCCTGAGAGACAGGGGCTGTGAGACACCACTCAGTGTACAGATATCTCCCTGAGAGAGAGGGACTGAGAGACACCAGTAAGTGTACAGATATCTCCCTGAGAGAGAGGGACTGAGAGACACCAGTCAGTGTACATATATCTCCCTGAGAGAGAGGGACTGAGAGACAGCACTCAGTGTACAGATATCTCCCTGAGAGAGAGGGACTGAGAGACACCACTCACTGTACAGATATCTCCCTGAGAGACAGGGACTGAGAGACACCACTCAGTGTACAGATATCTCCCTGAGAGACAGGGACTGAGAGACATCAGTCAGTGTATATATATCTCCCTGAGAGACAGGGACTGAGAGACACCACTCAGTGTACAGATACCTCCCTGAGAGAGAGGGACTGAGAGACACCAGTCAGTGTACATATATCTCCCTGAGAGAGAGGGACTGAGAGACACCAGTCAGTGTACAGATATCTCCCTGAGAGAGAGGGACTGAGAGACACCACTCAGTGTACAGATATCTCCCCGAGAGAGAGGGACTGTGAGACACCACTCAGTGTACAGATATCTCCCTGAGTGAGAGGGACTGAGAGACACCACTCGGTGTACAGATATCTCCCTGAGAGACAGGGACTGAGAGACACCAGTCAGTGTACAGATATCTCCCTGAGAGAGAGGGACTGTGAGACACCACTCAGTGTACAGATATCTCCCTGAGAGACAGGGACTGAGAGACACCAGTCAGTGTACAGATATCTCCCTGAGAGAGAGGGACTGAGAGACTCCACTCAGTGTATAGATATCTCCCTGACAGACAGGGACTGAGAGACACCAGTCAGTGTACAGAAATCTCCCTGAGAGACAGGGGCTGTGAGACACCACTCAGTGTACAGATATCTCCCTGAGAGAGAGGGACTGAGAGTCACCAGTCAGTGTACAGATATCTCCCTGAGAGAGAGGGACTGAGAGACACCAGTCAGTGTACAGATATCTCCCTGAGAGAGAGGGACTGAGAGACACCACTCAGTGTTCAGATATCTCCCTGAGAGAGAGGGACTGAGAGACACCACTCAGTGTACAGATATCTCCCTGAGAGACAGGGACTGAGAGACACCAGTCGGTGTACAGATACCTCCCTGAGAGAGAGGGACTGAGAGACACCAGTCAGTGTACAGATATCTCCCTGAGAGAGAGGGACTGAGAGAGACCAGTCAGTGTACAAATATCTCCCTGAGAGACAGGGACTGAGAGACACCACTCAGTGTACAGATACCTCCCTGAGAGAGAGGGACTGAGAGGCACCAGTCAGTGTACATATATGTCCCTGAGAGAGAGGGACTGAGAGACACCACTAAGTGTACAGATATCTCCCTGAGAGACAGGGACTGAGAGACACCAGTCAGTGTACATATATCTCCCTGAGAGACAGGGACTGAGAGACACCAGTCAGTGTACAGATACCTCCCTGAGAGAGAGGGACTGAGAGACACCAATCAGCTTACATATATCTCCCTGAGAGAGAGGGACTGAGAGACACCAGTCAGTGTACAGATATCTCGCTGAGAGAGAGGGACTGAGAGATACCAGTCAGTGTACAGATATCTCCCTGAGAGAGAGGGACTGTGAGACACCACTCAGTGTACAGATATCTCCCTGAGAGACAGGGATTGAGAGACACCAGTCAGTGTACAGATATTTCCCTGAGAGAGAGGGACTGAGAGACACCACTCAGTGTACAGATATCTCCCTGAGAGACAGGGACTGAGAGACACCACTCAGTGTACAGATATCTCCCTGAGAGAGAGGGACTGTGGGACACCACTCAGTGTACAGATATCTCCCTGAGAGACAGGGACTGAGAGACACCAGTCAGTGTACAGATATCTCCCTGAGAGAGAGGGACTGAGAGACACCACTCAGTGTATAGATATCTCCCTGACAGACAGGGACTGAGAGACACCAGTCAGTGTACAGAAATCTCCCTGAGAGACAGGGGCTGTGAGACACCACTCAGTGTACAGATATCTCCCTGAGAGAGAGGGACTGAGAGACACCAGTCAGTGTACAGATATCTCCCTGAGAGAGAGGGACTGAGAGACACCAGTCAGTGTACATATATCTCCCTGAGAGAGAGGGACTGAGAGACACCACTCAGTGTTCAGATATCTCCCTGAGAGAGAGGGACTGAGAGACACCACTCAGTGTACAGATATCTCCCTGAGAGACAGGGACTGAGAGACACCACTCAGTGTACAGATATCTCCCTGAGAGACAGGGACTGAGAGACACCAGTCAGTGTACATATATCTCCCTGAGAGACAGGGACTGAGAGACACCACTCAGTGTACAGATACCTCCCTGAGAGAGAGGGACTGAGAGACACCAGTCAGTGTACATATATCTCCCTGAGAGAGAGGGACTGAGAGACACCAGTCAGTGTACAGATATCTCCCTGAGAGAGAGGGACTGAGAGACACCAGTCAGTGTACAGATATCTCCCCGAGAGAGAGGGACTGTGAGACACCACTCAGTGTACATATATCTCCCTGAGAGAGAGGGACTGAGAGACACCAGTCAGTGTACAGATATCTCCCTGAGAGAGAGGGACTGAGAGACACCAGTCAGTGTACAGATATCTCCCCGAGAGAGAGGGACTGTGAGACACCACTCAGTGTACAGATATCTCCCTGAGAGAGAGGGACTGAGAGACACCACTCAGTGTACAGATATCTCCATGAGAGGCAGGGACTGAGAGACACCAGTCAGTGTACAGATACCTCCCTGAGAGAGAGGGACTGAGAGACACCAGTCAGTGTACATATATCTCCCTGAGAGACAGGGACTGAGAGACACCACTCAGTGTACAGATATCTCCTTGAGAGAGAGGGACTGAGAGACACCACTCAGTGTACAGATATCTCCCTTATAGACAGGGACTGAGAGACACCAGTCAGTGTACAGATATCTCCCTGAGAGAGAGGGACTGAGAGACACCACTCAGTGTACAGATATCTCCCTGAGAGACAGGGACTGAGAGACACCAGTCAGAGTACAGATACCTCCCTGAGAGAGAGGGACTGAGAGACACCAGTCAGTGTACATATATCTCCCTGAGAGACAGGGACTGAGAGACACCAGTCAGTGTACAGATATCTCCTTGAGAGAGAGGGACTGAGAGACACCACTCAGTTTACAGATATCTCCCTGAGAGACAGGGACTGAGAGACACCACACAGTGTACAGATATCTCCCTGAGAGAGAGGGACTGAGAGACACCACTCAGTGTACAGATATCACCCTGAGAGAGAGGGACTGAGAGACACCAGTCAGTGTACAGATATCTCCCTGAGAGAGAGGGACTGAGAGACACCACTCAGTGTACATAAAGCTCCCTGAGAGACAGGGACTGAGAGACACCAGTCAGTGTACAGATATCTCCCTGAGAGACACCACTCAGTGTACATAAAGCTCCGTGAGAGACAGGGACTGAGAGACACCAGTCAGTGTACAGATATCTCCCTGAGAGAGAGGGACTGTGAGACACCAGTCAGTGTACAGATATCTCCCTGAGAGAGAGGGACTGAGAGACAGCACTCAGTGTATCGATATCTCCCTGACAGACAGGGACTGAGAGACACCAGACAGTGTACAGATATCTCCCTGAGAGACAGGGGCTGTGAGACACCACTCAGTGTACAGATATCTCCCTGAGAGAGAGGGAGAGAGAGACACCAGTCAGTGTACAGATATCTCCCTGAGAGAGAGGGACTGAGAGACACCAGTCAGTGTACATATATCTCCCTGAGAGACAGGGACTGAGAGACACCACTCAGTGTACAGATATCTCCCTGAGAGAGAGGGACTGAGAGACACCACTCAGTGTACAGATACCTCCCTGAGAGAGAGGGACTGAGAGGCACCAGTTAGTGTACATATATGTCCATGAGAGAGAGGGAATGAGAGACAGCACTCAGTGTACAGATATCTCCCTGAGAGACAGGGACTGAGAGACACCAGTCAGTGTACATATATCTCCCTGAGAGACAGGGACTGAGAGACACCAGTCAGTGTACAGATACCTCCCTGAGAGAGAGGGACTGAGAGACACCAGTCAGCGTACATATATCTCCCTGAGAGAGAGGGACTGAGAGACACCAGTCAGTGTACAGCTATCTCGCTGAGAGAGAGGGACTGAGAGACACCAGTCAGTGTACAGATATCTCCCTGAGAGAGAGGGACTGAGAGACACCAGCCAGTGTACAGATATCTCCCTGAGAGAGAGGGACTGTGAGACACCACACAGTGTACAGATATCTCCCTGAGAGATAGGGACTGAGAGACACCAGTCAGTGTATAGATATTTCCCTGAGAGAGAGGGACTGAGAGTCACCACTCAGTGTCCAGAAATCTCCCTGAGAGACAGGGACTGAGAGACACCAGTCAGTGTACAGATATCTCCCTGAGAGAGAGGGACTGTGAGACACCACTCAGTGTACAGATATCTCCCTGAGAGACAGGGACTGAGAGACACCAGTCAGTGTACAGATATCTCCCTGAGAGAGAGGGACTGAGAGACACCACTCAGTGTATAGATATCTCCCTGACAGACAGGGACTGAGAGACACCAGTCAGTGTACAGAAATCTCCCTGAGAGACAGGGGCTGTGAGACACCACTCAGTGTACAGATATCTCCCTGAGAGAGAGGGACTGAGAGACACCAGTCAGTGTACAGATATCTCCCTGAGAGAGAGGGACTGAGAGACACCAGTCAGTGTACATATATCTCCCTGAGAGACAGGGACTGAGAGACACCACTCAGTGTTCAGATATCTCCCTGAGAGAGAGGGACTGAGAGACACCACTCAGTGTACAGATATCTCCCTGAGAGACAGGGACTGAGAGACACCACTCAGTGTACAGATATCTCCCTGAGAGACAGGGACTGAGAGACACCACTCAGTGTACAGATATCTCCCTGAGAGAGAGGGACTGAGAGACACCAGTCAGTGTACAGATATCTCCCTGAGAGACAGGGACTGAGAGACACCAGTCAGTGTACAGATATCTCCCTGAGAGAGAGGGACTGAGAGACACCACTCAGTGTATAGATATCTCCCTGACAGACAGGGACTGAGAGACACCAGTCAGTGTACAGAAATCTCCCTGAGAGACAGGGGCTGTGAGACACCACTCAGTGTACAGATATCTCCCTGAGAGAGAGGGACTGAGAGACACCAGTCAGTGTACAGATATCTCCCTGAGAGAGAGGGACTGAGAGACACCAGTCAGTGTACATATATCTCCCTGAGAGAGAGGGACTGAGAGACAAAACTCAGTGTTCAGATATCTCCCTGAGAGAGAGGGACTGAGAGACACCACTCAGTGTACAGATATCTCCCTGAGAGACAGGGACTGAGAGACACCAGTCAGTGTACAGATACCTCCCTGAGAGAGAGGGACTGAGAGACACCAGTCAGTGTACATATATCTCCCTGAGAGAGAGGGACTGAGAGACACCAGTCAGTGTACAGATATCTCGCTGAGAGAGAGGGACTGAGAGACACCAGTCAGTGTACAGATATCTCCCTGAGAGAGAGGGACTGTGAGACACCACTCAGTGTACAGATATCTCCCTGAGAGCCAGGGACTGAGAGACACCAGTCAGTGTACAGATATTTCCCTGAGGGAATGGGACTGAGAGACACCACTCAGTGTACAGATATCTCCCTGAGAGACAGGGACTGAGAGACACCAGTCAGTGTACAGATATCTCCCTGAGAGAGAGGGACTGTGAGACACCACTCAGTGTAGAGATATCTCACTGAGAGACAGGGACTGAGAGACACCAGTCAGTGTACAGATATCTCCCTGAGAGAGAGGGACTGAGAGACACCACTCAGTGTATAGATATCTCCCTGACAGGCAGGGACTGAGAGACACCAGTCAGTGTACAGAAATCTCCCTGAGAGACAGGGGCTGTGAGACACCACTCAGTGTACAGATATCTCCCTGAGAGAGAGGGACTGAGAGACACCAGTCAGTGTACAGATATCTCCCTGAGATAGAGGGACTGAGAGACACCAGTCAGTGTACATATATCTCCCTGAGAGAGAGGGACTGAGAGACACCACTCAGTGTTCAGATATCTCCCTGAGAGAGAGGGACTGAGAGACACCA
Source organism: Heterodontus francisci (assembly GCF_036365525.1). NCBI lineage: Eukaryota > Metazoa > Chordata > Chondrichthyes > Heterodontiformes > Heterodontidae > Heterodontus > Heterodontus francisci. Next base: position 7,780,080 of record NC_090384.1, on the reverse strand, counting down.
CTCAGTGTGCAGATATCTCCCTGAGAGACAGGGACTGAGAGACACCACTCAGTGTACAGATATCTCCCTGAGAGACAGGGACTGAGAGACACCAGTCAGTGTACATATATCTCCCTGAGAGACAGGGACTGAGAGACACCACTCAGTGTACAGATACCTCCCTGAGAGAGAGGGACTGAGAGACACCAGTCAGTGTACATATATCTCCCTGAGAGAGAGGGACTGAGCGACACCAGTCAGTGTACAGATATCTCCCTGAGAGAGAGGGACTGAGAGACACCATTCAGTGTACAGATATCTCCCTGAGAGACACCACTCAGTGTACAAAAAGCTCCCTGAGAGACAGGGACTGAGAGACACCAGCCAGTGTACAGATATCTCCCTGAGAGAGAGGGACTGTGAGACACCAGTCAGTGTACAGATATCTCCCTGAGAGAGAGGGACTGAGAGACACCACTCAGTGTATCGATATCTCCCTGAGAGAGAGGGACTGAGAGACACCAGACAGTGTACAGATATCTCCCTGAGAGACAGGGGCTGTGAGACACCACTCAGTGTACAGATATCTCCCTGAGAGAGAGGGAGAGAGAGACACCAGTCAGTGTACAGATATCTCCCTGAGAGAGAGGGACTGAGAGACACCAGTCAGTGTACAAATATCTCCCTGAGAGACAGGGGCTGTGAGACACCACTCAGTGTACAGATATCTCCCGGAGAGAGAGGGACTGAGAGACACCATTCAGTGGACAGATACCTCCCTGAGAGAGAGGGACTGAGAGGCACCAGTCAGTGTACATATATGTCCATGAGAGAGAGGGACTGAGAGACACCACTCAGTGTACAGATATCTCCCTGAGAGACAGGGACTGAGAGACACCAGTCAGTGTACATATATCTCCCTGAGAGACAGGGACTGAGAGACACCAGTCAGTGTACAGATACCTCCCTGAGAGAGAGGGACTGAGAGACACCAGTCAGCGTACATATATCTCCCTGAGAGAGAGGGACTGAGAGACACCAGTCAGTGCACAGCTATCTCGCTGAGAGAGAGGGACTGAGAGACACCAGTCAGTGTACAGATATCTCCCTGAGAGAGAGGGACTGTGAGACACCACTCAGTGTACAGATATCACCCTGAGAGACAGGGACTGAGAGACACCAGTCAGTGTACAGATATTTCCCTGAGAGAGAGTTACTGAGAGACACCACTCAGTGTACAGATATCTCCCTGAGAGACAGGCACTGAGAGACACCAGTCAGTGTACAGATATCTCCCTGAGAGACAGGGACTGAGAGACACCAGTCAGTGTACAGATATCTGCCTGAGAGAGAGGGACTGAGAGACACCACTCAGTGTATAGATATCTCCCTGAGAGAGAGGGACTGTGAGACACCACTCAGTGTACAGATATCTCCCTGAGAGACAGGGACTGAGAGACACCAGTCAGTGTACAGATATCTCCCTGAGAGACAGGGACTGAGAGACACCAGTCAGTGTACAGCTATCTCCCTGACAGACAGGGACTGAGAGACACCAGTCAGTGTACAGAAATCTCCCTGAGAGACAGGGGCTGTGAGACACCACTCAGTGTACAGATATCTCCCTGAGAGAGAGGGACTGAGAGACACCAGTCAGTGTACAGATATCTCCCTGAGAGAGAGGGACTGAGAGACACCAGTCAGTGTACATATATCTCCCTGAGAGAGAGGGACTGAGAGACACCACTCAGTGTTCAGATATCTCCCTGAGAGAGAGGGACTGAGAGACACCACTCAGTGTACAGATATCTCCCTGAGAGACAGGGACTGAGAGACACCACTCAGTGTACAGATATCTCCCTGAGAGACAGGGACTGAGAGACACCAGTCAGTGTACATATATCTCCCTGAGAGACAGGGACTGAGAGACACCACTCAGTGTACAGATACCTCCCTGAGAGAGAGGGACTGAGAGACACCAGTCAGTGTACATATATCTCCCTGAGAGAGAGGGACTGAGAGACACCAGTCAGTGTACAGATATCTCCCTGAGAGAGAGGGACTGACAGACACCAGTCAGTGTACAGATATCTCCCCGAGAGAGAGGGACTGTGAGACACCACTCAGTGTACAGATATCTCCCTGAGAGAGAGGGACTGAGAGACACCACTCAGTGTACAGATATCTCCCTGAGAGACAGGGACTGAGAGACACCAGTCAGTGTACAGATATCTCCCTGAGAGAGAGGGACTGAGAGACACCAGTCAGTGTACAGATATCTCCCTGAGAGAGAGGGACTGAGAGACACCACTCAGTGTATAGATATCTCCCTGACAGACAGGGACTGAGAGACACCAGTCAGTGTACAGAAATCTCCCTGAGAGACAGGGGCTGTGAGACACCACTCAGTGTACATATATCTCCCTGAGAGAGAGGGACTGAGAGACACCAGTCAGTGCACAGATATCTCCCTGAGAGAGAGGGACTGAGAGACACCAGTCAGTGTACATATATCTCCCTGAGAGAGAGGGACTGAGAGACACCACTCAGTGTTCAGATATCTCCCTGAGAGAGAGGGACTGAGAGACACCACTCAGTGTACAGATATCTCCCTGAGAGACAGGGACTGAGAGACACCAGTCAGTGTACAGATACCTCCCTGAGAGAGAGGGACTGAGAGACACCAGTCAGTGTACATATATCTCCCTGAGAGGGAGGGACTGAGAGACACCAGTCAGTGTACAGATATCTCGCTGAGAGAGAGGGACTGAGAGACACCAGTCAGTGTACAGATATCTCCCTGAGAGAGAGGGACTGTGAGACACCACTCAGTGTACAGATATCTCCCTGAGAGCCAGGGACTGAGAGACACCAGTCAGTGTACAGATATTTCCCTGAGGGAGAGGGACTGAGAGACACCACTCAGTGTACAGATATCTCCCTGAGAGACAGGGACTGAGAGACACCAGTCAGTGTACAGATATCTCCCTGAGAGAGAGGGACTGTGAGACACCACTCAGTGTAGAGATATCTCACTGAGAGACAGGGACTGAGAGACACCAGTCAGTGTACAGATATCTCCCTGAGAGAGAGGGACTGAGAGACACCACTCAGTGTATAGATATCTCCCTGACAGGCAGGGACTGAGAGACACCAGTCAGTGTACAGAAATCTCCCTGAGAGACAGGGGCTGTGAGACACCACTCAGTGTACAGATATCTCCCTGAGAGAGAGGGACTGAGAGACACCAGTCAGTGTACAGATATCTCCCTGAGATAGAGGGACTGAGAGACACCAGTCAGTGTACATATATCTCCCTGAGAGAGAGGGACTGAGAGACACCACTCAGTGTTCAGATACCTCCCTGAGAGAGAGGGACTGAGAGACACCACTCAGTGTACAGATATCTCCCTGAGAGACAGGGACTGAGAGACACCACTCAGTGTACAGATATCTCCCTGAGAGACAGGGACTGAGAGACACCAGTCAGTGTACATATATCTCCCTGAGAGACAGGGACTGAGAGACACCACTCAGTGTACAGATACCTCCCTGAGAGAGAGGGACTGAGAGACACCAGTCAGTGTACATATATCTCCCTGAGAGAGAGGGACTGAGCGACACCAGTCAGTGTACAGATATCTCCCTGAGAGAGAGGGACTGAGAGACACCATTCAGTGTACAGATATCTCCCTGAGAGACACCACTCAGTGTACAAAAAGCTCCCTGAGAGACAGGGACTGAGAGACACCAGCCAGTGTACAGATATCTCCCTGAGAGAGAGGGACTGTGAGACACCAGTCAGTGTACAGATATCTCCCTGAGAGAGAGGGACTGAGAGACACCACTCAGTGTATCGATATCTCCCTGAGAGAGAGGGACTGAGAGACACCAGACAGTGTACAGATATCTCCCTGAGAGACAGGGGCTGTGAGACACCACTCAGTGTACAGATATCTCCCTGAGAGAGAGGGAGAGAGAGACACCAGTCAGTGTACAGATATCTCCCTGAGAGAGAGGGACTGAGAGACACCAGTCAGTGTACAGATATCTCCCTGAGAGACAGGGGCTGTGAGACACCACTCAGTGTACAGATATCTCCCGGAGAGAGAGGGACTGAGAGACACCATTCAGTGGACAGATACCTCCCTGAGAGAGAGGGACTGAGAGGCACCAGTCAGTGTACATATATGTCCATGAGAGAGAGGGACTGAGAGACACCACTCAGTGTACAGATATCTCCCTGAGAGACAGGGACTGAGAGACACCAGTCAGTGTACATATATCTCCCTGAGAGACAGGGACTGAGAGACACCAGTCAGTGTACAGATACCTCCCTGAGAGAGAGGGACTGAGAGACACCAGTCAGCGTACATATATCTCCCTGAGAGAGAGGGACTGAGATACACCAGTCAGTGTACAGCTATCTCGCTGAGAGAGAGGGACTGAGAGACACCAGTCAGTGTACAGATATCTCCCTGAGAGAGAGGGACTGTGAGACACCACTCAGTGTACAGATATCTCCCTGAGAGACAGGGACTGAGAGACACCAGTCAGTGTACAGATATTTCCCTGAGAGAGAGTTACTGAGAGACACCACTCAGTGTACAGATATCTCCCTGAGAGACAGGCACTGAGAGACACCAGTCAGTGTACAGATATCTCCCTGAGAGACAGGGACTGAGAGACACCAGTCAGTGTACAGATATCTCCCTGAGAGAGAGGGACTGAGAGACACCACTCAGTGTATAGATATCTCCCTGAGAGAGAGGGACTGTGAGACACCACTCAGTGTACAGATATCTCCCTGAGAGACAGGGACTGAGAGACACCAGTCAGTGTACAGATATCTCCCTGAGAGACAGGGACTGAGAGACACCAGTCAGTGTACAGCTATCTCCCTGACAGACAGGGACTGAGAGACACCAGTCAGTGTACAGAAATCTCCCTGAGAGACAGGGGCTGTGAGACACCACTCAGTGTACAGATATCTCCCTGAGAGAGAGGGACTGAGAGACACCAGTATGTGTACAGATATCTCCCTGAGAGAGAGGGACTGAGAGACACCAGTCAGTGTACATATATCTCCCTGAGAGAGAGGGACTGAGAGACACCAATCAGTGTTCAGATATCTCCCTGAGAGAGAGGGACTGAGAGACACCACTCAGTGTACAGATATCTCCCTGAGAGACAGGGACTGAGAGACACCACTCAGTGTACAGATATCTCCCTGAGAGACAGGGACTGAGAGACACCAGTCAGTGTACATATATCTCCCTGAGAGACAGGGACTGAGAGACACCACTCAGTGTACAGATACCTCCCTGAGAGAGAGGGACTGAGAGACACCAGTCAGTGTACATATATCTCCCTGAGAGAGAGGGACTGAGAGACACCAGTCAGTGTACAGATATCTCCCTGAGAGAGAGGGACTGACAGACACCAGTCAGTGTACAGATATCTCCCCGAGAGAGAGGGACTGTGAGACACCACTCAGTGTACAGATATCTCCCTGAGAGAGAGGGACTGAGAGACACCACTCAGTGTACAGATATCTCCCTGAGAGACAGGGACTGAGAGACACCAGTCAGTGTACAGATATCTCCCTGAGAGAGAGGGACTGAGAGACACCAGTCAGTGTACAGATATCTCCCTGAGAGAGAGGGACTGAGAGACACCAGTCAGTGTACATATATCTCCCTGAGAGAGAGGGACTGAGAGACACCACTCAGTGTTCAGATATCTCCCTGAGAGAGAGGGACTGAGAGACACCAGTCAGTGTACATATATCTCCCTGAGAGACAGGGACTGAGAGACACCTTTCAGTGTACATATATCTCCTTGAGAGAGAGGGACTGAGAGACACCACTCAGTTTACAGATATCTCCCTGAGAGACAGGGACTGAGAGACACCAGTCAGTGTACAGATATCTCCCTGAGAGAGTGGGACTGAGAGACACCACTCAGTGTACAGATATCTCCCTGAGAGACAGGGTCTGAGAGACACCATTCAGTGTACAGATATCTCCCTGAGAGAGAGGGACTGAGAGACACCACTCAGTGTACATAAAGCTCCCTGAGAGACAGGGACTGAGAGACACCAGTCAGTGTACAGATATCTCCCTGAGAGACACCACTCAGTGTACAAAAAGCTCCCTGAGAGACAGGGACTGAGAGACACCAGTCAGTGTACAGATATCTCCCTGAGAGAGAGGGACTGTGAGACACCAGTCAGTGTACAGATATCTCCCTGAGAGAGAGGGACTGAGAGATACCACTCAGTGTATCGATATCTCCGTGACAGACAGGGACTGAGAGACACCAGTCAGTGTACAGATACCTCCCTGAGAGAGAGGGACTGAGAGACACCAGTCAGCGTACATATATCTCCCTGAGAGAGAGGGACTGAGAGACACCAGTCAGTGTACAGCTATCTCGCTGAGAGAGAGGGACTGAGAGACACCAGTCAGTGTACAGATATCTCCCTGAGAGAGAGGGACTGTGAGACACCACTCAGTGTACAGATATCTCCCTGAGAGACAGGGACTGAGAGACACCAGTCAGTGTACAGATATTTCCCTGAGAGAGAGGGACTGAGAGACACCACTCAGTGTACAGATATCTCCCTAAGAGACAGGGACTGAGAGACACCAGTCAGTGTACAGATATCTCCCTGAGAGAGAGGGACTGTGAGACACCACTCAGTGTACAGATATCTCCCTGAGAGACAGGGACTGAGAGACACCAGTCAGTGTACAGATATCTCCCTGAGAGAGAGGGACTGTGAGACACCACTCAGTGTACAGATATCTCCCTGAGAGAGAGGGACTGAGAGACACCACTCAGTGTACAGATATCTCCCTGAGAGACAGGGACTGAGAGACACCAGTCAGTGTACAGATATCTCCCTGAGAGAGAGGGACTGAGAGACACCAGTCAGTGTACAGATATCTCCCTGAGAGAGAGGGACTGAGAGACACCACTCAGTGTATAGATATCTCCCTGACAGACAGGGACTGAGAGACACCAGTCAGTGTACAGAAATCTCCCTGAGAGACAGGGGCTGTGAGACACCACTCAGTGTACAGATATCTCCCTGAGAGAGAGGGACTGAGAGACACCAGTCAGTGCACAGATATCTCCCTGAGAGAGAGGGACTGAGAGACACCAGTCAGTGTACATATATCTCCCTGAGAGAGAGGGACTGAGAGACACCACTCAGTGTTCAGATATCTCCCTGAGAGAGAGGGACTGAGAGACACCACTCAGTGTACAGATATCTCCCTGAGAGACAGGGACTGAGAGACACCAGTCAGTGTACAGATACCTCCCTGAGAGAGAGGGACTGAGAGACACCAGTCAGTGTACATATATCTCCCTGAGAGAGAGGGACTGAGAGACACCACTCAGTGTTCAGATATCTCCCTGAGAGAGAGGGACTGAGAGACACCAGTCAGTGTACATATATCTCCCTGAGAGACAGGGACTGAGAGACACCTTTCAGTGTACATATATCTCCTTGAGAGAGAGGGACTGAGAGACACCACTCAGTTTACAGATATCTCCCTGAGAGACAGGGACTGAGAGACACCAGTCAGTGTACAGATATCTCCCTGAGAGAGAGGGACTGAGAGACACCACTCAGTGTACAGATATCTCCCTGAGAGACAGGGTCTGAGAGACACCATTCAGTGTACAGATATCTCCCTGAGAGAGAGGGACTGAGAGACACCACTCAGTGTACATAAAGCTCCCTGAGAGACAGGGACTGAGAGACACCAGTCAGTGTACAGATATCTCCCTGAGAGACACCACTCAGTGTACAAAAAGCTCCCTGAGAGACAGGGACTGAGAGACACCAGTCAGTGTACAGATATCTCCCTGAGAGAGAGGGACTGTGAGACACCAGTCAGTGTACAGATATCTCCCTGAGAGAGAGGGACTGAGAGATACCACTCAGTGTATCGATATCTCCGTGACAGACAGGGACTGAGAGACACCAGTCAGTGTACAGATACCTCCCTGAGAGAGAGGGACTGAGAGACACCAGTCAGCGTACATATATCTCCCTGAGAGAGAGGGACTGAGAGACACCAGTCAGTGTACAGCTATCTCGCTGAGAGAGAGGGACTGAGAGACACCAGTCAGTGTACAGATATCTCCCTGAGAGAGAGGGACTGTGAGACACCACTCAGTGTACAGATATCTCCCTGAGAGACAGGGACTGAGAGACACCAGTCAGTGTACAGATATTTCCCTGAGAGAGAGGGACTGAGAGACACCACTCAGTGTACAGATATCTCCCTAAGAGACAGGGACTGAGAGACACCAGTCAGTGTACAGATATCTCCCTGAGAGAGAGGGACTGTGAGACACCACTCAGTGTACAGATATCTCCCTGAGAGACAGGGACTGAGAGACACCAGTCAGTGTACAGATATCTCCCTGAGAGAGAGGGACTGTGAGACACCACTCAGTGTACAGATATCTCCCTGAGAGAGAGGGACTGAGAGACACCACTCAGTGTACAGATATCTCCCTGAGAGACAGGGACTGAGAGACACCAGTCAGTGTACAGATATCTCCCTGAGAGAGAGGGACTGAGAGACACCAGTCAGTGTACAGATATCTCCCTGAGAGAGAGGGACTGAGAGACACCACTCAGTGTATAGATATCTCCCTGACAGACAGGGACTGAGAGACACCAGTCAGTGTACAGAAATCTCCCTGAGAGACAGGGGCTGTGAGACACCACTCAGTGTACAGATATCTCCCTGAGAGAGAGGGACTGAGAGACACCAGTCAGTGCACAGATATCTCCCTGAGAGAGAGGGACTGAGAGACACCAGTCAGTGTACATATATCTCCCTGAGAGAGAGGGACTGAGAGACACCACTCAGTGTTCAGATATCTCCCTGAGAGAGAGGGACTGAGAGACACCACTCAGTGTACAGATATCTCCCTGAGAGACAGGGACTGAGAGACACCAGTCAGTGTACAGATACCTCCCTGAGAGAGAGGGACTGAGAGACACCAGTCAGTGTACATATATCTCCCTGAGAGAGAGGGACTGAGAGACACCAGTCAGTGTACAGATATCTCGCTGAGAGAGAGGGACTGAGAGACACCAGTCAGTGTACAGATATCTCCCTGAGAGACACCACTCAGTGTACAAAAAGCTCCCTGAGAGACAGGGACTGAGAGACACCAGTCAGTGTACAGATATCTCCCTGAGAGAGAGGGACTGTGAGACACCAGTCAGTGTACAGATATCTCCCTGAGAGAGAGGGACTGAGAGATACCACTCAGTGTATCGATATCTCCGTGACAGACAGGGACTGAGAGACACCAGTCAGTGTACAGATACCTCCCTGAGAGAGAGGGACTGAGAGACACCAGTCAGCGTACATATATCTCCCTGAGAGAGAGGGACTGAGAGACACCAGTCAGTGTACAGCTATCTCGCTGAGAGAGAGGGACTGAGAGACACCAGTCAGTGTACAGATATCTCCCTGAGAGAGAGGGACTGTGAGACACCACTCAGTGTACAGATATCTCCCTGAGAGACAGGGACTGAGAGACACCAGTCAGTGTACAGATATTTCCCTGAGAGAGAGGGACTGAGAGACACCACTCAGTGTACAGATATCTCCCTGAGAGACAGGGACTGAGAGACACCAGTCAGTGTACAGATATCTCCCTGAGAGAGAGGGACTGTGAGACACCACTCAGTGTACAGATATCTCCCTGAGAGACAGGGACTGAGAGACACCAGTCAGTGTACAGATATCTCCCTGAGAGAGAGGGACTGTGAGACACCACTCAGTGTACAGATATCTCCCTGAGAGAGAGGGACTGAGAGACACCACTCAGTGTACAGATATCTCCCTGAGAGACAGGGACTGAGAGACACCAGTCAGTGTACAGATATCTCCCTGAGAGAGAGGGACTGAGAGACACCAGTCAGTGTACAGATATCTCCCTGAGAGAGAGGGACTGAGAGACACCACTCAGTGTATAGATATCTCCCTGACAGACAGGGACTGAGAGACACCAGTCAGTGTACAGAAATCTCCCTGAGAGACAGGGGCTGTGAGACACCACTCAGTGTACAGATATCTCCCTGAGAGAGAGGGACTGAGAGACACCAGTCAGTGCACAGATATCTCCCTGAGAGAGAGGGACTGAGAGACACCAGTCAGTGTACATATATCTCCCTGAGAGAGAGGGACTGAGAGACACCACTCAGTGTTCAGATATCTCCCTGAGAGAGAGGGACTGAGAGACACCACTCAGTGTACAGATATCTCCCTGAGAGACAGGGACTGAGAGACACCAGTCAGTGTACAGATACCTCCCTGAGAGAGAGGGACTGAGAGACACCAGTCAGTGTACATATATCTCCCTGAGAGAGAGGGACTGAGAGACACCAGTCAGTGTACAGATATCTCGCTGAGAGAGAGGGACTGAGAGACACCAGTCAGTGTACAGATATCTCCCTGAGAGAGAGGGACTGTGAGACACCACTCAGTGTACAGATATCTCCCTGAGAGCCAGGGACTGAGAGACACCAGTCAGTGTACAGATATTTCCCTGAGGGAGAGGGACTGAGAGACACCACTCAGTGTACAGATATCTCCCTGAGAGACAGGGACTGAGAGACACCACTCAGTGTACAGATATCTCCCTGAGAGAGAGGGACTGTGAGACACCACTCAGTGTAGAGATATCTCACTGAGAGACAGGGACTGTGAGACACCAGTCAGTGTACAGATATCTCCCTGAGAGAGAGGGACTGAGAGACACCACTCAGTGTATAGATATCTCCCTGACAGGCAGGGACTGAGAGACACCAGTCAGTGTACAGAAATCTCCCTGAGAGACAGGGGCTGTGAGACACCACTCAGTGTACAGATATCTCCCTGAGAGAGAGGGACTGAGAGACACCAGTCAGTGTACAGATATCTCCCTGAGATAGAGGGACTGAGAGACACCAGTCAGTGTACATATATCTCCCTGAGAGAGAGGGACTGAGAGACACCACTCAGTGTTCAGATATCTCCCTGAGAGAGAGGGACTGAGAGACACCACTCAGTGTACAGATATCTCCCTGAGAGACAGGGACTGAGAGACACCACTCAGTGTACAGATATCTCCCTGAGAGACAGGGACTGAGAGACACCAGTCAGTGTACATATATCTCCCTGAGAGACAGGGACTGAGAGACACCACTCAGTGTACAGATACCTCCCTGAGAGAGAGGGACTGAGAGACACCAGTCAGTGTACATATATCTCCCTGAGAGAGAGGGACTGAGCGACACCAGTCAGTGTACAGATATCTCCCTGAGAGAGAGGGACTGAGAGACACCATTCAGTGTACAGATATCTCCCTGAGAGACACCACTCAGTGTACAAAAAGCTCCCTGAGAGACAGGGACTGAGAGACACCAGCCAGTGTACAGATATCTCCCTGAGAGAGAGGGACTGTGAGACACCAGTCAGTGTACAGATATCTCCCTGAGAGAGAGGGACTGAGAGACACCACTCAGTGTATCGATATCTCCCTGAGAGAGAGGGACTGAGAGACACCAGACAGTGTACAGATATCTCCCTGAGAGACAGGGGCTGTGAGACACCACTCAGTGTACAGATATCTCCCTGAGAGAGAGGGAGAGAGAGACACCAGTCAGTGTACAGATATCTCCCTGAGAGAGAGGGACTGAGAGACACCAGTCAGTGTACAGATATCTCCCTGAGAGACAGGGGCTGTGAGACACCACTCAGTGTACAGATATCTCCCGGAGAGAGAGGGACTGAGAGACACCATTCAGTGGACAGATACCTCCCTGAGAGAGAGGGACTGAGAGGCACCAGTCAGTGTACATATATGTCCATGAGAGAGAGGGACTGAGAGACACCACTCAGTGTACAGATATCTCCCTGAGAGACAGGGACTGAGAGACACCAGTCAGTGTACATATATCTCCCTGAGAGACAGGGACTGAGAGACACCAGTCAGTGTACAGATACCTCCCTGAGAGAGAGGGACTGAGAGACACCAGTCAGCGTACATATATCTCCCTGAGAGAGAGGGACTGAGAGACACCAGTCAGTGTACAGCTATCTCGCTGAGAGAGAGGGACTGAGAGACACCAGTCAGTGTACAGATATCTCCCTGAGAGAGAGGGACTGTGAGACACCACTCAGTGTACAGATATCTCCCTGAGAGACAGGGACTGAGAGACACCAGTCAGTGTACAGATATTTCCCTGAGAGAGAGTTACTGAGAGACACCACTCAGTGTACAGATATCTCCCTGAGAGACAGGCACTGAGAGACACCAGTCAGTGTACAGATATCTCCCTGAGAGACAGGGACTGAGAGACACAAGTCAGTGTACAGATATCTCCCTGAGAGAGAGGGACTGAGAGACACCAGTCAGTGTACAGCTATCTCCCTGACAGACAGGGACTGAGAGACACCAGTCAGTGTACAGAAATCTCCCTGAGAGACAGGGGCTGTGAGAAACCACTCAGTGTACAGATATCTCCCTGAGAGAGAGGGACTGAGAGACACCAGTAAGTGTACAGATATCTCCCTGAGAGAGAGGGACTGAGAGACACCAGTCAGTGTACATATATCTCCCTGAGAGAGAGGGACTGAGAGACACCACTCAGTGTTCAGATATCTCCCTGAGAGAGAGGGACTGAGAGACACCACTCAGTGTACAGATATCTCCCTGAGAGACAGGGACTGAGAGACACCACTCAGTGTACAGATATCTCCCTGAGAGACAGGGACTGAGAGACACCAGTCAGTGTACATATATCTCCCTGAGAGACAGGGACTGAGAGACACCACTCAGTGTACAGATACCTCCCTGAGAGAGAGGGACTGAGAGACACCAGTCAGTGTACATATATCTCCCTGAGAGAGAGGGACTGAGAGACACCACTCAGTGTACAGATATCTCCCTGAGAGAGAGGGACTGACAGACACCAGTCAGTGTACAGATATCTCCCCGAGAGAGAGGGACTGTGAGACACCACTCAGTGTACAGATATCTCCCTGAGAGAGAGGGACTGAGAGACACCACTCAGTGTACAGATATCTCCCTGAGAGACAGGGACTGAGAGACACCAGTCAGTGTACAGATATCTCCCTGAGAGAGAGGGACTGAGAGACACCAGTCAGTGTACAGATATCTCCCTGAGAGAGAGGGACTGAGAGACACCAGTCAGTGTACATATATCTCCCTGAGAGAGAGGGACTGAGAGACACCACTCAGTGTTCAGATATCTCCCTGAGAGAGAGGGACTGAGAGACACCAGTCAGTGTACATATATCTCCCTGAGAGACAGGGACTGAGAGACACCTTTCAGTGTACATATATCTCCTTGAGAGAGAGGGACTGAGAGACACCACTCAGTTTACAGATATCTCCCTGAGAGACAGGGACTGAGAGACACCAGTCAGTGTACAGATATCTCCCTGAGAGAGAGGGACTGAGAGACACCACTCAGTGTACAGATATCTCCCTGAGAGACAGGGTCTGAGAGACACCAGTCAGTGTACAGATATCTCCCTGAGAGAGAGGGACTGAGAGACACCAGTCAGTGTACAGATATCTCCCTGAGAGACACCACTCAGTGTACAAAAAGCTCCCTGAGAGACAGGGACTGAGAGACACCAGTCAGTGTACAGATATCTCCCTGAGAGAGAGGGACTGTGAGACACCAGTCAGTGTACAGATATCTCCCTGAGAGAGAGGGACTGAGAGATACCACTCAGTGTATCGATATCTCCGTGACAGACAGGGACTGAGAGACACCAGTCAGTGTACAGATACCTCCCTGAGAGAGAGGGACTGAGAGACACCAGTCAGCGTACATATATCTCCCTGAGAGAGAGGGACTGAGAGACACCAGTCAGTGTACAGCTATCTCGCTGAGAGAGAGGGACTGAGAGACACCAGTCAGTGTACAGATATCTCCCTGAGAGAGAGGGACTGTGAGACACCACTCAGTGTACAGATATCTCCCTGAGAGACAGGGACTGAGAGACACCAGTCAGTGTACAGATATTTCCCTGAGAGAGAGGGACTGAGAGACACCACTCAGTGTACAGATATCTCCCTGAGAGACAGGGACTGAGAGACACCAGTCAGTGTACAGATATCTCCCTGAGAGAGAGGGACTGTGAGACACCACTCAGTGTACAGATATCTCCCTGAGAGACAGGGACTGAGAGACACCAGTCAGTGTACAGATATCTCCCTGAGAGAGAGGGACTGAGAGAAACCACTCAGTGTATAGATATCTCCCTGACAGACAGGGACTGAGAGACACCAGTCAGTGTACAGAAATCTCCCTGAGAGACAGGGGCTGTGAGACACCACTCAGTGTACAGATATCTCCCTGAGAGAGAGGGACTGAGAGACACCAGTCAGTGTACAGATATCTCCCTGAGAGAGAGGGACTGAGAGACACCAGTCAGTGTACATATATCTCCCTGAGAGAGAGGGACTGAGAGACACCACTCAGTGTTCAGATATCTCCCTGAGAGAGAGGGACTGAGAGACACCACTCAGTGTACAGATATCTCCCTGAGAGACAGGGACTGAGAGACACCACTCAGTGTACAGATATCTCCCTGAGAGACAGGGACTGAGAGACACCAGTCAGTGTACATATATCTCCCTGAGAGACAGGGACTGAGAGACACCACTCAGTGTACAGATACCTCCCTGAGAGAGAGGGACTGAGAGACACCAGTCAGTGTACATATATCTCCCTGAGAGAGAGGGACTGAGAGACACCAGTCAGTGTACAGATATCTCCCTGAGAGAGAGGGACTGAGAGACACCAGTCAGTGTACAGATATCTCCCCGAGAGAGAGGGACTGTGAGACACCACTCAGTGTACAGATATCTCCCTGAGAGAGAGGGACTGAGAGACACCACTCAGTGTACAGATATCTCCCTGAGATACAGGGACTGAGAGACACCAGTCAGTGTACAGATATCTCCCTGAGAGAGAGGGACTGAGAGACACCAGTCAGTGTACAGATATCTCCCTGAGAGAGAGGGACTGAGAGACACCAGTCAGTGTACATATATCTCCCTGAGAGAGAGGGACTGAGAGACACCACTCAGTGTTCAGATATCTCCCTGAGAGAGAGGGACTGAGAGACACCAGTCAGTGTACAGATATCTCCCTGAGAGAGAGGGACTGAGAGACACCAGTCAGTGTACATATATCTCCCTGAGAGAGAGCGACTGAGAGACACCACTCAGTGTTTAGATATCTCCCTGAGAGAGAGGGACTGAGAGACACCACTCAGTGTACAGATATCTCCCTGAGAGACAGGGACTGAGAGACACCACTCAGTGTACAGATATCTCCCTGAGAGACAGGGACTGAGAGACACCAGTCAGTGTACATATATCTCCCTGAGAGACAGGGACTGAGAGACACCACTCAGTGTACAGATACCTCCCTGAGAGAGAGGGACTGAGAGACACCAGTCAGTGTACATATATCTCCCTGAGAGAGAGGGACTGAGAGACACCAGTCAGTGTACAGATATCTCCCTGAGAGAGAGGGACTGAGAGACACCAGTCAGTGTACAGATATCTCTCCGAGATAGAGGGACTGTGAGACACCACTCAGTGTACAGATATCTCCCTGAGAGAGAGGGACTGAGAGACACCACTCAGTGTACAGATATCTCCCTGAGAGACAGGGACTGAGAGACACCAGTCAGTGTACAGATATCTCCCTGAGAGAGAGGGACTGTGAGACACCACTCAGTGTACAGATATCTCCCTGAGAGACAGGGACTGAGAGACACCAGTCAGTGTACAGATATCTCCCTGAGAGAGAGGGACTGAGAGACACCACTCAGTGTATAGATATCTCCCTGACAGACAGGGACTGAGAGACACCAGTCAGTGTACAGAAATCTCCCTGAGAGACAGGGGCTGTGAGACACCACTCAGTGTACTGATATCTCCCTGAGAGAGAGGGACTGAGAGACACCAGTCACTTTACAGATATCTCCCTGAGAGAGAGGGACTGAGAGACACCAGTCAGTGTACATATATCTCCCTGAGAGAGAGGGACTGAGAGACACCACTCAGTGTTCAGATATCTCCCTGAGAGAGAGGGACTGAGAGACACCACTCAGTGTACAGATATCTCCAAGAGACAGGGACTGAGAGACACCAGTCAGTGTACAGATATCTCCCTGAGAGAGAGGGACTGAGAGACACCACTCAGTGTATAGATATCTCCCTGACAGGCAGGGACTGAGAGACACCAGTCAGTGTACAGAAATCTCCCTGAGAGACAGGGGCTGTGAGACACCACTCAGTGTACAGATATCTCCCTGAGAGAGAGGGACTGAGAGACACCAGTCAGTGTACAGATATCTCCCTGAGAGAGAGGGACTGAGAGACACCAGTCAGTGTACATATATCTCCCTGAGAGAGAGGGACTGAGAGACACCACTCAGTGTTCAGATATCTGCCTGAGAGAGAGGGACTGAGAGACACCACTCAGTGTACAGATATCTCCCTGAGAGACAGGGACTGAGAGACACCACTCAGTGTACAGATATCTCCCTGAGAGACAGGGACTGAGAGACACCAGTCAGTGTACATATATCTCCCTGAGAGACAGGGACTGAGAGACACCACTCAGTGTACAGATACCTCCCTGAGAGAGAGGGACTGAGAGACACCAGTCAGTGTACATATATCTCCCTGAGAGAGAGGGACTGAGCGACACCAGTCAGTGTACAGATATCTCCCTGAGAGAGAGGGACTGAGAGACACCAGTCAGTGGACAGATATCTCCCCGAGAGAGAGGGACTGTGAGACACCACTCAGTGTACAGATATCTCCCTGAGAGAGAGGGACTGAGAGACACCACTCAGTGTAAAGATATCTCCCTGAGAGAGAGGGACTGAGAGACACCACTCAGTGTACAGATATCACCCTGAGAGACAGGGACTGAGAGACACCAGTCAGTGTACAGATATCTCCCTGAGAGAGAGGGACTGAGAGACACCACTCAGTGTACATAAAGCTCCCTGAGAGACAGGGACTGAGAGACACCAGTCAGTGTACAGATATCTCCCTGAGAGACACAACTCAGTGTACATAAAGCTCACTGAGAGACAGGGACTGAGAGACACCAGTCAGTGTACAGATATCTCCCTGAGAGAGAGGGACTGTGAGACACCAGTCAGTGTACAGATATCTCCCTGAGAGAGAGGGACTGAGAGACACCACTCAGTGTATCGATATCTCCCTGCCAGACAGGGACTGAGAGACACCAGACAGTGTACAGATATCTCCCTGAGAGACAGGGGCTGTGAGACACCACTCAGTGTACAGATATCTCCCTGAGAGAGAGGGAGTGAGAGACACCAGTCAGTGTACAGATATCTCCCTGAGAGAGAGGGACTAAGAGACACCAGTCAGTGTACATATATCTCCCTGAGAGACAGGGACTGAGAGACACCACTCAGTGTACAGATATCTCCCTGAGAGAGAGGGACTGAGAGACACCACTCAGTGTACAGATACCTCCCTGAGAGAGAGGGACTGAGAGGCACCAGTCAGTGTACATATATGTCCCTGAGAGAGAGGGACTGAGAGACACCACTCAGTGTACATATATCTCCCTGAGAGACAGGGACTGAGAGACACCAGTCAGTGTACATATATCTCCCTGAGAGACAGGGACTGAGAGACACCAGTCAGTGTACAGATACCTCCCTGAGAGAGAGGGACTGAGAGACACCAGTCAGTGTATAGATATCTCCCTGACAGACAGGGACTGAGAGACACCAGTCAGTGTACAGAAATCTCCCTGAGAGACAGGGGCTGTGAGACACCACTCAGTGTACAGATATCTCCCTGAGAGAGAGGGACTGAGAGACACCAGTCAGTGTACAGATATCTCCCTGAGAGAGAGGGACTGAGAGACACCAGTCAGTGTACATATATCTCCCTGAGAGAGAGGGACTGAGAGACACCACTCAGTGTTCAGATATCTCCCTGAGAGAGAGGGACTGAGAGACACCACTCAGTGTACTGATATCTCCCTGAGAGAGAGGGACTGAGAGACACCAGTCAGTGTACAGATATCTCCCTGAGAGAGAGGGACTGTGAGACACCACTCAGTGTACAGATATCTCCCTGAGAGACAGGGACTGAGAGACACCAGTCAGTGTACAGATATTTCCCTGAGAGAGAGGGACTGAGAGACACCACTCAATGTACAGATATCTCCCTGAGAGACAGGGACTGAGAGACACCAGTCAGTGTACAGATATCTCCCTGAGAGAGAGGGACTGTGAGACACCACTCAGTGTACAGATATCTCCCTGAGAGACAGGGACTGAGAGACACCAGTCAGTGTACAGATATCTCCCTGAGAGAGAGGGACTGAGAGACACCACTCAGTGTACAGAAATCTCCCTGAGAGACAGGGGCTGTGAGACACCACTCAGTGTACAGATATCTCCCTGAGAGAGAGGGACTGAGAGACACCAGTCAGTGTACAGATATCTCCCTGAGAGAGAGGGACTGAGAGACACCAGTCAGTGTACAGATATCTCCCTGAGAGAGAGGGACTGAGAGACACCAGTCAGTGTACATATATCTCCCTGAGAGAGAGGGACTGAGAGACACCACTCAGTGTTCAGATATCTCCCTGAGAGAGAGGGACTGAGAGACACCACTCAGTGTACAGATATCTCCCTGAGAGACAGGGACTGAGAGACACCACTCAGTGTACAGATATCTCCCTGAGAGACAGGGACTGAGAGACACCAGTCAGTGTACATATATCTCCCTGAGAGACAGGGACTGAGAGACACCACTCAGTGTACAGATACCTCCCTGAGAGAGAGGGACTGAGAGACACCAGTCAGTGTACATATATCTCCCTGAGAGAGAGGGACTGAGCGACACCAGTCAGTGTACAGATATCTCCCTGAGAGAGAGGGACTGAGAGACACCAGTCAGTGTACAGATATCTCCCCGAGAGAGAGGGACTGTCAGACACCACTCAGTGTACAGATATCTCCCTGAGAGAGAGGGACTGAGAGACACCACTCAGTGTACAGATATCTCCCTGAGAGAGAGGGACTGAGAGACACCACTCAGTGTACAGATATCTCCCTGAGAGACAGGGACTGAGAGACACCAGTCAGTGTACAGATATCTCCCTGAGAGAGAGGGACTGAGAGACACCAGTCAGTGTACAGATATCTCCCTGAGAGAGAGGGACTGAGAGACACCAGTCAGTGTACATATATCTCCCTGAGAGAGAGGGACTGAGAGACACCACTCAGTGTACAGATATCTCCCTGAGAGACAGGGACTGAGAGACACCAGTCAGTGTACAGATACCTCCCTGAGAGAGAGGGACTGAGAGACACCAGTCAGTGTACATATATCTCCCTGAGAGAGAGGGACTGAGAGACACCAGTCAGTGTACAGATATCTCGCTGAGAGAGAGGGACTGAGAGACACCAGTCAGTGTACAGATATCTCCCTGAGAGAGAGGGACTGTGAGACACCACTCAGTGTACAGATATCTCCCTGAGAGACAGGGACTGAGAGACACCAGTCAGTGTACAGATATTTCCCTGAGAGAGAGGGACTGAGAGACACCACTCAGTGTACAGATATCTCCCTGAGAGACAGGGACTGAGAGACACCAGTCAGTGTACAGATATCTCCCTGAGAGAGAGGGACTGAGAGACACCACTCAGTGTACAGAAATCTCCCTGAGAGACAGGGGCTGTGAGACACCACTCAGTGTACAGATATCTCCCTGAGAGAGAGGGACTGAGAGACACCATTCAGTGTACAGATATCTCCCTGAGAGAGAGGGACTGAGAGACACCAGTCAGTGTACAGATATCTCCCTGAGAGAGAGGGACTGAGAGACACCAGTCAGTGTACATATATCTCCCTGAGAGAGAGGGACTGTGAGACACCACTCAGTGTTCAGATATCTCCCTGAGAGAGAGGGACTGAGAGACACCACTCAGTGTACAGATATCTCCCTGAGAGACAGGGACTGAGAGACACCACTCAGTGTACAGATATCTCCCTGAGAGACAGGGACTGAGAGACACCAGTCAGTGTACATATATCTCCCTGAGAGACAGGGACTGAGAGACACCACTCAGTGTACAGATACCTCCCTGAGAGAGAGGGACTGAGAGACACCAGTCAGTGTACATATATCTCCCTGAGAGAGAGGGACTGAGCGACACCAGTCAGTGTACAGATATCTCCCTGAGAGAGAGGGACTGAGAGACACCAGTCAGTGTACAGATATGTCCCCGAGAGAGAGGGACTGTCAGACACCACTCAGTGTACAGATATCTCCCTGAGAGAGAGGGACTGAGAGACACCACTCAGTGTACAGATATCTCCCTGAGAGAGAGGGACTGAGAGACACCACTCAGTGTACAGATATCTCCCTGAGAGACAGGGACTGAGAGACACCAGTCAGTGTACAGATATCTCCCTGAGAGAGAGGGACTGAGAGACACCACTCAGTGTACATAAAGCTCCCTGAGAGACAGGGACTGAGAGACACCAGTCAGTGTACAGATATCTCCCTGAGAGACACCACTCAGTGTACATAAAGCTCCCTGAGAGACAGGGACTGAGAGACACCAGTCAGTGTACAGATATCTCCCTGAGAGAGAGGGACTGTGAGACACCAGTCAGTGTATCGATATCTCCCTGCCAGACAGGGACTGAGAGACACCAGACAGTGTACAGATATCTCCCTGAGAGACAGGGGCTGTGAGACACCACTCAGTGTACAGATATCTCCCTGAGAGAGAGGGACTGAGAGACACCAGTCAGTGTACATATATCTCCCTGAGAGACAGGGACTGAGAGACACCACTCAGTGTACAGATATCTCCCTGAGAGAGAGGGACTGAGAGACACCACTCAGTGTACAGATACCTCCCTGAGAGAGAGGGACTGAGAGGCACCAGTCAGTGTACATATATGTCCCTGAGAGAGAGGGACTGAGAGACACCAGTCAGCGTACATATATCTCCCTGAGAGAGAGGGACTGAGAGACACCACTCAGTGTACAGATATCTCCCTGAGAGACAGGGACTGAGAGACACCACTCAGTGTACAGATATCTCCCTGAGAGACAGGGACTGAGAGACACCAGTCAGTGTACATAAATCTCCCTGAGAGACAGGGACTGAGAGACACCACTCAGTGTACAGATACCTCCCTGAGAGAGAGGGACTGAGAGACACCAGTCAGTGTACATCTATCTCCCTGAGAGAGAGGGACTGAGAGACACCAGTCAGTGTACAGATATCTCCCTGAGAGAGAGGGACTGAGAGACACCAGTCAGTGTACAGATAGCTCCCCGAGAGAGAGGGACTGTGAGACACCACTCAGTGTACAGATATCTCCCTGAGAGAGAGGGACTGAGAGACACCACTCAGTGTACAGATATCTCCCTGAGAGACAGGGACTGAGAGACACCAGTCAGTGTACAGATATCTCCCTGAGAGAGAGGGACTGTGAGACACCACTCAGTGTACAGATATCTCCCTGAGAGACAGGGACTGAGAGACACCAGTCAGTGTACAGATATCTCCCTGAGAGAGAGGGACTGAGAGACACCACTCAGTGTACAGATATCTCCCTGATAGACAGGGACTGAGAGACACCAGTCAGTGTACAGATATCTCCCTGAGAGAGAGGGACTGTGAGACACCACTCAGTGTACAGATATCTCCCTGAGAGAGAGGGACTGAGAGACACCACTCAGTGTTCAGATATCTCCCTGAGAGAGAGGGACTGAGAGACACCACTCAGTGTACAGATATCTCCCTGAGAGACAGGGACTGAGAGACACCAGTCAGTGTACGGATACCTCCCTGAGAGAGAGGGACTGAGAGACACCAGTCAGTGTACATATATCTCCCTGAGAGACAGGGACTGAGAGACACCACTCAGTGTACAGATATCTACTTGAGAGAGAGGGACTGAGAGACACCACTCAGTGTACAGATATCTCCCTGAGAGACAGGGACTGAGAGACACCACTCAGTGTACAGATATCTCCCTGAGAGAGAGGGACTGAGAGACACCACTCAGTGTACAGATATCTCCCTGAGAGACAGGGACTGAGAGACACCAGTCAGTGTACAGATACCTCCCTGAGAGAGAGGGACTGAGAGACACCAGTCAGTGTACATATATCTCCCTGAGAGACAGGGACTGAGAGACTCCACTCAGTGTACAGATATCTCCTTGAGAGAGAGGGACTGAGAGACACAACTCAGTTTACAGATATCTCCCTGAGAGACAGGGACTGAGAGACACCAGTCAGTGTACAGATATCTCCCTGAGAGAGAGGGACTGAGAGACACCACTCAGTGGACAGATATCTCCCTGAGAGAGAGGGACTGAGAGACACCAGTCAGTGTACAGATATCTCCCTGAGAGAGAGGGACTGAGAGGCACCAGTCAGTGTACATATATGTCCCTGAGAGAGAGGGACTGAGAGACACCACTCAGTGTACAGATATCTCCCTGAGAGACAGGGACTGAGAGACACCAGTCAGTGTACAGATACCTCCCTGAGAGAGAGTGACTGAGATACACCAGTCAGTGTATAGATATCTCCCTGACAGACAGGGACTGAGAGACACCAGTCAGTGTACAGAAATCTCCCTGAGAGACAGGGGCTGTGAGACACCACTCAGTGTACAGATATCTCCCTGAGAGAGAAGGACTGAGAGACACCAGTCAGTGTACAGATATCTCCCTGAGAGAGAGGGACTGAGAGACACCAGTCAGTGTACATATATCTCCCTGAGAGAGAGGGACTGAGAGACACCACTCAGTGTTCAGATATCTCCCTGAGAGAGAGGGACTGAGAGACACCACTCAGTGTACAGATATCTCCCTGAGAGACAGGGACTGAGAGACACCAGTCAGTGTACAGATACCTCCCTGAGAGAGAGGGACTGAGAGACACCAGTCAGTGTACATATATCTCCCTGAGAGAGAGGGACTGAGAGACACCAGTCAGTGTACAAATATCTCGCTGAGAGAGAGGGACTGAGAGACACCAGTCAGTGTACAGATATCTCCCTGAGAGAGAGGGACTGTGAGACACCACTCAGTGTACAGATATCTCCCTGAGAGACAGGGACTGAGAGACACCAGTCAGTGTACAGATATTTCCCTGAGAGAGAGGGACTGAGAGACACCACTCAATGTACAGATATCTCCCTGAGAGACAGGGACTGAGAGACACCAGTCAGTGTACAGATATCTCCCTGAGAGAGAGGGACTGTGAGACACCACTCAGTGTACAGATATCTCCCTGAGAGACAGGGACTGAGAGACACCAGTCAGTGTACAGATATCTCCCTGAGAGAGAGGGACTGAGAGACACCACTCAGTGTATAGATATCTCCCTGACAGACAGGGACTGAGAGACACCAGTCAGTGTACAGAAATCTCCCTGAGAGACAGGGGCTGTGAGACACCACTCAGTGTACAGATATCTCCCTGAGAGAGAGGGACTGTGAGACACCAGTCAGTGTACAGATATCTCCCTGAGAGAGAGGGACTGAGAGACACCAGTCAGTGTACATATATCTCCCTGAGAGAGAGGTACTGAGAGACACCACTCAGTGTTCAGATATCTCCCTGAGAGAGAGGGACTGAGAGACACCACTCAATGTACAGATATCTCCCTGAGAGACAGGGACTGAGAGACACCACTCAGTGTACAGATATCTCCCTGAGAGACAGGGACTGAGAGACACCAGTCAGTGTACATATATCTCCCTGAGAGACAGGGACTGAGAGACACCACTCAGTGTACAGATACCTCCCTGAGAGAGAGGGACTGAGAGACACCAGTCAGTGCACATATATCTCCCTGAGAGAGAGGGACTGAGCGACACCAGTCAGTGTACAGATATCTCCCTGAGAGAGAGGGACTGAGAGACACCAGTCAGTGTACAGATATCTCCCCGAGAGAGAGGGCTGTCAGACACCACTCAGTGTACAGATATCTCCCTGAGAGAGAGGGACTGAGAGACACCAGTCAGTGTACAGATATCTCCCTGAGAGAGAGGGACTGAGAGACACCACTCAGTGTACAGATATCTCCCTGAGAGACAGGGACTGAGAGACACCAGTCAGTGTACAGATATCTCCCTGAGAGAGAGGGACTGAGAGACACCACTCAGTGTACATAAAGCTCCCTGAGAGACAGGGACTGAGAGACACCAGTCAGTGTACAGATATCTCCCTGAGAGACACCACTCAGTGTACATAAAGCTCCCTGAGAGACAGGGACTGAGAGACACCAGTCAGTGTACAGATATCTCCCTGAGAGAGAGGGACTGTGAGACACCAGTCAGTGTATCGATATCTCCCTGCCAGACAGGGACTGAGAGACACCAGACAGCGTACAGATATCTCCCTGAGAGACAGGGGCTGTGAGACACCACTCAGTGTACAGATATCTCCCTGAGAGAGAGGGACTGAGAGACACCAGTCAGTGTACATATATCTCCCTGAGAGACAGGGACTGAGAGACACCAATCAGTGTACAGATATCTCCCTGAGAGAGAGGGACTGAGAGACACCACTCAGTGTACAGATACCTCCCTGAGAGAGAGGGACTGAGAGGCACCAGACAGTGTACATATATGTCCCTGAGAGAGAGGGACTGAGAGACACCACTCAGTGTACAGATATCTCCCTGAGAGACAGGGACTGAGAGACACCAGTCAGTGTACATATATCTCCCTGAGAGACAGGGACTGAGAGACACCAGTCAGTGTACAGATACCTCCCTGAGAGAGAGAGACTGAGAGACACCAGTCAGCGTACATATATCTCCCTGAGAGAGAGGGACTGAGAGACACAACTCAGTGTACAGATATCTCCCTGAGAGACAGGGACTGAGAGACACCACTCAGTGTACAGATATCTCCCTGAGAGACAGGGACTGAGAGACACCAGTCAGTGTACATATATCTCCCTGAGAGACAGGGACTGAGAGACACCACTCAGTGTACAGATACCTCCCTGAGAGAGAGGGACTGAGAGACACCAGTCAGTGTACATCTATCTCCCTGAGAGAGAGGGACTGAGAGACACCAGTCAGTGCACAGATATCTCCCTGAGAGAGAGGGACTGAGAGACACCAGTCAGTGTACAGATATCTCCCCGAGAGAGAGGGACTGTGAGACACCACTCAGTGTACAGATATCTCCCTGAGAGAGAGGGACTGAGAGACACCACTCAGTGTACAGATATCTCCCTGAGAGACAGGGACTGAGAGACACCAGTCAGTGTACAGATATCTCCCTGAGAGAGAGGGACTGTGAGACAACACTCAGTGTACAGATATCTCCCTGAGAGAGAGGGACTGAGAGACACCAGTCAGTGTACAGATATCTCCCTGAGAGAGAGGGACTGAGAGACACCACTCAGTGTACAGATATCTCCCTGAGAGACAGGGACTGAGAGAGACCAGTCAGTGTACAGATATCTCCCTGAGAGAGAGGGACTGTGAGACACCACTCAGTGTACAGATATCTCCCTGAGAGAGAGGGACTGAGAGACACCACTCAGTGTTCAGATATCTCCCTGAGAGAGAGGGACTGAGAGAAACCACTCAGTGTACAGATATCTCCCTGAGAGACAGGGACTGAGAGACACCAGTCAGTGTACGGATACCTCCCTGAGAGAGAGGGACTGAGAGACACCAGTCAGTGTACATATATCTCCCTGAGAGACAGGGACTGAGAGACACCACTCAGTGTACAGATATCTCCTTGAGAGAGAGGGACTGAGAGACACCACTCAGTGTACAGATATCTCCCTGAGAGACAGGGACTGAGAGACACCACTCAGTGTACAGATATCTCCCTGAGAGAGAGGGACTGAGAGACACCACTCAGTGTACAGATATCTCCCTGAGAGACAGGGACTGAGAGGCACCAGTCAGTGTACAGATACCTCCCTGAGAGAGAGGGACTGAGAGACACCAGTCAGTGTACATATATCTCCCTGAGAGACAGGGACTGAGAGACTCCACTCAGTGTACAGATATCTCCTTGAGAGAGAGGGACTGAGAGACACCACTCAGTTTACAGATATCTCCCTGAGAGACAGGGACTGAGAGACACCAGTCAGTGTACAGATATCTCCCTGAGAGAGAGGGACTGAGAGACACCACTCAGTGGACAGATATCTCCCTGAGAGACAGGGACTGAGAGACACCAGTCAGTGTACAGATATCTCCCTGAGAGAGAGGGACTGAGAGACACCACTCAGTGTACATAAAGCTCCCTGAGAGACAGGGACTGAGAGACACCAGTCAGTGTACAGATATCTCCCTGAGAGACACCACTCAGTGTACATAAAGCTCCTGAGAGACAGGGACTGAGAGACACCAGTCAGTGTCCAGATATCTCCCTGAGAGAGAGGGACTGTGAGACACCACTCAGTGTACAGATATCTCCCTGAGAGAGAGGGACTGAGAGACACCACTCAGTATATCGATATCTCCCTGACAGACAGGAACTGAGAGACACCAGACAGTGTACAGATATCTCCCTGAGAGACAGGGGCTGTGAGACACCACTCAGTGTACAGATATCTCCCTGAGAGAGAGGGAGTGAGAGACACCAGTCAGTGTGCAGATATCTCCCTGAGAGAGATGGACTGAGAGACACCAGTCAGTGTACATATATCTCCCTGAGAGAGAGGGACTGAGAGACACCACTCAGTGTACAGATCTCTCCCTGAGAGACAGGGACTGAGAGACACCACTCAGTGTACAGATATCTCCCTGAGAGAGAGGGACTGAGAGACACCAGTCAGTGTACAGATATCTCCCTGAGAGAGAGGGACTGAGAGACACCACTCAGTGTACAGATATCTCCCTCAGAGACAGGGACTGAGAGACACCAGTCAGAGTACAGATATCTCCCTGAGAGAGAGGGACTGAGAGACACCACTCAGTGTACAGATATCTCCCTGAGAGACAGGGACTGAGAGACACCAGTCAGTGTACAGATATCTCCCTGAGAGAGAGGGACTGTGAGACACCACTCAGTGCACAGATATCTCCCTGAGAGAGAGGGGCTGAGAGACACCAGTCAGTGTACAGATATCTCCCTGAGAGAGAGGGACTGAGAGAGACCACTCAGTGTACAGATATCTCCCTGAGAGACAGGGACTGAGAGACACCACTCAGTGTACAGATACCTCCCTGAGAGAGAGGGACTGAGAGACACCAGTCAGTGTACAGATATCTCCCTGAGAGAGAGGGACTGAGAGACACCACTCAGTGTACAGATATCTCCCTGAGAGACAGGGACTGAGAGACACCAGTCAGAGTACAGATATCTCCCTGAGAGAGAGGGACTGAGAGACACCACTCACTGTACAGATATCTCCCTGAGAGACAGGGACTGAGAGACACCACTCAGTGTACAGATACCTCCCTGAGAGAGAGGGACTGAGAGACACCACTCAGTGTACAGATATCTCCCTGAGAGACAGGGACTGAGAGACACCAGTCAGTGTACATATATCTCCCTGAGAGACAGGGACTGAGAGACACCAGTCAGTGTACAGATACCTCCCTGAGAGAGAGAGACTGAGAGACACCAGTCAGCGTACATATATCTCCCTGAGAGAGAGGGACTGAGAGACACAACTCAGTGTACAGATATCTCCCTGAGAGACAGGGACTGAGAGACACCACTCAGTGTACAGATATCTCCCTGAGAGACAGGGACTGAGAGACACCAGTCAGTGTACATATATCTCCCTGAGAGACAGGGACTGAGAGACACCACTCAGTGTACAGATACCTCCCTGAGAGAGAGGGACTGAGAGACACCAGTCAGTGTACATCTATCTCCCTGAGAGAGAGGGACTGAGAGACACCAGTCAGTGCACAGATATCTCCCTGAGAGAGAGGGACTGAGAGACACCAGTCAGTGTACAGATATCTCCCCGAGAGAGAGGGACTGTGAGACACCACTCAGTGTACAGATATCTCCCTGAGAGAGAGGGACTGAGAGACACCACTCAGTGTACAGATATCTCCCTGAGAGACAGGGACTGAGAGACACCAGTCAGTGTACAGATATCTCCCTGAGAGAGAGGGACTGTGAGACAACACTCAGTGTACAGATATCTCCCTGAGAGAGAGGGACTGAGAGACACCAGTCAGTGTACAGATATCTCCCTGAGAGAGAGGGACTGAGAGACACCACTCAGTGTACAGATATCTCCCTGAGAGACAGGGACTGAGAGAGACCAGTCAGTGTACAGATATCTCCCTGAGAGAGAGGGACTGTGAGACACCACTCAGTGTACAGATATCTCCCTGAGAGAGAGGGACTGAGAGACACCACTCAGTGTTCAGATATCTCCCTGAGAGAGAGGGACTGAGAGAAACCACTCAGTGTACAGATATCTCCCTGAGAGACAGGGACTGAGAGACACCAGTCAGTGTACGGATACCTCCCTGAGAGAGAGGGACTGAGAGACACCAGTCAGTGTACATATATCTCCCTGAGAGACAGGGACTGAGAGACACCACTCAGTGTACAGATATCTCCTTGAGAGAGAGGGACTGAGAGACACCACTCAGTGTACAGATATCTCCCTGAGAGACAGGGACTGAGAGACACCACTCAGTGTACAGATATCTCCCTGAGAGAGAGGGACTGAGAGACACCACTCAGTGTACAGATATCTCCCTGAGAGACAGGGACTGAGAGGCACCAGTCAGTGTACAGATACCTCCCTGAGAGAGAGGGACTGAGAGACACCAGTCAGTGTACATATATCTCCCTGAGAGACAGGGACTGAGAGACTCCACTCAGTGTACAGATATCTCCTTGAGAGAGAGGGACTGAGAGACACCACTCAGTTTACAGATATCTCCCTGAGAGACAGGGACTGAGAGACACCAGTCAGTGTACAGATATCTCCCTGAGAGAGAGGGACTGAGAGACACCACTCAGTGGACAGATATCTCCCTGAGAGACAGGGACTGAGAGACACCAGTCAGTGTACAGATATCTCCCTGAGAGAGAGGGACTGAGAGACACCACTCAGTGTACATAAAGCTCCCTGAGAGACAGGGACTGAGAGACACCAGTCAGTGTACAGATATCTCCCTGAGAGACACCACTCAGTGTACATAAAGCTCCTGAGAGACAGGGACTGAGAGACACCAGTCAGTGTCCAGATATCTCCCTGAGAGAGAGGGACTGTGAGACACCACTCAGTGTACAGATATCTCCCTGAGAGAGAGGGACTGAGAGACACCACTCAGTATATCGATATCTCCCTGACAGACAGGAACTGAGAGACACCAGACAGTGTACAGATATCTCCCTGAGAGACAGGGGCTGTGAGACACCACTCAGTGTACAGATATCTCCCTGAGAGAGAGGGAGTGAGAGACACCAGTCAGTGTGCAGATATCTCCCTGAGAGAGATGGACTGAGAGACACCAGTCAGTGTACATATATCTCCCTGAGAGAGAGGGACTGAGAGACACCACTCAGTGTACAGATCTCTCCCTGAGAGACAGGGACTGAGAGACACCACTCAGTGTACAGATATCTCCCTGAGAGAGAGGGACTGAGAGACACCAGTCAGTGTACAGATATCTCCCTGAGAGAGAGGGACTGAGAGACACCACTCAGTGTACAGATATCTCCCTCAGAGACAGGGACTGAGAGACACCAGTCAGAGTACAGATATCTCCCTGAGAGAGAGGGACTGAGAGACACCACTCAGTGTACAGATATCTCCCTGAGAGACAGGGACTGAGAGACACCAGTCAGTGTACAGATATCTCCCTGAGAGAGAGGGACTGTGAGACACCACTCAGTGCACAGATATCTCCCTGAGAGAGAGGGGCTGAGAGACACCAGTCAGTGTACAGATATCTCCCTGAGAGAGAGGGACTGAGAGAGACCACTCAGTGTACAGATATCTCCCTGAGAGACAGGGACTGAGAGACACCACTCAGTGTACAGATACCTCCCTGAGAGAGAGGGACTGAGAGACACCAGTCAGTGTACAGATATCTCCCTGAGAGAGAGGGACTGAGAGACACCACTCAGTGTACAGATATCTCCCTGAGAGACAGGGACTGAGAGACACCAGTCAGAGTACAGATATCTCCCTGAGAGAGAGGGACTGAGAGACACCACTCACTGTACAGATATCTCCCTGAGAGACAGGGACTGAGAGACACCACTCATTGTACAGATATCTCCCTGAGAGAGAGGGACTGAGAGACACCACTCAGTGTACAGATACCACCCTGAGAGAGAGGGACTGAGAGGCACCAGTCAGTGTACAGATATCTCCCTGAGAGAGAGGGACTGAGAGACACCACTCAGTGTACTGATATCTCCCTGAGAGACAGGGACTGAGAGACACCAGTCAGAGTACAGATATCTCCCTGAGAGAGAGGGACTGAGAGACACCACTCACTGTACAGATATCTCCCTGAGAGACAGGGACTGAGAGACACCACTCAGTGTACAGATACCTCCCTGAGAGACAGGGACTGAGAGACACCAGTCAGTGTACAGATATCTCCCTGAGAGAGAGGGACTGAGAGACACCACTCAGTGCACAGATATCTCCCTGAGAGAGAGGGACTGAGAGACACCACTCAGTGTACAGATATCTCCCTGAGAGACAGTGACTGAGAGACACCACTCAGTGTACAGATATCTCCCTGAGAGACAGGGACTGAGAGACACCACTCAGTGTACAGATACCTCCCTGAGAGAGGGACTGAGAGACACCAGTCAGTGTACATATATCTCCCTGAGAGACAGGGACTGAGAGACACCAGTCAGTGTACAGATATCTCCCTGAGAGAGAGGGACTGAGAGACACCACTCAGTGTACAGATATCTCCCTGAGAGAGAGGGACTTAGAGACACCAGTCAGCGTACAGATATCTCCCTGAGAGAGAGGGACTGAGAGACACCAGTCAGTGTACAGATATCTCCCTGAGAGACAGGGACTGAGAGACACCACTCAGTGTATAGATATCTCCCTGAGAGACAGGGACTGAGAGACACCAGTCAGTGTACAGATATCTCCCTGAGAGAGAGGGACTGAGAGACACCACTCAGTGTACAGATATCTCCCAGAGAGACAGGGACTGAGAGACACCAGTCAGTGGACAGATATCTCCCTGAGAGAGAGGGACTGTGAGACACCACTCAGTGTACATAAAGCTCCCTGAGAGACAGGGACTGAGAGACACCAGTCAGTGTACAGATATCTCCCTGAGAGACACCACTCAGTGCACATAAAGCTCCCTGAGAGACAGGGACTGAGAGACACCAGTCAGTGTACAGATATCTCCCTGAGAGAGAGGGTCTGTGAGACACCAGTCACTGTACAGATATCTCCCTGAGAGAGAGGGACTGAGAGACACCACTCAGTGTATAGATATCTCCCTGACAGACAGAGACTGAGAGACACCAGACAGTGTACAGATATCTCCCTGAGAAACAGGGGCTGTGAGACACCACTCAGTGTACAGATATCTCCCTGAGAGAGAGGGACTGAGAGACACCAGTCCGTGTACAGATATCTCCCTGAGAGAGAGGGACTGAGAGACACCAGTCAGTGTACATACATCTCCCTGAGAGACAGGGACTGAGAGACACCAGTCAGTGTACATATATCTCCCTGAGAGAGAGGGACTGAGAGACACCACTCAGTGTACAGATATCTCCCTGAGAGAGAGGGACTGAGAGACACCAGTCAGTGTACAGATATCTCCCTGAGAGAGAGGGACTGAGAGACACCACTCAATGTACAGATATCTCCCTGAGAGACAGGGACTGAGAGACACCACTCAGTGTACAGATATCTCCCTGAGAGACAGGGACTGAGAGACACCACTCAGTGTACAGATATCTCCCTGAGAGACAGGGACTGAGAGACACCAGTCAGTGTACATATATCTCCCTGAGAGACAGGGACTGAGAGACACCACTCAGTGTACAGATACCTCCCTGAGAGAGAGGGACTGAGAGACACCAGTCAGTGCACATATATCTCCCTGAGAGAGAGGGACTGAGCGACACCAGTCAGTGTACAGATATCTCCCTGAGAGAGAGGGACTGAGAGACACCAGTCAGTGTACAGATATCTCCCCGAGAGAGAGGGACAGTCAGACACCACTCAGTGTACAGATATCTCCCTGAGAGAGAGGGACTGAGAGACACCACTCAGTGTACAGATATCTCCCTGAGAGAGAGGGACTGAGAGACACCACTCAGTGTACAGATATCTCCCTGAGAGACAGGGACTGAGAGACACCAGTCAGTGTACAGATATCTCCCTGAGAGAGAGGGACTGAGAGACACCACTCAGTGTACATAAAGCTCCCTGAGAGACAGGGACTGAGAGACACCAGTCAGTGTACAGATATCTCCCTGAGAGACACCACTCAGTGTACATAAAGCTCCCTGAGAGACAGGGACTGAGAGACACCAGTCAGTGTACAGATATCTCCCTGAGAGAGAGGGACTGTGAGACACCAGTCAGTGTATCGATATCTCCCTGCCAGACAGGGACTGAGAGACACCAGACAGTGTACAGATATCTCCCTGAGAGACAGGGGCTGTGAGACACCACTCAGTGTACAGATATCTCCCTGAGAGAGAGGGACTGAGAGACACCAGTCAGTGTACATATATCTCCCTGAGAGACAGGGACTGAGAGACACCACTCAGTGTACAGATATCTCCCTGAGAGAGAGGGACTGAGAGACACCACTCAGTGTACAGATACCTCCCTGAGAGAGAGGGACTGAGAGGCACCAGACAGTGTACATATATGTCCCTGAGAGAGAGGGACTGAGAGACACCACTCAGTGTACAGATATCTCCCTGAGAGACAGGGACTGAGAGACACCAGTCAGTGTACATATATCTCCCTGTGAGACAGGGACTGAGAGACACCAGTCAGTGTACAGATACCTCCCTGAGAGAGAGGGACTGAGAGACACCAGTCAGCGTACATATATCTCCCTGAGAGAGAGGGACTGAGAGACACCACTCAGTGTACAGATATCTCCCTGAGAGACAGGGACTGAGAGACACCACTCAGTGTACAGATATCTCCCTGAGAGACAGGGACTGAGAGACACCAGTCAGTGTACATATATCTCCCTGAGAGACAGGGACTGAGAGACACCACTCAGTGTACAGATACCTCCCTGAGAGAGAGGGACTGAGAGACACCAGTCAGTGTACATCTATCTCCCTGAGAGAGAGGGACTGAGAGACACCAGTCAGTGTACAGATATCTCCCTGAGAGAGAGGGACTGAGAGACACCAGTCAGTGTACAGATATCTCCCCGAGAGAGAGGGACTGTGAGACACCACTCAGTGTACAGATATCTCCCTGAGAGAGAGGGACTGAGAGACACCACTCAGTGTACAGATATCTCCCTGAGAGACAGGGACTGAGAGACACCAGTCAGTGTACAGATATCTCCCTGAGAGAGAGGGACTGTGAGACACCACTCAGTGTACAGATATCTCCCTGAGAGACAGGGACTGAGAGACACCAGTCAGTGTACAGATATCTCCCTGAGAGAGAGGGACAGAGAGACACCACTCAGTGTACAGATATCTCCCTGAGAGACAGGGACTGAGAGAGACCAGTCAGTGTACAGATATCTCCCTGAGAGAGAGGGACTGTGAGACACCACTCAGTGTACAGATATCTCCCTGAGAGAGAGGGACTGAGAGACACCACTCAGTGTTCAGATATCTCCCTGAGAGAGAGGGACTGAGAGAAACCACTCAGTGTACAGATATCTCCCTGAGAGACAGGGACTGAGAGACACCAGTCAGTGTACGGATACCTCCCTGAGAGAGAGGGACTGAGAGACACCAGTCAGTGTACATATATCTCCCTGAGAGACAGGGACTGAGAGACACCACTCAGTGTACAGATATCTCCTTGAGAGAGAGGGACTGAGAGACACCACTCAGTGTACAGATATCTCCCTGAGAGACAGGGACTGAGAGACACCTCTCAGTGTACAGATATCTCCCTGAGAGAGAGGGACTGAGAGACACCACTCAGTGTACAGATATCTCCCTGAGAGACAGGGACTGAGAGACACCAGTCAGTGTACAGATACCTCCCTGAGAGAGAGGGACTGAGAGACACCACTCAGTGTACATATATCTCCCTGAGAGACAGGGACTGAGAGACTCCACTCAGTGTACAGATATCTCCTTGAGAGAGAGGGACTGAGAGACACCACTCAGTTTACAGATATCTCCCTGAGAGACAGGGACTGAGAGACACCAGTCAGTGTACAGATATCTCCCTGAGAGAGAGGGACTGAGAGACATCACTCAGTGGACAGATATCTCCCTGAGAGACAGGGACTGAGAGACACCAGTCAGTGTACAGATATCTCCCTGAGAGAGAGGGACTGAGAGACACCACTCAGTGTACATAAAGCTCCCTGAGAGACAGGGACTGAGAGACACCAGTCAGTGTACAGATATCTCCCTGAGAGACACCACTCAGTGTACATAAAGCTCCCTGAGAGACAGGGACTGAGAGACACCAGTCAGTGTCCAGATATCTCCCTGAGAGAGAGGGACTGTGAGACACCACTCAGTGTACAGATATCTCCCTGAGAGAGAGGGACTGAGAGACACCACTCAGTGTATCGATATCTCCCTGACAGACAGGAACTGAGAGACACCAGACAGTGTACAGATATCTCCCTGAGAGAGAGGGAGTGAGAGACACCAGTCAGTGTACTGATATCTCCCTGAGAGTGAGGGACTGAGAGACACCAGTCAGTGTACATATATCTCCCTGAGAGAGAGGGACTGAGAGACACCACTCAGTGTACAGATATCTCCCTGAGAGACAGGGACTGAGAGACACCACTCAGTGTACAGATATCTCCCTGTGAGAGAGGGACTGAGAGACACCAGTCAGTGTACAGATATCTCCCTGAGAGAGAGGGACTGAGAGACACCACTCAGTGTACAGATATCTCCCTCAGAGACAGGGACTGAGAGACACCAGTCAGAGTACAGATATCTCCCTGAGAGAGAGGGACTGAGAGACACCACTCAGTGTACAGATATCTCCCTGAGAGACAGGGACTGAGAGACACCAGTCAGTGTACAGATATCTCCCTGAGAGAGAGGGACTGTGAGACACCACTCAGTGCACAGATATCTCCCTGAGAGAGAGGGGCTGAGAGACACCAGTCAGTGTACAGATATCTCCCTGAGAGAGAGGGACTGAGAGAGACCACTCAGTGTACAGATATCTCCCTGAGAGACAGGGACTGAGAGACACCACTCAGTGTACAGATACCTCCCTGAGAGAGAGGGACTGAGAGACACCAGTCAGTGTACAGATATCTCCCTGAGAGAGAGGGACTGAGAGACACCACTCAGTGTACAGATATCTCCCTGAGAGACAGGGACTGAGAGACACCAGTCAGAGTACAGATATCTCCCTGAGAGAGAGGGACTGAGAGACACCACTCACTGTACAGATATCTCCCTGAGAGACAGGGACTGAGAGACACCACTCATTGTACAGATACCTCCCTGAGAGAGAGGGACTGAGAGACACCAGTCAGTGTACAGATATCTCCCTGAGAGAGAGGGACTGAGAGACACCACTCAGTGCACAGATATCTCCCTGAGAGAGAGGGACTGAGAGACACCACTCAGTGTACAGATATCTCCCTGAGAGACAGGGACTGAGAGACACCACTCAGTGTACAGATATCTCCCTGAGAGACAGGGACTGAGAGACACCACTCAGTGTACAGATACCTCCCTGAGAGAGGGACTGAGAGACACCAGTCAGTGTACATATATCTCCCTGAGAGACAGGGACTGAGAGACACCAGTCAGTGTACAGATATCTCCCTGAGAGAGAGGGACTGAGAGACACCACTCAGTGTACAGATATCTCCCTGAGAGAGAGGGACTGAGAGACACCAGTCAGCGTACAGATATCTCCCTGAGAGAGAGGGACTGAGAGACACCAGTCAGTGTACAGATATCTCCCTGAGAGACAGGGACTGAGAGACACCACTCAGTGTATAGATATCTCCCTGAGAGACAGGGACTGAGAGACACCAGCCAGTGTACAGATATCTCCCTGAGAGAGAGGGACTGAGAGACACCACTCAGTGTACAGATATCTCCCTGAGAGACAGGGACTGAGAGACACCAGTCAGTGTACAGATATCTCCCTGAGAGAGAGGGACTGTGAGACACCACTCAGTGTACATAAAGCTCCCTGAGAGACAGGGACTGAGAGACACCAGTCAGTGTACAGATATCTCCCTGAGAGACACCACTCAGTGTACATAAAGCTCCCTGAGAGACAGGGACTGAGAGACACCAGTCAGTGTCCAGATATCTCCCTGAGAGAGAGGGTCTGTGAGACACCAGTCACTGTACAGATATCTCCCTGAGAGAGAGGGACTGAGAGACACCACTCAGTGTACAGATATCTCCCTGAGAGACAGGGACTGAGAGACACCACTCAGTGTACAGATACCTCCCTGAGAGAGGGACTGAGAGACACCAGTCAGTGTACATATATCTCCCTGAGAGACAGGGACTGAGAGACACCAGTCAGTGTACAGATATCTCCCTGAGAGAGAGGGACTGAGAGACACCACTCAGTGTACAGATATCTCCCTGAGAGAGAGGGACTGAGAGACACCAGTCAGCGTACAGATATCTCCCTGAGAGAGAGGGACTGAGAGACACCAGTCAGTGTACAGATATCTCCCTGAGAGACAGGGACTGAGAGACACCACTCAGTGTATAGATATCTCCCTGAGAGACAGGGACTGAGAGACACCAGCCAGTGTACAGATATCTCCCTGAGAGAGAGGGACTGAGAGACACCACTCAGTGTACAGATATCTCCCTGAGAGACAGGGACTGAGAGACACCAGTCAGTGTACAGATATCTCCCTGAGAGAGAGGGACTGTGAGACACCACTCAGTGTACATAAAGCTCCCTGAGAGACAGGGACTGAGAGACACCAGTCAGTGTACAGATATCTCCCTGAGAGACACCACTCAGTGTACATAAAGCTCCCTGAGAGACAGGGACTGAGAGACACCAGTCAGTGTCCAGATATCTCCCTGAGAGAGAGGGTCTGTGAGACACCAGTCACTGTACAGATATCTCCCTGAGAGAGAGGGACTGAGAGACACCACTCTGTGTATAGATATCTCCCTGACAGACAGAGACTGAGAGACACCAGACAGTGTACAGATATCTCCCTGAGAAACAGGGGCTGTGAGACACCACTCAGTGTACAGATATCTCCCTGAGAGAGAGGGACTGAGAGACACCAGTCAGTGTACAGATATCTCCCTGAGAGAGAGGGACTGAGAGACACCAGTCAGTGTACATACATCTCCCTGAGAGACAGGGACTGAGAGACACCAGTCAGTGTACATATATCTCCCTGAGAGAGAGGGACTGAGAGACACCACTCAGTGTACAGATATCTCCCTGAGAGAGAGGGACTGAGAGACACCAGTCAGTGTACAGATATCTCCCTGAGAGAGAGGGACTGAGAGACACCACTCAATGTACAGATATCTCCCTGAGAGACAGGGACTGAGAGACACCAGTCAGTGTACAGATATCTCCCTGAGAGAGAGGGACTGTGAGACACCACTCAGTGCACAGATATCTCCCTGAGAGAGAGGGGCTGAGAGACACCAGTCAGTGTACAGATATCTCCCTGAGAGAGAGGGACTGAGAGACACCACTCAGTGTACAGATATCTCCCTGAGAGACACCAGTCAGTGTACATAAAGCTCACAGAGAGACAGGGACTGAGAGACACCAGTCAATGTACAGATATCTCCCTGAGAGACAGGGACTGAGAGACACCACTCAGTGTACAGATACCTCCCTGAGAGAGAGGGACTGAGAGACACCAGTCAGTGTACAGATATCTCCCTGAGAGAGAGGGACTGAGAGACACCACTCAGTGTACAGATATCTCCCTGAGAGACAGGGACTGAGAGACACCAGTCAGAGTATAGATATCTCCCTGAGAGAGAGGTACTGAGAGACACCACTCACTGTACAGATATCTCCCTGAGAGACAGGGACTGAGAGACACCACTCATTGTACAGATATCTCCCTGAGAGAGAAGGACTGAGAGACACCACTCAGTGTACAGATATCTCCCTGAGAGACAGGGACTGAGAGAAACCAGTCAGTGTACATATATCTCCCTGAGAGACAGGGACTGAGAGACACCACTCAGTGTACAGATACCTCCCTGAGAGAGAGGGACTGAAAGACACCAGTCAGTGTACATAAATCTCCCGGAGAGAGAGGGACTGAGAGACACCAGTCAGTGTACAGATATCTCCCTGAGAGAGAGGGACTGAGAGACACCACTCAGTGTATAGATATCTCCCTGACAGACAGGGACTGAGAGACACCAGTCAGTGTACAGATATCTCCCTGAGAGACAGGGGCTGTGAGACACCACTCAGTGTACAGATATCTCCCTGAGAGAGAGGGACTGAGAGACACCAGTCAGTGTACAGATATCTCCCTGAGAGAGAGGGACTGAGAGACAACAGTCAGTGTACAGATATCTCCCTGAGAGACAGGGGCTGTGAGACACCACTCAGTGTTCAGATATCTCCCTGAGAGAGAGGGACTGAGAGACACCAGTCAGTGTACAGATATCTCCCTGAGAGACAGGGACTGAGAGACAGCACTCAGGGTATAGATATCTCCCTGAGAGACAGGGACTGAGAGACACCAGTCAGTGTACAGATATCTCCCTGAGAGAGAGGGACTGAGAGACACCACTCAGTGTACAGATATCTCCCTGAGAGACAGGGACTGAGAGACACCAGTCAGTGTACAGATATCTCCCTGAGAGACACCACTCAGTGCACATAAAGCTCCCTGAGAGACAGGGACTGAGAGACACCAGTCAGTGTACAGATATCTCCCTGAGAGAGAGGGACTGTGAGACACCAGTCAGTGTACAGATATCTCCCTGAGAGACAGGGGCTGTGAGACACCACTCAGTGTACAGATATCTCCCTGAGAGAGAGGGACTGAGAGACACCAGTCAGTGTACAGATATCTCCCTGAGAGAGAGGGACTGAGAGACACCACTCAGTGTACAGATATCTCCCTCAGAGACAGGGACTGAGAGACACCAGTCAGAGAACAGATATCTCCCTGAGAGAGAGGGACTGAGAGACACCACTCAGTGTACAGATATCTCCCTGAGAGACAGGGACTGAGAGACACCAGTCAGTGCACAGATATCTCCCTGAGAGAGAGGGACTGAGAGACACCACTCAGTGTACAGATATCTCCCTGAGAGACAGGGACTGAGAGACACCAGTCAGAGTACAGATATCTCCCTGAGAGAGAGGGACTGAGAGACACCACTCACTGTACAGATATCTCCCTTAGAGACAGGGACTGAGAGACACCACTCATTGTACAGATATCTCCCTGAGAGAGAGTGACTGTGAGACACCACTCAGTGTACAGATATCTCCCTGAGAGACAGGGACTGAGAGACACCAGTCAGTGTACAGATATCTCCCTGAGAGAGAGGGACTGAGAGACACCAGTCAGTGTACAAATATCTCCCTGAGAGACAGGGACTGAGAGACACCACTCAGTGTACAGATACCTCCCTGAGAGAGAGGGACTGAGAGACACCACTCAGTGTACAGATATCTCCCTGAGAGACAGGGACTGTGAGACACCAGTCAGTGTACATATATCTCCCTGAGAGACAGGGACTGAGAGACACCACTCAGTGTACAGATATCTCCCAGAGAGAGAGGGACTGAGAGACACCACTCAGTGTACAGATATCTCCCTGAGAGAGACGGACGGAGAGACACCAGTCAGTGTACAGATATCTCTCTGAGAGAGAGGGACTGTGAGACACCAGTCAGTGTACAGATATCTCCCTGAGAGAGAGGGACTGAGAGACACCAGTCAGTGTACAGATATCTCCCTGAGAGACAGGGAATGAGAGACACCACTCAGTGCACAGATACCTCCCTGAGAGAGAGGGACTGAGAGACACCAGTCAGTGTACATATATCTCCCTGAGAGAGAGGGACTGAGAGTCACCACTCAGTTTACAGATATCTCCCTGAGAGACAGGGACTGAGAGACAACAGTCAGTGTACATATATCTCCCTGAGAGACACCAGTCAGTGTACATAAAGCTCACTGAGAGACAGGGACTGAGAGACACCAGTCAATGTACAGATATCTCCCTGAGAGACAGGGACTGAGAGACACCACTCAGTGTACAGATACCTCCCTGAGAGAGAGGGACTGAGAGACACCAGTCAGTGTACAGATATCTCCCTGAGAGAGAGGGACTGAGAGACACCACTCAGTGTACTGATATCTCCCTGAGAGACAGGGACTGAGAGACACCAGTCAGAGTACAGATATCTCCCTGAGAGAGAGGGACTGAGAGACACCACTCACTGTACAGATATCTCCCTGAGAGACAGGGACTGAGAGACACCACTCAGTGTACAGATACCTCCCTGAGAGAGAGGGACTGAGAGACACCAGTCAGTGTACAGATATCTCCCTGAGAGAGAGGGACTGAGAGACACCACTCAGTGCACAGATATCTCCCTGAGAGAGAGGGACTGAGAGACAGCACTCAGTGTACAGATATCTCCCTGAGAGACAGGGACTGAGAGACACCACTCAGTGTACAGATATCTCCCTGAGAGACAGGGACTGAGAGACACCACTCAGTGTACAGATACCTCCCTGAGAGAGGGACTGAGAGACACCAGTCAGTGTAAATATATCTCCCTGAGAGACAGGGACTGAGAGACACCAGTCAGTGTACAGATATCTCCCTGAGAGAGAGGGACTGAGAGACACCACTCAGTGTACAGATATCTCCCTGAGAGAGAGGGACTGAGAGACACCAGTCAGCGTACAGATATCTCCCTGAGAGAGAGGGACTGAGAGACACCAGTCAGTGTACAGATATCTCCCTGAGAGACAGTGACTGAGAGACACCACTCAGTGTATAGATATCTCCCTGAGAGACAGGGACTGAGAGACACCAGTCAGTGTACAGATATCTCCCTGAGAGAGAGGGACTGAGAGACACCACTCAGTGTACAGATATCTCCCTGAGAGACAGGGACTGAGAGACACCAGTCAGTGTACAGATATCTCCCTGAGAGAGAGGGACTGTGAGACACCACTCAGTGTACATAAAGCTCCCTGAGAGACAGGGACTGAGAGACACCAGTCAGTGTACAGATATCTCCCTGAGAGACACCACTCAGTGTACATAAAGCTCCCTGAGAGACAGGGACTGAGAGACACCAGTCAGTGTACAGATATCTCCCTGAGAGAGAGGGTCTGTGAGACACCAGTCACTGTACAGATATCTCCCTGAGAGAGAGGGACTGAGAGACACCACTCAGTGTATAGATATCTCCCTGACAGACAGAGACTGAGAGACACCAGACAGGGTACAGATATCTCCCTGAGAAACAGGGGCTGTGAGACACCACTCAGTGTACAGATATCTCCCTGAGAGAGAGGGACTGAGAGACACCAGTCAGTGTACAGATATCTCCCTGAGAGAGAGGGACTGAGAGACACCAGTCAGTGAACATACATCTCCCTGAGAGACAGGGACTGAGAGACACCAGTCAGTGTACATATATCTCCCTGAGAGAGAGGGACTGAGAGACACCACTCAGTGTACAGATATCTCCCTGAGAGAGAGGGACTGAGAGACACCAGTCAGTGTACAGTTATCTCCCTGAGAGAGAGGGACTGAGAGACACCACTCAATGTACAGATATCTCCCTGAGAGACAGGGACT
Source organism: Heterodontus francisci (assembly GCF_036365525.1). Classification (NCBI taxonomy): domain Eukaryota; kingdom Metazoa; phylum Chordata; class Chondrichthyes; order Heterodontiformes; family Heterodontidae; genus Heterodontus; species Heterodontus francisci. The sequence goes on along the minus strand of NC_090384.1, from coordinate 7,738,051 downwards.
GAGAGACACCAGTCAGTGTACAGATATCTCCCTGAGAGAGAGGGACTGTGAGACACCACTCAGTGCACAGATATCTCCCTGAGAGAGAGGGGCTGAGAGACACCAGTCAGTGTACAGATATCTCCCTGAGAGAGAGGGACTGAGAGACACCACTCAGTGTACAGATATCTCCCTGAGAGACACCAGTCAGTGTACATAAAGCTCACTGAGAGACAGGGACTGAGAGACACCAGTCAATGTACAGATATCTCCCTGAGAGACAGGGACTGAGAGACACCACTCAGTGTACAGATACCTCCCTGAGAGAGAGGGACTGAGAGACACCAGTCAGTGTACAGATATCTCCCTGAGAGAGAGGGACTGAGAGACACCACTCAGTGTACAGATATCTCCCTGAGAGACAGGGACTGAGAGACACCAGTCAGAGTATAGATATCTCCCTGAGAGAGAGGTACTGAGAGACACCACTCACTGTACAGATATCTCCCTGAGAGACAGGGACTGAGAGACACCACTCATTGTACAGATATCTCCCTGAGAGAGAAGGACTGAGAGACACCACTCAGTGTACAGATATCTCCCTGAGAGACAGGGACTGAGAGAAACCAGTCAGTGTACATATATCTCCCTGAGAGACAGGGACTGAGAGACACCACTCAGTGTACAGATACCTCCCTGAGAGAGAGGGACTGAAAGACACCAGTCAGTGTACATAAATCTCCCGGAGAGAGAGGGACTGAGAGACACCAGTCAGTGTACAGATATCTCCCTGAGAGAGAGGGACTGAGAGACACCACTCAGTGTATAGATATCTCCCTGACAGACAGGGACTGAGAGACACCAGTCAGTGTACAGATATCTCCCTGAGAGACAGGGGCTGTGAGACACCACTCAGTGTACAGATATCTCCCTGAGAGAGAGGGACTGAGAGACACCAGTCCGTGTACAGATATCTCCCTGAGAGAGAGGGACTGAGAGACAACAGTCAGTGTACAGATATCTCCCTGAGAGACAGGGGCTGTGAGACACCACTCAGTGTACAGATATCTCCCTGAGAGAGAGGGACTGAGAGACACCAGTCAGTGTACAGATATCTCCCTGAGAGACAGGGACTGAGAGACAGCACTCAGGGTATAGATATCTCCCTGAGAGACAGGGACTGAGAGACACCAGTCAGTGTACAGATATCTCCCTGAGAGAGAGGGACTGAGAGACACCACTCAGTGTACAGATATCTCCCTGAGAGACAGGGACTGAGAGACACCAGACAGTGTACAGATATCTCCCAGAGAGAGAGGGACTGTGAGACACCACTCAGTGTACATAAAGCTCCCTGAGAGACAGGGACTGAGAGACACCAGTCAGTGTACAGATATCTCCCTGAGAGACACCACTCAGTGCACATAAAGCTCCCTGAGAGACAGGGACTGAGGGACACCAGTCAGTGTACAGATATCTCCCTGAGAGAGAGGGACTGTGAGACACCAGTCAGTGTACAGATATCTCCCTGAGAGACAGGGGCTGTGAGACACCACTCAGTGTACAGATATCTCCCTGAGAGAGAGGGACTGAGAGACACCAGTCAGTGTACAGATATCTCCCTGAGAGAGAGGGACTGAGAGACACCACTCAGTGTACAGATATCTCCCTCAGAGACAGGGACTGAGAGACACCAGTCAGAGTACAGATATCTCCCTGAGAGAGAGGGACTGAGAGACACCACTCAGTGTACAGATATCTCCCTGAGAGACAGGGACTGAGAGACACCAGTCAGTGCACAGATATCTCCCTGAGAGAGAGGGACTGAGAGACACCACTCAGTGTACAGATATCTCCCTGAGAGACAGGGACTGAGAGACACCAGTCAGAGTACAGATATCTCCCTGAGAGAGAGGGACTGAGAGACACCACTCACTGTACAGATATCTCCCTGAGAGACAGGGACTGAGAGACACCACTCATTGTACAGATATCTCCCTGAGAGACAGGGACTGAGAGACACCAGTCAGTGTACAGATATCTCCCTGAGAGAGAGGGACTGAGAGACACCAGTCAGTGTACAAATATCTCCATGAGAGACAGGGACTGAGAGACACCACTCAGTGTACAGATACCTCCCTGAGAGAGAGGGACTGAGAGACACCACTCAGTGTACAGATATCTCCCTGAGAGACAGGGACTGTGAGACACCAGTCAGTGTACATATATCTCCCTGAGAGACAGGGACTGAGAGACACCACTCAGTGTACAGATATCTCCCAGAGAGAGAGGGACTGAGAGACACCACTCAGTGTACAGATATCTCCCTGAGAGAGACGGACGGAGAGACACCAGTCAGTGTACAGATATCTCTCTGAGAGAGAGGGACTGTGAGACACCAGTCAGTGTACAGATATCTCCCTGAGAGAGAGGGACTGAGAGACACCAGTCAGTGTACAGATATCTCCCTGAGAGACAGGGAATGAGAGACACCACTCAGTGTACAGATACCTCCCTGAGAGAGAGGGACTGAGAGACACCAGTCAGTGTACATATATCTCCCTGAGAGAGAGGGACTGAGAGACACCACTCAGTGTACAGATATCTCCCTGAGAGACAGGGACTGAGAGACAATAGTCAGTGTACATATATCTCCCTGAGAGACACCAGTCAGTGTACATAAAGCTCACTGAGAGACAGGGACTGAGAGACACCAGTCAATGTACAGATATCTCCCTGAGAGACAGGGACTGAGAGACACCACTCAGTGTACAGATACCTCCCTGAGAGAGAGGGACTGAGAGACACCAGTCAGTGTACAGATATCTCCCTGAGAGAGAGGGACTGAGAGACACCACTCAGTGTACAGATATCTCCCTGAGAGACAGGGACTGAGAGACACCAGTCAGAGTATAGATATCTCCCTGAGAGAGAGGTACTGAGAGACACCACTCACTGTACAGATATCTCCCTGAGAGACAGGGACTGAGAGACACCACTCATTGTACAGATATCTCCCTGAGAGAGAAGGACTGAGAGACACCACTCAGTGTACAGATATCTCCCTGAGAGACAGGGACTGAGAGACACCAGTCAGTGTACATATATCTCCCTGAGAGACAGGGACTGAGAGACACCACTCAGTGTACAGATAGCTCCCTGAGAGAGAGGGACTGAAAGACACCAGTCAGTGTACATAAATCTCCCGGAGAGAGAGGGACTGAGAGACACCAGTCAGTGTACAGATATCTCCCTGAGAGAGAGGGACTGAGAGACACCACTCAGTGTATAGATATCTCCCTGACAGACAGGGACTGAGAGACACCAGTCAGTGTACAGATATCTCCCTGAGAGACAGGGGCTGTGAGACACCACTCAGTGTACAGATATCTCCCTGAGAGAGAGGGACTGAGAGACACCAGTCAGTGTACAGATATCTCCCTGAGAGAGAGGGACTGAGAGACAACAGTCAGTGTACAGATATCTCCCTGAGAGACAGGGGCTGTGAGACACCACTCAGTGTACAGATATCTCCCTGAGAGAGAGGGACTGAGAGACACCAGTCAGTGTACAGATATCTCCCTGCGAGAAAGGGACTGAGAGACAGCACTCAGGGTATAGATATCTCCCTGAGAGACAGGGACTGAGAGACACCAGTCAGTGTACAGATATCTCCCTGAGAGAGAGGGACTGAGAGACACCACTCAGTGTACAGATATCTCCCTGAGAGACAGGGACTGAGAGACACCAGACAGTGTACAGATATCTCCCAGAGAGAGAGGGACTGTGAGACACCACTCAGTGTACATAAAGCTCCCTGAGAGACAGGGACTGAGAGACACCAGTCAGTGTACAGATATCTCCCTGAGAGATACCACTCAGTGCACATAAAGCTCCCTGAGAGACAGGGACTGAGAGACACCAGTCAGTGTACAGATATCTCCCTGAGAGAGAGGGACTGTGAGACACCAGTCAGTGTACAGATATCTCCCTGAGAGACAGGGGCTGTGAGACACCACTCAGTGTACAGATATCTCCCTGAGAGAGAGGGACTGAGAGACACCAGTCAGTGTACAGATATCTCCCTGAGAGAGAGGGACTGAGAGACACCACTCAGTGTACAGATATCTCCCTCAGAGACAGGGACTGAGAGACACCAGTCACAGTACAGATATCTCCCTGAGAGAGAGGGACTGAGAGACACCACTCAGTGTACAGATATCTCCCTGAGAGACAGGGACTGAGAGACACCAGTCAGTGCACAGATATCTCCCTGAGAGAGAGGGACTGTGAGACACCACTCAGTGCACATATATCTCCCTGAGAGAGAGGGGCTGAGAGACACCAGTCAGTGTACAGATATCTCCCTGAGAGAGAGGGACTGAGAGACACCACTCAGTGTACAGATATCTCCCTGAGAGACACCAGTCAGTGTACATAAAGCTCACTGAGAGACAGGGACTGAGAGACACCAGTCAATGTACAGATATCTCCCTGAGAGACAGGGACTGAGAGACACCACTCAGTGTACAGATACCTCCCTGAGAGAGAGGGACTGAGAGACACCAGTCAGTGTACAGATATCTCCCTGAGACAGAGGGACTGAGAGACACCACTCAGTGTACAGATATCTCCCTGAGAGACAGGGACTGAGAGACACCAGTCAGAGTACAGATATCTCCCTGAGAGAGAGGTACTGAGAGACACCACTCACTGTACAGATATCTCCCTGAGAGACAGGGACTGAGAGACACCACTCATTGTACAGATATCTCCCTGAGAGAGAAGGACTGAGAGACACCACTCAGTGTACAGATATCTCCCTGAGAGAGAGGGACTGAGAGACACCACTCAGTGTACAGATATCTCCCTGAGAGAGAGGGACTGAGAGACACCAGTCAGCGTACAGATATCTCCCTGAGAGAGAGGGACTGAGAGACACCAGTCAGTGTACAGATATCTCCCTGAGAGACAGGGACTGAGAGACACCAGTCAGTGTACAGATATCTCCCTGAGAGAGAGGGACTGAGAGACACCACTCAGTGTACAGATATCTCCCTGAGAGACAGGGACTGAGAGACACCAGTCAGTGTACAGATATCTCCCTGAGAGAGAGGGACTGTGAGACACCACTCAGTGTACATAAAGCTCCCTGAGAGACAGGGACTGAGAGACACCAGTCAGTGTACAGATATCTCCCTGAGAGACACCACTCAGTGTACATTAAGCTCCCTGAGAGACAGGGACTGAGAGACACCAGTCAGTGTACAGATATCTCCCTGAGAGAGAGGGTCTGTGAGACACCAGTCACTGTACAGATATCTCCCTGAGAGAGAGGGACTGAGAGACACCACTCAGTGTATAGATATCTCCCTGAGAGACAGGGACTGAGAGAAACCAGTCAGTGTACATATATCTCCCTGAGAGACAGGGACTGAGAGACACCACTCAGTGTACAGATACCTCCCTGAGAGAGAGGGACTGAAAGACACCAGTCAGTGTACATAAATCTCCCGGAGAGAGAGGGACTGAGAGACACCAGTCAGTGTACAGATATCTCCCTGAGAGAGAGGGACTGAGAGACACCACTCAGTGTATAGATATCTCCCTGACAGACAGGGACTGAGAGACACCAGTCAGTGTACAGATATCTCCCTGAGAGACAGGGGCTGTGAGACACCACTCAGTGTACAGATATCTCCCTGAGAGAGAGGGACTGAGAGACACCAGTCAGTGTACAGATATCTCCCTGAGAGAGAGGGACTGAGAGACAACAGTCAGTGTACAGATATCTCCCTGAGAGACAGGGGCTGTGAGACACCACTCAGTGTACAGATATCTCCCTGAGAGAGAGGGACTGAGAGACACCAGTTAGTGTACAGATATCTCCCTGAGAGACAGGGACTGAGAGACAGCACTCAGGGTATAGATATCTCCCTGAGAGACAGGGACTGAGAGACACCAGTCAGTGTACAGATATCTCCCTGAGAGAGAGGGACTGAGAGACACCACTCAGTGTACAGATATCTCCCTGAGAGACAGGGACTGAGAGACACCAGACAGTGTACAGATATCTCCCAGAGAGAGAGGGACTGTGAGACACCACTCAGTGTACATAAAGCTCCCTGAGAGACAGGGACTGAGAGACACCAGTCAGTGTACAGATATCTCCCTGAGAGACACCACTCAGTGCACATAAAGCTCCCTGAGAGACAGGGACTGAGGGACACCAGTCAGTGTACAGATATCTCCCTGAGAGAGAGGGACTGTGAGACACCAGTCAGTGTACAGATATCTCCCTGAGAGACAGGGGCTGTGAGACACTCTCAGTGTACAGATATCTCCCTGAGAGAGAGGGACTGAGAGACACCAGTCAGTGTACAGATATCTCCCTGAGAGAGAGGGACTGAGAGACACCACTCAGTGTACAGATATCTCCCTCAGAGACAGGGACTGAGAGACACCAGTCAGAGTACAGATATCTCCCTGAGAGAGAGGGACTGAGAGACACCACTCAGTGTACAGATATCTCCCTGAGAGACAGGGACTGAGAGACACCAGTCAGTGCACAGATATCTCCCTGAGAGAGAGGGACTGAGAGACACCACTCAGTGTACAGATATCTCCCTGAGAGACAGGGACTGAGAGACACCAGTCAGAGTACAGATATCTCCCTGAGAGAGAGGGACTGAGAGACACCACTCACTGTACAGATATCTCCCTGAGAGACAGGGACTGAGAGACACCACTCATTGTACAGATATCTCCCTGAGAGAGAGTGACTGTGAGACACCACTCAGTGTACAGATATCTCCCTGAGAGACAGGGACTGAGAGACACCAGTCAGTGTACAGATATCTCCCTGAGAGAGAGGGACTGAGAGACACCAGTCAGTGTACAAATATCTCCATGAGAGACAGGGACTGAGAGACACCACTCAGTGTACAGATACCTCCCTGAGAGAGAGGGACTGAGAGACACCACTCAGTGTACAGATATCTCCCTGAGAGACAGGGACTGTGAGACACCAGTCAGTGTACATATATCTCCCTGAGAGACAGGGACTGTGAGACACCACTCAGTGTACAGATATCTCCCTGAGAGAGAGGGACTGAGAGACACCAGTCAGTGTACAGATATCTCCCTGAGAGACAGGGAATGAGAGACACCACTCAGTGTACAGATACCTCCCTGAGAGAGAGGGACTGAGAGACACCAGTCAGTGTACATATATCTCCCTGAGAGAGAGGGACTGAGAGACACCACTCAGTGTACAGATATCCCCCTGAGAGACAGGGACTGAGAGACAACAGTCAGTGTACATATATCTCCCTGAGAGACACCAGTCAGTGTACATAAAGCTCACTGAGAGACAGGGACTGAGAGACACCAGTCAATGTACAGATATCTCCCTGAGAGACAGGGACTGAGAGACACCACTCAGTGTACAGATACCTCCCTGAGAGAGAGGGACTGAGAGACACCAGTCAGTGTACAGATATCTCCCTGAGAGAGAGGGACTGAGAGACACCACTCAGTGTACAGATATCTCCCTGAGAGACAGGGACTGAGAGACACCAGTCAGAGTATAGATATCTCCCTGAGAGAGAGGTACTGAGAGACACCACTCACTGTACAGATATCTCCCTGAGAGACAGGGACTGAGAGACACCACTCATTGTACAGATATCTCCCTGAGAGAGAAGGACTGAGAGACACCACTCAGTGTACAGATATCTCCCTGAGAGACAGGGACTGAGAGACACCAGTCAGTGTACATATATCTCCCTGAGAGACAGGGACTGAGAGACACCACTCAGTGTACAGATACCTCCCTGAGAGAGAGGGACTGAAAGACACCAGTCAGTGTACATAAATCTCCCGGAGAGAGAGGGACTGAGAGACACCAGTCAGTGTACAGATATCTCCCTGAGAGAGAGGGACTGAGAGACACCACTCAGTGTATAGATATCTCCATGACAGACAGGGACTGAGAGACACCAGTCAGTGTACAGATATCTCCCTGAGAGACAGGGGCTGTGAGACACCACTCAGTGTACAGATATCTCCCTGAGAGAGAGGGACTGAGAGACACCAGTCAGTGTACAGATATCTCCCTGAGAGAGAGGGACTGAGAGACAACAGTCAGTGTACAGATATCTCCCTGAGAGACAGGGGCTGTGAGACACCACTCAGTGTACAGATATCTCCCTGAGAGAGAGGGACTGAGAGACACCAGTCAGTGTACAGATATCTCCCTGAGAGACCGGGACTGAGAGACAGCACTCAGGGTATAGATATCTCCCTGAGAGACAGGGACTGAGAGACACCAGTCAGTGTACAGATATCTCCCTGAGAGAGAGGGACTGAGAGACACCACTCAGTGTACAGATATCTCCCTGAGAGACAGGGACTGAGAGACACCAGACAGTGTACAGATATCTCCCAGAGAGAGAGCGACTGTGAGACACCACTCAGTGTACATAAAGCTCCCTGAGAGACAGGGACTGAGAGACACCAGTCAGTGTACAGATATCTCCCTGAGAGACACCACTCAGTGCACATAAAGCTCCCTGAGAGACAGGGACTGAGAGACACCAGTCAGTGTACAGATATCTCCCTGAGAGAGAGGGACTGTGAGACACCAGTCAGTGTACAGATATCTCCCTGAGAGACAGGGGCTGTGAGACACCACTCAGTGTACAGATATCTCCCTGAGAGAGAGGGACTGAGAGACACCAGTCAGTGTACAGATATCTCCCTGAGAGAGAGGGACTGAGAGACACCACTCAGTGTACAGATATCTCCCTCAGAGACAGGGACTGAGAGACACCAGTCAGAGTACAGATATCTCCCTGAGAGAGAGGGACTGAGAGACACCACTCAGTGCACAGATATCTCCCTGAGAGAGAGGGGCTGAGAGACACCAGTCAGTGTACAGATATCTCCCTGAGAGAGAGGGACTGAGAGACACCACTCAGTGTACAGATATCTCCCTGAGAGACACCAGTCAGTGTACATAAAGCTCACTGAGAGACAGGGACTGAGAGACACCAGTCAATGTACAGATATCTCCCTGAGAGACAGGGACTGAGAGACACCACTCAGTGTACAGATACCTCCCTGAGAGAGAGGGACTGAGAGACACCAGTCAGTGTACAGATATCTCCCTGAGAGAGAGGGACTGAGAGACACCACTCAGTGTACAGATATCTCCCTGAGAGACAGGGACTGAGAGACACCAGTTTGAGTATAGATATCTCCCTGAGAGAGAGGTACTGAGAGACACCACTCACTGTACAGATATCTCCCTGAGAGACAGGGACTGAGAGACACCACTCATTGTACAGATATCTCCCTGAGAGAGAAGGACTGAGAGACACCACTCAGTGTACAGATATCTCCCTGAGAGACAGGGACTGAGAGACACCAGTCAGTGTACATATATCTCCCTGAGAGACAGGGACTGAGAGACACCACTCAGTGTACAGATACCTCCCTGAGAGAGAGGGACTGAAAGACACCAGTCAGTGTACATAAATCTCCCGGAGAGAGAGGGACTGAGAGACACCAGTCAGTGTACAGATATCTCCCTGAGAGAGAGGGACTGAGAGACACCAAACAGTGTATAGATATCTCCCTGACAGACAGGGACTGAGAGACACCAGTCAGTGTACAGATATCTCCATGAGAGACAGGGGCTGTGAGACACCACTCAGTGTACAGATATCTCCCTGAGAGAGAGGGACTGAGAGACACCAGTCAGTGTACAGATATCTCCCTGAGAGACAGGGGCTGTGAGACACCACTCAGTGTACAGATATCTCCCTGAGAGAGAGGGACTGAGAGACACCAGTCAGTGTACAGATATCTCCCTGAGAGACAGGGACTGAGAGACAGCACTCAGGATATAGATATCTCCCTGAGAGTCAGGGACTGAGAGACACCACTCAGTGTACAGATATCTCCCTGAGAGAGAGGGACTGAGAGACACCACTCAGTGTACAGATATCTCCCTGAGAGACAGGGACTGAGAGACACCAGACAGTGTACAGATATCTCCCAGTGAGAGAGGGACTGTGAGACACCACTCAGTGTACATAAAGCTCCCTGAGAGACAGGGACTGAGAGACACCAGTCAGTGTTCAGATATCTCCCTGAGAGACACCACTCAGTGCACATAAAGCTCCCTGAGAGACAGGGACTGAGAGACACCAGTCAGTGTACAGATATCTCCCTGAGAGAGAGGGACTCTGAGACACCAGTCAGTGTACAGATATCTCCCTGAGAGACAGGGGCTGTGAGACACCACTCAGTGTACAGATATCTCCCTGAGAGAGAGGGACTGAGAGACACCAGTCAGTGTACAGATATCTCCCTGAGAGAGAGGGACTGAGAGACACCACTCAGTGTACAGATATCTCCCTCAGAGACAGGGACTGAGAGACACCAGTCAGAGTACAGATATCTCCCTGAGAGAGAGGGACTGAGAGACACCACTCAGTGTACAGATATCTCCCTGAGAGACAGGGACTGAGAGACACCAGTCAGTGCACAGATATCTCCCTGAGAGAGAGGGACTGAGAGACACCACTCAGTGTACAGATATCTCCCTGAGAGACAGGGACTGAGAGACACCAGTCAGAGTACAGATATCTCCCTGAGAGAGAGGGACTGAGAGACACCACTCACTGTACAGATATCTCCCTGAGAGACAGGGACTGAGAGACACCACTCATTGTACAGATATCTCCCTGAGAGAGAGTGACTGTGAGACACCACTCAGTGTACAGATATCTCCCTGAGAGACAGGGACTGAGAGACACCAGTCAGTGTACAGATATCTCCCTGAGAGAGAGGGACTGAGAGACACCAGTCAGTGTACAAATATCTCCCTGAGAGACAGGGACTGAGAGACACCACTCAGTGTACAGATACCTCCCTGAGAGAGAGGGACTGAGAGACACCACTCAGTGTACAGATATCTCAATGAGAGACAGGGACTGTGAGACACCAGTCAGTGTACATATATCTCCCTGAGAGACAGGGACTGAGAGACACCAGTCAGTGTACAGATATCTCCCAGAGAGAGAGGGACTGAGAGACACCACTCAGTGTACAGATATCTCCCTGAGAGAGACGGACGGAGAGACACCAGTCAGTGTACAGATATCTCTCTGAGAGAGAGGGACTGTGAGACACCAGTCAGTGTACAGATATCTCCCTGAGAGAGAGGGACTGAGAGACACCAGTCAGTGTACAGATATCTCCCTGAGAGACAGGGAATGAGAGACACCACTCAGTGTACAGATACCTCCCTGAGAGAGAGGGACTGAGAGACACCAGTCAGTGTACATATATCTCCCTGAGAGAGAGGGACTGAGAGACACCACTCAGTGTACAGATATCTCCCTGAGAGACAGGGACTGAGAGACAACAGTCAGTGTACATATATCTCCCTGAGAGACACCAGTCAGTGTACATAAAGCTCACTGAGAGACAGGGACTGAGAGACACCAGTCAATGTACAGATATCTCCCTGAGAGACAGGGACTGAGAGACACCACTCAGTGTACAGATACCTCCCTGAGAGAGAGGGACTGAGAGACACCAGTCAGTGTACAGATATCTCCCTGAGAGAGAGGGACTGAGAGACACCACTCAGTGTACAGATATCTCCCTGAGAGACAGGGACTGAGAGACACCAGTCAGAGTATGGATATCTCCCTGAGAGAGAGGTACTGAGAGACACCACTCACTGTACAGATATCTCCCTGAGAGAGAAGGACTGAGAGACACCACTCAGTGTACAGATATCTCCCTGAGAGACAGGGACTGAGAGACACCAGTCAGTGTACAGATATCTCCCTGAGAGAGAAGGACTGAGAGACACCACTCAGTGTACAGATATCTCCCTGAGAGACAGGGACTGAGAGACACCAGTCAGTGTACATATATCTCCCTGAGAGACAGGGACTGAGAGACACCACTCAGTGTACAGATACCTCCCTGAGAGAGAGGGACTGAAAGACACCAGTCAGTGTACATAAATCTCCCGGAGAGAGAGGGACTGAGAGACACCAGTCAGTGTACAGATATCTCCCTGAGAGAGAGGGACTGAGGGACACCACTCAGTGTATAGATATCTCCCTGACAGACAGGGACTGAGAGACACCAGTCAGTGTACAGATATCTCCCTGAGAGACAGGGGCTGTGAGACACCACTCAGTGTACAGATATCTCCCTGAGAGAGAGGGACTGAGAGACACCAGTCAGTGTACAGATATCTCCCTGAGAGAGAGGGACTGAGAGACAACAGTCAGTGTACAGATATCTCCCTGAGAGACAGGGGCTGTGAGACACCACTCAGTGTACAGATATCTCCCTGAGAGAGAGGGACTGAGAGACACCAGTCAGTGTACAGATATCTCCCTGAGAGACAGGGACTGAGAGACACCAGTCAGAGTACAGATATCTCCCTGAGAGAGAGGGACTGAGAGACACCACTCACTGTACAGATATCTCCCTGAGAGACAGGGACTGAGAGACACCACTCATTGTACAGATATCTCCCTGAGAGAGAGTGACTGTGAGACACCACTCAGTGTACAGATATCTCCCTGAGAGACAGGGACTGAGAGACACCAGTCAGTGTACAGATATCTCCCTGAGAGAGAGGGACTGAGAGACACCAGTCAGTGTACAAATATCTCCCTGAGAGACAGGGACTGAGAGACACCACTCAGTGTACAGATACCTCCCTGAGAGAGAGGGACTGAGAGACACCACTCAGTGTACAGATATCTCCCTGAGAGACAGGGACTGTGAGACACCAGTCAGTGTACATATATCTCCCTGAGAGACAGGGACTGAGAGACACCAGTCAGTGTACAGATATCTCCCAGAGAGAGAGGGACTGAGAGACACCACTCAGTGTACAGATATCTCCCTGAGAGAGACGGACGGAGAGACACCAGTCAGTGTACAGATATCTCTCTGAGAGAGAGGGACTGTGAGACACCAGTCAGTGTACAGATATCTCCCTGAGAGAGAGGGACTGAGAGACACCAGTCAGTGTACAGATATCTCCCTGAGAGACAGGGAATGAGAGACACCACTCAGTGTACAGATACCTCCCTGAGAGAGAGGGACTGAGAGACACCAGTCAGTGTACATATATCTCCCTGAGAGAGAGGGACTGAGAGACACCACTCAGTGTACAGATATCTCCCTGAGAGACAGGGACTGAGAGACAACAGTCAGTGTACATATATCTCCCTGAGAGACACCAGTCAGTGTACATAAAGCTCACTGAGAGACAGGGACTGAGAGACACCAGTCAATGTACAGATATCTCCCTGAGAGACAGGGACTGAGAGACACCACTCAGTGTACAGATACCTCCCTGAGAGAGAGGGACTGAGAGACACCAGTCAGTGTACAGATATCTCCCTGAGAGAGAGGGACTGAGAGACACCACTCAGTGTACAGATATCTCCCTGAGAGACAGGGACTGAGAGACACCAGTCAGAGTATGGATATCTCCCTGAGAGAGAGGTACTGAGAGACACCACTCACTGTGCAGATATCTCCCTGAGAGACAGGGACTGAGAGACACCACTCATTGTACAGATATCTCCCTGAGAGAGAAGGACTGAGAGACACCACTCAGTGTACAGATATCTCCCTGAGAGACAGGGACTGAGAGACACCAGTCAGTGTACATATATCTCCCTGAGAGACAGGGACTGAGAGACACCACTCAGTGTACAGATACCTCCCTGAGAGAGAGGGACTGAAAGACACCAGTCAGTGTACATAAATCTCCCGGAGAGAGAGGGACTGAGAGACACCAGTCAGTGTACAGATATCTCCCTGAGAGAGAGGGACTGAGGGACACCACTCAGTGTATAGATATCTCCCTGACAGACAGGGACTGAGAGACACCAGTCAGTGTACAGATATCTCCCTGAGAGACAGGGGCTGTGAGACACCACTCAGTGTACAGATATCTCCCTGAGAGAGAGGGACTGAGAGACACCAGTCAGTGTACAGATATCTCCCTGAGAGAGAGGGACTGAGAGACAACAGTCAGTGTACAGATATCTCCCTGAGAGACAGGGGCTGTGAGACACCACTCAGTGTACAGATATCTCCCTAAGAGAGAGGGACTGAGAGACACCAGTCAGTGTACAGATATCTCCCTGAGAGAAAGGGACTGAGAGACAGCACTCAGGGTATAGATATCTCCCTGAGAGACAGGGACTGAGAGACACCAGTCAGTGTACAGATATCTCCCTGAGAGAGAGGGACTGTGAGACACCACTCAGTGTACATAAAGCTCCCTGAGAGACAGGGACTGAGAGACACCAGTCAGTGTACAGATATCTCCCTGAGAGACACCACTCAGTGCACATAAAGCTCCCTGAGAGACAGGGACTGAGAGACACCAGTCAGTGTACAGATATCTCCCTGAGAGAGAGGGCCTGTGAGACACCAGTCAGTGTACAGATATCTCCCTGAGAGACAGGGGCTGTGAGACACCACTCAGTGTACAGATATCTCCCTGAGAGAGAGGGACTGAGAGACACCAGTCAGTGTACAGATATCTCCCTGAGAGAGAGGGACTGAGAGACACCACTCAGTGTACAGATATCTCCCTCAGAGACAGGGACTGAGAGACACCAGTCAGAGTACAGATATCTCCCTGAGAGAGAGGGACTGAGAGACACCACTCAGTGTACAGATATCTCCCGGAGAGACAGGGACTGAGAGACACCAGTCAGTGCACAGATATCTCCCTGAGAGAGAGGGACTGAGAGACACCACTCAGTGTACAGATATCTCCCTGAGAGACAGGGACTGAGAGACACCAGTCAGAGTACAGATATCTCCCTGAGAGAGAGGGACTGAGAGACACCACTCACTGTACAGATATCTCCCTGAGAGACAGGGACTGAGAGACACCACTCATTGTACAGATATCTCCCTGAGAGAGAGTGACTGTGAGACACCACTCAGTGTACAGATATCTCCCTGAGAGACAGGGACTGAGAGACACCAGTCAGTGTACAGATATCTCCCTGAGAGAGAGGGACTGAGAGACACCAGTCAGTGTACAAATATCTCCCTGAGAGACAGGGACTGAGAGACACCACTCAGTGTACAGATACCTCCCTGAGAGAGAGGGACTGAGAGACACCACTCAGTGTACAGATATCTCCCTGAGAGACAGGGACTGTGAGACACCAGTCAGTGTACATATATCTCCCTGAGAGACAGGGACTGAGAGACACCACTCAGTGTACAGATATCTCCCAGAGAGAGAGGGACTGAGAGACACCACGCAGTGTACAGATATCTCCCTGAGAGAGACGGACGGAGAGACACCAGTCAGTGTACAGATATCTCTCTGAGAGAGAGGGACTGTGAGACACCAGTCAGTGTACAGATATCTCACTGAGAGAGAGGGACTGAGAGACACCAGTCAGTGTACAGATATCTCCCTGAGAGACAGGGAATGAGAGACACCACTCAGTGTACAGATACCTCCCTGAGAGAGAGGGACTGAGAGACACCAGTCAGTGTACATATATCTCCCTGAGAGAGAGGGACTGAGAGACACCACTCAGTGTACAGATATCTCCCTGAGAGACAGGGACTGAGAGACAACAGTCAGTGTACATATATCTCCCTGAGAGACAGGGACTGAGAGACACCACTCAGTGTACAGATACCTCCCTGAGAGAGAGGGACTGAGAGACACCAGTCAGTGTGCATATATCTCCCTGAGAGAGAGGGACTGAGAGACACCAGTCAGTGTACAGATATCTCCCTGAGAGAGAGGGACTGAGAGACACCAGTCAGTGTACAGATATCTCCCTGAGAGAGAGGGACTGTGAGACACCACTCAGTGTACAGATATCTCCCTGAGAGACAGGGACTGAGAGACACCAGTCAGTGTACAGATATCTCCCTGAGAGAGAGGGACTGTGAGACACCACTCAGTGTACATATATCTCCCTGAGAGACAGGGACTGAGAGACACCAGTCAGTGTACAGATATCTCCCAGAGAGAGAGGGACTGAGAGACACCACTCAGTGTACAGATATCTCCCTGAGAGAGACGGACGGAGAGACACCAGTCAGTGTACAGATATCTCTCTGAGAGAGAGGGACTGTGAGACACCAGTCAGTGTACAGATATCTCCCTGAGAGAGAGGGACTGAGAGACACCAGTCAGTGTACAGATATCTCCCTGAGAGACAGGGAATGAGAGACACCACTCAGTGTACAGATACCTCCCTGAGAGAGAGGGACTGAGAGACACCAGTCAGTGTACATATATCTCCCTGAGAGAGAGGGACTGAGAGACACCACTCAGTGTACAGATATCTCCCTGAGAGACAGGGACTGAGAGACAACAGTCAGTGTACATATATCTCCCTGAGAGACACCAGTCAGTGTACATAAAGCTCACTGAGAGACAGGGACTGAGAGACACCAGTCAATGTACAGATATCTCCCTGAGAGACAGGGACTGAGAGACACCACTCAGTGTACAGATACCTCCCTGAGAGAGAGGGACTGAGAGACACCAGTCAGTGTACAGATATCTCCCTGAGAGAGAGGGACTGAGAGACACCACTCAGTGTACAGATATCTCCCTGAGAGACAGGGACTGAGAGACACCAGTCAGAGTATGGATATCTCCCTGAGAGAGAGGTACTGAGAGACACCACTCACTGTGCAGATATCTCCCTGAGAGACAGGGACTGAGAGACACCACTCATTGTACAGATATCTCCCTGAGAGAGAAGGACTGAGAGACACCACTCAGTGTACAGATATCTCCCTGAGAGACAGGGACTGAGAGACACCAGTCAGTGTACATATATCTCCCTGAGAGACAGGGACTGAGAGACACCACTCAGTGTACAGATACCTCCCTGAGAGAGAGGGACTGAAAGACACCAGTCAGTGTACATAAATCTCCCGGAGAGAGAGGGACTGAGAGACACCAGTCAGTGTACAGATATCTCCCTGAGAGAGAGGGTCTGAGGGACACCACTCAGTGTATAGATATCTCCCTGACAGACAGGGACTGAGAGACACCAGTCAGTGTACAGATATCTCCCTGAGAGACAGGGGCTGTGAGACACCACTCAGTGTACAGATATCTCCCTGAGAGAGAGGGACTGAGAGACACCAGTCAGTGTACAGATATCTCCCTGAGAGAGAGGGACTGAGAGACAACAGTCAGCGTACAGATATCTCCCTGAGAGACAGGGGCTGTGAGACACCACTCAGTGTACAGATATCTCCCTGAGAGAGAGGGACTGAGAGACACCAGTCAGTGTACAGATATCTCCCTGAGAGAAAGGGACTGAGAGACAGCACTCAGGGTATAGATATCTCCCTGAGAGACAGGGACTGAGAGACACCAGTCAGTGTACAGATATCTCCCTGAGAGAGAGGGACTGTGAGACACCACTCAGTGTACATAAAGCTCCCTGAGAGACAGGGACTGAGAGACACCAGTCAGTGTACAGATATCTCCCTGAGAGACACCACTCAGTGCACATAAAGCTCCCTGAGAGACAGGGACTGAGAGACACCAGTCAGTGTACAGATATCTCCCTGAGAGAGAGGGCCTGTGAAACACCAGTCAGTGTACAGATATCTCCCTGAGAGACAGGGGCTGTGAGACACCACTCAGTGTACAGATATCTCCCTGAGAGAGAGGGACTGAGAGACACCAGTCAGTGTACAGATATCTCCCTGAGAGAGAGGGACTGAGAGACACCACTCAGTGTACAGATATCTCCCTCAGAGACAGGGACTGAGAGACACCAGTCAGAGTACAGATATCTCCCTGAGAGAGAGGGACTGAGAGACACCACTCAGTGTACAGATATCTCCCGGAGAGACAGGGACTGAGAGACACCAGTCAGTGCACAGATATCTCCCTGAGAGAGAGGGACTGAGAGACACCACTCAGTGTACAGATATCTCCCTGAGAGACAGGGACTGAGAGACACCAGTCAGAGTACAGATATCTCCCTGAGAGAGAGGGACTGAGAGACACCACTCACTGTACAGATATCTCCCTGAGAGACAGGGACTGAGAGACACCACTCATTGTACAGATATCTCCCTGAGAGAGAGTGACTGTGAGACACCACTCAGTGTACAGATATCTCCCTGAGAGACAGGGACTGAGAGACACCAGTCAGTGTACAGATATCTCCCTGAGAGAGAGGGACTGAGAGACACCAGTCAGTGTACAAATATCTCCCTGAGAGACAGGGACTGAGAGACACCACTCAGTGTACAGATACCTCCCTGAGAGAGAGGGACTGAGAGACACCACTCAGTGTACAGATATCTCCCTGAGAGACAGGGACTGTGAGACACCAGTCAGTGTACATATATCTCCCTGAGAGACAGGGACTGAGAGACACCACTCAGTGTACAGATATCTCCCAGAGAGAGAGGGACTGAGAGACACCACGCAGTGTACAGATATCTCCCTGAGAGAGACGGACGGAGAGACACCAGTCAGTGTACAGATATCTCTCTGAGAGAGAGGGACTGTGAGACACCAGTCAGTGTACAGATATCTCACTGAGAGAGAGGGACTGAGAGACACCAGTCAGTGTACAGATATCTCCCTGAGAGACAGGGAATGAGAGACACCACTCAGTGTACAGATACCTCCCTGAGAGAGAGGGACTGAGAGACACCAGTCAGTGTACATATATCTCCCTGAGAGAGAGGGACTGAGAGACACCACTCAGTGTACAGATATCTCCCTGAGAGACAGGGACTGAGAGACAACAGTCAGTGTACATATATCTCCCTGAGAGACAGGGACTGAGAGACACCACTCAGTGTACAGATACCTCCCTGAGAGAGAGGGACTGAGAGACACCAGTCAGTGTGCATATATCTCCCTGAGAGAGAGGGACTGAGAGACACCAGTCAGTGTACAGATATCTCCCTGAGAGAGAGGGACTGAGAGACACCAGTCAGTGTACAGATATCTCCCTGAGAGAGAGGGACTGTGAGACACCACTCAGTGTACAGATATCTCCCTGAGAGACAGGGACTGAGAGACACCAGTCAGTGTACAGATATCTCCCTGAGAGAGAGGGACTGTGAGACACCACTCAGTGTACAGATATCTCCCTCAGAGACAGGGACTGAGAGACACCAGTCAGTGTACAGATATCTCCCTGAGAGAGAGGGACTGAGAGACACCACTCAGTGTATAGATATCTCCCTGACAGACAGGGACTGAGAGACACCAGTCAGTGTACAGAAATCTCCCTGAGAGACAGGGGCTGTGAGACACCACTCAGTGTACAGATATCTCCCTGAGAGAGAGGGACTGAGAGACACCAGTCAGTGTACAGTTATCTCCCTGAAATAGAGGGACTGAGAGACACCAGTCAGTGTACATATATCTCCCTGAGAGAGAGGGACTGAGAGACACCACTCAGTGTTCAGATATCTGCCTGAGAGAGAGGGACTGAGAGACACCACTCAGTGTGCAGATATCTCCCTGAGAGACACCACTCAGTGTACATAAAGCTCACTGAGAGACAGGGACTGAGAGACACCAGTCAGTGTACAGATTTCTCCCTGAGAGACAGGGACTGAGAGACACCACTCAGTGTACAGATACCTCCCTGAGAGAGAGGGACTGAGAGACACCAGTCAGTGTACAGATATCTCCCTGAGAGAGAGGGACTGAGAGACACCACTCAGTGTACAGATATCTCCCTGAGAGACAGGGACTGAGAGACACCAGTCAGAGTACAGATATCTCCCTGAGAGAGAGGGACTGAGAGACACCACTCACTGTACTGATATCTCCCTGAGAGACAGGGACTGAGAGACACCACTCATTGTACAGATATCTCCCTGAGAGAGAGTGACTGAGAGACACCTCTCAGTGTACAGATATCTCCCTGAGAGACAGGGACTGAGCGACACCAGTCAGTGTACATATATCTCCCTGAGAGACAGGGACTGAGAGACACCACTCAGTGTACAGATACCTCCCTGAGAGAGAGGGACTGAGAGACACCAGTCAGTGTACATATATCTCCCGGAGAGAGAGGGACTGAGAGACACCAGTCAGTGGACAGATATCTCCCTGAGAGAGAGGGACTGAGAGACACCACTCAGTGTATAGATATCTCCCTGACAGACAGGGACTGAGAGACACCAGTCAGTGTACAGATATCTCCCTGAGAGACAGGGGCTGTGAGACACCACTCAGTGTACAGATATCTCCCTGAGAGAGAGGGACTGAGAGACACCAGTCAGTGTACAGATATCTCCCTGAGAGAGAGGGACTGAGAGACACCAGTCAGTGTACAAATATCTCCCTGAGAGACAGGGACTGAGAGACACCACTCAGTGTACAGATACCTCCCTGAGAGAGAGGGACTGAGAGGCACCAGTCAGTGTACATATATGTCCCTGAGAGAGAGGGACTGAGAGACACCACTCAGTGTTCAGATATCTCCCTGAGAGAGAGGGACTGAGAGACACCACTCAGTGTACAGATATCTCCCTGAGAGACAGGGACTGTGAGACACCAGTCAGTGTACAGATACCTCCCTGAGAGAGAGTGACAGAGAGACACCAAATGTGTACATATATCTCCCTGAGAGACAGGGACTGAGAGACACCACTCAGTGTACAGATATCTCTCTGAGAGAGAGGGACTGAGAGACACCACTCAGTGTACAGATATCTCCCTGAGAGAGACGGACGGAGAGACACCAGTCAGTGTACAGATATCTCTCTGAGAGAGAGGGACTGTGAGACACCAGTCAGTGTACAGATATCTCCCTGAGAGAGAGGGACTGAGAGACACCACTCAGTGTACAGATATCTCCCTGAGAGACAGGGACTGAGAGACACCAGTCAGTGTACATATATCTCCCTGAGAGACAGGGAATGAGAGACACCACTCAGTGTACAGATACCTCCCTGAGAGAGAGGGACTGAGAGACACCAGTCAGTGTACATATATCTCCCTGAGAGAGAGGGACTGAGAGACACCACTCAGTGTACAGATATCTCCCTGAGAGACAGGGACTGAGAGACACCAGTCAGTGTACATATATCTCCCTGAGAGACAGGGACTGAGAGACACCACTCAGTGTACAGATACCTCCCTGAGAGAGAGGGACTGAGAGACACCAGTCAGTGTACATATATCTCCCTGAGAGAGAGGGACTGAGAGACACCAGTCAGTGTCCAGATATCTCCCTGAGAGAGAGGGACTGAGAGACACCAGTCAGTGTACAGATATCTCCCTGAGAGAGAGGGACTGTGAGACACCACTCAGTGTACAGATGTCTCCCTGAGAGACAGGGACTGAGAGACACCAGTCAGTGTACAGATATTTCCCTGAGAGAGAGGGACTGAGAGACACCACTCAGTGTACAGATATCTCCCTGAGAGACAGGGACTGAGAGACACCAGTGAGTGTACAGATATCTCCCTGAGGAGAGGGACTGTGAGACACCACTCAGTGCACAGATATCTCCCTGAGAGAGAGGGGCTGAGAGACACCAGTCAGTGTACAGATATCTCCCTGAGAGAGAGGGACTGAGAGACACCACTCAGTGTACAGATATCTCCCTGAGAGACACCACTCAGTGTACATAAAGCTCACTGAGAGACAGGGACAGAGAGACACCAGTCAGTGTACAGATATCTCCCTGAGAGATAGGGACTGAGAGACACCACTCTGTGTACAGATACCTCACTGAGAGAGAGGGACTGAGAGACACCAGTCAGTGTACAGATATCTCCCTGAGAGAGAGGGACTGAGAGACACCACTCAGTGTACAGATATCTCCCTGAGAGACAGGGACTGAGAGACACCAGTCAGTGTCCAGATATCTCCCTGAGAGAGAGGGACTGAGAGACACCACTCACTGTACAGATATCTCCCTGAGAGACAGGGACTGAGAGACACCACTCATTGTACAGATATCTCCCTGAGAGAGAGTGACTGAGAGACACCACTCAGTGTACAGATATCTCCCTGAGAGACAGGGACTGAGAGACACCAGTCAGTGTACATATATCTCCCTGAGAGACAGGGACTGAGAGACACCACTCAGTGTACAGATACCTCCCTGAGAGAGAGGGACTGAGAGACACCAGTCAGTGTACATATATCTCCCGGAGAGAGAGGGACTGAGAGACACCAGTCAGTGCATAGATATCTCCCTGAGAGAGAGGGACTGAGAGACACCACTCAATGTATAGATATCTCACTGACAGACAGGGATGAGAGACACCAGTCTGTGTACAGATATCTCCCTGAGAGACAGGGGCTGTGAGACACCACTCAGTGTACAGATATCTCCCTGAGAGAGAGGGACTGAGAGACACCAGTCAGTGTACAGATATCTCCCTGAGAGAGAGGGACTGAGAGACACCAGTCAGTGTACAAATATCTCCCTGAGAGACAGGGACTGAGAGACACCACTCAGTGTACAGATACCTCCCTGAGAGAGAGGGACTGAGAGGCACCAGTCAGTGTACATATATGTCCCTGAGAGAGAGGGACTGAGAGACACCACTCAGTGTTCAGATATCTCCCTGAGAGAGAGGGACTGAGAGACACCACTCAGTGTACAGATATCTCCCTGAGAGACAGGGACTGTGAGACACCAGTAAGTGTACAGATACCTCCCTGAGAGAGAGGGACTGAGAGACACCAGTCAGTGTACATATATCTCCCTGAGAGACAGGGACTGAGAGACACCACTCAGTGTACAGATATCTCCCAGAGAGAGAGGGACTGAGAGACACCACTCAGTGTACAGATATCTCCCTGAGAGAGACGGACGGAGAGACACCAGTCAGTGTACAGATATCTCTCTGAGAGAGAGGGACTGTGAGACACCAGTCAGTGTACAGATATCTCCCTGAGAGAGAGGGACTGAGAGACACCAGTCAGTGTACAGATATCTCCCTGAGAGACAGGGAATGAGAGACACCACTCAGTGTACAGATACCTCCCTGAGAGAGAGGGACTGAGAGACACCAGTCAGTGTACATATATCTCCCAGAGAGAGAGGGACTGAGAGACACCACTCAGTGTACAGATATCTCCCTGAGAGACAGGGACTGTGAGACACCAGTCAGTGTACAGATACCTCCCTGAGAGAGAGGGACAGAGAGACACCAAATGTGTACATATATCTCCCTGAGAGACAGGGACTGAGAGACACCACTCAGTGTACAGATATCTCCCTGAGAGACAGGGACGGAGAGACACCAGTCAGTGTACAGATATCTCCCTGAGAGAGAGGGACTGAGAGACACCAGTCAGTGTACAGATATCTCCCTGAGAGAGAGGGACTGAGAGACACCAGTCAGTGTACAGATATCTCCCTGAGAGAGAGGGACTGTGAGACACCACTCAGTGTACAGATATCTCCCTGAGAGACAGGGACTGAGAGACACCAGTCAGTGTACAGATATCTCCCTGAGAGAGAGGGACTGTGAGACACCACTCAGTGTACAGATATCTCCCTGAGAGACAGGGACTGAGAGACACCAGTCAGTGTACAGATATCTCCCTGAGAGAGAGGGACTGAGAGACACCACTCAGTGTATAGATATCTCCCTGACAGACAGGGACTGAGAGACACCAGTCAGTGTACAGAAATCTCCCTGAGAGACAGGGGCTGTGAGACACCACTCAGTGTACAGATATCTCCCTGAGAGAGAGGGACTGAGAGACACCAGTCAGTGTACAGTTATCTCCCTGAAATAGAGGGACTGAGAGACACCAGTCAGTGTACATATATCTCCCTGAGAGAGAGGGACTGAGAGACACCACTCAGTGTTCAGATATCTCCCTGAGAGAGAGGGACTGAGAGACACCACTCAGTGTACAGATATCTCCCTGAGAGACACCACTCAGTGTACATAAAGCTCACTGAGAGACAGGGACTGAGAGACACCAGTCAGTGTACAGATATCTCCCTGAGAGACAGGGACTGAGAGACACCACTCAGTGTACAGATACCTCCCTGAGAGAGAGGGACTGTGAGACACCAGTCAGTGTACAGATATCTCCCTGAGAGAGAGGGACTGAGAGACACCACTCAGTGTACAGATATCTCCCTGAGAGACAGGGACTGAGAGACACCAGTCAGAGTACAGATATCTCCCTGAGAGAGAGGGACTGAGAGACACCACTCACTGTACTGATATCTCCCTGAGAGACAGGGACTGAGAGACACCACTCATTGTACAGATATCTCCCTGAGAGAGAGTGACTGAGAGACACCACTCAGTGTACAGATATCTCCCTGAGAGACAGGGACTGAGCGACACCAGTCAGTGTACATATATCTCCCTGAGAGACAGGGACTGAGAGACACCACTCAGTGTACAGATACCTCCCTGAGAGAGAGGGACTGAGAGACACCAGTCAGTGTACATATATCTCCCGGAGAGAGAGGGACTGAGAGACACCAGTCAGTGGACAGATATCTCCCTGAGAGAGAGGGACTGAGAGACACCACTCAGTGTATAGATATCTCCCTGACAGACAGGGACTGAGAGACACCAGTCAGTGTACAGATATCTCCCTGAGAGACAGGGGCTGTGAGACACAACTCAGTGTACAGATATCTCCCTGAGAGAGAGGGACTGAGAGACACCAGTCAGTGTACAGATATCTCCCTGAGAGAGAGGGACTGAGAGACACCAGTCAGTGTACAAATATCTCCCTGAGAGACAGGGACTGAGAGACACCACTCAGTGTACAGATACCTCCCTGAGAGAGAGGGACTGAGAGGCACCAGTCAGTGTACATATATGTCCCTGAGAGAGAGGGACTGAGAGACACCACTCAGTGTTCAGATATCTCCCTGAGAGAGAGGGACTGAGAGACACCACTCAGTGTACAGATATCTCCCTGAGAGACAGGGACTGTGAGACACCAGTCAGTGTACAGATACCTCCCTGAGAGAGAGGGACAGAGAGACACCAAATGTGTACATATATCTCCCTGAGAGACAGGGACTGAGAGACACCACTCAGTGTACAGATATCTCTCTGAGAGAGAGGGACTGAGAGACACCACTCAGTGTACAGATATCTCCCTGAGAGAGACGGACGGAGAGACACCAGTCAGTGTACAGATATCTCTCTGAGAGAGAGGGACTGAGAGACACCAGTCAGTGTACAGATATCTCCCTGAGAGAGAGGGACTGAGAGACACCACTCAGTGTACAGATATCTCCCTGAGAGACAGGGACTGAGAGACACCAGTCAGTGTACATGTATCTCCCTGAGAGACAGGGAATGAGAGACACCACTCAGTGTACAGATACCTCCCTGAGAGAGAGGGACTGAGAGACACCAGTCAGTGTACATATATCTCCCTGAGAGAGAGGGACTGAGAGACACCACTCAGTGTACAAATATCTCCCTGAGAGACAGGGACTGAGAGACACCACTCAGTGTACAGATACCTCCCTGAGAGAGAGGGACTGAGAGGCACCAGTCAGTGTACATATATGTCCCTGAGAGAGAGGGACTGAGAGACACCACTCAGTGTTCAGATATCTCCCTGAGAGAGAGGGACTGAGAGACACCACTCAGTGTACAGATATCTCCCTGAGAGACAGGGACTGTGAGACACCAGTCAGTGTACAGATACCTCCCTGAGAGAGAGGGACAGAGAGACACCAAATGTGTACATATATCTCCCTGAGAGACAGGGACTGAGAGACACCACTCAGTGTACAGATATCTCTCTGAGAGAGAGGGACTGAGAGACACCACTCAGTGTACAGATATCTCCCTGAGAGAGACGGACGGAGAGACACCAGTCAGTGTACAGATATCTCTCTGAGAGAGAGGGACTGAGAGACACCAGTCAGTGTACAGATATCTCCCTGAGAGAGAGGGACTGAGAGACACCACTCAGTGTACAGATATCTCCCTGAGAGACAGGGACTGAGAGACACCAGTCAGTGTACATGTATCTCCCTGAGAGACAGGGAATGAGAGACACCACTCAGTGTACAGATACCTCCCTGAGAGAGAGGGACTGAGAGACACCAGTCAGTGTACATATATCTCCCTGAGAGAGAGGGACTGAGAGACACCACTCAGTGTACAGATATCTCCCTGAGAGACAGGGACTGAGAGACACCAGTCAGTGTACATATATCTCCCTGAGAGACAGGGACTGAGAGACACCACTCAGTGTACAGATACCTCCCTGAGAGAGAGGGACTGAGAGACACCAGTCAGTGTACATATATCTCCCTGAGAGAGAGGGACTGAGAGACACCAGTCAGTGTCCAGATATCTCCCTGAGAGAGAGGGACTGAGAGACACCAGTCAGTGTACAGATATCTCCCTGAGAGAGAGGGACTGTGAGACACCACTCAGTGTACAGATGTCTCCCTGAGAGACAGGGACTGAGAGACACCAGTCAGTGTACAGATATTTCCCTGAGAGAGAGGGACTGAGAGACACCACTCAGTGTACAGATATCTCCCTGAGAGACAGGGACTGAGAGACACCAGTGAGTGTACAGATATCTCCCTGAGGAGAGGGACTGTGAGACACCACTCAGTGCACAGATATCTCCCTCAGAGAGAGGGGCTGAAAGACACCAGTCAGTGTACAGATATCTCCCTGAGAGAGAGGGACTGAGAGATACCACTCAGTGTACAGATATCTCCCTGAGAGACACCACTCAGTGTACATAAAGCTCACTGAGAGACAGGGACAGAGAGACACCAGTCAGTGTACAGATATCTCCCTGAGAGATAGGGACTGAGAGACACCACTCTGTGTACAGATACCTCACTGAGAGAGAGGGACTGAGAGACACCAGTCAGTGTACAGATATCTCCCTGAGAGAGAGGGACTGAGAGACACCACTCAGTGTACAGATATCTCCCTGAGAGACAGGGACTGAGAGACACCAGTCAGTGTCCAGATATCTCCCTGAGAGAGAGGGACTGAGAGACACCACTCACTGTACAGATATCTCCCTGAGAGACAGGGACTGAGAGACACCACTCATTGTACAGATATCTCCCTGAGAGAGAGTGACTGAGAGACACCACTCAGTGTACAGATATCTCCCTGAGAGACAGGGACTGAGAGACACCAGTCAGTGTACATATATCTCCCTGAGAGACAGGGACTGAGAGACACCACTCAGTGTACAGATACCTCCCTGAGAGAGAGGGACTGAGAGACACCAGTCAGTGTACATATATCTCCCGGAGAGAGAGGGACTGAGAGACACCAGTCAGTGTACAGATATCTCCCTGAGAGAGAGGGACTGAGAGACACCACTCAATGTATAGATATCTCCCTGACAGACAGGGACTGAGAGACACCAGTCTGTGTACAGATATCTCCCTGAGAGACAGGGGCTGTGAGACACCACTCAGTGTACAGATATCGCCCTGAGAGAGAGGGACTGAGAGACACCAGTCAGTGTACAGATATCTCCCTGAGTGAGAGGGAATGAGAGACACCAGTCAGTGTACAAATATCTCCCTGAGAGACAGGGACTGAGAGACACCACTCAGTGTACAGATACCTCCCTGAGAGAGAGGGACTGAGAGGCACCAGTCAGTGTACATATATGTCCCTGAGAGAGAGGGACTGAGAGACACCACTCAGTGTTCAGATATCTCCCTGAGAGAGAGGGACTCTGAGACACCAGTCAGTGTACAGATATCTCCCTGAGAGACAGGGGCTGTGAGACACCACTCAGTGTACAGATATCTCCCTGAGAGAGAGGGACTGAGAGACACCAGTCAGTGTACAGATATCTCCCTGAGAGAGAGGGACTGAGAGACACCACTCAGTGTACAGATATCTCCCTCAGAGACAGGGACTGAGAGACACCAGTCAGAGTACAGATATCTCCCTGAGAGAGAGGGACTGAGAGACACCACTCAGTGTACAGATATCTCCCTGAGAGACAGGGACTGAGAGACACCAGTCAGTGCACAGATATCTCCCTGAGAGAGAGGGACTGAGAGACACCACTCAGTGTACAGATATCTCCCTCAGAGACAGGGACTGAGAGACACCAGTCAGAGTACAGATATCTCCCTGAGAGAGAGGGACTGAGAGACACCACTCACTGTACAGATATCTCCCTGAGAGACAGGGACTGAGAGACACCACTCATTGTACAGATATCTCCCTGAGAGAGAGTGACTGTGAGACACCACTCAGTGTACAGATATCTCCCTGAGAGACAGGGACTGAGAGACACCAGTCAGTGTACAGATATCTCCCTGAGAGAGAGGGACTGAGAGACACCAGTCAGTGTACAAATATCTCCCTGAGAGACAGGGACTGAGAGACACCACTCAGTGTACAGATACCTCCCTGAGAGAGAGGGACTGAGAGACACCACTCAGTGTACAGATATCTCCCGGAGAGACAGGGACTGTGAGACACCAGTCAGTGTACATATATCTCCCTGAGAGACAGGGACTGAGAGACACCAGTCAGTGTACAGATATCTCCCAGAGAGAGAGGGACTGAGAGACACCACTCAGTGTACAGATATCTCCCTGAGAGAGACGGACGGAGAGACACCAGTCAGTGTACAGATATCTCTCTGAGAGAGAGGGACTGTGAGACACCAGTCAGTGTACAGATATCTCCCTGAGAGAGAGGGACTGAGAGACACCACTCAGTGTACAGATATCTCCCTGAGAGACAGGGAATGAGAGACACCACTCAGTGTACAGATACCTCCCTGAGAGAGAGGGACTGAGAGACACCAGTCAGTGTACATATATCTCCCTGAGAGAGAGGGACTGAGAGACACCACTCAGTGTACAGATATCTCCCTGAGAGAGAGGGACTGAGAGACAACAGTCAGTGTACATATATCTCCCTGAGAGACACCAGTCAGTGTACATAAAGCTCACTGAGAGACAGGGACTGAGAGACACCAGTCAATGTACAGATATCTCCCTGAGAGACAGGGACTGAGAGACACCACTCAGTGTACAGATACCTCCCTGAGAGAGAGGGACTGAGAGACACCAGTCAGTGTACAGATATCTCCCTGAGAGAGAGGGACTGAGAGACACCACTCAGTGTACAGATATCTCCCTGAGAGACAGGGACTGAGAGACACCAGTCAGAGTATGGATATCTCCCTGAGAGAGAGGTACTGAGAGACACCACTCACTGTACAGATATCTCCCTGAGAGACAGGGACTGAGAGACACCACTCATTGTACAGATATCTCCCTGAGAGAGAAGGACTGAGAGACACCACTCAGTGTACAGATATCTCCCTGAGAGACAGGGACTGAGAGACACCAGTCAGTGTACATATATCTCCCTGAGAGACAGGGACTGAGAGACACCACTCAGTGTACAGATACCTCCCTGAGAGAGAGGGACTGAAAGACACCAGTCAGTGTACATAAATCTCCCGGAGAGAGAGGGACTGAGAGACACCAGTCAGTGTACAGATATCTCCCTGAGAGAGAGGGACTGAGGGACACCACTCAATGTATAGATATCTCCCTGACAGACAGGGACTGAGAGACACCAGTCAGTGTACAGATATCTCCCTGAGAGACAGGGGCTGTGAGACACCACTCAGTGTACAGATATCTCCCTGAGAGACAGGGGCTGTGAGACACCACTCAGTGTACAGATATCTCCCTGAGAGAGAGGGACTGAGAGACACCAGTCAGTGTACAGATATCTCCCTGAGAGAAAGGGACTGAGAGACAGCACTCAGGGTATAGATATCTCCCTGAGAGACAGGGACTGAGAGACACCAGTCAGTGTACAGATATCTCCCTGAGAGACACCACTCAGTGCACATAAAGCTCCCTGAGAGACAGGGACTGAGAGACACCAGTCAGTGTACAGATATCTCCCTGAGAGAGAGGGCCTGTGAGACACCAGTCAGTGTACAGATATCTCCCTGAGAGACAGGGGCTGTGAGACACCACTCAGTGTACAGATATCTCCCTGAGAGAGAGGGACTGAGAGACACCAGTCAGTGTACAGATATCTCCCTGAGAGAGAGGGACTGAGAGACACCACTCAGTGTACAGATATCTCCCTGAGAGACAGGGACTGAGAGACACCAGTCAGAGTACAGATATCTCCCTGAGAGAGAGGGACTGAGAGACACCACTCAGTGTACAGATATCTCCCGGAGAGACAGGGACTGAGAGACACCAGTCAGTGCACAGATATCTCCCTGAGAGAGAGGGACTGAGAGACACCACTCAGTGTACAGATATCTCCCTGAGAGACAGGGACTGAGAGACACCAGTCAGAGTACAGATATCTCCCTGAGAGAGAGGGACTGAGAGACACCACTCACTGTACAGATATCTCCCTGAGAGACAGGGACTGAGAGACACCACTCATTGTACAGATATCTCCCTGAGAGAGAGTGACTGTGAGACACCACTCAGTGTACAGATATCTACCTGAGAGACAGGGACTGAGAGACACCAGTCAGTGTACAGATATCTCCCTGAGAGAGAGGGACTGAGAGACACCAGTCAGTGTACAAATATCTCCCTGAGAGACAGGGACTGAGAGACACCACTCAGTGTACAGATACCTCCCTGAGAGAGAGGGACTGAGAGACACCACTCAGTGTACAGATATCTCCCTGAGAGACAGGGACTGTGAGACACCAGTCAGTGTACATATATCTCCCTGAGAGACAGGGACTGAGAGACACCACTCAGTGTACAGATATCTCCCAGAGAGAGAGGGACTGAGAGACACCACTCAGTGTACAGATATCTCCCTGAGAGAGACGGACGGAGAGACACCAGTCAGTGTACAGATATCTCTCTGAGAGAGAGGGACTGTGAGACACCAGTCAGTGTACAGATATCTCACAGAGAGAGAGGGACTGAGAGACACCAGTCAGTGTACAGATATCTCCCTGAGAGACAGGGAATGAGAGACACCACTCAGTGTACAGATACCTCCCTGAGAGAGAGGGACTGAGAGACACCAGTCAGTGTACATATATCTCCCTGAGAGAGAGGGACTGAGAGACACCACTCAGTGTACAGATATCTCCCTGAGAGACAGGGACTGAGAGACAACAGTCAGTGTACATATATCTCCCTGAGAGACAGGGACTGAGAGACACCACTCAGTGTACAGATACCTCCCTGAGAGAGAGGGACTGAGAGACACCACTCACTGTACAGATATCTCCCTGAGAGACAGGGACTGAGAGACACCACTCATTGTACAGATATCTCCCTGAGAGAGAGTGACTGAGAGACACCACTCAGTGTACAGATATCTCCCTGAGAGACAGGGACTGAGAGACACCAGTCAGTGTACATATATCTCCCTGAGAGACAGGGACTGAGAGACACCACTCAGTGTACAGATACCTCCCTGAGAGAGAGGGACTGAGAGACACCAGTCAGTGTACATATATCTCCCGGAGAGAGAGGGACTGAGAGACACCAGTCAGTGTACAGATATCTCCCTGAGAGAGAGGGACTGAGAGACACCACTCAATGTATAGATATCTCCCTGACAGACAGGGACTGAGAGACACCAGTCTGTGTACAGATATCTCCCTGAGAGACAGGGGCTGTGAGACACCACTCAGTGTACAGATATCGCCCTGAGAGAGAGGGACTGAGAGACACCAGTCAGTGTACAGATATCTCCCTGAGTGAGAGGGAATGAGAGACACCAGTCAGTGTACAAATATCTCCCTGAGAGACAGGGACTGAGAGACACCACTCAGTGTACAG
Organism: Heterodontus francisci; assembly: GCF_036365525.1. Classification (NCBI taxonomy): domain Eukaryota; kingdom Metazoa; phylum Chordata; class Chondrichthyes; order Heterodontiformes; family Heterodontidae; genus Heterodontus; species Heterodontus francisci. Next base: position 7,706,243 of record NC_090384.1, on the reverse strand, counting down.
ATACCTCCCTGAGAGAGAGGGACTGAGAGGCACCAGTCAGTGTACATATATGTCCCTGAGAGAGAGGGACTGAGAGACACCACTCAGTGTTCAGATATCTCCCTGAGAGAGAGGGACTCTGAGACACCAGTCAGTGTACAGATATCTCCCTGAGAGACAGGGGCTGTGAGACACCACTCAGTGTACAGATATCTCCCTGAGAGAGAGGGACTGAGAGACACCAGTCAGTGTACAGATATCTCCCTGAGAGAGAGGGACTGAGAGACACCACTCAGTGTACAGATATCTCCCTCAGAGACAGGGACTGAGAGACACCAGTCAGAGTACAGATATCTCCCTGAGAGAGAGGGACTGAGAGACACCACTCAGTGTACAGATATCTCCCTGAGAGACAGGGACTGAGAGACACCAGTCAGTGCACAGATATCTCCCTGAGAGAGAGGGACTGAGAGACACCACTCAGTGTACAGATATCTCCCTGAGAGACAGGGACTGAGAGACACCAGTCAGAGTACAGATATCTCCCTGAGAGAGAGGGACTGAGAGACACCACTCACTGTACAGATATCTCCCTGAGAGACAGGGACTGAGAGACACCACTCATTGTACAGATATCTCCCTGAGAGAGAGTGACTGTGAGACACCACTCAGTGTACAGATATCTCCCTGAGAGACAGGGACTGAGAGACACCAGTCAGTGTACAGATATCTCCCTGAGAGAGAGGGACTGAGAGACACCAGTCAGTGTACAAATATCTCCCTGAGAGACAGGGACTGAGAGACACCACTCAGTGTACAGATACCTCCCTGAGAGAGAGGGACTGAGAGACACCACTCAGTGTACAGATATCTCCCTGAGAGACAGGGACTGTGAGACACCAGTCAGTGTACATATATCTCCCTGAGAGACAGGGACTGAGAGACACCAGTCAGTGTACAGATATCTCCCAGAGAGAGAGGGACTGAGAGACACCACTCAGTGTACAGATATCTCCCTGAGAGAGACGGACGGAGAGACACCAGTCAGTGTACAGATATCTCTCTGAGAGAGAGGGACTGTGAGACACCAGTCAGTGTACAGATATCTCCCTGAGAGAGAGGGACTGAGAGACACCACTCAGTGTACAGATATCTCCCTGAGAGACAGGGAATGAGAGACACCACTCAGTGTACAGATACCTCCCTGAGAGAGAGGGACTGAGAGACACCAGTCAGTGTACATATATCTCCCTGAGAGAGAGGGACTGAGAGACACCACTCAGTGTACAGATATCTCCCTGAGAGAGAGGGACTGAGAGACAACAGTCAGTGTACATATATCTCCCTGAGAGACACCAGTCAGTGTACATAAAGCTCACTGAGAGACAGGGACTGAGAGACACCAGTCAATGTACAGATATCTCCCTGAGAGACAGGGACTGAGAGACACCACTCAGTGTACAGATACCTCCCTGAGAGAGAGGGACTGAGAGACACCAGTCAGTGTACAGATATCTCCCTGAGAGAGAGGGACTGAGAGACACCACTCAGTGTACAGATATCTCCCTGAGAGACAGGGACTGAGAGACACCAGTCAGAGTATGGATATCTCCCTGAGAGAGAGGTACTGAGAGACACCACTCACTGTACAGATATCTCCCTGAGAGACAGGGACTGAGAGACACCACTCATTGTACAGATATCTCCCTGAGAGAGAAGGACTGAGAGACACCACTCAGTGTACAGATATCTCCCTGAGAGACAGGGACTGAGAGACACCAGTCAGTGTACATATATCTCCCTGAGAGACAGGGACTGAGAGACACCACTCAGTGTACAGATACCTCCCTGAGAGAGAGGGACTGAAAGACACCAGTCAGTGTACATAAATCTCCCGGAGAGAGAGGGACTGAGAGACACCAGTCAGTGTACAGATATCTCCCTGAGAGAGAGGGACTGAGGGACACCACTCAATGTATAGATATCTCCCTGACAGACAGGGACTGAGAGACACCAGTCAGTGTACAGATATCTCCCTGAGAGACAGGGGCTGTGAGACACCACTCAGTGTACAGATATCTCCCTGAGAGACAGGGGCTGTGAGACACCACTCAGTGTACAGATATCTCCCTGAGAGAGAGGGACTGAGAGACACCAGTCAGTGTACAGATATCTCCCTGAGAGAAAGGGACTGAGAGACAGCACTCAGGGTATAGATATCTCCCTGAGAGACAGGGACTGAGAGACACCAGTCAGTGTACAGATATCTCCCTGAGAGACACCACTCAGTGCACATAAAGCTCCCTGAGAGACAGGGACTGAGAGACACCAGTCAGTGTACAGATATCTCCCTGAGAGAGAGGGCCTGTGAGACACCAGTCAGTGTACAGATATCTCCCTGAGAGACAGGGGCTGTGAGACACCACTCAGTGTACAGATATCTCCCTGAGAGAGAGGGACTGAGAGACACCAGTCAGTGTACAGATATCTCCCTGAGAGAGAGGGACTGAGAGACACCACTCAGTGTACAGATATCTCCCTGAGAGACAGGGACTGAGAGACACCAGTCAGAGTACAGATATCTCCCTGAGAGAGAGGGACTGAGAGACACCACTCAGTGTACAGATATCTCCCGGAGAGACAGGGACTGAGAGACACCAGTCAGTGCACAGATATCTCCCTGAGAGAGAGGGACTGAGAGACACCACTCAGTGTACAGATATCTCCCTGAGAGACAGGGACTGAGAGACACCAGTCAGAGTACAGATATCTCCCTGAGAGAGAGGGACTGAGAGACACCACTCACTGTACAGATATCTCCCTGAGAGACAGGGACTGAGAGACACCACTCATTGTACAGATATCTCCCTGAGAGAGAGTGACTGTGAGACACCACTCAGTGTACAGATATCTCCCTGAGAGACAGGGACTGAGAGACACCAGTCAGTGTACAGATATCTCCCTGAGAGAGAGGGACTGAGAGACACCAGTCAGTGTACAAATATCTCCCTGAGAGACAGGGACTGAGAGACACCACTCAGTGTACAGATACCTCCCTGAGAGAGAGGGACTGAGAGACACCACTCAGTGTACAGATATCTCCCTGAGAGACAGGGACTGTGAGACACCAGTCAGTGTACATATATCTCCCTGAGAGACAGGGACTGAGAGACACCACTCAGTGTACAGATATCTCCCAGAGAGAGAGGGACTGAGAGACACCACTCAGTGTACAGATATCTCCCTGAGAGAGACGGACGGAGAGACACCAGTCAGTGTACAGATATCTCTCTGAGAGAGAGGGACTGTGAGACACCAGTCAGTGTACAGATATCTCACAGAGAGAGAGGGACTGAGAGACACCAGTCAGTGTACAGATATCTCCCTGAGAGACAGGGAATGAGAGACACCACTCAGTGTACAGATACCTCCCTGAGAGAGAGGGACTGAGAGACACCAGTCAGTGTACATATATCTCCCTGAGAGAGAGGGACTGAGAGACACCACTCAGTGTACAGATATCTCCCTGAGAGACAGGGACTGAGAGACAACAGTCAGTGTACATATATCTCCCTGAGAGACAGGGACTGAGAGACACCACTCAGTGTACAGATACCTCCCTGAGAGAGAGGGACTGAGAGACACCAGTCAGTGTGCATATATCTCCCTGAGAGAGAGGGACTGAGAGACACCAGTCAGTGTACAGATATCTCCCTGAGAGAGAGGGACTGAGAGACACCAGTCAGTGTACAGATATCTCCCTGAGAGAGAGGGACTGTGAGACACCACTCAGTGTACAGATATCTCCCTGAGAGACAGGGACTGAGAGACACCAGTCAGTGTACAGATATCTCCCTGAGAGAGAGGGACTGTGAGACACCACTCAGTGTACAGATATCTCCCTGAGAGACAGGGACTGAGAGACACCAGTCAGTGTACAGATATCTCCCTGAGAGAGAGGGACTGAGAGACACCACTCAGTGTATAGATATCTCCCTGACAGACAGGGACTGAGAGACACCAGTCAGTGTACAGAAATCTCCCTGAGAGACAGGGGCTGTGAGACACCACTCAGTGTACAGATATCTCCCTGAGAGAGAGGGACTGAGAGACACCAGTCAGTGTACAGTTATCTCCCTGAAATAGAGGGACTGAGAGACACCAGTCAGTGTACATATATCTCCCTGAGAGAGAGGGACTGAGAGACACCACTCAGTGTTCAGATATCTCCCTGAGAGAGAGGGACTGAGAGAGACCACTCAGTGTACAGATATCTCCCTGAGAGACACCACTCAGTGTACATAAAGCTCACTGAGAGACAGGGACTGAGAGACACCAGTCAGTGTACAGATTTCTCCCTGAGAGACAGGGACTGAGAGACACCACTCAGTGTACAGATACCTCCCTGAGAGAGAGGGACTGAGAGACACCAGTCAGTGTACAGATATCTCCCTGAGAGAGAGGAACTGAGAGACACCACTCAGTGTACAGATATCTCCCTGAGAGACAGGGACTGAGAGACACCAGTCAGAGTACAGATATCTCCCTGAGAGAGAGGGACTGAGAGACACCACTCACTGTACTGATATCTCCCTGAGAGACAGGGACTGAGAGACACCACTCATTGTACAGATATCTCCCTGAGAGAGAGTGACTGAGAGACACCACTCAGTGTACAGATATCTCCCTGAGAGACAGGGACTGAGCGACACCAGTCAGTGTACATATATCACCCTGAGAGACAGGGACTGAGAGACACCACTCAGTGTACAGATACCTCCCTGAGAGAGAGGGACTGAGAGACACCAGTCAGTGTACATATATCTCCCGGAGAGAGAGGGACTGAGAGACACCAGTCAGTGGACAGATATCTCCCTGAGAGAGAGGGACTGAGAGACACCACTCAGTGTATAGATATCTCCCTGACAGACAGGGACTGAGAGACACCAGTCAGTGTACAGATATCTCCCTGAGAGACAGGGGCTGTGAGACACCACTCAGTGTACAGATATCTCCCTGAGAGAGAGGGACAGAGAGACACCAGTCAGTGTACAGATATCTCCCTGAGAGAGAGGGACTGAGAGACACCAGTCAGTGTACAAATATCTCCCTGAGAGACAGGGACTGAGAGACACCACTCAGTGTACAGATACCTCCCTGAGAGAGAGGGACTGAGAGGCACCAGTCAGTGTACATATATGTCCCTGAGAGAGAGGGACTGAGAGACACCACTCAGTGTTCAGATATCTCCCTGAGAGAGAGGGACTGAGAGACACCACTCAGTGTACAGATATCTCCCTGAGAGACAGGGACTGTGAGACACCAGTCAGTGTACAGATACCTCCCTGAGAGAGAGGGACAGAGAGACACCAAATGTGTACATATATCTCCCTGAGAGACAGGGACTGAGAGACACCACTCAGTGTACAGATATCTCTCTGAGAGAGAGGGACTGAGAGACACCACTCAGTGTACAGATATCTCCCTGAGAGAGACGGACGGAGAGACACCAGTCAGTGTACAGATATCTCTCTGAGAGAGAGGGACTGTGAGACACCAGTCAGTGTACAGATATCTCCCTGAGAGAGAGGGACTGAGAGACACCACTCAGTGTACAGATATCTCCCTGAGAGACAGGGACTGAGAGACACCAGTCAGTGTACATATATCTCCCTGAGAGACAGGGAATGAGAGACACCACTCAGTGTACAGATACCTCCCTGAGAGAGAGGGACTGAGAGACACCAGTCAGTGTACATATATCTCCCTGAGAGAGAGGGACTGAGAGACACCACTCAGTGTACAGATATCTCCCTGAGAGACAGGGACTGAGAGACACCAGTCAGTGTACATATATCTCCCTGAGAGACAGGGACTGAGAGACACCACTCAGTGTACAGATACCTCCCTGAGAGAGAGGGACTGAGAGACACCAGTCAGTGTACATATATCTCCCTGAGAGAGAGGGACTGAGAGACACCAGTCAGTGTCCAGATATCTCCCTGAGAGAGAGGGACTGAGAGACACCAGTCAGTGTACAGATATCTCCCTGAGAGAGAGGGAATGTGAGACACCACTCAGTGTACAGATGTCTCCCTGAGAGACAGGGACTGAGAGACACCAGTCAGTGTACAGATATTTCCCTGAGAGAGAGGGACTGAGAGACACCACTCAGTGTACAGATATCTCCCTGAGAGACAGGGACTGAGAGACACCAGTGAGTGTACAGATATCTCCCTGAGGAGAGGGACTGTGAGACACCACTCAGTGCACAGATATCTCCCTGAGAGAGAGGGGCTGAGAGACACCAGTCAGTGTACAGATATCTCCCTGAGAGAGAGGGACTGAGAGACACCACTCAGTGTACAGATATCTCCCTGAGAGACACCACTCAGTGTACATAAAGCTCACTGAGAGACAGGGACAGAGAGACACCAGTCAGTGTACAGATATCTCCCTGAGAGATAGGGACTGAGAGACACCACTCTGTGTACAGATACCTCACTGAGAGAGAGGGACTGAGAGACACCAGTCAGTGTACAGATATCTCCCTGAGAGAGAGGGACTGAGAGACACCACTCAGTGTACAGATATCTCCCTGAGAGACAGGGACTGAGAGACACCAGTCAGTGTCCAGATATCTCCCTGAGAGAGAGGGACTGAGAGACACCACTCACTGTACAGATATCTCCCTGAGAGACAGGGACTGAGAGACACCACTCATTGCACAGATATCTCCCTGAGAGAGAGTGACTGAGAGACACCACTCAGTGTACAGATATCTCCCTGAGAGACAGGGACTGAGAGACACCAGTCAGTGTACATATATCTCCCTGAGAGACAGGGACTGAGAGACACCACTCAGTGTACAGATACCTCCCTGAGAGAGAGGGACTGAGAGACACCAGTCAGTGTACATATATCTCCCGGAGAGAGAGGGACTGAGAGACACCAGTCAGTGCACAGATATCTCCCTGAGAGAGAGGGACTGAGAGACACCACTCAATGTATAGATATCTCACTGACAGACAGGGATGAGAGACACCAGTCTGTGTACAGATATCTCCCTGAGAGACAGGGGCTGTGAGACACCACTCAGTGTACAGATATCTCCCTGAGAGAGAGGGACTGAGAGACACCAGTCAGTGTACAGATATCTCCCTGAGAGAGAGGGACTGAGAGACACCAGTCAGTGTACAAATATCTCCCTGAGAGACAGGGACTGAGAGACACCACTCAGTGTACAGATACCTCCCTGAGAGAGAGGGACTGAGAGGCACCAGTCAGTGTACATATATGTCCCTGAGAGAGAGGGACTGAGAGACACCACTCAGTGTTCAGATATCTCCCTGAGAGAGAGGGACTGAGAGACAACACTCAGTGTACAGATATCTCCCTGAGAGACAGGGACTGTGAGACACCAGTAAGTGTACAGATACCTCCCTGAGAGAGAGGGACTGAGAGACACCAGTCAGTGTACATAAATCTCCCTGAGAGACAGGGACTGAGAGACACCACTCAGTGTACAGATATCTCCCAGAGAGAGAGGGACTGAGAGACACCACTCAGTGTACAGATATCTCCCTGAGAGAGACGGACGGAGAGACACCAGTCAGTGTACAGATATCTCTCTGAGAGAGAGGGACTGTGAGACACCAGTCAGTGTACAGATATCTCCCTGAGAGAGAGGGACTGAGAGACACCAGTCAGTGTACAGATATCTCCCTGAGAGACAGGGAATGAGAGACACCACTCAGTGTACAGATACCTCCCTGAGAGAGAGGGACTGAGAGACACCAGTCAGTGTACATATATCTCCCAGAGAGAGAGGGACTGAGAGACACCACTCAGTGTACAGATATCTCCCTGAGAGACAGGGACTGTGAGACACCAGTCAGTGTACAGATACCTCCCTGAGAGAGAGGGACAGAGAGACACCAAATGTGTACATATATCTCCCTGAGAGACAGGGACTGAGAGACACCACTCAGTGTACAGATACCTCCCTGAGAGAGAGGGACTGAGAGGCACCAGTCAGTGTACATATATGTCCCTGAGAGAGAGGGACTGAGAGACACCACTCAGTGTTCAGATATCTCCCTGAGAGAGAGGGACTGAGAGACACCACTCAGTGTACAGATATCTCCCTGAGAGACAGGGACTGTGAGACACCAGTCAGTGTACAGATACCTCCCTGAGAGAGAGGGACAGAGAGACACCAAATGTGTACATATATCTCCCTGAGAGACAGGGACTGAGAGACACCACTCAGTGTACAGATATCTCTCTGAGAGAGAGGGACTGAGAGACACCACTCAGTGTACAGATATCTCCCTGAGAGAGACGGACGGAGAGACACCAGTCAGTGTACAGATATCTCTCTGAGAGAGAGGGACTGTGAGACACCAGTCAGTGTACAGATATCTCCCTGAGAGAGAGGGACTGAGAGACACCACTCAGTGTACAGATATCTCCCTGAGAGACAGGGACTGAGAGACACCAGTCAGTGTACATATATCTCCCTGAGAGACAGGGAATGAGAGACACCACTCAGTGTACAGATACCTCCCTGAGAGAGAGGGACTGAGAGACACCAGTCAGTGTACATATATCTCCCTGAGAGAGAGGGACTGAGAGACACCACTCAGTGTACAGATATCTCCCTGAGAGACAGGGACTGAGAGACACCAGTCAGTGTACATATATCTCCCTGAGAGACAGGGACTGAGAGACACCACTCAGTGTACAGATACCTCCCTGAGAGAGAGGGACTGAGAGACACCAGTCAGTGTACATATATCTCCCTGAGAGAGAGGGACTGAGAGACACCAGTCAGTGTCCAGATATCTCCCTGAGAGAGAGGGACTGAGAGACACCAGTCAGTGTACAGATATCTCCCTGAGAGAGAGGGACTGTGAGACACCACTCAGTGTACAGATGTCTCCCTGAGAGACAGGGACTGAGAGACACCAGTCAGTGTACAGATATTTCCCTGAGAGAGAGGGACTGAGAGACATCACTCAGTGTACAGATATCTCCCTGAGAGACAGGGACTGAGAGACACCAGTGAGTGTACAGATATCTCCCTGAGGAGAGGGACTGTGAGACACCACTCAGTGCACAGATATCTCCCTGAGAGAGAGGGGCTTAGAGACACCAGTCAGTGTACAGATATCTCCCTGAGAGAGAGGGACTGAGAGACACCACTCAGTGTACAGATATCTCCCTGAGAGACACCACTCAGTGTACATAAAGCTCACTGAGAGACAGGGACAGAGAGACACCAGTCAGTGTACAGATATCTCCCTGAGAGATAGGGACTGAGAGACACCACTCTGTGTACAGATACCTCACTGAGAGAGAGGGACTGAGAGACACCAGTCAGTGTACAGATATCTCCCTGAGAGAGAGGGACTGAGAGACACCACTCAGTGTACAGATATCTCCCTGAGAGACAGGGACTGAGAGACACCAGTCAGTGTCCAGATATCTCCCTGAGAGAGAGGGACTGAGAGACACCACTCACTGTACAGATATCTCCCTGAGAGACAGGGACTGAGAGACACCACTCATTGTACAGATATCTCCCTGAGAGAGAGTGACTGAGAGACACCACTCAGTGTACAGATATCTCCCTGAGAGACAGGGACTGAGAGACACCAGTCAGTGTACATATATCTCCCTGAGAGACAGGGACTGAGAGACACCACTCAGTGTACAGATACCTCCCTGAGAGAGAGGGACTGAGAGACACCAGTCAGTGTACATATATCTCCCGGAGAGAGAGGGACTGAGAGACACCAGTCAGTGCACAGATATCTCCCTGAGAGAGAGGGACTGAGAGACACCACTCAATGTATAGATATCTCACTGACAGACAGGGATGAGAGACACCAGTCTGTGTACAGATATCTCCCTGAGAGACAGGGGCTGTGAGACACCACTCAGTGTACAGATATCTCCCTGAGAGAGAGGGACTGAGAGACACCAGTCAGTGTACAGATATCTCCCTGAGAGAGAGGGACTGAGAGACACCAGTCAGTGTACAAATATCTCCCTGAGAGACAGGGACTGAGAGACACCACTCAGTGTACAGATACCTCCCTGAGAGAGAGGGACTGAGAGGCACCAGTCAGTGTACATATATGTCCCTGAGAGAGAGGGACTGAGAGACACCACTCAGTGTTCAGATATCTCCCTGAGAGAGAGGGACTGAGAGACACCACTCAGTGTACAGATATCTCCCTGAGAGACAGGGACTGTGAGACACCAGTAAGTGTACAGATACCTCCCTGAGAGAGAGGGACTGAGAGACACCAGTCAGTGTACATATATCTCCCTGAGAGACAGGGACTGAGAGACACCACTCAGTGTACAGATATCTCCCAGAGAGAGAGGGACTGAGAGACACCACTCAGTGTACAGATATCTCCCTGAGAGAGACGGACGGAGAGACACCAGTCAGTGTACAGATATCTCTCTGAGAGAGAGGGACTGTGAGACACCAGTCAGTGTACAGATATCTCCCTGAGAGAGAGGGACTGAGAGACACCAGTCAGTGTACAGATATCTCCCTGAGAGACAGGGAATGAGAGACACCACTCAGTGTACAGATACCTCCCTGAGAGAGAGGGACTGAGAGACACCAGTCAGTGTACATATATCTCCCAGAGAGAGAGGGACTGAGAGACACCACTCAGTGTACAGATATCTCCCTGAGAGACAGGGACTGTGAGACACCAGTCAGTGTACAGATACCTCCCTGAGAGAGAGGGACAGAGAGACACCAAATGTGTACATATATCTCCCTGAGAGACAGGGACTGAGAGACACCACTCAGTGTACAGATATCTCCCTGAGAGTCAGGGACGGAGAGACACCAGTCAGTGTACAGATATCTCCCTGAGAGAGAGGGACTGAGAGACACCAGTCAGTGTACAGATATCTCCCTGAGAGAGAGGGACTGAGAGACACCAGTCAGTGTACAGATATCTCCCTGAGAGAGAGGGACTGTGAGACACCACTCAGTGTACAGATATCTCCCTGAGAGACAGGGACTGAGAGACACCAGTCAGTGTACAGATATCTCCCTGAGAGAGTGGGACTGTGAGACACCACTCAGTGTACAGATATCTCCCTGAGAGACAGGGACTGAGAGACACCAGTCAGTGTACAGATATCTCCCTGAGAGAGAGGGACTGAGAGACACCACTCAGTGTATAGATATCTCCCTGACAGACAGGGACTGAGAGACACCAGTCAGTGTACAGAAATCTCCCTGAGAGACAGGGGCTGTGAGACGCCACTCAGTGTACAGATATCTCCCTGAGGGAGAGGGACTGAGAGACACCAGTCAGTGTACAGTTATCTCCCTGAAATAGAGGGACTGAGAGACACCAGTCAGTGTACATATATCTCCCTGAGAGAGAGGGACTGAGAGACACCACTCAGTGTTCAGATATCTCCCTGAGAGAGAGGGACTGAGAGACACCACTCAGTGTACAGATATCTCCCTGAGAGACACCACTCAGTGTACATAAAGCTCACTGAGAGACAGGGACTGAGAGACACCAGTCAGTGTACAGATATCTCCCTGAGAGACAGGGACTGAGAGACACCACTCAGTGTACAGATACCTCCCTGAGAGAGAGGGACTGTGAGACACCAGTCAGTGTACAGATATCTCCCTGAGAGAGAGGGACTGAGAGACACCACTCAGTGTACAGATATCTCCCTGAGAGACAGGGACTGAGAGACACCAGTCAGAGTACAGATATCTCCCTGAGAGAGAGGGACTGAGAGACACCACTCACTGTACTGATATCTCCCTGAGAGACAGGGACTGAGAGACACCACTCATTGTACAGATATCTCCCTGAGAGAGAGTGACTGAGAGACACCACTCAGTGTACAGATATCTCCCTGAGAGACAGGGACTGAGCGACACCAGTCAGTGTACATATATCTCCCTGAGAGACAGGGACTGAGAGACACCACTCAGTGTACAGATACCTCCCTGAGAGAGAGGGACTGAGAGACACCAGTCAGTGTACATATATATCCCGGAGAGAGAGGGACTGAGAGACACCAGTCAGTGGACAGATATCTCCCTGAGAGAGAGGGACTGAGAGACACCACTCAGTGTATAGATATCTCCCTGACAGACAGGGACTGAGAGACACCAGTCAGTGTACAGATATCTCCCTGAGAGACAGGGGCTGTGAGACACCACTCAGTGTACAGATATCTCCCTGAGAGAGAGGGACTGAGAGACACCAGTCAGTGTACAGATATCTCCCTGAGAGAGAGGGACTGAGAGACACCAGTCAGTGTACAAATATCTCCCTGAGAGACAGGGACTGAGAGACACCACTCAGTGTACAGATACCTCCCTGAGAGAGAGGGACTGAGAGGCACCAGTCAGTGTACATATATGTCCCTGAGAGAGAGGGACTGAGAGACACCACTCAGTGTTCAGATATCTCCCTGAGAGAGAGGGACTGAGAGACACCACTCAGTGTACAGATATCTCCCTGAGAGACAGGGACTGTGAGACACCAGTCAGTGTACAGATACCTCCCTGAGAGAGAGGGACAGAGAGACACCAAATGTGTACATATATCTCCCTGAGAGACAGGGACTGAGAGACACCACTCAGTGTACAGATATCTCTCTGAGAGAGAGGGACTGAGAGACACCACTCAGTGTACAGATATCTCCCTGAGAGAGACGGACGGAGAGACACCAGTCAGTGTACAGATATCTCTCTGAGAGAGAGGGACTGAGAGACACCAGTCAGTGTACAGATATCTCCCTGAGAGAGAGGGACTGAGAGACACCACTCAGTGTACAGATATCTCCCTGAGAGACAGGGACTGAGATACACCAGTCAGTGTACATGTATCTCCCTGAGAGACAGGGAATGAGAGACACCACTCAGTGTACAGATACCTCCCTGAGAGAGAGGGACTGAGAGACACCAGTCAGTGTACAGATATTTCCCTGAGAGAGAGGGACTGAGAGACACCACTCAGTGTACAGATATCTCCCTGAGAGACAGGGACTGAGAGACACCAGTGAGTGTACAGATATCTCCCTGAGGAGAGGGACTGTGAGACACCACTCAGTGCACAGATATCTCCCTGAGAGAGAGGGGCTGAGACACACCAGTCAGTGTACAGATATCTCCCTGAGAGAGAGGGACTGAGAGACACCACTCAGTGTACAGATATCTCCCTGAGAGACACCACTCAGTGTACATAAAGCTCACTGAGAGACAGGGACAGAGAGACACCAGTCAGTGTACAGATATCTCCCTGAGAGATAGGGACTGAGAGACACCACTCTGTGTACAGATACCTCACTGAGAGAGAGGGACTGAGAGACACCAGTCAGTGTACAGATATCTCCCTGAGAGAGAGGGACTGAGAGACACCACTCAGTGTACAGATATCTCCCTGAGAGACAGGGACTGAGAGACACCAGTCAGTGTCCAGATATCTCCCTGAGAGAGAGGGACTGAGAGACACCACTCACTGTACAGATATCTCCCTGAGAGACAGGGACTGAGAGACACCACTCATTGTACAGATATCTCCCTGAGAGAGAGTGACTGAGAGACACCACTCAGTGTACAGATATCTCCCTGAGAGACAGGGACTGAGAGACACCAGTCAGTGTACATATATCTCCCTGAGAGACAGGGACTGAGAGACACCACTCAGTGTACAGATACCTCCCTGAGAGAGAGGGACTGAGAGACACCAGTCAGTGTACATATATTTCCCGGAGAGAGAGGGACTGAGAGACACCAGTCAGTGTACAGATATCTCCCTGAGAGAGAGGGACTGAGAGACACCACTCAATGTATAGATATCTCCCTGACAGACAGGGACTGAGAGACACCAGTCTGTGTACAGATATCTCCCTGAGAGACAGGGGCTGTGAGACACCACTCAGTGTACAGATATCTCCCTGAGAGAGAGGGACTGAGAGACACCAGTCAGTGTACAGATATCTCCCTGAGTGAGAGGGACTGAAAGACACCAGTCAGTGTACAAATATCTCCCTGAGAGACAGGGACGGAGAGACACCACTCAGTGTACAGATACCTCCCTGAGAGAGAGGGACTGAGAGGCACCAGTCAGTGTACATATATGTCCCTGAGAGAGAGGGACTGAGAGACACCACTCAGTGTTCAGATATCTCCCTGAGAGAGAGGGACTGAGAGACACCACTCAGTGTACAGATATCTCCCTGAGAGACAGGGACTGTGAGACACCAGTCAGTGTACAGATACCTCCCTGAGAGAGAGGGACAGAGAGACACCAAATGTGTACATATATCTCCCTGAGAGACAGGGACTGAGAGACACCACTCAGTGTACAGATATCTCCCTGAGAGAGAGGGACTGAGAGACACCAGTCAGTGTACAGATATCTCTCTGAGAGAGAGGGACTGTGAGACACCAGTCAGTGTACAGATATCTCCCTGAGAGAGAGGGACTGAGAGACACCACTCAGTGTACAGATATCTCCCTGAGAGACAGGGACTGAGAGACACCAGTCAGTGTACATATATCTCCCTGAGAGACAGGGAATGAGAGACACCACTCAGTGTACAGATACCTCCCTGAGAGAGAGGGACTGAGAGACACCAGTCAGTGTACATATATCTCCCTGAGAGAGAGGGACTGAGAGACACCACTCAGTGTGCAGATATCTCCCTGAGAGACAGGGACTGAGAGACACCAGTCAGTGTACATATATCTCCCTGAGAGACAGGGACTGAGAGACACCACTCAGTGTACAGATACCTCCCTGAGAGAGAGGGACTGAGAGACACCAGTCAGTGTACGTATATCTCCCTGAGAGAGAGGGACTGAGAGACACCAGTCAGTGTCCAGATATCTCCCTGAGAGAGAGGGACTGAGAGACACCAGTCAGTGTACAGATATCTCCCTGAGAGAGAGGGACTGTGAGACACCACTCAGTGTACAGATGTCTCCCTGAGAGACAGGGACTGAGAGACACCAGTCAGTGTACAGATATTTCCCTGAGAGAGAGGGACTGAGAGACACCACTCAGTGTACAGATATCTCCCTGAGAGACAGGGACTGAGAGACACCAGTCAGTGTACAGATATCTCCCTGAGGAGAGGGACTGTGAGACACCACTCAGTGCACAGATATCTCCCTGAGAGAGAGGGGCTGAGAGACACCATTCAGTGCACAGATATCTCCCTGAAAGAGAGGGACTGAGAGACACCACTCAGTGTACAGATATCTCCCTGAGAGACACCACTCAGTGTACATAAAGCTCACTGAGAGACAGGGACTGAGAGACACCAGTCAGTGTACAGATATCTCCCTGAGAGACAGGGACTGAGAGACACCACTCAGTGTACAGATACCTCCCTGAGAGAGAGGGACTGAGAGACACCACTCACTGTACAGATATCTCCATGAGAGACAGGGACTGAGAGACACCACTCATTGTACAGATATCTCCCTGAGAGAGAGTGACTGAGAGACACCACTCAGTGTACAGATATCTCCCTGAGAGACAGGGACTGAGAGACACCAGTCAGTGTACATATATCTCCCTGAGAGACAGGGACTGAGAGACACCACTCAGTGTACAGATACCTCCCTGAGAGAGAGGGACTGAGAGACACCAGTCAGTGTACATATATCTCCCAGAGAGAGAGGGACTGAGAGACACCAGTAAGTGTACAGATATCTCCCTGAGAGAGAGGGACTGAGAGACACCACTCAATGTATAGATATCTCCCTGACAGACAGGGACTGAGAGACACCAGTCAGTGTACAGATATCTCCCTGAGAGACAGGGGCTGTGAGACACCACTCAGTGTACAGATATCTCCCTGAGAGATAGGGACTGAGAGACACCAGTCAGTGTACAGATATCTCCCTGAGAGAGAGGGACTGAGAAACACCAGTCAGTGTACAAATATCTCCCTGAGAGACAGGGACTGAGAGACACCACTCAGTGTACAGATACCTCCCTGAGAGAGAGGGACTGAGAGGCACCAGTCAGTGTACATATATGTCCCTGAGAGAGAGGGACTGAGAGACACCACTCAGTGTTCAGATATCTCCCTGAGAGAGAGGGACTGAGAGACACCACTCAGTGTACAGATATCTCCCTGAGAGACAGGGACTGTGAGACACCAGTCAGTGTACAGATACCTCCCTGAGAGAGAGGGACAGAGAGACACCAAATGTGTACATATATCTCCCTGAGAGACAGGGACTGAGAGACACCACTCAGTGTACAGATATCTCCCTGAGAGAGAGGGACTGAGAGACACCACTCAGTGTACAGATATCTCCCTGAGAGAGACGGACGGAGAGACACCAGTCAGTGTACAGATATCTCCCTGAGAGAGAGGGACTGAGAGACACCACTCAGTGTGCAGATATCTCCCTGAGAGACAGGGACTGAGAGACACCAGTCAGTGTACATATATCTCCCTGAGAGACAGGGAATGAGAGACACCACTCAGTGTACAGATACCTCCCTGAGAGAGAGGGACTGAGAGACACCAGTCAGTGTACATATATCTCCCTGAGAGACAGGGGCTGTGAGACACCACTCAGTGTACAGATATCTCCCTGAGAGAGAGGGACTGAGAGACACCAGTCAGTGTACAGTTATCTCCCTGAAATAGAGGGACTGAGAGACACCAGTCAGTGTACATATATCTCCCTGAGAGAGAGGGAATGAGAGACACCACTCAGTGTTCAGATATCTCCCTGAGAGTGAGGGACTGAGAGACACCACTCAGTGTGCAGATATCTCCCTGAGAGACACCACTCAGTGAACATAAAGCTCACTGAGAGACAGGGACTGAGAGACACCAGTCAGTGTACAGATATCTCCCTGAGAGACAGGGACTGAGAGACACCACTCAGTGTACAGATACCTCCCTGAGAGAGAGGGACTGAGAGACACCAGTCAGTGTACAGATATCTCCCTGAGAGAGAGGGAATGAGAGACACCACTCAGTGTACAGATATCTCCCTGAGAGACAGGGACTGAGAGACACCAGTCAGAGTACAGATATCTCCCTGAGAGAGAGGGACTGAGAGACACCACTCACTGTACTGATATCTCCCTGAGAGACAGGGACTGAGAGACACCACTCATTGTACAGATATCTCCCTGAGAGAGAGTGACTGAGAGACACCACTCAGTGTACAGATATCTCCCTGAGAGACAGGGACTGAGCGACACCAGTCAGTGTACATATATCTCCCTGAGAGAGAGGGACTGAGAGACACCACTCAGTGTACAGATACCTCCCTGAGAGAGAGGGACTGAGAGACACCAGTCAGTGTACATATATCTCCCGGAGAGAGAGGGACTGAGAGACACCAGTCAGTGGACAGATATCTCCCTGAGAGAGAGGGACTGAGAGACACCTCTCAGTGTATAGATATCTCCCTGACAGACAGGGACTGAGAGACACCAGTCAGTGTACAGATATCTCCCTGAGAGACAGGGGCTGTGAGACACCACTCAGTGTACAGATATCTCCCTGAGAGAGAGGGACTGAGAGACACCAGTCAGTGTACAGATATCTCCCAGAGAGAGATGGACTGAGAGACACCAGTCAGTGTACAAATATCTCCCTGAGAGACAGGGACTGAGAGACACCACTCAGTGTACAGATACCTCCCTGAGAGAGAGGGACTGAGAGGCACCAGTCAGTGTACATATATGTCCCTGAGAGAGAGGGACTGAGAGACACCACTCAGTGTTCAGATATCTCCCTGAGAGAGAGGGACTGAGAGACACCACTCAGTGTACAGATATCTCCCTGAGAGACAGGGACTGTGAGACACCAGTCAGTGTACAGATACCTCCCTGAGAGAGAGGGACAGAGAGACACCAAATGTGTACATATATCTCCCTGAGAGACAGGGACTGAGAGACACCACTCAGTGTACAGATATCTCTCTGAGAGAGAGGGAATGAGAGACACCACTCAGTGTACAGATATCTCCCTGTGAGAGACGGACGGAGAGACACCAGTCAGTGTACAGATATCTCTCTGAGAGAGAGGGACTGAGAGACACCAGTCAGTGTACAGATATCTCCCTGAGAGAGAGGGACTGAGAGACACCACTCAGTGTACAGATATCTCCCTGAGAGACAGGGACTGAGAGACACCAGTCAGTGTACATATATCTCCCTGAGAGACAGGGAATGAGAGACACCACTCAGTGTACAGATACCTCCCTGAGAGAGAGGGACTGAGAGACACCAGTCAGTGTACATATATCTCCCTGAGAGAGAGGGACTGAGAGACACCACTCAGTGTACAGATATCTCCCTGAGAGACAGGGACTGAGAGACACCAGTCAGTGTACATATATCTCCCTGAGAGACAGGGACTGAGAGACACCACACAGTGTACAGATACCTCCCTGAGAGAGAGGGACTGAGAGACACCAGTCAGTGTACATATATCTCCCTGAGAGTGAGGGACTGAGAGACACCAGTCAGTGTCCAGATATCTCCCTGAGAGAGATGGACTGAGAGACACCAGTCAGTGTACAGATATCTCCCTGAGAGAGAGGGACTGTGAGACACCACTCAGTGTACAGATGTCTCCCTGAGAGACAGGGACTGAGAGACACCAGTCAGTGTACAGATATTTCCCTGAGAGAGAGGGACTGAGAGACACCACTCAGTGTACAGATATCTCCCTGAGAGACAGGGACTGAGAGACACCAGTGAGTGTACAGATATCTCCCTGAGGAGAGGGACTGTGAGACACCACTCAGTGCACAGATATCTCCCTGAGAGAGAGGGGCTGAGAGACACCAGTCAGTGTACAGATATCTCCCTGAGAGAGAGGGACTGAGAGACACCACTCAGTGTACAGATATCTCCCTGAGAGACACCACTCTGTGTACATAAAGCTCACTGAGAGACAGGGACAGAGAGACACCAGTCAGTTTACAGATATCTCCCTGAGAGATAGGGACTGAGAGACACCACTCTGTGTACAGATACCTCACTGAGAGAGAGGGACTGAGAGACACCAGTCAGTGTACAGATATCTCCCTGAGAGAGAGGGACTGAGAGACACCACTCAGTGTACAGATATCTCCCTGAGAGACAGGGACAGAGAGACACCAGTCAGTGTCCAGATATCTCCCTGAGAGAGAGGGACTGAGAGACACCACTCACTGTACAGATATCTCCCTGAGAGACAGGGACTGAGAGACACCACTCATTGTACAGATATCTCCCTGAGAGAGAGTGACTGAGAGACACCACTCAGTGTACAGATATCTCCCTGAGAGGCAGGGACTGAGAGACACCAGTCAGTGTACACATATCTCCCTGAGAGACAGGGACTGAGAGACACCACTCAGTGTACAGATACCTCCCTGAGAGAGAGGGACTGAGAGACACCAGTCAGTGTACATATATCTCCCGGAGAGAGAGGGACTGAGAGACACCAGTCAGTGTACAGATATCTCCCTGAGAGAGAGGGACTGAGAGACACCACTCAATGTATAGATATCTCCCTGACAGACAGGGACTGAGAGACACCAGTCTGTGTACAGATATCTCCCTGAGAGACAGGGGCTGTGAGACACCACTCAGTGTACAGATATCTCCCTGAGAGAGAGGGACTGAGAGACACAGTCAGTGTACAGATATCTCCCTGAGAGAGAGGGACTGAGAGACACCACTCAGTGTACAGATATCTCCCTGAGAGACAGGGACTGAGAGACACCAGTGAGTGTACAGATATCTCCCTGAGGAGAGGGACTGTGAGACACCACTCAGTGCACAGATATCTCCCTGAGAGAGAGGGGCTGAGAGACACCAGTCAGTGTACAGATATCTCCCTGAGAGAGAGGGACTGAGAGACACCACTCAGTGTACAGATATCTCCCTGAGAGACACCACTCTGTGTACATAAAGCTCACTGAGAGACAGGGACAGAGAGACACCAGTCAGTTTACAGATATCTCCCTGAGAGATAGGGACTGAGAGACACCACTCTGTGTACAGATACCTCACTGAGAGAGAGGGACTGAGAGACACCAGTCAGTGTACAGATATCTCCCTGAGAGAGAGGGACTGAGAGACACCACTCAGTGTACAGATATCTCCCTGAGAGACAGGGACAGAGAGACACCAGTCAGTGTCCAGATATCTCCCTGAGAGAGAGGGACTGAGAGACACCACTCACTGTACAGATATCTCCCTGAGAGACAGGGACTGAGAGACACCACTCATTGTACAGATATCTCCCTGAGAGAGAGTGACTGAGAGACACCACTCAGTGTACAGATATCTCCCTGAGAGGCAGGGACTGAGAGACACCAGTCAGTGTACACATATCTCCCTGAGAGACAGGGACTGAGAGACACCACTCAGTGTACAGATACCTCCCTGAGAGAGAGGGACTGAGAGACACCAGTCAGTGTACATATATCTCCCGGAGAGAGAGGGACTGAGAGACACCAGTCAGTGTACAGATATCTCCCTGAGAGAGAGGGACTGAGAGACACCACTCAATGTATAGATATCTCCCTGACAGACAGGGACTGAGAGACACCAGTCTGTGTACAGATATCTCCCTGAGAGACAGGGGCTGTGAGACACCACTCAGTGTACAGATATCTCCCTGAGAGAGAGGGACTGAGAGACACAGTCAGTGTACAGATATCTCCCTGAGAGAGAGGGACTGAGAGACACCAGTCAGTGTACAAATATCTCCCTGAGAGACAGGGACTGAGAGACACCACTCAGTGTACAGATACCTCCCTGAGAGAGAGGGACTGAGAGGCACCAGTCAGTGTACATATATGTCCCTGAGAGAGAGGGACTGAGAGACACCACTCAGTGTTCAGATATCTCCCTGAGAGAGAGGGACTGAGAGACACCACTCAGTGTACAGATATCTCCCTGAGAGACAGGGACTGTGAGACACCAGTAAGTGTACAGATACCTCCCTGAGAGAGAGGGACTGAGAGACACCAGTCAGTGTACATATATCTCCCTGAGAGACAGGGACTGAGAGACACCACTCAGTGTGCAGATATCTCCCAGAGAGAGAGGGACTGAGAGACACCACTCAGTGTACAGATATCTCCCTGAGAGAGACGGACGGAGAGACACCAGTCAGTGTACAGATATCTCTCTGAGAGAGAGGGTCTGTGAGACACCAGTCAGTGTACAGATATCTCCCTGAGAGAGAGGGACTGAGAGACACCAGTCAGTGTACAAATATCTCCCTGAGAGACAGGGACTGAGAGACACCACTCAGTGTACAGATACCTCCCTGAGAGAGAGGGACTGAGAGGCACCAGTCAGTGTACATATATGTCCCTGAGAGAGAGGGACTGAGAGACACCACTCAGTGTTCAGATATCTCCCTGAGAGAGAGGGACTGTGAGACAACACTCAGTGTACAGATATCTCCCTGAGAGACAGGGACTGTGAGACACCAGTCAGTGTACAGATACCTCCCTGAGAGAGAGGGACAGAGAGACACCAAATGTGTACATATATCTCCCTGAGAGACAGGGGCTGAGAGACACCACTCAGTGTACAGATATCTCTCTGAGAGAGAGGGACTGAGAGACACCACTCAGTGTACAGATATCTCCCTGAGAGAGACGGACGGAGAGACACCAGTCAGTGTACAGATATCTCTCTGAGAGAGAGGGACTGAGAGACACCAGTCAGTGTACAGATATCTCCCTGAGAGAGAGGGACTGAGAGACACCACTCAGTGTACAGATATCTCCCTGAGAGACAGGGACTGAGAGACACCAGTCAGTGTCCAGATATCTCCCTGAGAGAGAGGGACGGAGAGACACCACTCACTGTACAGATATCTCCCTGAGAGACAGGGACTGAGAGACACCACTCATTGTACAGATATCTCCCTGAGAGAGAGTGACTGAGAGACACCACTCAGTGTACAGATATCTCCCTGAGAGGCAGGGACTGAGAGACACCAGTCAGTGTACATATATCTCCCTGAGAGACAGGGACTGAGAGACACCACTCAGTGTACAGATACCTCCCTGAGAGAGAGGGACTGAGAGACACCAGTCAGTGTACATATATCTCCCGGAGAGAGAGGGACTGAGAGACACCAGTCAGTGTACAGATATCTCCCTGAGAGAGAGGGACTGAGAGACACCACTCAATGTATAGATATCTCCCTGACAGACAGGGACTGAGAGACACCAGTCTGTGTACAGATATCTCCCTGAGAGACAGGGGCTGTGAGACACCACTCAGTGTACAGATATCTCCCTGAGAGAGAGGGACTGAGAGACACAGTCAGTGTACAGATATCTCCCTGAGAGAGAGGGACTGAGAGACACCAGTCAGTGTACAAATATCTCCCTGAGAGACAGGGACTGAGAGACACCACTCAGTGTACAGATACCTCCCTGAGAGAGAGGGACTGAGAGGCACCAGTCAGTGTACATATATGTCCCTGAGAGAGAGGGACTGAGAGACACCACTCAGTGTTCAGATATCTCCCTGAGAGAGAGGGACTGAGAGACACCACTCAGTGTACAGATATCTCCCTGAGAGACAGGGACTGTGAGACACCAGTAAGTGTACAGATACCTCCCTGAGAGAGAGGGACTGAGAGACACCAGTCAGTGTACATATATCTCCCTGAGAGACAGGGACTGAGAGACACCACTCAGTGTGCAGATATCTCCCAGAGAGAGAGGGACTGAGAGACACCACTCAGTGTACAGATATCTCCCTGAGAGAGACGGACGGAGAGACACCAGTCAGTGTACAGATATCTCTCTGAGAGTGAGGGTCTGTGAGACACCAGTCAGTGTACAGATATCTCCCTGAGAGAGAGGGACTGAGAGACACCAGTCAGTGTACAAATATCTCCCTGAGAGACAGGGACTGAGAGACACCACTCAGTGTACAGATACCTCCCTGAGAGAGAGGGACTGAGAGGCACCAGTCAGTGTACATATATGTCCCTGAGAGAGAGGGACTGAGAGACACCACTCAGTGTTCAGATATCTCCCTGAGAGAGAGGGACTGAGAGACAACACTCAGTGTACAGATATCTCCCTGAGAGACAGGGACTGTGAGACACCAGTCAGTGTACAGATACCTCCCTGAGAGAGAGGGACAGAGAGACACCAAATGTGTACATATATCTCCCTGAGAGACAGGGACTGAGAGACACCACTCAGTGTACAGATATCTCTCTGAGAGAGAGGGACTGAGAGACACCACTCAGTGTACAGATATCTCCCTGAGAGAGACGGACGGAGAGACACCAGTCAGTGTACAGATATCTCTCTGAGAGAGAGGGACTGAGAGACACCAGTCAGTGTACAGATATCTCCCTGAGAGAGAGGGACTGAGAGACACCACTCAGTGTACAGATATCTCCCTGAGAGACAGGGACTGAGAGACACCAGTCAGTGTACATATATCTCCCTGAGAGACAGGGAATGAGAGACACCACTCAGTGTACAGATTCCTCCCTGAGAGAGAGGGACTGAGAGACACCAGTCAGTGTACATATATCTCCCTGAGAGAGAGGGACTGAGAGACACCACTCAGTGTACAGATATCTCCCTGAGAGACAGGGACTGAGAGACACCAGTCAGTGTACATATATCTCCCTGAGAGACAGGGACTGAGAGACACCACTCAGTGTACAGATACCTCCCTGAGAGAGAGGGACTGAGAGACACCAGTCAGTGTACATATATCTCCCTGAGAGAGAGGGACTGAGAGACACCAGTCAGTGTCCAGATATCTCCCTGAGAGAGATGGACTGAGAGACACCAGTCAGTGTACAGATATCTCCCTGAGAGAGAGGGACTGTGAGACACCACTCAGTGTACAGATGTCTCCCTGAGAGACAGGGACTGAGAGACACCAGTCAGTGTACAGATATTTCCCTGAGAGAGAGGGACTGAGAGACACCACTCAGTTTACAGATATCTCCCTGAGAGACAGGGACTGAGAGACACCAGTGAGTGTACAGATATCTCCCTGAGGAGAGGGACTGTGAGACACCACTCAGTGCACAGATATCTCCCTGAGAGAGAGGGGCTGAGAGACACCAGTCAGTGTACAGATATCTCCCTGAGAGAGAGGGACTGAGAGACACCACTCAGTGTACAGATATCTCCCTGAGAGACACCACTCAGTGTACATAAAGCTCACTGAGAGACAGGGACAGAGAGACACCAGTCAGTGTACAGATATCTCCCTGAGAGATAGGGACTGAGAGACACCACTCTGTGTACAGATACCTCACTGAGAGAGAGGGACTGAGAGACACCAGTCAGTGTACAGATATCTCCCTGAGAGAGAGGGACTGAGAGACACCACTCAGTGTACAGATATCTCCCTGAGAGACAGGGACTGAGAGACACCAGTCAGTGTCCAGATATCTCCCTGAGAGAGAGGGACTGAGAGACACCACTCACTGTACAGATATCTCCCTGAGAGACAGGGACTGAGAGACACCACTCATTGTACAGATATCTCCCTGAGAGAGAGTGACTGAGAGACACCACTCAGTGTACAGATATCTCCCTGAGAGGCAGGGACTGAGAGACACCAGTCAGTGTACATATATCTCCCTGAGAGACAGGGACTGAGAGACACCACTCAGTGTACAGATACCTCCCTGAGAGAGAGGGACTGAGAGACACCAGTCAGTGTACATATATCTCCCGGAGAGAGAGGGACTGAGAGACACCAGTCAGTGTACAGATATCTCCCTGAGAGAGAGGGACTGAGAGACACCACTCAATGTATAGATATCTCCCTGACAGACAGGGACTGAGAGACACCAGTCTGTGTACAGATATCTCCCTGAGAGACAGGGGCTGTGAGACACCACTCAGTGTACAGATATCTCCCTGAGAGAGAGGGACTGAGAGACACCAGTCAGTGTACAGATATCTCCCTGAGAGAGAGGGACTGAGAGACACCAGTCAGTGTACAAATATCTCCCTGAGAGACAGGGACTGAGAGACACCACTCAGTGTACAGATACCTCCCTGAGAGAGAGGGACTGAGAGGCACCAGTCAGTGTACATATATGTCCCTGAGAGAGAGGGACTGAGAGACACCACTCAGTGTTCAGATATCTCCCTGAGAGAGAGGGACTGAGAGACACCACTCAGTGTACAGATATCTCCCTGAGAGACAGGGACTGTGAGACCCAGTAAGTGTACAGATACCTCCCTGAGAGAGAGGGACTGAGAGACACCAGTCAGTGTACATATATCTCCCTGAGAGACAGGGACTGAGAGACACCACTCAGTGTACAGATATCTCCCAGAGAGAGAGGGACTGAGAGACACCACTCAGTGTACAGATATCTCCCTGAGAGAGACGGACGGAGAGACACCAGTCAGTGTACAGATATCTCTCTGAGAGAGAGGGTCTGTGAGACACCAGTCAGTGTACAGATATCTCCCTGAGAGAGAGGGACTGAGAGACACCAGTCAGTGTACAGATATCTCCCTGAGAGACAGGGAATGAGAGACACCACTCAGTGTACAGATACCTCCCTGAGAGAGAGGGACTGAGGGACACCAGTCAGTGTACATATATCTCCCTGAGAGAGAGGGACTGAGAGACACCACTCAGTGTACAGATATCTCCCTGAGAGACAGGGACTGTGAGACACCAGTCAGTGTACAGATACCTCCCTGAGAGAGAGGGACAGAGAGACACCAAATGTGTACATATATCTCCCTGAGAGACAGGGACTGAGAGACACCAGACAGTGTACAGATATCTCCCTGAGAGAGAGGGACTGAGAGACAACAGTCAGTGTACAGATATCTCTCTGAGAGAGAGGGACTGTGAGACACCAGTCAGTGTACAGATATCTCCCTGAGAGAGAGGGACTGAGAGACACCACTCAGTGTACAGATATCTCCCTGAGAGACAGGGACTGAGAGACACCAGTCAGTGTACATATATCTCCCTGAGAGACAGGGAATGAGAGACACCACTCAGTGTACAGATACCTCCCTGAGAGAGAGGGACTGAGAGACACCAGTCAGTGTACATATATCTCCCTGAGAGAGAGGGACTGAGAGACACCACTCAGTGTACAGATATCTCCCTGAGAGACAGGGACTGAGAGACACCAGTCAGTGTACATATATCTCCCTGAGAGACAGGGACTGAGAGACACCACTCAGTGTACAGATACCTCCCTGAGAGAGAGGGACTGAGAGACACCAGTCAGTGTACGTATATCTCCCTGAGAGAGAGGGACTGAGAGACACCAGTCAGTGTCCAGATATCTCCCTGAGAGAGAGGGACTGAGAGACACCAGTCAGTGTACAGATATCTCCCTGAGAGAGAGGGACTGTGAGACACCACTCAGTGTACAGATGTCTCCCTGAGAGACAGGGACTGAGAGACACCAGTCAGTGTACAGATATTTCCCTGAGAGAGAGGGACTGAGAGACACCACTCAGTGTACAGATATCTCCCTGAGAGACAGGGACTGAGAGACACCAGTCAGTGTACAGATATCTCCCTGAGGAGAGGGACTGTGAGACACCACTCAGTGCACAGATATCTCCCTGAGAGAGAGGGGCTGAGAGACACCAGTCAGTGTACAGATATCTCCCTGAGAGAGAGGGACTGAGAGACACCACTCAGTGCACAGATATCTCCCTGAGAGACACCACTCAGTGTACATAAATCTCACTGAGAGACAGGGACTGAGAGACACCAGTCAGTGTACAGATATCTCCCTGAGAGACAGGGACTGAGAGACACCACTCAGTGTACAGATACCTCCCTGAGAGAGAGGGACTGAGAGACACCAGTCAGTGTACAGATATCTCCCTGAGAGAGAGGGACTGAGAGACACCACTCACTGTACAGATATCTCCCTGAGAGACAGGGACTGAGAGACACCACTCATTGTACAGATATCTCCCTGAGAGAGAGTGACTGAGAGACACCACTCAGTGTACAGATATCTCCCTGAGAGACAGGGACTGAGAGACACCAGTCAGTGTACATATATCAACCTGAGAGACAGGGACTGAGAGACACCACTCAGTGTACAGATACCTCCCTGAGAGAGAGGGACTGAGAGACACCAGTCAGTGTACATATATCTCCCGGAGAGAGAGGGACTGAGAGACACCAGTAAGTGTACAGATATCTCCCTGAGAGAGAGGGACTGAGAGACACCACTCAATGTATAGATATCTCCCTGACAGACAGGGACTGAGAGACACCAGTCAGTGTACACATATCTCCCTGAGAGACAGGGGCTGTGAGACACCACTCAGTGTACAGATATCTCCCTGAGAGATAGGGACTGAGAGACACCAGTCAGTGTACAGATATCTCCCTGAGAGAGAGGGACTGAGAAACACCAGTCAGTGTACAAATATCTCCCTGAGAGACAGGGACTGTGAGACACCACTCAGTGTACAGATACCTCCCTGAGAGAGAGGGACTGAGAGGCACCAGTCAGTGTACATATATGTCCCTGAGAGAGAGGGACTGAGAGACACCACTCAGTGTTCAGATATCTCCCTGAGAGAGAGGGACTGAGAGACACCACTCAGTGTACAGATATCTCCCTGAGAGACAGGGACTGTGAGACACCAGTCAGTGTACAGATACCTCCCTGAGAGAGAGGGACAGAGAGACACCAAATGTGTACATATATCTCCCTGAGAGACAGGGACTGAGAGACACCACTCAGTGTACAGATATCTCCCTGAGGGAGAGGGACTGAGAGACACCACTCAGTGTACAGATATCTCCCTGAGAGAGATGGACGGAGAGACACCAGTCAGTGTACAGATATCTCCCTGAGAGAGAGGGACTGAGAGACACCACTCAGTGTGCAGATATCTCCCTGAGAGACAGGGACTGAGAGACACCAGTCAGTGTACATACATCTCCCTGAGAGACAGGGAATGAGAGACACCACTCAGTGTACAGATACCTCCCTGAGAGAGAGGGACTGAGAGACACCAGTCAGTGTACATATATCTCCCTGAGAGAGAGGGACTGAGAGACACCACTCAGTGTACAGATATCTCCCTGAGAGACAGGGACTGAGAGACACCAGTCAGTGTACATATATCTCCCTGAGAGACAGGGACTGAGAGACACCACTCAGCGTACAGATACCTCCCTGAGAGAGAGGGACTGAGAGACACCAGTCAGTGTACATATATCTCCCTGAGAGAGAGGGACTGAGAGACACCAGTCAGTGTCCAGATATCTCCCTGAGAGAGAGGGACTGAGAGACACCAGTCAGTGTACAGATATCTCCCTGAGAGAGAGGGACTGTGAGACACCACTCAGTGTACAGATGTCTCCCTGAGAGACAGGGACTGAGAGACACCAGTCAGTGTACAGATATTTCCCTGAGAGAGAGGGAAAGAGAGACACCACTCAGTGTACAGATATCTCCCTGAGAGACAGGGACTGAGAGACACCAGTGAGTGTACAGATATCTCCCTGAGGAGACGGACTGTGAAACACCACTCAGTGCACAGATATCTCCCTGAGAGAGAGGGGCTGAGAGACACCAGTCAGTGTTCAGATATCTCCCTGAGAGAGAGGGACTGAGAGACACCACTCAGTGCACAGATATCTCCCTGAGAGAGAGGGGCTGAGAGACACCAGTCAGTGTACAGATATCTCCCTGAGAGAGAGGGACTGAGAGACACCACTCAGTGTACAGATATCTCCCTGAGAGACACCACTCAGTGTACATAAAGCTCACTGAGAGACAGGGACAGAGAGACACCAGTCAGTGTACAGATATCTCCCTGAGAGATAGGGACTGAGAGACACCACTCTGTGTACAGATACCTCACTGAGAGAGAGGGACTGAGAGACACCAGTCAGTGTACAGATATCTCCCTGAGAGAGAGGGACTGAGAGACACCACTCAGTGTACAGATATCTCCCTGAGAGACAGGGACTGAGAGACACCAGTCAGTGTACAGATATCTCCCTGAGAGAGAGGGACTGAGAGACACCACTCACTGTACAGATATCTCCCTGAGAGACAGGGACTGAGAGACACCACTCATTGTACAGATATCTCCCTCAGAGAGAGTGACTGAGAGACACCACTCAGTGTACAGATATCTCCCTGAGAGACAGGGACTGAGAGACACCAGTCAGTGTACATATATCTCCCTGAGAGACAGGGACTGAGAGACACCACTCAGTGTACAGATACCTCCCTGAGAGAGAGGGACTGAGAGACACCAGTCAGTGTACATATATCTCCCGGAGAGAGAGGGACTGAGAGACACCAGTCAGTGTACAGATATCTCCCTGAGAGAGAGGGACTGAGAGACACCACTCAATGTATAGATATCTCCCTGACAGACAGGGACTGAGAGACACCAGTCTGTGTACAGATATCTCCCTGAGAGACAGGGGCTATGAGACACCACTCAGTGTACAGATATCTCCCTGAGAGAGAGGGACTGAGAGACACCAGTCAGTGTACAGATATCTCCCTGAGAGAGAGGGACTGAGAGACACCAGTCAGTGTACAAATATCTCCCTGAGAGACAGGGACTGAGAGACACCACTCAGTGTACAGATACCTCCCTGAGAGAGAGGGACTGAGAGGCACCAGTCAGTGTACATATATGTCCCTGAGAGAGAGGGACTGAGAGACACCACTCAGTGTTCAGATATCTCCCTGAGAGAGAGGGACTGAGAGACACCAGTCAGTGTACATATATCTCCCTGAGAGACAGGGACTGAGAGACACCACTCAGTGTACAGATATCTCCCAGAGAGAGAGGGACTGAGAGACACCACTCAGTGTACAGATATCTCCCTGAGAGAGACGGACGGAGAGACACCAGTCAGTGTACAGATATCTCTCTGAGAGAGAGGGACTGTGAGACACCAGTCAGTGTACAGATATCTCCCTGAGAGAGAGGGACTGAGAGACACCAGTCAGTGTACAGATATCTCCCAGAGAGACA
Source organism: Heterodontus francisci (assembly GCF_036365525.1). Lineage (NCBI taxonomy): Eukaryota > Metazoa > Chordata > Chondrichthyes > Heterodontiformes > Heterodontidae > Heterodontus > Heterodontus francisci. The sequence continues at coordinate 7,676,227 of NC_090384.1, read as the reverse complement.
GGGAATGAGAGACACCACTCAGTGTACAGATACCTCCCTGAGAGAGAGGGACTGAGGGACACCAGTCATTGTACATATATCTCCCTGAGAGAGAGGGACTGAGAGACACCACTCAGTGTACAGATATCTCCCTGAGAGACAGGGACTGTGAGACACCAGTCAGTGTACAGATACCTCCCTGAGAGAGAGGGACAGAGAGACACCAAATGTGTACATATATCTCCCTGAGAGACAGGGACTGAGAGACACCACTCAGTGTACAGATATCTCCCTGAGAGAGAGGGACTGAGAGACACCAGTCAGTGTACAGATATCTCTCTGAGAGAGAGGGACTGTGAGACACCAGTCAGTGTACAGATATCTCCCTGAGAGAGAGGGACTGAGAGACACCACTCAGTGTACAGATATCTCCCTGAGAGACAGGGACTGAGAGACACCAGTCAGTGTACATATATCTCCCTGAGAGACAGGGAATGAGAGACACCACTCAGTGTACAGATATCTCCCTGAGAGAGAGGGACTGAGAGACACCAGTCAGTGTACATATATCTCCCTGAGAGAGAGGGACTGAGAGACACCACTCAGTGTACAGATATCTCCCTGAGAGACAGGGACTGAGAGACACCAGTCAGTGTACATATATCTCCCTGAGAGACAGGGACTGAGAGACACCACTCAGTGTACAGATACCTCCCTGAGAGAGAGGGACTGAGAGACACCAGTCAGTGTACGTATATCTCCCTGAGAGAGAGGGACTGAGAGACACCAGTCAGTCTCCAGATATCTCCCTGAGAGAGAGGGACTGAGAGACACCAGTCAGTGTACAGATATCTCCCTGAGAGAGAGGGACTGTGAGACACCACTCAGTGTACAGATGTCTCCCTGAGAGAGACGGACTGAGAGACACCAGTCAGTGTACAGATATTTCCCTGAGAGAGAGGGACTGAGAGACACCACTCAGTGTACAGATATCTCCCTGAGAGACAGGGACTGAGAGACACCAGTCAGTGTACAGATATCTCCCTGAGGAGAGGGACTGTGAGACACCACTCAGTGCACAGATATCTCCCTGAGAGAGAGGGGCTGAGAGACACCAGTCAGTGTACAGATATCTCCCTGAGAGAGAGGGACTAAGAGACACCACTCAGTGTACAGATATCTCCCTGAGAGACACCACTCAGTGTACATAAAGCTCACTGAGAGACAGGGACTGAGAGACACCAGTCAGTGTACAGATATCTCCCTGAGAGACAGGGACTGAGAGACACCACTCAGTGTACAGATACCACCCTGAGAGAGAGGGACTGAGAGACACCAGTCAGTGTACAGATATCTCCCTGAGAGAGAGGGACTGAGAGACACCACTCACTGTACAGATATCTCCCTGAGAGACAGGGACTGAGAGACACCACTCATTGTACAGATATCTCCCTGAGAGAGAGTGACTGAGAGACACCACTCAGTGTACAGATATCTCCCTGAGAGACAGGGACTGAGAGACACCAGTCAGTGTACATATATCTCCCTGAGAGACAGGGACTGAGAGACACCACTCAGTGTACAGATACCTCCCTGAGAGAGAGGGACTGAGAGACACCAGTCAGTGTACATATATCTCCCGGAGAGGGAGGGACTGAGAGACACCAGTAAGTGTACAGATATCTCCCTGAGAGAGAGGGACTGAGAGACACCACTCAATGTATAGATATCTCCCTGACAGACAGGGACTGAGAGACACCAGTCAGTGTACAGATATCTCCCTGAGAGACAGGGGCTGTGAGACACCACTCAGAGTACAGATATCTCCCTGAGAGATAGGGACTGAGAGACACCAGTCAGTGTACAGTTATCTCCCTGAGAGAGAGGGACTGAGAAACACCAGTCAGTGTACAAATATCTCCCTGAGAGACAGGGACTGAGAGACACCACTCAGTGTACAGATACCTCCCTGAGAGAGAGGGACTGAGAGGCACCAGTCAGTGTACATATATGTCCCTGAGAGAGAGGGACTGAGAGACACCACTCAGTGTTCAGATATCTCCCTGAGAGAGAAGGACTGAGAGACACCACTCAGTGTACAGATATCTCCCTGAGAGACAGGGACTGTGAGACACCAGTCAGTGTACAGATACCTCCCTGAGAGAGAGGGACAGAGAGACACCAAATGTGTACATATATCTCCCTGAGAGACAGGGACTGAGAGACACCACTCAGTGTACAGATATCTCCCTGAGAGAGAGGGACTGAGAGACACCACTCAGTGTACAGATATCTCCCTGAGAGAGACGGACGGAGAGACACCAGTCAGTGTACAGATATCTCCCTGAGAGAGAGGGACTGAGAGACACCACTCAGTGTGCAGATATCTCCCTGAGAGACAGGGACTGAGAGACACCAGTCAGTGTACATATATCTCCCTGAGAGACAGGGAATGAGAGACACCACTCAGTGTACAGATACCTCCCTGAGAGAGAGGGACTGAGAGACACCAGTCAGTGTACATATATCTCCCTGAGAGAGAGGGACTGAGAGACACCACTCAGTGTACAGATATCTCCCTGAGAGACAGGGACTGAGAGACACCAGTCAGTGTACATATATCTCCCTGAGAGACAGGGACTGAGAGACACCACTCAGTGTACAGATACCTCCCTGAGAGAGAGGGACTGAGAGACACCAGTCAGTGTACATATATCTCCCTGAGAGAGAGGGACTGAGAGACACCAGTCAGTGTCCAGATATCTCCCTGAGAGAGAGGGACTGAGAGACACCAGTCAGTGTACAGATATCTCCCTGAGAGAGAGGGACTGTGAGACACCACTCAGTGTACAGATGTCTCCCTGAGAGACAGGGACTGAGAGACACCAGTCAGTGTACAGATATTTCCCTGAGAGAGAGGGACTGAGAGACACCACTCATTGTACAGATATCTCCCTGAGAGACAGGGACTGAGAGACACCAGTGAGTGTACAGATATCTCCCTGAGGAGACGGACTGTGAAACACCACTCAGTGCACAGATATCTCCCTGAGAGAGAGGGGCTGAGAGACACCAGTCAGTGTACAGATATCTCCCTGAGAGAGAGGGACTGAGAGACACCACTCAGTGTACAGATATCTCCCTGAGAGACACCACTCAGTGTACATAAAGCTCACTGAGAGACAGGGACAGAGAGACACCAGTCAGTGTACAGATATCTCCCTGAGAGACAGGGACTGAGAGACACCACTCAGTGTACAGATACCTCACTGAGAGAGAGGGACTGAGAGACACCAGTCAGTGCACAGATATCTCCCTGAGAGAGAGGGACTGAGAGACACCACTCAGTGTACAGATATCTCCCTGAGAGACAGGGACTGAGAGACACCAGTCAGAGTCCAGATATCTCCCTGAGAGAGAGGGACTGAGAGACACCACTCACTGTACAGATATCTCCCTGAGAGACAGGGACTGAGAGACACCACTCATTGTACAGATATCTCCCTGAGAGAGAGTGACTGAGAGACACCACTCAGTGTACAGATATCACCCTGAGTGACAGGGACTGAGAGACACCAGTCAGTGTACATATATCTCCCTGAGAGACAGGGACTGAGAGACACCACTCAGTGTACAGATACCTCCCTGAGAGAGAGGGACTGAGAGACACCAGTCAGTGTACATATATCTCCCGGAGAGAGAGGGACTGAGAGACACCAGTAAGTGTACAGATATCTCCCTGAGAGAGAGGGACTGAGAGACACCACTCAATGTATAGATATCTCCCTGACAGACAGGGACTGAGAGACACCAGTCAGTGTACAGATATCTCCCTGAGAGACAGGGGCTGTGAGACACCACTCAGTGTACAGATATCTCCCTGAGAGATAGGGACTGAGAGACACCAGTCAGTGTACAGATATCTCCCTGAGAGAGAGGGACTGAGAAACACCAGTCATTGTACAAATATCTCCCTGAGAGACAGGGACTGAGAGACACTACTCAGTGTACAGATACCTCCCTGAGAGAGAGGGACTGAGAGGCACCAGTCAGTGTACATATATGTCCCTGAGAGAGAGGGACTGAGAGACACCACTCAGTGTTCAGATATCTCCCTGAGAGAGAGGGACTGAGAGACACCACTCAGTGTACAGATATCTCCCTGAGAGACAGGGACTGTGAGACACCAGTCAGTGTACAGATACCTCCCTGAGAGAGGGACTGAGAGACACCAGTCAGTGTACCTATATCTCCCTGAGAGACAGGGACTGAGAGACACCACTCAGTGTACAGATATCTCCCAGAGAGAGAGGGACTGAGAGACACCACTCAGTGTACAGATATCTCCCTGAGAGAGACGGACGGAGAGACACCAGTCAGTGTACAGATATCTCTCTGAGAGAGAGGGACTGTGAGACACCAGTCAGTGTACAGATATCTCCGTGAGAGAGAGGGACTGAGAGACACCAGTCAGTGTACAGATATCTACCTGAGAGACAGGGAATGAGAGACACCACTGAGTGTACAGATACCTCCCTGAGAGAGAGGGACTGAGAGACACCAGTCAGTGTACATATATCTCCCTGAGAGAGAGGGACTGAGAGACACCACTCAGTGTACAGATATCTCCCTGAGAGACAGGGACTGTGAGACACCAGTCAGTGTACAGATACCTCCCTGAGAGAGAGGGACAGAGAGACACCAAATGTGTACATATATCTCCCTGAGAGACAGGGACTGAGAGACACCACTCAGTGTACAGATATCTCCCTGAGAGAGAGGGACTGAGAGACACCACTCAGTGTACAGATATCTCCCTGAGAGAGACGGACGGAGAGACACCAGTCAGTGTACAGATTTCTCTCTGAGAGAGAGGGACTGTGAGACACCAGTTAGTGCACAGATATCTCCCTGAGAGAGAGGGACTGAGAGACACCACTCAGTGTACAGATATCTCCCTGAGAGACAGGGACTGAGAGACACCAGTCAGTGTACATATATCTCCCTGAGAGACAGGGAATGAGAGACACCACTCAGTGTACAGATACCTCCCTGAGAGAGAGGGACTGAGAGACACCAGTCAGTGTACATATATCTCCCTGAGAGAGAGGGACTGAGAGACACCACTCAGTGTACAGATATCTCCCTGAGAGACAGGGACTGAGAGACACCAGTCAGTGTACATATATCTCCCTGAGAGACAGGGACTGAGAGACACCACTCAGTGTACAGATACCTCCCTGAGAGAGAGGGACTGAGAGACACCAGTCATTGTACATATATCTCCCTGAGAGAGAGGGACTGAGAGACACCAGTCAGTGTCCGATATCTCCCTGAGAGAGAGGGACTGAGAGACACCAGTCAGTGTACAGATATCTCCCTGAGAGAGAGGGACTGTGAGACACCACTCAGTGTACAGATGTCTCCCTGAGAGACAGGGACTGAGAGACACCAGTCAGTGTACAGATATTTCCCTGAGAGAGAGGGACTGAGAGACACCACTCAGTGTACAGATATCTCCCTGAGAGACAGGGACTGAGAGACACCAGTCAGTGTACAGATATCTCCCTGAGGAGAGGGACTGTGAGACACCACTCAGTGCACAGATATCTCCCTGAGAGAGAGGGGCTGAGAGACACCAGTCAGTGTACAGATATCTCCCTGAGAGAGAGGGACTGAGAGACACCACTCAGTGTACAGATATCTCCCTGAGAGACACCACTCAGTGTACATAAAGCTCCCTGAGAGACAGGGACTGAGAGACACCAGTCAGTGTACAGATATCTCCCTGAGAGACAGGGACTGAGAGACACCACTCAGTGTACAGATACCTCCCTGAGAGAGAGGGACTGAGAGACACCAGTCAGTGTACAGATATCTCCCTGAGAGAGAGGGACTGAGAGACACCACTCAGTGTACAGATATCTCCCTGAGTGACAGGGACTGAGAGACACCAGTCAGAGTACAGATATCTCCCTGAGAGAGAGGGACTGAGAGACACCACTCACTGTACAGATATCTCCCTGAGAGACAGGGACTGAGAGACACCACTCATTGTACAGATATCTCCCTGAGAGACAGGGACTGAGAGACACCAGTCAGTGTACATATATCTCCCTGAGAGACAGGGACTGAGAGACACCACTCAGTGTACAGATACCTCCCTGAGAGAGAGTGACTGAGAGACACCAGTCAGTGTACATATATCTCCCGGAGAGAGAGGGACTGAGAGACACCAGTAAGTGTACAGATATCTCCCTGAGAGAGAGGGACTGAGAGACACCACTCAATGTATAGATATCTCCCTGACAGACAGGGACTGCGAGACACCAGTCAGTGTACAGATATCTCCCTGAGAGACAGGGGCTGTGAGACACCACTCAGTGTACAGATATCTCCCTGAGAGATAGGGACTGAGAGACACCAGTCAGTGTACAGATATCTCCCTGAGAGAGAGGGACTGAGAAACACCAGTCAGTGTACAAATATCTCCCTGAGAGACAAGGACTGAGAGACACCACTCAGTGTACAGATACCTCCCTGAGAGAGAGGGACTGAGAGGCACCAGTCATTGTACATATATGTCCCTGAGAGAGAGGGACTGAGAGACACCACTCAGTGTTCAGATATCTCCCTGAGAGAGAGGGACTGAGAGACACCACTCAGTGTACAGATATCTCCCTGAGAGACAGGGACTGTGAGACACCAGTCAGTGTACAGATACCTCCCTGAGAGAGGTACTGAGAGACACCAGTCAGTGTACATATATCTCCCTGAGAGACAGGGACTGAGAGACACCACTCAGTGTACAGATATCTCCCAGAGAGAGAGGGACTGAGAGACACCACTCAGTGTACAGATATCTCCCTGAGAGAGGCGGACGGAGAGACACCAGTCAGTGTACAGATATCTCTCTGAGAGAGAGGGACTGTGAGACACCAGTCAGTGTACAGATATCTCCCTGAGAGAGAGGGACTGAGAGACACCACTCAGTGTACAGATACCTCCCTGAGAGAGAGGGACTGAGAGACACCACTCAGTGTACAGATACCTCCCTGAGAGGGAGGGACTGAGAGACACCAGTCAGTGTACATATATCTCCCGGAGAGAGAGGGACTGAGAGACAACAGTCAGTGTACATATATCTCCCTGAGAGACAGGGACTGAGAGACACCACTCAGTGTACAGAGACCTCCCTGAGAGAGAGGGACTGAGAGACACCAGTCAGTGTACATATATCTCCCTGAGAGAGAGGGACTGAGAGACACCAGTCAGTGTACAGATATCTCCCTGAGAGACAGGGACTGAGAGACACCAGTCAGTGTACAGATATCTCCCTGAGAGAGAGGGACTGTGAGACACCACTCAGTGTACGGATATCTCCCTGAGAGACAGGGACTGAGAGACACCAGTCAGTGTACAGATATCTCCCTGAGAGAGAGGGACTGTGAGACACCACTCAGTGTACAGATATCTCCCTGAGAGACAGGGACTGAGAGACACCAGTCAGTGTACAGATATCTCCCTGAGAGAGAGTGACTGAGAGACACCACTCAGTGTACAGATATCTCCCTGAGAGACAGGGACTGAGAGACACCAGTCAGTGTACATATATCTCCCTGAGAGACAGGGACTGAGAGACACCACTCAGTGTACAGATACCTCCCTGTGAGAGAGGGACTGAGCGACACCAGTCAGTGTACATATATCTCCCGGAGAGAGAGGGACTGAGAGACACCAGTCAGTGGACAGATATCTCCCTGAGAGAGAGGGACTGAGAGACACCACTCAGTGTATAGATATCTCCCTGACAGACAGGGACTGAGAGACACCAGTCAGTGTACAGATATCTCCCTGAGAGACAGGGGCTGTGAGACACCACTCAGTGTACAGATATCTCCCTGAGAGAGAGGGACTGAGAGACACCAGTCAGTGTACAGATATCTCCCTGAGAGAGAGGGACTGAGAGACACCAGTCAGTGTACAAATATCTCCCTGAGAGACAGGGACTGAGAGACACCACTCAGTGTACAGATACCTCCCTGAGAGAGAGGGACTGAGAGGCACCAGTCAGTGTACATATATGTCCCTGAGAGAGAGGGACTGAGAGACACCACTCAGTGTTCAGATATCTCCCTGAGAGAGAGGGACTGAGAGACACCACTCAGAGTACAGATATCTCCCTGAGAGACAGGGACTGTGAGACACCAGTCAGTGTACAGATACCTCCCTGAGAGAGAGGGACAGAGAGACACCAAATGTGTACATATATCTCCCTGAGAGACAGGGACTGAGAGACACCACTCAGTGTACAGATATCTCCCTGAGAGAGAGGGACTGAGAGACAACACTCAGTGTACAGATATCTCCCTGAGAGAGACGGACGGAGAGACACCAGTCAGTGTACAGATATCTCTCTGAGAGAGAGGGACTGTGAGACACCAGTCAGTGTACAGATATCTCCCTGAGAGAGAGGGACTGAGAGACACCAGTCAGTGTACAGATATCTCCCTGAGAGACAGGGACTGAGAGACACCAGTCAGTGTACATATATCTCCCTGAGAGACAGGGAATGAGAGACACCACTCAGTGTACAGATACCTCCCTGAGAGAGAGGGACTGAGAGACACCAGTCAGTGTACATATATCTCCCTGAGAGAGAGGGACTGAGAGACACCACTCAGTGTACAGATATCTCCCTGAGAGACAGGGACTGAGAGACACCAGTCAGTGTACATATATCTCCCTGAGAGTCAGGGACTGAGAGACACCACTCAGTGTACAGATACCTCCCTGAGGGAGAGGGACTGAGAGACACCAGTCAGTGTACATATATCTCCCTGAGAGAGAGGGACTGAGAGACACCAGTCAGTGTCCAGATATCTCCCTGAGAGAGAGGGACTGAGAGACACCAGTCAGTGTACAGATATCTCCCTGAGAGAGAGGGACTGTGAGACACCATTCAGTGTACAGATGTCTCCCTGAGAGACAGGGACTGAGAGACACCAGTCAGTGTACAGATATTTCCCTGAGAGAGAGGGACTGAGAGACACCACTCAGTTTACAGATATCTCCCTGAGAGACAGGGACTGAGAGACACCATTCAGTGTACAGATATCTCCCTGAGAGAGAGGGACTCTGAGACACCACTCAGTGTACAGATATCTCCCTGAGAGACAGGGACTGAGAGACACCAGTCAGTGTACAGATATCTCCCTGAGAGAGAGGGACTGAGAGACACCAGTCAGTGTACAGATATCTCCCTGAGAGAGAGGGACTGAGAGACACCAGTCAGTGTACATATATCTCCCTGAGAGAGAGGGACTGAGAGGCACCACTCAGTGTTCAGATATCTCCCTGAGAGAGAGGGACTGAGAGACACCAGTCAGTGTACATATATCTCCCTGAGAGAGAGGGACTGAGAGACACCACTCAGTGTTCAGATATCTCCCTGAGAGAGAGGGACTGAGAGACACCACTCAGTGTACAGATATCTCCCTGAGAGACAGGGACTGAGAGACACCAGTCAGTGTACAGATACCTCCCTGAGAGAGAGGGACTGAGAGACACCAGTCAGTGTACATATATCTCCCTGAGAGACAGGGACTGAGAGACAGCACTCAGTGTACAGATATCTCCTTGAGAGAGAGGGACTGAGAGACACCACTCAGTGTACAGATATCTCCCTGAGAGACAGGGACTGAGAGACAGCTGTCAGTGTACAGATATCTCCCTGAGAGAGAGGGACTGAGAGACACCACTCAGTGTACAGAAATCTCCCTGAGAGACAGGGACTGAGAGACACCAGTCAGTGTACAGATATCTCCCTGAGAGAGAGGGACTGAGAGAAACCACTCAGTGTACATAAAGCTCCCTGAGAGACAGGGACTGAGAGACACCACTCAGTGTACAGATATCTCCCTGAGAGACACCACTCAGTGTACATAAAGCTCCCTGAGAGACAGGGACTGAGAGACACCAGTCAGTGTACAGATATCTCCCTGAGAGAGAGGGACTGTGAGACACCAGTCAGTGTACAGATATCTCCCTGAGACAGAGGGACTGAGAGACACCACTCAGTGTATAGATATCTCCCTGACAGACAGAGACTGTGAGACACCACTCAGTGTACAGATATCTCCCTGAGAGAGAGGGACTGAGAGACACCAGTCAGTGTACAGATATCTCCCTGAGAGAGAGGGACTGAGAGACACCACTCAGTGTACAGATATCTCCCTGAGAGAGAGGGACTGAGAGACACCACTCAGTGTACAGATATCTCCCTGAGAGAGAGGGACTGAGAGACACCACTCAGTGTTCAGATATCTCCCTCAGAGACAGGGACTGAGAGACACCAGTCAGTGTACATATATCTCCCTGAGAGACAGGGACTGAGAGACACCACTCAGTGTACAGATACCTCCCTGAGAGAGAGGGACTGAGAGACACCAGTCAGTGTACATATATCTCCCTGAGAGAGAGGGACTGAGAGACACCAGTCAGTGTACAGATACCTCTCTGAGAGAGAGGGACTGAGAGACACCAGTCAGTGTACAGCTATCTCCCTGAGAGAGAGGGACTGTGAGACACCTCTCAGTGTACAGATATCTCCCTGAGAGACTGGGACTGAGAGACACCAGTCAGTGTACAGATATTTCCCTGAGAGAGAGGGAATGAGAGACACCACTCAGTGTACAGATATCTCCCTGAGAGACAGGGACTGAGAGACACCAGTCAGTGTACAGATATCTCCCTGAGAGAGAGGGACTGTGAGACACCACTCAGTGTACAGATATCTCCCTGAGAGACAGGGACTGAGAGACACCAGTCAGTGTACAGATATCTCCCTGAGAGAGAGGGACTGAGAGACACCACTCAGTGTTCAGATATCTCCCTGAGAGAGAGGGACTGAGAGACACCACTCAGTGTACACATATCTCCCTGAGAGACAGGGACTGAGAGACACCAGTCAGTGTACAGATACCTCCCTGAGAGAGAGGGACTGAGAGACACCAGTCAGTGTACATATATCTCCCTGAGAGACAGGGACTGAGAGACAGCACTCAGTGTACAGATATCTCCTTGAGAGAGAGGGACTGAGAGACACCACTCAGTGTACAGATATCTCCCTGAGAGACAGGGACTGAGAGACAGCTGTCAGTGTACAGATATCTCCCTGAGAGAGAGGGACTGAGAGACACCACTCAGTGTACAGAAATCTCCCTGAGAGACAGGGACTGAGAGACACCAGTCAGTGTACAGATATCTCCCTGAGAGAGAGGGACTGAGAGAAACCACTCAGTGTACATAAAGCTCCCTGAGAGACAGGGACTGAGAGACACCACTCAGTGTACAGATATCTCCCTGAGAGACACCACTCAGTGTACATAAAGCTCCCTGAGAGACAGGGACTGAGAGACACCAGTCAGTGTACAGATATCTCCCTGAGAGAGAGGGACTGTGAGACACCAGTCAGTGTACAGATATCTCCCTGAGACAGAGGGACTGAGAGACACCACTCAGTGTATAGATATCTCCCTGACAGACAGAGACTGTGAGACACCACTCAGTGTACAGATATCTCCCTGAGAGAGAGGGACTGAGAGACACCAGTCAGTGTACAGATATCTCCCTGAGAGAGAGGGACTGAGAGACACCACTCAGTGTACAGATATCTCCCTGAGAGAGAGGGACTGAGAGACACCACTCAGTGTACAGATATCTCCCTGAGAGAGAGGGACTGAGAGACACCACTCAGTGTTCAGATATCTCCCTCAGAGACAGGGACTGAGAGACACCAGTCAGTGTACATATATCTCCCTGAGAGACAGGGACTGAGAGACACCACTCAGTGTACAGATACCTCCCTGAGAGAGAGGGACTGAGAGACACCAGTCAGTGTACATATATCTCCCTGAGAGAGAGGGACTGAGAGACACCAGTCAGTGTACAGATACCTCTCTGAGAGAGAGGGACTGAGAGACACCAGTCAGTGTACAGCTATCTCCCTGAGAGAGAGGGACTGTGAGACACCTCTCAGTGTACAGATATCTCCCTGAGAGACTGGGACTGAGAGACACCAGTCAGTGTACAGATATTTCCCTGAGAGAGAGGGAATGAGAGACACCACTCAGTGTACAGATATCTCCCTGAGAGACAGGGACTGAGAGACACCAGTCAGTGTACAGATATCTCCCTGAGAGAGAGGGACTGTGAGACACCACTCAGTGTACAGATATCTCCCTGAGAGACAGGGACTGAGAGACACCAGTCAGTGTACAGATATCTCCCTGAGAGAGAGGGACTGAGAGACACCACTCAGTGTTCAGATATCTCCCTGAGAGAGAGGGACTGAGAGACACCACTCAGTGTACACATATCTCCCTGAGAGACACCACTCAGTGTACATAAAGCTCACTGAGAGACAGGGACTGAGAGACACCAGTCAGTGTATAGATATCTCCCTGACAGACAGGGACTGAGAGACACCAGACAGTGTACAGATATCTCCCTGAGAGACAGGGGCTGTGAGACACCACTCAGTGTACAGATATCTCCCTGAGAGAGAGGGACTGAGAGACACCAGTCAGTGTACAGATATCTCCTTGAGAGAGAGGGACTGAGAGACACCAGTCAGTGTACAGATATCTCCCTGAGAGAGAGGGACTGAGAGACACCACTCAGTGTACAGATATCTCCCTGAGAGAGAGGGACTGAGAGACACCAGTCAGTGTACAGATATCTCCCTGAGAGAGAGGGACTGAGAGACACCACTCAGTGTACAGATATCTCCCTCAGAGACAGGGACTGAGAGACACCACTCAGTGTACATATATCTCCCTGAGAGACAGGGACTGAGAGACACCACTCAGTGTACAGATACCTCCCTGAGAGAGAGGGACTGAGAGACACCAGTCAGTGTACAGATATCTCCCTGAGAGAGAGGGAATGAGAGACACCAGTCAGTGTACATATATCTCCCTGAGAGAGAGGGACTGAGAGACACCACTCAGTGTTCAGATATCTCCCTGAGAGAGAGGGACTGAGAGACACCACTCAGTGTACAGATATCTCCCTGAGAGACACCACTCAGTGTACAGATATCTCCCTGAGAGACAGGGACTGAGAGACACCAGTCAGAGTACAGATATCTCCCTGAGAGAGAGGGACTGAGAGACACCACTCACTGTACAGATATCTCCCTGAGAGACAGGGACTTAGAGACACCACTCATTGCACAGATATCTCCCTGAGAGAGAGTGACTGAGAGACACCACTCAGTGTACAGATACCTCCCTGAGAGAGAGGGACTGAGAGACACCAGTCAGTGTACATATATCTCCCAGAGAGAGAGGGACTGAGAGACACCAGTCAGTGTACAGATATCTCCCTGAGAGACAGGGACTGAGAGACACCAGTCAGAGTACAGATATCTCCCTGAGAGAGAGGGACTGAGAGACACCACTCACTGTACAGATATCTCCCTGAGAGACAGGGACTGAGAGACACCAGTCAGTGTACATATATCTCCCTGAGAGACAGGGACTGAGAGACACCACTCAGTGTACAGATACCTCCCTGAGAGAGAGGGACTGAGAGACACCAGTCAGAGTTCAGATATCTCCCTGAGAGAGAGGGACTGAGAGACACCACTCACTGTACAGATATCTCCCTGAGAGGCAGGGACTGAGAGACACCGCTCATTGTACAGATATCTCCCTGAGAGAGAGTGACTGAGAGACACCACTCAGTGTACAGATATCTCCCTGAGAGAGAGGGACTGAGAGACACCACTCAGTGTATAGATATCTCCCTGACAGACAGGGAATGAGAGACACCAGTCAGTGTACAGATATCTCCCTGAGAGACAGGGGCTGTGAGACACCACTCAGTGTACAGATATCTCCCTGAGAGAGAGGGACTGAGAGACACCAGTCAGTGTACAGATATCTCCCTGAGAGAGATGGACTGAGAGACACCAGTCAGTGTACAAATATCTCCCTGAGAGACAGGGACTGAGAGACACCACTCAGTGTACAGATACCTCCCTGAGAGAGAGGGACTGAGAGGCACCAGTCAGTGTACATATATGTCCCTGAGAGAGAGGGACTGAGAGACACCACTCAGTGTTCAGATATCTCCCTGAGAGAGAGGGACTGAGAGACACCACTCAGTTTACAGATATCTCCCTGAGAGACAGGGAGTGTGAGACACCAGTCAGTGTACAGATACCTCCCTGAGAGAGAGGGACAGAGAGACACCAAATGTGTACATATATCTCCCTGAGAGACAGGGACTGAGAGACACCACTCAGTGTACAGATATCTCCCTGAGAGAGAGGGACTGAGAGACACCACTCAGTGTACAGATATCTCCCTGAGAGAGATGGACGGAGAGACACCAGTCAGTGTACAGATATCTCTCTGAGAGAGAGGGACTGAGAGACACCACTCAGTGTACAGATATCTCCCTGAGAGACAGGGACTGAGAGACACCAGTCAGTGTACATATATCTCCCTGAGAGACAGGGAATGAGAGACACCACTCAGTGTACAGATACCTCCCTGAGAGAGAGGGACTGAGAGACACCAGTCAGTGTACATATATCTCCCTGAGAGAGAGGGACTGAGAGACACCTCTCAGTGTACAGATATCTCCCTGAGAGACAGGGACTGAGAGACACCAGTCAGTGTACATATATCTCCCTGAAAGACAGGGACTGAGAGACACCACTCAGTGTACAGATACCTCCCTGAGAGAGAGGGACTGAGAGACACCAGTCAGTGTACATATATCTCCCTGAGAGAGAGGGACTGAGAGACACCAGTCAGTGTACAGATATCTACCTGAGAGAGAGGGACTGAGAGACACCAGTCAGTGTACAGATATCTCCCTGAGAGAGAGGGACTGTGAGACACTACTCAGTGTACAGATATCTCCCTGAAAGACAGGGACTGAGAGACACCAGTCATTGTACAGATATTTCCCTGAGAGAGAGGGACTGAGAGACACCACTCAGTGTACAGATATCTCCCTGAGAGACAGGGACTGAGAGACACCAGTCAGTGTACAGAAATCTCCCTGAGAGACAGGGGCTGTGAGACACCACTTAGTGTACAGATATCTCCCTGAGAGAGAGGGACTGAGAGACACCAGTCAGTGTACAGATATCTCCCTGAGAGAGAGGGACTGAGAGACACCAGTCAGTGTACATATATCTCCCTGAGAGACAGGGACTGAGAGACACCACTCAGTGTTCAGATATCTCCCTGAGAGAGAGGGACTGAGAGACACCACTCAGTGTACAGATATCTCCCTGAGAGACAGGGACTGAGAGACACCACTCAGTGTACAGATATCTCCCTGAGAGACAGGGACTGAGAGACACCAGTCAGTGTACATATATCTCCCTGAGAGACAGGGACTGAGAGACACCACTCAGTGTACAGATACCTCCCTGAGAGAGAGGGACTGAGAGACACCAGTCAGTGTACATATATCTCCCTGAGAGAGAGGGACTGAGAGACACCAGTCAGTGTACAGATATCTCCCTGAGAGACAGGGACTGAGAGACACCAGTCAGTGTACAGATACCTCCCTGAGAGAGAGGGACTGAGAGACACCAGTCAGTGTACATATATCTCCCTGAGAGACAGGGACTGAGAGACACCACTCAGTGTACAGATATCTCCTTGAGAGAGAGGGACTGAGATACACCACTCAGTGTACAGATATCTCCCTGAGAGACAGGGACTGAGAGACACCAGTCAGTGTACAGATATCTCCCTGAGAGAGAGTGACTGAGAGACACCACTCAGTGTACAGATATCTCCCTGAGAGACAGGGACTGAGAGACACCACTCAGTGTACAGATATCTCCCTGAGAGACAGGGACTGAGAGACACCACTCAGTGTACAGATATCTCCCTGAGAGACAGGGACTGAGAGACACCAGTCAGTGTACATATATCTCCCTGAGATACAGGGACTGGAGACACCACTCAGTGTACAGATACCTTGCTGAGAGAGAGGGACTGAGAGACACCAGTCAGTGTACATATATCTCCCTGAGAGAGAGGGACTGAGAGACACCAGTCAGTGTACAGATATCTCCCTGAGAGAGAGGGACTGAGAGACACCAGTCAGTGTACAGATATCTCCCTGAGAGACAGGGACTGAGAGACACCACTCAGTGTACAGATACCTCCCTGAGAGAGAGGGACTGAGAGACACCACTCAGTGTTCAGATATCTCCCTGAGAGAGAGGGACTGAGAGACACCACTCAGTGTACAGATATCTCCCTGAGAGACAGGGACTGAGAGACACCAGTCAGTGTACAGATATCTCCCTGAGAGACAGGGACTGAGAGACACCAGTCAGTGTACAGATACCTCCCTGAGAGAGAGGGACTGAGAGACACCAGTCAGTGTACATATATCTCCCTGAGAGACAGGGACTGTGAGACACTACTCAGTGTACAGATATCTCCCTGAAAGACAGGGACTGAGAGACACCAGTCATTGTACAGATATTTCCCTGAGAGAGAGGGACTGAGAGACACCACTCAGTGTACAGATATCTCCCTGAGAGACAGGGACTGAGAGACACCAGTCAGTGTACAGATATCTCCCTGAGAGAGAGGGACTGTGAGACACCACTCAGTGTACAGATATCTCCCTGAGAGACAGGGACTGAGAGACACCAGTCAGTGTACAGATATCTCCCTGAGAGAGAGGGACTGAGAGACACCACTCAGTGTATAGATATCTCCCTGACAGACAGGGACTGAGAGACACCAGTCAGTGTACAGAAATCTCCCTGAGAGACAGGGGCTGTGAGACACCACTTAGTGTACAGATATCTCCCTGAGAGAGAGGGACTGAGAGACACCAGTCAGTGTACAGATATCTCCCTGAGAGAGAGGGACTGAGAGACACCAGTCAGTGTACATATATCTCCCTGAGAGACAGGGACTGAGAGACACCACTCAGTGTTCAGATATCTCCCTGAGAGAGAGGGACTGAGAGACACCACTCAGTGTACAGATATCTCCCTGAGAGACAGGGACTGAGAGACACCACTCAGTGTACAGATATCTCCCTGAGAGACAGGGACTGAGAGACACCAGTCAGTGTACATATATCTCCCTGAGAGACAGGGACTGAGAGACACCACTCAGTGTACAGATACCTCCCTGAGAGAGAGGGACTGAGAGACACCAGTCAGTGTACATATATCTCCCTGAGAGAGAGGGACTGAGAGACACCAGTCAGTGTACAGATATCTCCCTGAGAGAGAGGGACTGAGAGACACCAGTCAGTGTACAGATATCTCCCTGAGAGACAGGGACTGAGAGACACCACTCAGTGTACAGAAACCTCCCTGAGAGAGAGGGACTGAGAGACACCACTCAGTGTTCAGATATCTCCCTGAGAGAGAGGGACTGAGAGACACCACTCAGTGTACAGATATCTCCCTGAGAGACAGGGACTGAGAGACACCAGTCAGTGTACAGATATCTCCCTGAGAGACAGGGACTGAGAGACACCAGTCAGTGTACAGATACCTCCCTGAGAGAGAGGGACTGAGAGACACCAGTCAGTGTACATATATCTCCCTGAGAGACAGGGACTGAGAGACACCACTCAGTGTACAGATATCTCCTTGAGAGAGAGGGACTGAGAGACACCACTCAGTGTACAGATATCTCCCTGAGAGACAGGGACTGAGAGACACCAGTCAGTGTACAGATATCTCCCTGAGAGAGAGTGACTGAGAGACACCACTCAGTGTACAGATATCTCCCTGAGAGACAGGGACTGAGAGACACCACTCAGTGTACAGATATCTCCCTGAGAGACAGGGACTGAGAGACACCACTCAGTGTACAGATATCTCCCTGAGAGACAGGGACTGAGAGACACCAGTCAGTGTACATATATCTCCCTGAGAGACAGGGACTGAGAGACACCACTCAGTGTACAGATACCTCCCTGAGAGAGAGGGACTGAGAGACACCAGTCAGTGTACATATATCTCCCTGAGAGAGAGGGACTGAGAGACACCAGTCAGTGTACAGATATCTCCCTGAGAGAGAGGGACTGAGAGACACCAGTCAGTGTACAGATATCTCCCTGAGAGACAGGGACTGAGAGACACCACTCAGTGTACAGATACCTCCCTGAGAGAGAGGGACTGAGAGACACCACTCAGTGTTCAGATATCTCCCTGAGAGAGAGGGACTGATAGACACCACTCAGTGTACAGATATCTCCCTGAGAGACAGGGACTGAGAGACACCAGTCAGTGTACAGATATCTCCCTGAGAGACAGGGACTGAGAGACACCAGTCAGTGTACAGATACCTCCCTGAGAGAGAGGGACTGAGAGACACCAGTCAGTGTACATATATCTCCCTGAGAGACAGGGACTGAGAGACACCACTCAGTGTACAGATATCTCCTTGAGAGAGAGGGACTGAGAGACACCACTCAGTGTACAGATATCTCCCTGAGAGACAGGGACTGAGAGACACCAGTCAGTGTACAGATATCTCCCTGAGAGAGAGTGACTGAGAGACGCCACTCAGTGTACAGATATCTCCCTGAGAGACAGGGACTGAGAGACACCAGTCAGTGTACAGATATCTCCCTGAGAGACAGGTACTGAGAGACACCAGTCAGTGTACAGATATCTCCCTGAGAGACACCACTCAGTGTACATAAAGCTCCCTGAGAGACAGGGACTGAGAGACACCAGTCAGTGTACAGATATCTCCCTGAGAGAGAGGGACTGTGAGACACCAGTCAGTGTACAGATATCTCCCTGAGAGAGAGGGACTGAGAGACACCACTCGGTGTCTAGATATCTCCCTGACAGACAGGGACTGAGAGACACCAGACAGTGTACAGATATCTCCCTGAGAGACAGGGGCTGTGAGACACCACTCAGTGTACAGAAAACTCCCTGAGAGAGAGGGACTGAGAGACACCAGTCAGTGTACAGATATCTCCCTGAGAGAGAGGGACTGAGAGACACCAGTCAGTGTACATATATCTCCCTGAGAGACAGGGACTGAGAGACACCACTCAGTGTACAGATATCTCCCTGAGAGAGAGGGACTGAGAGACACCACTCAGTGTACAGATATCTCCCTGAGAGAGAGGGACTGAGAGACACCAGTCAGTGTACAGATATCTCCCTGAGAGAGAGGGACTGAGAGACACCACTCAGTGTACAGATATCTCCCTCAGAGACAGGGACTGAGAGACACCAGTCAGTGTACATATATCTCCCTGAGAGACAGGGACTGAGAGACACCACTCAGTGTACAGATACCTCCCTGAGAGAGACGGACTGAGAGACACCAGTCAGTGTACAGATATCTCCCTGAGAGAGAGGGACTGAGAGACACCAGTCAGTGTACAGATATCTCCCTGAGAGAGAGGGACTGTGAGACACCACTCAGTGTACAGATATCTCCCTGAGAGACAGGGACTGAGAGACACCAGTCAGTGTACAGATATTTCCCTGAGAGAGAGGGACTGAGAGACACCACTCAGTGTACAGATATCTCCCTGAGAGACAGGGACTGAGAGACACCACTCAGTGTATAGATATCTCCCTGACAGACAGGGACTGAGAGACACCAGTCAGTGTACAGAAATCTCCCTGAGACACAGGGGCTGTGAGACACCACTCAGTGTACAGATATCTCCCTGAGAGAGAGGGACTGAGAGACACCAGTCAGTGTACAGATATCTCCCTGAGAGAGAGGGAATGAGAGACACCAGTCAGTGTACATATATCTCCCTGAGAGAGAGGGACTGAGAGACACCACTCAGTGTTCAGATATCTCCCTGAGAGAGAGGGACTGAGAGACACCACTCAGTGTACAGATATCTCCCTGAGAGACACCACTCAGTGTACATAAAGCTCACTGAGAGACAGGGACTGAGAGACACCAGTCAGTGTACAGATATCTCCCTGAGAGACAGGGACTGAGAGACACCACTCAGTGTACAGATACCTCCCTGAGAGAGAGGGACTGAGAGACACCAGTCAGTGTACAGATATCTCCCTGAGAGAGAGGGACTGAGAGACACCACTCAGTGTACAGATATCTCCCTGAGAGACAGGGAATGAGAGACACCAGTCAGTGTACAGATATCTCCCTGAGAGAGAGGGACTGAGAGACACCACTCACTGTACAGATATCTCCCTGAGAGACAGGGACTGAGAGACACCACTCATTGCACAGATATCTCCCTGAGAGAGAGTGACTGAGAGACACCACTCAGTGTACAGATATCTCCCTGAGAGACAGGGACTGAGAGACACCAGTCAGTGTACATATATCTCCCTGAGAGACAGGGACTGAGAGACACCACTCATTGTACAGATATCTCCCTGAGAGAGAGTGACTGAGAGACACCAC
Organism: Heterodontus francisci; assembly: GCF_036365525.1. Classification (NCBI taxonomy): domain Eukaryota; kingdom Metazoa; phylum Chordata; class Chondrichthyes; order Heterodontiformes; family Heterodontidae; genus Heterodontus; species Heterodontus francisci. The sequence goes on along the minus strand of NC_090384.1, from coordinate 7,655,810 downwards.
TCAGTGTACAGATATCTCCCTGAGAGACAGGGACTGAGAGACACCAGTCAGAGTACATATATCTCCCTGAGAGACAGGGACTGAGAGACACCACTCAGTGTACAGATACCTCCCTGAGAGAGAGGGACTGAGAGACACCAATCAGTGTACATATATCTCTCGGAGAGAGAGGGACTGAGAGACACCAGTCAGTGGACAGATATCTCCCTGAGAGAGGGGGACTGAGAGACACCACTCAGTGTATAGATATCTCCCTGACAGACAGGGAATGAGAGACACCAGTCAGTGTACAGATATCTCCCTGAGAGACAGGTGCTGTGAGACACCACTCAGTGTACAGATATCTCCCTGAGGGAGAGGGACTGAGAGACACCAGTCAGTGTACAGATATCTCCCTGAGAGAGATGGACTGAGAGACACCAGTCAGTGTACAAATATCTCCCTGAGAGACAGGGACTGAGAGACACCACTCAGTGTACAGATCCCTCCCTGAGAGAGAGGGACTGAGAGGCACCAGTCAGTGTACATATATGTCCCTGAGAGAGAGGGACTGAGAGACACCACTCAGTGTTCAGATATCTCCCTGAGAGAGAGGGACTGAGAGACACCACTCAGTGTACAGATATCTCCCTGGAGACAGGGAGTGTGAGACACCAGTCAGTGTACAGATACCTCCCTGAGAGAGAGGGACAGAGAGACACCAAATGTGTACATATATCTCCCTGAGAGACAGGGACTGAGAGACACCACTCAGTGTACAGATATCTCCCTGAGAGAGAGGGACTGAGAGACACCACTCAGTGTACAGATATCTCCCTGAGAGAGATGGACGGAGAGACACCAGTCAGTGTACAGATATCTCTCTGAGAGAGAGGGACTGAGAGACACCACTCAGTGTACAGATATCTCCCTGAGAGAGAGGGACTGAGAGACACCACTCAGTGTACAGATATCTCCCTGAGAGAGAGGGACTGAGAGACACCAGTCAGTGTACATATATCTTCCTGAGAGAGAGGGACTGAGAGACACCACTCAGTGTACAGATATCTCCCTGAGAGACAGGGACTGAGAGACACCAGTCAGTGTACATATATCTCCCTGAGAGAGAGGGACTGAGAGACACCACTCAGTGTACAGATACCTCCCTGAGAGAGAGGGACTGAGAGACACCAGTCAGTGTACATATATCTCCCTGAGAGAGAGGGACTGAGAGACACCAGTCAGTGTTCAGATATCTCCCTGAGAGAGAGGGACTGAGAGACACCAGTCAGTGTACAGATATCACCCTGAGAGAGAGGGACTGTGAGACACTACTCAGTGTACAGATATCTCCCTGAGAGACAGGGACTGAGAGACACCAGTCAGTGTACATATATTTCCCTGAGAGAGAGGGACTGTGAGACACCACTCAGTGTACAGATATCTCCCTGAGAGACAGGGACTGAGAGACTCCAGTCAGTGTACATATATCTCCCTGAGAGAGAGGGACTGAGAGACACCACTCAGTGTACAGATACCTCCCTGAGAGAGAGGGACTGAGAGACACCAGTCAGTGTACATATATCTCCCTGAGAGAGAGGGACTGAGAGACACCATGCAGTGTACATATATCTCCCTGAGAGACAGGGACTGAGAGACACCACTCAGTGTTCAGATATCTCCCTGAGAGAGAGGGACTGAGAGACACCAGTCAGTGTACAGATATCTCCCTGAGAGAGAGGGACTGAGAGACACCACTCACTGTACAGATATCTCCCTGAGAGACAGGGACTGAGAGACACCACTCATTGCACTGATATCTCCCTGAGAGAGAGTGACTGAGAGACACCACTCAGTGTACAGATATCTCCCTGAGAGACAGGGACTGAGAGACACCAGTCAGTGTACATATATCTCCCTGAGAGACAGGGACTGAGAGACACCACTCATTGTACAGATATCTCCCTGAGAGAGAGTGACTGAGAGACACCACTCAGTGTACAGATATCTCCCTGAGAGACAGGGACTGAGAGACACCAGTCAGTGTACATAAATCTCCCTGAGAGACAGGGGCTGTGAGACACCACTCAGTGTACAGATATCTCCCTGAGAGAGAGGGACTGAGAGACACCAGTCAGTGTACACATATCTCCCTGAGAGAGAGGGACTGAGAGACACCAGTCAGTGTACAGATATCTCCCTGAGAGAGAGGGACTGAGATACACCAGTCAGTGTACAGATATCTCCCTGAGAGAGAGGGACTGTGAGACACCACTCAGTGTACATATATGTCCCTGAGAGACAGGGACTGAGAGACACCAGTCAGTGTACATATATCTCCCTGAGAGAGAGGGACTGAGAGACACCACTCAGTGTACAGATATCTCCCTGAGAGACAGGGACTGAGAGACACCAGTCAGTGTACATATATCTCCCTGAGAGAGAGGGACTGAGAGACACCACTCAGTGTACAGATACCTCCCTGAGAGAGAGGGACTGAGAGACACCAGTCAGTGTACATATATCTCCCTGAGAGAGAGGGACTGAGAGACACCAGTCAGTGTTCAGATATCTCCCTGAGAGAGAGGGACTGAGAGACACCAGTCAGTGTACAGATATCACCCTGAGAGAGAGGGACTGTGAGACACTACTCAGTGTACAGATATCTCCCTGAGAGACAGGGACTGAGAGACACCAGTCAGTGTACATATATTTCCCTGAGAGAGAGGGACTGAGAGACACCACTCAGTGTACAGATATCTCCCTGAGAGACAGGGACTGAGAGACTCCAGTCAGTGTACATATATCTCCCTGAGAGAGAGGGACTGAGAGACACCACTCAGTGTACAGATACCTCCCTGAGAGAGAGGGACTGAGAGACACCAGTCAGTGTACATATATCTCCCTGAGAGAGAGGGACTGAGAGACACCATGCAGTGTACATATATCTCCCTGAGAGACAGGGACTGAGAGACACCACTCAGTGTTCAGATATCTCCCTGAGAGAGAGGGACTGAGAGACACCACTCAGTGTACAGATATCTCCCTGAGAGACAGGGACTGAGAGACACCACTCAGTGTACAGATATCTCCCTGAGAGACAGGGACTGAGAGACACCAGTCAGTGTACATATATCTCCCTGAGAGACAGGGACTGAGAGACACCACTCAGTGTACAGATACCTCCCTGAGAGAGAGGGACTGAGAGACACCAGTCAGTGTACACATATCTCCCTGAGAGAGAGGGACTGAGAGACACCAGTCAGTGTACAGATATCTCCCTGAGAGAGAGGGACTGAGATACACCAGTCAGTGTACAGATATCTCCCTGAGAGAGAGGGACTGTGAGACACCACTCAGTGTACATATATGTCCCTGAGAGACAGGGACTGAGAGACACCAGTCAGTGTACAGATATCTCCCTGAGAGAGAGGGACTGAGAGACACCACTCAGTGTACAGATATCTCCCTGAGAGACAGGGACTGAGAGACACCAGTCAGTGTACGGAAATCTCCCTGAGACACAGGGGCTGTGAGACACCACTCAGTGTACAGATATCTCCCTGAGAGAGAGGGACTGAGAGACACCAGTCAGTGTACAGATATCTCCCTGAGAGAGAGGGACTGAGAGACACCAGTCAGTGTACATATATCTCCCTGAGAGAGAAGGACTGAGAGACGCCACTCAGTGTTCAGATATCTCCCTGAGAGAGAGAGACTGAGAGACACCACTCACTGTACAGATATCTCCCTGAGAGACAGGGACTGAGAGACACCAGTCAGTGTACAGATACCTCCCTGAGAGAGAGGGACTGAGAGACACCAGTCAGTGTACATATATCTCCCTGAGAGACAGGGACTGAGAGACACCACTCAGTGTACAGATATCTCCTTGAGAGAGAGGGACTGAGAGACACCACTCAGTGTACAGATATCTCCCTGAGAGACAGGGACTGAGAGACACCAGTCAGTGTACAGATATCTCCCTGAGAGAGAGGGACTGAGAGACACCACTCAGTGTACAGATATCTCCCTGAGAGACAGGGACTGAGAGACACCAGTCAGTGTACAGATATCTCCCTGAGAGAGAGGGACTGAGAGACACCACTCAGTGTATATAAAGCTCCCTGAGAGACAGGGACTGAGAGACACCAGTCAGTGTACAGATATCTCCCTGAGAGACACCACTCAGTGTACATAAAGCTCCCTGAGAGACAGGGACTGAGAGACACCAGTCAGTGTACAGATATCTCCCTGAGAGAGAGGGACTGTGATACACCAGTCAGTGTACAGATATCTCCCTGAGAGAGAGGGACTGAGAGACACCACTCGGTGTCTAGATATCTCCCTGACAGACAGGGACTGAGAGACACCAGACAGTGTACAGATATCTCCCTGAGAGACAGGGGCTGTGAGACACCACTCAGTGTACAGATATCTCCCTGAGAGAGAGGGACTGAGAGACACCAGTCAGTGTACAGATATCTCCCTGAGAGAGAGGGACTGAGAGACACCAGTCAGTGTACATATATCTCCCTGAGAGACAGGGACTGAGAGACACCACTCAGTGTACAGATATCTCCCTGAGAGACAGGGACTGAGAGACACCACTCAGTGTACAGATATCTCCCTGAGAGAGAGGGACTGAGAGACACCAGTCAGTGTACAGATATCTCCCTGAGAGAGAGGGACTGAGAGACACCACTCAGTGTACAGATATCTCCCTCAGAGACAGGGACTGAGAGACACCAGTCAGTGTACATATATCTCCCTGAGAGACAGGGACTGAGAGACACCACTCAGTGCAAAGATACCTCCCTGAGAGAGACGGACTGAGAGACACCAGTCAGTGTACAGATATCTCCCTGAGAGAGAGGGACTGAGAGACACCAGTCAGTGTACAGATATCTCCCTGAGAGAGAGGGACTGTGAGACACCACTCAGTGTACAGATATCTCCCTGAGAGACAGGGACTGAGAGACACCAGTCAGTGTACAGATATCTCCCTGAGAGAGAGGGACTGAGAGACACCACTCAGTGTACAGATATCTCCCTGAGAGACAGGGACTGAGAGACACCAGTCAGAGTACAGATATCTCCCTGAGAGAGAGGGACTGAGAGACACCACTCACTGTACAGATATCTCCCTGAGAGACAGGGACTGAGAGACACCACTCATTGCACAGATATCTCCCTGAGAGAGAGTGACTGAGAGACACCACTCAGTGTACAGATATCTCCCTGAGAGACAGGGACTGAGAGACACCAGTCAGTGTACATAAATCTCCCTGAGAGACAGGGACTGAGAGACACCACTCAGTGTACAGATACCTCCCTGAGAGAGAGGGACTGAGAGACACCAGTCAGAGTTCAGATATCTCCCTGAGAGAGAGGGACTGAGAGACACCACTCACTGTACAGATATCTCCCTGAGAGAGAGTGACTGAGAGACACCACTCAGTGTACAGATATCTCCCTGAGAGACAGGGACTGCGAGACACCAGTCAGTGTACATAAATCTCCCTGAGAGACAGGGACTGAGAGACACCACTCATTGTACAGATATCTCCCTGAGAGAGAGTGACTGAGAGACACCACTCAGTGTACAGATATCTCCCTGAGAGACAGGGACTGCGAGACACCAGTCAGTGTACATATATCTCCCTGAGAGACAGGGACTGAGAGACACCACTTAGTGTACAGATACCTCCCTGAGAGAGAGGGACTGAGAGACACCAGTCAGTGTACATATATCTCTCGGAGAGAGAGGGACTGAGAGACACCAGTCAGTGGACAGATATCTCCCTGAGAGGGAGGGACTGAGAGACACCACTCAGTGTATAGATAACTCCCTGACAGACAGGGAATGAGAGACACCAGTCAGTGTACAGATATCTCCCTGAGAGACAGGGGCTGTGAGACACCACTCAGTGTACAGATATCTCCCTGAGAGAGAGGGACTGAGAGACACCAGTCAGTGTACAGATATCTCCCTGAGAGAGATGGACTGAGTGACACCAGTCAGTGTACAAATATCTCCCTGAGAGACAGGGACTGAGAGACACCACTCAGTGTACAGATACCTCCCTGAGAGAGAGGGACTGAGAGGCACCAGTCAGTGTACATATATGTCCCTGAGAGAGAGGGACTGAGAGACACCACTCAGTGTTCAGATATCTCCCTGAGAGAGAGGGACTGAGAGACACCACTCAGTATACAGATATCTCCCTGAGAGACAGGGAGTGTGAGACACCAGTCAGTGTACAGATACCTCCCTGAGAGAGAGGGACAGAGAGACACCAAATGTGTACATATATCTCCCTGAGAGACAGGGACTGAGAGACGCCACTCATTGTACAGATATCTCCCTGAGAGAGAGGGACTGAGAGACACCACTCAGTGTACAGATATCTCCCTGAGAGAGATGGACGGAGAGACACCAGTCAGTGTACAGATATCTCTCTGAGAGAGAGGGACTGTGAGACACCACTCAGTGTACAGATATCTCCCTGAGAGAGAGGGACTGAGAGACACCACTCAGTGTACAGATATCTCCCTGAGAGACAGGGACTGAGAGACACCAGTCAGTGTACATATATCTCCCTGAGAGACAGAGAATGAGAGACACCACTCAGTGTACAGATACCTCCCTGAGAGAGAGGGACTGAGAGACACCAGTCAGTGTACATATATCTCCCTGAGAGAGAGGGACTGAGAGACACCACTCAGTGTACAGATACCTCCCTGAGAGAGAGGGACTGAGAGACACCAGTCAGTGTACATATATCTCCCTGAGAGAGAGGGACTGAGAGACACCAGTCAGTGTACAGATATCTCCCTGAGAGAGAGGGACTGAGAGACACCAGTCAGTGTACAGATATCTCCCTGAGAGAGAGGGACTGTGAGACACTACTCAGTGTACAGATATCTCCCTGAGAGACAGGGACTGAGAGACACCAGTCATTGTACAGATATTACCCTGAGAGAGAGGGACTGAGAGACACCACTCAGTGTACAGATATCTCCCTCAGAGACAGGGACTGAGAGACACCAGTCAGTGTACAGATATCTCCCTGAGAGAGAGGGACTGTGAGACACCACTCAGTGTACAGATATCTCCCTGAGAGACAGGGACTGAGAGACACCAGTCAGTGTACAGATATCTCCCTGAGTGAGAGGGACTGAGAGACACCACTCAGTGTATAGATATCTCCCTGACAGACAGGGACTGAGAGACACCAGTCAGTGTACAGAAAACTCCCTGAGAGACAGGGGCTGTGAGACACCACTCAGTGTACAGATATCTCCCTGAGAGAGAGGGACTGAGAGACACCAGTCAGTGTACAGATATCTCCCTGAGAGAGAGGGACTGAGAGACACCAGTCAGTGTACATATATCTCCCTGAGAGACAGGGACTGAGAGACACCACTCAGTGTTCAGATATCTCCCTGAGAGACAGGGACTGAGAGACACCACTCAGTGTACAGATATCTCCCTGAGAGACAGGGACTGAGAGACACCACTCAGTGTACAGATATCTCCCTGAGAGAGAGGGACTGAGAGACACCAGTCAGTGTACAGATATCTCCCTGAGAGAGAGGGACTGAGAGACACCACTCAGTGTACAGATATCTCCCTCAGAGACAGGGACTGAGAGACACCAGTCAGTGTACATATATCTCCCTGAGAGACAGGGACTGAGAGACACCACTCAGTGCAAAGATACCTCCCTGAGAGAGACGGACTGAGAGACACCAGTCAGTGTACAGATATCTCCCTGAGAGAGAGGGACTGAGAGACACCAGTCAGTGTACAGATATCTCCCTGAGAGAGAGGGACTGTGAGACACCACTCAGTGTACAGATATCTCCCTGAGAGACAGGGACTGAGAGACACCAGTCAGTGTACAGATATCTCCCTGAGAGAGAGGGACTGAGAGACACCACTCAGTGTACAGATATCTCCCTGAGAGACAGGGACTGAGAGACACCAGTCAGAGTACAGATATCTCCCTGAGAGAGAGGGACTGAGAGACACCACTCACTGTACAGATATCTCCCTGAGAGACAGGGACTGAGAGACACCACTCATTGCACAGATATCTCCCTGAGAGAGAGTGACTGAGAGACACCACTCAGTGTACAGATATCTCCCTGAGAGACAGGGACTGAGAGACACCAGTCAGTGTACATAAATCTCCCTGAGAGACAGGGACTGAGAGACACCACTCAGTGTACAGATACCTCCCTGAGAGAGAGGGACTGAGAGACACCAGTCAGAGTTCAGATATCTCCCTGAGAGAGAGGGACTGAGAGACACCACTCACTGTACAGATATCTCCCTGAGAGAGAGTGACTGAGAGACACCACTCAGTGTACAGATATCTCCCTGAGAGACAGGGACTGCGAGACACCAGTCAGTGTACATAAATCTCCCTGAGAGACAGGGACTGAGAGACACCACTCATTGTACAGATATCTCCCTGAGAGAGAGTGACTGAGAGACACCACTCAGTGTACAGATATCTCCCTGAGAGACAGGGACTGCGAGACACCAGTCAGTGTACATATATCTCCCTGAGAGACAGGGACTGAGAGACACCACTCAGTGTACAGATACCTCCCTGAGAGAGAGGGACTGAGAGACACCAGTCAGTGTACATATATCTCTCGGAGAGAGAGGGACTGAGAGACACCAGTCAGTGGACAGATATCTCCCTGAGAGGGAGGGACTGAGAGACACCACTCAGTGTATAGATAACTCCCTGACAGACAGGGAATGAGAGACACCAGTCAGTGTACAGATATCTCCCTGAGAGACAGGGGCTGTGAGACACCACTCAGTGTACAGATATCTCCCTGAGAGAGAGGGACTGAGAGACACCAGTCAGTGTACAGATATCTCCCTGAGAGAGATGGACTGAGTGACACCAGTCAGTGTACAAATATCTCCCTGAGAGACAGGGACTGAGAGACACCACTCAGTGTACAGATACCTCCCTGAGAGAGAGGGACTGAGAGGCACCAGTCAGTGTACATATATGTCCCTGAGAGAGAGGGACTGAGAGACACCACTCAGTGTTCAGATATCTCCCTGAGAGAGAGGGACTGAGAGACACCACTCAGTATACAGATATCTCCCTGAGAGACAGGGAGTGTGAGACACCAGTCAGTGTACAGATACCTCCCTGAGAGAGAGGGACAGAGAGACACCAAATGTGTACATATATCTCCCTGAGAGACAGGGACTGAGAGACGCCACTCATTGTACAGATATCTCCCTGAGAGAGAGGGACTGAGAGACACCACTCAGTGTACAGATATCTCCCTGAGAGAGATGGACGGAGAGACACCAGTCAGTGTACAGATATCTCTCTGAGAGAGAGGGACTGTGAGACACCACTCAGTGTACAGATATCTCCCTGAGAGAGAGGGACTGAGAGACACCACTCAGTGTACAGATATCTCCCTGAGAGACAGGGACTGAGAGACACCAGTCAGTGTACATATATCTCCCTGAGAGACAGAGAATGAGAGACACCACTCAGTGTACAGATACCTCCCTGAGAGAGAGGGACTGAGAGACACCAGTCAGTGTACATATATCTCCCTGAGAGAGAGGGACTGAGAGACACCACTCAGTGTACAGATACCTCCCTGAGAGAGAGGGACTGAGAGACACCAGTCAGTGTACATATATCTCCCTGAGAGAGAGGGACTGAGAGACACCAGTCAGTGTACAGATATCTCCCTGAGAGAGAGGGACTGAGAGACACCAGTCAGTGTACAGATATCTCCCTGAGAGAGAGGGACTGTGAGACACTACTCAGTGTACAGATATCTCCCTGAGAGACAGGGACTGAGAGACACCAGTCATTGTACAGATATTACCCTGAGAGAGAGGGACTGAGAGACACCACTCAGTGTACAGATATCTCCCTCAGAGACAGGGACTGAGAGACACCAGTCAGTGTACAGATATCTCCCTGAGAGAGAGGGACTGTGAGACACCACTCAGCGTACAGATATCTCCCTGAGAGACAGGGACTGAGAGACACCAGTCAGTGTACAGATATCTCCCTGAGTGAGAGGGACTGAGAGACACCACTCAGTGTATAGATATCTCCCTGACAGACAGGGACTGAGAGACACCAGTCAGTGTACAGAAAACTCCCTGAGAGACAGGGGCTGTGAGACACCACTCAGTGTACAGATATCTCCCTGAGAGAGAGGGACTGAGAGACACCAGTCAGTGTACAGATATCTCCCTGAGAGAGAGGGACTGAGAGACACCAGTCAGTGTACATATATCTCCCTGAGAGACAGGGACTGAGAGACACCACTCAGTGTTCAGATATCTCCCTGAGAGAGAGGGACTGAGAGACACCACTCAGTGTACAGATATCTCCCTGAGAGACAGGGACTGAGAGACACCACTCAGTGTACAGATATCTCCCTGAGAGACAGGGACTGAGAGACACCAGTCAGTGTACATATATCTCCCTGAGAGACAGGGACTGAGAGACACCACTCAGTGTACAGATACCTCCCTGAGAGAGAGGGACTGAGAGACACCAGTCAGTGTACATATATCTCTCGGAGAGAGAGGGACTGAGAGACACCAGTCAGTGGACAGATATCTCCCTGAGAGAGAGGGACTGAGAGACACCACTCAGTGTATAGATATCTCCCTGACAGACAGGGAATGAGAGACACCAGTCAGTGTACAGATATCTCCCTGAGAGACAGGGGCTGTGAGATACCACTCAGTGTACAGATATCTCCCTGAGAGAGAGGGACTGAGAGACACCAGTCAGTGTACAGATATCTCCCTGAGAGAGATGGACTGAGAGACACCAGTCAGTGTACAAATATCTCCCTGAGAGACAGGGACTGAGAGACACCACTCAGTGTACAGATACCTCCCTGAGAGAGAGGGACTGAGAGGCACCAGTCAGTGTACATATATGTCCCTGAGAGAGAGGGACTGAGAGACACCACTCAGTGTTCAGATATCTCCCTGAGAGAGAGGGACTGAGAGACACCACTCAGTGTACAGATATCTCCCTGAGAGACAGGGAGTGTGAGACACCAGTCACTGTACAGATACCTCCCTGAGAGAGAGGGACAGAGAGACACCAAATGTGTACATATATCTCCCTGAGAGACAGGGACTGAGAGACACCACTCAGTGTACAGATATCTCCCTGAGAGAGAGGGACTGAGAGACACCACTCAGTGTACAGATATCTCCCTGAGAGAGATGGACGGAGAGACACCAGTCAGTGTACAGATATCTCTCTGAGAGAGAGGGACTGTGAGACACCACTCAGTGTACAGATATCTCCCTGAGAGAGAGGGACTGAGAGACACCACTCAGTGTACAGATATCTCCCTGAGAGACAGGGACTGAGAGACACCAGTCAGTGTACATATATCTCCCTGAGAGACAGGGAATGAGAGACACCACTCAGTGTACAGATACCTCCCTGAGAGAGAGGGACTGAGAGACACCAGTCAGTGTACATATATCTCCCTGAGAGAGAGGGACTGAGAGACACCACTCAGTGGACAGATATCTCCCTGAGAGACAGGGACTGAGAGACACCAGTCAGTGTACATATATCTCCCTGAGAGACAGGGACTGAGAGACGCCACTCAGTGTACAGATACCTCCCTGAGAGAGAGGGACTGAGAGACACCAGTCAGTGTACATATATCTCCCTGAGAGAGAGGGACTGAGAGACACCAGTCAGTGTACAGATATCTCCCTGAGAGAGAGGGACTGAGAGACACCAGTCAGTGTACAGATATCTCCCTGAGAGAGAGGGACTGTTTGACACTACTCAGTGTACAGATATCTCCCTGAGAGACAGGGACTGAGAGACACCAGTCATTGTACAGATATTTCCCTGAGAGAGAGGGACTGAGAGACACCACTCAGTGTACAGATATCTCCCTGAGAGACAGGGACTGAGAGACACCAGTCAGTGTACAGATATCTCCCTGAGAGAGAGGGACTGTGAGACACCACTCAGTGTACAGATATCTCCCTGAGAGACAGGGACTGAGAGACACCAGTCAGTGTACAGATATCTCCCTGAGAGAGAGGGACTGAGAGACACCACTCAGTGTATAGATATCTCCCTGACAGACAGGGACTGAGAGACACCAGTCAGTGTGCAGAAATCTCCCTGAGAGACAGGGGCTGTGAGACACCACTCAGTGTACAGATATCTCCCTGAGAGAGAGGGACTGAGAGACACCAGTCAGTGTACAGATATCTCCCTGAGAGAGAGGGACTGAGAGACACCAGTCAGTGTACATATATCTCCCTGAGAGACAGGGACTGAGAGACACCACTCAGTGTTCAGATATCTCCCTGAGAGAGAGGGACTGAGAGACACCACTCAGTGTACAGATATCTCCCTGAGAGACAGGGACTGAGAGACACCACTCAGTGTACAGATATCTCCCTGAGAGACAGGGACTGAGAGACACCAGTCAGTGTACATATATCTCCCTGAGAGACAGGGACTGAGAGACACCACTCAGTGTACAGATACCTCCCTGAGAGAGAGGGACTGAGAGACACCAGTCAGTGTACATATATCTCCCTGAGAGAGAGGGACTGAGAGACACCAGTCAGTGTACAGATATCTCCCTGAGAGAGAGGGACTGAGAGACACCAGTCAGTGTACAGATATCTCCCTGAGAGAGAGGGACTGTGAGACACCACTCAGTGTACATATATGTCCCTGAGAGACAGGGACTGAGAGACACCAGTCAGTGTACAGATATCTCCCTGAGAGAGAGGGCCTGAGAGACACCACTCAGTGTACAGATATCTCCCTGAGAGACAGGGACTGAGAGACACCAGTCAGTGTACAGATATCTCCCTGAGAGAGAGGGACTGAGAGACACCAGTCAGTGTACAGATATCTCCCTGAGAGAGAGGGACTGAGAGACACCACTCAGTGTATAGATATCTCCCTGACAGACAGGGACTGAGAGACACCAGTCAGTGTACGGAAATCTCCCTGAGAGACAGGGGCTGTGAGACACCACTCAGTGTACAGATATCTAACTGAGAGAGAGGGACTGAGAGACACCAGTCAGTGTACAGATATCTCCCTGAGAGAGAGGGACTGAGAGACACCAGTCAGTGTACATATATCTCCCTGAGAGAGAGGGTCTGAGAGACACCACTCAGTGTTCAGATATCTCCCTGAGAGAGAGGGACTGAGAGACACCACTCAGTGTACAGATACCTCCCTGAGAGAGAGGGACTGAGAGACACCAGTCAGTGTACATATATCTCCCTGAGAGACAGGGACTGAGAGACACCACTCAGTGTACAGATATCTCCTTGAGAGAGAGGGACTGAGAGACACCACTCAGTGTACAGATATCTCCCTGAGAGACAGGGACTGAGAGACACCAGTCAGTGTACAGATATCTCCCTGAGAGAGAGGGACTGAGAGACACCACTCATTGTGCAGATATCTCCCTGAGAGACAGGGACTGAGAGACACCACTCAGTGTACATAAAGCTCCCTGAGAGACAGGGACTGAGAGACACCAGTCAGTGTACAGATATCACCCTGAGAGACACCACTCAGTGTACATAAAGCTCCCTGAGAGACAGGGACTGAGAGACACCAGTCAGTGTACAGATATCTCCCTGAGAGAGAGGGACTGTGAGACACCAGTCAGTGTACAGATATCTCCCTGAGAGAGAGGGACTGAGAGACACCACTCGGTGTCTAGATATCTCCCTGACAGACAGGGACTGAGAGACAACAGACAGTGTACAGATATCTCCCTGAGAGACAGGGGCTGTGAGACACCACTCAGTGTACAGATATCTCCCTTAGAGAGAGGGACTGAGAGACACCAGTCAGTGTACAGATATCTCCCTGAGAGAGAGGATCTGAGAGACACCAGTCAGTGTACATATATCTCCCTGAGAGACAGGGACTGAGAGACACCACTCAGTGTACAGATATCTCCCTGAGAGAGAGGGATTGAGAGACACCACTCAGTGTACAGATATCTCCCTGAGAGAGAGGGACTGAGAGACACCAGTCAGTGTACAGATATCTCCCTGAGAGAGAGGGACTGAGAGACACCACTCAGTGTACAGATATCTCCCTCAGAGACAGGGACTGAGAGACACCAGTCAGTGTACATATATCTCCCTGAGAGACAGGGACTGAGAGACACCACTCAGTGTACAGATACCTCCCTGAGAGAGACGGACTGAGAGACACCAGTCAGTGTACAGATATCTCCCTGAGAGAGAGGGACTGAGAGTCACCAGTCAGTGTACAGATATCTCCCTGAGAGAGAGGGACTGTGAGACACCACTCAGTGTACAGATATCTCCCTGAGAGACAGGGACTGAGAGACACCAGTCAGTGTACAGATATTTCCCTGAGAGAGAGGGACTGAGAGACACCACTCAGTGTACAGATATCTCCCTGAGAGACAGGGACTGAGAGACACCAGTCAGTGTACAGATATCTCCCTGAGAGAGAGGGACTGAGAGACACCACTCAGTGTACAGATATCTCCCTCAGAGACAGGGACTGAGAGACACCAGTCAGTGTACAGATATCTCCCTGAGAGAGAGGGACTGAGAGACACCACTCAGTGCATAGATATCTCCCTGACAGACAGGGACTGAGAGACACCAGTCAGTGTACAGAAATCTCCCTGAGAGACAGGGGCTGTGAGACACCACTCAGTGTACAGATATCTCCCTGAGAGAGAGGGACTGAGAGACACCAGTCAGTGTACAGATATCTCCCTGAGAGAGAGGGACTGAGAGACACCAGTCAGTGTACATATATCTCCCTGAGAGAGAGGGACTGAGAGACACCACTCAGTGTTCAGATAACTCCCTGAGAGAGAGGGACTGAGAGACACCACTCAGTGTACAGATATCTCCCTGAGAGACAGGGACTGAGAGACACCAGTCAGTGTACAGATACCTCCCTGAGAGAGAGGGACTGAGAGACACCAGTCAGTGTACATATATCTCCCTGAGAGACAGGGACTGAGAGACACCACTCAGTGTACAGATATCTCCTTGAGAGAGAGGGACTGAGAGACACCACTCAGTGAACAGATTTCTCCCTGAGAGACAGGGACTGAGAGACACCACTCAGTGTACAGATATCTCCCTGAGAGAGAGGGACTGAGAGACACCACTCAGTGTACAGATATCTCCCTGAGAGACAGGGACTGAGAGACACCAGTCAGTGTACAGATACCTCCCTGAGAGAGAGGGACTGAGAGACACCAGTCAGTGTACATATATCTCCCTGAGAGACAGGGACTGAGAGACACCACTCAGTGTACAGATATCTCCTTGAGAGAGAGGGACTGAGAGACACCACTCAGTTTACAGATATCTCCCTGAGAGACAGGGACTGAGAGACACCAGTCAGTGTACAGATATCTCCCTGAGAGAGTGGGACTGAGAGACACCACTCAGTGTACAGATATCTCCCTGAGAGACAGGGACTGAGAGACACCAGTCAGTGTACAGATATCTCCCTGAGAGAGAGGGACTGAGAGACACCACTCAGTGTACATAAAGCTCCCTGAGAGACAGGGACTGAGAGACACCAGTCAGTGTACAGATATCTCCCTGAGAGACACCACTCAGTGTACATAAAGCTCCCTGAGAGACAGGGACTGAGAGACACCAGTCAGTGTACAGATATCTCCCTGAGAGAGAGGGACTGTGAGACACCAGTCAGTGTACAGATATCTCCCTGAGAGAGAGGGACTGAGAGACACCACTCAGTGTATCGATATCTCCCTGACAGACAGGGACTGAGAGACACCAGACAGTGTACAGATATCTCCCTGAGAGAGAGGGGCTGTGAGAAACCACTCAGTGTACAGATATCTCCCTGAGAGAGAGGGAGTGAGAGACACCAGTCAGTGTACAGATATCTCCCTGAGAGAGAGGGACTGAGAGACACCAGTCAGTGTACATATATCTCCCTGAGAGACAGGGACTGAGAGACACCACTCAGTGTACAGATATCTCCCTGAGAGAGAGGGACTGAGAGACACCACTCAGTGTACAGATACCTCCCTGAGAGAGAGGGACTGAGAGGCACCAGTCAGTGTACATATATGTCCCTGAGAGAGAGGGACTGAGAGACACAACTCAGTGTACAGATATCTCCCTGAGAGACAGGGACTGAGAGACACCAGTCAGTGTACATATATCTCCCTGAGAGACAGGGACTGAGAGACACCAGTCAGTGTACAGATACCTCCCTGAGAGAGAGGGACTGAGAGACACCAGTCAGCGTACATATATCTCCCTGAGAGAGAGGGACTGAGAGACACCAGTCAGTGTACAGATATCTCCCTGAGAGAGAGGGACTGAGAGACACCACTCAGTGTACAGATATCTCCCTGAGAGACAGGGACTGAGAGACACCAGTCAGTGTACAGATACCTCCCTGAGAGAGAGGGACTGAGAGACACCAGTCAGTGTACATATATCTCCCTGAGAGACAGGGACTGAGAGACACCACTCAGTGTACAGATATCTCCTTGAGAGAGAGGGACTGAGAGACACCACTCAGTGTACAGATTTCTCCCTGAGAGACAGGGACTGAGAGACACCACTCAGTGTACAGATATCTCCCTGAGAGAGAGGGACTGAGAGACACCACTCAGTGTACAGATATCTCCCTGAGAGACAGGGACTGAGAGTCACCAGTCAGTGTACAGATACCTCCCTGAGAGAGAGGGACTGAGAGACACCAGTCAGTGTACATATATCTCCCTGAGAGACAGGGACTGAGAGACACCACTCAGTGTACAGATATCTCCTTGAGAGAGAGGGACTGAGAGACACCACTCAGTTTACAGATATCTCCCTGAGAGACAGGGACTGAGAGACACCAGTCAGTGTACAGATATCTCCCGAAGAGAGTGGGACTGAGAGACACCACTCAGTGTACAGATATCTCCCTGAGAGACAGGGACTGAGAGACACCAGTCAGTGTACAGATATCTCCCTGAGAGAGAGGGACTGAGAGACACCACTCAGTGTACATAAAGCTCCCTGAGAGACAGGGACTGAGAGACACCAGTCAGTGTACAGATATCTCCCTGAGAGACACCACTCAGTGTACATAAAGCTCCCTGAGAGACAGGGACTGAGAGACACCAGTCAGTGTACAGATATCTCCCTGAGAGAGAGGGACTGTGAGACACCAGTCAGTGTACAGATATCTCCCTGAGAGAGAGGGACTGAGAGACACCACTCAGTGTATCGATATCTCCCTGACAGACAGGGACTGAGAGACACCAGACAGTGTACAGATATCTCCCTGAGAGACAGGGGCTGTGAGACACCACTCAGTGTACATAAAGCTCCCTGAGAGACAGGGACTGAGAGACACCAGTCAGTGTACAGATATCACCCTGAGAGACACCACTCAGTGTACATAAAGCTCCCTGAGAGACAGGGACTGAGAGACACCAGTCAGTGTACAGATATCTCCCTGAGAGAGAGGGACTGTGAGACACCAGTCAGTGTACAGATATCTCCCTGAGAGAGAGGGACTGAGAGACACCACTCGGTGTCTAGATATCTCCCTGACAGACAGGGACTGAGAGACAACAGACAGTGTACAGATATCTCCCTGAGAGACAGGGGCTGTGAGACACCACTCAGTGTACAGATATCTCCCTTAGAGAGAGGGACTGAGAGACACCAGTCAGTGTACAGATATCTCCCTGAGAGAGAGGATCTGAGAGACACCAGTCAGTGTACATATATCTCCCTGAGAGACAGGGACTGAGAGACACCACTCAGTGTACAGATATCTCCCTGAGAGAGAGGGATTGAGAGACACCACTCAGTGTACAGATATCTCCCTGAGAGAGAGGGACTGAGAGACACCAGTCAGTGTACAGATATCTCCCTGAGAGAGAGGGACTGAGAGACACCACTCAGTGTACAGATATCTCCCTCAGAGGCAGGGACTGAGAGACACCAGTCAGTGTACATATATCTCCCTGAGAGACAGGGACTGAGAGACACCACTCAGTGTACAGATACCTCCCTGAGAGAGACGGACTGAGAGACACCAGTCAGTGTACAGATATCTCCCTGAGAGAGAGGGACTGAGAGTCACCAGTCAGTGTACAGATATCTCCCTGAGAGAGAGGGACTGTGAGACACCACTCAGTGTACAGATATCTCCCTGAGAGACAGGGACTGAGAGACACCAGTCAGTGTACAGATATTTCCCTGAGAGAGAGGGACTGAGAGACACCACTCAGTGTACAGATATCTCCCTGAGAGACAGGGACTGAGAGACACCAGTCAGTGTACAGATATCTCCCTGAGAGAGAGGGACTGAGAGACACCACTCAGTGTACAGATATCTCCCTCAGAGACAGGGACTGAGAGACACCAGTCAGTGTACAGATATCTCCCTGAGAGAGAGGGACTGAGAGACACCACTCAGTGCATAGATATCTCCCTGACAGACAGGGACTGAGAGACACCAGTCAGTGTACAGAAATCTCCCTGAGAGACAGGGGCTGTGAGACACCACTCAGTGTACAGATATCTCCCTGAGAGAGAGGGACTGAGAGACACCAGTCAGTGTACAGATATCTCCCTGAGAGAGAGGGACTGAGAGACACCAGTCAGTGTACATATATCTCCCTGAGAGAGAGGGACTGAGAGACACCACTCAGTGTTCAGATAACTCCCTGAGAGAGAGGGACTGAGAGACACCACTCAGTGTACAGATATCTCCCTGAGAGACAGGGACTGAGAGACACCAGTCAGTGTACAGATACCTCCCTGAGAGAGAGGGACTGAGAGACACCAGTCAGTGTACATATATCTCCCTGAGAGACAGGGACTGAGAGACACCACTCAGTGTACAGATATCTCCTTGAGAGAGAGGGACTGAGAGACACCACTCAGTGAACAGATTTCTCCCTGAGAGACAGGGACTGAGAGACACCACTCAGTGTACAGATATCTCCCTGAGAGAGAGGGACTGAGAGACACCACTCAGTGTACAGATATCTCCCTGAGAGACAGGGACTGAGAGACACCAGTCAGTGTACAGATACCTCCCTGAGAGAGAGGGACTGAGAGACACCAGTCAGTGTACATATATCTCCCTGAGAGACAGGGACTGAGAGACACCACTCAGTGTACAGATATCTCCTTGAGAGAGAGGGACTGAGAGACACCACTCAGTTTACAGATATCTCCCTGAGAGACAGGGACTGAGAGACACCAGTCAGTGTACAGATATCTCCCTGAGAGAGTGGGACTGAGAGACACCACTCAGTGTACAGATATCTCCCTGAGAGACAGGGACTGAGAGACACCACTCAGTGTACAGATATCTCCCTGAGAGAGAGGGACTGAGAGACACCACTCAGTGTACATAAAGCTCCCTGAGAGACAGGGACTGAGAGACACCAGTCAGTGTACAGATATCTCCCTGAGAGACACCACTCAGTGTACATAAAGCTCCCTGAGAGACAGGGACTGAGAGACACCAGTCAGTGTACAGATATCTCCCTGAGAGAGAGGGACTGTGAGACACCAGTCAGTGTACAGATATCTCCCTGAGAGAGAGGGACTGAGAGACACCACTCAGTGTATCGATATCTCCCTGACAGACAGGGACTGAGAGACACCAGACAGTGTACAGATATCTCCCTGAGAGAGAGGGGCTGTGAGAAACCACTCAGTGTACAGATATCTCCCTGAGAGAGAGGGAGTGAGAGACACCAGTCAGTGTACAGATATCTCCCTGAGAGAGAGGGACTGAGAGACACCAGTCAGTGTACATATATCTCCCTGAGAGACAGGGACTGAGAGACACCACTCAGTGTACAGATATCTCCCTGAGAGAGAGGGACTGAGAGACACCACTCAGTGTACAGATACCTCCCTGAGAGAGAGGGACTGAGAGGCACCAGTCAGTGTACATATATGTCCCTGAGAGAGAGGGAATGAGAGACACAACTCAGTGTACAGATATCTCCCTGAGAGACAGGGACTGAGAGACACCAGTCAGTGTACATATATCTCCCTGAGAGACAGGGACTGAGAGACACCAGTCAGTGTACAGATACCTCCCTGAGAGAGAGGGACTGAGAGACACCAGTCAGCGTACATATATCTCCCTGAGAGAGAGGGACTGAGAGACACCAGTCAGTGTACAGATATCTCCCTGAGAGAGAGGGACTGAGAGACACCACTCAGTGTACAGATATCTCCCTGAGAGACAGGGACTGAGAGACACCAGTCAGTGTACAGATACCTCCCTGAGAGAGAGGGACTGAGAGACACCAGTCAGTGTACATATATCTCCCTGAGAGACAGGGACTGAGAGACACCACTCAGTGTACAGATATCTCCTTGAGAGAGAGGGACTGAGAGACACCACTCAGTGTACAGATTTCTCCCTGAGAGACAGGGACTGAGAGACACCACTCAGTGTACAGATATCTCCCTGAGAGAGAGGGACTGAGAGACACCACTCAGTGTACAGATATCTCCCTGAGAGACAGGGACTGAGAGTCACCAGTCAGTGTACAGATACCTCCCTGAGAGAGAGGGACTGAGAGACACCAGTCAGTGTACATATATCTCCCTGAGAGACAGGGACTGAGAGACACCACTCAGTGTACAGATATCTCCTTGAGAGAGAGGGACTGAGAGACACCACTCAGTTTACAGATATCTCCCTGAGAGACAGGGACTGAGAGACACCAGTCAGTGTACAGATATCTCCCGAAGAGAGTGGGACTGAGAGACACCACTCAGTGTACAGATATCTCCCTGAGAGACAGGGACTGAGAGACACCAGTCAGTGTACAGATATCTCCCTGAGAGAGAGGGACTGAGAGACACCACTCAGTGTACATAAAGCTCCCTGAGAGACAGGGACTGAGAGACACCAGTCAGTGTACAGATATCTCCCTGAGAGACACCACTCAGTGTACATAAAGCTCCCTGAGAGACAGGGACTGAGAGACACCAGTCAGTGTACAGATATCTCCCTGAGAGAGAGGGACTGTGAGACACCAGTCAGTGTACAGATATCTCCCTGAGAGAGAGGGACTGAGAGACACCACTCAGTGTATCGATATCTCCCTGACAGACAGGGACTGAGAGACACCAGACAGTGTACAGATATCTCCCTGAGAGACAGGGGCTGTGAGACACCACTCAGTGTACAGATATCTCCCTGAGAGAGAGGGAGTGAGAGACACCAGTCAGTGTACAGATATCTCCCTGAGAGAGAGGGACTGAGAGACACCAGTCAGTGTACATATATCTCCCTGAGAGACAGGGACTCAGAGACACCACTCAGTGTACAGATATCTCCCTGAGAGAGAGGGACTGAGAGACACCACTCAGTGTACAGATACCTCCCTGAGAGAGAGGGACTGAGAGGCACCAGTCAGTGTACATATATGTCCCTGAGAGAGAGGGACTGAGAGACACCACTCAGTGTACAGATATCTCCCTGAGAGACAGGGACTGAGAGACACCAGTCAGTGTACATATATCTCCCTGAGAGACAGGGACTGAGAGACACCAGTCAGTGTACAGATACCTCCCTGAGAGAGAGGGACTGAGAGACACCAGTCAGCGTACATATATCTCCCTGAGAGAGAGGGACTGAGAGACACCAGTCAGTGTACAGATATCTCCCCGAGAGAGAGGGACTGTGAGACACCACTCAGTGTACAGATATCTCCCTGAGAGAGAGGGACTGTGAGACACCACTCAGTGTACAGATATCTCCCTGAGAGACAGGGACTGAGAGACACCAGTCAGTGTACAGATATCTCCCTGAGAGAGTGGGACTGAGAGACACCACTCAGTGTACAGATATCTCCCTGAGAGACAGGGACTGAGAGACACCAGTCAGTGTACAGATATCTCCCTGAGAGAGAGGGACTGAGAGACACCACTCAGTGTACATAAAGCTCCCTGAGAGACAGGGACTGAGAGACACCAGTCAGTGTACAGATATCTCCCTGAGAGACACCACTCAGTGTACATAAAGCTCCCTGAGAGACAGGGACTGAGAGACACCAGTCAGTGTACAGATATCTCCCTGAGAGAGAGGGACTGTGAGACACCAGTCAGTGTACAGATATCTCCCTGAGAGAGAGGGACTGAGAGACACCACTCAGTGTATCGATATCTCCCTGTCAGACAGGGACTGAGAGACACCAGACAGTGTACAGATATCTCCCTGAGAGAGAGGGGCTGTGAGAAACCACTCAGTGTACAGATATCTCCCTGAGAGAGAGGGAGTGAGAGACACCAGTCAGTGTACAGATATCTCCCTGAGAGAGAGGGACTGAGAGACACCAGTCAGTGTACATATATCTCACTGAGAGACAGGGACTGAGAGACACCACTCAGTGTACAGATATCTCCCTGAGAGAGAGGGACTGAGAGACACCACTCAGTGTACAGATACCTCCCTGAGAGAGAGGGACTGAGAGGCACCAGTCAGTGTACATATATGTCCCTGAGAGAGAGGGACTGAGAGACACAACTCAGTGTACAGATATCTCCCTGAGAGACAGGGACTGAGAGACACCAGTCAGTGTACATATATCTCCCTGAGAGACAGGGACTGAGAGACACCAGTCAGTGTACAGATACCTCCCTGAAAGAGAGGGACTGAGAGACACCAGTCAGCGTACATATATCTCCCTGAGAGAGAGGGACTGAGAGACACCAGTCAGTGTACAGATATCTCACTGAGAGAGAGGGACTGAGAGACACCACTCAGTGTACAGATATCTCCCTGAGAGACAGGGACTGAGAGACACCAGTCAGTGTACAGATACCTCCCTGAGAGAGAGGGACTGAGAGACACCAGTCAGTGTACATATATCTCCCTGAGAGACAGGGACTGAGAGACACCACTCAGTGTACAGATATCTCCTTGAGAGAGAGGGACTGAGAGACACCACTCAGTGTACAGATTTCTCCCTGAGAGACAGGGACTGAGAGACACCACTCAGTGTACAGATATCTCCCTGAGAGAGAGGGACTGAGAGACACCACTCAGTGTACAGATATCTCCCTGAGAGACAGGGACTGAGAGTCACCAGTCAGTGTACAGATACCTCCCTGAGAGAGAGGGACTGAGAGACACCAGTCAGTGTACATATATCTCCCTGAGAGACAGGGACTGAGAGACACCACTCAGTGTCCAGATATCTCCTTGAGAGAGAGGGACTGAGAGACACCACTCAGTTTACAGATATCTCCCTGAGAGACAGGGACTGAGAGACACCAGTCAGTGTACAGATATCTCCCGAAGAGAGTGGGACTGAGAGACACCACTCAGTGTACAGATATCTCCCTGAGAGACAGGGACTGAGAGACACCAGTCAGTGTACAGATATCTCCCTGAGAGAGAGGGACTGAGAGACACCACTCAGTGTACATAAAGCTCCCTGAGAGACAGGGACTGAGAGACACCAGTCAGTGTACAGATATCTCCCTGAGAGACACCACTCAGTGTACATAAAGCTCCCTGAGAGACAGGGACTGAGAGACACCAGTCAGTGTACAGATATCTCCCTGAGAGAGAGGGACTGTGAGACACCAGTCAGTGTACAGATATCTCCCTGAGAGAGAGGGACTGAGAGACACCACTCAGTGTATCGATATCTCCCTGACAGACAGGGACTGAGAGACACCAGACAGTGTACAGATATCTCCCTGAGAGACAGGGGCTGTGAGACACCACTCAGTGTACAGATATCTCCCTGAGAGAGAGGGAGTGAGAGACACCAGTCAGTGTACAGATATCTCCCTGAGAGAGAGGGACTGAGAGACACCAGTCAGAGTACATATATCTCCCTGAGAGACAGGGACTGAGAGACACCACTCAGTGTACAGTTATCTCCCTGAGAGAGAGGGACTGAGAGACACCACTCAGTGTACAGATACCTCCCTGAGAGAGAGGGACTGAGAGGCACCAGTCAGTGTACATATATGTCCCTGAGAGAGAGGGACTGAGAGACACCACTCAGTGTACAGATATCTCCCTGAGAGACAGGGACTGAGAGACACCAGTCAGTGTACATATATCTCCCTGAGAGACAGGGACTGAGAGACACCAGTCAGTGTACAGATACCTCCCTGAGAGAGAGGGACTGAGAGACACCAGTCAGCGTACATATATCTCCCTGAGAGAGAGGGACTGAGAGACACCAGTCAGTGTACAGATATCTCCCCGAGAGAGAGGGACTGTGAGACACCACTCAGTGTACAGATATCTCCCTGAGAGAGAGGGACTGTGAGACACCACTCAGTGTACAGATATCTCCCTGAGAGACAGGGACTGAGAGACACCAGTCAGTGTACAGATATTTCCCTGAGAGAGAGGGACTGAGAGACACCACTCAGTGTACAGATATCTCCCTGAGAGACAGGGACTGAGAGACACCACTCAGTGTACAGATATCTCCCTGAGAGACAGGGACTGAGAGACACCAGTCAGTGTACAGATATCTCCCTGAGAGAGAGGGACTGAGAGACACCACTCAGTGTACAGATATCTCCCTGAGAGACAGGGACTGAGAGACACCACTCAGTGTACAGATATCTCCCTGAGAGACAGGGACTTAGAGACACCAGTCAGTGTACATATATCTCCCTGAGAGACAGGGACTGAGAGACACCACTCAGTGTACAGATACCTCCCTGAGAGAGATGGACTGAGAGACACCACTCAGTGTATAGATATCTCCCTGAGAGAGAGGGACTGTGAGACACCAGTCAGTGTACAGATATCTCCCTGAGAGAGAGGGACTGAGAGACACCACTCAGTGTATCGATATCTCCCTGACAGACAGGGACTGAGAGACACCAGACAGTGTACAGATATCTCCCTGAGAGACAGGGGCTGTGAGACACCACTCAGTGTACAGATATCTCCCTGAGAGAGAGGGAGTGAGAGACACCAGTCAGTGTACAGATATCTCCCTGAGAGAGAGGGACTGAGAGACACCAGTCAGTGTACATATATCTCCCTGAGAGACAGGGACTGAGAGACACCACTCAGTGTACAGATATCTCCCTGAGAGAGAGGGACTGAGAGACACCACTCAGTGTACAGATACCTCCCTGAGAGAGAGGGACTGAGAGGCACCAGTCAGTGTACATATATGTCCCTGAGAGAGAGGGACTGAGAGACACCACTCAGTGTACAGATATCTCCCTGAGAGACAGGGACTGAGAGACACCAGTCAGTGTACATATATCTCCCTGAGAGACAGGGACTGAGAGACACCAGTCAGTGTACAGATAACTCCCTGAGAGAGAGGGACTGAGAGACACCAGTCAGCGTACATATATCTCCCTGAGAGAGAGGGACTGAGAGACACCAGTCAGTGTACAGATATCTCCCCGAGAGAGAGGGACTGTGAGACACCACTCAGTGTACAGATATCTCCCTGAGAGAGAGGGACTATGAGACACCACTCAGTGTACAGATATCTCCCTGAGAGACAGGGACTGAGAGACACCAGTCAGTGTACAGATATTTCCCTGAGAGAGAGGGACTGAGAGACACCACTCAGTGTACAGATATCTCCCTGAGAGACAGGGACTGAGAGACACCACTCAGTGTACAGATATCTCCCTGAGAGACAGGGACTGAGAGACACCAGTCAGTGTACAGATATCTCCCTGAGAGAGAGGGACTGAGAGACACCACTCATTGTATAGATATCTCCCTGACAGACAGGGACTGAGAGACACCAGTCAGTGTACAGAAATCTCCCTGAGAGACAGGGGCTGTGAGACACCACACAGTGTACAGATATCTCCGTGAGAGAGAGGGACTGAGAGACACCAGTCAGTGCACAGATATCTCCCTGAGAGAGAGGGACTGAGAGACACCAGTCAGTGTACATATATCTCCCTGAGAGACAGGGACTGAGAGACACCACTCAGTGTACAGATACCTCCCTGAGAGAGAGGGACTGAGAGACACCACTCAGTGTTCAGATATCTCCCTGAGAGAGAGGGACTGAGAGACACCACTCAGTGTACAGATATCTCCCTGAGAGACAGGGACTGAGAGACACCACTCAGTGTACAGATATCTCCCTGAGAGAAAGGGACTGAGAGACACCAGTCAGTGTACATATATCTCCCTGAGAGACAGGGACTGAGAGACACCACTCAGTGTACAGATACCTCCCTGAGAGAGAGGGACTGAGAGACACCAGTCAGTGTACATATATCTCCCTGAGAGAGAGGGACTGAGAGACACCAGTCAGTGTACAGATATCTCCCTGAGAGAGAGGGACTGAGAGACACCAGTCAGTGTACAGATATCTCCCCGAGAGAGAGGGACTGAGAGACACCAGTCAGTGTACATATATCTCCCTGAGAGAGAGGGATTGAGAGACACCACTCAGTGTACAGATATCTCCCTGAGAGACAGGGACTGAGAGACACCAGTCAGTGTACAGATATCTCCCTGAGAGAGAGGGACTGTGAGACACCACTCAGTGTACAGATATCTCCCTGAGAGACAGGGACTGAGAGACACCAGTCAGTGTACAGATATCTCCCTGAGAGAGAGGGACTGAGAGACACCACTCAGTGTATAGATATCTCCCTGACAGACAGGGACAGAGAGACACCAGTCAGAGAACAGAAATCTCCCTGAGAGATAGGGGCTGTGAGACACCACTCAGTGTACAGATTTCTCCCTGAGAGACAGGGACTGAGAGACACCAGTCAGTGTACAGATATCTCCCTGAGAGAGAGGGACTGAGAGACACCACTCAGTGTACATAAAGCTCCCTGAGAGACAGGGACTGAGAGACACCAGTCAGTGTACAGATATCTCCCTGAGAGACACCACTCAGTGTACATAAAGCTCCCTGAGAGACAGGGACTGAGAGACACCAGTCAGTGTACAGATATCTCCCTGAGAGAGAGGGACTGTGAGACACCAGTCAGTGTACAGATATCTCCCTGAGAGAGAGGGACTGAGAGACACCACTCAGTGTATCGATATCTCCCTGACAGACAGGGACTGAGAGACACCAGACAGTGTACAGATATCTCCCTGAGAGACAGGGGCTGTGAGACACCACTCAGTGTACAGATATCTCCGTGAGAGAGAGGGACTGAGAGACACCAGTCAGTGCACAGATATCTCCCTGAGAGAGAGGGACTGAGAGACACCAGTCAGTGTACATATATCTCCCTGAGAGAGAGGGACTGAGAGACACCACTCAGTGTTCAGATATCTCCCTGAGAGAGAGGGACTGAGAGACACCACTCAGTGTACAGATATCTCCCAGAGAGACAGGGACTGAGAGACACCACTCAGTGTACAGATATCTCCCTGAGAGACAGGGACTGAGAGACACCAGTCAGTGTACATATATCTCCCTGAGAAACAGGGACTGAGAGACACCACTCAGTGTACAGATACCTCCCTGAGAGAGAGGGACTGAGAGACACCAGTCAGTGTACATATATCTCCCTGAGAGAGAGGGACTGAGAGACACCAGTCAGTGTACAGATATCTCCCTGAGAGAGAGGGACTGAGAGACACCAGTCAGTGTACAGATATCTCCCCGAGAGAGAGGGACTGTGAGATACCACTCAGTGTACAGATATCTCCCTGAGAGAGAGGGATTGAGAGACACCACTCAGTGTACAGATATCTCCCTGAGAGACAGGGACTGAGAGACACCAGTCAGTGTACAGATATCTCCCTGAGAGAGAGGGACTGTGAGACACCACTCAGTGTACAGATATCTCCCTGAGAGACAGGGACTGAGAGACACCAGTCAGTGTACAGATATCTCCCTGAGAGAGAGGGACTGAGAGACACCACTCAGTGTATAGATATCTCCCTGACCGACAGGGGCTGTGAGACACCACTCAGTGTACAGATATCTCCCTGAGAGACAGGGACTGAGAGACACCAGTCAGTGTACAGATATCTCCCTGAGAGAGAGGGACTGAGAGACACCACTCAGTGTACATAAAGCTCCCTGAGAGACAGGGACTGAGAGACACCAGTCAGTGTACAGATATCTCCCTGAGAGACACCACTCAGTGTACATAAAGCTCCCTGAGAGACAGGGACTGAGAGACACCAGTCAGTGTACAGATATCTCCCTGAGAGAGAGGGACTGAGAGACACCAGTCAGTGTACATATATCTCCCTGAGAGACAGGGACTGAGAGACACCACTCAGTGTACAGATATCTCCCTGAGAGAGAGGGACTGAGAGACACCACTCAGTGTACAGATACCTCCCTGAGAGAGAGGGACTGAGAGGCACCAGTCAGTGTACATATATGTCCCTGAGAGAGAGGGACTGATAGACACCACTCAGTGTACAGATATCTCCCTGAGAGACAGGGACTGAGAGACACCAGTCAGTGTACATATATCTCCCTGAGAGACAGGGACTGAGAGACACCAGTCAGTGTACAGATACCTCCCTGAGAGAGAGGGACTGAGAGACACCAGTCAGCGTATATATATCTCCCTGAGAGAGAGGGACTGAGAGACACCAGTCAGTGTACAGATATCTCCCCGAGAGAGAGGGACTGTGAGACACCACTCAGTGTACAGATATCTCCCTGAGAGAGAGGGACTGTGAGACACCACTCAGTGTACAGATATCTCCCTGAGAGACAGGGACTGAGAGACACCAGTCAGTGTACAGATATTTCCCTGAGAGAGATGGACTGAGAGACACCACTCAGTGTACAGATATCTCCCTGAGAGACAGGGACTGAGAGACACCACTCAGTGTACAGATATCTCCCTGAGAGACAGGGACTGAGAGACACCAGTCAGTGTACAGATATCTCCCTGAGAGAGAGGGACTGAGAGACACCAGTCAGTGTATAGATATCTCCCTGAGAGACAGGGGCTGTGAGACACCACTCAGTGTACAGATATCTCCGTGAGAGAGAGGGACTGAGAGACACCAGTCAGTGCACAGATATCTCCCTGAGAGAGAGGGACTGAGAGACACCAGTCAGTGTACATATATCTCCCTGAGAGAGAGGGACTGAGAGACACCACTCAGTGTTCAGATATCTCCCTGAGAGAGAGGGACTGAGAGACACCACTCAGTGTACAGATATCTCCCTGAGAGACAGGGACTGAGAGACACCACTCAGTGTACAGATATCTCCCTGAGAGACAGGGACTGAGAGACACCAGTCAGTGTACATATATCTCCCTGAGAGACAGGGACTGAGAGACACCACTCAGTGTACAGATACCTCCCTGAGAGAGAGGGACTGAGAGACACCAGTCAGTGTACATATATCTCCCTGAGAGAGAGGGACTGAGAGACACCAGTCAGTGTACAGATATCTCCCTGAGAGAGAGGGACTGAGAGACACCAGTCAGTGTACAGATATCTCCCCGAGAGAGAGGGACTGTGAGACACCACTCAGTGTACAGATATCTCTCTGAGAGAGAGGGATTGAGAGACACCACTCAGTGTACAGATATCTCCCTGAGAGACAGGGACTGAGAGACACCAGTCAGTGTACAGATATCTCCCTGAGAGAGAGGGACTGTGAGACACCACTCAGTGTACAGATATCTCCCTGAGAGACAGGGACTGAGAGACACCAGTCAGTGTACAGATATCTCCCTGAGAGAGAGGGACTGAGAGACACCACTCAGTGTATAGATATCTCCCTGACAGACAGGGACTGAGAGACACCAGTCAGTGTACAGAAATCTCCCTGAGAGACAGGGGCTGTGAGACACCACTCAGTGTACAGATATCTCCCTGAGAGAGAGGGACTGAGAGACACCAGTCAGTGTACAGATATCTCCCTGAGAGAGAGGGACTGAGAGACACCAGTCAGTGTACATATATCTCCCTGAGAGAGAGGGACTGAGAGACACCACTCAGTGTTCAGATATCTCCCTGAGAGAGAGGGACTGAGAGACACCACTCAGTGTACAGATATCTCCCTGAGAGACAGGGACTGAGAGACACCAGTCAGTGTACAGATACCTCCCTGAGAGAGAGGGACTGAGAGACACCAGTCAGTGTACATATATCTCCCTGAGAGAGAGGGACTGAGAGACACCAGTCAGTGCACAGATATCTCCCTGGAGAGAGGGAATGAGAGACACCAGTCAGTGTACAGATATCTCCCTGAGAGAGAGGGACTGAGAGACACCACTCAGTGTACAGATATCTCCCTGAGAGACAGGGACTGAGAGACACCAGTCAGTGTACAGATATTTCCCTGAGAGAGAGGGACTGAGAGACACCACTCAGTGTACAGATATCTCCCTGAGAGACAGGGACTGAGAGACACCAGTCAGTGTACAGATATCTCCCTGAGAGAGAGGGACTGTGAGACACCACTCAGTGTACAGATATCTCCCTGAGAGACAGGGACTGCGAGACACCAGTCAGTGTACAGATATCTCCCTGAGAGAGAGGGACTGAGAGACACCACTCAGTGTATAGATATCTCCCTGACAGACAGGGACTGAGAGACACCAGTCAGTGTACAGAAATCTCCCTGAGAGACAGGGGCTGTGAGACACCACTCAGTGTACAGATATCTCCCTGAGAGAGAGGGACTGAGAGACACCAGTCAGTGTACAGATATCTCCCTGAGAGAGAGGGACTGAGAGACACCAGTCAGTGTACATATATCTCCCTGAGAGAGAGGGACTGAGAGACACCACTCAGTGTTCAGATATCTCCCTGAGAGAGAGGGACTGAGAGACACCACTCAGTGTACAGATATCTCCCTGAGAGACAGGGACTGAGAGACACCACTCAGTGTACAGATATCTCCCTGAGAGACAGGGACTGAGAGACACCAGTCAGTGTACATATATCTCCCTGAGAGACAGGGACTGAGAGACACCACTCAGTGTACAGATACCTCCCTGAGAGAGAGGGACTGAGAGACACCAGTCAGTGTACATATATCTCCCTGAGAGAGAGGGACTGAGCGACACCAGTCAGTGTACAGATATCTCCCTGAGAGAGAGGGACTGAGAGACACCAGTCAGTGTACAGATATCTCCCCGAGAGAGAGGGACTGTGAGACACCACTCAGTGTACAGATATCTCCCTGAGAGAGAGGGACTGAGAGACACCACTCAGTGTACAGATATCTCCCTGAGAGAGAGGGACTGAGAGACACCACTCAGTGTACAGATATCTCCCTGAGAGACAGGGACTGAGAGACACCAGTCAGTGTACAGATATCTCCCTGAGAGAGAGGGACTGAGAGACACCACTCAGTGTACATAAAGCTCCCTGAGAGACAGGGACTGAGAGACACCAGTCAGTGTACAGATATCTCCCTGAGAGACACCACTCAGTGTACATAAAGCTCCCTGAGAGACAGGGACTGAGAGACACCAGTCAGTGTACAGATATCTCCCTGATAGAGAGGGACTGTGAGACACCAGTCAGTGTACAGATATCTCCCTGAGAGAGAGGGACTGAGAGACACCACTCAGTGTATCGATATCTCCCTGCCAGACAGGGACTGAGAGACACCAGACAGTGTACAGATATCTCCCTGAGAGACAGGGGCTGTGAGACACCACTCAGTGTACAGATATCTCCCTGAGAGAGAGGGAGTGAGAGACACCAGTCAGTGTACAGATATCTCCCTGAGAGAGAGGGACTGAGAGACACCAGTCAGTGTACATATATCTCCCTGAGAGAGAGGGACTGAGAGACACCACTCAGTGTTCAGATATCTCCCTGAGAGAGAGGGACTGAGAGACACCACTCAGTGTACAGATATCTCCCTGAGAGAGAGGGACTGAGAGATACCACTCAGTGCACAGATATCTCCCTGAGAGACAGGGACTGAGAGACACCACTCAGTGTACAGATATCTCCCTGAGAGAGAGGGACTGAGAGACACCACTCAGTGTACAGATACCTCCCTGAGAGAGAGGGACTGAGAGGCACCAGTCAATGTACATATATGTCCCTGAGAGAGAGGGACTGAGAGACCCCACTCAGTGTACAGATATCTCCCTGAAAGACAGGGACTGAGAGACACCAGTCAGTGTACATATATATCCCTGAGAGACAGGGACTGAGAGACACCAGTCAGTGTACAGATACCTCCCTGAGAGAGAGGGACTGAGAGACACCAGTCAGCGTACATATATCTCCCTGAGAGAGAGGGACTGAGAGACACCACTCAGTGTACAGATATCTCCCTGAGAGACAGGGACTGAGAGACACCACTCAGTGTACAGATATCTCCCTGAGAGACAGGGACTGAGAGACACCAGTCTGTGTACAGATATCGCCCTGAGACAGAGGGACTGAGAGACACCAGTCAGTGTACAGATATCTCCCCGAGAGAGAGGGACTGTGAGACACCACTCAGTGTACAGATATCTCCCTGAGAGAGGGACTGAGAGACACCACTCAGTGTACAGATATCTCCCTGAGAGACAGGGACTGAGAGACACCAGTCAGTGTACATATATCTCCCTGAGAACATAGAACATATAGAACATAGAACATACAGCACAGAACAGGCCCTTCGGCCCACAATGTTGTGCCGATCCTTTGTCCTCTGTCAAGGACAATTTAATCTATACCCCATCATTCTCCTTTATCCATATACCTATCCAAAAGCCTTTTGAAAGTCCCTAAAGTTTCTGACTCAACAACTTCCCCGGGCAAGGCATTCCATGCCTCGACCACTCTCTGGGTAAAGAACCTTCCCCTGACATCCCCCTTATATCTCCCACCCTTCACCTTAAATTTATGACCCCTTGTAACGCTTTGCTCCACCCGGGGAAAAAGTTTCTGACTGTCTACCCTATCTATTCCCCTGATCATCTTATAAACCTCTATCATGTCACCCCTCATCCTTCTCCTTTCTAATGAGAAGAGGCCTAGAATGTTCAGCCTTTCCTCGTAAGACTTATTCTCCATTCCAGGCAACATCCTGGTAAATCTCCTCTGCACCCTCTCCAAGGCTTCCACATCCTTCCTAAAATGAGGCGACCAGAACTGCACACAGTACTCCAAATGAGGCCTTACCAAGGTCCTGTACAGCTGCATCATCACCTCACGGCTCTTAAATTCAATCCCTCTGCTAATGAACGCTAACACCCCATATGCCTTCTTCACAGCCCTATCCACTTGAGTTGCAACTTTCAATGATCTATGCACATAGACCCCAAGGTCTCTCTGCTCCTCCACATGCCCAAGAACCCTACCGTTAACCCAGTATTTTGCATTCATGTTTGTCCTTCCAAAATGGACGACCTCACACTTTTCAGGGTTAAACTCCATCTGCCACTTTTCAGCCCAGCACTGCAACCTATCCAAGTCCCTTTGCAGACGACAATAGCCCTCCTCGGTATCCACAACTCCACCAACCTTTGTATCATCTGCAAATTTACTGACCCACCCTTCGACTTCCTCATCCAAGTCGTTAATAAAAATCACAAACAGGAGAGGACCCAGAACTGATCCCTGCGGCACGCCACTGGTAACTGGGCTCCAGGCTGAGTATTTACCATCTAAGACCACTCTCTGCCTTCTATCAGTTAGCCAATTCTTAATCCAACTGGCCACATTCCCCACTATCCCATGCCTCCTGACTTTCTCCATAAGTCTACCATGGGGGACCTTATCAAATGCCTTACTAAAATCCATGTACACCACATCCACTGGTTTACCCTCATCCACTTGCTTGGTCACCTGCTCAAAGAATTCAATCAGGCTTGTGAGGCAAGACCTACCCCTCACAAAACCGTGCTGACTGTCCCGAATCAAGCAGTGTCTTTCCAGATGCTCAGAAATCCTATCCCTCAGCACCTTTTCCATCAACTTGCCTACCACCGAAGTAAGACTAACTGGCCTGTAATTCCCAGGGTTGTTCCTATTCCCTTTCTTGAACAGGGGCACAACATTTGCCACCCTCCAATCACCTGGTACCACCCCCGTCAGCAGAGAAGATGAAAAGATCATTGCCAGCGGCTCTGCAATTTCATCCCTTGCTTCCCATAACATCCTTGGATATACCCCGTCAGGCCCGGGAGACTTGTCTATCTTCAAGTTATTCAAAAACCCCAACACATCTTCCCTCCTAACGAGCACTTCCTCGAGCTTACCAGTCTGCTTCCCACCGTCCTCTTCAGTAATACACCCCTTCTCATTCGTAAATACCGAAGAGAAGTACTCATTCAAAACCTCACTTATCTCTTCCGGCTCAACACACAGTCTCCCGCTATTGTCCCTGACCGGACCTACGGTCCCCTTAGTCATCCTCATATTTCTGACATACGCGTAAAAGGCCTTGGGGTTTTCTTTTATCCTACCCGCCAAGCATTTTTCATGCCCTCTCTTAGCTCTCCTAATCCCTTTCTTCAGATCCTTCCTGGCCATCTTGTATCCCTCCAGAGCTATGCCTGTGCCCTTTTTCCTCAACTTTATATACGCATCCTTCTTCTTCCTAACAAGACTCTCAACCTCTCTTGTCAACCACGGTTCCCTCACATGACCATCCCTTCCCTGTCTGACAGGGACATGCTTATCAATGGCCCCTACTATCTGCTCCTTGAAAAAGTTCCACATTTCGACCGTGCCCTTCCCTGCCAGCATATGCTCCCAACTTATGCTCCTCAGTTCCTGCCTGACAGCATCATATCTACCCTTCCCCCAATTGTAAACCTTGCCCTGTTGCACATACCTATCCCTCTCCATTACCACAGTGAATGCTACAGAATTGTGATCACTATCTCCAAAGTGCTCGCCCACCAACAGCTCTATCACTTGCCCTGGTTCATTACCTAGTACCAAATCCAATATTGCCTCCCCTCTGGTCGGGCAGTCTACATACTGAGTCAGAAAAGCTTCCTGGACATACTGCACAAACACTACCCCATCCAAACTATTCGATCTAAAGAGTTGCCAATCAATATTTGGGAAGTTGAAATCCCCCATAATTACTACCCTGTGACTTCTGCTCCTTTCCAAAATCTGTTTCCCAATCTGCTCTTCCACCTCCCTGCTGCTATTGGGGGGCCTATAGAAAACTCCCATCAAGGTGACTGCTCCTTTCCTGTTCCTGACCTCAACCCACAGTGCCTCAGTCGGCAGATCCTCCTCGAAAATTCTTTCAGCAGTTGTTACACTATTTCTAACTAACAATGCCACCCCCCACCTCTTTTACCACCATTCCTAATCTTATGAAAACATCTATAACCAGGTACCTCCAAAAACCATTCCTCCCCCTCACCTATCCACGTTTCAGTGATGGCCACAACATCGTAGTCCCAAGTGCCCATCCACGCCTTCAATTCACTCACCTTATTCCTGATGCTTCTTGCGTTGAAGTATACGCACTTTAACCCTTCTCCGTGCCCATCTGTCCTCTGTGACAGTGCTACCTTCTCCAATACCTCACTACACTCTTTGTCTTTCTGAGTGGACCCACTGGTCCCTGGATTACAAGTCCGGTTCCCATCCCCCTCCCAAACTAGTTTAAACCCTCCCGAACAGTACTAGCAAACCTCCCTCCCAGGATATTGGTGCCCCTCTGGTTCAGATGCAGCCCGTCCTGTTTGAACAGGTCCCATCTTCCCCAGAATGCAGTCCAATTATCCAAGAACTGGAAGCCCTCCCTCCTACACCATTCCTGCAGCCACGTGTTCAGCTGTGCTCTCTCCCTATTCCTAGCCTCACTATCACGTGGCGCCAGCAACAAACCAGAGATAACAACTCTGTCCGTCCGAGCTTTCAGCTTCCAGCCTAACTCCCTAAACTCACTTCTAACATCTGTGCCACCCTTCCTTCCTCCGTCGTTGGTGCCAATGTGCACCACGACCTCTGGCTGCTCCCCCTCCCCTTTAAGGATCCTGAAGACGCGATCACAAACATCACGGACCCTGGCACCAGGGACTGAGAGAGAGGGACTGTGAGACACCACTCAGTGTACAGATATCTCCCTGAGAGACAGGGACTGAGAGACACCAGTCTGTGTACAGATATCTCCCTGAGACAGAGGGACTGAGAGACACCAGTCAGTGTACAGATATCTCACCGAGAGAGAGGGACTGTGAGACACCACTCAGTGTACAGATATCTCCCTGAGAGAGGGACTGAGAGACACCACTCAGTGTACAGATATCTCCCTGAGAGACAGGGACTGAGAGACACCAGTCAGTGTACAGATATCTCCCTGAGAGAGAGGGACTGTGAGACACCACTCAGTGTACAGATATCTCCCTGAGAGACAGGGACTGGGAGACACCAGTCAGTGAACAGATATCTCCCTGAGAGAGAGGGACTGAGAGACACCACTCAGTGTATAGATATCTCCCTGACAGACAGGGACTGAGAGACACCAGTCAGTGTCCAGAAATCTCCCTGAGAGACAGGGGCTGTGAGACACCACTCAGTGTACAGATATCTCCCTGAGAGAGAGGGACTGAGAGACACCAGTCAGTGTACAGATATCTCCCTGGGAGAGAGGGACTGAGAGACACCAGTCAGTGTACATATATCTCCCTGAGAGAGAGGGACTGAGAGACACCACTCAGTGTTCAGATATCTCCCTGAGAGAGAGGGACTGAGAGACACCACTCAGTGTACAGATATCTCCCTGAGAGACAGGGACAGAGAGACACCAGTCAGTGTACAGTTACCTCCCTGAGAGAGAGGGACTGAGAGACACCAGTCAGTGTACATATATCTCCCTGAGAGACAAGGACTGACTGACACCACTCAGTGTACAGATATCTCCTTGAGAGAGAGGGACTGAGAGACACCACTCAGTGTACAGATATCTCCCTGAGAGACAGGGACTGAGAGACACCACTCAGTGTACAGATATCTCCCTGAGAGAGAGGGACAGAGAGACACCACTCAGTGTACAGATATCTCCCTGAGAGACAGGGACTGAGAGACACCAGTCAGTGTACAGATACCTCCCTGAGAGAGAGGGACTGAGAGACACCAGTCAGTGTACATATATCTCCCTGAGAGACAGGGACTGAGAGACACCACTCAGTGTACAGATATCTCCTTGAGAGAGAGGGACTGAGAGACACCACTCAGTTTACAGATATCTCCCTGAGAGACAGGGACTGAGAGACACCAGTCAGTGTACAGATATCTCCCTGAGAGAGAGGGACTGAGAGACACCACTCAGTGGACAGATATCTCCCTGAGAGACAGGGACTGAGAGACACCAGACAGAGTACAGAAATCTCCCTGAGAGAGAGGGACTGAGAGACACCACTCAGTGTACATAAAGCTCCCTGAGAGACAGGGACTGAGAGACACCAGTCAGTGTACAGATATCTCCCTGAGAGACACCACTCAGTGTACATAAAGCTCCCTGAGAGACAGGGACTGAGAGACACCAGTCAGTGTACAGATATCTCCCTGAGAGAGAGGGACTGTGAGACACCACTCAGTGTACAGATATCTCCCTGAGAGAGAGGGACTGAGAGACACCACTCAGTGTATCGATATCTCCCTGACAGACAGGGACTGAGAGACACCAGACAGTGCACTGATATCTCCCCGAGAGACAGGGGCTGTGAGACACCACTCAGTGTACAGATATCTCCCTGAGAGAGAGGGAGTGAGAGACACCAGTCAGTGTACAGATATCTCCCTGAGAGAGAGGGACTGAGAGACACCAGTCAGTGTACATATATCTCCCTGAGAGAGAGGGACTGAGAGACACCACTCAGTGTACAGATCTCTCCCTGAGAGACAGGGACTGAGAGACACCACTCAGTGTACAGATATCTCCCTGAGAGAGAGGGACTGAGAGACACCAGTCAGTGTACAGATATCTCCCTGAGAGAGAGGGACTGAGAGACACCACTCAGTGTACAGATATCTCCCTCAGAG
Source organism: Heterodontus francisci (assembly GCF_036365525.1). Classification (NCBI taxonomy): domain Eukaryota; kingdom Metazoa; phylum Chordata; class Chondrichthyes; order Heterodontiformes; family Heterodontidae; genus Heterodontus; species Heterodontus francisci. The sequence goes on along the minus strand of NC_090384.1, from coordinate 7,617,864 downwards.
ACAGGGACTGAGAGACACCAGTCAGAGTACAGATATCTCCCTGAGAGAGAGGGACTGAGAGACACCACTCAGTGTACAGATATCTCCCTGAGAGACAGGGACTGAGAGACACCGGTCAGTGTACAGATATCTCCCTGAGAGAGAGGGACTGTGAGACACCACTCAGTGCACAGATATCTCCCTGAGAGAGAGGGGCTTTGAGACACCAGTCAGTGTACAGATATCTCCCTGAGAGAGAGGGACTGAGAGACACCACTCAGTGTACAGATATCTCCCTGAGAGACAGGGACTGAGAGACACCACTCAGTTTACAGATACCTCCCTGAGAGAGAGGGACTGAGAGACACCAGTCAGTGTACAGATATCTCCCTGAGAGAGAGGGACTGAGAGACACCACTCAGTGTACAGATAACTCCCTGAGAGACAGGGACTGAGAGACACCAGTCAGAGTACAGATATCTCCCTGAGAGAGAGGGACTGAGAGACACCACTCACTGTACAGATATCTCCCTGAGAGACAGGGACTGAGAGACACCACTCATTGTACAGATATCTCCCTGAGAGAGAGGGACTGAGAGACACCACTCAGTGTACAGATACCACCCTGAGAGAGAGGGACTGAGAGACACCAGTCAGTGTACAGATATCTCCCTGAGAGAGAGGGACTGAGAGACACCACTCAGTGTACTGATATCTCCCTGAGAGACAGGGACTGAGAGACACCAGTCAGAGTACAGATATCTCCCTGAGAGAGAGGGACTGAGAGACACCACTCACTGTACAGATATCTCCCTGAGAGACAGAGACTGAGAGAGACCACTCATTGTACAGATATCTCCCTGAGAGAGAGGGACTGAGAGACCCCACTCAGTGTACAGATATATCCCTGAGAGACAGGGACTGAGAGACACCAGTCAGTGTACATATATCTCCCTGAGAGACAGGGACTGAGAGACACCACTCAGTGTACAGATACCTCCCTGAGAGAGAGGGACTGAGAGACACCAGTCAGTGTACATATATCTCCCTGAGAGAGAGGGACTGAGAGACACCACTCAGTGTACAGATATCTCCCTGAGAGAGAGGGACTGAGAGACACCAGTCAGTGTACAGATATCTCCCTGAGAGAGAGGGACTGTGAGACACCACTCAGTGTACAGATATCTCCCTGAGAGACAGGGACTGAGAGACACTAGTCAGTGTACAGATATCTCCCTCAGAGAGAGGTACTGAGAGACACCACTCAGTGTACAGATATCTCCCTGAGAGACAGGGACTGAGAGACACCAGTCAGTGTACAGATATCTCCCTGAGAGAGAGGGACTGAGAGACACCAGTCAGTGTACAGATATCTCCCTGAGAGAGAGGGACTGTGAGACACCACTCAGTGTACAGATATCTCCGTGAGAGACAGGGACTGAGAGACACCAGTCAGTGTACAGATATCTCCCTGAGAGAGAGGGACTGAGAGACACCACTCAGTGTACAGATTTCTCCCTGAGCGACAGGGACTGAGAGACACCAGTCAGTGTACAGATATCTCCCTGAGAGAAAGGGGCTGTGAGACACCACTCAGTGTACAGATATCTCCCTGAGAGAGAGGGACTGAGAGACACCAGTCAGTGTACAGATATCTCCCTGAGAGAGAGGGACTGAGAGACACCAGTCAGTGTACATATATGTCCCTGAGAGACAGGGACTGAGAGACACCACTCAGTGTACAGATACCTCCCTGAGAGAGAGGGACTGAGAGACACCAGTCAGTGTACAGATATCTCCCTGAGAGAAAGGGGCTGTGAGACACCACTCAGTGTACAGATATCTCCCTGAGAGAGAGGGACTGAGAGACACCAGTCAGTGTACAGATATCTCCCTGAGAGAGAGGGACTGAGAGACACCAGTCAGTGTACATATATGTCCCTGAGAGACAGGGACTGATAGACACCACTCAGTGTACAGATACCTCCCTGAGAGAGAGGGACTGAGAGACACCAGACAGTGTACAGATATCTCCCTGAGAGACAGGGGCTGTGAGACACCACTCAGTGTACAGATATCTCCCTGAGAGAGAGGGACTGAGAGACACCAGTCAGTGTACAGATATCTCCCTGAGAGAGAGGGACTGAGAGACACCAGTCAGTGTACAGATATCTCCCTGAGAGAGAGGGACTGAGAGACACCAGTCAGTGTACAGATATCTCCCTGAGAGACAGGGACTGAGAGACACCAGTCAGAGTACAGATATCTCCCTGAGAAACAGGGACTGAGAGACACCAGTCAGTGTACAGATATCTCCCTGAGACAGAGGGACTGAGAGATACCACTCAGTGTACAGATATCTCCCTGAGAGACAGGGACTGTGAGACACCACTCAGTCTACAGATACCTCCCTGAGAGAGGGACTGAGAGACACCAGTCAGTGTACTTATATCTCCCTGACAGACAGGGACTGAGAGACACCAGTCAGTGTACAGATATCTCCCTGAGAGAGAGGGACTGAGAGACACCACTCAGTGTACAGATATCTCCCTGAGAGAGAGGGACTGAGAGACACCAGTAAGCGTACAGATATCTCCCTGAGAGATAGGGACTGAGAGACACCAGTCAGTGTACAGATATCTCCCTGAGAGACAGGGACTGAGAGACACCACTCAGTGTATCGATATCTCCCTGACAGACAGGGACTGAGAGACACCAGACAGTGCACAGATATCTCCCTGAGAGACAGGGGCTGTGAGACACCACTCAGTGTACAGATATCTCCCTGAGAGAGAGGGAGTGAGAGACACCAGTCAGTGTACATATATCTCCCTGAGAGAGAGGGACTGAGAGACACCACTCAGTGTACAGATATCTCCCTGAGAGAGAGGGACTGAGAGACACCAGTCAGTGTACATATATCTCCCTGAGAGAGAGGGACTGAGAGACACCACTCAGTGTACAGATATCTCCCTGAGAGACAGGGACTGAGAGACACCACTCAGTGTACAGATATCTCCCTGAGAGAGAGGGACTGAGAGACACCAGTCAGTGTACAGATATCTCCCTGAGAGAGAGGGACTGAGAGACACCACTCAGTGTACAGATATCTCCCTCAGAGACAGGGACTGAGAGACACCAGTCAGAGTACAGATATCTCCCTGAGAGAGAGGGACTGAGAGACACCAGTCAGTGTACAGATATCTCCCTGAGAGACAGGGACTGAGAGACACCGGTCAGTGTACAGATATCTCCCTGAGAGAGAGGGACTGTGAGACACCACTCAGTGCACAGATATCTCCCTGAGAGAGAGGGGCTTTGAGACACCAGTCAGTGTACAGATATCTCCCTGAGAGAGAGGGACTGAGAGACACGACTCAGTGTACAGATATCTCCCTGAGAGACAGGGACTGAGAGACACCACTCAGTTTACAGATACCTCCCTGAGAGAGAGGGACTGAGAGACACCAGTCAGTGTACAGATATCTCCCTGAGAGAGAGGGACTGAGAGACACCACTCAGTGTACAGATATCTCCCTGAGAGACAGGGACTGAGAGACACCAGTCAGAGTACAGATATCTCCCTGAGAGAGAGGGACTGAGAGACACCACTCAGTGTACTGATATCTCCCTGAGAGACAGGGACTGAGAGACACCAGTCAGAGTACAGATATCTCCCTGAGAGAGAGGGACTGAGAGACACCACTCACTGTACAGATATCTCCCTGAGAGACAGAGACTGAGAGACACCACTCATTGTACAGATATCTCCCTGAGAGAGAGGGACTGAGAGACCCCACTCAGTGTTCAGATATCTCCCTGAGAGAGAGGGACTGAGAGACACCAGTCAGTGTACAGATATCTCCCTGAGAGAGAGGGACTGTGAGACACCACTCAGTGTACAGATATCTCCCTGAGAGACAGGGACTGAGAGACACCAGTCAGTGTACAGATATCTCCCTCAGAGAGAGGGACTGAGAGACACCACTCAGTGTACAGATATCTCCCTGAGAGACAGGGACTGAGAGACACCAGTCATTGTACAGATATCTCCCTGAGAGAGAGGGACTGAGAGACACCAGTCAGTGTACAGATATCTCCCTGAGAGAGAGGGACTGTGAGACACCACTCAGTGTACAGATATCTCCGTGAGAGACAGGGACTGAGAGACACCAGTCAGTGTACAGATATCTCCCTGAGAGAGAGGGACTGAGAGACACCACTCAGTGTACAGATTTCTCCCTGAGAGACAGGGACTGAGAGACACCAGTCAGTGTACAGATATCTCCCTGAGAGAGAGGGACTGTGAGACACCACTCAGTGTACAGATATCTCCGTGAGAGACAGGGACTGAGAGACACCAGTCAGTGTACAGATATCTCCCTGAGAGAGAGGGACTGAGAGACACCACTCAGTGTACAGATTTCTCCCTGAGAGACAGGGACTGAGAGACACCAGTCAGTGTACAGATATCTCCCTGAGAGAAAGGGGCTGTGAGACACCACTCAGTGTACAGATATCTCCCTGAGAGAGAGGGACTGAGAGACACCAGTCAGTGTACAGATATCTCCCTGAGAGAGAGGGACTGAGAGACACCAGTCAGTGTACATATATGTCCCTGAGAGACAGGGACTGAGAGACACCACTCAGTGTACAGATACCTCCCTGAGAGAGAGGGACTGAGAGACACCAGTCAGTGTACAGATATCTCCCTGAGAGAAAGGGGCTGTGAGACACCACTCAGTGTACAGATATCTCCCTGAGAGAGAGGGACTGAGAGACACCAGTCAGTGAACAGATATCTCCCTGAGAGAGAGGGACTGAGAGACACCAGTCAGTGTACATATATGTCCCTGAGAGACAGGGACTGAGAGACACCACTCAGTGTACAGATACCTCCCTGAGAGAGAGGGACTGAGAGACACCAGACAGTGTACAGATATCTCCCTGAGAGACAGGGGCTGTGAGACACCACTCAGTGTACAGATATCTCCCTGAGAGAGAGGGACTGAGAGACACCAGTCAGTGTACAGATATCTCCCTGAGAGAGAGGGACTGAGAGACACCAGTCAGTGTACAGATATCTCCCTGAGAGAGAGGGACTGAGAGACACCAGTCAGTGTACAGATATCTCCCTGAGAGACAGGGACTGAGAGACACCAGTCAGAGTACAGATATCTCCCTGAGAGACAGGGACTGAGAGACACCAGTCAGTGTACAGATATCTCCCTGAGACAGAGGGACTGAGAGACACCACTCAGTGTACAGATATCTCCCTGAGAGACAGGGACTGAGAGACACCACTCAGTGTACAGATACCTCCCTGAGAGAGGGACTGAGAGACACCAGTCAGTGTACATATATCTCCCTGACAGACAGGGACTGAGAGACACCAGTCAGTGTACAGATATCTCCCTGAGAGAGAGGGACTGAGAGACACCACTCAGTGTACAGATATCTCCCTGAGAGAGAGGGACTGAGAGACACCAGTAAGCGTACAGATATCTCCCTGAGAGATAGGGACTGAGAGACACCAGTCAGTGTACAGATATCTCCCTGAGAGACAGGGACTGAGAGACACCACTCAGTGTATAGATATCTCCCTGAGAGAGAGGGACTGAGAGACACCAGTCAGCGTACAGATATCTCCCTGAGAGAGAGGGACTGTGAGACACCACTCAGTGTCCATAATGCTCCCTGAGAGACAGGGACTGAGAGACACCAGTCAGTGTATAGATATCTCCCTGAGAGACACCACTCAGTGTACATAAAGCTCCCTGAGAGACAGGGACTGAGAGACACCAGTCAGTGTACAGATATCTCCCTGAGAGAGAGGGACTGTGAGACACCAGTCACTGTACAGATATCTCCCTGAGAGAGAGGGACTGAGAGACACCACTCTGTGTATAGATATCTCCCTGACAGACAGGGACTGAGAGACACCAGACAGTGTACAAATATCTCCCTGAGAGACAGGGGCCGTGAGACACCACTCAGTGTACAGATATCTCCCTGAGAGAGAGGGACTGAGAGACACCAGTCAGTGTACAGATATCTCCCTGAGAGAGAGGGACTGAGAGACACCAGTCAGTGTACAGATATCTCCCTGAGAGAGAGGGACTGAGAGACACCACTCAGTGTACAGATATCTCCCTGAGAGAGAGGGACTGAGAGACACCAGTCAGTGTAGAGATATCTCCCTGAGAGAGAGGGACTGAGAGACAACACTCAATGTACAGATATCTCCCTGAGAGACAGGGACTGAGAGACACCAGTCAGTGTACAGATATCTCCCTGAGAGAGAGGGACTGAGAGACACCACTCAGTGTACAGATATCTCCCTGAGAGACACCACTCAGTGTACATAAAGCTCACTGAGAGACAGGGACTGAGAGACACCAGTCAATGTATAGATATCTCCCTGAGAGACAGGGACTGAGATACACCACTCAGTGCACAGATACCTCCCTGAGAGAGAGGGACTGAGAGACACCAGTCAGTGTACAGATATCTCCCTGAGAGAGAGGGACTGAGAGACACCACTCAGTGTACAGATATCTCCCTGAGAGAGAGGGACTGAGAGACACCACTCAGTGTACAGATATCTCCCTCAGAGACAGGGACTGAGAGACACCAGTCAGTGTACAGATACCTCCCTGAGAGAGAGGGACTGAGAGACACCAGTCAGTGTACATATATCTCCCTGAGAGACAGGGACTGAGAGACACCAGTCAGTGTACGGAAATCTCACTGAGAGACAGGGGCTGTGAGACACCACTCAGTGTACAGATATCTCCCTGAGAGAGAGGGACTGAGAGACACCAGTCAATGTACAGATATCTCCCTGAGAGAGAGGGACTGAGAGACACCAGTCAGTGTACATATATCTCCCTGAGAGAGAGGGTCTGAGAGACACCACTCAGTGTTCAGATATCTCCCTGAGAGAGAGGGACTGAGTGACACCACTCAGTGTACAGATATCTCCCTGAGAGACAGGGACTGAGAGACACCAGTCAGTGTACAGATACCTCCCTGAGAGAGAGGGACTGAGAGACACCAGTCAGTGTACATATATCTCCCTGAGAGACAGGGACTGAGAGACACCACTCAGTGTACAGATATCTCCTTGAGAGAGAGGGACTGAGAGACACCACTCAGTGTACAGATATCTCCCTGAGAGACAGGGACTGAGAGACACCAGTCAGTGTACAGATATCTCCCTGAGAGAGAGGGACTGAGAGACACCACTCAGTGTACAGATATCTCCCTGAGAGACAGGGACTGAGAGACACCAGTCAGTGTACAGATATCTCCCTGAGAGAGAGGGACTGAGAGACACCACTCAGTGTACATAAAGCTCCCTGAGAGACAGGGACTGAGAGACACCAGTCAGTGTACAGATATCTCCCTGAGAGAGAGGGACTGTGAGACACCAGTCAGTGTACAGATATCTCCCTGAGAGAGAGGTACTGAGAGACACCACTCAGTGTACAGATATCTACCTGAGAGACACCACTCAGTGTACATAAAGCTCCCTGAGAGACAGGGACTGAGAGACACCAGTCAGTGTACAGATATCTCCCTGAGAGAGAGGGACTGAGAGACACCACTCGGTGTCTAGATATCTCCCTGACAGACAGGGACTGAGAGACACCAGACAGTGTACAGATATCTCCCTGAGAGACAGGGGCTGTGAGACACCAGTCAGTGTACAGATATCTCCCTGAGAGAGAGGGACTGAGAGACACCAGTCAGTGTACAGATATCTCCCTGAGAGACAGGGACTGAGAGACACCAGTCAGTGTACATATATCTCCCTGAGAGACAGGGACTGAGAGACACCACTCAGTGTACAGATATCTCCCTGAGAGACAGGGACTGAGAGACGCCACTCAGTGTACAGATATCTCCCTGAGAGACAGGGGCTGTGAGACACCAGTCAGTGTACAGATATCTCCCTGAGAGACAGGGACTGAGAGACACCAGTCAGTGTACATATATCTCCCTGAGAGACAGGGACTGAGAGACACCACTCAGTGTACAGATATCTCCCTGAGAGAGAGGGACTGAGAGACACCACTCAGTGTACAGATATCTCCCTGAGAGAGAGGGACTGAGAGACGCCACTCAGTGTACAGATATCTGCCTCAGAGACAGGGACTGAGAGACACCAGTCAGTGTACATATATCTCCCTGAGAGACAGGGACTGAGAGACACCACTCAGTGTACAGATACCTCCCTGAGAGAGACGGACTGAGAGACACCAGTCAGTGTACAGATATCTCCCTGAGAGAGAGGGACTGAGAGACACCAGTCAGTGTACTGATATCTCCCTGAGAGAGAGGGACTGTGAGACACCACTCAGTGTACAGATATCTCCCTGAGAGACAGGGACTGAGAGACACCAGTCAGTGTACAGATATTTCCCTGAGAGAGAGTGACTGAGAGACACCACTCAGTGTTCAGATATCTCCCTGAGAGACAGGGACTGAGAGACACCAGTCAGTGTACAGATATCTCCCTGAGAGAGAGGGACTGTGAGACACCATTCACTGTACAGATATCACCATGAGAGACAGGGACTGAGAGACACCAGTCAGTGTACAGATATCTCCCTGAGAGAGAGGGACTGAGAGACACCACTCAGTGTATAGATATCTCCCTGACAGACAGGGACTGAGAGACACCAGTCAGTGTACAGAAATCTCCCTGAGAGACAGGGGCTGTGAGACACCACTCAGTGTACAGATATCTCCCTGAGAGAGAGGGACTGAGAGACACCAGTCAGTGTACAGATATCTCCCTGAGAGAGAGGGACTGAGAGACACCAGTCAGTGTACATATATCTCCCTGAGAGAGAGGGACTGAGAGACACCACTCAGTGTTCAGATATCTCCCTGAGAGAGAGGGACTGAGAGACACCACTCAGTGTACAGATATCTCCCTGAGAGACAGGGACTGAGAGACACCACTCAGTGTACAGATATCTCCCTGAGAGACAGGGACTGAGAGACACCAGTCAGTGTACATATATCTCCCTGAGAGACAGGGACTGAGAGACACCACTCAGTGTACAGATACCTCCCTGAGAGAGAGGGACTGAGAGGCACCAGTCAGTGTACATATATCTCCCTGAGAGAGAGGGACTGAGAGACACCAGTCAGTGTACAGATATCTCCCTGAGAGAGAGGGACTGAGAGACACCAGTCAGTGTACAGATATCTCCCCGAGAGAGAGGGACTGTGAGACACCACTCAGTGTACAGATATCTCCCTGAGAGAGAGGGACTGAGAGACACCACTCAGTTTACAGATATCTCCCTGAGAGACAGGGACTGAGAGACACCAGTCAGTGTACAGATATCTCCCTGAGAGAGACGGACTGTGAGACACCACTCAGTGTACAGATATCTCCCTGAGAGACAGGGACTGAGAGACACCAGTCAGTGTACAGATATCTCCCTGAGAGAGAGGGACTGAGAGACACCACTCAGTGTATAGATATCTCCCTGACAGACAGGGACTGAGAGACACCAGTCAGTGTACAGAAATCTCCCTGAGAGACAGGGGCTGTGAGACACCACTCAGTGTACAGATATCTCCCTGAGAGAGAGGGACTGAGAGACACCAGTCAGTGTACAGATATCTCCCTGAGAGAGAGGGACTGAGAGACACCAGTCAGTGTACATATATCTCCCTGAGAGAGAGGGACTGAGAGACACCACTCAGTGTTCAGATATCTCCCTGAGAGAGAGGGACTGAGAGACACCACTCAGTGTACAGATATCTCCCTGAGAGACAGGGACTGAGAGACACCAGTCAGTGTACAGATACCTCCCTGAGAGAGAGGGACTGAGAGACACCAGTCAGTGTACATATATCTCCCTGAGAGACAGGGACTGAGAGACACCACTCAGTGTACAGATATCTCTTTGAGAGAGAGGGACTGAGAGACACCACTCAGTGTACAGATATCTCCCTGAGAGACAGGGAATGAGAGACACCACTCAGTGTACAGATATCTCCCTGAGAGAGAGGGACTGAGAGACACCACTCAGTGTACAGATATCTCCCTGAGAGACAGGGACTGAGAGACACCAGTCAGTGTACAGATACCTCCCTGAGAGATGGGACTGAGAGACACCAGTCAGTGTACATATATCTCCCTGAGAGACAGGGACTGAGAGACACCACTCAGTGTACAGATATGTCCTTGAGAGAGATGGACTGAGAGACACCACTCAGTTTACAGATATCTCCCTGAGAGAGAGGGACTGAGAGACACCACTCAGTGTACAGATATCTCCCTGAGAGACAGGGACTGAGAGACACCAGTCAGTGTACAGATATCTCCCTGAGAGAGAGGGACTGAGAGACACCACTCAGTGTACATAAAGCTCCCTGAGAGACAGGGACTGAGAGACACCAGTCAGTGTACAGATATCTCCCTGAGAGACACCACTCAGTGTACATAAAGCTCCCTGAGAGACAGGGACTGAGAGACACCAGTCAGTGTACAGATATCTCCCTGAGAGAGAGGGACTGTGAGACACCAGTCAGTGTACAGATATCTCCCTGAGAGAGAGGGACTGAGAGACACCACTCAGTGTATCGATATCTCCCTGACAGACAGGGACTGAGAGACACCAGACAGTGTACAGATATCTCCCTGAGAGACAGGGGCTGTGAGACACCACTCAGTGTACAGATATCTCCCTGAGAGAGAGGGAGTGAGAGAAACTAGTCAGTGTACAGATATCTCCCTGAGAGAGAGGGACTGAGAGACACCAGTCAGTGTACATATATCTCCCTGAGAGACAGGGACTGAGAGACACCACTCAGTGTACAGATATCTCCCTGAGAGAGAGGGACTGAGAGACACCAGTCAGTGTACAGATACCTCCCTGAGAGAGAGGGACTGAGAGGTACCAGTCAGTGTATATATATGTCCCTGAGAGAGAGGGACTGAGAGACACCACTCAGTGTACAGATATCTCCCTGAGAGACAGGGACTGAGAGACACCAGTCAGTGCACATATATCTCCCTGAGAGACAGGGACTGAGAGACACCAGTCAGTGTACAGATAACTCCCTGAGAGAGAGGGACTGAGAGACACCAGTCAGCGTACATATATCTCCCTGAGAGAGAGGGACTGAGAGACACCAGTCAGTGTACAGCTATCTCGCTGAGAGAGAGGGACTGAGAGACACCAGTCAGTGTACGGAGATCTCCCTGAGAGAGAGGGACTGTGAGACACCACTCAGTGTACAGATATCTCCCTGAGAGACAGGGACTGAGAGACACCAGTCAGTGTACAGATATTTCCCTGAGAGAGAGGGACTGAGAGACACCACTCAGTGTACAGATATCTCCCTGAGAGACAGGGACTGAGAGACACCAGTCAGTGTACAGATATCTCCCTGAGAGAGAGGGACTGTGAGACACCACTCAGTGTACAGATATCTCCCTGAGAGACAGGGACTGAGAGACACCAGTCAGTGTACAGATATCTCCCTGAGAGAGAGGGACTGAGAGACACCACTCAGTGTATAGATATCTCCCTGACAGACAGGGACTGAGAGACACCAGTCAGTGTACAGAAATCTCCCTGAGAGACAGGGGCTGTGAGACACCACTCAGTGTACAGATATCTCCCTGAGAGAGAGGGACTGAGAGACACCAGTCAGTGTACAGATATCTCCCTGAGAGAGAGGGACTGAGAGACACCAGTCAGTGTACATATATCTCCCTGAGAGAGAGGGACTGAGAGACACCACTCAGTGTTCAGATATCTCCCTGAGAGAGAGGGACTGAGAGACACCACTCAGTGTACAGATATCTCCCTGAGAGACAGGGACTGAGAGACACCAGTCAGTGTACAGATACCTCCCTGAGAGAGAGGGACTGAGAGACACCAGTCAGTGTACATATATCTCCCTGAGAGACAGGGACTGAGAGACACCACTCAGTGTACAGATATCTCTTTGAGAGAGAGGGACTGAGAGACACCACTCAGTGTACAGATATCTCCCTGAGAGATAGGGACTGAGAGACACTACTCAGTGTACAGATATCTCCCTGAGAGAGAGGGACTGAGAGACACCACTCAGTGTACAGATATCTCCCTGAGAGACAGGGAATGAGAGACACCACTCAGTGTACAGATATCTCCCTGAGAGAGAGGGACTGAGAGACACCACTCAGTGTACAGATATCTCCCTGAGAGACAGGGACTGAGAGACACCAGTCAGTGTACAGATACCTCCCTGAGAGATGGGACTGAGAGACACCAGTCAGTGTACATATATCTCCCTGAGAGACAGGGACTGAGAGACACCACTCAGTGTACAGATATGTCCTTGAGAGAGATGGACTGAGAGACACCACTCAGTTTACAGATATCTCCCTGAGAGAGAGGGACTGAGAGACACCACTCAGTGTACAGATATCTCCCTGAGAGACAGGGACTGAGAGACACCAGTCAGTGTACAGATATCTCCCTGAGAGAGAGGGACTGAGAGACACCACTCAGTGTACATAAAGCTCCCTGAGAGACAGGGACTGAGAGACACCAGTCAGTGTACAGATATCTCCCTGAGAGACACCACTCAGTGTACATAAAGCTCCCTGAGAGACAGGGACTGAGAGACACCAGTCAGTGTACAGATATCTCCCTGAGAGAGAGGGACTGTGAGACACCAGTCAGTGTACAGATATCTCCCTGAGAGAGAGGGACTGAGAGACACCACTCAGTGTATCGATATCTCCCTGACAGACAGGGACTGAGAGACACCAGACAGTGTACAGATATCTCCCTGAGAGACAGGGGCTGTGAGACACCACTCAGTGTACAGATATCTCCCTGAGAGAGAGGGAGTGAGAGAAACTAGTCAGTGTACAGATATCTCCCTGAGAGAGAGGGACTGAGAGACACCAGTCAGTGTACATATATCTCCCTGAGAGACAGGGACTGAGAGACACCACTCAGTGTACAGATATCTCCCTGAGAGAGAGGGACTGAGAGACACCAGTCAGTGTACAGATACCTCCCTGAGAGAGAGGGACTGAGAGGTACCAGTCAGTGTATATATATGTCCCTGAGAGAGAGGGACTGAGAGACACCACTCAGTGTACAGATATCTCCCTGAGAGACAGGGACTGAGAGACACCAGTCAGTGCACATATATCTCCCTGAGAGACAGGGACTGAGAGACACCAGTCAGTGTACAGATAACTCCCTGAGAGAGAGGGACTGAGAGACACCAGTCAGCGTACATATATCTCCCTGAGAGAGAGGGACTGAGAGACACCAGTCAGTGTACAGCTATCTCGCTGAGAGAGAGGGACTGAGAGACACCAGTCAGTGTACGGAGATCTCCCTGAGAGAGAGGGACTGTGAGACACCACTCAGTGTACAGATATCTCCCTGAGAGACAGGGACTGAGAGACACCAGTCAGTGTACAGATATTTCCCTGAGAGAGAGGGACTGAGAGACACCACTCAGTGTACAGATATCTCCCTGAGAGACAGGGACTGAGAGACACCAGTCAGTGTACAGATATCTCCCTGAGAGAGAGGGACTGTGAGACACCACTCAGTGTACAGATATCTCCCTGAGAGACAGGGACTGAGAGACACCAGTCAGTGTACAGATATCTCCCTGAGAGAGAGGGACTGAGAGACACCACTCAGTGTATAGATATCTCCCTGACAGACAGGGACTGAGAGACACCAGTCAGTGTACAGAAATCTCCCTGAGAGACAGGGGCTGTGAGACACCACTCAGTGTACAGATATCTCCCTGAGAGAGAGGGACTGAGAGACACCAGTCAGTGTACAGATATCTCCCTGAGAGAGAGGGACTGAGAGACACCAGTCAGTGTACATATATCTCCCTGAGAGAGAGGGACTGAGAGACACCACTCAGTGTTCAGATATCTCCCTGAGAGAGAGGGACTGAGAGACACCACTCAGTGTACAGATATCTCCCTGAGAGACAGGGACTGAGAGACACCAGTCAGTGTACAGATACCTCCCTGAGAGAGAGGGACTGAGAGACACCAGTCAGTGTACATATATCTCCCTGAGAGACAGGGACTGAGAGACACCACTCAGTGTACAGATATCTCTTTGAGAGAGAGGGACTGAGAGACACCACTCAGTGTACAGATATCTCCCTGAGAGATAGGGACTGAGAGACACTACTCAGTGTACAGATATCTCCCTGAGAGAGAGGGACTGAGAGACACCACTCAGTGTACAGATATCTCCCTGAGAGACAGGGACTGAGAGACACCAGTCAGTGTACAGATACCTCCCTGAGAGAGAGGGACTGAGAGACACCACTCAGTGTACAGATATCTCCCTGAGAGACAGGGACTGAGAGACACCAGCCAGTGTACAGATATCTCCCTGAGAGAGAGGGACTGTGAGACACCACTCAGTGTACAGATATCTCCCTGAGAGACAGGGACTGAGAGACACCAGTCAGTGGACAGATATCTCCCTGAGAGAGAGGGACTGAGAGACACCACTCAGTGTATAGATATCTCCCTGACAGACAGGGACTGAGAGACACCAGTCAGTGTACAGAAATCTCCCTGAGAGACAGGGGCTGTGAGACACCACTCAGTGTACAGATATCTCCCTGAGAGAGAGGGACTGAGAGACACCAGTCAGTGTACAGATATCTCCCTGAGAGAGAGGGACTGAGAGACACCAGTCATTGTATATATATCTCCCTGACAGAGAGGGACTGAGAGACACCACTCAGTGTTCAGATATCTCCCTGAGAGAGAGGGACTGAGAGACACCACTCAGTGTACAGATATCTCCCTGAGAGACAGGGACTGAGAGACACCAGTCAGTGTACAGATACCTCCCTGAGAGAGAGGGACTGAGAGACACCAGTCAGTGTACCTTTATCTCCCTGAGAGAGAGGGACTGAGAGACACCAGTCAGTGCACAGATATCTCGCTGAGAGAGAGGGACTGAGAGACACCAGTCAGTGTACAGATATCTCCCTGAGAGACAAGGACTGAGAGACACCACTCAGTGTACAGATAACTCCCTGAGAGAGAGGGACTGAGAGACACCAGTCAGTGTACATATATCTCCCTGAGAGAGAGGGACTGAGAGACACCAGTCATTGTACAGATATCTCCCTGAGAGAGAGGGACTGTGAGACACCACTCAGTGAACAGATATCTCCCTGAGAGACAGGGACTGAGAGACACCAGTCAGTGTACAGATATCTCCCTGAGAGAGAGGGACTGAGAGACACCACTCAGTGTATAGATATCTCCCTGACAGACAGGGACTGAGAGACACCAGTCAGTGTACAGAAATCTCCCTGAGAGACAGGGGCTGTGAGACACCACTCAGTGTACAGATATCTCCCTGAGAGAGAGGGACTGAGAGACACCAGTCAGTGTACATATATCTCCCTGAGAGAGAGGGACTGAGAGACACCAGTCAGTGTACAGATAACTCCCTGAGAGAGAGGGACTGAGAGACACCAGTCAGCGTACATATATCTCCCTGAGAGAGAGGGACTGAGAGACACCAGTCAGTGTACAGCTATCTCGCTGAGAGAGAGGGACTGAGAGACACCAGTCAGTGTACAGATACCTCCCTGAGAGAGAGGGACTGAGAGGTACCAGTCAGTGTATATATATGTCCCTGAGAGAGAGGGACTGAGAGACACCACTCAGTGTACAGATATCTCCCTGAGAGACAGGGACTGAGAGACACCAGTCAGTGCACATATATCTCCCTGAGAGACAGGGACTGAGAGACACCAGTCAGTGTACAGATAACTCCCTGAGAGAGAGGGACTGAGAGACACCAGTCAGCGTACATATATCTGCCTGAGAGAGAGGGACTGAGAGACACCAGTCAGTGTACAGCTATCTCGCTGAGAGAGAGGGACTGAGAGACACCAGTCAGTGTACAGAGATCTCCCTGAGAGAGAGGGACTGTGAGACACCACTCAGTGTACAGATATCTCCCTGAGAGACAGGGACTGAGAGACACCAGTCAGTGTACAGATATTTCCCTGAGAGAGAGGGACTGAGAGACACCACTCAGTGTACAGATATCTCCCTGAGAGACAGGGACTGAGAGACACCAGTCAGTGTACAGATATCTCCCTGAGAGAGAGGGACTGTGAGACACCACTCAGTGTACAGATATCTCCCTGAGAGACAGGGACTGAGAGACACCAGTCAGTGTACAGATATCTCCCTGAGAGAGAGGGACTGAGAGACACCACTCAGTGTATAGATATCTCCCTGACAGACAGGGACTGAGAGACACCAGTCAGTGTACAGAAATCTCCCTGAGAGACAGGGGCTGTGAGACACCACTCAGTGTACAGATATCTCCCTGAGAGAGAGGGACTGAGAGACACCAGTCAGTGTACAGATATCTCCCTGAGAGAGAGGGACTGAGAGACACCAGTCAGTGTACATATATCTCCCTGAGAGAGAGGGACTGAGAGACACCACTCAGTGTTCAGATATCTCCCTGAGAGAGAGGGACTGAGAGACACCACTCAGTGTACAGATATCTCCCTGAGAGACAGGGACTGAGAGACACCAGTCAGTGTACAGATACCTCCCTGAGAGAGAGGGACTGAGAGACACCAGTCAGTGTACATATATCTCCCTGAGAGACAGGGACTGAGAGACACCACTCAGTGTACAGATATCTCTTTGAGAGAGAGGGACTGAGAGACACCACTCAGTGTACAGATATCTCCCTGAGAGATAGGGACTGAGAGACACCACTCAGTGTACAGATATCTCCCTGACAGAGAGGGACTGAGAGACACCACTCAGTGTACAGATATCTCCCTGAGAGACAGGGACTGAGAGACACCAGTCAGTGTACAGATACCTCCCTGAGAGAGAGGGACTGAGAGACACCACTCAGTGTACAGATATCTCCCTGAGAGACAGGGACTGAGAGACACCAGCCAGTGTACAGATATCTCCCTGAGAGAGAGGGACTGTGAGACACCACTCAGTGTACAGATATCTCCCTGAGAGACAGGGACTGAGAGACACCAGTCAGTGGACTGATATCTCCCTGAGAGAGAGGGACTGAGAGACACCACTCAGTGTATAGATATCTCCCTGACAGACAGGGACTGAGAGACACCAGTCAGTGTACAGAAATCTCCCTGAGAGACAGGGGCTGTGAGACACCACTCAGTGTACAGATATCTCCCTGAGAGAGAGGGACTGAGAGACACCAGTCAGTGTACAGATATCTCCCTGAGAGAGAGGGACTGAGAGACACCAGTCATTGTATATATATCTCCCTGACAGAGAGGGACTGAGAGACACCACTCAGTGTTCAGATATCTCCCTGAGAGAGAGGGACTGAGAGACACCACTCAGTGTACAGATATCTCCCTGAGAGACAGGGACTGAGAGACACCAGTCAGTGTACAGATACCTCCCTGAGAGAGAGGGACTGAGAGACACCAGTCAGTGTACCTTTATCTCCCTGAGAGAGAGGGACTGAGAGACACCAGTCAGTGCACAGATATCTCGCTGAGAGAGAGGGACTGAGAGACACCAGTCAGTGTACAGATATCTCCCTGAGAGACAGGGACTGAGAGACACCACTAAGTGTACAGATAACTCCCTGAGAGAGAGGGACTGAGAGACACCAGTCAGTGTACATATATCTCCCTGAGAGAGAGGGACTGAGAGACACCAGTCAGTGTACAGATATCTCCCTGAGAGAGAGGGACTGTGAGACACCACTCAGTGAACAGATATCTCCCTGAGAGACAGGGACTGAGAGACACCAGTCAGTGTACAGATATCTCCCTGAGAGAGAGGGACTGAGAGACACCACTCAGTGTATAGATATCTCCCTGACAGACAGGGACTGAGAGA
This sequence comes from Heterodontus francisci, assembly GCF_036365525.1. Taxonomy (NCBI): domain Eukaryota; kingdom Metazoa; phylum Chordata; class Chondrichthyes; order Heterodontiformes; family Heterodontidae; genus Heterodontus; species Heterodontus francisci. The sequence continues at coordinate 7,599,971 of NC_090384.1, read as the reverse complement.
CACCAGTCAGTGTACAGAAATCTCCCTGAGAGACAGGGGCTGTGAGACACCACTCAGTGTACAGATATCTCCCTGAGAGAGAGGGACTGAGAGACACCAGTCAGTGTACATATATCTCCCTGAGAGAGAGGGACTGAGAGACACCACTCAGTGTTCAGATATCTCCCTGAGAGAGAGGGACTGAGAGACACCACTCAGTGTACAGATATCCCCCTGAGAGAGAGGGACTGAGAGACACCAGTCAGTGTACAGATATCTCCCCGAGAGAGAGGGACTGTGAGACACCACTCAGTGTACAGATATCTCCCTGAGAGAGAGGGACTGAGAGACACCACTCAGTGTACAGATATCTCCCTGAGAGAGAGGGACTGAGAGACACCACTCAGTGTACAGATATCTCCCTGAGAGACAGGGACTGAGAGACACCAGTCAGTGTACAGATATCTCCCTGAGAGAGAGGGACTGAGAGACACCACTCAGTGTACATAAAGCTCCCTGAGAGACAGGGACTGAGAGACACCAGTCAGTGTACAGATATCTCCCTGAGAGACACCACTCAGTGTACATAAAGCTCCCTGAGAGACAGGGACTGAGAGACACCAGTCAGTGTACAGATATCTCCCTGAGAGAGAGGGACTGTGAGACACCAGTCAGTGTACAGATATCTCCCTGAGAGAGAGGGACTGAGAGACACCAGTCAGTGTACAGATATCTTGCTGAGAGAGAGGGACTGAGAGACACCAGTCAGTGTACAGATATCTCCCCGAGAGAGAGGGACTGTGAGACACCACTCAGTGTACAGATATCTCCCTGAGAGAGAGGGACTGAGAGACACCACTCAGTGTTCAGATATCTCCCTGAGAGCCAGGGACTGAGAGACACCAGTCAGTGTACAGATATCTCCCTGAGAGAGAGGGACTGTGAGACACCACTCAGTGTACAGATATCTCCCTGAGAGACAGGGACTGAGAGACACCAGTCAGTGAACAGATATCTCCCTGAGAGAGAGGGACTGAGAGACACCACTCAGTGTATAGATATCTCCCTGACAGACAGGGACTGAGAGACACCAGTCAGTGTACAGAAATCTCCCTGAGAGACAGGGGCTGTGAGACACCACTCAGTGTACAGATATCTCCCTGAGAGAGAGGGACTGAGAGACACCAGTCAGTGTACAGATATCTCCCTGAGAGAGAGGGACTGAGAGACACCAGTCAGTGTACATATATCTCCCTGAGAGAGAGGCACTGAGAGACACCACTCAGTGTTCAGATATCTCCCTGAGAGAGAGGGACTGAGAGACACCACTCAGTGTACAGATATCTCCCTGAGAGACAGGGACTGAGAGACACCAGTCAGTGTACAGATACCTCCCTGAGAGAGAGGGACTGAGAGACACCAGTCAGTGTACATATATCTCCCTGAGAGACAGGGACTGAGAGACACCACTCAGTGTACAGATATCTCCTTGAGAGAGAGGGACTGAGAGACACCACTCAGTGTACAGATATCTCCCAGAGAGACAGGGACTGAGAGACACCACTCAGTGTACAGATATCTCCCTGAGAGAGAGGGACTGAGAGACACCACTCAGTGTACAGATATCTCCCTGAGAGACAGGGACTGAGAGACACCACTCAGTGTACAGATACCTCCCTGAGAGAGAGGGACTGAGAGACACCAGTCAGTGTACATATATCTCCCTGAGAGACAGGGACTGAGAGACACCACTCAGTGTACAGATATCTCCTTGAGAGAGAGGGACTGAGAGACACCACTCAGTTTACAGATATCTCCCTGAGAGACAGGGACTGAGAGACACCAGTCAGTGTACAGATATCTCCCTGAGAGAGAGGGACTGAGAGACACCACTCAGTGGACAGATATCTCCCTGAGAGACAGGGACTGAGAGACACCAGTCAGTGTACAGATATCTCCCTGAGAGAGAGGGACTGAGAGACACCACTCAGTGTACATAAAGCTCCCTGAGAGACAGGGACTGAGAGACACCAGTCAGTGTACAGATATCTCCCTGAGAGACACCACTCAGTGTACATAAAGCTCCATGAGAGACAGGGACTGAGAGACACCAGTCAGTGTACAGATATCTCCCTGAGAGAGAGGGACTGTGAGACACCACTCAGTGTACAGATATCTCCCTGAGAGAGAGGGACTGAGAGACACCACTCAGTGTATCGATATCTCCCTGACAGACAGGGACTGAGAGACACCAGACATTGTACAGATATCTCCCTGAGAGACAGGGGCTGTGAGACACCACTCAGTGTACAGATATCTCCCTGAGAGAGAGGGAGTGAGAGACACCAGTCAGTGCACAGATATCTCCCTGAGAGAGAGGGACTGAGAGACACCAGTCAGTGTACATATATCTCCCTGAGAGAGAGGGACTGAGAGACACCACTCAGTGTACAGATATCTCCCTGAGAGACAGGGACTGAGAGACACCACTCAGTGTACAGATATCTCCCTGAGAGAGAGGGACTGAGAGACACCAGTGAGTGTACAGATATCTCCCTGAGAGAGAGGGACTGAGAGACACCACTCAGTGTACTGATATCTCCCTCAGAGACAGGGACAGAGAGACACCAGTCAGAGGACAGATATCTCCCTGAGAGAGAGGGACTGAGAGACACCACTCAGTGTACAGATATCTCCCTGAGAGACAGGGACTGAGAGACACCAGTCAGTGTACAGATATCTCCCTGAGAGAGAGGGACTGTGAGACACCACTCAGTGCACAGATATCTCCCTGAGAGAGAGGGGCTTTGAGACACCAGTCAGTGTACAGATATCTCCCTGAGAGAGAGGGACTGAGAGACACCACTCAGTGTACAGATATCTCCCTGAGAGACAGGGACTGAGAGACACCACTCAGTTTACAGATACCTCCCTGAGAGAGAGGGACTGAGAGACACCAGTCAGTGTACAGATATCTCCCTGAGAGAGAGGGACTGAGAGACACCACTCAGTGTACAGATATCTCCCTGAGAGACAGGGACTGAGAGACACCAGTCAGAGTACAGATATCTCCCTGAGAGAGAGGGACTGAGAGACACCACTCACTGTACAGATATCTCCCTGAGAGACAGGGACTGAGAGACATCACTCATTGTACAGATATCTCCCTGAGAGAGAGGGACTGAGAGACACCACTCAGTGTACAGATACCACCCTGAGAGAGAGGGACTGAGAGACACCAGTCAGTGTACAGATATCTCCCTGAGAGAGAGGGACTGAGAGACACCACTCAGTGTACTGATATCTCCCTGAGAGACAGGGACTGAGAGACACCAGTCAGAGTACAGATATCTCCCTGAGAGAGAGGGACTGAGAGACACCACTCACTGTACAGATATCTCCCTGAGAGACAGGGACTGAGAGACACCACTCATTGTACAGATATCTCCCTGAGAGAGAGGGACTGAGAGACCCCACTCAGTGTACAGATATCACCCTGAGAGACAGGGACTGAGAGACACCAGTCAGTGTACATATATCTCCCTGAGAGACAGGGACTGAGAGACACCACTCAGTGTACAGATACCTCCCTGAGAGAGAGGGACTGAGAGACACCAGTCAGTGTACATATATCTCCCTGAGAGAGAGGGACTGAGAGACACCACTCAGTGTACAGATATCTCCCTGAGAGAGAGGGACTGAGAGACACCAGTCAGTGTACAGATATCTCCCTGAGAGAGAGGGACTGTGAGACACCACTCAGTGTACAGATATCTCCCTGAGAGACAGGGACTGAGAGACACCAGTCAGTGTACAGATATCTCCCTGAGAGAGAGGGACTGAGAGACACCACTCAGTGTACAGATATCTCCCTGAGAGACAGGGACTGAGAGACACCAGTCAGTGTACAGATATCTCCCTGAGAGAGAGGGACTGAGAGACACCAGTCAGTGTACAGATATTTCCCTGAGAGAGAGGGACTGAGAGACACCACTCAGTGTACAGATATCTCCCTGAGAGACAGGGACTGAGAGACACCAGTCAGTGTACAGATATCTCCCTGAGAGAGAGGGACTGAGAGACACCACTCAGTGTACAGATTTCTCCCTGAGAGACAGGGACTGAGAGACACCAGTCAGTGTACAGATATCTCCCTGAGAGACAGGGGCTGTGAGACACCACTCAGTGTACAGATATCTCCCTGAGAGAGAGGGACTGAGAGACGCCAGTCAGTGTACAGATATCTCCCTGAGAGAGAGGGACTGAGAGACACCAGTCAGTGTACATATATGTCCCTGAGAGACAGGGACTGAGAGATACCACTCAGTGTACAGATACCTCCCTGAGAGAGAGGGACTGAGAGAGACAAGTCAGTGTACAGATATCTCCCTGAGAGAGAGGGACTGAGAGACACCACTCAGTGCACAGATATGTCCCTGAGAGACAGGGACTGAGAGACACCACTCAGTGTACAGATACCTCCCTGAGAGAGAGGGACTGAGAGAGACAAGTCAGTGTACATATATCTCCCTGAGAGAGAGGGACTGAGAGACACCAGTCAGTGTACAGATATCTCCCAGAGAGAGAGGGACTGTCAGACACCACTCAGTGTACAGATATCTCCCTGAGAGACAGGGACTGAGAGACAACAGTCAGTGTACAGATATCTCCCTGAGAGAGAGGGACTGAGAGACACCACTCAGTGTATAGATATCTCCCTGACAGACAGGGACTGAGAGACACCAGTCAGTGTACAGAAATCTCCCTGAGAGACAGGGGCTGTGAGACACCACTCAGTGTACAGATATCTCCCTGAGAGAGAGGGACTGAGAGACACCAGTCAGTGTACATATATCTCCCTGAGAGAGAGGGACTGAGAGACACCACTCAGTGTTCAGATATCTCCCTGAGAGAGAGGGACTGAGAGACACCACTCAGTGTACAGATATCTCCCTGAGAGACAGGGACTGAGAGACACCACTCAGTGTACAGATATCTCCCTGAGAGACAGGGACTGAGAGACACCAGTCAGTGTACAGATATCTCCCTGAGAGACAGGGACTGAGAGACACCAGTCAGTGTACAGATATCTCCCTGAGAGACAGGGACTGAGAGACACCACTCAGTGTACAGATATCTCCCTGAGAGACAGGGACTGAGAGACACCAGTCAGTGTACATATATCTCCCTGAGAGACACGGACTGAGAGACACCACTCAGTGTACAGATACCTCCCTGAGAGAGAGGGACTGAGAGACACCAGTCAGTGTACATATATCTCCCTGAGAGAGAGGGACTGAGCGACACCAGTCAGTGTACAGATATCTCCCTGAGAGAGAGGGACTGAGAGACACCAGTCAGTGTACAGATATCTCCCCGAGAGAGAGGGACTGTGAGACACCACTCAGTGTACAGATATCTCCCTGAGAGAGAGGGACTGAGAGACACCACTCAGTGTACAGATATCTCCCTGAGAGAGAGGGACTGAGAGACACCACTCAGTGTACAGATATCTCCCTGAGAGACAGGGACTGAGAGACACCAGTCAGTGTACAGATATCTCCCTGAGAGAGAGGGACTGAGAGACACCACTCAGTGTACATAAAGCTCCCTGAGAGACAGGGACTGAGAGACACCAGTCAGTGTACAGATATCTCCCTGAGAGACACCACTCAGTGTACATAAAGCTCCCTGAGAGACAGGGACTGAGAGACACCAGTCAGTGTACAGATATCTCCCTGAGAGAGAGGGACTGTGAGACACCAGTCAGTGTACAGATATCTCCCTGAGAGAGAGGGACTGAGAGACACCAGTCAGTGTACAGATATCTCCCTGAGAGAGAGGGACTGAGAGACACCAGTCAGTGAACAGATATCTCCCTGAGAGAGAGGGACTGAGAGACACCACTCAGTGTATAGATATCTCCCTGACAGACAGGGACTGAGAGACACCAGTCAGTGTACAGAAATCTCCCTGAGAGACAGGGGCTGTGAGACACCACTCAGTGTACAGATATCTCCCTGAGAGAGAGGGACTGAGAGACACCAGTCAGTGTACAGATATCTCCCTGAGAGAGAGGGACTGAGAGACACCAGTCAGTGTACATATATCTCCCTGAGAGAGAGGGACTGAGAGACACCACTCAGTGTTCAGATATCTCCCTGAGAGAGAGGGACTGAGAGACACCACTCAGTGTACAGATATCTCCCTGAGAGACAGGGACTGAGAGACACCAGTCAGTGTACAGATACCTCCCTGAGAGAGAGGGACTGAGAGACACCAGTCAGTGTACATATATCTCCCTGAGAGACAGGGACTGAGAGACACCACTCAGTGTACAGATATCTCCTTGAGAGAGAGGGACTGAGAGACACCACTCAGTGTACAGATATCTCCCTGAGAGACAGGGACTGAGAGACACCACTCAGTGTACAGATATCTCCCTGAGAGAGAGGGACTGAGAGACACCACTCAGTGTACAGATATCTCCCTGAGAGACAGGGACTGAGAGACACCAGTCAGTGTACAGATACCTCCCTGAGAGAGAGGGACTGAGAGACACCAGTCAGTGTACATATATCTCCCTGAGAGACAGGGACTGAGAGACACCACTCAGTGTACAGATATCTCCTTGAGAGAGAGGGACTGAGAGACACCACTCAGTTTACAGATATCTCCCTGAGAGACAGGGACTGAGAGACACCAGTCAGTGTACAGATATCTCCCTGAGAGAGAGGGACTGAGAGACACCACTCAGTGGACAGATATCTCCCTGAGAGACAGGGACTGAGAGACACCAGTCAGTGTACAGATATCTCCCTGAGAGAGAGGGACTGAGAGACACCACTCAGTGTACATAAAGCTCCCTGAGAGACAGGGACTGAGAGACACCAGTCAGTGTACAGATATCTCCCTGAGAGACACCACTCAGTGTACATAAAGCTCCCTGAGAGACAGGGACTGAGAGACACCAGTCAGTGTACAGATATCTCCCTGAGAGAGAGGGACTGTGAGACACCACTCAGTGTACAGATATCTCCCTGAGAGAGAGTAACTGAGAGACACCACTCAGTGTATCGATATCTCCCTGACAGACAGGGACTGAGAGACACCAGACAGTGTACAGATATCTCCCTGAGAGACAGGGGCTGTGAGACACCACTCAGTGTACAGATATCTCCCTGAGAGAGAGGGAGTGAGAGACACCAGTCAGCGCACAGATATCTCCCTGAGAGAGAGGGACTGAGAGACACCAGTCAGTGTACATATATCTCCCTGAGAGAGAGGGACTGAGAGACACCACTCAGTGTACAGATATCTCCCTGAGAGACAGGGACTGAGAGACACCACTCAGTGTACAGATATCTCCCTGAGAGAGAGGGACTGAGAGACACCAGTGAGTGTACAGATATCTCCCTGAGAGAGAGGGACTGAGAGACACCACTCAGTGTACAGATATCTCCCTCAGAGACAGGGACTGAGAGACACCAGTCAGAGTACAGATATCTCCCTGAGAGAGAGGGACTGAGAGACACCACTCAGTGTACAGATATCTCCCTGAGAGACAGGGACTGAGAGACACCAGTCAGTGTACAGATATCTCCCTGAGAGAGAGGGACTGTGAGACACCACTCAGTGCACAGATATCTCCCTGAGAGAGAGGGGCTTTGAGACACCAGTCAGTGTACAGATATCTCCCTGAGAGAGAGGGACTGAGAGACACCACTCAGTGTACAGATATCTCCCTGAGAGACAGGGACTGAGAGACACCACTCAGTTTACAGATACCTCCCTGAGAGAGAGGGACTGAGAGACACCAGTCAGTGTACAGATATCTCCCTGAGAGAGAGGGACTGAGAGACACCACTCAGTGTACAGATATCCCCCTGAGAGACAGGGACTGAGAGACACCAGTCAGAGTACAGATATCTCCCTGAGAGAGAGGGACTGAGAGACACCACTCACTGTACAGATATCTCCCTGAGAGACAGGGACTGAGAGACATCACTCATTGTACAGATATCTCCCTGAGAGAGAGGGACTGCGAGACACCACTCAGCGTACAGATACCACCCTGAGGGAGAGGGACTGAGAGACACCAGTCAGTGTACAGATATCTCCCTGAGAGAGAGGGACTGAGAGACACCACTCAGTGTACTGATATCTCCCTGAGAGACAGGGACTGAGAGACACCAGTCAGAGTACAGATATCTCCCTGAGAGAGAGGGACTGAGAGACACCACTCACTGTACAGATATCTCCCTGAGAGACAGGGACTGAGATACACCACTCATTGTACAGATATCTCCCTGAGAGAGAGGGACTGAGAGACCCCACTCAGTGTACAGATATCACCCTGAGAGACAGGGACTGAGAGACACCAGTCAGTGTACATATATCTCCCTGAGAGACAGGGACTGAGAGACACCACTCAGTGTACAGATACCTCCCTGAGAGAGAGGGACTGAGAGACACCAGTCAGTGTACATATATCTCCCTGAGAGAGAGGGACTGAGAGACACCACTCAGTGTACAGATATCTCCCTGAGAGTGAGGGACTGAGAGACACCAGTCAGTGTACAGATATCTCCCTGAGAGAGAGGGACTGTGAGACACCACTCAGTGTACAGATATCTCCCTGAGAGACAGGGACTGAGAGACACCAGTCAGTGTACAGATATCTCCCTGAGAGAGAGGGACTGAGAGACAACACTCAGTGTACAGATATCTCCCTGAGAGACAGGGACTGAGAGACACCAGTCAGTGTACAGATATCTCTCTGAGAGAGAGGGACTGAGAGACACCAGTCAGTGTACAGATATTTCCCTGAGAGAGAGGGACTGAGAGACACCACTCAGTGTACAGATATCTCCCTGAGAGACAGGGACTGAGAGACACCAGTCAGTGTACAGATATCTCCCTGAGAGAGAGGGACTGAGAGACACCACTCAGTGTACAGATTTCTCCCTGAGAGACAGGGACTGAGAGACACCAGTCAGTGTACAGATATCTCCCTGAGAGACAGGGGCTGTGAGACACCACTCAGTGTACAGATATCTCCCTGAGAGAGAGGGACTGTGAGACACCAGTCAGTGTACAGATATCTCCCTGAGAGAGAGGGACTGAGAGACACCAGTCAGTGTACATATATGTCCCTGAGAGACAGGGACTGAGAGACACCACTCAGTGTACAGATACCTCCCTGAGAGAGAGGGACTGAGAGAGACAAGTCAGTGTACAGATATCTACCTGAGAGAGAGGGACTGAGAGACACCACTCAGTGCACAGATATCTCCCTGAGAGACAGGGACTGAGAGACACCAGTCAGAGTACAGATATCTCCCTGAGAGAGAGGGACTGAGAGACACCTGTCAGTGTACAAATATCTCCCTGAGAGAGAGGGACTGAGAGACACCACTCAGTGCACCGATATCTCCCTGAGAGACAGGGACTGAGAGACACCACTCAGTGTACAGATACCTCCCTGAGAGAGGGACTGAGAGACACCAGTCAGTGTACATATATCTCCCTGAGAGACAGGGACTGAGAGACACCAGTCAGTGCACAGATATCTCCCTGAGAGACAGGGACTGAGAGACACCACTCAGTGCACAGATATCTCCCTGAGAGACAGCGACTGAGAGACACCACTCAGTGTACAGATACCTCCCTGAGAGAGGGACTGAGAGACACCAGTCAGTGTACATATATCTCCCTGAGAGACAGGGACTGAGAGACACCAGTCAGTGTACAGATATCACCCTGAGAGAGAGGGACTGAGAGACACCACTCAGTGTACAGATATCTCCCTGAGAGAGAGGGACTGAGAGACACCAGTCAGCGTACAGATATCTCCCTGAGAGAGAGGGACTGAGAGACACCTGTCAGTGTACAGATATCTCCCTGAGAGACAGGGACTGAGAGACACCACTCAGTGTATAGATATCTCCCTGAGAGACAGGGACTGAGAGACACCAGTCAGTGTACAGATATCTCCCTGAGAGACAGGGACTGAGAGACACCACTCAGTGTACAGATTTCTCCCTGAGAGACAGGGACTGAGAGACACCAGTCAGTGTACAGATATCTCCCTGAGAGAGAGGGACTGAGAGACACCAGTCAGTGTACATATATGTCCCTGAGAGACAGGGACTGAGAGACACCACTCAGTGTACAGATACCTCCCTGAGAGAGAGGGACTGAGAGAGACAAGTCAGTGTACAGATATCTCCCTGAGAGAGAGGGACTGAGAGACACCACTCAGTGCACAGATATCTCCCTGAGAGACAGGGACTGAGAGACACCAGTCAGAGCACAGATATCTCCCTGAGAGAGAGGGACTGAGAGACACCAGTCAGTGTACAAATATCTCCCTGAGAGAGAGGGACTGAGAGACACCACTCAGTGCACAGATATCTCCCTGAGAGACAGGGACTGAGAGACACCACTCAGTGTACAGATACCTCCCTGAGAGAGGGACTGAGAGACACCAGTCAGTGTACATATATCTCCCTGAGAGACAGGGACTGAGAGACACCAGTCAGTGCACAGATATCTCCCTGAGAGACAGGGACTGAGAGACACCACTCAGTGCACAGATATCTCCCTGAGAGACAGCGACTGAGAGACACCACTCAGTGTACAGATACCTCCCTGAGTGAGGGACTGAGAGACACCAGTCAGTGTACATATATCTCCCTGAGAGACAGGGACTGAGAGACACCAGTCAGTGTACAGATATCTCCCTGAGAGAGAGGGACTGAGAGACACCACTCAGTGTACAGATATCTCCCTGAGAGAGAGGGACTGAGAGACACCAGTCAGCGTACAGATATCTCCCTGAGAGAGAGGGACTGAGAGACACCTGTCAGTGTACAGATATCTCCCTGAGAGACAGGGACTGAGAGACACCACTCAGTGTATAGATATCTCCCTGAGAGACAGGGACTGAGAGACACCAGGCAGTGTACAGATATCTCCCTGAGAGACAGGGACTGAGAGACACCACTCAGTGTACAGATATCTCCCTGAGAGACAGGGACTGAGAGACACCAGTCAGTGTACAGATATCTCCCTGAGAGAGAGGGACTGTGAGACACCACTCAGTGTACATAAAGATCCCTGAGAGACAGGGACTGAGAGACACCACTCAGTGTACATAAAGCTCCCTGAGAGACAGGGACTGAGAGACACCAGTCAGTGTACAGATATCTCCCTGAGAGAGAGGGACTGTGAGACACCAGTCACTGTACAGATATCTCCCTGTGAGAGAGAGGGACTGAGAGACACCACTCAGTGTATAGATATCTCCCTGACAGACAGCGACTGAGAGACACCAGACAGTGTACAGATATTTCCCTGAGAGACAGGGGCTGTGAGACACCACTCAGTGTACAGATATCTCCCTGAGAGAGAGGGACTGAGAGACACCAGTCAGTGTACAGATATCTCCCTGAGAGAGAGGGACTGAGAGACACCAGTCAGTGTACAGATATCTCCCTGAGAGAGAGGGACTGAGAGACACCACTCAGTGTACAGATAACTCCCTGAGAGTGAGGGACTGAGAGACACCAGTCAGTGTACAGATATCTCCCTGAGAGAGAGGGACTGAGAGACACCACTCAATGTACAGATATCTCCCTGAGAGACAGGGACTGAGAGACACCAGTCAGTGTACAGATAGCTCCCTGAGAGAGAGGGACTGTGAGACTCCACTCAGTGCACGGATATCTCCCTGAGAGAGAGGGGCTGAGAGACACCAGTCAGTGTACAGATATCTCCCTGAGAGAGAGGGACTGAGAGACACCACTCAGTGTACAGATATCTCCCTGAGAGACACCACTCAGTGTACATAAAGCTCACTGAGAGACAGGGACTGAGAGACACCAGTCAATGTACAGATATCTCCCTGAGAGACAGGGACTGAGAGACACCACTCAGTGTACAGATACCTCCCTGAGAGAGAGGGACTGAGAGACACCAGTCAGTGTACAGATATCTCCCTGAGAGAGAGGGACTGAGAGACACCACTCAGTGTACAGATATCTCCCTGAGAAACAGGGACTGAGAGACACCAGTCAGAGTACAGATATCTCCCTGAGAGAGAGGTACTGAGAGACACCACTCACTGTACAGATATCTCCCTGAGAGACAGGGACTGAGAGACACCACTCATTGTACAGATATCTCCCTGAGAGAGAAGGACTGAGAGACACCACTCAGTGTACAGATATCTCCCTGAGAGACAGGGACTGAGAGACACCAGTCAGTGTACAGATACCTCCCTGAGAGAGAGGGACTGAGAGACACCAGTCAGTGTACATATATCTCCCTGAGAGACAGGGACTGAGAGACACCACTCAGTGTACAGATATCTCCTTGAGAGAGAGGGACTGAGAGACACCACTCAGTTTACAGATATCTCCCTGAGAGACAGGGACTGAGAGACACCAGTCAGTGTTCAGATATCTCCCTGAGAGAGAGGGACTGAGAGACACCACTCAGTGGACAGATATCTCCCTGAGAGACAGGGACTGAGAGACACCAGTCAGTGTACAGATATCTCCCTGAGAGAGAGGGACTGAGAGACACCACTCAGTGTACATAAAGCTCCCTGAGAGACAGGGACTGAGAGACACCAGTCAGTGTACAGATATCTCCCTGAGAGACACCACTCAGTGTACATAAAGCTCCCTGAGAGACAGGGACTGAGAGACACCACTCAGTGTACAGATATCTCCCTGAGAGAGAGGGACTGAGAGACACCAGTCAGTGTACAGATATCTCCCTGAGAGAGAGGGACTGAGAGACACCACCCAGTGTACAGATATCTCCCTCAGAGACAGGGACTGAGAGACACCAGTCAGAGTACAGATATCTCCCTGAGAGAGAGGGACTGAGAGACACCACTCAGTGTACAGATATCTCCCTGAGAGACAGGGACTGAGAGACACCAGTCAGTGTACAGATATCTCCCTGAGAGAGAGGGATTGTGAGACACCACTCAGTGCACAGATATCTCCCTGAGAGAGAGGGGCTTTGAGACACCAGTCAGTGTACAGATATCTCCCTGAGAGAGAGGGACTGAGAGACACCACTCAGTGTACAGATATCTCCCTGAGAGACAGGGACTGAGAGACACCAGTCAGTGTACAGATATCTCCCTGAGAGAGAGGGACAGTGAGACACCACTCAGTGTACAGATATCTCCCTGAGAGAGAGGGACTGAGAGACACCACCCAGTGTACAGATATCTCCCTCAGAGACAGGGACTGTGAGACACCAGTCAGAGTACAGATATCTCCCTGAGAGAGAGGGACTGAGAGACACCACTCAGTGTACAGATATCTCCCTGAGAGAGAGGGACTGAGAGACACCAGTCAGTGTACAGATATCTCCCTGAGAGAGAGGGACTGTGAGACACCACTCAGTGTACAGATATCTCCCTGAGAGACAGGGACTGAGAGACACCAGTCAGTGTACAGATATCTCCCTGAGAGAGAGGGACTGAGAGACACCACTCAGTGTACAGATATCTCCCTGAGAGACAGGGACTGAGAGACACCAGTCAGTGTACAGATATCTCCCTGAGAGAGAGGGACTGAGAGACACCAGTCAGTGTACAGATATTTCCCTGAGAGAGAGGGACTGAGAGACACCACTCAGTGTACAGATATCTCCCTGAGAGACAGGGTCTGAGAGACACCAGTCAGTGTACAGATATCTCCCTGAGAGAGAGGGACTGAGAGACACCACTCAGTGTACAGATTTCTCCCTGAGAGACAGGGACTGAGAGACACCAGTCAGTGTACAGATATCTCCCTGAGAGACAGGGGCTGTGAGACACCACTCAGTGTATAGATATCTCCCTGACAGACAGGGACTGAGAGACACCAGTCAGTGTACAGAAATCTCCCTGAGAGACAGGGGCTGTGAGACACCACTCAGTGTACAGATATCTCCCTGAGAGAGAGGGACTGAGAGACACCAGTCAGTGTACATATATCTCCCTGAGAGAGAGGGACTGAGAGACACCATTCAGTGTTCAGATATCTCCCTGAGAGAGAGGGACTGAGAGACACCACTCAGTGTACAGATAACTCCCTGAGAGACAGGGACTGAGAGACACCACTCAGTGTACAGATATCTCCCTGAGAGACAGGGACTGAGAGACACCAGTCAGTGTACAGATATCTCCCTGAGAGACAGGGACTGAGAGACACCACTCAGTGTACATATATCTCCCTGAGAGACAGGGACTGAGAGACACCACTCAGTGTATAGATATCTCCCTGAGAGACAGGGACTGAGAGACACCAGTCAGTGTACATATATCTCCCTGAGAGACAGGGACTGAGAGACACCACTCAGTGTACAGATACCTCCCTGAGAGAGAGGGACTGAGAGACACCAGTCAGTGTACATATAACTCCCTGAGAGAGAGGGACTGAGCGACACCAGTCAGTGTACAGATATCTCCCTGAGAGAGAGGGACTGAGAGACACCAGTCAGTGTACAGATATCTCCCCGAGAGAGAGGGACTGAGAGACACCACTCAGTGTACAGATATCTCCCTGAGAGAGAGGGACTGAGAGACACCACTCAGTGTACAGATATCTCCCTGAGAGAGAGGGACTGAGAGACACCACTCAGTGTACAGATATCTCCCTGAGAGACAGGGACTGAGAGACACCAGTCAGTGTACAGATATCTCCCTGAGAGAGAGGGACTGAGAGACACCACTCAGTGTACATAAAGCTCCCTGAGAGACAGGGACTGAGAGACACCAGTCAGTGTACAGATATCTCCCTGAGAGACACCACTCAGTGTACATAAAGCTCCCTGAGAGACAGGGACTGAGAGACACCAGTCAGTGTACAGATATCTCCCTGAGAGAGAGGGACTGTGAGACACCAGTCAGTGTACAGATATCTCCCTGAGAGAGAGGGACTGAGAGACACCAGTCAGTGTACAGATATCTCCCTGAGAGAGAGGGACTGAGAGACACCAGTCAGTGAACAGATATCTCCCTGAGAGAGAGTGACTGAGAGACACCACTCAGTGTATAGATATCTCCCTGACAGACAGGGACTGAGAGACACCAGTCAGTGTACAGAAATCTCCCTGAGAGACAGGGGCTGTGAGACACCACTCAGTGTACAGATATCTCCCTGAGAGAGAGGGACTGAGAGACACCAGTCAGTGTACAGATATCTCCCTGAGAGAGAGGGACTGAGAGACACCAGTCAGTGTACATATATCTCCCTGAGAGAGAGGGACTGAGAGACACCACTCAGTGTTCAGATATCTCCCTGAGAGAGAGGGACTGAGAGACACCACTCAGTGTACAGATATCTCCCTGAGAGACAGGGACTGAGAGACACCAGTCAGTGTACAGATACCTCCCTGAGAGAGAGGGACTGAGAGACACCAGTCAGTGTACATATATCTCCCTGAGAGACAGGGACTGAGAGACACCACTCAGTGTACAGATATCTCCTTGAGAGAGAGGGACTGAGAGACACCACTCAGTGTACAGATATCTCCCTGAGAGACAGGGACTGAGAGACACCACTCAGTGTACAGATATCTCCCTGAGAGAGAGGGACTGAGAGACACCACTCAGTGTACAGATATCTCCCTGAGAGACAGGGACTGAGAGACACCAGTCAGTGTACAGATACCTCCCTGAGAGAGAGGGACTGAGAGACACCAGTCAGTGTACATATATCTCCCTGAGAGACAGAGACTGAGAGACACCACTCAGTGTACAGATATCTCCTTGAGAGAGAGGGACTGAGAGACACCACTCAGTTTACAGATATCTCCCTGAGAGACAGGGACTGTGAGACACCAGTCAGTGTACAGATATCTCCCTGAGAGAGAGGGACTGAGAGACACCACTCAGTGGACAGATATCTCCCTGAGAGACAGGGACTGAGAGACACCAGTCAGTGTACAGATATCTCCCTGAGAGAGAGGGACTGAGAGACACCACTCAGTGTACATAAAGCTCCCTGAGAGACAGGGACTGAGAGACACCAGTCAGTGTACAGATATCTCCCTGAGAGACACCACTCAGTGTACATAAAGCTCCCTGAGAGACAGGGACTGAGAGACACCAGTCAGTGTACAGATATCTCCCTGAGAGAGAGGGACTGTGAGACACCACTCAGTGTACAGATATCTCCCTGAGAGAGAGGGACTGAGAGACACCACTCAGTGTATCGATATCTCCCTGACAGACAGGGACTGAGAGACACCAGACAGTGTACAGATATCTCCCTGAGAGACAGGGGCTGTGAGACACCACTCAGTGTACAGATATCTCCCTGAGAGAGAGGGAGTGAGAGACACCAGTCAGTGCACAGATATCTCCCTGAGAGAGAGGGACTGAGAGACACCATTCAGTGTACATATATCTCCCTGAGAGAGAGGGACTGAGAGACACCACTCAGTGTACAGATATCTCCCTGAGAGACAGGGACTGAGAGACACCACTCAGTGTACAGATATCTCCCTGAGAGAGAGGGACTGAGAGACACCAGTGAGTGTACAGATATCTCCCTGAGAGAGAGGGACTGAGAGACACCACTCAGTGTACAGATATCTCCCTCAGAGACAGGGAGTGAGAGACACCAGTCAGAGTACAGATATCTCCCTGAGAGAGAGGGACTGAGAGACACCACTCAGTGTACAGATATCTCCCTGAGAGACAGGGACTGAGAGACACCAGTCAGTGTACAGATATCTCCCTGAGAGAGAGGGACTGTGAGACACCACTCAGTGCACAGATATCTCCCTGAGAGAGAGGGGCTTTGAGACACCAGTCAGTGTACAGATATCTCCCTGAGAGAGAGGGACTGAGAGACACCACTCAGTGTACAGATATCTCCCTGAGAGACAGGGACTGAGAGACACCACTCAGTTTACAGATACCTCCCTGAGAGAGAGGGACTGAGAGACACCAGTCAGTGTACAGATATCTCCCTGAGAGAGAGGGACTGGGAGACACCACTCAGTGTACAGATATCTCCCTGAGAGACAGGGACTGAGAGACACCAGTCAGAGCACAGATATCTCCCTGAGAGAGAGGGACTGAGAGACACCACTCACTGTACAGATATCTCCCTGAGAGACAGGGACTGAGAGACATCACTCATTGTACAGATATCTCCCTGAGAGAGAGGGACTGAGAGACACCACTCAGTGTACAGATACCACCCTGAGAGAGAGGGACTGAGAGACACCAGTCAGTGTACAGATATCTCCCTGAGAGAGAGGGACTGAGAGACACCACTCAGTGTACAGATATCTCCCTGAGAGACAGGGACTGAGAGACACCAGTCAGAGTACAGATATCTCCCTGAGAGAGAGGGACTGAGAGACACCACTCACTGTACAGATATCTCCCTGAGAGACAGGGACTGAGAGACACCACTCATTGTACAGATATCTCCCTGAGAGAGAGGGACTGAGAGACCCCACTCAGTGTACAGATATCACCCTGAGAGACAGGGACTGAGAGACACCACTCAGTGTACAGATACCTCCCTGAGAGAGAGGGACTGAGAGACACCAGTCAGTGTACATATATCTCCCTGAGAGAGAGGGACTGAGAGACACCACTCAGTGTACAGATATTTCCCTGAGAGAGAGGGACTGAGAGACACCAGTCAGTGTACAGATATCTCCCTGAGAGAGAGGGACTGTGAGACACCACTCAGTGTACAGATATCTCCCTGAGAGAGAGGGACTGAGAGACACCAGTCAGTGTACAGATATCTCCCTGAGAGAGAGGGACTGAGAGACACCAGTCAGTGTACATATATGTCCCTGAGAGACAGGGACTGAGAGACACCACTCAGTGTACAGATACCTCCCTGAGAGAGAGGGACAGAGAGAGACAAGTCAGTGTACAGATATCTCCCTGAGAGAGAGGGACTGAGAGACACCACTCAGTGCACAGATATCTCCCTGAGAGACAGGGACTGAGAGACACCAGTCAGAGTACAGATATCTCCCTGAGAGAGAGGGACTGAGAGACACCAGTCAGTGTACAAATATCTCCCTGAGAGAGAGGGACTGAGAGACACCACTCAGTGCACAGATATCTCCCTGAGAGACAGGGACTGAGAGACACCACTCAGTGTACAGATACCTCCCTGAGAGAGGGACTGAGAGACACCAGTCAGTGTACATATATCTCCCTGAGAGACAGGGACTGAGAGACACCAGTCAGTGCACAGATATCTCCCTGAGAGACAGGGACTGAGAGACACCACTCAGTGCACAGATATCTCCCTGAGAGACAGCAACTGAGAGACACCACTCAGTGTTCAGATACCTCCCTGAGAGAGGGACTGAGAGACACCAGTCAGTGTACATATATCTCCCTGAGAGACAGGGACAGAGAGACACCAGTCAGTGTACAGATATCTCCCTGAGAGAGAGGGACTGAGAGACACCACTCAGTGTACAGATATCTCCCTGAGAGAGAGGGACTGAGAGACACCAGTCAGCGTACGGATATCTCCCTGAGAGAGAGGGACTGAGAGACACCTGTCAGTGTACAGATATCTCCCTGAGAGACAGGGACTGAGAGACACCACTCAGTGTATAGATATCTCCCTGAGAGACAGGGACTGAGAGACACCAGTCAGTGTACAGATATCTCCCTGAGAGACAGGGACTGAGAGACACCACTCAGTGTACAGATATCTCCCTGAGAGACAGGGACTGAGAGACACCAGTCAGTGTACAGATATCTCCCTGAGAGAGAGGGACTGTGAGACACCACTCAGTGTACATAAAGCTCCCTGAGAGACAGGGACTGAGAGACACCACTCAGTGTACATAAAGCTCCCTGAGAGACAGGGACTGAGAGACACCAGTCAGTGTACAGATATCTCCCTGAGAGAGAGGGACTGTGAGACACCAGTCACTGTACAGATATCTCCCTGAGAGAGAGGGACTGAGAGACACCACTCAGTGTATAGATATCTCCCTGACAGACAGGGACTGAGAGACACCAGACAGTGTACAGATATTTCCCTGAGACACAGGGGCTGTGAGACACCACTCAGTGTACAGATATCTCCCTGAGAGAGAGGGACTGAGAGACACCAGTCAGTGTACATATATGTCCCTGAGAGAAAGGGACTGAGAGACACCACTCAGTGTACAGATACCTCCCTGAGAGAGAGGGACTGAGAGAGACAAGTCAGTGTACAGATATCTCCCTGAGAGAGAGGGACTGAGAGACACCACTCAGTGCACAGATATCTCCCTGAGAGACAGGGACTGAGAGACACCAGTCAGAGTACAGATATCTCCCTGAGAGAGAGGGACTGAGAGACACCAGTCAGTGTACAAATATCTCCCTGAGAGAGAGGGACTGAGAGACACCACTCAGTGCACAGATATCTCCCTGAGAGACAGGGACTGAGAGACACCACTCAGTGTACAGATACCTCCCTGAGAGAGGGACTGAGAGACACCAGTCAGTGTACATATATCTCCCTGAGAGACAGGGACTGAGAGACACCAGTCAGTGCACAGATATCTCCCTGAGAGACAGGGACTGAGAGACACCACTCAGTGCACAGATATCTCCCTGAGAGACAGCAACTGAGAGACACCACTCAGTGTACAGATACCTCCCTGAGAGAGGGACTGAGAGACACCAGTCAGTGTACATATATCTCCCTGAGAGACAGGGACTGAGAGACACCAGTCAGTGTACAGATATCTCCCTGAGAGAGAGGGACTGAGAGACACCACTCAGTGTACAGATATCTCCCTGAGAGAGAGGGACTGAGAGACACCAGTCAGCGTACAGATATCTCCCTGAGAGAGAGGGACTGAGAGACACCTGTCAGTGTACAGATATCTCCCTGAGAGACAGGAACTGAGAGACACCACTCAGTGTATAGATATCTCCCTGAGAGACAGGGACTGAGAGACACCAGTCTGTGTACAGATATCTCCCTGAGAGACAGGGACTGAGAGACACCACTCAGTGTACAGATATCTCCCTGAGAGACAGGGACTGAGAGACACCAGTCAGTGTACAGATATCTCCCTGAGAGAGAGGGACTGTGAGACACCACTCAGTGTACATAAAGCTCCCTGAGAGACAGGGACTGAGAGACACCACTCAGTGTACATGAAGCTCCCTGAGAGACAGGGACTGAGAGACACCAGTCAGTGTACAGATATCTCCCTGAGAGAGAGGGACTGTGAGACACCAGTCACTGTACAGATATCTCCCTGAGAGAGAGGGACTGAGAGACACCACTCAGTGTATAGATATCTCCCTGACAGACAGGGACTGAGAGACACCAGACAGTGTACAGATATTTCCCTGAGAGACAGGGGCTGTGAGACACCACTCAGTGTACAGATATCTCCCTGAGAGAGAGGGACTGAGAGACACCAGTCAGTGTACAGATATCTCCCTGAGAGAGAGGGACTGAGAGACACCAGTCAGTGTACAGATATCTCCCTGAGAGAGAGGGACTGAGAGACACCACTCAGTGTACCGATATCTCCCTGAGAGAGAGGGACTGAGAGACACCAGTCAGTGTACAGATATCTCCCTGAGAGAGAGGGACTGAGAGACACCACTCAATGTACAGATATCTCCCTGAGAGACAGGGACTGAGAGACACCAGTCAGTGTACAGATATCTCCCTGAGAGAGAGGGACTGAGAGACACCACTCAGTGTACAGATATCTCCCTGAGAGACACCACTCAGTGTACATAAAGCTCACTGAGAGACAGGGACTGAGAGACACCAGTCAATGTACAGATATCTCCCTGAGAGACAGGGACTGAGAGACACCACTCAGTGTACAGATACCTCCCTGAGAGAGAGGGACTGAGAGACACCAGTCAGTGTACAGATATCTCCCTGAGAGAGAGGGACTGAGAGACACCACTCAGTGTACAGATATCTCCCTGAGAGACAGGGACTGAGAGACACCAGTCAGAGTACAGATATCTCCCTGAGAGAGAGGTACTGAGAGACACCACTCACTGTACAGATATCTCCCTGAGAGACAGGGACTGAGAGACACCACTCATTGTACAGATATCTCCCTGAGAGAGAAGGACTGAGAGACACCACTCAGTGTACAGATATCTCCCTGAGAGACAGGGACTGAGAGACACCAGTCAGTGTACAGATACCTCCCTGAGAGAGAGGGACTGAGAGACACCAGTCAGTGTACATATATCTCCCTGAGAGACAGGGACTGAGAGACACCACTCAGTGTACAGATATCTCCTTGAGAGAGAGGGACTGAGAGACACCACTCAGTTTACAGATATCTCCCTGAGAGACAGGGACTGAGAGACACCAGTCAGTGTTCAGATATCTCCCTGAGAGAGAGGGACTGAGAGACACCACTCAGTGCACAGATATCTCCCTGAGAGACAGGGACTGAGAGACACCAGTCAGTGTACAGATATCTCCCTGAGAGAGAGGGACTGAGAGACACCACTCAGTGTACATAAAGCTCCCTGAGAGACAGGGACTGAGAGACACCAGTCAGTGTACAGATATCTCCCTGAGAGACACCACTCAGTGTACAGAAAGCTCCCTGAGAGACAGGGACTGAGAGACACCAGTCAGTGTACAGATATCTCCCTGAGAGAGAGGGACTGTGAAACACCACTCAGTGTACAGATATCTCCCTGAGAGAGAGGGACTGAGAGACACCACTCAGTGTATCGATATCTCCCTGACAGACAGGGACTGAGAGACACCAGACAGTGTACAGATATCTCCCTGAGAGACAGGGGCTGTGAGACACCACTCAGTGTACAGATATCTCCCTGAGAGAGAGGGAGTGAGAGACACCAGTCAGTGTACAGATATCTCCCTGAGAGAGAGGGACTGAGAGACACCAGTCAGTGTACATATATCTCCCTGAGAGAGAGGGACTGAGAGACACCACTCAGTGTACAGATATCTCCCTGAGAGACAGGGACTGAGAGACACCACTCAGTGTACAGATATCTCCCTGAGAGAGAGGGACTGAGAGACACCAGTCAGTGTACAGATATCTCCCTGAGAGAGAGGGACTGAGAGACACCACCCAGTGTACAGATATCTCCCTCAGAGACAGGGACTGAGAGACACCAGTCAGAGTACAGATATCTCCCTGAGAGAGAGGGACTGGGAGACACCACTCAGTGTACAGATATCTCCCTGAGGGACAGGGACTGAGAGACACCAGTCAGTGTACAGATATCTCCCTGAGAGAGAGGGATTGTGAGACACCACTCAGTGCACAGATATCTCCCTGAGAGAGAGGGGCTTTGAGACACCAGTCAGTGTACAGATATCTCCCTGAGAGAGAGGGACTGAGAGACACCACTCAGTGTACAGATATCTCCCTGAGAGACAGGGACTGAGAGACACCACTCAGTTTACAGATACCTCCCTGAGAGAGAGGGACTGAGAGACACCAGTCAGTGTACAGATATCTCCCTGAGAGAGAGGGACTGAGAGACACCACTCAGTGTACAGATATCTCCCTGAGAGACAGGGACTGAGAGACACCAGTCAGAGTACAGATATCTCCCTGAGAGAGAGGGACTGAGAGACACCACTCACAGTACAGATATCGCCCTGAGAGACAGGGACTGAGAGACATCACTCATTGTACAGATATCTCCCTGAGAGAGTGGGACTGAGAGACACCACTCAGTGTACAGATACCACCCTGAGAGAGAGGGACTGAGAGACACCAGTCAGTGTACAGATATCTCCCTGAGAGAGAGGGACTGAGAGACACCACTCAGTGTACTGATATCTCCCTGAGAGACAGGGACTGAGAGACACCAGTCAGAGTACAGATATCTCCCTGAGAGAGAGGGACTGAGAGACACCACTCACCGTACAGATATCTCCCTGAGAGACAGGGACTGAGAGACACCACTCATTGTACAGATATCTCCCTGAGAGAGAGGGACTGAGAGACCCCACTCAGTGTACAGATATCACCCTGAGAGACAGGGACTGAGAGACACCAGTCAGTGTACATATATCTCCCTGAGAGAGAGGGACTGAGAGACACCACTCAGTGTACAGATACCTCCCTGAGAGAGAGGGACTGAGAGACACCACTCAGTGTACAGATATTTCCCTGAGAGAGAGGGACTGAGAGACACCAGTCAGTGTACAGATATCTCCCTGAGAGAGAGGGACTGTGAGACACCACTCAGTGTACAGATATCTCACTGAGAGACAGGGACTGAGAGACACCAGTCAGTGTACAGATATCTCCCTGAGAGAGAGGGACTGAGAGACACCACTCAGTGTACAGATATCTCCCTGAGAGACAGGGACTGAGAGACACCAGTCAGTGTACAGATATCTCCCTGAGAGAGAGGGACTGAGAGACACCAGTCAGTGTACAGATATTTCCCTGAGAGAGAGGGACTGAGAGACACCAGTCAGTGTACATATATCTCACTGAGAGACAGGGACTGAGAGACACCAGTCAGTGTACAGATATCTCCCTGAGAGAGAGGGACTGAGAGACACCAATCAGTGTACAGATTTCTCCCTGAGAGACAGGGACTGAGAGACACCAGTCAGTGTACAGATATCTCCCTGAGGGACAGGGGCTGTGAGACACCACTCAGTGTACAGATATCTCCCTGAGAGAGAGGGACTGAGAGACACCAGTCAGTGTACAGATATCTCCCTGAGAGAGAGGGACTGAGAGACACCAGTCAGTGTACATATATGTCCCTGAGAGACAGGGACTGAGAGACACCACTCAGTGTACAGATACCTCCCTGAGAGAGAGGGACTGAGAGAGACAAGTCAGTGTACAGATATCTCCCTGAGAGACAGGGACTGAGAGACACCAGTCAGAGTACAGATATCTCCCTGAGAGAGAGGGACTGAGAGACACCAGTCAGTGTACAAATATCTCCCTGAGAGACAGGGACTGAGAGACACCACTCAGTGTACAGATACCTCCCTGAGAGAGGGACTGAGAGACACCAGTCAGTGTACATATATCTCCCTGAGAGACAGGGACTGAGAGACACCAGTCAGTGCACAGATATCTCCCTGAGAGACAGGGACTGAGAGACACCACTCAGTGCACAGATATCTCCCTGAGAGACAGCAACTGAGAGACACCACTCAGTGTACAGATACCTCCCTGAGAGAGGGACTGAGAGACACCAGTCAGTGTACATATATCTCCCTGAGAGACAGGGACTGAGAGACACCAGTCAGTGTACAGATATCTCCCTGAGAGTGAGGGACTGAGAGACACCACTCAGTGTACAGATATCTCCCTGAGAGAGAGGGACTGAGAGACACCAGTCAGCGTACAGATATCTCCCTGAGAGAGAGGGACTGAGAGACACCTGTCAGTGTACAGATATCTCCCTGAGAGACAGGGACTGAGAGACACCACTCAGTGTATAGATATCTCCCTGAGAGACAGGGACTGAGAGACACCAGTCAGTGTACAGATATCTCCCTGAGAGACAGGGACTGAGAGACACCACTCAGTGTACAGATATCTCCCTGAGAGACAGGGACTGAGAGACACCAGTCAGTGTACAGATATCTCCCTGAGAGAGAGGGACTGTGAGACACCACTCAGTGTACATAAAACTCCCTGAGAGACAGGGACTGAGAGACACCACTCAGTGTACATAAAGCTCCCTGAGAGACAGGGACTGAGAGACACCAGTCAGTGTACAGATATCTCCCTGAGAGAGAGGGACTGTGAGACACCAGTCACTGTACAGATATCTCCCTGAGAGAGAGGGACTGAGAGACACCACTCAGTGTATAGATATCTCCCTGACAGACAGGGACTGAGAGACACCAGACAGTGTACAGATATTTCCCTGAGAGACAGGGGCTGTGAGACACCACTCAGTGTACAGATATCTCCCTGAGAGAGAGGGACTGAGAGACACCAGTCAGTGTACAGATATCTCCCTGAGAGAGAGGGACTGAGAGACACCAGTCAGTGTACAGATATCTCCCTGAGAGAGAGGGACTGAGAGACACCACTCAGTGTACAGATATCTCCCTGAGAGAGAGGGACTGAGAGACACCAGTCAGTGTACAGATATCTCCCTGAGAGAGAGGGACTGAGAGACACCACTCAATGTACAGATATCTCCCTGAGAGACAGGGACTGAGAGACACCAGTCAGTGTACAGATATCTCCCTGAGAGAGAGGGACTGTGAGACTCCATTCAGTGCACGGATATCTCCCTGAGAGAGAGGGGCTGAGAGACACCAGTCAGTGTACAGATATCTCCCTGAGAGAGAGGGACTGAGAGACACCACTCAGTGTACAGATACCTCCCTGAGAGAGGGACTGAGAGACACCAGTCAGTGTACATATATCTCCCTGAGAGACAGGGACTGAGAGACACCAGTCAGTGCACAGATATCTCCCTGAGAGACAGGGACTGAGAGACACCACTCAGTGCACAGATATCTCCCTGAGAGACAGCAACTGAGAGACACCACTCAGTGTTCAGATACCTCCCTGAGAGAGGGACTGAGAGACACCAGTCAGTGTACATATATCTCCCTGAGAGACAGGGACAGAGAGACACCAGTCAGTGTACAGATATCTCCCTGAGAGAGAGGGACTGAGAGACACCACTCAGTGTACAGATATCTCCCTGAGAGAGAGGGACTGAGAGACACCAGTCAGCGTACGGATATCTCCCTGAGAGAGAGGGACTGAGAGACACCTGTCAGTGTACAGATATCTCCCTGAGAGACAGGGACTGAGAGACACCACTCAGTGTATAGATATCTCCCTGAGAGACAGGGACTGAGAGACACCAGTCAGTGTACAGATATCTCCCTGAGAGACAGGGACTGAGAGACACCACTCAGTGTACAGATATCTCCCTGAGAGACAGGGACTGAGAGACACCAGTCAGTGTACAGATATCTCCCTGAGAGAGAGGGACTGTGAGACACCACTCAGTGTACATAAAGCTCCCTGAGAGACAGGGACTGAGAGACACCACTCAGTGTACATAAAGCTCCCTGAGAGACAGGGACTGAGAGACACCAGTCAGTGTACAGATATCTCCCTGAGAGAGAGGGACTGTGAGACACCAGTCACTGTACAGATATCTCCCTGAGAGAGAGGGACTGAGAGACACCACTCAGTGTATAGATATCTCCCTGACAGACAGGGACTGAGAGACACCAGACAGTGTACAGATATTTCCCTGAGACACAGGGGCTGTGAGACACCACTCAGTGTACAGATATCTCCCTGAGAGAGAGGGACTGAGAGACACCAGTAAGTGTACATATATGTCCCTGAGAGAAAGGGACTGAGAGACACCACTCAGTGTACAGATACCTCCCTGAGAGAGAGGGACTGAGAGAGACAAGTCAGTGTACAGATATCTCCCTGAGAGAGAGGGACTGAGAGACACCACTCAGTGCACAGATATCTCCCTGAGAGACAGGGACTGAGAGACACCAGTCAGAGTACAGATATCTCCCTGAGAGAGAGGGACTGAGAGACACCAGTCAGTGTACAAATATCTCCCTGAGAGAGAGGGACTGAGAGACACCACTCAGTGCACAGATATCTCCCTGACAGACAGGGACTGAGAGACACCACTCAGTGTACAGATACCTCCCTGAGAGAGGGACTGAGAGACACCAGTCAGTGTACATATATCTCCCTGAGAGACAGGGACTGAGAGACACCAGTCAGTGCACAGATATCTCCCTGAGAGACAGGGACTGAGAGACACCACTCAGTGCACAGATATCTCCCTGAGAGACAGCAACTGAGAGACACCACTCAGTGTACAGATACCTCCCTGAGAGAGGGACTGAGAGACACCAGTCAGTGTACATATATCTCCCTGAGAGACAGGGACTGAGAGACACCAGTCAGTGTACAGATATCTCCCTGAGAGAGAGGGACTGAGAGACACCACTCAGTGTACAGATATCTCCCTGAGAGAGAGGGACTGAGAGACACCAGTCAGCGTACAGATATCTCTCTGAGAGAGAGGGACTGAGAGACACCTGTCAGTGTACAGATATCTCCCTGAGAGACAGGAACTGAGAGACACCACTCAGTGTATAGATATCTCCCTGAGAGACAGGGACTGAGAGACACCAGTCTGTGTACAGATATCTCCCTGAGAGACAGGGACTGAGAGACACCACTCAGTGTACAGATATCTCCCTGAGAGACAGGGACTGAGAGACACCAGTCAGTGTACAGATATCTCCCTGAGAGAGAGGGACTGTGAGACTCCACTCAGTGTACATAAAGCTCCCTGAGAGACAGGGACTGAGAGACACCACTCAGTGTACATGAAGCTCCCTGAGAGACAGGGACTGAGAGACACCAGTCAGTGTACAGATATCTCCCTGAGAGAGAGGGACTGTGAGACACCAGTCACTGTACAGATATCTCCCTGAGAGAGAGGGACTGAGAGACACCACTCAGTGTATAGATATCTCCCTGACAGACAGGGACTGAGAGACACCAGACAGTGTACAGATATTTCCCTGAGAGACAGGGGCTGTGAGACACCACTCAGTGTACAGATATCTCCCTGAGAGAGAGGGACTGAGAGACACCAGTCAGTGTACAGATATCTCCCTGAGAGAGAGGGACTGAGAGACACCAGTCAGTGTACAGATATCTCCCTGAGAGAGAGGGACTGAGAGACACCACTCAGTGCACAGATATCTCCCTGAGAGAGAGGGACTGAGAGACACCAGTCAGTGTACAGATATCTCCCTGAGAGAGAGGGACTGAGAGACACCACTCAATGTACAGATATCTCCCTGAGAGACAGGGACTGAGAGACACCAGTCAGTGTACAGATATCTCCCTGAGAGAGAGGGACTGAGAGACACCACTCAGTGTACAGATATCTCCCTGAGAGACACCACTCAGTGTACATAAAGCTCACTGAGAGACAGGGACTGAGAGACACCAGTCAATGTACAGATATCTCCCTGAGAGACAGGGACTGAGAGACACCACTCAGTGTACAGATACCTCCCTGAGAGAGAGGGACTGAGAGACACCAGTCAGTGTACAGATATCTCCCTGAGAGAGAGGGACTGAGAGACACCACTCAGTGTACAGATATCTCCCTGAGAGACAGGGACTGAGAGACACCAGTCAGAGTACAGATATCTCCCTGAGAGAGAGGTACTGAGAGACACCACTCACTGTACAGATATCTCCCTGAGAGACAGGGACTGAGAGACACCACTCATTGTACAGATATCTCCCTGAGAGAGAAGGACTGAGAGACACCACTCAGTGTACAGATATCTCCCTGAGAGACAGGGACTGAGAGACACCAGTCAGTGTACAGATACCTCCCTGAGAGAGAGGGACTGAGAGACACCAGTCAGTGTACATATATCTCCCTGAGAGACAGGGACTGAGAGACACCACTCAGTGTACAGATATCTCCTTGAGAGAGAGGGACTGAGAGACACCACTCAGTTTACAGATATCTCCCTGAGAGACAGGGACTGAGAGACACCAGTCAGTGTACAGATATCTCCCTGAGAGAGAGGGACTGAGAGACACCACTCAGTGTACATAAAGCTCCCTGAGAGACAGGGACTGAGAGACACCAGTCAGTGTACAGATATCTCCCTGAGAGACACCACTCAGTGTACAGAAAGCTCCCTGAGAGACAGGGACTGAGAGACACCAGTCAGTGTACAGATATCTCCCTGAGAGAGAGGGACTGTGAAACACCACTCAGTGTACAGATATCTCCCTGAGAGAGAGGGACTGAGAGACACCACTCAGTGTATCGATATCTCCCTGACAGACAGGGACTGAGAGACACCAGACAGTGTACAGATATCTCCCTGAGAGACAGGGGCTGTGAGACACCACTCAGTGTACAGATATCTCCCTGAGAGAGAGGGAGTGAGAGACACCAGTCAGTGTACAGATATCTCCCTGAGAGAGAGGGACTGAGAGACACCAGTCAGTGTACATATATCTCCCTGAGAGAGAGGGACTGAGAGACACCACTCAGTGTACAGATATCTCCCTGAGAGACAGGGACTGAGAGACACCACTCAGTGTACAGATATCTCCCTGAGAGAGAGGGACTGAGAGACACCAGTCAGTGTACAGATATCTCCCTGAGAGAGAGGGACTGAGAGACACCACCCAGTGTACAGATATCTCCCTCAGAGACAGGGACTGAGAGACACCAGTCAGAGTACAGATATCTCCCTGAGAGAGAGGGACTGGGAGACACCACTCAGTGTACAGATATCTCCCTGAGGGACAGGGACTGAGAGACACCAGTCAGTGTACAGATATCTCCCTGAGAGAGAGGGATTGTGAGACACCACTCAGTGCACAGATATCTCCCTGAGAGAGAGGGGCTTTGAGACACCAGTCAGTGTACAGATATCTCCCTGAGAGAGAGGGACTGAGAGACACCACTCAGTGTACAGATATCTCCCTGAGAGACAGGGACTGAGAGACACCACTCAGTTTACAGATACCTCCCTGAGAGAGAGGGACTGAGAGACACCAGTCAGTGTACAGATATCTCCCTGAGAGAGAGGGACTGAGAGACACCACTCAGTGTACAGATATCTCCCTGAGAGACAGGGACTGAGAGACACCAGTCAGAGTACAGATATCTCCCTGAGAGAGAGGGACTGAGAGACACCACTCACAGTACAGATATCGCCCTGAGAGACAGGGACTGAGAGACATCACTCATTGTACAGATATCTCCCTGAGAGAGTGGGACTGAGAGACACCACTCAGTGTACAGATACCACCCTGAGAGAGAGGGACTGAGAGACACCAGTCAGTGTACAGATATCTCCCTGAGAGAGAGGGACTGAGAGACACCACTCAGTGTACTGATATCTCCCTGAGAGACAGGGACTGAGAGACACCAGTCAGAGTACAGATATCTCCCTGAGAGAGAGGGACTGAGAGACACCACTCACCGTACAGATATCTCCCTGAGAGACAGGGACTGAGAGACACCACTCATTGTACAGATATCTCCCTGAGAGAGAGGGACTGAGAGACCCCACTCAGTGTACAGATATCACCCTGAGAGACAGGGACTGAGAGACACCAGTCAGTGTACATATATCTCCCTGAGAGAGAGGGACTGAGAGACACCACTCAGTGTACAGATACCTCCATGAGAGAGAGGGACTGAGAGACACCACTCAGTGTACAGATATTTCCCTGAGAGAGAGGGACTGAGAGACACCAGTCAGTGTACAGATATCTCCCTGAGAGAGAGGGACTGTGAGACACCACTCAGTGTACAGATATCTCACTGAGAGACAGGGACTGAGAGACACCAGTCAGTGTACAGATATCTCCCTGAGAGAGAGGGACTGAGAGACACCACTCAGTGTACAGATATCTCCCTGAGAGACAGGGACTGAGAGACACCAGTCAGTGTACAGATATCTCCCTGAGAGAGAGGGACTGAGAGACACCAGTCAGTGTACAGATATTTCCCTGAGAGAGAGGGACTGAGAGACACCAGTCAGTGTACATATATCTCACTGAGAGACAGGGACTGAGAGACACCAGTCAGTGTACAGATATCTCCCTGAGAGAGAGGGACTGAGAGACACCAATCAGTGTACAGATTTCTCCCTGAGAGACAGGGACTGAGAGACACCAGTCAGTGTACAGATATCTCCCTGAGGGACAGGGGCTGTGAGACACCACTCAGTGTACAGATATCTCCCTGAGAGAGAGGGACTGAGAGACACCAGTCAGTGTACAGATATCTCCCTGAGAGAGAGGGACTGAGAGACACCAGTCAGTGTACATATATGTCCCTGAGAGACAGGGACTGAGAGACACCACTCAGTGTACAGATACCTCCCTGAGAGAGAGGGACTGAGAGAGACAAGTCAGTGTACAGATATCTCCCTGAGAGACAGGGACTGAGAGACACCAGTCAGAGTACAGATATCTCCCTGAGAGAGAGGGACTGAGAGACACCAGTCAGTGTACAAATATCTCCCTGAGAGACAGGGACTGAGAGACACCACTCAGTGTACAGATACCTCCCTGAGAGAGGGACTGAGAGACACCAGTCAGTGTACATATATCTCCCTGAGAGACAGGGACTGAGAGACACCAGTCAGTGCACAGATATCTCCCTGAGAGACAGGGACTGAGAGACACCACTCAGTGTACAGATATCTCCCTGAGAGACAGGGACTGAGAGACACCAGTCAGTGTACAGATATCTCCCTGAGAGAGAGGGACTGAGAGACACCAGTCAGTGTACAGATATTTCCCTGAGAGAGAGGGACTGAGAGACACCAGTCAGTGTACATATATCTCACTGAGAGACAGGGACTGAGAGACACCAGTCAGTGTACAGATATCTCCCTGAGAGAGAGGGACTGAGAGACACCAATCAGTGTACAGATTTCTCCCTGAGAGACAGGGACTGAGAGACACCAGTCAGTGTACAGATATCTCCCTGAGGGACAGGGGCTGTGAGACACCACTCAGTGTACAGATATCTCCCTGAGAGAGAGGGACTGAGAGACACCAGTCAGTGTACAGATATCTCCCTGAGAGAGAGGGACTGAGAGACACCAGTCAGTGTACATATATGTCCCTGAGAGACAGGGACTGAGAGACACCACTCAGTGTACAGATACCTCCCTGAGAGAGAGGGACTGAGAGAGACAAGTCAGTGTACAGATATCTCCCTGAGAGACAGGGACTGAGAGACACCAGTCAGAGTACAGATATCTCCCTGAGAGAGAGGGACTGAGAGACACCAGTCAGTGTACAAATATCTCCCTGAGAGACAGGGACTGAGAGACACCACTCAGTGTACAGATACCTCCCTGAGAGAGGGACTGAGAGACACCAGTCAGTGTACATATATCTCCCTGAGAGACAGGGACTGAGAGACACCAGTCAGTGCACAGATATCTCCCTGAGAGACAGGGACTGAGAGACACCACTCAGTGCACAGATATCTCCCTGAGAGACAGCAACTGAGAGACACCACTCAGTGTACAGATACCTCCCTGAGAGAGGGACTGAGAGACACCAGTCAGTGTACATATATCTCCCTGAGAGACAGGGACTGAGAGACACCAGTCAGTGTACAGATATCTCCCTGAGAGTGAGGGACTGAGAGACACCACTCAGTGTACAGATATCTCCCTGAGAGAGAGGGACTGTGAGACACCAGTCACTGTACAGATATCTCCCTGAGAGAGAGGGACTGAGAGACACCAGTCAGTGTACATATATCTCCCTGAGAGACAGGGACTGAGAGACACCACTCAGTGTACAGATATCTCCTTGAGAGAGAGGGACTGAGAGACACCACTCAGTTTA
Organism: Heterodontus francisci; assembly: GCF_036365525.1. Lineage (NCBI taxonomy): Eukaryota > Metazoa > Chordata > Chondrichthyes > Heterodontiformes > Heterodontidae > Heterodontus > Heterodontus francisci. The sequence continues at coordinate 7,567,586 of NC_090384.1, read as the reverse complement.
CAGATATCTCCCTGAGAGACAGGGACTGAGAGACACCAGTCAGTGTACAGATATCTCCCTGAGAGAGAGGGACTGAGAGACACCACTCAGTGTACATAAAGCTCCCTGAGAGACAGGGACTGAGAGACACCAGTCAGTGTACAGATATCTCCCTGAGAGACACCACTCAGTGTACAGAAAGCTCCCTGAGAGACAGGGACTGAGAGACACCAGTCAGTGTACAGATATCTCCCTGAGAGAGAGGGACTGTGAAACACCACTCAGTGTACAGATATCTCCCTGAGAGAGAGGGACTGAGAGACACCACTCAGTGTATCGATATCTCCCTGACAGACAGGGACTGAGAGACACCAGACAGTGTACAGATATCTCCCTGAGAGACAGGGGCTGTGAGACACCACTCAGTGTACAGATATCTCCCTGAGAGAGAGGGAGTGAGAGACACCAGTCAGTGTACAGATATCTCCCTGAGAGAGAGGGACTGAGAGACACCAGTCAGTGTACATATATCTCCCTGAGAGAGAGGGACTGAGAGACACCACTCAGTGTACAGATATCTCCCTGAGAGACAGGGACTGAGAGACACCACTCAGTGTACAGATATCTCCCTGAGAGAGAGGGACTGAGAGACACCAGTCAGTGTACAGATATCTCCCTGAGAGAGAGGGACTGAGAGACACCACCCAGTGTACAGATATCTCCCTCAGAGACAGGGACTGAGAGACACCAGTCAGAGTACAGATATCTCCCTGAGAGAGAGGGACTGGGAGACACCACTCAGTGTACAGATATCTCCCTGAGGGACAGGGACTGAGAGACACCAGTCAGTGTACAGATATCTCCCTGAGAGAGAGGGATTGTGAGACACCACTCAGTGCACAGATATCTCCCTGAGAGAGAGGGGCTTTGAGACACCAGTCAGTGTACAGATATCTCCCTGAGAGAGAGGGACTGAGAGACACCACTCAGTGTACAGATATCTCCCTGAGAGACAGGGACTGAGAGACACCACTCAGTTTACAGATACCTCCCTGAGAGAGAGGGACTGAGAGACACCAGTCAGTGTACAGATATCTCCCTGAGAGAGAGGGACTGAGAGACACCACTCAGTGTACAGATATCTCCCTGAGAGACAGGGACTGAGAGACACCAGTCAGAGTACAGATATCTCCCTGAGAGAGAGGGACTGAGAGACACCACTCACAGTACAGATATCGCCCTGAGAGACAGGGACTGAGAGACATCACTCATTGTACAGATATCTCCCTGAGAGAGTGGGACTGAGAGACACCACTCAGTGTACAGATACCACCCTGAGAGAGAGGGACTGAGAGACACCAGTCAGTGTACAGATATCTCCCTGAGAGAGAGGGACTGAGAGACACCACTCAGTGTACTGATATCTCCCTGCGAGACAGGGACTGAGAGACACCAGTCAGAGTACAGATATCTCCCTGAGAGAGAGGGACTGAGAGACACCACTCACCGTACAGATATCTCCCTGAGAGACAGGGACTGAGAGACACCACTCATTGTACAGATATCTCCCTGAGAGAGAGGGACTGAGAGACCCCACTCAGTGTACAGATATCACCCTGAGAGACAGGGACTGAGAGACACCAGTCAGTGTACATATATCTCCCTGAGAGAGAGGGACTGAGAGACACCACTCAGTGTACAGATACCTCCATGAGAGAGAGGGACTGAGAGACACCACTCAGTGTACAGATATTTCCCTGAGAGAGAGGGACTGAGAGACACCAGTCAGTGTACAGATATCTCCCTGAGAGAGAGGGACTGTGAGACACCACTCAGTGTACAGATATCTCACTGAGAGACAGGGACTGAGAGACACCAGTCAGTGTACAGATATCTCCCTGAGAGAGAGGGACTGAGAGACACCACTCAGTGTACAGATATCTCCCTGAGAGACAGGGACTGAGAGACACCAGTCAGTGTACAGATATCTCCCTGAGAGAGAGGGACTGAGAGACACCAGTCAGTGTACAGATATTTCCCTGAGAGAGAGGGACTGAGAGACACCAGTCAGTGTACATATATCTCACTGAGAGACAGGGACTGAGAGACACCAGTCAGTGTACAGATATCTCCCTGAGAGAGAGGGACTGAGAGACACCAATCAGTGTACAGATTTCTCCCTGAGAGACAGGGACTGAGAGACACCAGTCAGTGTACAGATATCTCCCTGAGGGACAGGGGCTGTGAGACACCACTCAGTGTACAGATATCTCCCTGAGAGAGAGGGACTGAGAGACACCAGTCAGTGTACAGATATCTCCCTGAGAGAGAGGGACTGAGAGACACCAGTCAGTGTACATATATGTCCCTGAGAGACAGGGACTGAGAGACACCACTCAGTGTACAGATACCTCCCTGAGAGAGAGGGACTGAGAGAGACAAGTCAGTGTACAGATATCTCCCTGAGAGACAGGGACTGAGAGACACCAGTCAGAGTACAGATATCTCCCTGAGAGAGAGGGACTGAGAGACACCAGTCAGTGTACAAATATCTCCCTGAGAGACAGGGACTGAGAGACACCACTCAGTGTACAGATACCTCCCTGAGAGAGGGACTGAGAGACACCAGTCAGTGTACATATATCTCCCTGAGAGACAGGGACTGAGAGACACCAGTCAGTGCACAGATATCTCCCTGAGAGACAGGGACTGAGAGACACCACTCAGTGCACAGATATCTCCCTGAGAGACAGCAACTGAGAGACACCACTCAGTGTACAGATACCTCCCTGAGAGAGGGACTGAGAGACACCAGTCAGTGTACATATATCTCCCTGAGAGACAGGGACTGAGAGACACCAGTCAGTGTACAGATATCTCCCTGAGAGTGAGGGACTGAGAGACACCACTCAGTGTACAGATATCTCCCTGAGAGAGAGGGACTGAGAGACACCAGTCAGCGTACAGATATCTCCCTGAGAGAGAGGGACTGAGAGACACCTGTCAGTGTACAGATATCTCCCTGAGAGACAGGGACTGAGAGACACCACTCAGTGTATAGATATCTCCCTGAGAGACAGGGACTGAGAGACACCAGTCAGTGTACAGATATCTCCCTGAGAGACAGGGACTGAGAGACACCACTCAGTGTACAGATATCTCCCTGAGAGACAGGGACTGAGAGACACCAGTCAGTGTACAGATATCTCCCTGAGAGAGAGGGACTGTGAGACACCACTCAGTGTACATAAAACTCCCTGAGAGACAGGGACTGAGAGACACCACTCAGTGTACATAAAGCTCCCTGAGAGACAGGGACTGAGAGACACCAGTCAGTGTACAGATATCTCCCTGAGAGAGAGGGACTGTGAGACACCAGTCACTGTACAGATATCTCCCTGAGAGAGAGGGACTGAGAGACACCACTCAGTGTATAGATATCTCCCTGACAGACAGGGACTGAGAGACACCAGACAGTGTACAGATATTTCCCTGAGAGACAGGGGCTGTGAGACACCACTCAGTGTACAGATATCTCCCTGAGAGAGAGGGACTGAGAGACACCAGTCAGTGTACAGATATCTCCCTGAGAGAGAGGGACTGAGAGACACCAGTCAGTGTACAGATATCTCCCTGAGAGAGAGGGACTGAGAGACACCACTCAGTGTACAGATATCTCCCTGAGAGAGAGGGACTGAGAGACACCAGTCAGTGTACAGATATCTCCCTGAGAGAGAGGGACTGAGAGACACCACTCAATGTACAGATATCTCCCTGAGAGACAGGGACTGAGAGACACCAGTCAGTGTACAGATATCTCCCTGAGAGAGAGGGACTGTGAGACTCCATTCAGTGCACGGATATCTCCCTGAGAGAGAGGGGCTGAGAGACACCAGTCAGTGTACAGATATCTCCCTGAGAGAGAGGGACTGAGAGACACCACTCAGTGTACAGATATCTCCCTGAGAGACACCACTCAGTGTACATAAAGCTCACTGAGAGACAGGGACTGAGAGACACCAGTCAATGTACAGATATCTCCCTGAGAGACAGGGACTGAGAGACACCACTCAGTGTACAGATACCTCCCTGAGAGAGAGGGACTGAGAGACACCAGTCAGTGTACAGATATCTCCCTGAGAGAGAGGGACTGAGAGACACCACTCAGTGTACAGATATCTCCCTGAGAGACAGGGACTGAGAGACACCAGTCAGAGTACAGATATCTCCCTGAGAGAGAGGTACTGAGAGACACCACTCACTGTACAGATATCTCCCTGAGAGACAGGGACTGAGAGACACCACTCATTGTACAGATATCTCCCTGAGAGAGAAGGACTGAGAGACACCACTCAGTGTACAGATATCTCCCTGAGAGACAGGGACTGAGAGACACCAGTCAGTGTACAGATACCTCCCTGAGAGAGAGGGACTGAGAGACACCAGTCAGTGTACATATATCTCCCTGAGAGACAGGGACTGAGAGACACCACTCAGTGTACAGATATCTCCTTGAGAGAGAGGGACTGAGAGACACCACTCAGTTTACAGATATCTCCCTGAGAGACAGGGACTGAGAGACACCAGTCAGTGTTCAGATATCTCCCTGAGAGAGAGGGACTGAGAGACACCACTCAGTGCACAGATATCTCCCTGAGAGACAGGGACTGAGAGACACCAGTCAGTGTACAGATATCTCCCTGAGAGAGAGGGACTGAGAGACACCACTCAGTGTACATAAAGCTCCCTGAGAGACAGGGACTGAGAGACACCAGTCAGTGTACAGATATCTCCCTGAGAGACACCACTCAGTGTACATAAAGCTCCCTGAGAGACAGGGACTGAGAGACACCAGTCAGTGTACAGATATCTCCCTGAGAGAGAGGGACTGTGAAACACCACTCAGTGTACAGATATCTCCCTGAGAGAGAGGGACTGAGAGACACCACTCAGTGTATCGATATCTCCCTGACAGACAGGGACTGAGAGACACCAGACAGTGTACAGATATCTCCCTGAGAGACAGGGGCTGTGAGACACCACTCAGTGTACAGATATCTCCCTGAGAGAGAGGGAGTGAGAGACACCAGTCAGTGTACAGATATCTCCCTGAGAGAGAGGGACTGAGAGACACCAGTCAGTGTACATATATCTCCCTGAGAGAGAGGGACTGAGAGACACCACTCAGTGTACAGATATCTCCCTGAGAGACAGGGACTGAGAAACACCACTCAGTGTACAGATATCTCCCTGAGAGAGAGGGACTGAGAGACACCAGTCAGTGTACAGATATCTCCCTGAGAGAGAGGGACTGAGAGACACCACCCAGTGTACAGATATCTCCCTCAGAGACAGGGACTGAGAGACACCAGTCAGAGTACAGATATCTCCCTGAGAGAGAGGGACTGAGAGACACCACTCAGTGTACAGATATCTCCCTGAGAGACAGGTACTGAGAGACACCAGTCAGTGTACAGATATCTCCCTGAGAGAGAGGGATTGTGAGACACCACTCAGTGCACAGATATCTCCCTGAGAGAGAGGGGCTTTGAGACACCAATCAGTGTACAGATATCTCCCTGAGAGAGAGGGACTGAGAGACACCACTCAGTGTACAGATATCTCCCTGAGAGACAGGGACTGAGAGACACCACTCAGTGTACAGATATCTCCCTGAGAGACAGGGACTGAGAGACACCAGTCAGAGTACAGATATCTCCCTGAGAGAGAGGGACTGAGAGACACCACTCACTGTACAGATATCTCCCTGAGAGACAGGGACTGAGAGACACCACTCATTGTACAGATATCTCCCTGAGAGAGAGGGACTGAGAGACACCACTCAGTGTACAGATACCACCCTGAGAGAGAGGGACTGAGAGACACCAGTCAGTGTACAGATATCTCCCTGAGAGAGAGGGACTGAGAGACACCACTCAGTGTACTGATATCTCCCTGAGAGACAGGGACTGAGAGACACCAGTCAGAGTACAGATATCTCCCTGAGAGAGAGGGACTGAGAGACACCACTCACTGTACAGATATCTCCCTGAGAGACAGGGACTGAGAGACACCACTCATTGTACAGATATCTCCCTGAGAGAGAGGGACTGAGAGACCCCACTCAGTGTACAGATATCTCCCTGAGAGACAGGGACTGAGAGACACCAGTCAGTGTACATATATCTCCCTGAGAGACAGGCACTGAGAGACACCACTCAGTGTACAGATACCTCCCTGAGAGAGAGGGACTGAGAGACACCAGTCAGTGTACATATATCTCCCTGAGAGAGAGGGACTGAGAGACACCACTCAGTGTACAGATATCTCCCTGAGAGAGAGGGACTGAGAGACACCAGTCAGTGTACAGATATCTCCCTGAGAGAGAGGGACTGTGAGACACCACTCAGTGTACAGATATCTCCCTGAGAGACAGGGACTGAGAGACACCAGTCAGTGTACAGATATCTCCCTGAGAGAGAGGGACTGAGAGACACCACTCAGTGTACAGATATCTCCCTGAGAGACAGGGACTGAGAGACACCAGTCAGTGTACAGATATCTCCCTGAGACAGAGGGACTGAGAGACACCAGTCAGTGTACAGATATCTCCCTGAGAGACAGGGGCTGTGAGACACCACTCAGTGTACAGATATCTCCCTGAGAGAGAGGGACTGAGAGACACCAGTCAGTGTACAGATATCTCCCTGAGAGAGAGGGACTGAGAGACACCAGTCACTGTACATATATGTCCCTGAGAGACAGGGACTGAGAGACACCACTCAGTGTACAGATATCTCCCTGAGAGACAGGGACTGAGAGACACCAGTCAGTGTACAGATATCTCCCTGAGAGACACCACTCAGTGTACATAAAGCTCCCTGAGAGACAGGGACTGAGAGACACCAGTCAGTGTACAGATATCTCCCTGAGAGAGAGGGACTGTGAAACACCACTCAGTGTACAGATATCTCCCTGAGAGAGAGGGACTGAGAGACACCACTCAGTGTATCGATATCTCCCTGACAGACAGGGACTGAGAGACACCAGACAGTGTACAGATATCTCCCTGAGAGACAGGGGCTGTGAGACACCACTCAGTGTACAGATATCTCCCTGAGAGAGAGGGAGTGAGAGACACCAGTCAGTGTACAGATATCTCCCTGAGAGAGAGGGACTGAGAGACACCAGTCAGTGTACATATATCTCCCTGAGAGAGAGGGACTGAGAGACACCACTCAGTGTACAGATATCTCCCTGAGAGACAGGGACTGAGAAACACCACTCAGTGTACAGATATCTCCCTGAGAGAGAGGGACTGAGAGACACCAGTCAGTGTACAGATATCTCCCTGAGAGAGAGGGACTGAGAGACACCACCCAGTGTACAGATATCTCCCTCAGAGACAGGGACTGAGAGACACCAGTCAGAGTACAGATATCTCCCTGAGAGAGAGGGACTGAGAGACACCACTCAGTGTACAGATATCTCCCTGAGAGACAGGTACTGAGAGACACCAGTCAGTGTACAGATATCTCCCTGAGAGAGAGGGATTGTGAGACACCACTCAGTGCACAGATATCTCCCTGAGAGAGAGGGGCTTTGAGACACCAATCAGTGTACAGATATCTCCCTGAGAGAGAGGGACTGAGAGACACCACTCAGTGTACAGATATCTCCCTGAGAGACAGGGACTGAGAGACACCACTCAGTTTACAGATACCTCCCTGAGAGAGAGGGACTGAGAGACACCAGTCAGTGTACAGATATCTCCCTGAGAGAGAGGGACTGAGAGACACCACTCAGTGTACAGATATCTCCCTGAGAGACAGGGACTGAGAGACACCAGTCAGAGTACAGATATCTCCCTGAGAGAGAGGGACTGAGAGACACCACTCACTGTACAGATATCTCCCTGAGAGACAGGGACTGAGAGACACCACTCATTGTACAGATATCTCCCTGAGAGAGAGGGACTGAGAGACACCACTCAGTGTACAGATACCACCCTGAGAGAGAGGGACTGAGAGACACCAGTCAGTGTACAGATATCTCCCTGAGAGAGAGGGACTGAGAGACACCACTCAGTGTACTGATATCTCCCTGAGAGACAGGGACTGAGAGACACCAGTCAGAGTACAGATATCTCCCTGAGAGAGAGGGACTGAGAGACACCACTCACTGTACAGATATCTCCCTGAGAGACAGGGACTGAGAGACACCACTCATTGTACAGATATCTCCCTGAGAGAGAGGGACTGAGAGACCCCACTCAGTGTACAGATATCTCCCTGAGAGACAGGGACTGAGAGACACCAGTCAGTGTACATATATCTCCCTGAGAGACAGGGACTGAGAGACACCACTCAGTGTACAGATACCTCCCTGAGAGAGAGGGACTGAGAGACACCAGTCAGTGTACAGATATCTCCCTGAGAGAGAGGGACTGAGAGACACCACTCAGTGTACAGATATCTCCCTGAGAGAGAGGGACTGAGAGACACCAGTCAGTGTACAGATATCTCCCTGAGAGAGAGGGACTGTGAGACACCACTCAGTGTACAGATATCTCCCTGAGAGACAGGGACTGAGAGACACCAGTCAGTGTACAGATATCTCCCTGAGAGAGAGGGACTGAGAGACACCACTCAGTGTACAGATATCTCCCTGAGAGAGAGGGACTGAGAGACACCAGTCATTGTACAGATATCTCCCTGAGACAGAGGGACTGAGAGACACCAGTCAGTGTACAGATATCTCCCTGAGAGACAGGGGCTGTGAGACACCACTCAGTGTACAGATATCTCCCTGAGAGAGAGGGACTGAGAGACACCAGTCAGTGTACAGATATCTCCCTGAGAGAGAGGGACTGAGAGACACCAGTCACTGTACATATATGTCCCTGAGAGACAGGGACTGAGAGACACCACTCAGTGTACAGATACCTCCCTGAGAGAGAGGGACTGAGAGACACCAGTCAGTGTACAGATATCTCCCTGAGAGAGAGGGACTGAGAGACACCACTCAGTGCACAGATATCTCCCTGAGAGACAGGGACTGAGAGACACCAGTCAGAGTACAGATATCTCCCTGAGAGACAGGGACTGAGAGACACCACTCAGTGTACAGATATCTCCCTGAGAGAGAGGGACTGAGAGACACCATTCAGTGTACAGATATCTCCCTGAGAGACAGGGACTGAGAGACACCAGTCAGAGTACAGATATCTCCCAGAGAGAGAGGGACTGAGAGACACCATTCAGTGTACAGATATCTCCCTGAGACACAGGGACTGAGAGACACCACTCAGTGTACAGATACCTCCCTGAGAGAGGGACTGAGATACACCAGTCAGTGTACATATATCTCCCTGAGAGACAGGGACTGAGAGACACCAGTCAGTGTACAGATATCTCCCTGAGAGAGAGGGACTGAGAGACACCACTCAGTGTACAGATATCTTCCTGAGAGAGAGGGACTGAGAGACACCAGTCAGCGTACAGATTTCTCCCTGAGAGAGAGGGACTGAGAGACACCAGTCAGTGTACAGATATCTCCCTGAGAGACAGGGACTGAGAGACACCACTCAGTGTATAGATATCTCCCTGAGAGACAGGGACTGAGAGACACCAGTCAGTGTACAGATATCTCCCTGAGAGACAGGGACTGAGAGACACCACTCAGTGTACAGATATCTCCCTGAGAGACAGGGACTGAGAGACACCAGTCAGTGTACAGATATCTCCCTGAGAGAGAGGGACTGTGAGACACCACTCAGTGTACATAAAGCTCCCTGAGAGACAGGGACTGAGAGACACCAGTCAGTGTACATATATCTCCCTGAGAGACACCACTCAGTGTACATAAAGCTCCCTGAGAGACAGGGACTGAGAGACACCACTCAGTGTACAGATATCTCCCTGAGAGAGAGGGACTGAGAGACACCAGTCAGTGTACCGATATCTCCCTGAGAGAGAGGGACTGAGAGACACCAGTCAGTGTACAGATATCTCCCTGAGAGAGAGGGACTGAGAGACACCACTCAGTGTACAGATATCTCCCTGAGTGAGAGGGACTGAGAGACATCAGTCAGTGTACAGATATCCCCCTGTGAGACAGGGACTGAGAGACACCAGTCAGTGTACAGATATCTCCCTGAGAGAGAGGGACTGAGAGACACCACTCAGTGTACAGATATCTCCCTGAGAGACACCACTCAGTGTACATAAAGCTCACTGAGAGACAGGGACTGAGAGACACCAGTCAATGTACAGATATCTCCCTGAGAGACAGGGACTGAGAGACACCACTCAGTGTACAGATACCTCCCTGAGAGAGAGGGACTGAGAGACACCAGTCAGTGTACAGATATCTCCCTGAGAGAGAGGGACTGAGAGACACCACTCAGTGTACAGATATCTCCCTGAGAGACAGGGACTGAGAGACACCAGTCAGTGTACAGATATCTCCCTGAGAGTGAGGTACTGAGAGACACCACTCACTGTACAGATATCTCCCTGAGAGACAGGGACTGAGAGACACCACTCATTGTACAGATATCTCCCTGAGAGAGAAGGACTGAGAGACACCACTCAGTGTACAGATATCTCCCTGAGAGACAGGGACTGAGAGACACCTGTCAGTGTACAGATATCTCCCTGAGAGAGAGGGACTGAGAGACACCACTCAGTGTATCGATATCTCCCTGACAGACAGGGACTGAGAGACACCAGACAGTGTACAGATATCTCCCTGAGAGACAGGGGCTGTGAGACACCACTCAGTGTACAGATATCTCCCTGAGAGAGAGGGAGTGAGAGACACCAGTCAGTGTACAGATATCTCCCTGAGAGAGAGGGACTGAGAGACACCAGTCAGTGTACATATATCTCCCTGAGAGAGAGGGACTGAGAGACACCACTCAGTGTACAGATATCTCCCTGAGAGACAGGGACTGAGAGACACCACTCAGTGTACAGTTATCTCCCTGAGAGAGAGGGACTGAGAGACACCAGTCAGTGTACAGATATCTCCCTGAGAGAGAGGGACTGAGAGACACCACCCAGTGTACAGATATCTCCCTCAGAGACAGGGACTGAGAGACACCAGTCAGAGTACAGATATCTCCCTGAGAGAGAGGGACTGAGAGACACCACTCAGTGTACAGATATCTCCCTGAGAGACAGGGACTGAGAGACACCAGTCAGTGTACAGATATCTCCCTGAGAGAGAGGGATTGTGAGACACCACTCAGTGCACAGATATCTCCCTGAGAGAGAGGGGCTTTGTGACACCAGTCAGTGTACAGATATCTCCCTGAGAGAGAGGGACTGAGAGACACCACTCAGTGTACAGATATCTCCCTGAGAGACAGGGACTGAGAGACACCACTCAGTTTACAGATACCTCCCTGAGAGAGAGGGACTGAGAGACACCAGTCAGTGTACAGATATCTCCCTGAGAGAGAGGGACTGAGAGACACCACTCAGTGTACAGATATCTCCCTGAGAGACAGGGACTGAGAGACACCAGTCAGAGTACAGATATCTCCCTGAGAGAGAGGGACTGAGAGACACCACTCACTGTACAGATATCTCCCTGAGAGACAGGGACTGAGAGACACCACTCATTGTACAGATATCTCCCTGAGAGAGAGGGACTGAGAGACACCACTCAGTGTACAGATACCACCCTGAGAGAGAGGGACTGAGAGACACCAGTCAGTGTACAGATATCTCCCTGAGAGAGAGGGACTGAGAGACACCACTCAGTGTACTGATATCTCCCTGAGAGACAGGGACTGAGAGACACCAGTCAGAGTACAGATATCTCCCTGAGAGAGAGGGACTGAGAGACACCACTCACTGTACAGATATCTCCCTGAGAGACAGGGACTGAGAGACACCACTCATTGTACAGATATCTCCCTGAGAGAGAGGGACTGAGAGACCCCACTCAGTGTACAGATATCTCCCTGAGAGACAGGGACTGAGAGACACCAGTCAGTGTACATATATCTCCCTGAGAGACAGGGACTGAGAGACACCACTCAGTGTACTGATACCTCCCTGAGAGAGAGGGACTGAGAGACACCAGTCAGTGTACATATATCTCCCTGAGAGAGAGGGACTGAGAGACACCACTCAGTGTACAGATATCTCCCTGAGAGAGAGGGACTGAGAGACACCAGTCAGTGTACAGATATCTCCCTGAGAGAGAGGGACTGTGAGACACCACTCAGTGTACAGATATCTCCCTGAGAGACAGGGACTGAGAGACACCAGTCAGTGTACAGATATCTCCCTGAGAGAGAGGGACTGAGAGACACCACTCAGTGTACAGATATCTCCCTGAGAGACAGGGACTGAGAGACACCAGTCAGTGTACAGATATCTCCCTGAGACAGAGGGACTGAGAGACACCAGTCAGTGTACAGATATCTCCCTGAGAGAGAGGGACTCTGAGACACCACTCAGTGTACAGATATCTCCCTGAGAGAGAGGGACTGAGAGACACCAGTCAGTGTACAGATATCTCCCTGAGAGAGAGGGACTGAGAGACACCACTCAGTGTACAGATTTCTCCCTGAGAGACAGGGACTGAGAGACACCAGTCAGTGTACAGATATCTCCCTGAGAGACAGGGGCTGTGAGACACCACTCAGTGTACAGATATCTCCCTGAGAGAGAGGGACTGAGAGACACCAGTCAGTGTACAGATATCTCCCTGAGAGAGAGGGACTGAGAGACACCAGTCACTGTACATATATGTCCCTGAGAGACAGGGACTGAGAGACACCAGTCAGAGTACAGATATCTCCCTGAGAGAGAGGGACTGAGAGACACCACTCAGTGTACAGATATCTCCCTGAGAGAGAGGGACTGAGAGACACCATTCAGTGTACAGATATCTCCCTGAGAGACAGGGACTGAGAGACACCAGTCAGAGTACTGATATCTCCCTGAGAGAGAGGGACTGAGAGACACCATTCAGTGTACAGATATCTCCCTGAGAGACAGGGACTGAGAGACACCACTCAGTGTACAGATACCTCCCTGAGAGAGGGACTGAGATACACCAGTCAGTGTACATATATCTCCCTGAGAGACAGGGACTGAGAGACACCAGTCAGTGTACAGATATCTCCCTGAGAGAGAGGGACTGAGAGACACCACTCAGTGTACAGATATCTTCCTGAGAGAGAGGGACTGAGAGACACCAGTCAGCGTACAGATATCTCCCTGAGAGAGAGGGACTGAGAGACACCAGTCAGTGTACAGATATCTCCCTGAGAGACAGGGACAGAGAGACACCACTCAGTGTATAGATATCTCCCTGAGAGACAGGGACTGAGAGACACCAGTCAGTGTACAGATATCTCCCTGAGAGACAGGGACTGAGAGACACCACTCAGTGTACAGATATCTCCCTGAGAGACAGGGACTGAGAGACACCAGTCAGTGTACGGATATCTCCCTGAGAGAGAGGGACTGTGAGACACCACTCAGTGTACATAAAGCTCCCTGAGAGACAGGGACTGAGAGACACCAGTCAGTGTACAGATATCTCCCTGAGAGACACCACTCAGTGTACATAAAGCTCCCTGAGAGACAGGGACTGAGAGACACCAGTCAGTGTACAGATATCTCCCTGAGAGAGAGGGACTGTGAGACACCAGTCACTGTACAGATATCTCCCTGAGAGAGAGGGACTGAGAGACACCACTCAGTGTATAGATATCTCCCTGACAGACAGGGACTGAGAGACACCAGACAGTGTACAGATATCTCCCTGAGAGACAGGGGCTGTGAGACACCACTCAGTGTACAGATATCTCCCTGAGAGAGAGGGACTGAGAGACACCAGTCAGTGTACCGATATCTCCCTGAGAGAGAGGGACTGAGAGACACCAGTCAGTGTACAGATATCTCCCTGAGAGAGAGGGACTGAGAGACACCACTCAGTGTACAGATATCTCCCTGAGAGAGAGGGACTGAGAGACACCAGTCAGTGTACAGATATCTCCCTGAGAGAGAGGGACTGAGAGACACCACTCAGTGTACAGATATCTCCCTGAGAGACACCACTCAGTGTACATAAAGCTCACTGAGAGACAGGGACTGAGAGACACCAGTCAATGTACAGATATCTCCCTGAGAGACAGGGACTGAGAGACACCACTCAGTGTACAGATACCTCCCTGAGAGAGAGGGACTGAGAGACACCAGTCAGTGTACAGATATCTCCCTGAGAGAGAGGGACTGAGAGACTCCACTCAGTGTACAGATATCTCCCTGAGAGACAGGGACTGAGAGACACCAGTCAGTGTACAGATATCTCCCTGAGAGAGAGGTACTGAGAGACACCACTCACTGTACAGATATCTCCCTGAGAGACAGGGACTGAGAGACACCACTCATTGTACAGATATCTCCCTGAGAGAGAAGGACTGAGAGACACCACTCAGTGTACAGATATCTCCCTGAGAGACAGGGACTGAGAGACACCAGTCAGTGTACAGATATCTCCCTGAGAGACAGGGACTGAGAGACACCACTCAGTGTACAGATATCTCCCTGAGAGACAGGGACTGAGAGACACCAGTCAGTGTACAGATATCTCCCTGAGAGAGAGGGACTGTGAGACACCACTCAGTGTACATAAAGCTCCCTGAGAGACAGGGACTGAGAGACACCAGTCAGTGTACAGATATCTCCCTGAGAGACACCACTCAGTGTACATAAAGCTCCCTGAGAGACAGGGACTGAGAGACACCAGTCAGTGTACAGATATCTCCCTGAGAGAGAGGGACTGTGAGACACCAGTCACTGTACAGATATCTCCCTGAGAGAGAGGGACTGAGAGACACCACTCAGTGTATAGATATCTCCCTGACAGACAGGGACTGAGAGACACCAGACAGTATACAGATATCTCCCTGAGAGACAGGGGCTGTGAGACACCACTCAGTGTACAGATATCTCCCTGAGAGAGAGGGACTGAGAGACACCAGTCAGTGTACCGATATCTCCCTGAGAGAGAGGGACTGAGAGACACCAGTCAGTGTACAGATATCTCCCTGAGAGAGAGGGACTGAGAGACACCACTCAGTGTACAGATATCTCCCTGAGAGAGAGGGACTGAGAGACACCAGTCAGTGTACAGATATCTCCCTGAGAGAGAGGGACTGAGAGACACCACTCAGTGTACAGATATCTCCCTGAGAGACACCACTCAGTGTATAGATATCTCCCTGACAGACAGGGACTGAGAGACACCAGACAGTATACAGATATCTCCCTGAGAGACAGGGGCTGTGAGACACCACTCAGTGTACAGATATCTCCCTGAGAGAGAGGGACTGAGAGACACCAGTCAGTGTACCGATATCTCCCTGAGAGAGAGGGACTGAGAGACACCAGTCAGTGTACAGATATCTCCCTGAGAGAGAGGGACTGAGAGACACCACTCAGTGTACAGATATCTCCCTGAGAGAGAGGGACTGAGAGACACCAGTCAGTGTACAGATATCTCCCTGAGAGAGAGGGACTGAGAGACACCACTCAGTGTACAGATATCTCCCTGAGAGACACCACTCAGTGTACATAAAGCTCACTGAGAGACAGGGACTGAGAGACACCAGTCAATGTACAGATATCTCCCTGAGAGACAGGGACTGAGAGACACCACTCAGTGTACAGATACCTCCCTGAGAGAGAGGGACTGAGAGACACCACTCAGTGTACAGATATCTCCCTGAGAGACAGGGACTGAGAGACACCAGTCAGTGTACAGATATCTCCCTGAGAGAGAGGTACTGAGAGACACCACTCACTGTACAGATATCTCCCTGAGAGACAGGGACTGAGAGACACCACTCATTGTACAGATATCTCCCTGAGAGAGAAGGACTGAGAGACACCACTCAGTGTACAGATATCTCCCTGAGAGACAGGGACTGAGAGAAACCAGTCAGTGTACATATATCTCCCTGAGAGACAGGGACTGAGAGACACCACTCAGTGTACAGATACCTCCCTGAGAGAGAGGGACTGAAAGACACCAGTCAGTGTACATATATCTCCCGGAGAGAGAGGGACTGAGAGACACCAGTCAGTGTACAGATATCTCCCTGAGAGAGAGGGACTGAGAGACACCACTCAGTGTATAGATATCTCCCTGACAGACAGGGACTGAGAGACACCAGTCAGTGTACAGATATCTCCCTGAGAGACAGGGGCTGTGAGACACCACTCAGTGTACAGATATCTCCCTGAGAGAGAGGGACTGAGAGACACCAGTCAGTGTACAGATATCTCCCTGAGAGAGAGGGACTGAGAGACAACAGTCAGTGTACAGATATCTCCCTGAGAGACAGTGGCTGTGAGACACCACTCAGTGTACAGATATCTCCCTGAGAGAGAGGGACTGAGAGACACCACTCAGTGTACAGATATCTCCCTGAGAGACAGGGACTGAGAGACAGCACTCAGGGTATAGATATCTCCCTGAGAGACAGGGACTGAGAGACACCAGTCAGTGTACAGATATCTCCCTGAGAGAGAGGGACTGAGAGACACCTCTCAGTGTACAGATATCTCCCTGAGAGACAGGGACTGAGAGACACCAGTCAGTGTACAGATATCTCCCTGAGAGAGAGGGACTGTGAGACACCACTCAGTGTACATAAAGCTCCGTGAGAGACAGGGACTGAGAGACACCAGTCAGTGTACAGATATCTCCCTGAGAGACACCACTCAGTGTACATAAAGCTCCCTGAGAGACAGGGACTGAGAGACACCAGTCAGTGTACAGATATCTCCCTGAGAGAGAGGGACTGAGAGACACCACTCAGTGTACAGATATCTCCCTGAGAGACACCACTCAGTGTACATAAAGCTCACTGAGAGACAGGGACTGAGAGACACCAGTCAGTGTACAGATATCTCCCTGAGAGACAGGGACTGCTAGACACCACTCAGTGTACAGATACCTCCCAGAGAGAGAGGGACTGAGAGACACCAGTCAGTGTACAGATATCTCCCTGAGAGAGAGGGACTGAGAGACACCACTCAGTGTACAGATATCTCCCTGAGAGACAGGGACTGAGAGACACCAGTCAGAGTACAGATATCTCCCTGAGAGAGAGGGACTGAGAGACACCACTCACTGTACAGATATCTCCATGAGAGACAGGGACTGAGAGACACCACTCATTGTACAGATATCTCCCTGAGAGAGAGTGACTGAGAGACACCACTCAGTGTACAGATATCTCCCTGAGAGACAGGGACTGAGAGACACCAGTCAGTGTACATATATCTCCCTGAGAGACAGGGACTGAGAGACACCACTCAGTGTACAGATACCTCCCTGAGAGAGAGGGACTGAGAGACACCAGTCAGTGTACATATATCTCCCGTAGAGAGAGGGACTGAGAGACACCAGTCAGTGTACAGATATCTCCCTGAGAGAGAGGGACTGAGAGACACCACTCAATGTATAGATATCTCCCTGAGAGACAGGGACTGAGAGACACCAGTCAGTGTACAGATATCTCCCTGAGAGACAGGGGCTGTGAGACACCACTCAGTGTACAGATATCTCCCTGAGAGAGAGGGACTGAGAGACACCAGTCAGTGTACAGATATCTCCCTGAGAGAGAGGGACTGAGAGACACCAGTCAGTGTACAAATATCTCCCTGAGAGACAGGGACTGAGAGACACCACTCAGTGTACAGATACCTCCCTGAGAGAGAGGGACTGAGAGGCACCAGTCAGTGTACATATATGTCCCTGAGAGAGAGGGACTGAGAGACACCACTCAGTGTACAGATATCTCCCTGAGAGACAGGGACTGAGAGACACCACTCAGTGTACAGATATCTCCCTGAGAGAGAGGGACTGAGAGACACCACTCAGTGCACAGATATCTCCCTGAGAGACAGGGACTGAGAGACACCAGTCAGAGTACAGATATCTCCCTGAGAGAGAGGGACTGAGAGACACCACTCAGTGTACAGATATCTCCCTGAGAGAGAGGGACTGAGAGACACCATTCAGTGTACAGATATCTCCCTGAGAGACAGGGACTGAGAGACACCACTCAGTGTACAGATACCTCCCTGAGAGAGGGACTGAGATACACCAGTCAGTGTACATATATCTCCCTGAGAGACAGGGACTGAGAGACACCAGTCAGTGTACAGATATCTCCCTGAGAGAGAGGGACTGAGAGACACCACTCAGTGTACAGATATCTTCCTGAGAGAGAGGGACTGAGAGACACCAGTCAGCGTACAGATATCTCCCTGAGAGAGAGGGACTGAGAGACACCAGTCAGTGTACAGATATCTCCCTGAGAGACAGGGACTGAGAGACACCACTCAGTGTATAGATATCTCCCTGAGAGACAGGGACTGAGAGACACCAGTCAGTGTACAGATATCTCCCTGAGAGACAGGGACTGAGAGACACCACTCAGTGTACAGATATCTCCCTGAGAGACAGGGACTGAGAGACACCAGTCAGTGTACAGATATCTCCCTGAGAGAGAGGGACTGTGAGACACCACTCAGTGTACATAAAGCTCCCTGAGAGACAGGGACTGAGAGACACCAGTCAGTGTACAGATATCTCCCTGAGATACACCACTCAGTGTACATAAAGCTCCCTGAGAGACAGGGACTGAGAGACACCAGTCAGTGTACAGATATCTCCCTGAGAGAGAGGGACTGTGAGACACCAGTCACTGTACAGATATCTCCCTGAGAGAGAGGGACTGAGAGACACCACTCAGTGTATAGATATCTCCCTGACAGACAGGGACTGAGAGACACCAGACAGTGTATAGATATCTCCCTGAGAGACAGGGGCTGTGAGACACCACTCAGTGTACAGATATCTCCCTGAGAGAGAGGGACTGAGAGACACCAGTCAGTGTACCGATATCTCCCTGAGAGAGAGGGACTGAGAGACACCAGTCAGTGTACAGATATCTCCCTGAGAGAGAGGGACTGAGAGACACCACTCAGTGTACAGATATCTCCCTGAGAGAGAGGGACTGAGAGACACCAGTCAGTGTACAGATATCTCCCTGAGAGACAGGGACTGAGAGACACCACTCAGTGTACAGATACCTCCCTGAGAGAGGGACTGAGATACACCAGTCAGTGTACATATATCTCCCTGAGAGACAGGGACTGAGAGACACCAGTCAGTGTACAGATATCTCCCTGAGAGACAGGGACTGAGAGACACCACTCAGTGTACAGATATCTTCCTGAGAGAGAGGGACTGAGAGACACCAGTCAGCGTACAGATATCTCCCTGAGAGAGAGGGACTGAGAGACACCAGTCAGTGTACAGATATCTCCCTGAGAGACAGGGACTGAGAGACACCACTCAGTGTATAGATATCTCCCTGAGAGACAGGGACTGAGAGACACCAGTCAGTGTACAGATATCTCCCTGAGAGACAGGGACTGAGAGACACCACTCAGTGTACAGATATCTCCCTGAGAGACAGGGACTGAGAGACACCAGTCAGTGTACAGATATCTCCCTGAGAGAGAGGGACTGTGAGACACCACTCAGTGTACATAAAGCTCCCTGAGAGACAGGGACTGAGAGACACCAGTCAGTGTACAGATATCTCCCTGAGAGACACCACTCAGTGTACATAAAGCTCCCTGAGAGACAGGGACTGAGAGACACCAGTCAGTGTACAGATATCTCCCTGAGAGAGAGGGACTGAGAGACACCAGTCAGTGTACCGATATCTCCCTGAGAGAGAGGGACTGAGAGACACCAGTCAGTGTACAGATATCTCCCTGAGAGAGAGGGACTGAGAGACACCACTCAGTGTACAGATATCTCCCTGAGAGAGAGGGACTGAGAGACACCAGTCAGTGTACAGATATCTCCCTGAGAGAGAGGGACTGAGAGACACCACTCAGTGTACAGATATCTCCCTGAGAGACACCACTCAGTGTACATAAAGCTCACTGAGAGACAGGGACTGAGAGACACCAGTCTATGTACAGATATCTCCCTGAGAGACAGGGACTGAGAGACACCACTCAGTGTACAGATACCTCCCTGAGAGAGAGGGACTGAGAGACACCAGTCATTGTACAGATATCTCCCTGAGAGAGAGGGACTGAGAGACACCACTCAGTGTACAGATATCTCCCTGAGAGACAGGGACTGAGAGACACCAGTCAGTGTACAGATATCTCCCTGAGAGAGAGGTACTGAGAGACACCACTCACTGTACAGATATCTCCCTGAGAGACAGGGACTGAGAGACACCACTCATTGTACAGATATCTCCCTGAGAGAGAAGGACTGAGAGACACCACTCAGTGTGCAGATATCTCCCTGAGAGACAGGGACTGAGAGAAACCAGTCAGTGTACATATATCTCCCTGAGAGACAGGGACTGAGAGACACCACTCAGTGTACAGATACCTCCCTGAGAGAGAGGGACTGAAAGACACCAGTCAGTGTACATATATCTCCCGGAGAGAGAGGGACTGAGAGACAGCAGTCAGTGTACAGATATCTCCCTGAGAGAGAGGGACTGAGAGACACCACTCAGTGTATAGATATCTCCCTGACAGACAGGGACTGAGAGACACCAGTCAGTGTACAGATATCTCCCTGAGAGAGAGGGGCTGTGAGACACCACTCAGTGTACAGATATCTCCCTGAGAGAGAGGGACTGAGAGACACCAGTCAGTGTACAGATATCTCCCTGAGAGACAGGGACTGAGAGACAACATTCAGTGTACAGATATCTCCCTGAGAGACAGGGGCTGTGAGACACCACTCAGTGTACAGATATCTCCCTGAGAGAGAGGGACTGAGAGACACCACTCAGTGTACAGATATCTCCCTGAGAGACAGGGACTGAGAGACAGCACTCAGGGTATAGATATCTCCCTGAGAGACAGGGACTGAGAGACACCAGTCAGTGTACAGATATCTCCCTGAGAGAGAGGGACTGAGAGACACCACTCAGTGTACAGATATCTCCCTGAGAGACAGGGACTGAGAGACACCAGTCAGTGTACAGATATCTCCCTGAGAGAGAGGGACTGTGAGACACCACTCAGTGTACATAAAGCTCCCTGAGAGACAGGGACTGAGAGACACCAGTCAGTGTACAGATATCTCCCTGAGAGACACCACTCAGTGTACATAAAGCTCCCTGAGAGACAGGGACTGAGAGACACCAGTCAGTGTACAGATATCTCCCTGAGAGAGAGGGACTGAGAGACACCACTCAGTGTACAGATATCTCCCTGAGAGACACCACTCAGTGTACATAAAGCTCACTGAGAGACAGGGACTGAGAGACACCAGTCAGTGTACAGATATCTCCCTGAGAGACAGGGACTGAGAGACACCACTCAGTGTACAGATACCTCCCTGAGAGAGAGGGACTGAGAGACACCAGTCAGTGTACAGATATCTCCCTGAGAGAGAGGGACTGAGAGACACCACTCAGTGTACAGATATCTCCCTGAGAGACAGGGACTGAGAGACACCACTCATTGTACAGATATCTCCCTGAGAGAGAGTGACTGAGAGACACCACTCAGTGTACAGATATCTCCCTGAGAGACAGGGACTGAGAGACACCAGTCAGTGTACATATATCTCCCTGAGAGACAGGGACTGAGAGACACCACTCAGTGTACAGATACCTCCCTGAGAGAGAGGGACTGAGAGACACCAGTCAGTGTACATATATCTCCCGGAGAGAGAGGGACTGAGAGACACCAGTCAGTGTACAGATATCTCCCTGAGAGTGAGGGACTGAGAGACACCACTCAATGTATAGATATCTCCCTGACAGACAGGGACTGAGAGACACCAGTCAGTGTACAGATATCTCCCTGAGAGACAGGGGCTGTGAGACACCACTCAGTGTACAGATATCTCCCTGAGAGAGAGGGACTGAGAGACACCAGTCAGTGTACAGATATCTCCCTGAGAGAGAGGGACTGAGAGACACCAGTCAGTGCACAAATATCTCCCTGAGAGACAGGGACTGAGAGACACCACTCAGTGTACAGATACCTCCCTGAGAGAGAGGGACTGAGAGGCACCAGTCAGTGTACATATATGTCCCTGAGAGAGAGGGACTGAGAGACACCACTCAGTGTTCAGATATCTCCCTGAGAGAGAGGGACTGAGAGACACCACTCAGTGTACAGATATCTCCCTGAGAGACAGGGACTGTGAGACACCAGTCAGTGTACAGATACCTCCCTGAGAGAGAGGGACTGAGAGACACCAGTCAGTGTACATATATCTCCCTGAGAGACAGGGACTGAGAGACACCACTCAGTGTACAGATATCTCCCAGAGAGAGAGGGACTGAGAGACACCACTCAGTGTACAGATATCTCCCTGAGAGAGACGGACGGAGAGACACCACTCAGTGTGCAGATATCTCCCTGAGAGAGAGGGACTGAGAGACACCAGTCAGTGTACCGATATCTCCCTGAGAGAGAGGGACTGAGAGACACCAGTCAGTGTACAGATATCTCCCTGAGAGAGAGGGACTGAGAGACACCACTCAGTGTACAGATATCTCCCTGAGAGAGAGGGACTGAGAGACACCAGTCAGTGTACAGATATCTCCCTGAGAGAGAGGGACTGAGAGACACCACTCAGTGTACAGATATCTCCCTGAGAGACACCACTCAGTGTACATAAAGCTCACTGAGAGACAGGGACTGAGAGACACCAGTCAATGTACAGATATCTCCCTGAGAGACAGGGACTGAGAGACACCACTCAGTGTACAGATACCTCCCTGAGAGAGAGGGACTGAGAGACACCAGTCATTGTACAGATATCTCCCTGAGAGAGAGGGACTGAGAGACACCACTCAGTGTACAGATATCTCCCTGAGAGACAGGGACTGAGAGACACCAGTCAGTGTACAGATATCTCCCTGAGAGAGAGGTACTGAGAGACACCACTCACTGTACAGATATCTCCCTGAGAGACAGGGACTGAGAGACACCACTCATTGTACAGATATCTCCCTGAGAGAGAAGGACTGAGAGACACCACTCAGTGTACAGATATCTCACTGAGAGACAGGGACTGAGAGAAACCAGTCAGTGTGCATATATCTCCCTGAGAGACAGGGACTGAGAGACACCACTCAGTGTACAGATACCTCCCTGAGAGAGAGGGACTGAAAGACACCAGTCAGTGTACATATATCTCCCGGAGAGAGAGGGACTGAGAGACACCAGTCAGTGTACAGATATCTCCCTGAGAGAGAGGGACTGAGAGACACCACTCAGTGTATAGATATCTCCCTGACAGACAGGGACTGAGAGACACCAGTCAGTGTACAGATATCTCCCTGAGAGACAGGGGCTGTGAGACACCACTCAGTGTACAGATATCTCCCTGAGAGAGAGGGACTGAGAGACACCAGTCAGTGTACAGATATCTCCCTGAGAGACAGGGACTGAGAGACAACATTCAGTGTACAGATATCTCCCTGAGAGACAGGGGCTGTGAGACACCACTCAGTGTACAGATATCTCCCTGAGAGAGAGGGACTGAGAGACACCACTCAGTGTACAGATATCTCCCTGAGAGACAGGGACTGAGAGACAGCACTCAGGGTATAGATATCTCCCTGAGAGACAGGGACTGAGAGACACCAGTCAGTGTACAGATATCTCCCTGAGAGAGAGGGACTGAGAGACACCACTCAGTGTACAGATATCTCCCTGAGAGACAGGGACTGAGAGACACCAGTCAGTGTACAGATATCTCCCTGAGAGAGAGGGACTGTGAGACACCACTCAGTGTACATAAAGCTCCCTGAGCGACAGGGACTGAGAGACACCAGTCAGTGTACAGATATCTCCCTGAGAGACACCACTCAGTGTACATAAAGCTCCCTGAGAGACAGGGACTGAGAGACACCAGTCAGTGTACAGATATCTCCCTGAGAGAGAGGGACTGAGAGACACCACTCAGTGTACAGATATCTCCCTGAGAGACACCACTCAGTGTACATAAAGCTCACTGAGAGACAGGGACTGAGAGACACCAGTCAGTGTACAGATATCTCCCTGAGAGACAGGGACTGATAGACACCACTCAGTGTACAGATACCTCCCTGAGAGAGAGGGACTGAGAGACACCAGTCAGTGTACAGATATCTCCCTGAGAGAGAGGGACTGAGAGACACCACTCAGTGTACAGATATCTCCCTGAGAGACAGGGACTGAGAGACACCAGTCAGAGTACAGATATCTCCCTGAGAGAGAGGGACTGAGAGACACCACTCACTGTACAGATATCTCCCTGAGAGACAGGGACTGAGAGACACCACTCATTGTACAGATATCTCCCTGAGAGAGAGTGACTGAGAGACACCACTCAGTGTACAGATATCTCCCTGAGAGACAGGGACTGAGAGACACCAGTCAGTGTACATATATCTCCCTGAGAGACAGGGACTGAGAGACACCACTCAGTGTACAGATACCTCCCTGAGAGAGAGGGACTGAGAGACACCAGTCAGTGTACATATATCTCCCGGAGAGAGAGGGAGTGAGAGACACCAGTCAGTGTACAGATATCTCCCTGAGAGAGAGGGACTGAGAGACACCACTCAATGTATAGATATCTCCCTGACAGACAAAGACTGAGAGACACCAGTCAGTGTACAGATATCTCCCTGAGAGAGAGGGACTGAGAGACACCAGTCAGTGTACAGATATCTCCCTGAGAGAGAGGGACTGAGAGACACCAGTCAGTGCACAAATATCTCCCTGAGAGACAGGGACTGAGAGACACCACTCAGTGTACAGATACCTCCCTGAGAGAGAGGGACTGAGAGGCACCAGTCAGTGTACATATATGTCCCTGAGAGAGAGGGACTGAGAGACACCACTAAGTGTTCAGATATCTCCCTGAGAGAGAGGGACTGAGAGACACCACTCAGTGTACAGATATCTCCCTGAGAGACAGGGACTGTGAGACACCAGTCAGTGTACAGATACCTCCCTGAGAGAGAGGGACTGAGAGACACCAGTCAGTGTACATATATCTCCCTGAGAGACAGGGACTGAGAGACACCACTCAGTGTACAGATATCTCCCAGAGAGAGAGGGACTGAGAGACACCACTCAGTGTACAGATATCTCCCTGAGAGAGACGGACGGAGAGACACCAGTCAGTGTACAGATATCTCTCTGAGAGAGAGGGACTGTGAGACACCAGTCAGTGGACAGATATCTCCCTGAGAGAGAGGGACTGAGAGACACCAGTCAGTGTACAGATATCTCCCTGAGAGACAGGGAATGAGAGACACCACTCAGTGTACAGATACCTCCCTGAGAGAGAGGGACTGAGAGACACCAGTCAGTGTACATATATCTCCCTGAGAGAGAGGGACTGAGAGACACCACTCAGTGTACAGATCTCTCCCTGAGAGACAGGGACTGAAAGACAAGTCAGTGTACATATATCTCCCTGAGAGACAGGGACTGAGAGACACCACTCAGTGTACAGATACCTCCCTGAGAGAGAGGTACTGAGAGACACCAGTCAGTGTACATATATCTCCCTGAGAGAGAGGGACTGAGAGACACCAGTCAGTGTACAGATATCTCCCTGAGAGAGAGGGACTGAGAGACACCAGTCAGTGTACAGATATCTCCCTGAGAGAGAGGGACTGAGAGACACCACTCAGTGTATAGATATCTCCCAGACAGACAGGGACTGAGAGACACCAGTCAGTGTACAGAAATCTCCCTGAGAAACAGGGGCTGTGAGACACCACTCAGTGTACAGATATCTCCCTGAGAGAGAGGGACTGAGAGACACCAGTCAGTGTACTGTTATCTCCCTGAGAGAGAGGGACTGAGAGACACCAGTCAGTGTACAGATATCTCCCTGAGAGAGAGGGACTGAGAGACACCACTCATTGTTCAGATATCTCCCTGAGAGAGAGGGACTGAGAGACACCACTCAGTGTACAGATATCTCCCTGAGAGACACCACTCAGTGTACATAAAGCTCACTGAGAGACAGGGACTGAGAGACACCAGTCAGTGTACAGATATCTCCCTGAGAGACAGGGACTGAGAGACACCACTCAGTGTACAGATACCTCCCTGAGAGAGAGGGACTGAGAGACACCAGTCAGTGTACAGATATCTCCCTGAGAGAGAGGGACTGAGAGACACCACTCAGTGTACAGATATCTCCCTGAGAGACAGGGACTGAGAGACACCAGTCAGAGTACAGATATCTCCCTGAGAGAGAGGGACTGAGAGACACCACTCACTGTACTGATATCTCCCTGAGAGACAGGGACTGAGAGACACCACTCATTGTACAGATATCTCCCTGAGAGAGAGTGACTGAGAGACACCACTCAGTGTACAGATATCTCCCTGAGAGACAGGGACTGAGAGACACCAGTCAGTGTACATATATCTCCCTGAGAGACAGGGACTGAGAGACACCACTCAGTGTACAGATACCTCCCTGAGAGAGAGGGACTGAGAGGCACCAGTCAGTGTACATATATCTCCCGGAGAGAGAGGGACTGAGAGACACCAGTCAGAGGACAGATATCTCCCTGAGAGAGAGGGACTGAGAGACACCACTCAGTGTATAGATATCTCCCTGACAGACAGGGACTGAGAGACACCAGTCAGTGTACAGATATCTCCCTGAGAGACAGGGGCTGTGAGACACCACTCAGTGTACAGATATCTCCCTGAGAGAGAGGGACTGAGAGACACCAGTCAGTGTACAGATATCTCCCTGAGAGAGAGGGACTGAGAGACACCAGTCAGTGTACAAATATCTCCCTGAGAGACAGGGACTGAGAGACACCACACAGTGTACAGATACGTCCCTGAGAGAGAGGGACTGAGAGGCACCAGTCAGTGTACATATATGTCCCTGAGAGAGAGGGACTGAGAGACACCACTCAGTGTTCAGATATCTCCCTGAGAGAGAGGGACTGAGAGACACCACTCAGTGTACAGATATCCCCCTGAGAGACAGGGACTGTGTGACACCAGTCAGTGTACAGATACCTCCCTGAGAGAGAGGGACAGAGAGACACCAAATGTGGGCATATATCTCCCTGAGAGACAGGGACTGAGAGACACCACTCAGTGTACAGATATCTCCCTGAGAGAGACGGACGGAGAGACACCACTCAGTGTACAGATATCTCCCTGAGAGACAGGGACTGTGAGACACCAGTCAGTGTACAGATACCTCCCTGAGAGAGAGGGACTGAGAGACACCAGTCAGTGTACATATACCTCCCTGAGAGAGAGGGACTGAGAGACACCACTCAGTGTTCAGATATCTCCCTGAGAGACAGGGACTGAGAGACACCACTCAGTGTACAGATATCTCCCAGAGAGAGAGGGACTGAGAGACACCAGTCAGTGTACAGATATCTCTCTGAGAGAGAGGGACTGTGAGACACCAGTCAGTGTACAGCTATCTCCCTGAGAGAGAGGGTCTGAGAGACACCAGTCAGTGTACAGATATCTCCCTGAGAGACAGGGAATGAGAGACACCACTCAGTGTACAGATACCTCCCTGAGAGAGAGGGACTGAGAGACACCAGTCAGTGTACATATATCTCCCTGAGAGAGAGGGACTGAGAGACACCACTCAGTGTACAGATATCTCCCTGAGAGACAGGGACTGTGAGACACCAGTCAGTGTACAGATACCTCCCTGAGAAAGAGGGACAGAGAGACACCAAATGTGTACATATATCTCCCTGAGAGACAGGGACTGAGAGACACCACTCAGTGTACAGATATCTCCCTGAGAGAGAGGGACTGAGAGACACCACTCAGTGTACAGATATCTCCCTGAGAGAGACGGACGGAGAGACACCAGTCAGTGTACAGATATCTCTCTGAGAGAGAGGGACTGTGAGACACCAGTCAGTGTACAGATATCTCCCTGAGAGAGAGGGACTGAGAGACACCACTCAGTGTACAGATATCTCCCTGAGAGACAGGGACTGAGAGACACCAGTCAGTGTACATATATCTCCCTGAGAGACCGGGAATGAGAGACACCACTCAGTGTACAGATACCTCCCTGAGAGAGAGGGACTGAGAGACACCAGTCAGTGTACATATATCTCCCTGAGAGAGAGGGACTGAGAGACACCATTCAGTGTACAGATATCTCCCTGAGAGACAGGGACTGAGAGACACCAGTCAGTGTACATATATCTCCCTGAGAGACAGGGACTGAGAGACACCACTCAGTGTACAGATACCTCCCTGAGAGAGGGGGACTGAGAGACACCAGTCAGTGTACATATATCTCCCGGAGAGAGAGGGACTGAGAGACACCAGTCAGTGTCCAGATATCTCCCTGAGAGAGAGGGACTGAGAGACACCAGTCAGTGTACAGATATCTCCCTGAGAGACAGGGACTGTGAGACACCACTCAGTGTACAGATGTCTCCCTGAGAGACAGGGACTGAGAGACACCAGTCAGTGTACAGATATTTCCCTGAGAGAGAGGGACTGAGAGACACCACTCAGTGTACAGATATCTCCCTGAGAGACAGGGACTGAGAGACACCACTCAGTGTACAGATATCTCCCTGAGGTGAGGGACTGTGAGACACCACTCAGTGCACAGATATCTCCCTGAGAGAGAGGGGCTGAGAGACACCAGTCAGTGTAAAGATATCTCCCTGAGAGAGAGGGACTGAGAGACACCACTCAGTGTACAGATATCTCCCTGAGAGACACCACTCAGTGTACATAAAGCTCACTGAGAGACAGGGACTGAGAGACACCAGTCAGTGTACAGATATCTCCCTGAGAGACAGGGACTGAGAGACACCACTCAGTGTACAGATACCTCCCTGAGAGAGAGGGACTGAGAGACACCAGTCAGTGTACAGATATCTCCCTGAGAGAGAGGGACTGAGAGACACCACTCAGTGTACAGATATCTCCCTGAGAGACAGGGACTGAGAGACACCAGTCAGAGTACAGATATCTCCCTGAGAGAGAGGGACTGAGAGACACCACTCACTGTACAGATATCTCCCTGAGAGACAGGGACTGAGAGACACCACTCATTGTACAGATATCTCCCTGAGAGAGAGTGACTGAGAGACACCACTCAGTGTACAGATATCTCCCTGAGAGACAGGGACTGAGAGACACCAGTCAGTGTACATATATCTCCCTGAGAGACCGGGAATGAGAGACACCACTCAGTGTACAGATACCTCCCTGAGAGAGAGGGACTGAGAGACACCAGTCAGTGTACATATATCTCCCTGAGAGAGAGGGACTGAGAGACACCACTCAGTGTACAGATATCTCCCTGAGAGACAGGGACTGAGAGACACCAGTCAGTGTACATATATCTCCCTGAGAGACAGGGACTGAGAGACACCACTCAGTGTACAGATACCTCCCTGAGAGAGGGGGACTGAGAGACACCAGTCAGTGTACATATATCTCCCGGAGAGAGAGGGACTGAGAGACACCAGTCAGTGTCCAGATATCTCCCTGAGAGAGAGGGACTGAGAGACACCAGTCAGTGTACAGATATCTCCCTGAGAGACAGGGACTGTGAGACACCACTCAGTGTACAGATGTCTCCCTGAGAGACAGGGACTGAGAGACACCAGTCAGTGTACAGATATTTCCCTGAGAGAGAGGGACTGAGAGACACCACTCAGTGTACAGATATCTCCCTGAGAGACAGGGACTGAGAGACACCACTCAGTGTACAGATATCTCCCTGAGGTGAGGGACTGTGAGACACCACTCAGTGCACAGATATCTCCCTGAGAGAGAGGGGCTGAGAGACACCAGTCAGTGTAAAGATATCTCCCTGAGAGAGAGGGACTGAGAGACACCACTCAGTGTACAGATATCTCCCTGAGAGACACCACTCAGTGTACATATAGCTCACTGAGAGACAGGGACTGAGAGACACCAGTCAGTGTACAGATATCTCCCTGAGAGACAGGGACTGAGAGACACCACTCAGTGTACAGATACCTCCCTGAGAGAGAGGGACTGAGAGACACCAGTCAGTGTACAGATATCTCCCTGAGAGAGAGGGACTGAGAGACACCACTCAGTGTACAGATATCTCCCTGAGAGACAGGGACTGAGAGACACCAGTCAGAGTACAGATATCTCCCTGAGAGAGAGGGACTGAGAGACACCACTCACTGTACAGATATCTCCCTGAGAGACAGGGACTGAGAGACACCACTCATTGTACAGATATCTCCCTGAGAGAGAGTGACTGAGAGACACCACTCAGTGTACAGATATCTCCCTGAGAGACAGGGACTGAGAGACACCAGTCAGTGTACATATATCTCCCTGAGAGACAGGGACTGAGAGACACCACTCAGTGTACAGATACCTCCCTGAGAGAGAGGGACTGAGAGGCACCAGTCAGTGTACATATATGTCCCTGAGAGAGAGGGACTGAGAGACACCACTCAGTGTTCAGATATCTCCCTGAGAGAGAGGGACTGAGAGACACCACTCAGTGTACAGATATCTCCCTGAGAGACAGGGACTGTGAGACACCAGTCAGTGTACAGATACCTCCCTGAGAGAGAGGGACTGAGAGACACCAGTCAGTGTACATATATGTCCCTGAGAGAGAGGGACTGAGAGACACCACTCAGTGTACAGATATCTCCCTGAGAGACAGGGACTGAGAGACACCAGTCAGTGTACAGATATCTCCCTGAGAGAGAGGGACTCTGAGACACCACTCAGTGTACAAATATCTCCCTGAGAGAGAGGGACTGTGAGACACCACTCAGTGTACAGATGTCTCCCTGAGAGACAGGGACTGAGAGACACCAGACAGTGTACAGATATTTCCCTGAGAGAGAGGGACTGAGAGACACCACTCAGTGTACAGATATCTCCCTGAGAGACAGGGACTGAGAGACACCAGTCGGTGTACAGATATCTCCCTGAGAGAGAGGGACTCTGAGACACCACTCAGTGTACAGATATCTCCCTGAGAGAGAGGGACTGAGAGACACCACTCAGTGTATAGATATCTCCCTGACAGACAGGGTCTGAGAGACACCAGTCAGTGTACAGAAATCTCCCTGAGAGACAGGGGCTGTGAGACACCACTCAGTGTACAGATATCTCCCTGAGAGAGAGGGACTGAGAGACACCAGTCAGTGTACAGATATCTCCCTGAGAGAGAGGGACTGAGAGACACCAGTCAGTGTACATATATCTCCCTGAGAGAGAGGGACTGAGAGACACCACTCAGTGTTCAGATATCTCCCTTAGAGAGAGGGACTGAGAGACACCACTCAGTGTACAGATATCTCCCTGAGAGACAGGGACTGAGAGACACCACTCAGTGTACAGATATCTCCCTGAGAGACAGGGACTGAGAGACACCAGTCAGTGTACATATATCTCCCTGAGAGACAGGGACTGAGAGACACCACTCAGTGTACAGATACCTCCCTGAGAGAGAGGGACTGAGAGACACCGGTCAGTGTACAGATATCTCCCTGAGAGAGAGGGACTGAGAGACACCAGTCAGTGTACAGATATCTCCCTGAGAGAGAGGGACTGAGAGACACCAGTCAGTGTACAGATATCTCCCTGAGAGAGAGGGACTGTGAGACACCACTCAGTGTACATATATGTCCCTGAGAGACAGGGACTGAGAGACACCAGTCAGTGTACAGATATCTCCCTGAGAGAGAGGGACTGAGAGACACCACTCAGTGTACAGATATCTCCCTGAGAGACAGGGACTGAGAGACACCAGTCAGTGTACAGATATCTCCCTGAGAGAGAGGGACTGTGAGACACCACTCAGTGTACAGATATCTCCCTGAGAGACAGGGACTGAAAGACACCAGTCAGTGTACAGATATCTCCCTGAGAGAGAGGGACTGAGAGACACCACTCAGTGTATAGATATCTCCCTGACAGACAGGGACTGAGAGACACCAGTCAGTGTACAGAAATCTCCCTGAGAGACAGGGGCTGTGAGACACCACTCAGTGTACAGATATCTCCCTGAGAGAGAGGGACTGAGAGACACCAGTCAGTGTACAGATATCTCCCTGAGAGAGAGGGACTGAGAGACACCAGTCAGTGTACATATATCTCCCTGAGAGAGAGCGACTGAGAGACACCACTCAGTGTTCAGATATCTCCCTGAGAGAGAGGGACTGAGAGACACCACTCAGTGTACAGCTATCTCCCTGAGAGACAGGGACTGAGAGACACCAGTCAGTGTACAGATACCTCCCTGAGAGAGAGGGACTGAGAGACACCAGTCAGTGTACATATATCTCCCTGAGAGACAGGGACTGAGAGACACCACTCAGTGTACAGATATCTCCTTGAGAGAGAGGGACTGAGAGACACCACTCAGTGTACAGATATCTCCCTGAGAGACAGGGACTGAGAGACACCAGTCAGTGTACAGATATCTCCCTGAGAGAGAGGGACTGAGATACACCACTCAGTGTACAGATATCTCCCTGAGAAACAGGGACTGAGAGACACCAGTCAGTGTACAGATATCTCCCTGAGAGAGAGGGACTGAGAGACACCACTCAGTGTACATAAAGCTCCCTGAGAGACAGGGACTGAGAGACACCACTCAGTGTACAGATATCTCCCTGAGAGACACCACTCAGTGTACATAAAGCTCCCTGAGAGACAGGGACTGAGAGACACCAGTCATTGTACAGATATCTCCCTGAGAGAGAGGGACTGTGAGACACCAGTCAGTGTACAGATATCTCCCTGAGAGAGAGGGACTGAGAGACACCACTCAGTGTATAGATATCTCCCTGACAGACAGGGACTGAGAGACACCAGACAGTGTACAGATATCTCCCTGAGAGACAGGGGCTGTGAGACACCACTCAGTGTACAGATATCTCCCTGAGAGAGAGGGACTGAGAGACACCACTCAGTGTACAGATATCTCCCTGAGAGACAGGGACTGAGAGACACCAGTCAGTGTACAGATATCTCCCTGAGAGAGAGGGACTGAGAGACACCACTCAGTGTTCAGATATCTCCCTGAGAGAGAGGGACTGAGAGACACCACTCAGTGTACAGCTATCTCCCTGAGAGACAGGGACTGAGAGACACCAGTCAGTGTACAGATACCTCCCTGAGATAGAGGGACTGAGAGACACCAGCCAGTGTACATATATCTCCCTGAGAGACAGGGACTGAGAGACACCACTCAGTGTACAGATATCTCCTTGAGAGAGAGGGACTGAGAGACACCACTCAGTGTACAGATATCTCCCTGAGAGACAGGGACTGAGAGACACCAGTCAGTGTACAGATATCTCCCTGAGAGAGAGGGACTGAGAGACACCACTCAGTGTCCAGATATCTCCCTGAGAGACAGGGACTGAGAGACACCAGTCAGTGTACAGATATCTCCCTGAGAGAGAGGGACTGAGAGACACCACTCAGTGTACATAAAGCTCCCTGAGAGACAGTGACTGAGATACACCACTCAGTGTACAGATATCTCCCTGAGAGACACCACTCAGTGTACATAAAGCTCCCTGAGAGACAGGGACTGAGAGACACCAGTCATTGTACAGATATCTCCCTGAGAGAGAGGGACTGTGAGACACCAGTCAGTGTACAGATATCTCCCTGAGAGAGAGGGACTGAGAGACACCACTCAGTGTATCGATATCTCCCTGACAGACAGGGACTGAGAGACACCAGACAGTGTACAGATATCTCCCTGAGAGACAGGGGCTGTGAGACACCACTCAGTGTACAGATATCTCCCTGAGAGAGAGGGACTGAGAGACACCAGTCAGTGTACAGATATCTCCCTGAGAGAGAGGGACTGAGAGACACCACTCAGTGTACAGATAGCTCCCTGAGAGAGAGGGACTGAGAGACACCACTCAGTTTACAGATATCTCCCTGAGAGAGAGGGACTGAGAGACACCAGTCAGTGTACAGATATCTCCCTGAGACACAGGGACTGAGAGACACCACTCAGTGTACAGATATCTCCCTCAGAGACAGGGACTGAGAGACACCAGTCAGTGTACATATATCTCCCTGAGAGACAGGGACTGAGAGACACCAGTCAGTGTACAGATATCTCCCTGAGATAGAGGGACTGAGAGACACCACTCAGTGTACAGATATCTCCCTGAGAGACAGGGACTGAGAGACACCACTCAGTGTACAGATATCTCCCTGAGAGACAGGGACTGAGAGACACCAGTCAGTGTACATATATCTCCCTGAGAGACAGGGACTGAGAGACACCACTCAGTGTACAGATACCTCCCTGAGAGAGAGGGACTGAGAGACACCAGTCAGTGTACATATATCTCCCTGAGAGAGAGGGACTGAGAGACACCAGTCAGTGTACAGATATCTCCCTGAGAGAGAGGGACTGAGAGACACCAGTCAGTGTACAGATATCTCCCTGAGAGAGAGGGACTGTGAGACACCACTCAGTGTACATATATGTCCCTGAGAGACAGGGACTGAGAGACACCAGTCAGTGTACAGATATCTCCCTGAGAGAGAGGGACTGAGAGACACCACTCAGTGTACAGATATCTCCCTGAGAGACAGGGACTGTGAGACACCAGTCAGTGTACAGATATCTCCCTGAGAGAGAGGGACTGTGAGACACCACTCAGTGTACAGATATCTCCCTGAGAGACAGGGACTGAAAGACAACAGTCAGTGTACAGATATCTCCCTGAGAGAGAGGGACTGAGAGACACCACTCAGTGTATAGATATCTCCCTGACAGACAGGGACTGAGAGACACCAGTCAGTGTACAGAAATCTCCCTGAGAGACAGGGGCTGTGAGACACCACTCAGTGTACAGATATCTCCCTGACAGAGATCGACTGAGAGACACCAGTCAGTGTACAGATATCTCCCTGAGAGAGAGGGACTGAGAGACACCAATCAGTGCACATATATCTCCCTGAGAGGGAGGGACTGAGAGACACCACTCAGTGTTCAGATATCTCCCTGAGAGAGAGGGACTGAGAGACACCACTCAGTGTACAGATATCTCCCTGAGAGACAGGGACTGAGAGACACCAGTCAGTGTACAGATACCTCCCTGAGAGAGAGGGACTGAGAGACACCAGTCAGTGTACATATATCTCCCTGAGAGACAGGGACTGAGAGACACCAGTCAGTGTACATATATCTCCCTGAGAGACAGGGACTGAGAGACACCACTCAGTGTACAGATATCTCCTTGAGAGAGAGGGACTGAGAGACACCACTCAGTGTACAGATACCTCCCTGAGAGACAGGGACTGAGAGACACCAGTCAGTGTACAGATATCTCCCTGAGAGAGAGGGACTGAGAGACACCACTCAGTGTACAGATATCTCCCTGA
Source organism: Heterodontus francisci (assembly GCF_036365525.1). Taxonomy (NCBI): domain Eukaryota; kingdom Metazoa; phylum Chordata; class Chondrichthyes; order Heterodontiformes; family Heterodontidae; genus Heterodontus; species Heterodontus francisci. The sequence goes on along the minus strand of NC_090384.1, from coordinate 7,532,139 downwards.
GAGACAGGGACTGAGAGACACCAGTCAGTGTACAGATATCTCCCTGAGAGAGAGGGACTGAGAGACACCACTCAGTGTACATAAAGCTCCCTGAGAGACAGGGACTGAGAGACACCAGTCAGTGTACAGATATCTCCCTGAGAGACACCACTCAGTGCACATAAAGCTCCCTGAGAGACAGGGACTGAGAGACACCAGTCAGTGTACAGATATCTCCCTGAGAGAGAGGGACTGTGAGACACCAGTCAGTGTACAGATATCTCCCTGTGAGAGAGGGACTGAGAGACAGCACTCAGTGTATAGATATCTCCCTGACAGACAGGGACTGAGAGACACCAGACAGTGTACAGATATCTCCCTGAGAGACAGGGGCTGTGAGACACCACTCAGTGTGCAGATATCTCCCTGAGAGAGAGGGACTGAGAGACACCAGTCAGTGGACAGATATCTCCCTGAGAGAGAGGGACTGAGAGACACCACTCAGTGTACAGATATCTCCCTGAGAGAGAGGGACTGAGAGACACCACTCAGTGTACAGATATCTCCCTGAGAGAGAGGGACTGAGAGACACCAGTCAGTGTACAGATATCTCCCTGAGTGAGAGGGACTGAGAGACACCAATCAGTGTACAGATATCTCCCTCAGAGACAGGGACTGAGAGACACCAGTCAGTGTACATATATCTCCCTGAGAGACAGGGACTGAGAGACACCACTCAGTGTACAGATACCTCCCTGAGAGAGAGGGACTGAGAGACACCAGTCAGTGTACATATATCTCCCTGAGAGAGAGGGACTGAGAGACACCAGTCAGTGTACAGATATCTCCCTGAGAGAGAGGGACTGAGAGACACCACTCAGTGTACAGATATCTCCCTGAGAGAGAGGGGCTGTGAGACACCACTCAGTGTACAGATATCTCCCTGAGAGAGAGGGACTGAGAGACACCACTCAGTGTACAGATATCTCCCTGAGAGACAGGGACTGAGAGACACCAGTCAGTGTACAGATATCTCCCTGAGAGAGAGGGACTGAGAGACACCACTCAGTGTTCAGATATCTCCCTGAGAGAGAGGGACTGAGAGACACCACTCAGTGTACAGCTATCTCCCTGAGAGACAGGGACTGAGAGACACCAGTCAGTGTACAGATACCTCCCTGAGATAGAGGGACTGAGAGACACCAGCCAGTGTACATATATCTCCCTGAGAGACAGGGACTGAGAGACACCACTCAGTGTACAGATATCTCCTTGAGAGAGAGGGACTGAGAGACACCACTCAGTGTACAGATATCTCCCTGAGAGACAGGGACTGAGAGACACCAGTCAGTGTACAGATATCTCCCTGAGAGAGAGGGACTGAGAGACACCACTCAGTGTCCAGATATCTCCCTGAGAGACAGGGACTGAGAGACACCAGTCAGTGTACAGATATCTCCCTGAGAGAGAGGGACTGAGAGACACCACTCAGTGTACATAAAGCTCCCTGAGAGACAGTGACTGAGATACACCACTCAGTGTACAGATATCTCCCTGAGAGACACCACTCAGTGTACATAAAGCTCCCTGAGAGACAGGGACTGAGAGACACCAGTCATTGTACAGATATCTCCCTGAGAGAGAGGGACTGTGAGACACCAGTCAGTGTACAGATATCTCCCTGAGAGAGAGGGACTGAGAGACACCACTCAGTGTATCGATATCTCCCTGACAGACAGGGACTGAGAGACACCAGACAGTGTACAGATATCTCCCTGAGAGACAGGGGCTGTGAGACACCACTCAGTGTACAGATATCTCCCTGAGAGAGAGGGACTGAGAGACACCAGTCAGTGTACAGATATCTCCCTGAGAGAGAGGGACTGAGAGACACCACTCAGTGTACAGATAGCTCCCTGAGAGAGAGGGACTGAGAGACACCACTCAGTTTACAGATATCTCCCTGAGAGAGAGGGACTGAGAGACACCAGTCAGTGTACAGATATCTCCCTGAGACACAGGGACTGAGAGACACCACTCAGTGTACAGATATCTCCCTCAGAGACAGGGACTGAGAGACACCAGTCAGTGTACATATATCTCCCTGAGAGACAGGGACTGAGAGACACCAGTCAGTGTACAGATATCTCCCTGAGATAGAGGGACTGAGAGACACCACTCAGTGTACAGATATCTCCCTGAGAGACAGGGACTGAGAGACACCACTCAGTGTACAGATATCTCCCTGAGAGACAGGGACTGAGAGACACCAGTCAGTGTACATATATCTCCCTGAGAGACAGGGACTGAGAGACACCACTCAGTGTACAGATACCTCCCTGAGAGAGAGGGACTGAGAGACACCAGTCAGTGTACATATATCTCCCTGAGAGAGAGGGACTGAGAGACACCAGTCAGTGTACAGATATCTCCCTGAGAGAGAGGGACTGAGAGACACCAGTCAGTGTACAGATATCTCCCTGAGAGAGAGGGACTGTGAGACACCACTCAGTGTACATATATGTCCCTGAGAGACAGGGACTGAGAGACACCAGTCAGTGTACAGATATCTCCCTGAGAGAGAGGGACTGAGAGACACCACTCAGTGTACAGATATCTCCCTGAGAGACAGGGACTGTGAGACACCAGTCAGTGTACAGATATCTCCCTGAGAGAGAGGGACTGTGAGACACCACTCAGTGTACAGATATCTCCCTGAGAGACAGGGACTGAAAGACAACAGTCAGTGTACAGATATCTCCCTGAGAGAGAGGGACTGAGAGACACCACTCAGTGTATAGATATCTCCCTGACAGACAGGGACTGAGAGACACCAGTCAGTGTACAGAAATCTCCCTGAGAGACAGGGGCTGTGAGACACCACTCAGTGTACAGATATCTCCCTGACAGAGATCGACTGAGAGACACCAGTCAGTGTACAGATATCTCCCTGAGAGAGAGGGACTGAGAGACACCAATCAGTGCACATATATCTCCCTGAGAGGGAGGGACTGAGAGACACCACTCAGTGTTCAGATATCTCCCTGAGAGAGAGGGACTGAGAGACACCACTCAGTGTACAGATATCTCCCTGAGAGACAGGGACTGAGAGACACCAGTCAGTGTACAGATACCTCCCTGAGAGAGAGGGACTGAGAGACACCAGTCAGTGTACATATATCTCCCTGAGAGACAGGGACTGAGAGACACCAGTCAGTGTACATATATCTCCCTGAGAGACAGGGACTGAGAGACACCACTCAGTGTACAGATATCTCCTTGAGAGAGAGGGACTGAGAGACACCACTCAGTGTACAGATACCTCCCTGAGAGACAGGGACTGAGAGACACCAGTCAGTGTACAGATATCTCCCTGAGAGAGAGGGACTGAGAGACACCACTCAGTGTACAGATATCTCCCTGAGAGACAGGGACTGAGAGACACCAGTCAGTGTACAGATATCTCCCTGAGAGAGAGGGACTGAGAGACACCACTCAGTGTACATAAAGCTCCCTGAGAGACAGGGACTGAGAGACACCAGTCAGTGTACAGATATCTCCCTGAGAGACACCACTCAGTGCACATAAAGCTCCCTGAGAGACAGGGACTGAGAGACACCAGTCAGTGTACAGATATCTCCCTGAGAGAGAGGGACTGTGAGACACCAGTCAGTGTACAGATATCTCCCTGTGAGAGAGGGACTGAGAGACAGCACTCAGTGTATAGATATCTCCCTGACAGACAGGGACTGAGAGACACCAGACAGTGTACAGATATCTCCCTGAGAGACAGGGGCTGTGAGACACCACTCAGTGTGCAGATATCTCCCTGAGAGAGAGGGACTGAGAGACACCAGTCAGTGGACAGATATCTCCCTGAGAGAGAGGGACTGAGAGACACCACTCAGTGTACAGATATCTCCCTGAGAGAGAGGGACTGAGAGACACCACTCAGTGTACAGATATCTCCCTGAGAGAGAGGGACTGAGAGACACCAGTCAGTGTACAGATATCTCCCTGAGTGAGAGGGACTGAGAGACACCAATCAGTGTACAGATATCTCCCTCAGAGACAGGGACTGAGAGACACCAGTCAGTGTACATATATCTCCCTGAGAGACAGGGACTGAGAGACACCACTCAGTGTACAGATACCTCCCTGAGAGAGAGGGACTGAGAGACACCAGTCAGTGTACATATATCTCCCTGAGAGAGAGGGACTGAGAGACACCAGTCAGTGTACAGATATCTCCCTGAGAGAGAGGGACTGAGAGACACCACTCAGTGTACAGATATCTCCCTGAGAGAGAGGGACTGTGAGACACCTCTCAGTGTACAGATATCTCCCTGAGAGACAGGGACTGAGAGACACCAGTCTGTGTACAGATATTTCCCTGAGAGAGAGGGACTGAGAGACACCACTCAGTGTACAGATATCTCCCTGAGAGACAGGGACCGAGAGACACCAGTCAGTGTACAGATATCGCCCTGAGAGAGAGGGACTGTGAGACACCACTCAGTGTACAGATATCTCCCTGAGAGACAGGGACTGAGTGACACCAGTCAGTGTACAGATATCTCCCTGAGAGAGAGGGACTGAGAGACACCACTCAGTGTATAGATATCTGCCTGACAGACAGGGACTGAGAGACACCAGTCAGTGTACAGAAATCTCCCTGAGAGACAGGGGCTGTGAGACACCACTCAGTGCACTGATATCACCCTGAGAGAGAGGGACTGAGAGACACCAGTCAGTGTACAGATATCTCCCTGAGAGAGAGGGAATGAGAGACACCAGTCAGTGTACATATATCTCCCTGAGAGAGAGGGACTGAGAGACACCACTCAGTGTTCAGATATCTCCCTGAGAGAGAGGGACTGAGAGACACAACTCAGTGTACAGATATCTCCCTGAGAGACACCACTCAGTGTACATAAAACTCACTGAGAGACAGGGACTGAGAGACACCAGTCAGTGCATAGATATCTTCCTGACAGACAGGGACTGAGAAACACCAGACAGTGTACAGATATCTCCCTGAGAGACAGGGGCTGTGAGACACCACTCAGTGCACAGATATCTCCCTGAGAGAAAGGGACTGAGAGACACCAGTCAGTGTACAGATATCTCCCTGAGAGAGAGGGAATGAGAGACACCATTCAGTGTACATATATCCCCCTGAGAGAGAGGGACTGAGAGACACCACTCAGTGTTCAGATATCTCCCTGAGAGAGAGGGACTGAGAGACACCACTCAGTGTACAGATATCTCCCTGAGAGACACCACTCAGTGTACATAAAGCTCACTGAGAGACAGGGACTGAGAGACACCAGTCAGTGCATAGATATCTCCCTGACAGACAGGGACTGAGAGACACCAGACAGTGTACAGATATCTCCCTGAGAGACAGGGGCTGTGAGACACCACTCAGTGTACAGATATCTCCCTGAGAGAGAGGGACTGAGAGACACCAGTCAGTGTACAGATATCTCCTTGAGAGAGAGGGACTGAGAGACACCAGTCAGTGTACAGATATCTCCCTGAGAGAGAGGGACTGAGAGACACCACTCAGTGTACAGATATCTCCCTGAGAGAGAGGGACTGAGAGACACCAGTCAGTGTACAGATATCTCCCTGAGAGAGAGGGACTGAGAGACACCACTCAGTGTACAGATATCTCCCTCAGAGACAGGGACTGAGAGACACCAGTCAGTGTACATATATCTCCCTGAGAGACAGGGACTGAGAGACACCACTCAGTGTACAGATATCTCCCTGAGAGAGAGGGACTGAGAGACACCAGTCAGTGTACAGATATCTCCCTGAGAGAGAGGGAATGAGAGACACCAGTCAGTGTACATATATCTCCCTGAGAGAGAGGGACTGAGAGACACCACTCAGTGTTCAGATATCTCCCTGAGAGAGAGGGACTGAGAGACACCACTTAGTGTACAGATATCTCCCTGAGAGACACCACTCAGTGTACAGATATCTCCCTGAGAGACAGGGACTGAGAGACACCAGTCAGAGTACAGATATCTCCCTGAGAGAGAGGGACTGAGAGACACCACTCACTGTACAGATATCTCCCTGAGAGACAGGGACTGAGAGACACCACTCATTGCACAGATATCTCCCTGAGAGAGAGTGACTGAGAGACACCACTCAGTGTACAGATACCTCCCTGAGAGAGAGGGACTGAGAGACACCAGTCAGTGTACATATATCTCCCTGAGAGAGAGGGACTGAGAGACACCAGTCAGTGTACATATATCTCCCTGAGAGACAGGGACTGAGAGACACCACTCAGTGTACAGATATCTCCCTGAGAGAGAGGGACTGTGAGACACCACTCAGTGTACAGATATCTCCCTGAGAGACAGGGACAGAGAGACACCAGTCAGTGTACAGATATCTCCCTGAGAGAGAGGGACTGAGAGACACCACTCAGTGTATAGATATCTCCCTGACAGACAGGGACTGAGAGACACCAGTCAGTGTACAGAAATCTCCCTGAGAGACAGGGGCTGTGAGACACCACTCAGTGCACAGATATCTCCCTGAGAGAGAGGGACTGAGAGACACCAGTCTGTGTACAGATATCTCCCTGAGAGAGAGGGAATGAGAGACACCAGTCAGTGTACATATATCTCCCTGAGAGAGAGGGACTGAGAGACACCACTCAGTGTTCAGATATCTCCCTGAGAGAGAGGGACTGAGAGACACCACTCAGTGTACAGATATCTCCCTGAGAGACACCACTCAGTGTACATAAAGCTCACTGAGAGACAGGGACTGAGAGACACCAGTCAGTGCATAGATATCTCCCTGACAGACAGGGAGTGAGAGACACCAGACAGTGTACAGATATCTCCCTGAGAGACAGGGGCTGTGAGACACCACTCAGTGCACAGATATCTCCCTGAGAGAGAGGGACTGAGAGACACCAGTCAGTGTACAGATATCTCCCTGAGAGAGAGGGAATGAGAGACACCAGTCAGTGTACATATATCTCCCTGAGAGAGAGGGACTGAGAGACATCACTCAGTGTTCAGATATCTCCCTGAGAGAGAGGGACTGAGAGACACCACTCAGTGTACAGATATCTCCCTGAGAGACACCACTCAGTGTACATAAAGCTCACTGAGAGACAGGGACTGAGAGACACCAGTCAGTGCATAGATATCTCCCTGACAGACAGGGACTGAGAGACACCAGACAGTGTACAGATATCTCCCTGAGAGACAGGGGCTGTGAGACACCACTCAGTGTACAGATATCTCCCTGAGAGAGAGGGACTGAGAGACACCAGTCAGTGTACAGATATCTCCTTGAGAGAGAGGGACTGAGAGACACCAGTCAGTGTACAGATATCTCCCTGAGAGAGAGGGACTGAGAGACACCACTCAGTGTACAGATATCTCCCTGAGAGAGAGGGACTGAGAGACACCAGTCAGTGTACAGATATCTCCCTGAGAGAGAGGGACTGAGAGACACCACTCAGTGTACAGATATCTCCCTCAGAGACAGGGACTGAGAGACACCAGTCAGTGTACATATATCTCCCTGAGAGACAGGGACTGTGAGACACCACTCAGTGTACAGATATCTCCCTGAGAGAGAGGGACTGAGAGACACCAGTCAGTGTACAGATATCTCCCTGAGAGAGAGGGAATGAGAGACACCAGTCAGTGTACATATATCTCCCTGAGAGAGAGGGACTGAGAGACACCACTCAGTGTTCAGATATCTCCCTGAGAGAGAGGGACTGAGAGACACCACATAGTGTACAGATATCTCCCTGAGAGACACCACTCAGTGTACAGATATCTCCCTGAGAGACAGGGACTGAGAGACACCAGTCAGAGTACAGATATCTCCCTGAGAGAGAGGGACTGAGAGACACCACTCACTGTACAGATATCTCCCTGAGAGACAGGGACTGAGAGACACCACTCATTGCACAGATATCTCCCTGAGAGAGAGTGACTGAGAGACACCACTCAGTGTACAGATGCCTCCCTGAGAGAGAGGGACTGAGAGACACCAGTCAGTGTATATATATCTCCCTGAGAGAGAGGGACTGAGAGACACCAGTCAGTGTACATATATCTCCCTGAGAGACAGGGACTGAGAGACACCACTCAGTGTACAGATATCTCCTTGAGAGAGAGGGACTGAGAGACACCACTCAGTGTACAGATATCTCCCTGAGAGACAGGGACTGAGAGACACCAGTCAGTGTACAGATATCTCCCTGAGAGAGAGGGACTGAGAGACACCACTCAGTGTACAGATATCTCCCTGAGAGACAGGGACTGAGAGACACCAGTCAGTGTACAGATATCTCCCTGAGAGAGAGGGACTGAGAGACACCACTCAGTGTACATAAAGCTCCCTGAGAGACAGGGACTGAGAGACACCAGTCAGTGTACAGATATCTCCCTGAGAGACACCACTCAGTGCACATAAAGCTCCCTGAGAGACAGGGACTGAGAGACACCAGTCAGTGTACAGATATCTCCCTGAGAGAGAGGGACTGAGAGACAGCACTCAGTGTATAGATATCTCCCTGACAGACAGGGACTGAGAGACACCACTCAGTGTTCAGATATCTCCCTGAGAGAGAGGGACTGAGAGACACCAGTCAGTGTACGGATATCTCCCTGAGAGAGAGGGACTGAGAGACACCACTCAGTGTACAGATATCTCCCTGAGAGACAGGGACTGAGAGACACCAGTCAGTGTACATATATCTCCCTGAGAGACAGGGACTGAGAGACACCACTCAGTGTACAGATACCTCCCTGAGAGAGAGGGACTGAGAGACACCAGTCAGTGTACATATATCTCCCTGAGAGAGAGGGTCTGAGAGACACCAGTCAGTGTACAGATATCTCCCTGAGAGAGAGGGACTGAGAGACACCAGTCAGTGTACAGATATCTCCCTGAGAGAGAGGGACTGTGAGACACCACTCAGTGTACATATATGTCCCTGAGAGACAGGGACTGAGAGACACCAGTCTGTGTACAGATATCTCCCTGAGAGAGAGGGACTGAGAGACACCACTCAGTGTACAGATATCTCCCTGAGAGACAGGGACCGAGAGACACCAGTCAGTGTACAGATATCTCCCTGAGAGAGAGGGACTGTGAGACACCACTCAGTGTACAGATATCTCCCTGAGAGACAGGGACTGAGAGACACCAGTCAGTGTACAGATATCTCCCTGAGAGAGAGGGACTGAGAGACACCACTCAGTGTATAGATATCTCCCTGACAGACAGGGACTGAGAGACACCAGTCAGTGTACAGAAATCTCCCTGAGAGACAGGGGCTGTGAGACACCACTCAGTGTACAGATATCTCCCTGAGAGAGAGGGACTGAGAGACACCAGTCAGTGTACAGATATCTCCCTGAGAGAGAGGGACTGAGAGACACCACTCAGTGTACAGATATCTCCCTGAGAGACAGGGACTGAGAGACACCACTCAGTGTTCAGATATCTCCCTGAGAGAGAGGGACTGAGAGACACCACTCAGTGTAAAGATATCTCCCTGAGAGACAGGGACTGAGAGACAACAGTCAGTGTACAGATACCTCCCTGAGAGAGAGGGACTGAGAGACACCAGTCAGTGTACATATATCTCCCTGAGAGACAGGGACTGAGAGACACCACTCAGTGTACAGATATCTCCTTGAGAGAGAGGGACTGAGAGACACCACTCAGTGTACAGATATCTCCCTGAGAGACAGGGACTGAGAGACACCAGTCAGTGTACAGATATCTCCCTGAGAGAGAGGGACTGAGAGACACCACTCAGTGTACAGATATCTCCCTGAGAGACAGAGACTGAGAGACACCAGTCAGTGTACAGATATCTCCCTGAGAGAGAGGGACTGAGAGACACCACTCAGTGTACATAAAGCTCCCTGAGAGTCAGGGACTGAGAGACACCATTCAATGTACAGATATCTCCCTGAGAGAGAGGGACTGTGAGACACCAGTCAGTGTACAGATATCTCCCTGAGAGAGAGGGACTGAGAGACACCACTCAGTGTACAGATATCTCCCTGAGAGAGAGGGACTGAGAGACACCAGACAGTGTACAGATATCTCCCTGAGAGACACCACTCAGTGTACATAAAGCTCACTGAGAGACAGGGACTGAGAGACACCACTCAGTGTACAGATATCTCCCTGAGAGACAGGGACTGAGAGACACCACTCAGTGTACAGATATCTCCCTGAGAGAGAGGGACTGAGAGACACCACTCAGTGTACAGATATCTCCCTGAGAGAGAGGGACTGAGAGACACCAGTCAGTGTACAGATATCTCCCTGAGAGAGAGGGACTGAGAGACACCACTCAGTGTACAGATATCTCCCTGAGAGACAGGGACTGAGAGACACCAGTCAGTGTACAGATATCTCCCTGAGAGAGAGGGACTGTGAGACACCACTCAGTGCACAGATATCTCCCTGAGAGAGAGGGGCTGAGAGACACCAGTCAGTGTACAGATATCTCCCTGAGAGAGAGAGACTGAGAGACACCAGTCAGTGTACAGATATCTCCCTGAGAGAGAGGGACTGTGAGACACCAGTCAGTGTACAGATATCTCCCTGAGAGAGAGGGACTGAGAGACACCGCTCAGTGTATAGATATCTCCCTGACAGACAGGGACTGAGAGACACCAGACAGTGTACAGATATCTCCCTGAGAGACAGGGGCTGTGAGACACCACTCAGTGTACAGATATCTCCCTGAGAGAGAGGGACTGAGAGACACCAGTCAGTGTACAGATATCTCCCTGAGAGAGAGGGACTGAGAGACACCACTCAGTGTACATATATCTCCCTGAGAGACAGGGACTGAGAGACACCACTCAGTGTACAGATATCTCCCTGAGAGAGAGGGACTGAGAGACACCACTCAGTGCACAGATATCTCCCTGAGAGAGAGGGACTGAGAGACACCAGTCAGTGTACAGATATCTCCCTGAGAGAGAGGGACTGAGAGACACCACTCAGTGTACAGATATCTCCCTCAGAGACAGGGACTGAGAGACACCAGTCAGAGTACAGATATCTCCCTGAGAGAGAGGGACTGAGAGACACCACTCAGTGTACAGATATCTCCCTGAGAGACAGGGACTGAGAGACACCAGTCAGTGTACAGATATCTCCCTGAGAGAGAGGGACTGTGAGACACCACTCAGTGCACAGATATCTCCCTGAGAGAGAGGGGCTGAGAGACACCAGTCAGTGTACAGATATCTCCCTGAGAGAGAGGGACTGAGAGACACCACTCAGTGTACAGATATCTCCCTGAGAGACACCACTCAGTGTACATAAAGCTCACTGAGAGACAGGGACTGAGAGACACCAGTCAGTGTACAGATATCTCCCTGAGAGAGAGGGACTGAGAGACACCAGTCAGTGTACAGATATCTCCCTGAGAGAGAGGGACTGAGAGACACCACTCAGTGTACAGATATCTCCCTCAGAGACAGGGACTGAGAGACACCAGTCGGAGTACAGATATCTCCCTGAGAGAGAGGGACTGAGAGACACCACTCAGTGTACAGATATCTCCCTGAGAGACACCACTCAGTGTACATAAAGCTCACTGAGAGACAGGGACTGAGAGACACCACTCAGTGTACAGATATCTCCCTGAGAGACAGGGACTGAGAGACACCACTCAGTGTACACATATCTCCCTGAGAGAGAGGGACTGAGAGACACCACTCAGTGTACAGATATCTCCCTGAGAGAGAGGGACTGAGAGACACCAGTCAGTGTACAGATATCTCCCTGAGAGACAGGGACTGAGAGACACCAGCCAGTGTACAGATATCTCCCTGAGAGAGAGGGACTGTGAGACACCACGCAGTGCACAGATATCTCCCTGAGAGAGAGGGGCTGAGAGACACCAGTCAGTGTACAGATATCTCCCTGAGAGAGAGAGACTGAGAGACACCACTCAGTGTACAGATATCTCCCTGAGAGACACCACTCAGTGTACATAAAGCTCACTGAGAGACAGGGACTGAGAGACACCAGTCAGTGTACAGATATCTCCCTGAGAGAGAGGGACTGAGAGACACCACTCAGTGTACAGATACCTCCCTGAGAGAGAGGGACTGAGAGACACCACTCAGTGTACAGATATCTCCCTGAGAGACAGGGACTGAGAGACACCAGTAAGAGTACAGATATCTCCCTGAGAGAGAGGGACTGAGAGACACCAGTCAGTGGACAGAAATGTCCCTGAGAGACAGGGGCTGTGAGACACCACTCAGTGCACAGATATCTCCCTGAGAGAGAGGGACTGAGAGACACCAGTCAGTGTACAGATATCTCCCTGAGAGAGAGGGACTGAGAGACACCAGTCAGTGTACATATATCTCCCTGAGAGACAGGGACTGAGAGACACCAGTCAGTGTACAGATATCTCCCTGAGAGAGAGGGACTGAGAGACACCACTCAGTGTACAGATATCTCCCTGAGAGACAGAGACTGAGAGACACCAGTCAGTGTACAGATATCTCCCTGAGAGAGAGGGACTGAGAGACACCACTCAGTGTACATAAAGCTCCCTGAGAGTCAGGGACTGAGAGACACCATTCAATGTACAGATATCTCCCTGAGAGAGAGGGACTGTGAGACACCAGTCAGTGTACAGATATCTCCCTGAGAGAGAGGGACTGAGAGACACCACTCAGTGTACAGATATCTCCCTGAGAGAGAGGGACTGAGAGACACCAGACAGTGTACAGATATCTCCCTGAGAGACACCACTCAGTGTACATAAAGCTCACTGAGAGACAGGGACTGAGAGACACCACTCAGTGTACAGATATCTCCCTGAGAGACAGGGACTGAGAGACACCACTCAGTGTACAGATATCTCCCTGAGAGAGAGGGACTGAGAGACACCACTCAGTGTACAGATATCTCCCTGAGAGAGAGGGACTGAGAGACACCAGTCAGTGTACAGATATCTCCCTGAGAGAGAGGGACTGAGAGACACCACTCAGTGTACAGATATCTCCCTGAGAGACAGGGACTGAGAGACACCAGTCAGTGTACAGATATCTCCCTGAGAGAGAGGGACTGTGAGACACCACTCAGTGCACAGATATCTCCCTGAGAGAGAGGGGCTGAGAGACACCAGTCAGTGTACAGATATCTCCCTGAGAGAGAGAGACTGAGAGACACCAGTCAGTGTACAGATATCTCCCTGAGAGAGAGGGACTGTGAGACACCAGTCAGTGTACAGATATCTCCCTGAGAGAGAGGGACTGAGAGACACCGCTCAGTGTATAGATATCTCCCTGACAGACAGGGACTGAGAGACACCAGACAGTGTACAGATATCTCCCTGAGAGACAGGGGCTGTGAGACACCACTCAGTGTACAGATATCTCCCTGAGAGAGAGGGACTGAGAGACACCAGTCAGTGTACAGATATCTCCCTGAGAGAGAGGGACTGAGAGACACCACTCAGTGTACATATATCTCCCTGAGAGACAGGGACTGAGAGACACCACTCAGTGTACAGATATCTCCCTGAGAGAGAGGGACTGAGAGACACCACTCAGTGCACAGATATCTCCCTGAGAGAGAGGGACTGAGAGACACCAGTCAGTGTACAGATATCTCCCTGAGAGAGAGGGACTGAGAGACACCACTCAGTGTACAGATATCTCCCTCAGAGACAGGGACTGAGAGACACCAGTCAGAGTACAGATATCTCCCTGAGAGAGAGGGACTGAGAGACACCACTCAGTGTACAGATATCTCCCTGAGAGACAGGGACTGAGAGACACCAGTCAGTGTACAGATATCTCCCTGAGAGAGAGGGACTGTGAGACACCACTCAGTGCACAGATATCTCCCTGAGAGAGAGGGGCTGAGAGACACCAGTCAGTGTACAGATATCTCCCTGAGAGAGAGGGACTGAGAGACACCACTCAGTGTACAGATATCTCCCTGAGAGACACCACTCAGTGTACATAAAGCTCACTGAGAGACAGGGACTGAGAGACACCAGTCAGTGTACAGATATCTCCCTGAGAGAGAGGGACTGAGAGACACCAGTCAGTGTACAGATATCTCCCTGAGAGAGAGGGACTGAGAGACACCACTCAGTGTACAGATATCTCCCTCAGAGACAGGGACTGAGAGACACCAGTCGGAGTACAGATATCTCCCTGAGAGAGAGGGACTGAGAGACACCACTCAGTGTACAGATATCTCCCTGAGAGACACCACTCAGTGTACATAAAGCTCACTGAGAGACAGGGACTGAGAGACACCACTCAGTGTACAGATATCTCCCTGAGAGACAGGGACTGAGAGACACCACTCAGTGTACACATATCTCCCTGAGAGAGAGGGACTGAGAGACACCACTCAGTGTACAGATATCTCCCTGAGAGAGAGGGACTGAGAGACACCAGTCAGTGTACAGATATCTCCCTGAGAGACAGGGACTGAGAGACACCAGCCAGTGTACAGATATCTCCCTGAGAGAGAGGGACTGTGAGACACCACGCAGTGCACAGATATCTCCCTGAGAGAGAGGGGCTGAGAGACACCAGTCAGTGTACAGATATCTCCCTGAGAGAGAGAGACTGAGAGACACCACTCAGTGTACAGATATCTCCCTGAGAGACACCACTCAGTGTACATAAAGCTCACTGAGAGACAGGGACTGAGAGACACCAGTCAGTGTACAGATATCTCCCTGAGAGAGAGGGACTGAGAGACACCACTCAGTGTACAGATACCTCCCTGAGAGAGAGGGACTGAGAGACACCACTCAGTGTACAGATATCTCCCTGAGAGACAGGGACTGAGAGACACCAGTCAGAGTACAGATATCTCCCTGAGAGAGAGGGACTGAGAGACACCAGTCAGTGGACAGAAATGTCCCTGAGAGACAGGGGCTGTGAGACACCACTCAGTGCACAGATATCTCCCTGAGAGAGAGGGACTGAGAGACACCAGTCAGTGTACAGATATCTCCCTGAGAGAGAGGGACTGAGAGACACCAGTCAGTGTACATATATCTCCCTGAGAGAGAGGGACTGAGAGACACCACTCAGTGTTCAGATATCTCCCTGAGAGAGAGGGACTGAGAGACACCACTCAGTGTACAGATATCTCCCTGAGAGACAGGGACTGAGAGACACCACTCAGTGTACAGATATCTCCCTGAGAGACAGGGACTGAGAGACACCAGTCAGTGTACATATATCTCCCTGAGAGACAGGGACTGAGAGACACCACTCAGTGTACAGATACCTCCCTGAGAGAGAGGGACTGAGAGACACCAGTCAGTGTACATATATCTCCCTGAGAGAGAGGGACTGAGAGACACCAGACAGTGTGCAGATATCTCCCTGAGAGAGAGGGACTGAGAGACACCAGTCAGTGTACAGATATCTCCCTGAGAGAGAGGGACTGTGAGACAACACTCAGTGTACAGATATCTCCCTGAGAGACAGGGACTGAGAGACACCAGTCAGTGTGCAGATATCTCCCTGAGAGAGAGGGACTGAGAGACACCACTCAGTGTACAGATATCTCCCTGAGAGACAGGGACTGAGAGACACCAGTCAGTGTACATATATCTCCCTGAGAGACAGGGACTGAGAGACACCACTCAGTGTACAGATACCTCCCTGAGAGAGAGGGACTGAGAGACACCAGTCAGTGTACATATATCTCCCTGAGAGAGAGGGACTGAGAGACACCAGTCAGTGTACAGATATCTCCCTGAGAGAGAGGGACTGAGAGACACCAGTCAGTGTACAGATATCTCCCTGAGAGAGAGGGACTGTGAGACACCACTCAGTGTACAGATATCTCCCTGAGAGACAGGGACTGAGAGACAACAGTCAGTGTACAGATATTTCCCTGAGAGAGAGGGACTGAGAGACACCACTCAGTTTACAGATATCTCCCTGAGAGACAGGGACTGAGAGACACCAGTCAGTGTACAGATATCTCCCTGAGAGAGAGGGACTGTGAGACACCACTCAGTGTACAGATATCTCCCTGAGAGACAGGGACTGAGAGACACCAGTCAGTGTACATATATCTCCCTGAGAGAGAGGGACTGAGAGACACCACTCAGTGTATAGATATCTCCCTGACAGACAGGGACTGAGAGACACCAGTCAGTGTACAGAAATCTCCCTGAGAGAGAGGGGCTGTGAGACACCACTCAGTGTACAGATATCTCCCTGAGAGAGAGGGACTGAGAGACACCAGTCAGTGTACATATATCTCCCTGAGAGAGAGGGACTGAGAGACACCACTCAGTGTTCAGATATCTCCCTGAGAGAGAGGGACTGAGAGACACCACTCAGTGTACAGATATCTCCCTGAGAGACAGGGACTGAGAGACACCACTCAGTGTACAGATATCTCCCTGAGAGACAGGGACTGAGAGACACCAGTCAGTGTACATATATCTCCCTGAGAGAGAGGGACTGAGAGACACCAGTCAGTGTACATATATCTCCCTGAGAGACAGGGACTGAGAGACACCAGTCAGTGTACAGATATCTCCCTGCGAGAGAGGGACTGAGAGACACCAGTCAGTGTACAGATATCTCCCTGAGAGAGAGGGACTGTGAGACACCAGTCAGTGTACAGATATCTCCCTGAGAGAGAAGGACTGAGAGACACCAGTCAGTGTATAGATATCTCCCTGACAGACAGGGACTGAGAGACACCACTCAGTGTACATAAAGCTCCCTGAGAGACAGGGACTGAGAGACACCAGTCAGTGTACAGATATCTCCCTGAGAGAGAGGGACTGTGAGACACCAGTCAGTGTACAGATATCTCCCTGAGAGAGAGGGACTGAGAGATACCACTCAGTGTATAGATATCTCCCTGACAGACAGGGACTGAGAGACACCAGACAGTGTACAGATATCTCCCTGAGAGACAGGGGCTGTGAGACACCACTCAGTGTACAGATATCTCCCTGAGAGAGAGGGACTGAGAGACACCAGTCAGTGTACAGATATCTCCCTGAGAGAGAGGGACTGAGAGACACCACTCAGTATACATATATCTCCCTGAGAGACAGGGACTGAGAGACACCACACAGTGTACAGATATCTCCCTGAGAGAGAGGGACTGAGAGACACCACTCAGTGTACAGATATCTCCCTGAGAGAGAGAGACTGAGAGACACCACTCAGTGTACAGATATCTCCCTGAGAGACACCACTCAGTGTACATAAAGCTCACTGAGAGACAGGGACTGAGAGACACCAGTCAGTGTACAGATATCTCCCTGAGAGAGAGGGACTGAGAGACACCACTCAGTGTACAGATACCTCCCTGAGAGAGAGGGACTGAGAGACACCACTCAGTGTACAGATATCTCCCTGAGAGACAGGGACTGAGAGACACCAGTCAGAGTACAGATATCTCCCTGAGAGAGAGGGACTGAGAGACACCAGTCAGTGGACAGAAATGTCCCTGAGAGACAGGGGCTGTGAGACACCACTCAGTGCACAGATATCTCCCTGAGAGAGAGGGACTGAGAGACACCAGTCAGTGTACAGATATCTCCCTGAGAGAGAGGGACTGAGAGACACCAGTCAGTGTACATATATCTCCCTGAGAGAGAGGGACTGAGAGACACCACTCAGTGTTCAGATATCTCCCTGAGAGAGAGGGACTGAGAGACACCACTCAGTGTACAGATATCTCCCTGAGAGACAGGGACTGAGAGACACCACTCAGTGTACAGATATCTCCCTGAGAGACAGGGACTGAGAGACACCAGTCAGTGTACATATATCTCCCTGAGAGACAGGGACTGAGAGACACCACTCAGTGTACAGATACATCCCTGAGAGAGAGGGACTGAGAGACACCAGTCAGTGTACATATATCTCCCTGAGAGAGAGGGACTGAGAGACACCAGTCAGTGTGCAGATATCTCCCTGAGAGAGAGGGACTGAGAGACACCAGTCAGTGTACAGATATCTCCCTGAGAGAGAGGGACTGTGAGACAACACTCAGTGTACAGATATCTCCCTGAGAGACAGGGACTGAGAGACACCAGTCAGTGTGCAGATATCTCCCTGAGAGAGAGGGACTGAGAGACACCACTCAGTGTACAGATATCTCCCTGAGAGACAGGGACTGAGAGACACCAGTCAGTGTACATATATCTCCCTGAGAGACAGGGACTGAGAGACACCACTCAGTGTACAGATACCTCCCTGAGAGAGAGGGACTGAGAGACACCAGTCAGTGTACATATATCTCCCTGAGAGAGAGGGACTGAGAGACACCAGTCAGTGTACAGATATCTCCCTGAGAGAGAGGGACTGAGAGACACCAGTCAGTGTACAGATATCTCCCTGAGAGAGAGGGACTGTGAGACACCACTCAGTGTACAGATATCTCCCTGAGAGACAGGGACTGAGAGACAACAGTCAGTGTACAGATATTTCCCTGAGAGAGAGGGACTGAGAGACACCACTCAGTGTACAGATATCTCCCTGAGAGACAGGGACTGAGAGACACCAGTCAGTGTACAGATATCTCCCTGAGAGAGAGGGACTGTGAGACACCACTCAGTGTACAGATATCTCCCTGAGAGACAGGGACTGAGAGACACCAGTCAGTGTACATATATCTCCCTGAGAGAGAGGGACTGAGAGACACCACTCAGTGTATAGATATCTCCCTGACAGACAGGGACTGAGAGACACCAGTCAGTGTACAGAAATCTCCCTGAGAGAGAGGGGCTGTGAGACACCACTCAGTGTACAGATATCTCCCTGAGAGAGAGGGACTGAGAGACACCAGTCAGTGTACATATATCTCCCTGAGAGAGAGGGACTGAGAGACACCACTCAGTGTTCAGATATCTCCCTGAGAGAGAGGGACTGAGAGACACCACTCAGTGTACAGATATCTCCCTGAGAGACAGGGACTGAGAGACACCACTCAGTGTACAGATATCTCCCTGAGAGACAGGGGCTGAGAGACACCAGTCAGTGTACATATATCTCCCTGAGAGAGAGGGACTGAGAGACACCAGTCAGTGTACATATATCTCCCTGAGAGACAGGGACTGAGAGACACCAGTCAGTGTACAGATATCTCCCTGCGAGAGAGGGACTGAGAGACACCAGTCAGTGTACAGATATCTCCCTGAGAGAGAGGGACTGTGAGACACCAGTCAGTGTACAGATATCTCCCTGAGAGAGAAGGACTGAGAGACACCAGTCAGTGTATAGATATCTCCCTGACAGACAGGGACTGAGAGACACCACTCAGTGTACATAAAGCTCCCTGAGAGACAGGGACTGAGAGACACCAGTCAGTGTACAGATATCTCCCTGAGAGAGAGGGACTGTGAGACACCAGTCAGTGTACAGATATCTCCCTGAGAGAGAGGGACTGAGAGATACCACTCAGTGTATAGATATCTCCCTGACAGACAGGGACTGAGAGACAACAGACAGTGTACAGATATCTCCCTGAGAGACAGGGGCTTTGAGACACCACTCAGTGTACAGATATCTCCCTGAGAGAGAGGGACTGAGAGACACCAGTCAGTGTACAGATATCTCCCTGAGAGAGAGGGACTGAGAGACACCACTCAGTGTACATATATCTCCCTGAGAGACAGGGAAAGAGAGACACCACACAGTGTACAGATATCTCCCTGAGAGAGAGGGACTGAGAGACACCACTCAGTGTACAGATATCTCCCTGAGAGAGAGGGACTGAGAGACACCAGTCAGTGTACAGATATCTCCCTGCGAGAGAGGGACTGAGAGACACCACTCAGTGTACAGATATCTCCCTCAGAGACAGGGACTGAGAGACACCAGTCAGAGTACAGATATCTCCCTGAGAGAGAGGGACTGAGAGACACCACTCAGTGTACAGATATCTCCCTGAGAGACAGGGACTGAGAGACACCAGTCAGTGTACAGATATCTCCCTGAGAGAGAGGGACTGTGAGACACCACTCAGTGCACAGATATCTCCCTGAGAGAGAGGGGCTGAGAGACACCAGTCAGTGTACAGATATCTCCCTGAGAGAGAGGGACTGAGAGACACCACTCAGTGTACAGATATCTCCCTGAGAGACACCACTCAGTGTACATAAAGCTCACTGAGAGACAGGGACTGAGAGACACCACTCAGTGTACAGATATCTCCCTGAGAGACAGGGACTGAGAGACACCACTCAGTGTACAGATATCTCCCTGAGAGAGAGGGACTGAGAGACACCACTCAGTGTACAGATATCTCCCTCAGAGAGAGGGACTGAGAGACACCAGTCAGTGTACAGATATCTCCCTGAGAGAGAGGGACTGAGAGACACCACTCAGTGTACAGATATCTCCCTCAGAGTCAGGGACTGAGAGACACCAGTCAGAGTACAGATATCTCCCTGAGAGAGAGGGACTGAGAGACACCACTCAGTGTCCAGATATCTCCCTGAGAGACAGGGACTGAGAGACACCAGTCAGTGTACAGATATCTCCCTGAGAGAGAGGGACTGTGAGACACCACTCAGTGCACAGATATCTCCCTGAGAGAGAGGGGCTGAGAGACACCAGTCAGTGTACAGATATCTCCCTGAGAGAGAGAGATTGAGAGACACCACTCAGTGTACAGATATCTCCCTGAGAGACACCACTCAGTGTACATAAAGCTCACTGAGAGACAGGGACTGAGAGACACCAGTCAGTGTACAGATATCTCCCTGAGAGACAGGGACTGTGAGACACCACTCAGTGGACAGATACCTCCCTGAGAGTGAGGGACTGAGAGACACCAGTCAGTGTACAGATATCTCCCTGAGAGAGAGGGACTGAGAGACACCACTCAGTGTACAGATATCTCCCTGAGAGACAGGGACTGAGAGACACCAGTCAGAGTACAGATATCTCCCTGAGAGAGAGGGACTGAGAGACACCAGTCAGTGGACAGAAATGTCCCTGAGAGACAGGGGCTGTGAGACACCACTCAGTGCACAGATATCTCCCTGAGAGAGAGGGACTGAGAGACACCAGTCAGTGTACAGATATCTCCCTGAGAGAGAGGGACTGAGAGACACCATTCAGTGTACATATATCTCCCTGAGAGAGAGGGACTGAGAGACACCACTCAGTGTTCAGATATCTCCCTGAGAGAGAGGGACTGAGAGACACCACTCAGTGTACAGATATCTCCCTGAGAGACAGGGACTGAGAGACATCACTCAGTGTACAGATATCTCCCTGAGAGACAGGGACTGAGAGACACCAGTCAGTGTACATATATCTCCCTGAGAGACAGGGACTGAGAGACACCACTCAGTGCACAGATACCTATCTGAGAGAGAGGGACTGAGAGACACCAGTCAGTGTACATATATCTCCCTGAGAGAGAGGGACTGAGAGACACCAGTCAGTGTACAGATATCTCCCTGAGAGAGAGGGACTGAGAGACACCAGTCAGTGTACAGATATCTCCCTGAGAGAGAGGGACTGTGAGACAACACTCAGTGTACAGATATCTCCCTGAGAGACAGGGACTGAGAGACACCAGTCAGTGTACAGATATCTCCCTGAGAGAGAGGGACTGAGAGACACCACTCAGTGTACAGATATCTCCCTGAGAGACAGGGACTGAGAGACACCAGTCAGTGTACATATATCTCCCTGAGAGACAGGGACTGAGAGACAACACTCAGTGTACAGATACCTCCCTGAGAGAGAGGGACTGAGAGACACCAGTCAGTGTACATATATCTCCCTGAGAGAGAGGGACTGAGAGACACCAGTCAGTGTACAGATATCTCCCTGGGAGAGAGGGACGGAGAGACACCAGTCAGTGTACAGATATCTCCCTGAGAGAGAGGGACTGTGAGACACCACTCAGTGTACAGATATCTCCCTGAGAGACAGGGACTGAGAGACACCAGTCAGTGTACAGATATTTCCCTGAGAGAGAGGGACTGAGAGACACCACTCAGTGTACAGATATCTCCCTGACAGACAGGGACTGAGAGACACCAGACAGTGTACAGATATCTCCCTGAGAGACAGGGGCTGTGAGACACCACTCAGTGTACAGATATCTCCCTGAGAGAGAGGGACTGAGAGACACCAGTCAGTTTACAGATATCTCCCTGAGAGAGAGGGACTGAGAGACACCACTCAGTGTACATATATCTCCCTGAGAGACAGGGACTGAGAGACACCACTCAGTGTACAGATATCTCCCTGAGAGAGAGGGACTGAGAGACACCACTCAGTGTACAGATATCTCCCTGAGAGACAGGGACTGAGAGACACCAGTCAGTGTACAGATATCTCCCTGAGAGAGAGGGACTGTGAGACACCACTCAGTGTACAGATATCTCCCTGAGAGACAGGGACTGAGAGACACCAGTCAGTGTACAGATATCTCCCTGAGAGAGAGGGACTGAGAGACACCACTCAGTGTATAGATATCTCCCTGACAGACAGGGACTGAGAGACACCAGTCAGTGTACAGAAATCTCCCTGAGAGACAGGGGCTGTGAGACACCACTCAGTGTACAGATATCTCCCTGAGAGAGAGGGACTGAGAGACACCAGTCAGTGTACAGATATCTCCCTGAGAGAGAGGGACTGAGAGACACCAGTCAGTGTACATATATCTCCCTGAGAGAGAGGGACTGAGAGACACCACTCAGTGTTCAGATATCTCCCTGAGAGACAGGGACTGAGAGACACCACTCAGTGTAAAGATATCTCCCTGAGAGACAGGGACTGAGAGACACCAGTCAGTGTACAGATACCTCCCTGAGAGAGAGGGACTGAGAGACACCAGTCAGTGTACATATATCTCCCTGAGAGACAGGGACTGAGAGACACCACTCAGTGTACAGATATCTCCTTGAGAGAGAGGGACTGAGAGACACCACTCAGTGTACAGATATCTCCCTCAGAGACAGGGACTGAGAGACACCAGTCAGAGTACAGATATCTCCCTGAGAGAGAGGGACTGAGAGACACCACTCAGTGTACAGATATCTCCCTGAGAGACAGGGACTGAGAGACACCAGTCAGTGTACAGATATCTCCCTGAGAGAGAGGGACTGTGAGACACCACTCAGTGCACAGATATCTCCCTGAGAGAGAGGGGCTGAGAGACACCAGTCAGTGCACAGATATCTCCCTGAGAGAGAGGGACTGAGAGACACCACTCAGTGTACAGATATCTCCCTGAGAGACACCACTCAGTGTACAGATATCTCCCTGAGAGAGAGGGACTGAGAGACACCAGTCAGTGTACAGATATCTCCCTGAGAGACAGGGACTGAGAGACACCACTCAGTGTACAGATAACTCCCTGAGAGAGAGGGACTGAGAGACACCAGTCAGTGTACAGATATCTCCCTGAGAGAGAGGGACTGAGAGACACCACTCAGTGTACAGATATCTCCCTGAGAGACAGCGACTGAGAGAAACCAGTCAGAGTACAGATATCTCCCTGAGAGAGAGGGACTGAGAGACACCACTCACTGTACAGATATCTCCCTGAGAGACAGGGACTGAGAGACACCACTCATTGTACAGATATCTCCCTGAGAGAGAGGGACTGAGAGACACCACTCAGTGTCCAGATATCTCCCTGAGAGACAGGGACTGAGAGATACCAGTCAGTGTACATATATCTCCCTGAGAGACAGGGAATGAGAGACACCACTCAGTGTACAGATACCTCCCTGAGAGAGAGGGAATGAGAGACACCAGTCAGTGTACATATATCTCCCTGAGAGAGAGGGACTGAGAGACACCAGTCAGTGTACAGATATCTCTCTGAGAGAGAGGGACTGTGAGACACCAGTCCGTGTACAGATATCTCCCTGAGAGAGAGGGACTGAGAGACACCACTCAGTGTACAGATATCTCCCTGAGAGAGAGGGACTGAGAGACACCACTCAGTGTACAGATATCTCCCTGAGAGACAGGGACTGAGAGACACCACTCACTGTACAGATATCTCCCTGAGAGACAGGGACTGAGAGACACCAGTCAGTGTACATACATCTCCCTGACAGACAGGGAACGAGAGACACCATTCAGTGTACAGATATCTCCCTGAGAGACAGGGACTGAGAGACACCAGTCAGTGGACGTATATCTCCCTGAGAGACAGGGACTGAGAGACACCACTCGGTGTACATATATCTCCCTGAAAGAGAGGGACTGAGAGACACCAGTCAGTGTACAGATATCTCCCTGAGAGAGAGGGACTGAGACACCAGTCAGTGTACAGATATCTCCCTGAGAGAGAGGGACTGTGAGACACCACTCAGTGTACAGATATCTCCCTGAGAGACAGGGACTGAGAGACACCACTCAGTGTACAGATATCTGCCTGAGAGAGAGGGACTGAGAGACACCAGTCAGTGTACAGATATCTCCCTGTGAGACAGGGACTGAGAGACACCAGTCAGTGTACAGATATCTCCCTGAGAGAGAGGGACTGTGAGACACCACTCAGTGTACAGATATCTCCCTGAGAGACAGGGACTGAGAGACACCAGTCAGTGTACAGATATCTCCCTGAGAGAGATGGACTGAGAGACACCAATCAGTGTATAGATATCTCCCTGACAGACAGAGACTGAGAGAAACCAGTCAGTGTACAGATATATCCCTGAGAGACAGGGGCTGTGAGACACCACTCAGTGTACAGATATCTCCCTGAGAGAGAGGGACTGAGAGACACCACTCAGTGTACAGATATCTCCCTGAGAGACAGGGACTGAGAGACACCAGTCAGAGTACAGATATCTCCCTGAGAGAGAGGGACTGAGAGACACCACTCACTGTACAGATATCTCCCTGAGAGACAGGGACTGAGAGACACCACTCATTGTACAGATATCTCCCTGAGAGAGAGGGACTGAGAGACACCACTCAGTGTCCAGATATCTCCCTGAGAGACAGGGACTGAGAGATACCAGTCAGTGTACATATATCTCCCTGAGAGACAGGGAATGAGAGACACCACTCAGTGTACAGATACCTCCCTGAGAGAGAGGGACTGAGAGACACCAGTCAGTGTACATATATCTCCCTGAGAGAGAGGGACTGAGAGACACCAGTCAGTGTACAGATATCTCTCTCAGAGAGAGGGACTGTGAGACACCAGTCAGTGTACAGATATCTCCCTGAGAGAGAGGGACTGAGAGACACCACTCAGTGTACAGATATCTCCCTGAGAGAGAGGGACTGAGAGACACCACTCAGTGTACAGATATCTCCCTGAGAGACAGGGACTGAGAGACACCACTCACTGTACAGATATCTCCCTGAGAGACAGGGACTGAGAGACACCAGTCAGTGTACATACATCTCCCTGACAGACAGGGAATGAGAGACACCATTCAGTGTACAGATATCTCCCTGAGAGACAGGGACTGAGAGACACCAGTCAGTGTACGTATATCTCCCTGAGAGACAGGGACTGAGAGACTCCACTCAGTGTACATATATCTCCCTGAAAGAGAGGGACTGAGAGACACCAGTCAGTGTACAGATATCTCCCTGAGAGAGAGGGACTGAGAGACACCAGTCAGTGTACAGATATCTCCCTGAGAGAGAGGGACTGTGAGACACCACTCAGTGTACAGATATCTCCCTGAGAGACAGGGACTGAGAGACACCACTCAGTGTACAGATATCTGCCTGAGAGAGAGGGACTGAGAGACACCAGTCAGTGTACAGATATCTCCCTGTGAGACAGGGACTGAGAGACACCAGTCAGTGTACAGATATCTCCCTGAGAGAGAGGGACTGTGAGACACCACTCAGTGTACAGATATCTCCCTGAGAGACAGGGACTGAGAGACACCAGTCAGTGTACAGATATCTCCCTGAGAGAGATGGACTGAGAGACACCAATCAGTGTATAGATATCTCCCTGACAGACAGAGACTGAGAGAAACCAGTCAGTGTACAGATATCTCCCTGAGAGACAGGGGCTGTGAGACCACTCAGTGTACAGATATCTGCCTGAGAGAGAGGGACTGAGAGACACCAGTCATTGTACAGATATCTCCCTGAGAGAGAGGGACTGATAGACACCAGTCAGTGAACATATATCTCCCTGAGAGACAGGGACTGAGAGACACCACTCAGTGTACAGATACCTCCCTGTGAGAGAGGGACTGAGAGACACCAGTCAGTGTACATATATCTCCCTGAGAGACAGGGACTGAGAGACACCACTCAGTGTACAGATATCTCCTTGAGAGAGAGGGACTGAGAGACACCACTCAGTGTACAGATATCTCCCTGAGAGAGAGGGACTGAGAGACACCAGTCAGTGTACAGATATCTCTCTGAGAGAGAGGGACTGAGAGACACCACTCAGTGTACAGATATCTCCCTGAGAGAGAGGGACTGTGAGACACCATTCAGTGCACGGATATCTCCCTGAGAGAGAGGGGCTGAGAGACACCAGTCAGTGTACAGATATCTCCCTGAGAGAGAGGGACTGAGAGACACCACTCAGTGTACAGATATCTCCCTGAGAGACACCACTCAGTGTACATAAAGCTCCCTGAGAGACAGGGACTGAGAGACACCGGTCAGTGTACAGATATCTCCCTGAGAGACAGGGACTGAGAGACACCACTCAGTGTACAGATATCTCCTTGAGAGAGAGGGACTGAGAGACAACACTCAGTGTACAGATATCTCCCTGAGAGAGAGGGACTGAGAGACACCAGTCAGTGTACAGATATCTCTCTGAGAGAGAGGGACTGTGAGACACCAGTCAGTGTACAGATATCTCCCTGAGAGAGGGACTGAGAGACACCAGTCACTGTACAGATATCTCCCTGAGAGACAGGGACTGAGAGACACCACTCAGTGTACAGATATCTCCTTGAGAGAGAGGGACTGAGAGACACCACTCAGTGTGCAGATTTCTCCCTGAGAGAGAGGGACTGAGAGACACCAGTCAGTGTACAGATATCTCTCTGAGAGAGAGGGACTGTGAGACACCAGTCAGTGTGCAGATATCTCCCTGAGAGACAGGGACTGAGAGACACCACTCAGTGTACAGATATCTGCCTGAGAGAGAGGGACTGAGAGACACCAGTCAGTGTACAGATATCTCCCTGTGAGACAGGGACTGAGAGACACCAGTCAGTGTACAGATATCTCCCTGAGAGAGAGGGACTGTGAGACACCACTCAGTGTACAGATATCTCCCTGAGAGACAGGGACTGAGAGACACCAGTCAGTGTACAGATATCTCCCTGAGAGAGATGGACTGAGAGACACCACTCAGTGTATAGATATCTCCCTGACAGACAGAGACTGAGAGAAACCAGTCAGTGTACAGATATCTCCCTGAGAGACAGGGGCTGTGAGACACCACTCAGTGTACAGATATCTCCCTGAGAGAGAGGGACTGAGAGACACCAGTCAGTGTACAGATATCTCCCTGAGAGAGAGGGACTGATAGACACCAGTCAGTGAACATATATCTCCCTGAGAGACAGGGACTGAGAGACACCACTCAGTGTACAGATACCTCCCTGTGAGAGAGGGACTGAGAGACACCAGTCAGTGTACATATATCTCCCTGAGAGACAGGGACTGAGAGACACCACTCAGTGTACAGATATCTCCTTGAGAGAGAGGGACTGAGAGACACCACTCAGTGTACAGATATCTCCCTGAGAGAGAGGGACTGAGAGACACCAGTCAGTGTACAGATATCTCTCTGAGAGAGAGGGACTGAGAGACACCACTCAGTGTACAGATATCTCCCTGAGAGAGAGGGACTGTGAGACACCATTCAGTGCACGGATATCTCCCTGAGAGAGAGGGGCTGAGAGACACCAGTCAGTGTACAGATATCTCCCTGAGAGAGAGGGACTGAGAGACACCACTCAGTGTACAGATATCTCCCTGAGAGACACCACTCAGTGTACATAAAGCTCCCTGAGAGACAGGGACTGAGAGACACCGGTCAGTGTACAGATATCTCCCTGAGAGACAGGGACTGAGAGACACCACTCAGTGTACAGATATCTCCCTGAGAGAGGGACTGAGAGACACCAGTCACTGTACAGATATCTCCCTGAGAGACAGGGACTGAGAGACACCACTCAGTGTACAGATATCTCCTTGAGAGAGAGGGAATGAGAGACACCACTCAGTGTACAGATATCTCCTTGAGAGAGAGGGACTGAGAGACAACACTCAGTGTACAGATATCTCCCTGAGAGACAGGGACTGAGAGACACCAGTCAGTGTACAGATATCTCCCTGAGAGAGATGGACTGAGAGACACCACTCAGTGTATAGATATCTCCCTGACAGACAGAGACTGAGAGAAACCAGTCAGTGTACAGATATCTCCCTGAGAGACAGGGGCTGTGAGACACCACTCAGTGTACAGATATCTCCCTGAGAGAGAGGGACTGAGAGACACCAGTCAGTGTACAGATATCTCCCTGAGAGAGAGGGACTGATAGACACCAGTCAGTGAACATATATCTCCCTGAGAGACAGGGACTGAGAGACACCACTCAGTGTACAGATACCTCCCTGTGAGAGAGGGACTGAGAGACACCAGTCAGTGTACAGATATCTCTCTGAGAGAGAGGGACTGAGAGACACCACTCAGTGTACAGATATCTCCCTGAGAGAGAGGGACTGTGAGACACCATTCAGTGCACGGATATCTCCCTGAGAGAGAGGGGCTGAGTGACACCAGTCAGTGTACAGATATCTCCCTGAGAGAGAGGGACTGAGAGACACCACTCAGTGTACAGATATCTCCCTGAGAGACACCACTCAGTGTACATAAAGCTCCCTGAGAGACAGGGACTGAGAGACACCGGTCAGTGTACAGATATCTCCCTGAGAGACAGGGACTGAGAGACACCACTCAGTGTACAGATATCTCCTTGAGAGAGAGGGACTGAGAGACAACACTCAGTGTACAGATATCTCCCTGAGAGAGAGGGACTGAGAGACACCAGTCAGTGTACAGATATCTCTCTGAGAGAGAGGGACTGTGAGACACCAGTCAGTGTACAGATATCTCCCTGAGAGAGGGACTGAGAGACACCAGTCACTGTACAGATATCTCCCTGAGAGACAGGGACTGAGAGACACCACTCAGTGTACAGATATCTCCTTGAGAGAGAGGGACTGAGAGACACCACTCAGTGTACAGATATCTCCCTGAGAGAGAGGGACTGAGAGACACCAGTCAGTGTACAGATATCTCTCTGAGAGAGAGGGACTGTGAGACACCAGTCAGTGTACAGATATCTCCCTGAGAGACAGGGATTGAGAGACACCACTCAGTGTACAGATATCTGCCTGAGAGAGAGGGACTGAGAGACACCAGTCAGTGTACAGATATCTCCCTGTGAGACAGGGACTGAGAGACACCAGTCAGTGTACAGATATCTCCCTGAGAGAGAGGGACTGTGAGACACCACTCAGTGTACAGATATCTCCCTGAGAGACAGGGACTGAGAGACACCAGTCAGTGTACAGATATCTCCCTGAGAGAGATGGACTGAGAGACACCACTCAGTGTATAGATATCTCCCTGACAGACAGAGACTGAGAGAAACCAGTCAGTGTACAGATATCTCCCTGAGAGACAGGGGCTGTGAGACACCACTCAGTGTACAGATATCTCCCTGAGAGAGAGGGACTGAGAGACACCAGTCAGTGTACAGATATCTCCCTGAGAGAGAGGGACTGATAGACACCAGTCAGTGAACATATATCTCCCTGAGAGACAGGGACTGAGAGATACCACTCAGTGTACAGATACCTCCCTGTGAGAGAGGGACTGAGAGACACCAGTCAGTGTACATATATCTCCCTGAGAGACAGGGACTGAGAGACACCACTCAGTGTACAGATATCTCCTTGAGAGAGAGGGACTGAGAGACACCACTCAGTGTACAGATATCTCCCTGAGAGAGAGGGACTGAGAGACACCAGTCAGTGTACAGATATCTCTCTGAGAGAGAGGGACTGAGAGACACCACTCAGTGTACAGATATCTCCCTGAGAGAGAGGGACTGTGAGACACCATTCAGTGCACGGATATCTCCCTGAGAGAGAGGGGCTGAGAGACAACAGTCAGTGTACAGATATCTCCCTGAGAGAGAGGGACTGAGAGACACCACTCAGTGTACAGATATCTCCCTGAGAGACACCACTCAGTGTACATAAAGCTCCCTGAGAGACAGGGACTGAGAGACACCGGTCAGTGTACAGATATCTCCCTGAGAGACAGGGACTGAGAGACACCACTCAGTGTACAGATATCTCCTTGAGAGAGAGGGACTGAGAGACAACACTCAGTGTACAGATATCTCCCTGAGAGAGAGGGACTGAGAGACACCAGTCAGTGTACAGATATCTCTCTGAGAGAGAGGGACTGTGAGACACCAGTCAGTGTACAGATATCTCCCTGAGAGAGGGACTGAGAGACACCAGTCACTGTACAGATATCTCCCGGAGAGACAGGGACTGAGAGACACCACTCAGTGTACAGATATCTCCTTGAGAGAGAGGGAATGAGAGACACCACTCAGTGTACAGATATCTCCTTGAGAGAGAGGGACTGAGAGACAACACTCAGTGTACAGATATGTCCCTGAGAGAGAGGGACTGAGAGACACCAGTCAGTGTACAGATATCTCCCTGAGAGAGGGACTGAGAGACACCAGTCAGTGTACAGATATCTCCCTGAGAGACAGGGACTGAGAGACACCACTCAGTGTACAGATATCTGCCTGAGAGAGAGGGACTGAGAGACACCAGTCAGTGTACAGATATCTCCCTGTGAGACAGGGACTGAGAGACACCAGTCAGTGTACAGATATCCCCCTGAGAGAGAGGGACTGTGAGACACCACTCAGTGTACAGATATCTCCCTGAGAGACAGGGACTGAGAGACACCAGTCAGTGTACAGATATCTCCCTGAGAGAGATGGACTGAGAGACACCACTCAGTGTATAGATATCTCCCTGACAGACAGAGACTGAGAGAAACCAGTCAGTGTACAGATATCTCCCTGAGAGACAGGGGCTGTGAGACACCACTCAGTGTACAGATATCTCCCTGAGAGAGAGGGACTGAGAGACACCAGTCAGTGTACAGATATCTCCCTGAGAGAGAGGGACTGATAGACACCAGTCAGTGAACATATATCTCCCTGAGAGACAGGGACTGAGAGACACCACTAAGTGTACAGATACCTCCCTGTGAGAGAGGGACTGAGAGACACCAGTCAGTGTACATATATCTCCCTGAGAGACAGGGACTGAGAGACACCACTCAGTGTACAGATATCTCCTTGAGAGAGAGGGACTGAGAGACACCACTCAGTGTACAGATATCTCCCTGAGAGAGAGGGACTGAGAGACACCAGTCAGTGTACAGATATCTCTCTGAGAGAGAGGGACTGAGAGACACCACTCAGTGTACAGATATCTCCCTGAGAGAGAGGGACTGTGAGACACCATTCAGTGCACGGATATCTCCCTGAGAGAGAGGGGCTGAGAGACACCAGTCAGTGTACAGATATCTCCCTGAGAGAGAGGGACTGAGAGACACCACTCAGTGTACAGATATCTCCCTGGGAGACACCACTCAGTGTACATAAAGCTCCCTGAGAGACAGGGACTGAGAGACACCGGTCAGTGTACAGATATCTCCCTGAGAGACAGGGACTGAGAGACACCACTCAGTGTACAGATATCTCCTTGAGAGAGAGGGACTGAGAGACAACACTCAGTGTACAGATATCTCCCTGAGAGAGAGGGACTGAGAGACACCAGTCAGTGTACAGATATCTCTCTGAGAGAGAGGGACTGTGAGACACCAGTCAGTGTACAGATATCTCCCTGAGAGAGGGACTGAGAGACACCAGTCACTGTACAGATATCTCCCTGAGAGACAGGGACTGAGAGACACCACTCAGTGTACAGATATCTCCTTGAGAGAGAGGGACTGAGAGACACCACTCAGTGTACAGATATCTCCCTGAGAGAGAGGGACTGAGAGACACCAGTCAGTGTACAGATATCTCTCTGAGAGAGAGGGACTGTGAGACACCAGTCAGTGTACAGATATCTCCCTGAGTGAGGGACTGAGAGACACCAGTCAGTGTACAGATATCTCCCTGAGGGACAGGGACTGAGAGACACCAGTCAGTGTACAGATATCTCCCTGAGAGAGAGGTACTGAGAGACACCATTCAGTGTACAGATATCTCCCTGAGAGACAGGGACTGAGAGAAACCAGTCAGTGTACAGATATCTCCCGGAGAGAGAGCGACTGAGAGACACCACTCAGTGTACAGATATCTCCCTGAGAGAGAGGGACTGAGAGACACCAGTCAGTGTACATATATCTCCCTGAGAGACAGGGACTGAGAGGCACCACTCAGTGTAAAGATACCTCCCTGAGAGAGAGGGACTGAGAGACACCAGTCAGTGTACATATATCTCCCTGAGAGAGAGGGACTGAGAGACACCAGTCAGTGTACAGATATCTCCCTGAGAGAGAGGGACTGAGAGACACCAGTCAGTGTACAGATATCTCGCTGAGAGAGAGGGACTGAGAGACACCAGTCAGCGGACAGATATCTCCCTGAGAGAGAGGGACTGAGAGACACCAGTCAGTGTACAGATATCTCCCTGAGAGAGAGGGACTGTGAGACACCACTCAGTGTACAGATATCTCCCTGAGAGACAGGGACTGAGAGACACCAGTCAGTGTACAGATATCTCCCTGACAGAGAGGGACTGAGAGACACCACTCAGTGTACAGATATCTCCCTGAGAGACAGGGACTGAGAGACACCAGTCAGTGTACAGATATCTCCCTGAGAGAGAGGGACTGTGAGACACCACTCAGTGTACAGATATCTCTCTGAGAGACAGGGACTGAGAGACACCAGTCAGTGTACAGATATCTCCCTGAGAGACAGGGGCTGTGAGACACCACTCAGTGTACAGATATCTCCCTGAGAGAGAGGGACTGAGAGACAGCAGTCAGTGTACAGATATCTCCCTGAGAGAGAGGGACTGAGAGACACCAGTCAGTGCACATATATCTCCCTGAGAGACAGGGACTGAGAGACACCACTCAGTGTACAGATACATCCCTGAGAGAGAGGGACTGAGAGACACCAGTCAGTGTACAGATATCTCCCTGAGAGAGAGGGACTGAGAGACACCACTCAGTGCACTGATATCTCCCTGAGAGTGAGGGACTGAGAGACACCAGTCAGTGTACAGATATCTCCCTGAGAGAGAAGGACTGAGAGACACCACTCAGTGTACAGATATCTCCCTGAGAGACAGGGACTGAGAGACCCCAGTCAGAGTACAGATATCTCCCTGAGAGAGAGGGACTGAGAGACACCACTCAGTGTACAGATATCTCCCTGAGAGACAGGGACTGAGAGACACCAGTCAGTGTACAGATATCTCCCTGAGAGAGAGGGACTGTGAGACACCACTCAGTGCACGGATATCTCCCTGAGAGAGAGGGGCTGAGAGACAACAGTCAGTGTACAGATATCTCCCTGAGAGAGAGGGACTGAGAGACACCACTCAGTGTACAGATATCTCCCTGAGAGACACCACTCAGTGTACATAAAGCTCCCTGAGAGACAGGGACTGAGAGACACCGGTCAGTGTACAGATATCTCCCTGAGAGACAGGGACTGAGAGACACCAGTCAGTATACAGATATCTCCCTGAGAGAGAGGGACTGAGAGACACCACTCAGTGCACAGATATCTCCCTGAGAGACAGGGACTGAGAGACCCCAGTCAGAGTACAGATATTACCCTGAGAGAGAGGGACTGAGAGACACCACTCAGTGTACAGATATCTCCCTGAGAGACAGGGACTGAGAGACACCAGTCAGTGTACAGATATCTCCCTGAGAGAGATGGACTGAGAGACACCACTCAGTGTATAGATATCTCCCTGACAGACAGAGACTGAGCGAAACCGGTCAGTGTACAGATATCTCCCTGAGAGACAGGGGCTGTGAGACACCACTCAGTGTACAGATATCTCCCTGAGAGAGAGGGACTGAGAGACACCAGTCAGTGTACAGATATCTCCCTGAGAGAGAGGGACTGAGAGACACCACTCAGTGTACAGATATCTCCCTGAGAGACACCACTCAGTGTACATAAAGCTCCCTGAGAGACAGGGACTGAGAGACACCGGTCAGTGTACAGATATCTCCCTGAGAGAGAGGGACTGAGAGACACCACTCAGTGCACAGATATCTCCCTGAGAGACAGGGACTGAGAGACCCCAGTCAGAGTACAGATATCTCCCTGAGAGAGAGGGACTGAGAGACACCACTCAGTGCACAGATATCTCCCTGAGAGACAGGGACTGAGAGACACCAGTCAGTGTACAGATATCTCCCTGAGAGAGAGGGACTGAGAGACACCAGTCAGTGTACAGATATCTCTCTGAGAGAGAGGGACTGTGAGACACCAGTCAGTGTACAGATATCTCCCTGAGAGAGAGGGACTGAGAGACACCACTCAGTGTACAGATATCTCCCTGAGAGACAGGGACTGAGAGACACCAGTCAGTGTACATATATCTCCCTGAGAGACAGGGACTGAGAGACACCACTCAGTGTACAGATATCTGCCTGAGAGAGAGGGACTGAGAGACACCTCTCAGTGTACAGATATCTCCTAGAGAGAGAGGGACTGAGAGACACCACTCAGCGTACAGATATCTCCCTGAGAGAGAGGGACTGAGAGACACCAGTCAGTGTACAGATATCTCTCTGAGAGAGAGGGACTGTGAGACACCAGTCAGTGTACAGATATCTCCCTGAGAGAGGGACTGAGAGACACCAGTCACTGTACAGATATCTCCCTGAGAGACAGGGACTGAGAGACACCACTCAGTGTAAAGATATCTCCTTGAGAGAGAGGGACTGAGAGACACCACTCAGTGTACAGATATCTCCCTGAGAGAGAGGGACTGAGAGACACCAGTCAGTGTACAGATATCTCTCTGAGAGAGAGGGACTGTGAGGCACCAGTCAGTGTACAGATATCTCCCTGAGAGAGGGACTGAGAGACACCACTCAGTGTACAGATATCTCCCTGAGAGACAGGGACTGAGAGACACCAGTCAGTGTACAGATATCTCCCTGAGAGAGAGGTACTGAGGGACACCATTCAGTGTACAGATATCTCCCTGAGAGACAGGGACTGAGAGAAACCACTCAGTGTACAGATATCTCCCTGAGAGAGAGGGACTGAGAGACAGCACTCAGTGTACAGATATCTCCCTGAGAGAGAGGGACTGAGAGACACCAGTCAGTGTACATATATCTCCCTGAGAGACAGGGACTGAGAGACACCACTCAGTGTACAGATACCTCCCTGAGAGAGAGGGACTGAGAGACACCAGTCAGTGTACATATATCTCCCTGAGAGAGAGGGAATGAGAGACACCAGTCAGTGTACAGATATCTCCCTGAGAGAGAGGGACTGAGAGACACCAGTCAGTGTACAGATATCTCCCTGAGAGAGAGGGACTGAGAGACACCAGTCAGCGAACAGATATCTCCCTGAGAGAGAGGGACTGAGAGACACCAGTCAGTGTACAGATATCTCCCTGAGAGAGAGGGACTGTGAGACACCACTCAGTGTACAGATATCTCCCTGAGAGACAGGGACTAAGAGACACCAGTCAGTGTACAGATATCTCCCTGAGAGAGAGGGACTGAGAGACACCACTCAGTGTACAGATATCTCCCTGAGAGACAGGGACTGAGAGACACCAGTCAGTGTACAGATATCTCCCTGAGAGAGAGGGACTGTGAGACACCACTCAGTGTACAGATATCTCCCTGAGAGACAGGGACTGAGAGACACCAGTCAGTGTACAGATATCTCCCTGAGAGACAGGGGCTGTGAGACACCACTCAGTGTACAGATATCTCCCTGAGAGAGAGGGACTGAGAGACACCAGTCAGTGTACAGATATCTCCCTGAGAGAGAGGGACTGAGAGACACCAGTCAGTGTACATATATCTCCCTGAGAGACAGGGACTGAGAGACACCACTCAGTGTACAGATACCTCCCTGAGAGAGAGGGACTGAGAGACACCAGTCAGTGTACATATATCTCCCTGAGAGACAGGGACTGAGAGACACCACTCAGTGTACAGATATCTCCCTGTGAGAGAGGGACTGAGAGACACCACTCATTGCACAGATATCTCCCTGAGAGACAGGGGCTGAGAGACACCAGTCAGTGTACAGATATCTCCCTGAGAGAGAGGGACTGAGAGACACAACTCAGTGTGCAGATATCTCCCTGAGAGAGAGGGACTGAGAGACACCAGTCAGTGTACAGATATCTCTCTGAGAGAGAGGGACTGTGAGACACCAGTCAGTGTACAGATATCCCCCTGAGAGAGGGACTGAGAGACACCAGTCACTGTACAGATATCTCCCTGAGAGACAGGGACTGAGAGACACCACTCAGTGTACAGATATCTCCTTGAGAGAGAGGGACTGAGAGACACCACTCAGTGTACAGATATCTCCCTGAGAGAGAGGGACTGAGAGACACCAGTCAGTGTACAGATATCTCTCTGAGAGACAGGGACTGTGAGACACCAGTCAGTGTACAGATATCTCCCTGAGAGAGGGACTGAGAGACACCAGTCAGTGTAAAGATATCTCCCTGAGAGACAGGGACTGAGTGACATCAGTCAGTGAACAGATATCTCCCTGAGAGAGAGGTACTGAGAGACACCATTCAGTGTACAGATATCTCCCTGAGAGACAGGGACTGAGAGAAACCACTCAGTGTACAGATATCTCCCTGAGAGAGAGGGACTGAGAGACACCACTCAGTGTACAGATATCTCCCTGAGAGAGAGGGACTGAGAGACACCAGTCAGTGTACATATATCTCCCTGAGAGACAGGGACTGAGAGACACCATTCAGTGTACAGATACCTCCCTGAGAGAGAGGGACTGAGAGACACCAGTCAGTGTACATATATCTCCCTGAGAGAGAGGGACTGAGAGACACCAGTCAGTGTACAGATATCTCCCTGAGAGAGAGGGACTGAGAGACACCAGTCAGTGTACAGATATCTCCCTGAGAGAGAGGGACTGAGAGACACCACTCAGTGTACAGATATCTGCCTGAGAGAGAGGGACTGAGAGACACCACTCAGTGTACAGATATCTCCCTGAGAGACAGGGACTGAGAGACACCAGTCAGTGTACATATATCTCCCTGAGAGACAGGGACTGAGAGACACCAGTCAGTGTACAGATATCTCTCTGAGAGAGAGGGACTGTGAGACACCAGTCAGTGTACAGATATCTCCCTGAGAGAGAGGGACTGAGAGACACCACTCAGTGTACAGATATCTCCCTGAGAGACTGGGACTGAGAGACACCAGTCAGTGTACATATATCTCCCTGAGAGACAGGGACTGAGAGACACCACTCAGTGTACAGATATCTGCCTGAGAGAGAGGGACTGAGAGACACCAGTCAGTGTACAGATATCTCCCTGAGAGACAGGGACTGAGAGACACCAGTCAGTGTACAGATATCTCCCTGAGAGAGAGGGACTGTGAGACACCACTCAGTGTACAGATATCTCCCTGAGAGACAGGGACTGAGAGACACCAGTCAGTGTACAGATATCTCCCTGAGAGAGATGGACTGAGAGACACCACTCAGTGTATAGATATCTCCCTGACAGACAGAGACTGAGCGAAACCGGTCAGTGTACAGATATCTCCCTGAGAGACAGGGGCTGTGAGACACCACTCAGTGTACAGATATCTCCCTGAGAGAGAGGGACTGAGAGACACCAGTCAGTGTACAGATATCTTCCTGAGAGAGAGGGACTAATAGACACCAGTCAGTGTACATATATCTCCCTGAGAGACAGGGACTGAGAGACACCACTCAGTGTACAGATACCTCCCTGTGAGAGAGGGACTGAGAGACACCAGTCAGTGTACATATATCTCCCTGAGAGACAGGGACTGAGAGACACCACTCAATGTACAGATATCTCCTTGAGAGAGAGGGACTGAGAGACACCACTCAGTGTACAGATATCTCCCTGAGAGAGAGGGACTGAGAGACACCAGTCAGTGTACAGATATCTCTCTGAGAGAGAGGGACTGTGAGACACCAGTCAGTGAACAGATATCTCCCTGAGAGAGAGGGACTGAGAGACACCACTCAGTGTACAGATATCTCCCTGAGAGAGAGGGACTGTGAGACACCACTCAGTGCACGGATATCTCCCTGAGAGAGAGGGGCTGAGAGACACCAGTCAGTGTACAGATATCTCCCTGAGTGAGAGGGACTGAGAGACACCACTCAGTGTACAGATATCTCCCTGAGAGACACCACTCAGTGTACATAAAGCTCCCTGAGAGACAGGGACTGAGAGACACCGGTCAGTGTACAGATATCTCCCTGAGAGACAGGGACTGAGAGACACCACTCAGTGTACAGATATCTCCTTGAGAGAGAGGGACTGAGAGACACCACTCAGCGTACAGATATCTCCCTGAGAGAGAGGGACTGAGAGACACCAGTCATTGTACAGATATCTCTCTGAGAGAGAGGGACTGTGAGACACCAGTCAGTGTACAGATATCTCCCTGAGAGAGGGACTGAGAGACACCAGTCACTGTACAGATATCTCCCTGAGAGACAGGGACTGAGAGACACCACTCAGTGTAAAGATATCTCCTTGAGAGAGAGGGACTGAGAGACACCACTCAGTGAACAGATATCTCCCTGAGAGAGAGGGACTGAGAGACACCAGTCAGTGTACAGATATCTTTCTGAGAGAGAGGGACTGTGAGGCACCAGTCAGTGTACAGATATCTCCCTGAGAGAGGGACTGAGAGACACCAGTCAGTGTACAGATATCTCCCTGAGAGAGAGGTACTGAGAGACACCATTCAGTGTACAGATATCTCCCTGAGAGACAGGGACTGAGAGAAACCACTCAGTGTACAGATATCTCCCTGAGAGAGAGGGACTGAGAGACAGCACTCAGTGTACAGATATCTCCCTGAGAGAGAGGGACTGAGAGACACCAGTCAGTGTACAGATATCTCCCTGAGAGACACCACTCAGTGTACATAAAGCTCCCTGAGAGACAGGAACTGAGAGACACCGGTCAGTGTACAGATATCTCCCTGAGAGACAGGGACTGAGAGACACCACTCAGTGTACAGATATCTCCTTGAGAGAGAGGGACTGAGAGACACCACTCAGCGTACAGAAATCTCCCTGAGAGAGAGGGACTGAGAGACACCAGTCAGTGTACAGATATCCCTCTGAGAGAGAGGGACTGTGAGACACCAGTCAGTGTACAGATATCTCCCTGAGAGAGGGACTGAGAGACACCAGTCACTGTACAGATATCTCCCTGAGAGACAGGGACTGAGAGACACCACTCAGTGTAAAGATATCTCCTTGAGAGAGAGGGACTGAGAGACACCACTCAGTGTACAGATATCTCCCTGAGAGAGAGGGACTGAGAGACACCAGTCAGTGTACAGATATCTCTCTGAGAGAGAGGGACTGTGAGGCACCAGTCAGTGTTCAGATATCTCCCTGAGAGAGGGACTGAGAGACACCAGTCAGTGTACAGATATCTCCCTGAGAGACAGGGACTGAGAGACTCCAGTCAGTGTACAGATATCTCCCTGAGAGAGAGGGACTGAGAGACACGACTCAGTGTACAGATATCTCCCTGAGAGACACCACTCAGTGTACATAAAGCTCCCTGAGAGACAGGGACTGAGAGACACCGGTCAGTGTACAGATATCTCCCTGAGAGACAGGGACTGAGAGACACCACTCAGTGTACAGATATCTCCTTGAGAGAGAGGGAATGAGAGACACCACTCAGCGTACAGATATCTCCCTGAGAGAGAGGGACTGAGAGACACCAGTCAGTGTACAGATATCTCTCTGAGAGAGAGGGACTGTGAGACACCAGTCAGTGTACAGATATCTCCCTGAGAGAGGGACTGAGAGACACCAGTCATTGTACAGATATCTCCCTGAGAGACAGGGACTGAGAGACACCACTCAGTGTAAAGATATCTCCTTGAGAGAGAGGGACTGAGAGACACCACTCAGTGTACAGATATCTCCCTGAGAGAGAGGGACTGAGAGACACCAGTCAGTGTACAGATATCTCTCTGAGAGAGAGGGACTGTGAGGCACCAGTCAGTGTACAGATATCTCCCTGAGAGAGGGACTGAGAGACACCAGTCAGTGTACAGATATCTCCCTGAGAGACAGGGACTGAGAGACACCAGTCAGTGTACAGATATCTCCCTGAGAGAGAGGTACTGAGAGACACCATTCAGTGTACAGATATCTCCCTGAGAGACAGGGACTGAGAGAAACCACTCAGTGTACAGATATCTCCCTGAGAGAGAGGGACTGAGAGACAGCACTCAGTGTACAGATATCTCCCTGAGAGAGAGGGACTGAGAGACACCAGTCAGTGTACATATATCTCCCTGAGAGACAGGGACTGAGAGACACCACTCAGTGTACAGATACCTCCCTGAGAGAGAGGGACTGAGAGACACCAGTCAGTGTACATATATCTCCCTGAGAGAGAGGGACTGAGAGACACCAGTCAGTGTACAGATATCTCCCTGAGAGAGAGGGACTGAGAGACACCAGTCAGTGTACAGATATCTCCCTGAGAGAGAGGGACTGAGAGACACCAGTCAGCGAACAGATATCTCCCTGAGAGAGAGGGACTGAGAGACACCAGTCAGTGTACAGATATCTCCCTGAGAGAGAGGGACTGTGAGACACCACTCAGTGTACAGATATCTCCCTGAGAGACAGGGACTAAGAGACACCAGTCAGTGTACAGATATCTCCCTGAGAGACAGAGGCTGTGAGACACCACTCAGTGTACAGATATCTCCCTGAGAGAGAGGGACTGAGAGACACCAGTCAGTGTACAGATATCTCCCTGAGAGAGAGGGACTGAGAGACACCAGTCAGTGTACATATATCTCCCTGAGAGAGAGGGACTGAGAGACACCACTCAGTGTACAGATACCTCCCTGAGAGAGAGGGACTGAGAGACACCAGTCAGTGTACATATATCTCCCTGAGAGACAGGGACTGAGAGACACCACTCAGTGTACAGATATCTCCTTGAGAGAGAGGGACTGAGAGACACCACTCAGCGTACAGAAATCTCCCTGAGAGAGAGGGACTGAGAGACACCAGTCAGTGTACAGATATCCCTCTGAGAGAGAGGGACTGTGAGACACCAGTCAGTGTACAGATATCTCCCTGAGAGAGGGACTGAGAGACACCAGTCACTGTACAGATATCTCCCTGAGAGACAGGGACTGAGAGACACCACTCAGTGTAAAGATATCTCCTTGAGAGAGAGGGACTGAGAGACACCACTCAGTGTACAGATATCTCCCTGAGAGAGAGGGACTGAGAGACACCAGTCAGTGTACAGATATCTCTCTGAGAGAGAGGGACTGTGAGGCACCAGTCAGTGTACAGATATCTCCCTGAGAGAGGGACTGAGAGACACCAGTCAGTGTACAGATATCTCCCTGAGAGACAGGGACTGAGAGACTCCAGTCAGTGTACAGATATCTCCCTGAGAGAGAGGGACTGAGAGACACGACTCAGTGTACAGATATCTCCCTGAGAGACACCACTCAGTGTACATAAAGCTCCCTGAGAGACAGGGACTGAGAGACACCGGTCAGTGTACAGATATCTCCCTGAGAGACAGGGACTGAGAGACACCACTCAGTGTACAGATATCTCCTTGAGAGAGAGGGAATGAGAGACACCACTCAGCGTACAGATATCTCCCTGAGAGAGAGGGACTGAGAGACACCAGTCAGTGTACAGATATCTCTCTGAGAGAGAGGGACTGTGAGACACCAGTCAGTGTACAGATATCTCCCTGAGAGAGGGACTGAGAGACACCAGTCATTGTACAGATATCTCCCTGAGAGACAGGGACTGAGAGACACCACTCAGTGTAAAGATATCTCCTTGAGAGAGAGGGACTGAGAGACACCACTCAGTGTACAGATATCTCCCTGAGAGAGAGGGACTGAGAGACACCAGTCAGTGTACAGATATCTCTCTGAGAGAGAGGGACTGTGAGGCACCAGTCAGTGTACAGATATCTCCCTGAGAGAGGGACTGAGAGACACCAGTCAGTGTACAGATATCTCCCTGAGAGACAGGGACTGAGAGACACCAGTCAGTGTACAGATATCTCCCTGAGAGAGAGGTACTGAGAGACACCATTCAGTGTACAGATATCTCCCTGAGAGACAGGGACTGAGAGAAACCACTCAGTGTACAGATATCTCCCTGAGAGAGAGGGACTGAGAGACAGCACTCAGTGTACAGATATCTCCCTGAGAGAGAGGGACTGAGAGACACCAGTCAGTGTACATATATCTCCCTGAGAGACAGGGACTGAGAGACACCACTCAGTGTACAGATACCTCCCTGAGAGAGAGGGACTGAGAGACACCAGTCAGTGTACATATATCTCCCTGAGAGAGAGGGACTGAGAGACACCAGTCAGTGTACAGATATCTCCCTGAGAGAGAGGGACTGAGAGACACCAGTCAGTGTACAGATATCTCCCTGAGAGAGAGGGACTGAGAGACACCAGTCAGCGAACAGATATCTCCCTGAGAGAGAGGGACTGAGAGACACCAGTCAGTGTACAGATATCTCCCTGAGAGAGAGGGACTGTGAGACACCACTCAGTGTACAGATATCTCCCTGAGAGACAGGGACTAAGAGACACCAGTCAGTGTACAGATATCTCCCTGAGAGACAGAGGCTGTGAGACACCACTCAGTGTACAGATATCTCCCTGAGAGAGAGGGACTGAGAGACACCAGTCAGTGTACAGATATCTCCCTGAGAGAGAGGGACTGAGAGACACCAGTCAGTGTACATATATCTCCCTGAGAGAGAGGGACTGAGAGACACCACTCAGTGTACAGATACCTCCCTGAGAGAGAGGGACTGAGAGACACCAGTCAGTGTACATATATCTCCCTGAGAGACAGGGACTGAGAGACACCACTCAGTGTACAGATATCTCCCTGAGAGAGAGGGACTGAGAGACACCACTCAGTGCACAGATATCTCCCTGAGAGACAGGGGCTGAGAGACACCAGTCAGTGTACAGATATCTCCCTGAGAGAGAGGGACTGAGAGACACAACTCAGTGTGCAGATATCTCCCTGAGAGAGAGGGACTGAGAGACACCAGTCAGTGTACAGATATCTCTCTGAGAGAGAGGGACTGTGAGACACCATTCAGTGTACAGATATCTCCTTGAGAGAGAGGGACTGAGAGACACCACTCAGTGTACAGATATCTCCCTGAGAGAGAGGGACTGAGAGACACCAGTCAGTGTACAGATATCTCTCTGAGAGACAGGGACTGTGAGACACCAGTCAGTGTACAGATATCTCCCTGAGAGAGGGACTGAGAGACACCAGTCAGTGTACAGATATCTCCCTGAGAGACAGGGACTGAGTGACATCAGTCAGTGAACAGATATCTCCCTGAGAGAGAGGTACTGAGAGACACCATTCAGTGTACAGATATCTCCCTGAGAGACAGGGACTGAGAGAAACCACTCAGTGTACAGATATCTCCCTGAGAGAGAGGGACTGAGAGACACCACTCAGTGTACAGATATCTCCCTGAGAGAGAGGGACTGAGAGACACCAGTCAGTGTACATATATCTCCCTGAGAGACAGGGACTGAGAGACACCACTCAGTGTACAGATACCTCCCTGAGAGAGAGGGACTGAGAGACACCAGTCAGTGTACATATATCTCCCTGAGAGAGAGGGACTGAGAGACACCAGTCAGTGTACAGATATCTCCCTGAGAGAGAGGGACTGAGAGACTCCAGTCAGTGTACAGATATCTCCCTGAGAGAGAGGGACTGAGAGACACCAGTCAGTGTACAGATATCTCCCTGAGAGAGAGGGACTGTGAGACACCACTCAGTGTACAGATATCTCCCTGAGAGACAGGGACTAAGAGACACCAGTCAGTGTACAGATATCTCCCTGAGAGAGAGGGACTGAGAGACACCACTCAGTGTACAGATATCTCCCTGAGAGACAGGGACTGAGAGACACCAGTCAGTGTACAGATATCTCCCTGAGAGAGAGGGACTGTGAGACACCACTCAGT
The DNA here is from genome assembly GCF_036365525.1 of Heterodontus francisci. Taxonomy (NCBI): domain Eukaryota; kingdom Metazoa; phylum Chordata; class Chondrichthyes; order Heterodontiformes; family Heterodontidae; genus Heterodontus; species Heterodontus francisci. The sequence goes on along the minus strand of NC_090384.1, from coordinate 7,487,782 downwards.
GTACAGATATATCCCTGAGAGACAGGGACTGAGAGACACCAGTCAGTGTACAGATATCTCCCTGAGAGACAGGGGCTGTGAGACACCACTCAGTGCACAGATATCTCCCTGAGAGAGAGGGACTGAGAGACACCAGTCAGTGTACAGATATCTCCCTGAGAGAGAGGGACTTAGAGACACGAGTCAGTGTACATATATCTCCCTGAGAGACAGGGACTGAGAGACACCACTCAGTGTACAGATACCTCCCTGAGAGAGAGGGACTGAGAGACACCAGTCAGTGTACATATATCTCCCTGAGAGACAGGGACTGAGAGACACCACTCAGTGTACAGATATCTCCCTGAGAGAGAGGGACTGAGAGACACCACTCAGTGCACAGATATCTCCCTGAGAGAGAGGGACTGAGAGACACAACTCAGTGTGCAGATATCTCCCTGAGAGAGAGGGACTGAGAGACACCAGTCAGTGTACAGATATCTCTCTGAGAGAGAGGGACTGTGAGACACCAGTCAGTGTACAGATATCTCCCTGAGAGAGGGACTGAGAGACACCAGTCACTGGACAGATATCTCCCTGAGAGACAGGGACTGAGAGACACCACTCAGTGTACAGATATCTCCCTGAGAGAGAGGGACTGAGAGACACCAGTCAGTGTACATATATCTGCCTGAGAGACAGGGACTGAGAGACACCACTCAGTGTACAGATACCTCCCTGAGAGAGAGGGACTGAGAGACACCAGTCAGTGTACATATATCTCCCTGAGAGAGAGGGACTGAGAGACACCAGTCAGTGTACAGATATCTCCCTGAGAGAGAGGGACTGAAAGACACCAGTCAGTGTACAGATATCTCCCTGAGAGAGAGGGACTGAGAGACACCAGTCAGCGAACAGATATCTCCCTGAGAGAGAGGGACTGAGAGACACCAGTCAGTGTACAGATATCTCCCTGAGAGAGAGGGACTGTGAGACACCACTCAGTGTACAGATATCTCCCTGAGAGACAGGGATTAAGAGACACCAGTCAGTGTACAGATATCTCCCTGAGAGAGAGGGACTGAGAGACACCACTCAGTGTACAGATATCTCCCTGAGAGACAGGGACTGAGAGACACCAGTCAGTGTACAGATATCTCCCTGAGAGAGAGGGACTGTGAGACACCACTCAGTGTACAGATATCTCCCTGAGAGACAGGGACTGAGAGACACCAGTCAGTGTACAGATATCTCCCTGAGAGACAGGGGCTGTGAGACACCACTCAGTGTACAGATATCTCCCTGAGAGAGAGGGACTGAGCGACACCAGTCAGTGTACAGATATCTCCCTGAGAGAGAGGGACTGAGAGACACCAGTCAGTGTACATATATCTCCCTGAGAGACAGGGACTGAGAGACACCACTCAGTGTACAGATACCTCCCTGAGAGAGAGGGACTGAGAGACACCAGTCAGTGTACATATATCTCCCTGAGAGACAGGGACTGAGAGACTCCACTCAGTGTACAGATATCTCAATGAGAGAGAGGGACTGAGAGACACCACTCAGTGCACAGATATCTCCCTGAGAGACAGGGGCTGAGAGACACCAGTCAGTGTACAGATATCTCCCTGAGAGAGAGGGACTGAGAGACACCACTCAGTGTACAGATATCTCCCTGAGAGACAGGGACTGAGAGACCCCAGTCAGAGTACAGATATCTCCCTGAGAGAGAGGGACTGTGAGACACCACTCAGTGTACAGATATCTCCCTGAGAGACAGGGACTGAGAGACACCAGTCAGTGTACAGATATCTCCCTGAGAGAGAGGGACTGTGAGACACCACTCAGTGCACGGATATCTCCCTGAGAGAGAGGGGCTGAGAGACACCAGTCAGTGTACAGATATCTCCCTGAGAGAGAGGGACTGTGAGACACCACTCAGTGCACGGATATCTCCCTGAGAGAGAGGGACTGAGAGACACCACTCAGTGGACAGATATCTCCCTGAGAGACACCACTCAGTGTACATAAAGCTCCCTGAGAGACAGGGACTGAGAGACACCGGTCAGTGTACAGATATCTCCCTGAGAGACAGGGACTGAGAGACACCAGTCAGTATACAGATATCTCCCTGAGAGAGAGGGACTGAGAGACACCACTCAGTGTACAGATATCTCCCTGAGAGACAGGGACTGAGAGACACCAGTCAGAGAACAGATATCTCCCTGAGAGAGAGGGACTGAGAGACACCATTCAGTGTACAGATATCTCCCTGAGAGACAAGGACTGAGAGACACCAGTCAGTGTACATATATCTCCCTGAGAGACAGGGACTGAGAGACAGCACTCAGTGTACAGATACCTCCCTGAGAGAGGGACTGAGAGACACCAGTCAGTGTACATATATCTCCCTGAGAGAGAGGGACTGAGAGACACCAGTCAGTGTACAGATATCTCCCTGAGAGAGAGGGACTGTGAGACACCACTCAGTGTACAGATATCTCCCTGAGAGACAGGGACTAAGAGACACCAGTCAGTGTACAGATATCTCCCTGAGAGAGAGGGACTGAGAGACACCACTCAGTGTACAGATATCTCCCTGAGAGACAGGGACTGAGAGACACCAGTCAGTGTACAGATATCTCCCTGAGAGAGAGGGACTGTGAGACACCACTCAGTGTACAGATATCTCCCTGAGAGACAGGGACTGAGAGACACCAGTCAGTGTACATATATCTCCCTGAGAGAGAGGGACTGAGAGACACCAGTCAGTGTACAGATATCTCCCTGAGAGAGAGGGACTGTGAGACACCACTCAGTGTACAGATATCTCCCTGAGAGACAGGGACTAAGAGACACCAGTCAGTGTACAGATATCTCCCTGAGAGAGAGGGACTGAGAGACACCACTCAGTGTACAGATATCTCCCTGAGAGACAGGGACTGAGAGACACCAGTCAGTGTACAGATATCTCCCTGAGAGAGAGGGACTGTGAGACACCACTCAGTGTACAGATATCTCCCTGAGAGACAGGGACTGAGAGACACCAGTCAGTGTACAGATATCTCCCTGAGAGACAGGGGCTGTGAGACACCACTCAGTGTACAGATATCTCCCTGAGAGAGAGGGACTGAGAGACACCAGTCAGTGTACATATATCTCCCTGAGAGACAGGGACTGAGAGACACCACTCAGTGTACAGATACCTCCCTGAGAGAGAGGGACTGAGAGACACCAGTCAGTGTACATATATCTCCCTGAGAGACAGGGACTGAGAGACACCACTCAGTGTACAGATATCTCCCTGAGAGAGAGGGACTGAGAGACACCACTCAGTGCACAGATATCTCCCTGAGAGACAGGGGCTGAGAGACACCAGTCAGTGTACAGATATCTCCCTGAGAGAGAGGGACTGAGAGACACAACTCAGTGTGCAGATATCTCCCTGAGAGAGAGGGGCTGAGAGACACCAGTCAGTGTACAGATATCTCTCTGAGAGAGAGGGACTGTGAGACACCAGTCAGTGTACAGATATCTCCCTGAGAGAGGGACTGAGAGACACTAGTCACTGTACAGATATCTCCCTGAGAGACAGGGACTGAGAGACACCACTCAGTGTACAGATATCTCCTTGAGAGAGAGGGACTGAGAGACACCACTCAGTGTACAGATATCTCCCTGAGAGAGAGGGACTGAGAGACACCAGTCAGTGTACAGATATCTCTCTGAGAGACAGGGACTGTGAGACACCAGTCAGTGTACAGATATCTCCCTGAGCGAGGGACTGAGAGACACCAGTCAGTGTACAGATATCTCCCTGAGAGACAGGGACTGAGTGACATCAGTCAGTGAACAGATATCTCCCTGAGAGAGAGGTACTGAGAGACACCATTCAGTGTACAGATATCTCCCTGAGAGACAGGGACTGAGAGAAACCACTCAGTGTACAGATATCTCCCTGAGAGAGAGGGAATGAGAGACACCACTCAGTGTACAGATATCTCCCTGAGAGAGAGGGACTGAGAGACACCAGTCAGTGTACATATATCTCCCTGAGAGACAGGGACTGAGAGACACCACTCAGTGTACAGATACCTCCCTGAGAGAGAGGGACTGAGAGACACCAGTCAGTGTACATATATCTCCCTGAGAGAGAGGGACTGAGAGACACCAGTCAGTGTACAGATATCTCCCTGAGAGAGAGGGACTGAGAGACACCAGTCAGTGTACAGATATCTCCCTGAGAGAGAGGGACTGAGAGACACCAGTCAGCGAACAGATATCTCCCTGAGAGAGAGGGACTGAGAGACACCAGTCAGTGTACAGATATCTCCCTGAGAGAGAGGGACTGTGAGACACCACTCAGTGTACAGATATCTCCCTGAGAGACAGGGACTAAGAGACACCAGTCAGTGTACAGATATCTCCCTGAGAGAGAGGGACTGAGAGACACCACTCAGTGTACAGATATCTCCCTGAGAGACAGGGACTGAGAGACACCAGTCAGTGTACAGATATCTCCCTGAGAGAGAGGGACTGTGAGACACCACTCAGTGTACAGATATCTCCCTGAGAGACAGGGACTGAGAGACACCAGTCAGTTTACAGATATCTCCCTGAGAGACAGGGGCTGTGAGACACCACTCAGTGTACAGATATCTCCCTGAGAGAGAGGGACTGAGAGACACCAGTCAGTGTACAGATATCTCCCTGAGAGAGAGGGACTGAGAGACACCAGTCAGTGTACATATATCTCCCTGAGAGACAGGGACTGAGAGACACCACTCAGTGTACAGATACCTCCCTGAGAGAGAGGGACTGAGAGACACCAGTCAGTGTACATATATCTCCCTGAGAGACAGGGACTGAGAGACTCCACTCAGTGTACAGATATCTCCCTGAGAGAGAGGGACTGAGAGACACCACTCAGTGCACAGATATCTCCCTGAGAGACAGGGGCTGAGAGACACCAGTCAGTGTACAGATATCTCCCTGAGAGAGAGGGACTGAGAGACACCACTCAGTGTACAGATATCTCCCTGAGAGACAGGGACTGAGAGACCCCAGTCAGAGTACAGATATCTCCCTGAGAGAGAGGGACTGTGAGACACCACTCAGTGTACAGATATCTCCCTGAGAGACAGGGACTGAGAGACACCAGTCAGTGTACAGATATCTCCCTGAGAGAGAGGGACTGTGAGACACCACTCAGTGCACGGATATCTCCCTGAGAGAGAGGGGCTGAGAGACACCAGTCAGTGTACAGATATCTCCCTGAGAGAGAGGGACTGTGAGACACCACTCAGTGCACGGATATCTCCCTGAGAGAGAGGGACTGAGAGACACCACTCAGTGGACAGATATCTCCCTGAGAGACACCACTCAGTGTACATAAAGCTCCCTGAGAGACATGGACTGAGAGACACCGGTCAGTGTACAGATATCTCCCTGAGAGACAGGGACTGAGAGACACCAGTCAGTATACAGATATCTCCCTGAGAGAGAGGGACTGAGAGACACCACTCAGTGTACAGATATCTCCCTGAGAGACAGGGACTGAGAGACACCAGTCAGAGAACAGATATCTCCCTGAGAGAGAGGGACTGAGAGACACCATTCAGTGTACAGATATCTCCCTGAGAGACAGGAACTGAGAGACACCAGTCAGTGTACAGATATCTCTCTGAGAGACAGGGACTGTGAGACACCAGTCAGTGTACAGATAACTCCCTGAGAGAGGGACTGAGAGACACCAGTCAGTGTACAGATATCTCCCTGAGAGACAGGGACTGAGTGACATCAGTCAGTGAACAGATATCTCCCTGAGAGAGAGGTACTGAGAGACACCATTCAGTGTACAGATATTTCCCTGAGAGACAGGGACTGAGAGAAACCACTCAGTGTACAGATATCTCCCTGAGAGAGAGGGACTGAGAGACACCACTCAGTGTACAGATATCTCCCTGAGAGAGAGGGACTGAGAGACACCAGTCAGTGTACATATATCTCCCTGAGAGACAGGGACTGAGAGACACCACTCAGTGTACAGATACCTCCCTGAGAGAGAGGGACTGAGAGACACCAGTCAGTGTACATATATCTCCCTGAGAGAGAGGGACTGAGAGACACCAGTCAGTGTACAGATATCTCCCTGAGAGAGAGGGACTGAGAGACTCCAGTCAGTGTACAGATATCTCCCTGAGAGAGAGGGACTGAGAGACACCAGTCAGTGTACAGATATCTCCCTGAGAGAGAGGGACTGTGAGACACCACTCAGTGTACAGATATCTCCCTGAGAGACAGGGACTAAGAGACACCAGTCAGTGTACAGATATCTCCCTGAGAGAGAGGGACTGAGAGACACCACTCAGTGTACAGATATCTCCCTGAGAGACAGGGACTGAGAGACACCAGTCAGTGTACAGATATCTCCCTGAGAGAGAGGGACTGTGAGACACCACTCAGTGTACAGATATCTCCCTGAGAGACAGGGACTGAGAGACACCAGTCAGTGTACAGATATCTCCCTGAGAGACAGGGGCTGTGAGACACCACTCAGTGCACAGATATCTCCCTGAGAGAGAGGGACTGAGAGACACCAGTCAGTGTACAGATATCTCCCTGAGAGAGAGGGACTTAGAGACACCAGTCAGTGTACTTATATCTCCCTGAGAGACAGGGACTGAGAGACACCACTCAGTGTACAGATACCTCCCTGAGAGAGAGGGACTGAGAGACACCAGTCAGTGTACATATATCTCCCTGAGAGACAGGGACTGAGAGACACCAGTCAGTGTACAGATATCTCCCTGAGAGACAGGGACTGAGAGACACCAGTCAGAGAACAGATATCTCCCTGAGAGAGAGGGACTGAGAGACACCATTCAGTGTACAGATATCTCCCTGAGAGACAGGAACTGAGAGACACCACTCAGTGTACAGATATCTCCCTGAGAGACAGGGACTGAGAGACACCACTCAGTGTACAGATATCTCCCTGAGAGACAAGGACTGAGAGACACCAGTCAGTGTACATATATCTCCCTGAGAGACAGGGACTGAGAGACAGCAGTCAGTGTACAGATACCTCCCTGTGAGAGGGACTTAGAGACACCAGTCAGTGTACAGATATCTCCCTGAGAGAGAGGGACTGAGAGACACAACTCAGTGTACATTTATCTCCCTGAGAGACAGGGACTGAGAGACACCAGTCAGTGTACAGATATCTCCCTGAGAGAGAGGGACTGAGAGACACCACTCAGTGTACATTTATCTCCCTGAGAGAGAGGGACTGAGAGACACCAGTCAGTGTACAGATATCTCCCTGAGAGAGAGGGACTGAGAGACACCACTCAGTGTATAGATATCTCCCTGAGAGACAGGGACTGAGAGACACCAGTCAGTGTGCAGATATCTCCCTGAGAGAGAGGGACTGAGAGACACCACTCAGTGTACAGATATCTCCCTGAGAGACAGGGACTGAAAGACACCAGTCAGTGTACAGATATCTCCCTGAGAGAGAGGGACTGTGAGACACCACTCAGTGTACAGATATCTCCCTGAGAGACAGGGACTGAGAGACACCAGTCAGTGTACAGATATCTCCCTGACAGAGAGGGACTGAGAGACACCACTCAGTGTACAGATATCTCCCTGAGAGACAGGGACTGAGAGACACCAGTCAGTGTACAGATATCTCCCTGAGAGAGAGGCACTGAGAGACACCACTCAGTGTACAGATATCTCCCTGAGAGACACCACTCAGTGTACATAAAGCTCCCTGAGAGACAGGGACTGAGAGACACCAGTCAGTGTACAGATATCTCCCTGAGAGAGAGGGACTGTGAGACACCAGTCAGTGTACAGATATCTCCCTGAGAGAGAGGGACTGAGAGACACCACTCAGTGTACAGATATCTCCCTGACAGACAGGGACTGAGAGACACCAGTCAGTGTACAGATATCTCCCTGAGAGACAGGGGCTGTGAGACACCAGTCAGTGTACAGATATCTCCCTGAGAGAGAGGGACTGTGAGACACCAGTCAGTGTACAGATATCTCCCTGAGAGAGAGGGACTGAGAGACACCAGTCAGTGTACATATATCTCCCTGAGAGACAGGGACTGAGAGACACCACTCAGTGTACAGATATCTCCCTGAGAGAGAGGGACTGAGAGACACCACTCAGTGTACAGATATCTCCCTGAGAGAGAGGGACTGAGAGACACCAGTCAGTGTACAGATATCTCCCTGAGAGAGAGGGACTGAGAGACACCACTCAGTGTACTTATATCTCCCTGAGAGACAGGGACTGAGAGACACCAGTCAGAGTACAGATATCTCCCTGAGAGAGAGGGACTGAGAGACACCACTCAGTGTACAGATATCTCCCTGAGAGACAGGGACTGAGAGACACCAGTCAGTGTACAGATATCTCCCTGAGAGAGAGGGACTGTGAGACACCACTCAATGCACAGATATCTCCCTGAGAGAGAGGGGCTGAGAGACACCAGTCAGTGTACAGATATCTACCTGAGAGAGAGGGACTGAGAGACACCACTCAGTGTACAGATATCTCCCTGAGAGACACCACTCAGTGTACATAAAGCTCCCTGAGAGACAGGGACTGAGAGACACCAGTCAGTGTACAGATATCTCCCTGAGAGACAGGGACTGAGAGACACCAGTCAGTGGACAGATATCACCCTGAGAGAGGGGGACGGAGAGACACCAGTCAGTGTACAGATATCTCCCTGAGAGAGAGGGTCTTAAGATGAAAGATGTTTAAGAAGAGATTAGAGAGTGTCCTTCTGTGTCCTCTCCCACCCTCACATCCAGAATTGGAAACACAAACACAGAGACACAAAGACACACACAGACACAAAGACAGTCACATAAACACAGGCAGACTAACATGTCCAGATAAACACACACACATAGAAATCCACAGTCAGACACATCCATTCCCACTGACCGAGAGAGAGAGAAACCCACACAGAGACACATATATTCACATTGACCAACTTAGACAGATAAACACAAACACTTCCCTCTGTGTAAATCATGTTTTTACAAACATCAGAATCTCTCTGTTCTTTTATATTTCACTCTCAGGGTTTAAATTTATTGTCAATCTGATTTCACAGGGACCAGGAGAATTTTTGCTTTCCTTTTCTTGTCTCTGGAGTCAGGGAGTCATGGGTCAATCCCAGTGTCTGTGACCCCTGACCCAGCACTGTGACCCCAAGGGGGAGCAGGGAGAGGGACAGTCCCAACCTCTTAAAGGGACCTCGCACCTTCAGAACTGCTCCTTCGGTTTCAACCTTCGAATGAGTCAGTAGGAGTTTGAACAAGGATGGGAACAATGTGACATTGAATCTTCCAATATTTATTTATTCAGTTATGTTAATAAACAGCAAATTATCGAAATTCACACAAGTAATATTGTGAATTCAGATTAATAATTTTAAAGGAGAACCTGTTGCTAATTAATTCCATTTTATTTGCCAAAAATGATCATCACGACCTTGTTTATTTCAGGATGTAATATTAATAAATCCTTTCAGAAGACAGGAGGAGGCCGTTTAGTCCCTCTTGCCCATCCTACCCCTTTGAGACATTTTATTCCTCACTCTCTCCCTTACGGTGTCTCTCTCTCTCTCTCTCTCTGTCCCTCAGCCAGACTCTCTCTCTCCTCCTTACCCGTCACTCTCCCTTCCTCACCCTATCTTTATCTATCTCTCCCTCACCCCATCTCTCTCTCTCTCTCTCCCCCTCAGCCCCATCTGTCTCTCTATCTCCCCCTCAGCCCCATCTGTCTCTCTATCTCTCCCTCACCCCATCTGTCTCTCTCTCTCTCCCTCACCCCATCTCTGTATCTTTCTCTCGCTCTCTCTCCCTCGGCCCATCTCTATCTCTCTCTCTCTCCCCCTCAGACCATCTGTCTCTCTCTCTCTCTCACCCCATCTCTCTCTCTCTCTCCCCCTCAGCCCCATCTGTCTCTCTCTCTCCCTCACCCCATCTGTCTGTCTCTCTCTCTTGTATCTTTGTCTCTCTCTTTCTCCCTCAGCCCATCCGTCTCTCTCCGCCTCACCCCGTCTCTCTCTCTCTCCCTCACCACATCTCTCTATCTTTCTCTCTCTCTCTCCCCCTCAGCCCATCTGTCTCTCTCCGCCTCACCCCGTCTCTCTCTCTCTCTCTCCCTCACCCCATCTCTGTAGCTTTCTCTCTCTTTCTCCCTCAGCCCAGCTCTCTATCTTTCTCTCTCTCTCTCTCCCTCAGCCCATCTCTCTCTCTCTCTCTCTTGGATCTCTCTCTCTCTCTTTCTCCCTCAGCCCATCCGTCTCTCTCCGCCTCACCCCGTCTCTCTCTCTCTACCTCACCCCATCACTGTATCTTTCTCTGTCTCTCTCTCTCTCTCTCTCCCCCATCCCTCTCTCTATCTCTCTCTCGCCCTCTGTCTCTTTCGTTAAGTCTCTCTCTCTCCCTCCCCCCTCTCTATCTCTCTCTCTGTCCCTCTATCTCTCCCTCTCTCTGTCTTTATTTCAGTTCCTTCAGATATCTGGCTAGATTGGCCACCGTGGGTTGTTCTCTATTGGTCCTTCCTATCCACTCTATCTGGACTCTTCATAACTTTATACACCTCGATTAAATCTCCCATCAGCCTCCTCCGTTCCAAAGAAAACAACTCCAGCCTGTCTAATCTTTCCTGGTAGCTAAAATTCTCCATTCCTGACAACATCCTCTGTAAATCTCCTCTGTACTCTCTCTCTCCTGTAATCACATCCTGCCTGTAATGTGCTGACCAGAACTCTATGCAGTACTCTAGCTGTGGTCTAACTAGTGTTTTCTCTGGTTCGAGCATAACCTCCCTGCTCTTATATTCTATATATCGGCCAATAAAGGAAAGTACAATCGAAAATCCTGCAAGAAAATCAATCCCTATTGTTAAAAAAAAACTGCCGACAATTGTCACAGTGCAACACAAGTGTGATTTATTAAACTTTAACACAACAGAGTTTGTTACTCAGTCGTGTGAAGTGCATTGCACTATTACTGACCTTTACTCCAGTCCCTCAATCCTACTTTATCTCTGGGAGATTGTTATAAGAGTCACCCCATCCTTTCAAAGATAAATATTACCCACATCAAACCAGAGCAATTAGAAATTGTACACAGCTGCTGATAGCTAGTAACAAGACCGAAGGGAATGTTCAGTCTTCCAGCTCTAACCCAGACAAATATATGTCTTCATTTATATTGATATCTGTCTGTCTGTCTGAATGGAATCAGATGGAGGCCTGGGCTTTCCCATAACAACATTGTTCGACCATTTCACTTTTTATGACAGACTGAAAGTTTTCATTTATCTTGTCTCTATTTTCCTGCAATGATGTCCTGAGACTGAGATGATTGACCTCCAACAACCACAACCATCTTCCTTTGTGCTCCAACCAGTGGTGAGGTTTCCCCTGATTCCCACTGAGTTTTACTCGAGCTCCTCGATGCCACACTCGGTCAAACGCTGCCTTGATGTTAAGGTCAGTCTCTCTTCCCAGTAGCAGACAGGAGTGAATCATTCCCTTTGACCCGTTGTGTATTGAACATGTTCTGCTTCTTCACAGTCTGATACAGGACTGTACACGGCCGATTAATGTCGCCCATCAAACACTCCGAGAGCAGGTTCAGCACAGTTTAGGAACAGAGTACAGTTCCTTCAACATTCTCTCTCTGTCTTCCTCTCTCTGTTTCTCCCTCCTGCTATCTCTGACACTCGGAGAGAGACAGAGGGAGAGAGGGTTATATATAAAGGCAGAGAGAGGGCTGTAGAGAGGGGCAAGGTTGGAGAGAGAGAGGTTGTTGGAGTGGATTGAAAGGGAGAATGTAAGATATATTAATTTGATGTCATCCTTCACTGCTGTGTCATATAAGAGATAGGTATGGAGAAAAAAAAAGCATCGGGAGAGGGAGAAATGTAGATGAAGTTGGGGCCCAGGTGGACACTTTTGATGATCCAGAAGGAATAGCCTCCATTTTAAATAGCAGGCAAGCTATTCCACTGTGGGAGCCATCACATCCTCATGATATTGGTTGTGGAAATGTCATGCTGGCTTATTGGTTAATTTTTAAATCTGTGATTGATAGATTCTTGTTCGCCAAAGGTATTAAGAGATAAGGGGCAAAGGTGGGATATATGGTGTTCGTTAGATCACAGATCAGCCCTGGTCTCATTGAATGCTGGAACAGGGTTGAGGGGTTAAATTGCCTCCTCTTCCCATGTCCGATGTTAAATATCCTTCTTTCTCTCTCAGTCACCCTGTCGGTCTGTGTCTCTCTGTTTCTCTCATTCTGTCTCTCTCTCTCTCTGTCTGTTTCGGACAGTGTGGAGCGAGATTCACTCTTGTATCCACCCCATGATCTTCCTGCCCTGGGAGTGTTTGGGATGGATCAGTGTAGAGGGAGCTTTACTCTGTATATTAATGACTTGACTTGGGTTTACGGGGCAGAACTTTAAAGTTTGTAGATGACACAAATCTTTGGAAATGTAGCAGAGAGAGAAGAGAATAGTAGCAGACTTCAGGAGGCTGTTGGCAGTCTGGTAAATTGGACAGACACATGGCAGGTTAACTTCAATGCTGAGAAATGTGAAGTGATGGATTTTGGAAGGAAGACTGGGAGAGGCAATCGAAATTAAATGGTACAATGTTAAAGTAGGTGAAGGAACAGAGAACCCTAACACACACAGGAGCTGACAGTCTCTTTCTCTCTCTCTCCATTTCACTCTCTCTCTTTCTCTTTCAATCCTGATCCTGACTTTTCTCAGAATCCTTCCTGGTTGAATAGTAGCCTGAAATGTTTCAGTCTCACTGTTACCAGGAACAAGCCACATTTCTGTGGTATTTTCGATATCTTAATGATTCAATTTGGAGCTTGGATTGTGTCAGGTAAATGTGGTTTCTCATTCGGACATTCCTGCATTGTGGAACTGTCAGTTATCTGTGCAGGGACAGGATATCGGGGTGTTTGAATGGAGTTGAAGATTTTGGTTGCTTGAATAGGGTGTGAATTAGATTGTGGATTGTGTCCCTGAATGTCTTTAAGCCATGTCCTGAGAGAATGAAGTGGTTTACCAATGTCTGAATAACATCAAAGTCTATAGTCACGTGAAAGAACAAGATTGGGGACAATATACAAAAGCTGAGACAGTCAGGCAACAACAGGAGGAAGGTGAATGTCTTTTACAGTTTGTAATCTGAAAGCCTGAGCTAATGACTGAAAAAGCAGGAGTTCAAATCCCACATTGGGCTCTTGTGAATTTGAATTTCTCTGAAAATAAAAAATAACTCTGGAATAATAAATCCTCCAAGATGAAATGATTCCCTCTTACTGCTCTGACACTGATTTACCTTCAAGTAGCTTTTTCCAGTCCACTTTTTCTAAATCACCTTCCACCGGCTCAGCTTCATTCCCTAAAACTAAGTGTAAAACTGACCCATCTCTTGTTGACCTTGCTAGATACTGGCCTAAAAAAATTTCCCCTGAATGTATATTTACAATTCTGTATCCTTGATACCTTTTACACTAGTCTCAGTTATCAATGCACTAGTTAGGTCTGCACTAGACCCTGTCTGTGTTTATATTACACATGGCCCTGTCTCTGCTATAAAAATGGTTTAAAAAGTGGAGAGAAAACCCTCCAATTTATACAGTAGATCCAAAGAAATAGGAGCAGGAGTAGGCCATTCAGCCTATCGAGCCTGTTCTGCCATGATCATGATTGATCTGATAGTGACTTTAACTCCACTTTCCTGCCTGCCCCCCGTAACCCTTGACTCCCTTGTATATAGTCATTGACCCAACCTCCACTGCTTTCTGGGGAAGAGAATTCCAAAGCCTAACCAACAGCTAGCTCAGTCTTAAATGGCAGAACCTTTATTTTTAAACTGTGCCCCCTAGTTCAAGACTCCTCCACAAGGGGAACATCCTCCCAACATCCGCCCTGTAAAGTCCCCTCAGAATCTTGTATGTTTCAATAAGATCACCTCTCATTCTTCTCAACTCCAATGAGTATAGTCCCAACCTGTTCAACCATTCCTCATAAGACAACCCCTTCATCCCAGGAATCAGCCGAGTGAACCTTCTCTGAACTGATTCCAATGCATCCAGGCCTGACCATTTATCCACTTTCAAAGATGCCAAACCCCTTAATATTTCCCTCTCACTCTGTTTATCCCATCCAATATTTCACACTCCTCCTCTTTAACTACAATATCTGCATCGTTCCCCCTCTTTTATAAAGACGGACACAAAGTATTCATTATGAACCATGCCCACATCTCCCACCTCCACACACACATTCTCTTTTTGGTCCCTAATACTCTATCCTTAGTTATCCTCGTGCTCTTAATCTATTTATAAAACATCTTTGTGATTTCTTTGCTTTTACTTGGTAATATTATTTTCCGGCCATTTCTTTGCTCTCCTAATTTGCTTTTTAATTTCACCCCTGAACTTTCGACACTTTCTGTGGTATTGAGCTCTCGGTATCTGACATAAGCTTCCCTCTTGTGCCTTATCCTACCCGGTTTGATCCTTGACATCCAAGGGGCTCTAGATTTGGGAGTCCCACCCTGTTTGTCTTTGTGTGAACATATTTGTTCTCAACCCTCAGTAACTCTCACTGCTCTGACACTGATTGACCTTCAAGTAGCTGTTTCCAGTCCACTTTGCTAAAATCCCCCATCTCTGGAACCACCATCCCCTCTGCTCCCTCCAATGGACCCTCACATCCTTCCTAAAGTGTGGTCACTAGAATTGGATGCAGTATTCTGGTCGTGGCCTAACCAGAGGCTTATAAACATTCAGCATAACTTTCATGCTTTTGTATTCAAAATCTCTATTTATGAAGCCCAAGATCCCATATGCTTTGCTGACTACTTTCTCAATATGTCCTGCCACCTTCAAAGATGTATGTCCATGTATCCCCAGGTCCCTCTGTCCCTGCACACTCTCTAGAACTGGGCCATTAAGTCTATATTGCCTCTCCCTATCCCTGCTGCCAAAATACATCACCTCACATTTCCCTGTATTAAATTCCTTCTGACACTTGTCTGCCCATTCTGCTCAACTATCTATGTCCTGTTGTAGTCGATTGGAGTCATCCTCACTGTTTGCATCTCCTCCAAGTTTGTTATCATCGGCAAATATTAAAATTTGACAAGAAGCACTGACTTTTGGGGAACACTGCTGTCTACCATCTTCCAGTCTGAAAAACAACCATTTACCACAACTCGCTGCTTTCTGTCCTTTCACCAATTTTTGATCCAAGCTGACACAGGCCCTCCTATCCCATGAGCCTCAGTTTTGTTAACCAGAATTGGACACAATACTGCAGCCGAGGACAAACTATTATTTTATAAAGTTTTAGCATCACTTCCTGACTTTTATCCTCTAGACCTGTTTATAAAGCTCAGGATCCCATCTGCTTTATTAACCCATCAGCAAAGTGGGAAATTCTACCAGAACAATTGACCAGTTCCCTTAGACATGAATCCATGAGTTGTTCCAAGGCTGGCGGGAGGGTTTAGAGAGAACCCCAACCTGGTCATTTTTGTGAAACAGAAAACCATCAATGCATTGGCAGGGATATTAATAAAGCCCTTACAATGACAGGAGGAGGCCATTCGTCCCCTCGAGACTGTCCTGCCCATTCATTCAGGTCATGGCTGATTTGCTCCTTCTCCACATCGAACTGTCTCGGCTCCGTAAACATTAATACCCTTTCCTAACAAATCTCTACCGGCAATCAGGAATTAATGTCACTGCCTGTTAACACTGGGGAATTCCTTCCCTAAACCTCTCCGTCTCTCTCGATCTCTCATTCCTGCTTAAAGACGTTCCTTAAAACTAACCTCTTTGACCAAACATTTGGTCATCAGCCTTAATCTCTCCTCATGTGGGTTTGGTATCAGATTTTGTTTTATAATGCACCCTGTGTAACACCTTTGGGACTTCTTATTCCTCACCTTCTCCTTCACTCCGTCTCTCTCCAGGTGTGGGCTCACCAAACCCTATACCATTACAGCAAGACTTCCTCACTATTGTACTCTAACCCCCTTGCAATAAAGGCCAACACTCCATTTGCTGTACCTGCATGTTAACTTTCTGTGATTTATGTACAAGGACACCCAAATCCCTCTGAATACCAACATTTCATCGTTTCTCACCATTTGAAAAATGTTCTGTGTTTCTATTCTTCCTGCCAAAGTGAAGAACCTCACATCTCTCCACATGATATTCCAGCTGCCACTTTCTTGCCCGCTCACTTAACCTGTCAATCTCCCTTTGCAGTCTCTTTGTGCCCTCCTCACAGCTTACTGTCCCACCTAACTTTATATCATCAGCCCATATAAACCTAACATAGGCCGTGTTTGAGAGAGGCACTTCTGTCCTGACAAGTATTAAGATACAACTGCTTGATATTTTGTGGAGAATATTTCTGTCCATTCATCGGAGTTGTTAAAATGAAAGATGTTTAATAAGAGATTAGAGAGTGTCCTTCTGTGTCCTCTCCCACCCTCACATCCAGCATTGGAAACACAAACACAGAGACACAAAGACGCACACAGACACAAAGACAGTCACATAAACACAGGCAGACTAACATGTCCAGATAAACACACACACATAGAAATCCACAGTCAGACACATCCATTCCCACTGACCGAGAGAGAGAGAAACCCACACAGAGACACATATATTCACATTGACCAACTTAGACAGATAAACACAAACACTTCCCTCTGTGTAAATCATGTTTTTACAAACATCAGAATCTCTCTGTTCTCCTTTTATATTTCACTCTCGGGGTTTAAATTTATTGTCAATCTGATTTCACAGGGACCAGGAGAATTTTTGCTTTCCTTTTCTTGTCTTTGGAGTCAGGGAGTCATGGGTCAATCCCAGTGTCTGTGACCCCTGACCCAGCACTGTGACCCCAAGGGGGAGCAGGGAGAGGGACAGTCCCAACCTCTTAAAGGGACCTCGCACCTTCAGAACTGCTCCTTCGGTTTCAACCTTCAAGTGAGTCAGTAGGAGTTTGAACAAGGATGGGAACAATGTGACATTGAATCTTCCAATATTTATTTATTCAGTTATGTTAATAAACAGCAAATTATCGAAATTCACACAAGTAAAATTGTGAATTCAGATTAATCATTTCAAAGGAGAACCTGTGGCTAATTGATTCAATTTTATTTGCCAAAAATGATCATCACGACCTTGTTTATTTCAGTATGTAATATTAATAAATCCTTTCAGAAGACAGGAGGAGGCCGTATAGTCCCTCTTGCCCATCCTACCCCTTTGAGACATTTTATTCTTCACTCTCTCCCTTACGGTGTCTCTCTCTCTCTCTCTCTGTCCCTCAGCCAGACTCTCTCTCTCCTCCTTACCCGCCACTCTCCCTTCCTCACCCTATCTTTATCTATCTCTCCCTCACCCCATCTCTCTCTCTCTCTCTCCCCCTCAGCCCCATCTGTCTCTCTATCTCCCCCTCAGCCCCATCTGTCTCTCTATCTCTCCCTCACCCCATCTGTCTCTCTCTCTCTTTTGTATCGTTGTCTCTCTCCTTCTCCCTCAGCCCATCCGTCTCTCTCTCTCTCCCTCACCCCATCTCTGTATCTTTCTCTCGCTCTCTCTCCCTCGGCCCATCTCTATCTCTCTCTCTCTCTCCCTCAGCCCATCTCTCTCTCTCTCTCTCTCTTGGATCTCTCTCTCTCTCTTTCTCCCTCAGCCCATCCGTCTCTCTCCGCCTCACCCCGTCTCTCTCTCTCTCCCTCACCCCATCTCTGTATCTTTCTCTCTCTCTCTCTCTCTCTCTCTCTCTCCCCCCCATCCCTCTCTCTATCTCTCTCTCGCCCTCTGTCTCTTTCGTTAAGTCTCTCTCTCTCCCTCCCCCCTCTCTATCTCTCTCCCTGTCCCTCTTTCTCTCCCTCTCTCTGTCTTTATTTCAGTTCCTTCAGATATCTGGCTAGATTGGCCACCGTGGGTTGTTCTCTATTGGTCCTTCCTATCCACTCTATCTGGACTCTTCATAACTTTATACACCTCGATTAAATCTCCCATCAGCCTCCTCCGTTCCAAAGAAAACAACTCCAGCCTGTCTAATCTTTCCTGGTAGCTAAAATTCTCCATTCCTGACAACATCCTCTGTAAATCTCCTCTGTACTCTCTCTCTCTCCTGTAATCACATCCTGCCTGTAATGTGCTGACCAGAACTCTATGCAGTACTCTAGCTGTGGTCTAACTAGTGTTTTCTCTGGTTCGAGCATAACCTCCCTGCTCTTATCTTCTATATATCGGCCAATAAAGGAAAGTACAATCGAAAATCCTGCAAGAAAATCAATCCCTATTGTTAAAAAAAAAACTGCCGACAATTGTCACAGTGCAACACAAGTGTGATTTATTAAACTTTAACACAAAAGAGTTTGTTACTCAGTCGTGTGAAGTGCATTGCACTATTACTGACCTTTACTCCAGTCCCTCAATCCTACTTTATCTCTGGGAGATTGTTATAAGAGTCACCCCATCCTTTCAAAGATAAATATTACCCACATCAAACCAGAGCAATTAGAAATTGTACACAGCTGCTGATAGCTAGTAACAAGACCGAAGGGAATGTTCAGTCTTCCATCTCTAACCCAGACAAATATATGTCTTCATTTATATTGATATCTGTCTGTCTGTCTGAATGGAATCAGATGGAGGCCTGGGCTTTCCCATAACAACATTGTTCGACCATTTCACTTTTTATGACAGACTGAAAGTTTTCATTTATCTTGTCTCTATTTTCCTGCAGTGATGTCCTGAGACTGAGATGATTGACCTCCAACAACCACAACCATCTTCCTTTGTGCTCCAACCAGTGGTGAGGTTTCCCCTGATTCCCACTGAGTTTTACTCGAGCTCCTCGATGCCACACTCGGTCAAACGCTGCCTTGATGTTAAGGTCAGTCTCTCTTCCCAGTAGCAGACAGGAGTGAATCATTCCCTTTGACCCATTGTGTACTGAACATGTTCTGCTTCTCCACAGTCTGATACAGGACTGTACACGGCCGATTAATGTCGCCCATCAAACACTCCCAGAGCAGGTTCAGCACAGCTCAGGAACAGAGTACAGTTCCTTCAACATTCTCTCTCTGTCTTCCTCTCTCTGTCTCTCCCTCCTGCTATCTCTGACACTCGGAGAGAGACAGAGGGAGAGAGGGTTATATATAAAGGCAGAGAGAGGGCTGTAGAGAGGGGCAAGGTTGGAGAGAGAGAGGTTGTTGGAGTGGATTGAAAGGGAGAATGTAAGATATATTAATTTGATGTCATCCTTCACTGCTGTGTCATATAAGAGATAGGTATGGAGAAAAAAAAAGCATCGGGAGAGGGAGAAATGTAGATGAAGTTGGGGCCCAGGTGGACACTTTTGATGATCCAGAAGGAATAGCCTCCATTTTAAATAGCAGGCAAGCTATTCCACTGTGGGAGCCATCACATCCTCATGATATTGGTTGTGGAAATGTCATGCTGGCTTATTGGTTAATTTTTAAATCTGTGATTGATAGATTCTTGTTCGCCAAAGGTATTAAGAGATAAGGGGCAAAGGTGGGATATATGGTGTTCGTTAGATCACAGATCAGCCCTGGTCTCATTGAATGCTGGAACAGGGTTGAGGGGTTAAATTGCCTCCTCTTCCCATGTCCGATGTTAAATATCCTTCTTTCTCTCTCAGTCACCCTGTCGGTCTGTGTCTCTCTGTTTCTCTCATTCTGTCTCTCTCTCTCTCTGTCTGTTTCGGACAGTGTGGAGCGAGATTCACTCTTGTATCCACCCCATGATCTTCCTGCCCTGGGAGTGTTTGGGATGGATCAGTGTAGAGGGAGCTTTACTCTGTATATTAATGACTTGACTTGGGTTTACGGGGCAGAACTTTAAAGTTTGTAGATGACACAAATCTTTGGAAATGTAGCAGAGAGAGAAGAGAATAGTAGCAGACTTCAGGAGGCTGTTGGCAGTCTGGTAAATTGGACAGACACATGGCAGGTTAACTTCAATGCTGAGAAATGTGAAGTGATGGATTTTGGAAGGAAGACTGGGAGAGGCAATCGAAATTAAATGGTACAATGTTAAAGTAGGTGAAGGAACAGAGAACCCTAACACACACAGGAGCTGACAGTCTCTTTCTCTCTCTCTCCATTTCACTCTCTCTCTTTCTCTTTCAATCCTGATCCTGACTTTTCTCAGAATCCTTCCTGGTTGAATAGTAGCCTGAAATGTTTCAGTCTCACTGTTACCAGGAACAAGTCACATTTCTGTGGTATTTTCGATATCTTAATGATTCAATTTGGAGCTTGGATTGTGTCAGGTAAATGTGGTTTCTCATTCGGACATTCCTGCATTGTGGAACTGTCAGTTATCTGTGCAGGGACAGGATATCGGGGTGTTTGAATGGAGTTGAAGATTTTGGTTGCTTGAATAGGGTGTGAATTAGATTGTGGATTGTGTCCCTGAATGTCTTTAAGCCATGTCCTGAGAGAATGAAGTGGTTTACCAATGTCTGAATAACATCAAAGTCTATAGTCACGTGAAAGAACAAGATTGGGGACAATATACAAAAGCTGAGACAGTCAGGCAACAACAGGAGGAAGGTGAATGTCTTTTACAGTTTGTAATCTGAAAGCCTGAGCTAATGACTGAAAAAGCAGGAGTTCAAATCCCACATTGGGCTCTTGTGAATTTGAATTTCTCTGAAAATAAAAAATAACTCTGGAATAATAAATCCTCCAAGATGAAATGATTCCCTCTTACTGCTCTGACACTGATTTACCTTCAAGTAGCTTTTTCCAGTCCACTTTTTCTAAATCACCTTCCACCGGCTCAGCTTCATTCCCTAAAACTAAGTGTAAAACTGACCCATCTCTTGTTGACCTTGCTAGATACTGGCCTAAAAAAATTTCCCCTGAATGTATATTTACAATTCTGTATCCTTGATACCTTTTACACTAGTCTCAGTTATCAATGCACTAGTTAGGTCTGCACTAGACCCTGTCTGTGTTTATATTACACATGGCCCTGTCTCTGCTATAAAAATGGTTTAAAAAGTGGAGAGAAAACCCTCCAATTTATACAGTAGATCCAAAGAAATAGGAGCAGGAGTAGGCCACTCAGGACAAATGTGAGGGAATGCATTTTGGAAGGTCTAATACAGGTGGGAAGTATACAGTAAATGGCAGAACCCTTAGGAGTATTGAAAGGCAGAGAGATCTGGGCGTACAAGTCCACAGATCACTGAAAGTGGCAACACAGGTGGATAAGGTAGTCAAGAAGGCATACGGCATGCTTGCCTTCATCGGTCGGGCCATAGAGTATAAAAATTGGCAATCATGCTGCAGCTGTACAGAATCCTTTTTAGGCTACACTTAGAATATTGCGTGCAATTCTGGTTGCCACACTACCAGAAGGATGTGGAAGCTTTGGAAAGGCTACAGAAGAGGTTTACCAGGATGTTGCCTGGTCTGGAGGGTATTAGCTATGAGGAGAGGTTGGATAAACTCGGATTGTTTTCACTGGAATGACGGAAGTGGAGGGGCGACATGATAGAGGTTTACAAACTTATAAACGGCATGAACAGAGTGGATAGTCAGAAGCTTTTTCTCAGGGTGGAAGAGTCAGTTACTAGGGGACATAGCTTTAAGGTGCGAGGGGCAAAGTTTAGAGGGGATGTGCGAGGCAAGATTTTTACACAGAGGGTGGTGAGTGCCTGGAACTTGCTGCCGGGGGAGGTGGTGGAAGCAGGTACGATAGCAACGTTTAAGAGGCATCTTGACAAATACATGAATAGGATGGGAATAGAGGGATACGGACCCTGGAAATGCAGAAGGTTTTAGCTTAGGCAGGCATCATGATCGGTGCAGGCTTGGAGGGCCGAATGGCCTGTTCCTGTGCTGTACCGGTCTTTGTTCTTTGACTGAGAAGGCGGGTGAATTAGAGTGGGGTGAACTTAATGCCCAATCAGAGAAAGAAATAAAGAGAGGGAAAGAAAGATAGGAGTAAGAGAGGTGGAAATAGCAATAAAAATCGGAAAGGAAAAGTAAGGAAAATGCTTTTAAAAGTTTAAATTTGACATGTTTAAAATTTACAAAAAACAATTCAAAACATGAAGGACTGTGACTGCACATTAATAATTGTTCACTTTCTGGGCAAGAGATTTTAATTGACAGTCATTAACATTTAACATGTCCTTAAAAGGGTACCATTGCTGATATTTGCTGGACTTAACCTACTGTGGTGAGTTTAATGGGCAATTAATGTGCAAATGTGCAACTTCGTGAAAATGATGGGACGTTAAGTACAAGGTGCGTTTTTACAAAGTGGCGCAAATTGTCCGGCAACTTGTGCTGATTCTCAATTCACAGAATTTCTCTTCTCTGCTGCAAGTTGTTGGATGATTTGCTCATTAATAACAACATTCAGCCGCTGTTATTTCATTCAGCAAATTCTGAGTCAATGTGTGAGTGTGTATTAATATTTTAGAGAGATGTACGAGTAAATAAATTGGAGGTCAGAAGTTGTGCAGGCTGGATGTTTTACTCCCTGTCTATTTGGTCTTTATGGGTATGTATTTAATAAAGTCTCTAGATTCCCACTTTAGCAAATAGGATGCAATGAGCCCAAAGCATTTTTAAAGCAATATTCACAGCATATTAGACATTGTCAGGGAAAGTTGTATATGATTTGCAGGGATTGTATGATAACCTAATGAAACCAAAGATGTTATAAAGAAGTATGTTATGTCTCTATGAAACCAGCAGATTGTACTTCCGTATTAAACAATAACAAATAACACACAGTGTTCTATTGATATTGTGATAGAGTACAAGGGAGAAAAGGACATATTTTTGCTAATCATGCTAATTGGAATGCTTCCTGCTGGATTGATCACTTAAACAAGGAGTGGATATTATTGGCCTCAAGGTTCCAACAATGAGGGACTGCAATTATGTGGATAGAGTGGAGAAGCTGGAGTTGTTCTCCTTCGAGCAGAGAAGGTAAAGAGGAGATTTGATAGAGGTGTTTAAAATCATCAAGTGTTTAAATAGAGTAAATAACGAGAAGCTGTTTCCAATGGCTGAAGTGCCGATAAGCGGGGGCACAGGTTTAAGGTGATCGGCAAAAGAACCAGAGGTGACATGAAGAAAAACCTTTTTATGCAAGGGTGGTTAGGATTTGGAATGCACTGCCTGATAGGGTGCTGAAAACAGATTCAATAGCAGCCTTTAAAAGGGAATTAGATAAATACTTGAAGGGGAAAAAAATGCAGGAATATAGGAAAAGAGCCAGGGAGTGGGACTAAATTGAATTGCTCTACAAAAGAGCTGATACAGACTTAATGGGCCAAATGGCCTCCTTCTGTGCTATGCCACTCTACTCTATAAGGAGATGCAGAGGTGAGCAATGCTATGATCCCAGGTATCAGGGAATTTATTCTGAGGAAAGGTTGTGAACTTTGCACTCATTCTTCTTGGAAAAGAGACTTTACGAAATTCCAATTGAAATTTTCAAGATTATGCAAAGAATTGAGAAAGCTCATCCAGGCAGATGTTCACAATGACAAAGGGTTGAAACATCAGGAGATACATCCGGTCAGAAGGAATAAAAGAGCCAATATACACTTAATGGCACAGTTCTAACGAGTGTGCAGGAGCAGGGGCACCTAGGGCTACCTGTCCATCGATCTTTGAAGGTGGCAGACATATTGAGAGAGTGGTTCATAAGCATATGGGATCTTGGGCTTCATAAATAGAGACATTGAGTACAAAAGCAGGGATGTTATGCTGAACCTTTATAAAGCTCTGGTTTGGCCCCAACTGGAGAATTGCACCCTGTTGTGGTCACCACACTTTAGGAAGGATGTGAGGGTCTTTGAGAGGGTGCAGAGGAGATTTACCAGAATGGTTCCAGGGATGGGGGATTTTAGTTACAAGGTTCGGTTGGAAAAGCTAGGGTTGAGGCCAAATCATTAAATATATTCAAGAAAGAGTTAGATATAGTTCTTAGTGCTAAAGGAATCAGGGATATGGGGAGAAAGCTAGAACTGGGTACTGAGTTTGGACGATCAGCCATGATCGTATTGAATGGCGGTGCAGGCTTGAAGGGCCAAATGGCCTACTCCTGCTTCTATTTTCTATGTTTCTATGTTCTCCTTAGAACAAAGGAGATTGAGGGGAGATTTAATAGAGGTGTACAAGATTATGGCAGGCGTAGACAAGTTAGACAAGGAAGAACTGTTCCTATTAACTAATGGTACAGGGACTAGGGGACACAGATTGAAGGTTTTTGGGCAAGAGATGCAGGGGGAATACGACAAAGAACTTTTTTACACAGTGGGTGGTAATGTTCTGGAACTCGCTGCCCACAAGGGTGATGGAAGCGGAGACAAACAATGACTTTAAAAACAAATTGGATGGCCACTTGAAGGAAATAAACTTGCAGGGCTACGGGTATTGAGCAGGGGAGTGGGAATGCCTGGATTGCTCTGTGGAGAGCCAGCATGGACTCGGTGGGCTGAATGGTCTCTTTCTGTGCCGTAAATG
Source organism: Heterodontus francisci (assembly GCF_036365525.1). Lineage (NCBI taxonomy): Eukaryota > Metazoa > Chordata > Chondrichthyes > Heterodontiformes > Heterodontidae > Heterodontus > Heterodontus francisci. The sequence goes on along the minus strand of NC_090384.1, from coordinate 7,463,159 downwards.
ACTCTATGACTTAGAGCATGGCTACCCGACCCGAACCAGATGGGACCCGCAACATTAGATTAGATTAGAGATACAGCACTGAAACAGGCCCTTCGGCCCACCGAGTCTGTGCCGACCATCAACCACCCATTTATACTAATCCTACACTAATCCCATATTCCTACCAAACATCCCCACCTGTCCCTATATTTCCCCACCACCTACCTATACTAGTGACAATTTATAATGGCCAATTTACCTATCAACCTGCAAGTCTTTTGGCTTGTGGGAGGAAACCGGAGCACCCGGAGAAAACCCACGCAGACACAGGGAGAACTTGCAAACTCCACACAGGCAGTACCTGGAATCGAACCCGGGCCCCTGGAGCTGTGAGGCTGCGGTGCTAACCACTGCGCCACTGTGCCGCCCTATGTGTCAGGTTCGGGTCAAGTCGGGTTGTTCTTCTGGGTCCGGCACTCGGGCTCAGCTCGGGTTGGGCCGGGTCGGACACAGTGGCAGTGCTGCCTTTTGGTCAGGGAGGGAAAGGGAAGTAAGAGTAAGAGTAAGCATCATTAATTTCTGGTAGTTGAGTCGGGTCGGGTTGGGCACGGGAAAAAACCACAGGACTTGGGCCCGGGTCGGGTTCAGATTAGATGTGGTCTGGTCGGGCTCGGGTCGGGTTTCAATTGTATACCCAAGCAGGCCTTTACTATGACTCTATGGCACACAGGTTAAAAAGAAGATAGAACAAGGGGAAATTAGCAGAGATTTTTCAAAGAAAGAATCATTGACTTGTGGAAACAGCCATGAGAGAATGCCATTGTAGCAAACGGGACAAATGCATTAAGAAGTAGCCAGATGTGTTAGGAGAGAAGCAATTGAAGAATATGGTGATAAGGAAAGCAGGTAAAGGTATTGGGCCAAATAACCTTAATCCTGCAACTAAAAATTCTTGCATTCTTATATAAACATACATGATTTAAAATCTTACATCTCGAACCCTTCTGTGTCTGTCACACATCATTGTGTATAAAGTAAGCAGAAAGGAAGGAACGGATTCTAACCCCTTCCTACAGTTTACATATGTGCTGAATGCATCTCCAGATGCACTAGATGTCCCATTGACACAGTTTATGGTGGGCTGCAGGATACTCAGTTTTAAAAGACAAGAAGTATTAAACCACATAACATAGAATGTAATATTCAGCGACTGAAGTTCAGGTGTCTGTGGCTTTAAAGCTACAAGGTGTAATTTCTCTGCAGCTTTGAATTCAATTACATGCTGATTGCTCACAATTAAATGATCAACGCAGTTAGAGGCCAGAGTAGCTTTCTTTCCTTGTGTGAGTCTTTGAAGTCAAATAAAAGAAAGCTTGAATGCCTTTCTGAAGTCAATTAGAGACTGATAGCAGTCAGTAGATTCTTAGTTCAACTAGAGGTCAGACTGGCTTTCTTTTATCGAAATTTACAGTTGTGTCCATGTGACACTTAAAGTGTCACGACTGCAGGCAGCAGGGTATTTGTTTTAATTCTCTTTGTAAGATAACCAGAGGTGAGATCGACCAAGACTTTAAACTTATCCAAATAATGGTTTTACAAACATTAAGACACAATAGGCTTGCACATAGAGGTGCATACAACCTCAGTGGTATCACTGAAACTCAAGATGGTCAATTCCTCTCCTTTGTGAACATGGAAAAGTTAATAATCCATTGACATCCTGCGTCGTGTTCTTCTGCTCTGTTTCGTGCACCGTGCCTGCCTTTCACTTAGGGATGGCCGTTCTTGTACCATTCTTGCTGAACATTCCATGTTCAGTAAATTTCCACCCTCTCCCTCCCATGTTTGCACTGACTGGTGTTACAAAAACAACACCTGGGCAGGAGAAATCGGTTCGCGAAGCAGCGCTATGCAGACTTACCTCAGTTGCCCAGGGGCTGCGGGCTGCTTCCTGCGGACCCGTGTGGCGCTCTTCGATGATACATGAGTGAATTTCTTCCCGCTGGTGTTTAAAGCATTCTCACAGTCCCCTAAGGCCTCTTCGTTTGTAGCCTTCCACATGGCCTGCACCACAATTTTACAAATCCAGCCAATCTTCACAGCATGCCATTTTGAACAGTTGGTTCTTTTAACCAAACTCAGTTTCCTTTGCTGGTAAATAATCCAGGGTTCCAGTCAACCCGTCAGCTTCTTTAAAACTGGTCTTGAAAAGTCTACAAAATCCTTCAAAGAGATATCGAAAGATTGTGAATGAGGCAGATGGATCTTAATGTCGGCAAATGTGAGGTCATCCACTTTGAACCTGAAAGGTTGGAACAGAGTACTTTCTAAAGGGTAAAAGCGAGAAACAGTAGAGGTCCAAACAGACTTGGGGGTCCGGGTATCTCGACCATCAAAATGCCATGAACAGGTGCAGAAAATAATTAAAAAGTTTAATGGAATGCTGGCTTTATATCTGGAGGACGAGAATACAAGGGGGCAGTTATACAAAGCCCTGGTTAGACCACACCTGGAGTACTGTGAGCCGTTCCGGGGATCACACCTTAGTAAGGATATATTGACCCTGGAGGGAAAGCAGCATGGATTTACCAGAATGATACCTGACAGGAAAAGCTGTATCGGAACAATGTGTTATCTTTAAGGAAGAGATGCTTCAGGTACAGGGTAGGTACATTCCAATAACGCAAAAGGTAGAGGAACCAAAAACAGGACTCCTTGGATGATGAGGGAGATAGAGATTATGATTAAACAAGAAATGAGGGTGTATGATGCATGTCAGGTGAATTCTTCAAGCGAGAACCAGGCTATATACAATAAGTTGAGACGAGAGGTGAAGATGAAAATAAGACTGGCAAAGAGAGAATGTGAGAATAGAATGGCAATTTGCGGTTGATATGGTGCATCACGTATGTTAGTGTAGTGGGTGGCGTGGAATGGTTGGTCTGCTTGTCACCTCTCATTTTCAGCTCTCACCATTGGCTAGCAGTACAAGTATTACGAACATAAGGTCGCATGTGAAAGCCTCTCCCCGCCAGTACGTAGCCTCTCCATCAGTAAGTGCCTCCCTGTGACGACATACACAAACTGGGTAACCACCCCCCCACCCTGTCCCAGGCTAAACTACTGAGGACTCGGAGGAGGCTGAGCATTCAGACGCATGGCATGCAGGCACACCGGTGTGTGGCTCCACCTTGGTACCCATGACTCAGACCCCAAGCTATGGGCAAATAGCCTCACTGCCTTGTGGGTGTCTCGGGGGAGAAGAAAGCTAAGAGAGCAAATCCCAACAGGAAGTCCGAAGTGGAGTCCTTCATTTATCAGGCAGCTTTCCGGCAACTCCTGCAACAGAGCTGGTGCCAAACAGTGCTGTTTTTTTTTTCCTTTCCTTTGGACAATACTAGCAATGCTGAGAGGGGAGGTCCTGATGCTTGGGCAACCCAGGGTCTCCATACTATTTGCCCAGGCCTACACACTGGAGAGGACACTCCAGCATACAACCCGGGCGCTGTCCATCGTCTCCCGAGACAGACGGGCGCCATCAACATAAAAAGGAATCCAAAAATCTTCCACTGGCATGTAAATAGTAAGCGTGTAGTAAGAAGTAGAGTGGGACCTATTAGGGACAAAGGGTAATATATGCGTACAGGTGCAGGGAAAGGCTAAAATACTTGATGAGTATTTTGTATCAGTGTTTATTAAGAAAGAGGAATTTAACAAAATATCAGTAGCAGGGGAGAGAGTAGAGGCAATGGATAGGGTAAAAATTGAGAGGGGGAGGTACTGAAAGGGCTGGTTTTGCTTAGGGTAGGTAAGTCACCTGGTCTGGATGGCTTGCATCCGAGGTTGCTAAAGGAAGTGGGGATGGAGATGGCAGAAGGGTTTGCCATAATCTTCCAATCTTCCCTGGATACAGGGGAGGTGCCAGAGTTGCAGAGTGGCAAATATGACACCCTTATTCAAGAAAGGGTATAAGGACAGTCCTGGCAACTGCAGGCCAGTTAGTTTAACACAGTGCTGGGTAAGATTTTAGAAACAATAATCAGGGAAAAAAATCAACAGACTCCACTTGGAGAGATTTGAGTTAATTAAGGATCGCCAGCACAGATTTGTAAAAGGGAGATCATGCTTGACTAATCTAATTGAATTTTTTGATGAAGTCACAGAGAAGGTTGGTGAAGGGAATGTGGTGGATGTTGTCTATATGGATTTTAAGAAAGCATTTGATAAAGTACCACATAAAAGTCTGGCTAGCAAAATTGAGGCTCATGGAATAGGAGGGTCATTATCCAATTGGATTTTAAAAAATTGGTTTAAGGACAGAAAACAGCGAGTCATGGTAAATGGTTGTTTTTCAGACTGGAGGATGGTAGACAGTGGTGTTCCCCAAGGGTCATTGCTAGGAGCACAGCTTTTCTTGCTGTATATAAAGGATTTGGATCTTGGATTACAGAGTAAAATTTCAAAATTTGGTGATGACAACGAACTTGCATGTGTGGCAAACAGTGAGGATGATAAGATCTGCCTGCAAGAGGACATAGATAGGCTAGCAGAATGGGCAGACAGTTGGGAGATGGAAATAATACTGACAAATGTGAGCTGATACATTTTGGCAGAAGGAATAGGGAGAGGCAATATATACTTAATGGCACAGTTCTAAAGAGCGTGCAGGAGCAGAGGGACCTGGGGGTGCATGTGTATCGATTTTTGAAGGTGACAGGACATATTGAGTGGGTGGTTAGTAAAGCATATGGGATCTTGGGCTTCACAAAATAGAGACATTGAGTACAAAAGCAGGGAAGTTATGCTAAAGCTTTATAAAGCTTTGGTTAGGCCCCAGTTGGAGTATTGCATCCAGTTCTGGTCAACACACTTTAGGAAAGATGTGAGGGTCCTTGAGAGGGTGTAGAGGAGATTTACCAGAATAGTTCCAGGGATGGGGGATTTTAGTTACAAGGTTAGGTTGTAAAAGTTGGTGTTGTTCTCCTTAGAACAAAGGATATTGAGAGGAGATTTAACATACAAGATTATGACAGGCTTAGATAAGTTAGACAAGGAAAAACTGTTCCCATTAACTAATGGTACAAAGACTAGGGGACACAGATTGAAGGTTTTGAGCAAGAGATGCAGGGGGAATATAAGGAGGAACTGTTTTACGCAGTGGATGTTAGTGACCTGGAACTTGCTGCCCACAAGGCAGGTGAAAGAGAAGACAATCAAGGATTTGAAAAGGAAATTGGATGGCCACTTGAAGGAAATAAACTTGCAGGGGTACGGGGATCGATCCAGGGAATGGGACTGACTGGATAGCTCAGTGGAGGGCCGGCATGGTCTTGGTGGGCTGAATAGCTTTCTTCTGTGCTATGCGGCACAGTGGCGCAGTGGTTAGCATCACAGCTCCAGAGACCCGGGTTCGATTCTGGGTACTGCCTGTGCGGAGTTTGCAAGTTCTCCCTGTGACCGCATGGGTTTTCGCCGGGTGCTCCGGTTTCCTCCCACAGCCAAAGACTTGTAGGTGATAGGTAAATTGGCCATTTGTAAATTGCCCCTAGTGTAGGTAGGTGTTAGGGAATATGGGATTACTGTAGGGTTAGTATAAATGGGTGGTTGTTGGTCGGCACAGACTCGGTGGGCCGAAGGGCCTGTTTCAGTGCTGTATCTCTAAATAAATGACTCTATGACCTGGACTCCAAGTGTTAAATTATGAGGGTTGCATTCACTGGAATTTAGAAGGTTCAGGGGTGATTTGATTGAAGTTTTCAAGATATTAAGGGGAACAATTAGGGTAGATAGAGAGAAACTATTTCTGCTGCTTGAGGAGTCTGGGACTAAGGGGCACAGCCTTAAAAACTAGAGTCGGATCTTTCGGGAGTGAAATTAGGAAACACTTCTGCACACAAAGGGTGGTAGAGGTACAGAATTCTCTTCTGCAAATGGCAATGCTAGATCAATTGTTAATTTTAAATCTGGGATTGATAGATTTTTGTTAACCAAAGGTATTAAGAAATATGGGGCAAAGGCAGGTATATGAAGTTAGGTTGAATATCAGCAATGGGCTCATTTAGTGGTGGAAAAGCTCAAGGGGCGAAATGGCCTCCTCCCATTCCTACGTTCCTACCAACTAGACAGAACAGTAAACATAAGAAGATGTGTGGGGCAGTGGAAGTGGCTGTGCATGCAAAAATGGGTTTGCTCCAAAATTCTACCACTGGCTCCGCTGAAGAACGCACAACATAATAGACTTCAGCGGGCTGCTCAGGTGCAACTGGGAAGGAGCTCTGCCAAATAAGATGGAAAGCCCAGCTGTGCCGGGAGGAAGAGGTGGGGAGTGCGAACAAATCAGCCCCATGAAAGAGACAATGCGTGACCAACAGCGTCATGATTCATGAGCCACTAAAACTACATTGCCTGTTGAGCTAAGATCCCCCTACTCAGCCAAGTGAGTGGACATCATTGTAACATTAGAAGTGCAAATATCTCTGGAGCGGTTAGACATTCCCCATTATTCCAAAGTGATCTGGTATGTGAGGAACAGAACTCTGAGAAGGTCGGCATGCCAGCTAACTTTCCTGAAACTACATCACAGACTGTGTGCAGGCTTTTGGAGTTTGAAGAAAATATCTCAATGTGACAGCTACCAACTGAGCCAAAACGCACCAATTTAGAACATCTGTTTTGTTCAAGATGATATCAAGTTTTCACTACTTCTGCAAAATAGAAAGCAAAGATGTCTATTTTACATCACACTTACTTTTAACCTTAACATCTAAAAAGTAAGCAGTTGGGAACATGTGAGTATTGATGGTATGACTGTACATAGCTCCAGGGAATAACAGTCACTCATATACAATTTTGTAAGGAAAACCAAGAAGAACCTAAAAAAAAGTTTTGGGGGGTGGTGGGGGGAAGTGGGTGCATGGGGTGGGATGTTTCTAAGTTGTAAACAAATGGAGATATGCAAAAATAACAGGCTAAAGTGCGTAAGGGTCATACAGACTGTGAGAAACAAAGGTTTATGCCAGTTGTGGCTCAGTTGGTAGCATTCTCATCTCTGAGTCACAAGGTTGTGGATTTAAGTCCCGACCCTGAGACTTGAGCACAAAAATCAAGGCTGACACTCCAGTGCCATTACTGAGGGAGTGCTACACTGTCAGTGGTGCTGACTTTCAGATGGTAAACTGTGGCCCCGTCTGCTCTCTCAGAGTGGATGTAAAAGATCCCATGGCACTCGTCTGAAGAAAAAGCAAGGGAGTTCTCCCCAGTTTCCTGCCCAATATTTATCCCTCAATCAGCATCACAAAAACAGATTATCATGTCATTATCACATTGCTGTTTGTGGGGGCTTGCTGTGCACAAATCAGCTGCTGTGTTTCCTACATTACAACAGCGACTACACTTTGAAAGTACTTCATTGGCTGTAAAACGCTTCGAGACGTGCTGAGGTCATTAAAAGGTGTTATATAAATGCAAGTCTTTTTTTCTTTAATAGTGAAAGGCCAACAAAAAGCGAGGGGCAAACAGAAATAATGATAGAGAGTGAGACAAGCAGATACAGTTATAAGAAGAAAAATACAATTTTCAAATAACTGTGAGCAACGTCAAAGGAAATCAACTGGTAGATTTGAAATTGCCCTGAGGAGGAAATTGCTCTTAATCGACTTGCTTTTAAGAGAAGGAACCGGTAATGGATACTCTTTCAGTTGAGATTCATTATGCAGAGTATTGGGCTGCAAAATAGTGCTGCAGTCACGAGCTTTAAATACTGTGGCCCATTTGGGACAATTTCAGCTGATAGACCTGTCCGCAACAAAGCCAGGCAAACACAAGTGGGACCTAGCTTGTAGCTACTGCTCAATCACCAGTCCGTTAGTCTGAGGGGTTCAGCTCTTACTGAAGTGCCAGGAAAAGTCCTGTCAGTATTGTAAGCACGCAATGCTTATAATAAATGCAGATCCTCTGTCAGAAATGGTTTTAATAAAATATTTGCAAGCCACAATTGTGACAGTAGACATTCCAGAGACTTAGGCATAAAAATCAAGGCTGATACTCCAGTGCATTACTGTGGGACTGCTGCACTATTGGAAGTGATGATTTTCAGATGAGATGTTCAGCTGGATGTAAAGTATCCCATGGCACTATTTTGAAGAAGAACAGTGTAGTTATCCCGCCTGCCCAATATTTTCCCCTTAATCAACATCACAAAAACAGATTATTTGGTCATTTTCACATTGCTGTTTGTGGGATCTTGCTGTGTGCAAAGCAGCTGCAGCATTTCCTACATTAAGTTTGGCAAGTTTCGGGAACCTTGGATAATGAGGGATATTGTGAGCCTTGTCAAAAAGAAAAAGGAAGCATTCGTAAGGGCTGGAAGGCTGGGAACAGACGAAGCCCTCGAGGAATATAAAAACAGTAGGGAGGAACTTAAGCAAGGAGTCAGGAGGGCTAAAAGGGGTCATGAAAAGTCATTGGCAAACAGGATTAAGGAGAATCCCAAGGCTTTTATATGTATATAAAGAGCAAGAGGTAACCAGGGAAAGGGTTGGCCCACTCAAGGACAGAGGAGGGAATCTATGTGTCGAGCCACAGGAAATGGGCGAGGTACTAACTGAGTACTTTACATCAGTATTCACCAAAGAGAAGGACTTGGTGGATGACGAGTCTAGGGAAGGGAGTGTAGATAGTCTGGGTTATGTCGTTATCAAAAAGGAGGAGGTGTTGGGCGTCTTGCAAAGCATTAAGGTAGCTAAGTCCCCAGGGCCTGATGGGATCTACCCCAGAATACTGAGGGAGGCAAGGGAAGAAATTGCTGGGGCCTTGATAGAAATCTTTGTATCCTCATTGGCTACAGGTGAGGTCCCAGAGGACTGGAGAATAGCCAATGTTGTTCCTTTGTTTAAAAAAGGTAGCAAGGATAATCCAGGAAATTATAGGCCAGTGAGCCTTACGTCAGTTGTAGGGAAATTATTAGAGAGGATTCTTCGGGACAGGATTTACTCCCATTTGGAAACAAATGAACTTATTAGCGAGAGGCAGAATGGTTTTGTGAAGGGGAGGTCACGTCTCACTAACTTGATTGAGTTTTTTGAGGAAGTGACGAAGATGATTGATGAAGGAAGGGCAGTGGATGTTGTCTACATGGACATCAGTAAAGCCTTTGAGAAGGTCCCTCATGGCAGACTGGTACAAAAAGTGAAGTCACACGGGATCAGAGGTGAGCTGGCAAGATGGATACAGAACTGGCTTGGTCAGAGAAGACAGAGGGTAGCAGTGGAAGGGTGCTTTTCTGAATGGAGGGCTGTGACTAGTGGTGTTCTGCAGGGATCAGTGCTGGGACCTTTGCTGTTTGTAGTATATATAAATGATTTGGAGGAAAATGTAGCTGGTCTGATTAGTAAGTTTGCGGACGACACAAATGTTGGTGGAGTTGCGGATAGTGATGAGGATTGTACAGCAGGATATAGATCGGTTGGAGACTTGAGCAGAGAAATGGCAGATGGAGTTTCATCCGGACAAATGTGAGGTTATGCATTTTGGAAGATCTAATACAGGTGGAAAATATACAGTAAATGGCAGAACCTTTGGAGTATTGCCAGGCAGAGAGATCTGGGCGTACAGGTCCACAGGTCACCGAAAGTGGCAACGCAGGTGGATAAGGTAGTCAAGAAGGCATATGGCATGCTTGCTTTCATCGGTCGGGACACAGAGTATAAAAATTGGCAAGTCATGCTGCAGCTGTACAGAACTTTAATTAGGCCACACTTAGAATATTGCGTGCAACTCTGGTCGCCACACTACCAGAAGGACGTGGAGGCTTTGGAGAGGGTACAGAAGAGGTTTACCAGGGTGTTGCCTGGTCTGGAGGGCATTAGCTATGAGGAGAGGTTGGATAAACTCGGATTGTTTTCACTGGAACGACAGAGGTGGAGGGGCGACTTGATAGAGGTTTACAAAGTTATGAATGGCATGGACAGCGTGGATAGTTAGAAGCTTTAACCCAGGGTGGAAGAGTCAGTTACTAGGGGTCATAGGTTTAAGGTGTGAGGGGCAAAGTTTGGAGAGGATGTGCAAGGCACATGGTGAGTGCCAGGAACGTGCTGCCGGGGGAGGTGGTGGAAGCAGGTACGATAGCGACGTTTAAGAGGCATCTTGACAAATACATGAATAGGAAGGGAATAGAGGGATATGGTCCCCGGAAGTGCAGAAGGTTTTAGTTTAGATAGGCATCAAGATCGGCGAAGGCTTGGAGGATCGAATGGCCTGTTCCTGTGCTGTACTGTTCTTTGTTCTGTGTTCCAACAGTGACAGCATTTTTAAAAAGTACTTCATTGTCTGGTGGTTGTGCAAAGTGCTATATAAATGCAAGCCTTTTTTTTAAACTTTGCCCTTGAGTTATGTGAGCTGTAAGGAATGATCCACTCCCCAAAACATCCCAAAGGAATTCTCTGAAGAACAAAAAAAAAACCCAGAGGGTTAGGAGAGATATCTAAAATCACAGAATGAAAAGGTAGATTTTGAAGAGAGTTTTAAAAGTGAGGAAAGACCTGGCAAGGAGTTGGAGTTCAGGGAGCGAGTTTATGTTAGAGAGGAGGGACAAGGTGATAATTATTCTCCTCTTCCTTTGGTCCAGACTTATGTTCTTGTTGTGTGATTTTCACCCAAATTAAACACCTGAACCCAAGATTTATAGAATAGTGTAGCACAGTAACAGACCATTCGGCCTATCTTTTGAAAGGTGAGTCCCACTTCTGCTCTTTCCCCGTATTGCTGCAATCTTTTCTCCTTCAGCTGTCTGATTAACTTTTGTAAGGCTAGTTTTGAATCTGTACCACCACTCTATCAGGCATTGCATTCCAAATCCTCGTTGCAGAAAAAAGTTTTTCCCCACGATGTAATGAAGCAAAACATGGTCAAAAATAATTGGATGTTGCTCAAGTGTTGGGATCTGCAGCCCGTTGGAGCTGGGAGCCAGATACGCGTTTCAAAATCATCAAGTGAGCCGCAAATGATTATGCTGCAATGCAAGCTGTTTGGCAAAGAAAAAGGTGAACCAACCCATACAGAAGAATTTCAGGTACTTATACTCAGTAAATTCAAGCAGTTCCCATGTTTTGCCTCATCCTCCTTCCTTGCACTGTTTCCCCACACCATCTTTCGACTGGTCCCCCCCGTGCCTTTTCCCTATCATAGCTTGAAAACTTGGAAGCTGAAATATCATTAGGTTCCTGGGCCTGGAGGATTGGTTAAGGCCCATTCCTGATTGTCCAATCAGAAATCAACCTCTTTTCACCAATTGGATGGCAGCTTCCTGCAGGCCAAGGTCAGGGACTTTGACAAGCTGAAGCTTCTTCTTCAAATTCGCATGCACAATGGTGTGGAATTGTCACAGGCCTCAAAGGAAAACTTGGCCCATTGACCAAGTCTTCTCCAGCTCCACTCTGGTAAATAAAGACTCAGTGAAAAATGTACCTCAGAACAGTTCAGATGCATTACGCAAGCAACTCTTAGCCCATCCTGTTCTAATTGGTTTCTAAAGGTTCTTGATTATTGATCGCTTATTTAGATATACCTTCTGCTATCTCCAGACTATCTCTAGAGTCATTGAGTGAGGCTGCGTGAGAGGTACAGGCAAAGCATGAGTGGATCACTAGACCAACCATTGTTACAACCTGAACTTCAGGAACATAGCAATTGTTAAATGAGAAAAGACCAGTCCGTGTCACTTGTCTTCTATCAGTCTGGTAGTTTCATGATACAATGATAATGGAATTATTGACTAATCGTAGCGATCAATCTCTAGCAATTAATCTACAACAGATCCAGACACAATGTGTGGAAAATCACTAACGGTAGAGAGCTTTGGAGACTATAGGTCCAAAGTCACCTGTTTCTCCTCAGATTACTCGTATACTTTCAACCCAGTGACACATAGGAGGATCGTTATCAAACAAAATTTGACAAAAATCAGGTGGGGTATAAAATGGATGTTGATCCAATCCCATCCGTTTTCCAGTGGATGGTTTAGGTTAAATATAGCCATCTCAGTTCCAGACTGGAATGATGGAGCTATCTGTAAGTAAGCAGTTCAAGGTTACAAAGAGAAAAAAATGGCAAGTCTGGCAATTTAAAACAAAGTTCGAATCCCATTTCAAACATAGGGGTAATATTAACCTAACATGCTGACATTGCTCTCTGATGGCTTCAGTGGAGAGTAAAATCAGGCAGGATATAAAATCTGCATTAGCCCTGAAACCGTAGGTTCACTGACGGGCGGGATAGGTTAGAATTATCCCCAATGTTATGATTTTTGGCCCTGATCAAACTTCTGCACCTTCCCACCATTTGCCATTTTCGTCGTGATTCATTATTCAAATTCCATTTTAATAACCAATAGATGTCAACGTTTAATCAATTCCATGCTCAGATTTCCTGACAGCACTTTCAACTGAACTCAACTCATTTTCCTGCATGAAGACCAGTGCCGAGAGGGACCATTAATTGTGCTGAATATAGAGCAGATTTAATTATATCCAAAGCACTTTTCTGAATCTGCTAAACCTATTCTAAATTACCTAAATGATCCAATCTTAATTGTGTTCATCTGCCTTTCAGAATCATCTTGGGAAAGTTTGAATTTGGTCCCCCAACTTAATTAAATTGTTCAATCCCATTTGTAGCTGCAATCACCAATCATTATTTCTTTTCATCTGCTCAGGCCTACTGTAACGCACTTCTCTATAAATTATTTTCCTTTGACTGGGCGGAATTTAATGACCAGTTAATCTGTATTTAGCTGATATTTATTCAGTGAGAATTGTCCAACAAGACACCTGGAAAACTCCCTGCTCATTTCCAGATAGGGCTGTTTGCAAACATCTGAGCCATTGGAATGGATCACTAGGTTCTGGGTTTTACATCCCATGCAAAAGACACCACTTCTGACAATGCAGTACTCCCTCAATACTGCACTGGAGTATTGGCCTAGATTACTTAAAGTCTTGAGTTGGAACTTGATCCGCAACCTCTAACCAAGAGGTGAAGTAACACTGCTGACGCTCAGCTCTACCTCATCACCACTTCTCTCGATCCCGCCACTATCTCTAAATTATCAGACTGCTTGCCTGACATCCAGCACTGGATGAAGAGAAATTTCCTCCAACTAAATATTGGGAAGACCGAAACCATTGTCTTCGGATCCCGCCACAAACTCCGTTCCCTCGCCACCGACTCCATCCTTGGCAACTGTCTGACGCTGAACCAGATTGAGATGAGCCTCTGACCACATATCTGTGACATCAGCAAGCATCACCTAACTGCACCCTTGCCTTCGCTAACCTGCTGCTGAAACCCTCATCTATGTCTTTGTTACCTCTAGACTTGACTATTCCAATGCTCTCCTGGCGGGAACAGAGATGGGGGTGGGGGGAACCCCAAAAATACCAGCGCGGGGCAGTCTGCCAATTTCAAGATGCCGATCCCGGTGCCAGCAACAATTACCAGGGTGGGGGAGGGTGGGACATGATTCCTGATCTTCTCCCACTTGAGGCTAATTGAAGCTATTTAAAAGCTCGTTAAGAGTTTGTGAAGGTTTGAGATACAAATATTTAAAGGGCAGGACAAGTTACTTATGCCCTCAGAAATTGATCATGTGAAAGGAAGTGGGTAGAGAGTGGGAGATGGCTGCCCCAGGACATCACCCCATCCCATAAGAGGGTCAGCGGGGCAAAGGAGGACTGGGAACTTGTTAAGGGGGAGCCCTTGGTGCTGTGCAGGTGGCAGGGAGAGTGGGCACTCAGCGCCTGGGGTTTGAATAGCATTGGCACCCACCCCCCTCCCCTTCTGTCATTGAGAGGGCAGAAGTATAGGGGGCAAGGCTACCAAGGACAGTTGGGTGGCCACCTGCCCAGAAGGAAGGCTCCAGTTAACGATAGGGAAGATATTGTGTCCAGTGGTGATGAGGGACAACACCGTCCGGAGAAAGGGCAGAACCCTGTGTATCAGGAGGGCACAGAAGAGGAAAGAAGGTCGGGAGGAAATGGAGGCCAAACCCGCAACACAGGAATTATCGCCAAAGACACAGCTACCTGGAGATGACTGAGAACCAGTGCTGCAGGAGATTGCAACTCTACAGGTAGATAGTCACAGACATCTGTGTCCTCGTCGCCGAAGACCTTGCACCTCGCAGCACTGGTCACCATGCCCTGCCAATCGCTGTCAAAGTCACTGTGGCCTTGAACTTCTTCACTTCTGTCTCCTTTCAAGGATCAGCTGCAGACCTTTGTGGCGTCTCGCAAACGACTGCACACCACTGCATCTCGCTGGTCACTGATGCCCTCTTTGCCAGCGCTGGACAGCACATTCATTTAATGATGACATGACCTCACAGGGACAGAGGATATTGGGTTTTGCTTCCATTGCTGGATTTCCCTAGGTGCAGGGCATCATCGGTTGTACCTATGTGGCTATCAAGGCACTCAGTGAACTGCCAGTGAGATCCATCAACAGGAAGGTCTTCCACTCCCTCAACATCCAGCTGGACTGCGACCAAAACAAGAGCTTCATCCACGTATACACTCGTTTATCTGGCAGGTGCCATGACTCCTTCATCCTCCACCAGTCCAGTCTGCCTCAGATTTTCAATCCAACCCCCAAAGTGTGTGGATGGATCCTAGGGGACGAGGGATATCCCTGTGAGATGCCTACTCACCTCTCTTTGGCCCTGTAGAGGGTGATGGCAAGCCATTAGGCTGGAGTTAGGCTTCCGGGTCTGCCTTGCACTTTATCCAGCAGTGATCAACTCAATGCTTCCATGTGTTGATTAGATTTTAGACTAGTGGAGTGCACTGGCAAAACCAGGCCTTTGTTGACACTACAAAGAATCAGACGCCTGAAATTCTACGGGCTTTTCCACTGCTCCCCTGCTGTAACTCTAGCCAACCTCCCAACGAAACAGCAGAAATGGTCACAAATGGCTCAGTTCCTGGTCATCCAGGAGACTGGAAGTATCTCTGGAATTTCAAGGCCCCAAGTTTCAATGAGGCTTTAAAGGTGGATTTGCACTGGACTGCAGTTATACTGCAGCCACTGTAAAACCTAAGCAGAGCGAGGAAACCTCCGGATGGGAATGCCACTTCACTAGCCTTTAGTCAGATCGCCAACTTTACTCCTGAGTTACACTCTAGTTTTGCCTCGAGGTGGATCCAAAATTGCATTGCATTAACATGAGACTGGTAGTATAATTCGTGCAGTGCTGGAAGTATAGCAGGCTTGGCACTCTTGATGATTTCAGGGGTAATGCCATCCTTCCCAGGGGCTTTTCCGCTGGCTAGAGAATCAATGGCATCACTGAGTTCCGATTTTGTTGGCTGTACGTCCAGCTCATCCTCATCAGCGAACTCCTCTTTGCTGACGATGCTGCATTAACACCTCACACTGAACAGTGTCTGCAGAGACTCATCGACAGGTTTGCGGCTGCCTACAATGAATTTGGCCTAACCATCAGCCTCAAGAAAACGAACATCATGGGTCAGGACGTCAGAAATGCCCCATCCATCAATATTGGCGACTACACTCTGGAAGTGGTTCAAGAGTTCACCTCCCTAGGCTCAACTATCACCAGTAACCTGTCTCTCGATGCAGAATTAAACAAGCGCATGGGAAAGGCTTCCACTGCTATGTCCAGACTGGCCAAGAGAGTGTGGGAAAATGCCGCACTGACACGGAACACAAAAGTCCGAGTGTATCAGGCCTGTGTCCTCACTACCTTGCTCTACGGCAGCGAGGCCTGGACAACGTACATCAGCCAAGAGCGACGTCTCAATTCATTCCATCTTCGCTGCCTCCGGCGAATCCTTGGCATCAGGTGGCAGGACCGTATCTCCAACACAGAAGTCCTCGAGGCGGCCAACATCCTCAGCATATACACCCCACTAAGCCAGCGGCACCTGAGATGGCTTGGCCATTTGAGCCGCATGGAAGATGGCAGGATCCCCAAGGACACATTGTACAGCAAGCTCATCACTGGTACCAGACCCACCGGCCGTCCATGTCTCCGCTTTAAAGACGTCTGCAAACGCGACATGAAGTCCTGTGACATTGATCACAAGTCGTGGGAGTCAGTTGCCAGCGATCGCCAGAGCTGGCGGGCAACCATAAAGGCGGGGCTAAAGCGTGGCGACTCGAAGAGACTTAGCAGTTGGCAGGAAAAAAGACAGAAGCGCAAGGAAAGTGCCAACTGTGTAACAGCCCGGCAACCAATTTTATCTGCAGCACCTGTGGAAGAGTCTGTCACTCTAGAATTGGCCTTTATAGCCACTCCAGGCGCTGCTTCACAAACCACTGACCACCTCCAGGCGCTTACCCATTGTCTCTCGAGACAAGGAGGCCAAAGAAGAAGAAGAAGAAGGTCGTATAATTGGCTCATTAGCTACATAACTCTCTGGTTGGTGCATGATTCTTTTCTTTGGACTCAAATTGGGTAACAATATTATAATTAGATGAATATTTTATAGAGCAGACAACAATATGCAAATCATCAACCCAGTTTTAAGGCTTAATGAAGAGTAGTTACATAAGTATGAATAATTCATTTATGTTAATTACGCAGCTTGGTTATGTGTGCATGTGCATACAGGTTAGCCTATTGGGGTCAAAGTTCCAGTGTTCTCGAGGGCTGCTGTCAGGAGTTGCCATTGGTTATTGGAGTTATTTTGATGTACAGGCTGCTGCTGTCTTTCAATCAGGTATTTTCTACTTTATTTTGCCCCTCCCAATTTCATCCCAAAGATACTTACACATGCTATGGGGTACATCATGCATGTAATCATTCTTCATCTGCAAGCCTGGACTGTAAGGCTATTAGACCACTACAGTCAAACCTGATCCTGTCTTCAGTCAACATCCACCCACTGGCTGTTTGCAACAGAGGTGCTAAGATGGTGATCAGCAGTCGGAACCACAGCTAACTGTTCTTTCCTCCTCCCACCCTCCCTAGCTCAGGGGTGTTGAGACCAACATACAACTGGTAAATCCTGCTAGAAAGTAATAGCATTTGGATATTGGCTAAGAAAATCACTGGGACTTCAATGCTTGACAACCCTTTTTTATTCATTCACGGGGTGTGGGTGTCGCTGGCAAGGCCAGCATTTATTGCCCACCCCTAATTGATGTGACTCCAGTCCCACACTGTGCCTGGCTCTGAGCTTCCTTTTAAAGTGGCCTAGCAAGCCATGCAGTTGTATCAAAGCTGGGAAACTAGGAAAGGGCAATAAATCCCGAGAATGAATTTGGATTAAAAATGCAGTCGGAAAATAGCTGTGCACTGTGCAAGAAGCAGTCGGAGAATGAGAAACTAACAAGCTGAAAATAAATGCTAATTCCATGAAAATGTATTAAAAAATTGACCAGAAAAGGAATTAAAAACTGGGAAATGAAGCTGTGGTCAGGAAATAGGATGTGGGGGAACGAGAGGAAACCGGCTTCAATTTATTGGAACATTTGACCCCTAGCTTACTGCATTTCAACATGAATAGTGAGCACTGGGTTGGTTTTATTATATGAAATTAAAATTAAACTTGAAATATATAATTTTTTAAAAATGGTCTTTCATGTTTTAGTCTTGCCTATGTAGATAGCTCAACGGATATAGAGAGCTCATGAAAATACTTTGAACAGGAGTATGCCAGTGGTTCATGGGCATGCTGTACTGTTTTGGTTAACCATGACAGCTCCATCCTTTTTAATACTTACTCCAAAGGATACTTTGGTGTTCCCAGTGGGAAGTTGGACTCTCAGGGAGCTTCAATCTAAAAGGGTGCTACAACACTAGGCCCAATTCTGCAAGTGCAGTTCCCTCCCCTGGAGCCACATTATTGTTGAAAACCTATCTTATAATGCACCTGATGTCCCAAGTAAGTATCTATTTCCCTTTTAAACAAAATTGAGCAGGGGAGTGGGACTGACTGGATAGCTCCATGGCGAGCTGGCATGGACTCGATGGGCTGAATGGCCTCCTTCTGTGCTGTAAATGAGTCTATGCATTTATATAGTGCATAAAATGACCACCGGACATCCCAAAGCACTTTACAGCCAATGAAGTATTTAAAAAGTGTAGTCACTGTTGTAATGTAGGAAACATGGCAGCCAATTTGCACACAGCAAACTCCTACAAACAGCAATGTGATAATGACCAGATAATCTGTTCTTCTGTAATATTGATTGAGGGATAAATATTGGCCAGGACACCAGGGATAACTCCTCTGCTCTTCTTTGAAATACTGCTATGGGATCTTTAACATCCACTTGAGTGGGTAGATGAGGCCTTGTTTTAACGTCTGGTCCAAAACCCAGCACCTCTGACAGTGCAATACTCCTTCAGTGCTGCACTGTAGTGTCAGCATAGATTGTTCTGCTCTTAAGTCCTTAAGTCTGACTTCTGCCCACAAACTTTTGACACAGAGGCGAGAGTGCTACCAACTGAGCCACAGACACCTCGCTTCACATTGCATCTTCTAGGGCAGATTGCTCCACAATGGACTTCTAGGTTTGTCACATTACGTTAATTATTGTGGTATGACATTGATCCACCACACTGAAAATACAAGCTTTTCGATGTTTGATCCCTCTGGATGGAGGTGTCTATTTGTGGACAGGAATAGACATGGCTGTGATGCCATGCTCCTCCCCTCTCAGGGGCTTGTGTGATGAAGGTAAACATAGAAAATAGGAGCAGGAGTAGGCCATTTGGCCCATCGGGCCTGCTCCACCATTCAAAAAAGATCATGGCTGATCGTCTAATTCAGTACCCTGTTCCCGTTTTCTCCCCATATCTCTTGACCCCTTTGGCATTAAGAAATACATCTATCTCCTTCTTGAATATATTTAATGACTTGGCCTCCACAGCCTTCTGTGGTAGAGAATTCCACAGGTTCACCACCCTCTGAGTGAAGAAATTTCTCCTCATCTCGATTCTAAATGGCATACCCCATATCCTGAAACTGTGACCCCTGGTTCTGGACTCCCCAGCCATCGGGAACATCCTCCCTGCATCTGGCCTGTCTAGTCCTGTTAGAATTGCCACAGTGCTTTTTAGATTAGAGATACAGCACTGAAACAGGCCCTTCGGCCCACCGAGTCTGTGCCGAACATCAACCACCCATTTATACTAATCCTACACTAATCCCATATTCCTACCAAACATCCCCACCTGTCTCTATATTTCCCTACCACCTACCTACACGAGTGACAATTTATAATGGCCAATTTACCTATCAACCTGCAAGTCTTTTTTGGCTTGTGGGAGGAAACCGGAGCACCCGGAGAAAACCCACGCAGACACAGGGAGAACTTGCAAACTCCACACAGGCAGTACCTGGAATCGAACCCGGGTCCCTGGAGCTGTGAGGCTGCGGTGCTAACCACTGCGCCACTGTCGGGAATTCCAGGATTTATGGTCCAATGCCGACGAAGGAATAATGATGTATGTCCAAGTCAGGATGGTGTGTGACCCAGAGGGGAACTTAGAGGTGGTGGTGTTCCCATGGACCTGGTGCCCTTGGCTTTCTAGGTGGTAGAAGTTGCAGGTTTGCGAGGTGCTGTCAAGCAAGAAGCCTTGGCGAGTTGCTGCAGACACTCCTGTAGATGGTACAAACTGCAGCCAAGATATGCCAATGGTGGGGGAAGGAATGAATGTTGAAGATGATGGGGCTGGGATGCCAATCAAGTAAACAACTTCAGAAGAGGAGGGGAGAAAAGTGTTTTTTGGGAGCATCCAGGGGTCACTGGGGTTAAATTTTCCAAGGCCCTCTTGGAACTTGCACACAGCAGGCAGCTTATTGTGGGAAGTGGAGGCGGGATGGGGGGAGGACGGGCACAGTGAGGGAAATTTCTGATGCGCTGTTTGCAATTTTCCGATTAAGCACCTATTGTGTACGGAAACAGCAGATCACATCTCGGATATTGTACCCATTTATGTTATCAGATTGGTTAAACATTTGAGGAAATAATTAGTTCAGATGTCATAAAAAGGCTGCCTGACCTAAAAAGGACTTGCCCAATAGTTTCTACCCCATGCTCCTCCTCCCCCACCCCTTTCATGGGGAAATGTGGCGCAGTGGTTAGCACCGCAGCCTCACAGCTCCAGCGACCCGGGTTCAATTCTCGGTACTGCCTGTGTGGAGTTTGCAAGTTCTCCCTGTGTCTGCGTGGGTTTCCTCCGGGTGCTACGGTTTCCTCCCACATGCCAAAGACTTGCTGGTTGATAGGTTAATTGGCCATTATAAAATTGCCCCTAGTATAGGTAGGTGGTAGGGAAATATAGGAACAGGTGGGGATGCGGTAGGAATATGGAATTAGTGTAGGATTAGTATAAATGGGTGGTTGATGGTCGGCACAGACTCGGTGGGCCGAAGGGCCTGTTTCAGTGCTGTATCTCTAAAACTAAAAACTAAAACTAAAAAAAAAACTGTAGCACCTTCCACAGATGACACACCTGCAGACAAAGAAGAACAAAGAACAAAGATAATTACAGCACAGGAACAGGCCCTTCGGCCCTCCAAGCCTGCGCCGATCCAGATCCTCTCTCTAAACATGTCGCCTATTTTCTAAGGTTCTGTATCTCTTTTCTTCCTGCCCATTCATGTATCTGTCTAGATACATCTTAAAAGAATCAATCGTGCCCGCATCTACCACCTCAGCTGGCAATGCGTTCCAGGTGCCCACCACCCTCTGCGTAAAGAACTTTCCACGCATATCCCCCCTAAACATTTCCCCTTTCACTTTGAACTCGTGTCCTCTAGTAATTGAAACCCCCACTCTGGGAAAAAGCCTCTTGCTATCCACCCTGTCTATACCTCTCATGATTTTGTACACCTCAATCAGGTCCCCCCTCAACCTCCGTCTTTCGAAAGAAAATAATCCTAATCTGCTCAACCTCTCTTCATAGCTAGCGCCCTCCATACCAGGCAATATCCTTGTGAACCTCCTCTGCACCCTCTCCAAAGCATCCACATCCTTTTGATAATGTGGCGACCAGAACTGTACGCAGTATTCCAAATGTGGCCGAACCAAAGTCCTATACAACTGTAACATGACCTGCCAACTCTTGTACTCAATGCCCCGTCCGATGAAGGAAAGCATGCCGTATGCCTTCTTGACCACTCTATTTACCTGCGTTGCCACCTTCAGGGAACAGTGGACCTGAACACCCAAATCTCTCTGGACATCAATTTTCCCCAGGACTTTTCCATTTACTGTATAGTTCACTCTTGAATTGGATCTTCCAAAATGCATCACCTCGCATTTGCCCTGATTGAACTCCATCTGCCATTTCTGTGCCCAACTCTCCAATCTATCTATATTCTGCTGTATTCTCTGACAGTCCCCTTCACTATCTGCTACTCCACCAATCTTAGTGTCGTCTGCAAATTTGCTAATCAGTCCACCTATACTTTCCTCCAAATCATTAATGTATATCACAAACAACAGTGGTCCCAGCACGGATCCCTGTGGAACACCACTGGTCACACGTCTCCATTTTGAGAAACTCCCTTCTACTGCTACTCTCTGTCTCCTGTTGCCCAGCCAGTTCTTTCTCCATCGAGCTAGTACACCTTGGACCCCAAGCGCCTTCACTTTCTCCATCAGCCTGCCATGGGGAACCTTATCAAACGCCTTACTGAAGTCCATGTATATGACATCGACAGCCCTTCCCTCATCAATCAACTTTGTCACTTCCACAAAGAATTCTATTAAGTTGGTAAGACATGACCATCCCTGCACAAAACCATGTTGCCTATCACTGATGAGCCCATTTTCTTCCAAATGGGAATAGATCCTATCCCTCAGTATCTTCTCCAGCAGCTTCCCGACCACTGACGTCAGGCTCACCGGTCTATAATTACCTGGATTATCCCTGCTACCCTTCTTAAACAAGGGGACAACATTAGCAATTCTCCAGTCCTCCGGGACCTCACCCGTGTTTAAGGATGCTGCAAAGATATCTGTTAAGGCCCCAGCTATTTCCTCTCTCGCTTCCCTCAGTAACCTGGGATAGATCCCATCCGGACCTGGGGACTTGTCCACCTTAATGCCCTTTAGAATACCCAACACTTCCTCCCTCCTTATGCCGACTTGACCTAGAGTAATCAAACATCTGTTCCTAACCTCAACATCCGTCATGTCGCTCTCCTCGGTGAATACCGATGCAAAGTACTCGTTTAGAATCTCACCCATTTTCTCTGAGTCCAAGCATAACATTCCTCCTTTGTCCTTTAGTGGGCCAATCCTTTCTCTAGTTACCCTCTTTCTCCTTATATATGAATAAAAGGCTTTGGGATTTTCCTTAACCCTGTTTGCTAAAGATATTTCATGACCCCTTTTAGCCCTCTTAATTCCTCATTTCAGATTGGTCCTACATTCCCGATATTCTTTCAAAGCTTCGTCTTTCATCAGCCGCCTAGACCTTATGTATGCTTCCTTTTTCCTCTTAGCTAGTCTCACAATTTCACCTGTCATCCATGGTTCCCTAATCTTGCCATTTCTATCCCTCATTTTCACAGGAACATGTCTCTCCTGCACGCTAATCAACCTGTCTTTAAAAGCCTCCCACATATCACATGTGGATTTACCTTCAAACAGCTGCTCCCAATCTACATTTCCCAGCTCCTGCCGAATTTTGGTATAGTTGGCCTTCCCCCAATTTAGCACTCTTCCTTTAGGACCACTCTCGTCTTTGTCCATGAGTATTTTAAAGCTTACGGAATTGTGATCACTATTCCCAAAGTAGTCCCCTACTGAAACTTCAACAACCTGGCCGGGCTCATTCCCCAACACCAGGTCCAGTATGGCCCCTTCCCGAGTTGGACTATTTACATACTGCTCTAGAAAACCCTCCTGGATGCTCCTTACAAATTCTGCTCCATCTGGACCTCTAACACTAAGCGAATCCCAGTCAATGTTGGGAAAATTAAAATCTCCTATCACCACCACCCTGTTGCTCCTACATCTTTCCATAATCTGTTTACATATTTGTACCTCTATCTCACGCTCGCTGTTGGGAGGCCTGTAGTACAGCCCCAACATTGTTACCGCACCCTTCCTATTTCTGAGTTCTGTCCATATTGCCTCACTGCTCGAGTCCTCCATAGTGCCCTCCTTCAGCACAGCTGTGATATCCTCTTTGACCAGTAATGCAACTCCTCCACCCCTTTTACCTCCCTCTCTATCCCGCCTGAAGCATCGATATCCTGGGATATTTAGTTGCCAATCATGCCCTTCCCTCAACCAAGTCTCAGTAATAGCAATAACATCATACTCCCAGGTACCAATCCAAGCCTTAAGTTCATCTGCCTTACCAACTACACTTCTTGCATTAAAACAAATGCACCTCAGACCACCAGTCCCTTTATATTCATCATCTGCTCCCTGCCTGCTCTTCCCCTTAGTCACACTGACTTCATTATCTAGTTCCTTACAGGCTTTTGTTACTACCTCCTTACTGTCAACTGACCTCAATTGGTTCCCATCCCCCTGCCACATTAGTTTAAACCCTCCCCAACAGCAAGAGTTTTTGCTGGAGAGGCCTGTTTGACTGCAGTATAAACAGGCAGATTTTATTCGGAT
This sequence comes from Heterodontus francisci, assembly GCF_036365525.1. Classification (NCBI taxonomy): domain Eukaryota; kingdom Metazoa; phylum Chordata; class Chondrichthyes; order Heterodontiformes; family Heterodontidae; genus Heterodontus; species Heterodontus francisci. The sequence goes on along the minus strand of NC_090384.1, from coordinate 7,439,567 downwards.
TGTCAATTCCACTGTGTGACAAAACCTGAAACTAGAGCCAAGTTAATGATGCAAACAAGAGAACTTTTACAACTGGTGAAATTTCACACAATTCTCACCTATATTTACAGTTATATTTGTCAATGAGTCCTTTATTTGAAACTGCTGTATTTATGCATTAGCCTGTAATCAATCCACAAAGCCTTCTTAACATTTACCAGTTTAATGTTACAAGGGTTTACAAAGCTGGGAAATGGCCATTCAACACAAATTGTATTGAAGATCGTCCACTTTACACTTCCAGTTGATATAAAGCTCAGTGTTAATGACCTCCACATTCCAACAAAGAGTTTTTGCTGCTGTAATAAAGTGTCACTTGTTTCCCTTTGCTTCCTGACTGTTTCTATCCTCTGCTCTCCTGGGGGATTCAGCAGGATTTTTATTCATTACTTGTCCGAATTCAGGAGGTTCCAGCTCCTCTGCAGCTGCTGTCCTTGTAGAGAGGTGGTACAAATAGGCAGGGAGTTGTTACGGTTTGGAATTCACTGTCTGACGTTTCTGAAAGCAGATCCAATATTAACTTTCAAAAAACAATTGGATCAGAACTTCAATTACTCTGAATTATAGCCGAAAAGATGCCCGTGGAGATACTGTGATAACAGACCCACTCAGTGCCTCTCCTTGTTGAGATACTATAATAACAGTTCCACATTATGACCAATGCAGTGTTGATGCTCTGATCAAAGACCCACTCAGTGGCTGTCCCTGAGAAGAAAAGGAAATTAAATTTACTTTCAAACTGACTTTCCCAGCTGCTCACTCGCTGCTCCCGAAAAAGCTGCTGCACTGAAAGGAAAGTTATTTTAAACCGCCCAAATATATAGTGTTTTACTTACCTAGCGGCCCCCTGGCCTCCGCCGAAAAACAAAAGGAAATTAAATTTACTTTCAAACTAACTTTCCCAGCTGCTCACTCGCTCACACGCTGCTCCCGAAAAAACTGCTGCACTGAAAGGAAAGTTATTTTAAACCGCCCAAATATATAGTGTTTTACTTACCCAGCAGCCCCCTGGCCTCCGCCGAAAAACAAAAGGAAATTAAATTTACTTTCAAACTGACATTCCCAGCTGCTCTCTCGCTCACACGCTGCTCCCGAAAAAGCTGCTGCACTGAAAGGAAAGTTATTTTAAACCGCCCAAATATATAGTGTTTTACTTACCCAGCAGCCCCCTGGCCTCCGCCGAAAAACAAAAGGAAATTAAATTTACTTTCAAACTGACTTTCCCAGCTGCTCACTCGCTCACACGCTGCTCCCGAAAAAGCTGCTGCACTGAAAGGAAAGTTATTTTAAACCGCCCAAATATATAGTGTTTTACTTCCTCAGCAGCCCCCTGGCCTCCGCCGAAAAACAAAAGGAAATTAAATTTACTTTCAAACTGACTTTCCCAGCTGCTCACTCGCTGCTCCCGAAAAAGCTGCTGCACTGAAAGGAAAGTTATTTTAAACCGCCCAAATATATAGTGTTTTACTTACCCAGCGGCCCCCTGGCCTCCGCCGAAAAACAAAAGGAAATTAAATTTACTTTCAAACTGACTTTCCCAGCTGCTCACTCGCTCACACGCTGCTCCCGAAAAAGCTGCTGCACTGAAAGGAAAGTTATTTTAAACCGCCCAAATATATAGTGTTTTACTTACCCAGCAGCCCCTTGGCCTCCGCCGAAAAACAAAAGGAAATTAAATTTACTTTCAAACTGACTTTCCCAGCTGCTCACTCGCTCACACGCTGCTCCCGAAAAAGCTGCTGCACTGAAAGGAAAGTTATTTTAAACCGCCCAAATATATAGTGTTTTACTTACCCAGCAGCCCCCTGGCCTCCGCCGAAAAACAAAAGGAAATTAAATTTACTTTCAAACTGACGTTCCCAGCTGCTCACTCGCTCACACGCTGCTCCCGAAAAAGCTGCTGCACTGAAAGGAAAGTTATTTTAAACCGCCCAAATATATAGTGTTTTCCTTCCCCAGCAGCCCCCTGGCCTCCGCTGAAAAACAAAAGGAAATTAAATTTACTTTCAAACTGACTTTCCCAGCTGCTCACTCGCTGCTCCCTAAAAAGATGCTGCACTGAAAGGAAAGTTATTTTAAACCGCCCAAATATATAGTGTTTTACTTACCCAGCAGCCCCCTGGCCTCCGCCGAAAAACAAAAGGAAATTAAATTTACTTTCAAACTGACTTTCCCAGCTGCTCACTCGCTCACACGCTGCTCCCGAAAAAGCTGCTACACATCAATGCATCCTACCATCCTACTGGGTCTCCTGAATTTCATGTTTCTCCCAAATTCTCCCACTCTTCCAGGGCCAGAAAGGTCTCCTGGACCTGTTCCAATTGCCTGTCAGAGAGGGACTTCCCATATTTCACCCCACCCACCCTCTCCCCCACCCCCACCTAAATTGGCCTGGGTTTCTATCTGTTTCTTCTGTCTCTCCCAGGAAATCACAAGCTTTTGGAGGGGTGGAGAGTGTCTATATAGTAATGTACAAGGTATCCCCATTGAGTGGGGTAAGCTGGATGGGCTGGAGGGTCTTTTCCTGTCCGTGATTGTTCTTATGTTCCTCCAGAGTTGAACTTGTCTGGCTTCCTATGAAATGGCAAAGGAACAAGTGAAACTCAGACTCCAGACTTTGCAATTATCTAAATGCAGGGAAGAACTTAATTTCCCTAATTGTAAATTAATATGCCGAGGCTCAGGCTGCACAAAATTCAATTTGTGGTTGAACAGTGAAAGAAATCAGTCTGATATTGAAGTTTTATTTGAGGCTGAATGTGCTATCGTTATTTTGTGTACAGATCGTAAACACGTTCATCCAGGAGCAGAGCTCCAATAAAAGTTTCACCTCATCTCAAGATGCAATGTGGAGGTAGAAAACTCAGAATATTCCTCATTATCGGTAATTTCAAGCCAAGGCATATAGTTTCAGAAAATTCTGATTAATGTTTGCAAAATGCAAAAAAAACAAGTCTCACATTTATATATCACTTGTCAGGTCTCTCAAATGGTTCAAATCATTTCACCTCCACTGAGTTATACTGAGGTGCAGTGTTATGTCGACAAACATGGTAGTCATCCTCCATCACAACAGGATTCCGCAAGCTTCTGATAGGGTCACTGGAAGTAAGATTTTCTCTGGTGGCAGGGGAGGGAGTCCAGAACAGGGGGGTGTTAGCTTAAAATTAGAGTTAGGCTGTTCAGGGCTGATTTCAGGAACCAGTTATTCACACAGAGGGTATTGGGAATCCGAATCTCTCTCCGAGGCTGAGGGTCAAATGAACATTTCAAAACTGAGCTAGATAGTTTTTTTCTTACATGAGGGGATGAAAGGATATGGCACCAAAGCAGCTAAATGGAATTAAGATACAGATCAGCCATGATTTAATTGAATAGTGGAACAGACTTAAGGGGCTGAGTGGCCGCTTCCTGTTCTTATGTTCCGAAATCAACAAACAAATTGGTTGGAGAAGGAATATTGATCAGGACACCACTGGTGAGGACTCCCTTCTCATCTTTGAATAGGTCTGTGAGATGTTGAATAATAATAGGAAGAAACAGACAGGGCCTTAACAACCAGTGGAGAAAGAATTCCAGACAGATTTTAATTCGGTCTTGCTCTTGCTGTGAGTTTGAAAATGAAGTTGTCTGAGCAAATTTAAAAGCAAAACATCACTGGATGAAAACAAAAGCTGATCCAAACTTCAAATGGGTGCAGTAAGTAGGATGTTTTATGGCAATATTATTGTCAGATTATTCTTGTGTATATAGTACAGAGCTGGTGAGACCCAAGTTGACAACCACTGCTCCTTCATCTCTCCACAACCTGCTGGAATTAACAGCCCATAGCAAATTTTCTCTGGCATTTGTTGCTGTGAAGTCTCACAACCTGATTGTCTAAGACTCTGGCTGACCCCAAGCACTGATGCCCTGACATTTGATGAACATCCAATCCATCATTTATATTGAGAAGGAGGGCAGGCATGCCACACACTCTTCATATTGAGGAATGCTAAGTGTTCTGGGAGGAAGGTGATGGCATAGTGGTAATGTCACTGGGCTCATAATCCAGAGTATTTGCTAATGCTCTGGGAACATGGGTTCAAATCCCACCATAGATGGTGAAATATGAAGTCAATTAATAAATCTGAAAATAAAAAGCTAGTCTAATGATGACCATGAGACCATTGTTATATCAGCCCACGTGGTTCACTAATGTCCTTTAGGGAAGGAAATCTGCCACTCTCACCTGTTTTGACCTACCTGTGATTCCAGACCCACAGCAATGTTGTTGACTCTTAAAATACCCTCCAAAATGGTCTAGCAAGGCACTCCATTCAAGGGTAAGAAATGCCAGCCTAGCCAGAAACACTCAATCCCTCAAATGAATAAGAAAAAGTGTTAAATATTAATGGAGTTCTCCCACTTGCAGTCATAAGCCAGGTATATGTTGATCAGCAAGAAACATGCCACAAGTTACATTTTTGAATATCAGTTTATTTCCTGATCAGTATTGAAAACTTAAACTAGTAGTAGACAAAGATCCAGATCCTTTGAGCATAAGTCAAGGAATGTCATCCCACCGAGACCCCATTTTGTTTAAATGATACGAACTGGCAAAGGCGAATTCTGAAAGGATTGAGTTGCATCAATAATGCAAATGGTTTTCTGTGATTTGTACTTGATTGTGAATTTATTGGATCACCTCATTGTGGAGCTTATCCACAATGTAACCCATCACTATTCAGGTACCAAAGAAAGAGTCTAATTATGGATCAACAAAAAGTTAGGGCTGCTTCAAAGAACAAAGAACAAAGATAATTACAGCACAGGAACAGGCCCTTCGGCCCTCCAAGCCTGCACCGATCCAGAGCCTCTCTCTAAACATGTCGCCTATTTTCTAAGCTTCTGTATCTCTTTTCTTCCTGCCCATTCATGTATCTGTCTAGGTACATCTTAAAAGACGCCATCGTGCCCGCATCTACCACCTCCGCTGGCAATGCGTTCCAGGTGCCCACCACCCTCTGCGTAAAGAACTTTCCACGCATATCCCCCCTAAACTTTTCCCCTTTCACTTTGAACTCGTGTCCTCTAGTAATTGAAACACCCACTCTGGGAAAAAGCTTCTTGCTATCCACCCTGTCTATACCTCTCATGATTTTGTACACCTCAATCAGGTCCCCCCTCAACCTCCGTCTTTCTAATGAAAATAATCCTAATCTACTCAACCTCTCTTCATAGCTAGCGCCCTCCATACCAGGCAACATCCTGGTGAACCTCCTCTGCACCCTCTCCAAAGCATCCACATCCTTTTGATAATGTGGCGACCAGAACTGTACGGAGTATTCCAAATGTGGCCGAACCAAAGTCCTATACAACTGTAACATGACCTGCCAACTCTTGTACTCAATGCCCCGTCCGATGAAGGAAAGCATGCCGTATGCCTTCTTGACCACTCTATTTACCTGCGTTGCCACCTTCAGGGAACAGTGGACCTGAACACCCAAATCTCTCTGGACATCAATTTTCCCCAGGACATTTCCATTTTCTGTATAGTTCACTCTTGAATTGGATCTTCCAAAATGCATCACCTCGCATTTGCCCTGATTGAACTCCATCTGCCATTTCTCTGCCCAACTCTCCAATCTATCTATATTCTGCTGTATTCTCTGACAGTCCCCTTCACTATCTGCTACTCCACCAATCTTAGTGTCGTCTGCAAATTTGCTAATCAGTCCACCTATACTTTCCTCCAAATCATTAATGTATATCACAAACAACAGTGGTCCCAGCACGGATCCCTGTGGAACACCACTGGTCTCCATTTTGAGAAACTCCCTTCTACTGCTACTCTCTGTCTCCTGTTGCCCAGCCAGTTCTTTATCCATCTAGCTGGTACACCTTGGACCCCAAGCGCCTTCACTTTCTCCATCAGCCTGCCATGGGGAACCTTATCAAACGCCTTACTGAAGTCCATGTATATGACATCGACAGCCCTTCCCTCATCAATCAACTTTGTCACTTCCTCAAAGAATTCTATTAAGTTGGTAAGACATGACCTTCCCTGCACAAAACCATGTTGCCTATCACTGATGAGCCCATTTTCTTCCAAATGGGAATAGATCCTATCCCTCAGTATCTTCTCCAGCAGCTTCCCTACCACTGACGTCAGGCTCACCGGTCTATAATTACCTGGATTATCCCTGCTACCCTTCTTAAACAAGGGGCTTTTCCAACCAGGTGTAAGATCAGATTTACACAGCACAGTGACCCGATACAAAAACACAAAATGCTGGGAATACTCAGCAGGTCAGGCAGCGTCTGTGGAGAGAGAAGCAGAGTTAACGTTTCAGGTCGTGACTTTTCATCTTTCATCCATGACCTGATACCGTTAGCACTGAGTTACAGAGAGTGGTTAGGATGTGGAACTCGCTACCACTGGAAATGGTTGAAGCAAATAGTTTAGTTGCTTTGAAAAGGAAACGAGACAAATACATGAGAGAAAAGGGAATAGAAAGATATGCTGAAAGGCTGAGATGAGGCAGATAAAATCAACAAACAAATTGGTTGGAGAAGGAATATTGATCAGGACACCACTAAGATAATCAGAGGGTTGGATAGGGTGGATAGTGAGAGTCTTTTTCCTCGGATGGTGATGGCAAACACGAGGGGACATAGCTTTAAATTGAGGGGTGATAGATATAGGACAGATGTCAGAGGTAGTTTCTTTACACAGAGAGTAGTAGGGGCGTGGAACGCCCTGCCTGCAACAGTAGTAGACTCGCCAACTTTAAGGGCATTTAAGTGATCATTGGATAGACATATGGATGAAAATGGAATAGTGTAGGTCAGATGGTTTCACAGGACGGCGCAACATCGAGGGCTGAAGGGCCTGTACTGCGCTGTAATGTTCTAAAAAAAAAATGGGACTATAAACACAGCACAGACTAGTTGGGCCAAATGGCCTGTTTCTGTGCTGTATAGTCTATGTAGATATATATAAAATGAAATATATCTGCATGTCCTTGTCCAACTATCCCTTCCTTTCAACCCCACTGCACCTGAAGGTTCCAGACTAGAATCAATGGGATGAAAATCTATTGAATCCTCGAACCGGCAAGTGGTCCACTCCATCAGATTACTGTCTGGGCAGTAAAGGCCTCCTTGGTCTGACCTCCCTCGTGATCAAAAGCTTTACTTATTCTTCGCCATTTATTGGAAACATATATTCACTGCTCGTTTAAACATAAATCACGAATCTGTCACTTTCCTAGCCATCTTCCTACTCAACAACAACAACAACAACAACAATTTGCATTTATAAAGTGCCTTTTTTAAATTCATTCTTGGGATGTAGGTGTCATTGACTAGGTCAGCATTTATTGCCCATCCCTAATTGCCCTTGAGAAGGTGGTGGTGAGCTGCCTTCTTGAACCGCTGAGTCCATGTGAGGTAGGTACACCCACAGTGCTGTTAGGAAGGGAGTTCCAGGATTTTGACCCAGCGACAGTGAAGGAACGGCGATATAGTTCCAAGTCAGGATGGTGTGTGACTTGGACGGGAACTTGCAGGTGGTGATGTTCCCATGCATCTGCTGCTCTTGTCCTTCGAGGTGGTAGAGGTCGCGGGTTTAGAATATTCTGTCTAAGGAGCCTTGGTGCATTGCTGCAGTGCATCTTGTAGATGGTACACACTGCTGTCACTGTGCGTCGGTGGTGGAGGGAGTGAATGTTTGTGCAAGGTGTGCCAATCAAGCGGGCTGCTTTGTTCTGGATGGTGTCGAGCTTCTTGAGTGTTGTTGGAGCTGCACCCATCCAGGCAATTGGAGAGTGTTCATCACATTCCTGACTTGTGCCTTGTAGATGATGGACAGGCTTTGGGGAGTCAGGAGGTGAGTTACTCGCCTCAGGATTCCTAGCCTCTGACCTGCTCTTGTAGCCATGGTATTTATATGGCTACTCCAGTTCAGTTTCTGGTCAATGGTAACCCCTAGGATGTTGATAGTGGGGGATTCAGCGATGGTAATGCCATTGAATGTCAAGGGGAGATGGTTAGATTCTCTCTTGTTGGAGATGGTCATTGCCTGGCACTTGTGTGGCGCAAATGTTACTTGCCACTTATCAGCCCAAGCCTGGATATTGTCCAGGTCTTGCTGCATTTCTACACGGACTGCTTCAATATTTGAGGAGTAACGAATGGAGCTGAACATTGTGCAATCATCCGCAAACATCCCCACTTCTGACCTTATGATTGAAGGAAGGTCATTGATGAAGCAGCTGAAGATGGTTGGGCCGAGGACACTATCCTAAGGAACTCCTGCAGTGATGTCCTGGAGCTCAGATGATTGACCTCCAACAACCACAGCCATCTTCCTTTGCGCTAGGTATGACTCCAACCAGCAGAGAGTTTTCCCCCTGATTCCCATTGACTCCAGTTTTGCTAGGGCTCCTTGATGCCATACTCGGTCAAATGCTGCCTTGATGTCAAGGGCAGTCACTCTCACCTCACCTCTTGAGTTCAGCTCTTTTGTCCGTGTTTGAACCAAGGCTGTAATGAGGTCAGGAGCTGAGTGGCCTTTAACTGAGTAAAACACCCCATGGCACTTCACAGGAGGGGTTATCAAGAAAACATTTGACCAAAAGCTTGGTCAAAGAGGTAGCTTTTAAGGAGTAAAAACAGAAAGTGCTGGAAATACTCAGCAGGTCTGGCAGCATCTGTAAGAGAAACTGTGTTAACGTTTCAGGTCTGTGACCTTTCATCAGAGCTGGTCACAGACCTGAAACCTTAACTCTGTTAACCCTGCTGCCAGACCTGCTGAGTATTTCCAGCACTTTATGTTTTTATTTCAGATTTCCAGCATCCACAGTATTTTGCTTTTATTTTAGATTTTAAGGAGCATCTTAAAGGAGGACTTAGTGTTAGAGATGCCGAGAGGTTTAGGGAGGGAATCTCAGAGCTCGGGTCTTGGCAGTTGAAGGCACGGACACCAATGGAGGAGGGAATAAAATAGGGGACGTGCAAAAGGCCAGGACTGGAGGAGTGCAGAGATCTCAAAGGGTTGTGGGACTGGAAGAGGTTACAGAGATGGGGAGGAGTGAGGCCATGGAAAACAAGCATGCAACTGTGCTGTAACAAGACTCTCCAGGAATATATGTCACACTAACAGGTCATTTGACTCATTTCAATGCTTCCATGACTTCCTTTGATGATGTGATAAGACGCAACATAAATGCAAGTGTTTATTTTTGATTAGTGAGTGTGCTGCTTGTGATTCTAGATTGCTACCCAGTCTCCACTGTGCTTAAAATGACACATATAGCAATAAAAGACTGACAACACTGTGATTTGGTTTTTTTTAGCTGGCATCTTGGTTGCCATCATAAATGTGACAGCGTTCAAATTTTCCATTATCACTTCTCTGATGAATGGAAAGCCATTTCTAAAGGATAAGGGAAAGTTACTTGACATTCTATTTTAACGTTTTGGCACTTTGCATATTTCTGGCTGGCTTCTGCACACTCTGAAGTAAGGTAACAGAGCATGAGGTTTGTGTGAAATACAGGAGCCTCTAGGTGCATAGAAAGCTGGGAGAAGCACAAAAGTCAGTGACACAAGAACCAGTAAAGGTCGTCGAGTGACACTTCATTGTACAGAAGGTGACAGGATGTGGCAACATCCCTGTGTTTGGTTAAAAAAAAAGGATGGCACACGGCAGGCATGTAATCAGCAGTTACGAGGCAACAAACCTGTTCAGCTGACTTGCATAATGTGATATAAGGTCACGATGTCCCTATGTAACAGCTGAAGGCAGGTTGCCCAGCATCAAATGAGCCTTCAGTAATCTGAGACCTTGAGATACTTTCTGTCTCTTGTCATCTAAATATGCAAGTCTGGAGAGAACAACTTCAGTGCGCTCCCCTCTGGAGTTACTCTGGTTTGACATATCCCTGGGAGGTTTTCTCTCAGGACCACTCATCTCCCACTGCCCTGCCTCCATTGGTCTACCAACAGGGCACCACCCCCCCTCCCCCCGCCCCCTCCCCCCATCACCCCCAGCCCTGTGACGTGTCACCTTTTTTAAGCCAATTGAGAAGCAAACAGACTCTTTGTCACCTGAATGTGTGATTCTCAGCATTAGTTAAACTGCCCTTTTTTCTACCTCCAGTGTTTCTCTTATAAGTAATAAGCCAAAGTGTTCAAAGAGAGAAAAAACATTTTTTTAATGCCCCTATTATTTTTCTCCAGGATTGCTCGCAGCAGTGTCCTGAAGATTAATCTTCAATTCCTGGAGACTCCGGGACAATCCTGAAGGATTTGGAACCCTACGTCCCTTCCTATTCAAATTTGCCATCAAGTGCCAGTTTCCATAGACCAGCTGGGCACCACTGCGTAATCAGGTCAGGTAATTGCAGAAGAGTGAAGACCCATTGGACCACTACTCATTTAGCTTGTAGGACGCGAGTCACTTGATGATAGATGTCTATTTAGGCCCAGGGTTTTCATGGGTCTGTGATGATAGTGGTTCTGTACATGAGACTTGGGAGTGACAGAGGGACAATCACGATACCCATGTTCAAAAGGCGGCCCCTCAAATGGCCCCTTATGTAACCTCTGGTCGGCAGGCAGAAGCTACGCTTCAGGTCCCACCGCTAGTGGCGAAACTATGTCAGGCAGCCATCTTGACATAGCTCCCAAACATTTTACTGCCCCCCCCTTCCTCCTAGCCTTCCACCCAGGGGCTAGTAAAATTCTGCCCCATATCTTGTTTTTATATATATATATCTAGACATTCATTATCGGGGTACAGACATCATGGGCAAATCCCACATTTACTGCCTATCGCAAGTTTCCCCTGAGAAGCTGGCTTTCTCCTTGAACTGCAGCAGATGATGCTGAAATAGGAGGCATAGTAAATAATTCTGAAGACCGTAGGAAAATGCAAAGGGATAGTAATAAGTTTGGGGGAATGGGTGAAAAGATGGCAGAAAGTGTGATGCAATACATTTGTTTACAAGTACACAACCCGGAATGAGGTAGTCTTGTTGCTGTGGAGGCGAGCAGAAAGAAAAGCCTGCAAGTGTATAACGCCTTTCACAACTACAGGACATCCCAAAGTGCTTTACAGCCAATTAAGTACTTCAGAAATGTACTCAGTGTCATAATGTTGAAACGCAGCGGCCAATTTGAGCACAGCAAGCTCCCACAAACAGCAATGTGATAATGACCTGATAATCTGTGTTTGTGATGTTGATTGCAGGATGAATAAATATTGGCCAGGAAACCAGAGATAACCCGCCTGCTCATCTTCAAAATAGTGCCATGAAATCTTTCACATCCACTTGAGAGAGGAGATAGGGCCTCTGTTTAACATCTCATCCAAAAGGCAGCAACTCTAACAGTGCAGCAATCCCTCAACACTGTACCTTTTTGACATTTGTGTTCAAGTCTTGAAGTGGGACTTGAATCCACAACCTTCTGACTCAGAGGTAAGATTGCTGCCAACTGAGCCATGGCTGAAGTCCAGATACTCGGGAGGGGGAGGGGAGGGGAGGGGGGATGGATAAACAGCATGTTAACAACAGATAAGGACATTGAAAAAGCCACCTTAATTAGGCCTTGCTTGCCATTTTAATTCACCACCTTGTTCCCATGCCCACATTTCTGTCCTCGGCCTGCTGCGGTGTTCCAGTGAACATCAACGCAAGCTCAAGGAATAGCATCTCATCTTCCAATTAGCCACTCTACAGCCTTATGGACTCAATATTGAGTTCAATAATTTCAATATATATATATTTTTTTTATTTTTTAACCATGTGCTGGTCTTAAACCTATTTTTCATGTTTTTGTTTTTGGACAGAGCTGTTCACTATTTTGCCATTAACACTCTCTCTGGTCTCGTGCTTTGTCTTTCAGTACAACTATTTAGCACTCCATTTGCATTCTGTTCCATGACATTTGTCATTTAATCTCTCGCCCCCTCCATCCTATCACAGTCCTTCCTTCTTGTTCTTCTTCCCCCACTCCCCCCTTTCACTTGCTCAAAGATTGTTACATTTCTAACTTTTGCCAATTCTGATGAAAGGTCACAGACCTGAAACATTAACTCTGTTTCTCTCTACATAGATGCTGCCAGACATGCTGAGTATTTCCAGCACTTTCTGTTCTCATTAATCAGACCGTAGTTAGTTACAGTACTGTGTGCAGTTTTGGGCTCCACACCAAAGGATGTTGATGTTTTCAAGAGGATGCAATGCAAATTCACCAGGATACTGCCTGATAGGAGGAAATGCAAATATGAATAAAGATGAAAAATTGGCTCTGTTTTCGTTAGAACGGGAAGTTACAGGATGATTTGAAAGAAGTGTTTAAAATTATGAAAGGAAGGGACAAAGTATAAAGAAACAGAATATTTCCATTGATAAGTGGTCTAGAGGACACTGAGGTAAAATTAAACGTAAGTGATTTAGGATAGAAAGCAGCAGAATTTTGTTTTTACACAAAGGGTTGCCAAGCTGGGGAATTCACTTCCAACATTAATGATTGAAGCAGAGAACATTTAAGAATAGTTTGAAGGGACGGTGAATAAAGGTAGCAGGTAGGTACATGGGGCAAGATTTTCCATCCAGGGGCTGGAAACAGTGGTGGGGACTGTTTCCGGTTGCTGAATCTGCCCTGAGGGGGAAACAGTCACTCATTGTGATTTTCACGGGGTGTCCCCTTAATTGGCCTGGAGACAGGTTCACCATCCAATTAGCGATGGCAGGTAGGCTCGCTAAGCTGGTGGGCCAATCAGAGGCCTTCCAGCTTGAAAGCAGCAGCAGTCTGCAATAGAAAGTAAGTAAGAGAGAGGGTGCTTCAATATGGAGGCACTCTCTCCCCAACTTATTCAAATCTAAAGAAATAAATGGCTTTTACAGCCAGGCCACCGTTGTGCGGGGAGTGGGAGTGGGGGGGGGTGGGGGGGAGGGGAGGGGAGGGGAACCCCTCTACAGGTTGGCCTGCAGCTGCTCCTGTCCTCAGGCAGGCAGGCAGGGCCTCTAGGCCTGCCTGGAGTGCTGGCCCCTTGGCCTGCTGCCAGGAGGACACCTCAAGCCATCTACAATGCCCCCTCCCACCTGCAGGAATCTGGAGGCCGACTGGAAAATTCCAGTCGGCCTCCTTTAATTTGCCTTAAGGAGCCTGATAGGCTACCCACCACATACAGGCTGGTAGCCCTGCCTGCTCTTGATCCCACCTCCACAAAAATGGCCTGGAGGCAGGATGGAGCCGGGGAACAGGCAAGCCAGCAGGCGGGGCTCTTTTTAGCTCCCAGCTGCCTGGGGCTGAAAATCCAGCCCATGAGATTAGAGTTACTGCTCACGTGGCCTGTTTGGCTCCAACAGCCTGTTTCAGTCTTATAATTTCTATGTTATTCTCTGTTCAGTCAGTGTAAGCCTCATGGTGGGTTATAATTCTTTTGGATTGAAATTATGCTTTGTAATATTAGTAAGGAAAGTGTTAGTGCATTCAAATAAAATTCCTCTATGTACTATTGTGGCAAAGCATGGGTGCAAACCCTTTACTGGGGTTGGTTAAAATAATGGGCATAATTAACTTGTTCACTATTAGTGCTGCATAGGTTCGATTTCAACTCATTTTAACTGCATTTATAATTACTGATTATAAGCACCAACACAGCAGGTGCTCAGCATGTACATACTGACTAACCTGATTATAGTTCATGCAACAAAATATGGAATGTGGTGGAAAAGCTACTGAAGGTCATCTTGGCTCAGTTCATAAAACTCTCATCACTGATTGAGAGTTTGACATTTTAAGACGCACAAGAGGCCTTGAGCTCCAACAGAGACTGACACGCAGGCAATATTGAGGGTGCTGCTGTGTTATTGGAGGTGTTTCTTTCGGATGAGATGCCAAACTAAGGCTTGTCTGCCTGTTCTAGATCCAGGTAAATGCTGTGCAAGATTCCATTTGGAGAAGTCTTGGCCAACATTCCTCCCTCAACCAACACAACCAAAAACAGATTAATTAGCCAATCATCTCATTTGCCAATTGCGGGAATTGGCCTTGTACAAATTGACTGCCCTGTTTATCTCCCTAACAGCTATGACTGCAATTCAAAAAGAATTTGTTGGGAATATGAGTCACTGTGGGACGTCCTCACCATGTGATAGGATGCCAGATAAATGCAAATTATTTCTTTGTTTGCTGGATTGCTCAATGCCCATCAATTGCACAACCACTTTGGCAATGCTGGCACATATTCTCTCAGGGCAAACTTGCCAAATAAATTGTCACTAGTATAGGTAGGTGGTAGGGAAATATAGGGACAGGTGGGGATGTTTGGTAGGAATATGGGATTAGTGTAGGATTAGTATAAATGGGTGGTTGATGTTCGGCACAGACCCGGTGGGCCGAAGGGCCTGTTTCAGTGCTGTATCTCTAATCTAATCTAATCTACATACTGGCAGTGAGAAGGGTTAAACACTGGCTGTGAGAAGCATTAAACACTGGCAGTGAAAAGTATTATACACTGATGGTGAGAAGTGTTAAACACTAGCAGTGAGAAATGTTACACAGTAACAGTGAGAAGCATTATGAACTGGCAGTGAGAATGAGAGCTGTTACACGCTGGCAGTGAGATATTTTACACACTGGCAGTGAGAAACTTTACACATTGGCAGTGAGAAACATTACACACTGGCATTGAGAAGTGTTATACACTGGCAGTGAGAATGAGAAATGTTGCACACTGACAGTGAGAAATTTTACACACTGGCATTGAGAAGTGTTACGCACTGGTAGTGAGAAGCATAACACACTGGCTGTGAGAAATTTTACACACTGGTGTTGAGAAGTGTTATACACTGGTAGTGAGAAGCATAACACACTGGCTGTGAGAAATTTTACACACTGGTGTTGAGAAGTGTTACACACTGGCATTGAGAAACGTAACATACTGGCAGTGAGACATTTTACACACTGGTGTTGAGAAGTGTTATACACTGGCAGTGAAAAACATTACACACTGGTGGTGAAAAATGTTTCACACTGGCAGTGAGAAATTTTACATTCTGATTATGCTTATTGGAAAATCACTCAACATCTATAGCCAGTGGGCAATGCCCCCTTGCTGCCAACACATACTGGAAAATCAGCTCCTTGTAGGGGATAATCCAGCCAGGAAGTTCCACAGATTTGTTCATTTGAAGGAATAAATCATCTTTAAAAAAAAAATTACTTATATGAATTAAACATTTCCCTTTGCAACTACTGTGTATTGTTGTGTTAGTAGAGATAAATTAACAAGATTATTTGATCAGGAAGCAATTTTACAAGGTAATAGATCAGAAAATCAGAAATGATTTACATTTAAATATACCCTGGAGAAATGGCAAAAATGAATAAATGACAAAACATGTTTAATTCAAGGTAAGCTGTTTTCTTTCTTTTTTTTTATTCATTCATTCATGGGATGTGGGCGTCGCTGGCCAGGCCAGCATTTATTGCCCATCCCTAATTGCCCTAACTGAGTGGCTTGCTAGGCCATTTCAGAGGGCATGTAAGAGTCGACCACATTGCTGTGGGTCTGGAGTCACATGTAGGCCAGACCAGCTAAGGACAGCAGATTTCCTTCCCTAAAGGACATTAGTGAACCAGATGGGTTTTTACAATCGACAATGGTTTCATGACCATCAATAGACTAGCTTTTTAATTCCAGATTTTTTAAATTGAATTCAAATTCCACCTTCTGCTGTGGTGGGATTTGAGTCCATGTCCCCAGAGCAATACCCTGGGTCTCTGGGTTACTAGTCCAGTGACAATACCACTACGCCACCGCCACCCCTTATAGTTACTCACATGAGTGGCTTGTAATTTGTCACCCGATTTCTTTTCATTTTAGTTTTAGTTCATTCCATAGCACTGTAAAAGAATACAGCATTGGCCAAAAGCTTTATTTTCATTTCAAATCTTTCTCCCAACACAGAGTCTAGTTTGTTGGCGGAACGCATAATCTGGGCCCAGGCTGTGGTGCAGGCCTGTGGGAGTGCCACATTGTTGGAGGTGCTGTCAGCTCACGTGAGGCCTGACAGGTCATGTTTGCCTATCCTGCTGGTACAGATATTAAAGATGCTGTGGCACAACTGGAAGAAGAGCAGAGAGTTCCCCCTTAATCATGGCCAATATTCCCACCCCACTCAACCCTGCACCACCTGAATGAATTAAATTGGTCCTTGATGCCTGTGGGATCTTGTGTGCAAAATGGCTGCCAGATTTGCCAATATAAAATAATTCTTTCGTGTGTGAAGCACTTTGGAAATGTTTGCGACCCGATACAGTATGATACAAATATAAATCTTTGTTTCAAGTTACACCAGATCCCTTCGTTAAATAGCTCTATGGGCAAAGGGCAAAGTTTAAAGGGCCTAAGACTGGAAAAGAGATAAAACTGTCAACAAGCTGAAGACTGTCAGGTATTCTGAGTCCAGTGTGCAGGCAACATGAGTGCATGCTATCAGACGGCAATGAGTTCAATACTAATTAGCAGGCACCATTAGGGCCAGTTTGCCGCCAGAGATCATCAAGTTAATGATTTAATGGAGTTTCTTCTTCATGGAAAGTCCTTGGATAATCTTTGTTTATAAATCTGTTGATGTGAATGTTCCTCGAGTATTATCCCCTAAATGTCGTGGGAATTTAGCAGCAAAAATAACACAGACAGTCGGGTGTTGGCACCTACCACTAGCCATCTTGGCATCAATGTCCTCCCCCTCCCCGTCCCCCAGGTTTGCTGCCCCTTCCCCTTCCACTGCATAATGCTGACAGGGAGGTGGCACCTGGGTTCCTGGCCCATTTCCCTCTTTTGCCATCTTACTTCTGCTCCCCAGTGTGACAGGTGAATCCTGATAGCAGTACATGAGCTGTGCTCCTTCAATTCCTCAGTTTAATCCTTCCACCACTGGCAGCCGTGTCTTCATCTGCTTTGGCCCTACGCTGTGGAATTCTCTCCCTGAACCTCTTCAGCTCTCTATCTCTCCCTCTCTCCTTGTAGTATCAGCTGTGGCTCAGTTGGTCGCACTGTTGTCTCTGAGCCAACGGTTATGAGTTCAAGTTCCTCTCCAGGACTTGAGCATAACAAATTGTAGTTGACACCCAGTGGTCATAAGAACTAGGAGCAGGAATAGGCAATTCAGCCCCTCGAGCCTGCTCTGCCATTCAATACGATCATGGCTGATCTCATCTCAACCTCAACTCCACTTTCCTGCCCGTCCTCCATAACATTTACTAATTAAAAATCTGTCTATCTCCTCCTTAAATTTACTCAATGTCCCAGCATCCACTGCACTCTGGGGTAGTGAATTCCACAGACACTATACGGAGGGAGTGCAGCACTGTCAGAGGTGCTATCTTTTAGATGATCAAAGTCTTGCCTTCCCTCTTAAGTAGACATAAAGATCCCATGGCACTATTTTAAGAAGAGCAGGGGAGGTGCCCTGGCCAATATTTATCCCTCAATCAACATCATAAAAGCAGACTATCTGTTCACTAACACATTGTTGTTTGTGGGAGCTTGCTGTGCATAAATTGGCTGCTGCGTTTCCTACAGTGACTACACTTAAAAAGTACTTCATTGGCTGTAAAGTACGTTGAGACATTCAGTGGTCATGAAAGGCACTATATAAATGCAAGTCTTTCTTTCTTTAAAACCCACTTTTTTGACCCTCGCCTGATCTAATATCGCCTTATGTGGCTCGATGTGAAAGTTTGTTTGATAATCATTCCTGTGAAGTGCCTTTGGATGCTTTACTTTGTTAAAGGTGCCATATCAATGCAAGTTGTTGTTATTGTAGCAACAGAAAGGCCCTGAAGTCTTCCGATGGAGGCAATCCCCGTGAGGCCTTCAGTGAAAAGAAATCTGCTGTGTCTTAGGGTTCTTTTGCCCCTTTTTTCTTGCATCCTACCTCTTCTGGTACTACATCAGCCATCCCGTCGGATTCTCCTGGGGGTCATTGGCAGGCGCTCGCTGGCAGCACACTATAAACATATTAAATATGTATGGCAGTTGCATATTGTTAACTGAACACTGGATTAAGCGCAATGTGGCAATGACCCTTCTCTTGTATTACTTCTGTTATTCTTTGACAGGAAGGTTTTAAGGGGTCTTGGAAACAAAAGCAGTTATTACCCCATCAAAACAAGCGCTTATTCAGATATGACATAGATAATAATGTCTGATCCAGGAATCTCGGCTGGGGTCATGGCAGAATAGGGGCAGTAGGTTAGAATGGACTGTGTAGGGACAGAATAAGGAAATCCAGCCCATTGGGTCACTTATGCATTATGTCACTGCCTTGCTGTCTGTGGGACCATATTGTGCACAGCATGACTTCAGCCTTTGCTTAAAGAACTCTGGTGACTGCATATCAAAAGTATTTCATTGTGTGAAGTGCCTTGCCATATTTCTGAGCGAAGAGATTAGTCTTTATAAAAATGGAAGGCCTTAAGTTCTTGCTGCTTTCCATCTCCTTCTCTTCCCCTGCACCAGAAAACACAGTGGCAACCCAACCCTAGGCTGCCGTGGCATCCCACCTACTGAGGTGGGCCTGAGAACCTCTGAAGGCAACAACACTCCCTCGTGTTCCACCAAGGTCAGGGCTGCCATCGGCAACAGTGCTGTAAGAATAAAAGGGGCCAAAGCCTTATGCTTAGAAGTGTAAAGTGGGGCGAAATGGGCTTTAGCACATCAGCAACTGTTTTACACTCCCCCCAATAACTCACGGAGAAGAAAATCGAGCGGAGTATTAAATGGGCGGCCACTGCGCTATTGCTTGTTTCTCATTACCGCCAAGATGAATTTCACCCCCCCAATCCGTTCATGCGAAATGATCACAGAGTGGCTACATCTAATATTTAAACAGAGACGCTAAGCCATTTTTATGCACAGAAACAGGCCATTCAGCCCAATAGGTCTCTGCCAGTGTTTATGCTCCATATGAGCTTACTTCATCTCACTCTATCAGCGTATCCTTCTATTCCTTTCTCCCTCATGTGTATCTAGTTGCTCCTTAACTGCATCTACGCAATGCACATCAAACACTCCCTGTGGTAGCGAGTTCCACATTCTCATCGCTTTCTGGGCAAAGAGGTTGGTCCTCAATTCTTTATTGGATATTAGTTACTATCATATTTAGGACAATGTAATTTCATCGGGGCATATTAAGTATTCATGTGCCATAATTGCTCAGTAATATTAAGGCTATATAAAGTGCACATTTTCTTTAAAGCACTGGGCAGCTCTTTCCACCCAGCTGGTTTCTAATGTGTAGACAAAGATCTATTTTGTCTACACATGACAATGGGAAATGATCACTGGGTCAGTCACACACGCTGAATTAAACCCTTATGACTCTGCAGCTCTAATTGCAGGCTTTGGGCTTGAGTTAATCAGCTGTAATATGAGTCTATCAATATTTTCCAGTGAACCACTTAATTCATCTTCGCAATTAACAGGGGAGTTTCAGTAACATCATATTTAAATCCATCGAGAGACTACAGTAACTATACTCCAACAACAGTGCAATATCAGCTTTCCTTTCCTTATTCTTAAATTGCTGAGATTATTAAAAGTCACCCATAAAGTTGCTTGGGGCAAGCATGTTAAGACAATGATCCAGCTATGGCCTTGCACCGACTTCTTGTCCCCATTAGACGCAAAGATCTTCCCAGCGTACACTAACTTTAAACTGTTTCATCTTCTTTCCCTGATAATGGCGCAGAATTTGCCAACAAAATAATGGTGCGTTTCATGGGGCCCGCCATTATTAATGTGTAAATTGTCAAGCAATGTGTGGCGAGGAAGAGATAGCCCATGAGTTGGCTGGTGCCGCAAATCGCCGGACAATTTGCACCACTTGCAGTAGCACTTGCAGTGTTTGTGCCCTAAATACTCATTGCACTTGCCACAGGAAGTTAGGGCTGGTACTCGACAGCGTAAGAGGTCTTTAAATGATGAGGTTTATGTTCTTGAAACACCAATCAACCTCTCTGGGCCAGAAAGGAAACAATTGAAATTGTGGAATCTCATTCCTGCAGGTAGTAAATTATTCTTAGAGATTTTTAAAATGCAAAATTAAAATTGACATTTTTTCCTTGCTTTTAATTTTTGTCTCTTTTTTTCTCTCTCTTAATGCAAACTTTCTTTGTCTCGCTCTATTTCTCTTTCTGTACTTGATTTGACTCTAATTCATCCTATTTTTTTCTCCGTTATTCCTGTTTGTTTCTCAGTCCCTCAGTCTCATTGGTTAATGAGATTGATTGTTGGTCCTGTCATTCAACCAAGTCCCAGATGCCCCATTGCCCCGTTATAGCTCGTACTTCAAGCAACCTTCCATGCAAAACAACTGTTGTGGTAGAAGTGGGTTCCGGTTCTTGGGGCACTGGCACCAATACTGGGAAAGTGGTGGCTGTACCGTTGGGATGGACTACACCCGAACAGTGCTGGGGCTGGAGTTCTAGCGAGCCACATAACTAGGGAAGTAGAGAGGGTTTTAAACTGAATAGTGGGGGGAAAGGGATCATATTTGGGAAGATATGGTAAATCAAGGAGTAGAGACAAGGCAAGAGAGAAAGGTATTAAAAGGGAAATGATAAACATACTGTTACAGGAAGGGACAGAGCATACAAGTCGAAGAATAAATCAACAGATAAGGCTAGAGGTTACAATAATAATAAAAGGACAAAACTAAAGGCTCTGTATTTGAATGCACGTAGCATTCAAAACAAAACAGATGAACTGAGAGCAGAAATAGAAATAAATAAGTACGATCTGATAGTCATTGCAGAGACATGGCTGCAGGACGACATCGATTGGTACCTGAATATTGAAGGGTGCATGGCATTTAGGAAGGACAGGACGTTAGGAAAAGGTGAAGGGGTAACTCCATTAATTAATGATGGTATTAGCGCAATAGAGAGGGATGACCTAAGTCAGGACACCAGGATGTCGAAGCAGTTTGCTAGAGATGAGCAATCATAAAGACAAGAAGTCATTTGGGGGAGTGGTGTACAGGCCACTTGACATTAACCACACTGTAGGATGGGGTATAAAGGAAGAAATAATGGCAGCTTGTCAGAAATGTACAGCGTTAATTACGAGGGATTTTAACCTCCATATAGACTGGAAAAATCAGATGGGCAGAGGTAGCCGAGATGAAGAGTACATAGAATGTTTTCGGGATAATTTCTTGGAACAATACATTCTGGATCCAACCAGAGAGCAGGCTATACTAGACCTGGTATTGTGAAACGAGATAGGATTAATTAATGACCTCATTGTTAAGGCGCCCCGAGGTAGCAGCGATCATAATATGACTGAATTTTACATTCAGTTTGAGGTAGAGAAGAGTGAATCCAAGACTAGTATTTTAAACTTAAATAAGGCCAATTATGAGGGCATGAAAGCAGAGCTAGCTCAAGTGAACTGGCAAATCAGGTTAAGGAATGGGTCAATAGAGATGCAGTAGCAGACATTTAAGGGAATATTTCAGAGTACACGGAATAGTTACATTTCAACAAGAAAGAAAAATTCCAAGGGTGGGATCCGCCATCCCTGGTTAACTAAAACCGTTAAAGATAGTATCAAACTTAAAGAAAAAGCCTATAATTATGCAAAGATGGGAGGCAGGTCAGAAGATTGGACAGAATATAAAAAAACAGCAAAGAATGACTAAAAGATTGATAAGAAAGGTAAAATTAGAGTACAAGAGGAAGCTAGCTAGAAATATAACGATAGATAGTAAGAGTTTCTACAGATATTTAAAAAAGAAAAGAGTTAACAAAGTGAGCATTGATCCTATGTAAAGTGAGTCTGGGAATTAATAATGGATAATAAGGAGATGCAGATGAATTGAACAGATATTTTACATCGGTCTTCACTATTGAGCATACAAGTAACATACAAGTATACAGTATTAGCTGTAAGTCAGGAAGTGGGAGGGAGGGAGGAACACAATAAAATTACAATCACCAGGGAAGTGGTATTGAACAAAATTGTTGGAGCTGTGGGCTGACAAGTCCCCGGATCCTGATGGACATCATCCTAGGGTGTTAAAAGAAGTGGCTAATAAGATAGTTGATGCGTTACTTTTAATTTTCCAAAACTCCCTAGATTCGGGGAAGGTTCCTTTAGATTGGAAAATAGCAAATGTAACTCCTATATTCAAAAAGTGAGGGAGACAGAAAGCAAGAAACTACA
The DNA here is from genome assembly GCF_036365525.1 of Heterodontus francisci. Lineage (NCBI taxonomy): Eukaryota > Metazoa > Chordata > Chondrichthyes > Heterodontiformes > Heterodontidae > Heterodontus > Heterodontus francisci. Next base: position 7,417,291 of record NC_090384.1, on the reverse strand, counting down.
GGCCAGTTAGCTTAACATCTGTCTTAGGGAAAATGTTAGACGCTATTATTAAAGACATTATAGAAGGGCATTTCGAAAAATTCAACGTAATAAGGCAGAGTCAACATGGTTTTGTGAAAGGGAAATCATGTTTAACCAATGTATTGGAGTTTTTTGAGGGAGTTACATGTGCTGTGGATAAAGGGGATGTATTGTACTTAGATTTCCAGAAGGCACTTGATAACGTGCCACATCAAAGGTTATTGCAGAAAATAAAAGCTCATGGTGTAGGGGGTAACATATTGGCATGGATAGAAGATTGGCTGGCTAACAGGAAAGAGACAGTAGGCAAATAAATGGGTCATTTTCTGGTTGGCAAGATGTAACAAGTGGTGTGCCACAGGGATCTGTGCTGGGGTTTCAACTTTTTACAATTTATATAAATGACTTAGATGAAGGGACTGAAGGTTTGGTAGCTAAATTTGCTGATGACACAAAGATAGGTAGGAAAGTAACTTGTGAAGAGGACATAAGGAGGCTAGAAAGGAATATAGATAGGTTAAGTGAGTGGGCAAAGACCTGGCAAATGGAGTATAATATGGGAAAGTGTGAAATTATCCACTTTGGCAGGAAGAATAAAAAAGAAGCATATTATCTAAATGGTGAGAGATTGCAGAGCTCTGAGATCTAGAGGGATCTGGGTGCCCTAGTGTATGAATCGCAAAAGGTTAGTATCCAGGTACAGCACGTAATTAGGAAAGCTAATAGAATGTTATTGTTTATCATGAAGGGAATTGAATACAAAAGTAGGGAGGTTATACTTCAGCTATACATGGCATTGTGAGACCACATCTGGAGTACTGTGTACAGTACTGGTCTCCTTATTTAAGGAAGGATGTAAATGCATTCGAGGCAGTACAGAGAAGGTTTACTAGACTAATATCAAGAATGGGTGGGCTGTCTTATGAGGAAAGATTGGACAGGCTAGGTTTGTATCTGCTGGAATTTAGAAGAGTAAAAGGTGACTTGATTGAAACATATAAGATCCTGAGGGATCTTGACAGGGTGGATGTGGAAAGGATGTTTCCCCTTGTGGGAGAATCTAGAACTAGGGGTCACTGTTTAAAAATAAGGGGTCGCCCATTTAAGACAGAAATGAGAAGAATTTATTTCTCTCAGAGGGTTGTGAGTCTTTGGAATTCTCTTCCTCAAAAGGCAGTGGAAGCAGAGTCTTTGAATATTTTTAAGGCAGAGGTAGATAGACTCTTGATAAGCAAAGGGGTGGAAGGTTATCGGGGGAAATGTGGAGTAATCAGTTCAGCCATGAATTTATTGAATGGCGGAGCAGGCTCGAAGGGCCGAGTGGCCTACTCCTGCTCCTAATTCGTATGTTTGTATGTAAGCTGAAGGCTGAGGGAAGACATTTTAATTAACAGGGCACATTACAAAATGCCCCACTCCAGCACAATCTGTGTCAATATTATTTTAGATTTTCAGATTCATCCAATGGCTAGTGACCAGCCATAGCAAAGAGGATATTATTTCAAATAATCTTTACTTAACAATTTCATTGACAGTTTACCAGACAAAGCAATTGTACAATTTTGCTGCGTGCAAATTTGCTGCCACGCTTTCTACATAACAGTGACTGCACATCAGAAGTAATTCATTGACCGTAAAGCACTTTGGGATGTCCTGAGTTGGTGAAAGGCACTATGGCACATGTTGGCACTCAAACAAAGTGTACCACATGAATGTGATTCATATTCAAAATCCAATACTGAGTCACCGACCTCTGCTGTGGCCTAAGATGGTTGTTAGGAGGTCAATGCAGAGGGTCAAGTAGTTCATGGAAGTAGGAGACCAAGAAAAAATTACATTTAAAAATATATTAAAATGATTATTAAGACTATATCCCTAATATTATAATATCCATGTTGATTTCAGTGTGCACCAAAAATGTACACTTTTGTTTGAGATGTCAATGTGATCATCCATTCCTTTTGGGTGGGTTTGTCAACTGGTTCTCGATCTTAACCCTTTTGCATTTATTGGTACTACAATGTCTGCAGTTGTTGCAACTTGAATGAACTTGGCAGCTCCTTCTTTAGTCCCCTCTGGCAGACCCAGAAGATTGCTTCTGGAAGCTAAGAGGCTTCCAGTTCAGACCCCATCCCTTGCAAATTGTAAGTCTGGTTCCTTTGCCACAGACTAGTGATCCTTGTATGTTGAGCTGCTGTAAAGTCTTTAAAAAGTTGGCTTGAATTATCAGAGTCATTTAAATGATTTTACGTTGTCTGCTGAAGTCCTTGGATATTGACTCAAATGTTTCCTGCTACTTGGCACACAAAACAAAATCCATTGAACAGTTAAAAAGATCTCTGAGTGACTTAAACTGCTTGCGAGACAATAAATTCTAACAAAATAAAAAAATCTGCGTGAGCAGCAAATCTAAAATCAGCTTGCTGGGCTAAGATTTGGAAATTCAACAACAAGGGTGAAGGGTGGGAGATATAAGGGGGATGTCAGGGGAAGGTTCTTTACCCAGAGAGTGGTCGAGGCATGGAATGCCTTGCCCGGGGAAGTTGTTGAGTCAGAAACTTTAGGGACTTTCAAAAGGCTTTTGGATAGGTATATGGATAAAGGAGAATGATGGGGTATAGATTAAATTGTCCTTGACAGAGGACAAAGGATCGGCACAACATTGTGGGCCGAAGGGCCTGTTCTGTGCTGTATGTTCTATGTTCTATGTTCTATGTTCTATAACTGACCTTCAAATTTGGGTTGCTCCAGTGATAGGCTTTCTGCCCAATGGAGAACAGTGGGACATGCAGAAACACATAGATGTTACAATATGAAAACAGGTTACTCAGCACAACCAACCAACTAAATAGTTCTAATCATTTTTATCCATATCCCTTCATGCTTTTTTCTGCCTCAATCACTAAACCTGTATATGAATCCCAGAGCCTCACAACTCTCTACATTGGAAATTATCTCTTGCTCTCAGTTCTAGCTCTCCTGCATTTAATCTGGTATCCATGCTGCCTTGTTCTAAAATGCTTTGATCACTGGATACATTCCGCCTCTATTTATCCATTCCCAACCTTTCATAGGTTGTCCCATAAATTGCATTGTTCTAATGAAAAAAGTCCCCATTTTTCAAACTTTCTTCATATTTTTAGATTTTTTTAGATTTAGAGATACAGCACACTAATTCCATATTCCTACCACATCCTCACCTGTCCTTATGTTCCCCTACCACCTACCTATACTAGGGGCAATTTATAATGGCCAATTTACCTATCAACCTGCAAGTCTTTTGGCTGTGGGAGGAAACCGGAGCACCCGGTGAAAAAACAAAGTAGCCACTGACCTTCAGGTCAGCTTGATAAGCAAACCAGTCAGGAATCTCAAGCCACTAATGGGAATGAAGCCTTAAAATCAATTGCTGGAGAAAAAAAATGTAAAAAATTTTGAACTAAAACATTACTTGATATAATTAAATGAAATAGATGTGCTTTACTCTATAACAGAAATCAGTTCCATAAAAGCCCTCAGAAAATAGAGACAGAACCTTTGAAACAGCTTGTTTTTTTTTTGCTAGTCTTCAGTGTATATTAGATTATGAGTGGATTAGTGTCTATAGTGCAGATAAGAACTGTTGTAATACAGGGATTTACAACCCAAAACCACAGACTTAGAGAAGTAACTCAAAAGAACAGGTTTTTGCAAATATAACCAGCATTGATCTGGCTTTGACCCAGTGTAGAATTAAAAGTAACTTAGAAATGGACCAGGAATATGATTAAGATTATCTTGAGAAGAAAAGTTGTAACTTTTCAGCTTCGACTAGAGATTAAAGCCTGGCTGGGGTGTAAAATTAAAACCTGACCTGGGCCCAACCCGACAACAGCCAATCTGAAGCCCACCCAAGCCCGAGTCCTTTAATTTTTTTAGATGCCTGACCCGACCTGAAAATAAAAAACGTATTATTGAAACAGCAAAAAATTGTAGATTAAAATGAAAACAATATGAAACAAAACAGTACAGTCCAGTCCAACTGGACCCGAGCCTGAATGCTGGACATAGAATACAGACCCGACCCGAACCCAACACATGTAGTTGGGTTTGGTTGGGTAGCCAGGTTTTACCAGAGGTAGAGAAACTGAGAGAATGGAATAAAGCCCTCACAGGAAGGTGAGGTGAGGAACTATGATTGAGGTAGCTGTGGGAATCGGAGGATGGAGTTGGTGGGGGCGCGGGGGGGGGGGGGGGGGGGTGGGGGGGCGATATTCTTGTAGTAGACATTAGTGGAAATCCTTTTTGTTCTCACAATATTCTTTCTTTTGGGCCTCCTTATCTCGAGAGACAATGGATACGCGCCTGGAGGTGGTCAGTGGTTTGTGAAGCAGCGCCTGGAGTGGCTATAAAGGCCAATTCTGGAGTGACAGGCTCTTCCACAGGTGCTGCAGAGAAATTTGTTTGTTGGGGCTGTTGCACAGTTGGCTCTCCCCTTGCGCCTCTGTCTTTTTTCCTGCCAACTACTAAGTCTCTTCGACTCGCCACAATTTAGCCCTGTCTTTATGGCTGCCCGCCAGCTCTGGCGAATGCTGGCAACTGACTCCCACGACTTGTGATCAATGTCACACGATTTCATGTCGCGTTTGCAGACGTCTTTATAACGGAGACATGGACGGCCGGTGGGTCTGATACCAGTGGCGAGCTCGCTGTACAATGTGTCTTTGGGGATCCTGCCATCTTCCATGCGGCTCACATGGCCAAGCCATCTCAAGCGCCGCTGACTCAGTAGTGTGTATAAGCTGGGGATGTTGGCCGCTTCAAGGACTTCTGTGTTGGAGATATAGTCCTGCCACCTGATGCCAAGTATTCTCCGAAGGCAGCGAAGATGGAATGAATTGAGACGTCGCTCTTGGCTGGCATACGTTGTCCAGGCCTCGCTGCCGTAGAGCAAGGTACTGAGGACACAGGCCTGATACACTCGGACTTTTGTGTTCCGTGTCAGTGCGCCATTTTCCCACACTCTCTTGGCCAGTCTGAACATAGCAGTGGAAGCCTTACCCATGCGCTTGTTGATTTCTGCATCTAGAGACAGGTTACTGGTGATAGTTGAGCCTAGGTAGGTGAACTCTTGAACCACTTCCAGAGCGTGGTCGCCAATATTGATGGATGGAGCATTTCTGACATCCTGCCCCATGATGTTCGTTTTCTTGAGGCTGATGGTTAGGCCAAATTCATTGCAGGCAGACGCAAACCTGTTGATGAGACTCTGCAGGCATTCTTCAGTGTGAGATGTTAAAGCAGCATCGTCAGCAAAGAGGAGTTCTCTGATGAGGACTTTCCGTACTTTGGACTTCGCTCTTAGACGGGCAAGGTTGAACAACCTGCCCCCTGATCTTGTGTGGAGGAAAATTCCTTCTTCAGAGGATTTGAACGCATGTGAAAGCAGCAGGGAGAAGAAAATCCCAAAAAGTGTGGGTGCGAGAACACAGCCCTGTTTCACACCACTCAGGATAGGAAAGGGCTCTGATGAGGAGCCACCATGTTGAATTGTGCCTTTCATATTGTCATGGAATGAGGTGATGATACTTAGTAGCTTTGGTGGACATCCGATCTTTTCTAGTAGTCTGAAGAGACCACGTCTGCTGACGAGGTCAAAGGCTTTGGTGAGATCAATGAAAGCAATGTAGAGGGGCATCTGTTGTTCACGGCATTTCTCCTGTATCTGACGAAGGGAGAACAGCATGTCAATAGTCGATCTCTCTGCACGAAAGCCACACTGTGCCTCAGGGTAGACGCGCTCGGCCAGCTTCTGGAGCCTGTTCAGAGCGACTCGAGCAAAGACTTTCCCCACTATGCTGAGCAGGGAGATTCCACGGTAGTTGTTGCAGTCACCGCGGTCACCTTTGTTTTTATAGAGGGTGATGATGTTGGCATCGCGCATGTCCTGGGGTACTGCTCCCTCGTCCCAGCACAGGCATAGCAGTTCATGTAGTGCTGAGAGTATAGCAGGCTTGGCACTCTTGATTATTTCAGGGGTAATGCTGTCCTTCCCAGCATTTTGATAAAAGTTTTGCTCCAAGTATGATTGCTCCAAGACTTCAAGTGGAGATGAGACATTTATCAATATAAAGGAAGGGAGGAAAAGTTAGACAACTGAAGTCAATCAAAGGCTCCTTTATGCACCTCCTAATAGCTGGCTTAGAAGCAATTTTGACAGAGCCCGATGATGTATGGTATAGTGCATTAGGAATGGGTGTTCCTATGTGAATTATCAAAACAAACCTCTTATTATTTATAACTCTGCACTCAGAAAATATTGCATCAAATTTTGTCTCAGTATCCTAAGACTTCCCCATTCTGGCAAAATATTCTGTGTACCCTTAATGTGTTAGCAGGTGATGTCGTTCCTTCTGGTGTTGTTCCTGGGCCTTTTGCCCAGTTATGCACTTGTTGGATTATGAAGACAGATGAGTTTTTTCGTCCCTCATTGCCGTTTCGAAATTGCTTGTACCAGCATAGAAATAGGAAAGACGTCCTCAAAGAGTGGCTAGAGACTCAATAATATTATCTCAGAGCACTGATCCATCAGATCCATGGGGATACTCTACTGACACATCTGCGAGAGGCTTCTCGGAAGTGACAGATGGGGTCAGGAATCAAAAATGACAAATTTAAAATCCTGCTTTCTACTGACCTGGGATTTTAGAATCCTATCAGAGAGTAAGTCTTAATTATTCTTTCAAAAGATGGATATTATAGATGCTGTACAAATTGAGTTTCTACTCTTTCACAATGTTTCAGAATAAAAAGACATGTTCTGCACTTACAGGACCAGAAAAGAAAAAGAATTCGTAGGAACATCGGAAGGAGTCGGTCATTTAGTCCCTCGAATCTGTTCTGCCATTCAATGAGGTCATGGCTGATCTTTGAACTAACTCCATATACCTTCCTTTGCTCCATATCCCTTGAGACACTTGGTTAATAAAAATTTTCCATTGCAGTACTGAGAGAGTGCTGCACTATTCAAGGTGCTATCTTTTAAATGAAATGTTCAACTGAGGCATTGTCTGCCCTCTCAGATGGATGTAAAAGATCCCCTGGGAGTATTTTGAGGAGGAACAGAGAAGTTATCCCCACTGTCCTGGCCTATATTTATCCATAAATCAACATGACCAAAAAAAATCTGGTCATTATCACTTTGTTGTTTGTGGGAGCCTGTTGTGTGCAAAGTGGTTGCCATATTTCCTACAGTACAACACTTCAAAAAGTACTTAATTGGCTGTAAAGCACTTTGGAACATCCTGTGGTCATGAAAGGTGCTATATAAATGCAAGTCTTTCATTCTTTTCCTGATTTTTATTTCCACATTGGAAATGGAAATTAGGAAAGATGTGTAACAAGCGGTTGAGACCATATTGTCCATTTTGCACTATTGCTCAAAGCCCAAAATACTCATATAAAAAATTGTAACAGGACACTATAGAGTATAATATCAAATCAGAAAAAATAGGCAGCTATGGATCTAAATTCTGAAAGACTCGCAGCTTTTTCAATGGCGAGTGTGATGACAAAAGTTGAGCTTAATCTGAAGAGATTCTATACTAAAGAGCAATTAATGTCTATCTCAGTATCAAATGCAGAATTACGAACCAAAACCATCAATCCAAACAGAACTTCAAGCGTGCTCATCGTCTAACCCAGGACAAGAACCTGCAACACATATACAGTGAATTTGCACGTCAAAGGTACCCATTAGGTTTCAACACCTTGTCACTCAAGCATATTGAAGCATGGTGAGAGACCTTCAAATGGTGATCTAAATGTGACATTTATTGAAACCTAGTCAGAAGGTAAGGACTAGTTGAGGCAATGATTTGGAACGCCCTGGAAGGAATTCTACACATCACTGAAGACAGGGCTGAGACAGAAATGTCATTCATCATCTATAATTCACCAAGAAACTCTCTTTCAACAGATATTTCACTGTTCCCTTTATTGGTAATGGTGGATGTTAAGTGATTATGTTACCATCCAAGGCAGACTGTGTAATATATAAAACAGTTCATGTTCAAACTTAATACAGTTTTACAGTCAAAACTGTGAACAAGATCTGTGGAGTGTATGTGGCGACAGGGGATTATCTCGTGTGCAATGTGATAGGACTGTAAGAGATTCTTACTTTAGGTAACATCTGTAGCTCTGTCTCCTTATTTATAATGGCCCGGTTGCTTTATAAAAATGTATTTTTCAAGATTTTAGTATTCTGACAAAATGGTAGTGTAGCCAACTTGTTTTGGTGCACAAGGGAAAAGCCAATAAAGAGTCTTAAAATGTATATATATCCTTTTGTACATCATGGTATATAAATCTTACAAACTCATCCAGTTAAGTAAGTTACTGACTTCATAGTCTTGCTAATTCCAATATTCCTCACCAAAATACCATACTTAGAAGACCAAATATTCTGAATGGATGGATTGTACAGCCCAATTTGGAATGGAGCTGCAGTGTATACTTCAGGTGTGAAAGTGTGCTATATATATCAGGAGTGAAGGTGCACTGGATAGATCAGGAATGATGGTGTGCTGTGTAGATCAGGAGTGCTGTATAAATTGGTATTGGTGTTGTGCTCGAGACATCTGGAGCGGCAAAGCGATGTACATCTGATTTTAAGATGGTGACCCGACATGGCAGAAATAAGACCTACCTAAGCTCAACTATCACCAGTAACCTGTCTCTCGATGCAGAAATCAACAAGCGCATGGGAAAGGCTTCCACTGCTATGTCCATACTGGCCAAGAGAGTGTGGGAAAATGGCGCACTGACACGGAACACAAAAGTCCGAGTGTATCAAGCCTGTGTCCTCAGTACCTTGCTCTATGGCAGCGAGGCCTGGACAACGTATGTCAGCCAAGAGCGACATCTCAATTCATTCCATCTTCGCTGCCTCCGGAGAATCCTTGGCATCAGGTGGCAGTACCGTATCTCCAACACAGAAGTTCTCGAGGCGGCCAACATCCCCAGCATATACACCCTACTGAGCCTGTGGCGCTTGAGATGGCTTGGCCATGTGAGCCGCATGGAAGATGGCAGGATCCCCAAGGACACATTGTACAGCGAGCTCGCCACTGCTATCAGAACCACCGGCCGTCCATGTCTCCACTTTAAAGACGACTGCAAACGCGACATGAAGTCCTGTGACATTGATCACAAGTCGTGGGAGTCAGTTGCCAGTGATCACCAGAGCTGGCGGGCAGCCATAAAGGCGGGGCTAAAGTGTGGCGAGTCGAAGAGACTTAGTAGTTGGCAGGAAAAAAGACAGAAGCGCAAGGAGAGAGCCAACTGTGTAACAGCCCGGCAACCAATTTTATCTGCAGCACCTGTGGAAGAGTCTGTCACTCTAGAATTGGCCTTTATAGCCACTCCAGGCACTGCTTCACAAACCACTGACCACCTCCAGGCGCTTACCCATTGTCTCTCGAGATAAGGAGGCCAAAGAAGAAGAAGAAGAGGCTTGCCAATTCCAATATTCCTCACCAAAATACCATACTTAGAAGACCAAATATTCTGAATGGATGGATTGTACAGCCCAATTTGGAATGGAGCTGCAGTGTATACTTCAGGTGTGAAAGTGTGCTATATATATCAGGAGTGAAGGTGCACTGGATAGATCAGGAATGATGGTGTGCTGTGTAGATCAGGAGTGCTGTATAAATTGGTATTGGTGTTGTGCTCTATACATCTGGAGTGGCAAAGTGATGTACATCTGATTTTAAGATGGTGACCCGACATGGCAGAAATAAGCCCCCTAAAATTATTGGAAGGTATCATTAAGCTGAAGAAAGTGTTTAAACGAGTGTCGAACATCACAGATAAAATAGGAAGGTTCTGGAAGGATGAAATGCAATGGGTCAAAGGCCCTCTGCTTCAAAACCTATCTCATGATCTTGTAAATCTTCCTCTGCCCCTCTATCAAGAGTTATGAAAAAAACATAACATTTTATAATTTTTAACTGTGCGTGAAGTGATCTTATAATCTATGGAAATTGGACATGGAAAGTTAGCAATAGATAAACAGAACACATTGCCCATTAACAACTTTCCAGACTCAACACTGAGTTCAAAAATTTCAGATCACAACCAATGCTTCCATTTTGTCGGAGAGCAGGTGCTGGTAATCGTTCTGCCGTTGCCGTTTACATTTTCTGTAGATCAACGGTTCTCAAAGGGTGGTCTCCACGAGGGTCCTCCAGGTGTTCCACGGGCTTGTTCAAAATGCAAGTCACTATTGTGCAACGCCACAGCCGAGGACATACGAGAGCACAGACCAGAACCCTCATCCCCACTACTCGCATGACGTCCACATAGCCAGACCTCATCCTGCACGCATGGCATGAGTCGTCTTAAGTGCAAACAACAACAATGTAGTTTTATAAGCAAGATTTATGTGTCTGTTACAACATACAACTGCGAGATCAGATTTCCAACACTTGTGGGGCTGAAAACAAAGAAGAAGAACTGGTTGAATGTGGAGCCCGACGTGAGACGGAAGCTCTCCAGCTTGGAACCAGACATCACCTCATTGATGTCTCATCAAAAGCAGCACCCCATTAATTCTGATGAGTTTTTTTACAGTGGCAAATAAAAATGGGTGGGGTAGGACCGGTAGTTGATCCGCAGGGTCTTGTGCCTCAGCTAAGTGGTCCGTGGACGAAGAGGTTTGGGAAACACCACTCTAGACACATATTTTGTTTCCTTTCTTGTCCCATTACCATCCTCTATTGCCTTGCACCATCATCCCTTTTCTCATTTAATCTCTCCTGTCTTCCACCCTATCACAGTACTTTCCTTTTTGTTCTCCCCCCACCACCATCCCCCTCTCCCGCCTCCCTTTAACTGCTTCTGTACTTGCTTAAGGAACTGTTCCATCTCTAACTTCTTCCATATCCAATGAAATGTCATCGATCTGAAACGTTGGGTCGCATTTTAAGCCTCCGCTGCCGGAATAGGCGGCATGCGTAAAACAATGCGACCCGCACGGTGACCACTACGCGGACTGGCCGCGATTCCAAATGCGGCAGCTCATTACCATGTCCAGGGTGGCTGCCCCACCCCCCACCCCCGATCACGTGGAGGGGGCGGGCGAGCCCCCACGGCCAATGGCATCTGGCGCCAATGCGCTGGCGCCATTTTTAAAGGGCTTGCGGCCCTCAATGAGCATTTGAAATTTAAAGGGCCAGTTACTGTAAAGTTTCGTCAAAATGAATAAAATAACCTTTCCATGCACTCTCCCACCCCCAATGGTATATCAGAACATTCTGCCCTTTTCCCCCTCGGAATACCTAACCTTGAAAATTTGACATTTGCATGACCCCTAAAGTTCAGAACCTTTGTCTTTTACCCCTTCCCTACACCCTCCCCCGACAAATCCGAAGCGTTGCAAACTCGCTCCCCGCCTCCCACACAGAGAAAATCACCTCCTCCCCCCCCCCCCACTCCCCACTCCCCACTCGCGTTGCGCCTCATTTCCCCGAATGGGGATTCAAAGGCGTGGTATTGCCGGCCGCCAGAATAAAGATTGCAACGTGATGGCTGAATCACTGCGACCTGCATGGTAAGTAGGCATTTATATATTTTAATGCGGGTCTCGTCGCCGAGCAGTGGGGCGGTCGCCACGAGGCCTCGCCACTGCCACCGATGTCAGTACGGGGCCTGCTGCCGTCGGGGTCGGTGGCGGATCTCCTCCATGGCAATCTTCATTGCTCCCCTGCCAGAGGGAGGGGCTTTCAAATCCACCCGTTAACTCTGTTTCTCTCTCCACAGATGTTGCTTGAACTGCTGAGAGTGTTCAGCATTTTCTATTTTCATTACACGTTGCCCATTAGCTGGTGTCGAGGGTACTATAATGGGGCATGGTGCAGGGGTCATGACCCTTCCCCCTAATCTGATTGAATGCTGTTATTTATTTTTGCTCATTGTCCTATCTTCATCAAGGATTACATTTTTATCTTCTGCACTCTTGGAGGGGCACCCTCTTAATGTATTCATAGGCATTGCTGGCACAGAACCATCTGTATTGATAGGACTCAAGGTGAAATGCTATCCTCCACATCTTTTGTCACTAGGCAATTTACCGTTGCTGCCTTTTACTTGCCCTGGCTGTTCAAGTATCTGAAATGCATCGAAACCCATGGGTGGGTATATGCGTTCCCCAAACCAAACCACTGAAAAATTGCTTTTTGCCTGGCATGGAGTGCGCCATCTCTCTGAGAATAGACAAGGATCTCATTCAGCTAAAACCGGAGGATGTGGACATGGGATAGCAAGGACTGAAGCTTAGGGACCGCCCCCCCACCCCCAGTCCCCACCAAATATTCCCCCCCCCCTTCCTTCCAAGTCCGCACATTTTGATGTGACAGCTCCTGCACAGATGAGGAAACAGCTGCACCTTATCAATAATATAACCTCTTTGTTTTAGCCCCGTTTCCCTGCAGCAATAAAATCAGCCAAAATGCATCAGTTGGGTCTTACTTGCAGCCAAGGGAGCAATATTTGTTAGTGCTCTTCGGGGGGGGGTTTAAACTAAATCAGCAGGGGAATGGGAACCTAAATTGTAGTTCCAGTGTACAGGCTGTTGAGAGTAGTGAGGTAGGGGATAAGGTTACAGGGACGCAAGAGGGCACTGGCAAGCAAGAACTTGGTTTAAAGTGTGTCTATTTCAACGCCAGGAGCATCCGGAATAAGGTGGGTGAGCTTGCAGCATGGGTTGGTACCTGGGATCCTGATGTTGTGGCCATTTCAGAGACATGGGTAGAGCAGGGGCAGGAATGGATGTTGCAGGTTCTGGGATTTAGATGTTTCAGTAAGAACAGAGAAGAGGGTAAAAGAGAGGGGGGGGTGTGGCATTGTTAATCAAGGAAAGTATTACAGCGGCAGAAAGGACGTTTGAGGACTCGTCTACTGAGGTAGTATGGGCCGAGGTTAGAAACAGGAGAGGAGAGGTCACCCTGTTGGGAGTTTTCTATAGACCTCCGAATAGTTCCAGAGATGTAGAGGAAAGGATAGCGAAGATGATTCTCGACAGGAGCGAGAGTAACAGGGTAGTGGTTATGGGGGACTTTAACTTTCCAAATATTGACTGGAAATACTATAGTTCGAGTACTTTAGATAGGTCTGTTTTTGTCCAGTGTGTGCAGGAGGGTTTTCTGACACAGTATGTGGACAGGCCAACCAGGGGCGATGCCACATTGGATTTGGTACTGGGTAATGAACCCGGCCACTCAGTGTACAGATATCTCCCTGAGAGACAGGGACTGAGAGACACCAGTCAGTGTACAGATATCTCCCTGAGAGAGAGGGACTGAGAGACACCACTCAGTGTACATAAAGCTCCCTGAGAGACAGGGACTGAGAGACACCAGTCAGTGTACAGATATCTCCCTGAGAGACACCACTCAGTGTACATAAAGCTCCCTGAGAGACAGGGACTGAGAGACACCAGTCAGTGTACAGATATCTCCCTGAGAGAGAGGGACTGTGAGACACCAGTCAGTGTACAGATATCTCCCTGAGAGAGAGGGACTGAGAGACACCACTCAGTGTATAGATATCTCCCTGACAGACAGGGACTGAGAGACACCAGACAGAGTACAGATATCTCCCTGAGAGAGAGGGACTGAGAGACACCACTCAGTGTACAGATATCTCCCTGAGAGAGACGGACTGAGAGACACCAGTCAGTGTACAGATATCTCCCTGAGAGAGAGGGACTGAGAGACACCACTCAGTGTACAGATATCTCCCTCAGTGACAGGGACTGAGAGACACCAGTCAGAGTACAGATATCTCCCTGAGAGAGAGGGACTGAGAGACACCACTCAGTGTACAGATATCTCCCTGAGAGACAGGGACTGAGAGACACCAGTCAGTGTACATATATCTCCCTGAGAGACAGGGACTGAGAGACACCACTCAGTGTACAGATACCTCCCTGAGAGAGAGGGACTGAGAGACACCAGTCAGTGTACATATATCTCCCTGAGAGAGTGGGACTGAGAGACACCAGTCAGTGTACAGATATCTCCCTGAGAGAGAGGGACTGAGAGACACCACTCAGTGTATAGATATCTCCCTGACAGACAGGGACTGAGAGACACCAGTCAGTGTACAGATATCTCCCTGAGAGACAGGGGCTGTGAGACACCACTCAGTGTACAGATATCTCCCTGAGAGAGAGGGACTGAGAGACACCAGTCAGTGTACAGATATCTCCCTGAGAGAGAGGGACTGAGAGACACCAGTCAGTGTACAAATATCTCCCTGAGAGACAGGGACTGAGAGACACCACTCAGTGTACAGATACCTCCCTGAGAGAGAGGGACTGAGAGGCACCAGTCAGTGTCCATATATCTCCCTGAGAGAGAGGGACTGAGAGACACCACTCAGTGTTCAGATATCTCCCTGAGAGAGAGGGACTGAGAGACACCAGTCAGTGTACAGATATCTCTCTGAGAGAGAGGGACTGTGAGACACCAGTCAGTGTACAGATATCTCCCTGAGAGAGAGGGACTGAGAGACACCACTCAGTGTACAGATATCTCCCTGAGAGACAGGGACTGAGAGACACCAGTCAGTGTACATATATCTCCCTGAGAGACAGGGAATGAGAGACACCACTCAGTGTACAGATACCTCCCTGAGAGAGAGGGACTGAGAGATACCAGTCAGTGTACATATATCTCCCTGAGAGAAAGGGACTGAGAGACACCACTCAGTGTACAGATATCTCCCTGAGAGACAGGGACTGAGAGACAGCACTCAGTGTACAGATACCTCCCTGAGAGAGAGGGACTGAGAGACACCATTCAGTGTACATATATCTCCCTGAGACACAGGGACTGAGAGACACCACTCAGTGTTCAGACATCTCCCTGAGAGAGAGGGACTCTGAGACACCACTCAGTGTACAGATATCTCCCTGAGAGACAGGGACTGAGAGACACCAGTCAGTGTACAGATACCTCCCTGAGAGAGAGGGACTGAGAGACACCAGTCAGTGTACATATATCTCCCTGAGAGACAGGGACTGAGAGACACCACTCAGTGTACAGATATCTCCCTGAGAGAGAGGGACTGAGAGACACCACTCAGTGTACAGATATCTCCCTGAGAGAGAGGGACTGAGAGACACCAGTTAGTGTACAGATATCTCTCTGAGAGAGAGGGACTGTGAGACACCAGTCAGTGTACAGATATCTCCCTGAGAGAGAGGGACTGAGAGACACCACTCAGTGTACAGATATCTCCCTGAGAGACAGGGACTGAGAGACACCAGTCAGTGTACAGATATCTCCCTGAGAGAGAGGGACTGAGAGACACCACTCAGTGTACAGATATCTCCCTGAGAGACAGGGACTGAGACACCAGTCAGTGTACAGATATCTCCCTGAGAGAGAGGGACTGAGAGACACCACTCAGTGTACATAAAGCTCCCTGAGAGACAGGGACTGAGAGACACCAGTCAGTGGACAGATATCTCCCTGAGAGACACCACTCAGTGTACATAAAGCTCCCTGAGAGACAGGGACAGAGAGACACCAGTCAGTGTACAGATATCTCCCTGAGAGAGAGGGACTGTTAGACACCACTCAGTGTATAGATATCTCCCTGACAGACAGGGACTGAGAGACACCAGTCAGTGTACAGATATCTCCCTGAGAGACAGGGGCTGTGAGACACCAATCAGTGTACAGATATCTCCCTGAGAGAGAGGGACTGAGAGACACCAGTCAGAGTACATATATCTCCCTGAGAGACAGGGACTGAGAGACACCACTCAGTGTACAGATATCTCCCTGAGAGAGAGGGACTGAGAGACACCACTCAGTGTACAGATATCTCCCTAAGAGAGACGGACTGAGAGACACCAGTCAGTGTACAGATATCTCCCTGAGAGAGAGGGACTGAGAGACACCACTCAGTGTACAGATATCTCCCTCAGTGACAGGGACTGAGAGACACCAGTCAGAGTACAGATATCTCCCTGAGAGAGAGGGACTGAGAGACACCACTCAGTGTACAGATATCTCCCTGAGAGACAGGGACTGAGAGACACCAGTCAGTGTACATATATCTCCCTGAGAGACAGGGACTGAGAGACACCACTCAGTGTACAGATACCTCCCTGAGAGAGAGGGACTGAGAGACACCAGTCAGTGTACATATATCTCCCTGAGAGAGTGGGACTGAGAGACACCAGTCAGTGTACAGATATCTCCCTGAGAGAGAGGGACTGAGAGACACCACTCAGTGTATAGATATCTCCCTGACAGACAGGGACTGAGAGACACCAGTCAGTGTACAGATATCTCCCTGAGAGACAGGGGCTGTGAGACACCACTCAGTGTACAGATATCTCCCTGAGAGAGAGGGACTGAGAGACACCAGTCAGTGTACAGATATCTCCCTGAGAGAGAGGGACTGAGAGACACCAGTCAGTGTACAAATATCTCCCTGAGAGACAGGGACTGAGAGACACCACTCAGTGTACAGATACCTCCCTGAGAGAGAGGGACTGAGAGGCACCAGTCAGTGTCCATATATCTCCCTGAGAGAGAGGGACTGAGAGACACCACTCAGTGTTCAGATATCTCCCTGAGAGAGAGGGACTGAGAGACACCACTCAGTGTACAGATATGTCCCTGAGAGACAGGGACTGAGAGACACCAGTCAGTGTACAGATACCTCCCTGAGAGCGAGGGACTGAGAGACACCAGTCAGTGTACATATATCTCCCTGAGAGACAGGGACTGAGAGACACCACTCAGTGTACAGATATCTCCCTGAGAGAGAGGGACTGAGAGACACCAGTCAGTGTACAGATATCTCCCTGAGAGAGAGGGACTGAGAGACACCAGTCAGTGTACAGATATCTCTCTGAGAGAGAGGGACTGTGAGACACCAGTCAGTGTACAGATATCTCCCTGAGAGAGAGGGACTGAGAGACACCACTCAGTGTACAGATATCTCCCTGAGAGACAGGGACTGAGAGACACCAGTCAGTGTACATATATCTCCCTGAGAGACAGGGAATGAGAGACACCACTCAGTGTACAGATACCTCCCTGAGAGAGAGGGACTGAGAGATACCAGTCAGTGTACATATATCTCCCTGAGAGAAAGGGACTGAGAGACACCACTCAGTGTACAGATATCTCCCTGAGAGACAGGGACTGAGAGACAGCACTCAGTGTACAGATACCTCCCTGAGAGAGAGGGACTGAGAGACACCAGTCAGTGTACATATATCTCCCTGAGACACAGGGACTGAGAGACACCACTCAGTGTTCAGACATCTCCCTGAGAGAGAGGGACTCTGAGACACCACTCAGTGTACAGATATCTCCCTGAGAGACAGGGACTGAGAGACACCAGTCAGTGTACAGATACCTCCCTGAGAGAGAGGGACTGAGAGACACCAGTCAGTGTACATATATCTCCCTGAGAGACAGGGACTGAGAGACACCACTCAGTGTACAGATATCTCCCAGAGAGAGAGGGACTGAGAGACACCACTCAGTGTACAGATATCTCCCTGAGAGAGAGGGACTGTGAGACACCAGTTAGTGTACAGATATCTCCCTGAGAGAGAGGGACTGAGAGACACCACTCAGTGTACAGATATCTCCCTGAGAGACAGGGACTGAGAGACACCAGTCAGTGTACAGATATCTCCCTGAGAGAGAGGGACTGTGAGACACCACTCAGTGTACAGATATCCCCCTGTGAGACAGGGACTGAGAGACACCAGTCAGTGTACAGATATCTCCCTGAGAGAGAGGGACTGAGAGACACCACTCAGTGTACAGATATCTCCCTGAGAGACAGGGACTGAGACACCAGTCAGTGTACAGATATCTCCCTGAGAAAGAGGGACTGAGAGACACCACTCAGTGTACATAAAGCTCCCTGAGAGAGAGGGACTGAGAGACACCAGTCAGTGGACAGATATCTCCCTGAGAGACACCACTCAGTGTACATAAAGCTCCCTGAGAGACAGGGACAGAGAGACACCAGTCAGTGTACAGATATCTCCCTGAGAGAGAGGGACTGTTAGACACCACTCAGTGTATAGATATCTCCCTGACAGACAGGGACTGAGAGACACCAGTCAGTGTACAGATATCTCTCTGAGAGACAGGGGCTGTGAGACACCACTCAGTGTACAGATATCTCCCTGAGAGAGAGGGACTGAGAGACACCAGTCAGAGTACATATATCTCCCTGAGAGACAGGGACTGAGAGACACCACTCAGTGTACAGATACCTCCCTGAGAGAGAGGGACTGAGAGACACCAGTCAGTGTACATATATCTCCCTGAGAGAGAGGCACTGAGAGACACCAGTCAGTGTACAGATATCTCCCTGAGAGAGAGGGACTGAGAGACACCAGTCAGTGTACAGATATCTCCCTGAGAGAGAGGGACTGAGAGACACCAGTCAGCGTACAGATATCTCCCTGAGAGACAGGGACTGAGAGACACCAGTCAGTGTACAGATATCTCCCTGAGAGAGAGGGACTGTGAGACACCACTCAGTGTACAGATATCTCCCTGAGAGACAGGGACTGAGAGACACCAGTCAGTGTACAGATATCTCCCTGAGAGAGACGGACTGAGAGACACCACTCAGTGTACATATATCTCCCTGAGAGAGAGGGACTGAGAGACACCAGTCAGTGTACAGATATCTCCCTGAGAGAGAGGGACTGAGAGACACCACTCAGTGTATAGATATCTCCCTGACAGACAGGGACTGAGAGACACCAGTCAGTGTACAGATATCTCCCAGAGAGACAGGGGCTGTGAGACACCACTCAGTGTACAGATATCTCCCTGAGAGAGAGGGACTGAGAGACACCAGTCAGTGTACAGATATCTCCCTGAGAGAGAGGGACTGAGAGACAGCACTCAGTGTACAGATACCTCCCTGAGAGAGAGGGACTGAGAGACACCAGTCAGTGTACATATATCTCCCTGAGACACAGGGACTGAGAGACACCACTCAGTGTACAGATATCTCCCTGAGAGAGAGGGACTGAGAGACACCACTCAGTGTACAGATATCTCCCTGAGAGAGAGGGACTGAGAGACACCAGTTAGTGTACAGATATCTCTCTGAGAGAGAGGGACTGTGAGACACCAGTCAGTGTACAGATATCTCCCTGAGAGAGAGGGACTGAGAGACACCACTCAGTGTACAGATATCTCCCTGAGAGACAGGGACTGAGAGACACCAGTCAGTGTACAGATATCTCCCTGAGAGAGAGGGACTGAGAGACACCAGTCAGTGTACAGATATCCAGCTGAGAGAGAGGGACTGAGAGACACCACTCAGTGTATAGATATCTCCCTGACAGACAGATACTGAGAGACACCAGTCAGTGTACAGATATCTCCCTGAGAGACAGGGGCTGTGAGACACCACTCAGTGTGCAGATATCTCCCTGAGAGAGAGGGACTGAGAGACACCAGTCAGTGTACAGATATCTCCCTGAGAGAGAGGGACTGAGAGACACCAGTCAGTGTACATATATCTCCCTGAGAGACAGGGACTGAGAGACAGCACTCAGTGTACAGATACCTCCCTGAGAGAGAGGGACTGAGAGACACCAGTCAGTGTACATATATCTCCCTGAGACACAGGGACTGAGAGACACCACTCAGTGTTCAGATATCTCCCTGAGAGACACCACTCAGTGTACATAAAGCTCCCTGAGAGACAGGGACTGAGAGACACCAGTCAGTGTACAGATATCTCCCTGAGAGACAGGGACTGAGAGACACCACTCAGTGTACAGATACCTCCCTGAGAGAGAGGGACTGAGAGACACCAGTCAGTGTACAGATATCTCCCTGAGAGAGAGGGACTGAGAGACACCACTCAGTGTACAGATATCTCCCTGAGAGACAGGGACTGAGAGACACCAGTCAGAGTACAGATATCTCCCTGAGAGAGAGGGACGGAGAGACACCACTCACTGTACAGATATCTCCCAGAGAGACAGGGACTGAGAGACACCACTCATTGTACAGATATCTCCCTGAGAGAGAGGGACTGAGAGACACCACTCAGTGTACAGATATCTCCCTGAGAGACAGGGACTGAGAGACACCAGTCAGTGTACATATATCTCCTTGAGAGACAGGGACTGAGAGACACCACTCAGTGTACAGATACATCCCTGAGAGAGAGGGACTGAGAGACACCACTCAGTGTACATATATCTCCCTGAGAGACAGGGACTGAGAGACACCAGTCAGTGTACAGATATCTCCCTGAGAGACACCAGTCAGTGTACAGATATCTCCCTGAGAGACACCACTCAGTGTACAGATATCTCCCTGAGAGAGAGGGACTGAGCGACACTAGTCAGCGTACAGATATTTCCCTGAGAGAGAGGGACTGAGAGACACCAGTCAGTGTACAGATATCTCTCTGAGAGAGATGGACTGTGAGACACCAGTCAGTGTACAGATATCTCCCTGAGAGAGAGGGACTGAGAGACACCAGTCAGTG
This sequence comes from Heterodontus francisci, assembly GCF_036365525.1. NCBI lineage: Eukaryota > Metazoa > Chordata > Chondrichthyes > Heterodontiformes > Heterodontidae > Heterodontus > Heterodontus francisci. Next base: position 7,396,711 of record NC_090384.1, on the reverse strand, counting down.
TACAGATATCTCCCTGAGAGAGAGGCACAGAGAGACACCAGTCAGTGTACAGATATCTCCCTGAGAGAGAGGGACTGAGAGACACCAGTCAGTGTACAGATATCTCCCTGAGAGAGAGGGACTGAGAGACACCAGTCAGCGTACAGATATCTCCCTGAGAGACAGGGACTGAGAGACACCAGTCAGTGTACAGATATCTCCCTGAGAGAGAGGGACTGTGAGACACCACTCAGTGTACAGATATCTCCCTGAGAGACAGGGACTGAGAGACACCAGTCAGTGTACAGATATCTCCCTGAGAGAGACCGACTGAGAGACACCACTCAGTGTACATATATCTCCCTGAGAGAGAGGGACTGAGAGACACCAGTCAGTGTACAGATATCTCCCTGAGAGAGAGGGACTGAGAGACACCACTCAGTGTATAGATATCTCCCTGACAGACAGGGACTGAGAGACACCAGTCAGTGTACAGATATCTCCCTGAGAGACAGGGGCTGTGAGACACCACTCAGTGTACAGATATCTCCCTGAGAGAGAGGGACTGAGAGACACCAGTCAGTGTACAGATATCTCCCTGAGAGAGAGGGACTGAGAGACAGCACTCAGTGTACAGATACCTCCCTGAGAGAGAGGGACTGAGAGACACCAGTCAGTGTACATATATCTCCCTGAGACACAGGGACTGAGAGACACCACTCAGTGTACAGATATCTCCCTGAGAGAGAGGGACTGAGAGACACCACTCAGTGTACAGATATCTCCCTGAGAGAGAGGGACTGAGAGACACCAGTTAGTGTACAGATATCTCTCTGAGAGAGAGGGACTGTGAGACACCAGTCAGTGTACAGATATCTCCCTGAGAGAGAGGGACTGAGAGACACCACTCAGTGTACAGATATCTCCCTGAGAGACAGGGACTGAGAGACACCAGTCAGTGTACAGATATCTCCCTGAGAGAGAGGGACTGAGAGACACCAGTCAGTGTACAGATATCTCCCTGAGAGAGAGGGACTGAGAGACACCACTCAGTGTATAGATATCTCCCTGACAGACAGATACTGAGAGACACCAGTCAGTGTACAGATATCTCCCTGAGAGACAGGGGCTGTGAGACACCACTCAGTGTGCAGATATCTCCCTGAGAGAGAGGGACTGAGAGACACCAGTCAGTGTACAGATATCTCCCTGAGAGAGAGGGACTGAGAGACACCAGTCAGTGTACATATATCTCCCTGAGAGACAGGGACTGAGAGACAGCACTCAGTGTACAGATACCTCCCTGAGAGAGAGGGACTGAGAGACACCAGTCAGTGTACATATATCTCCCTGAGACACAGGGACTGAGAGACACCACTCAGTGTTCAGATATCTCCCTGAGAGACACCACTCAGTGTACATAAAGCTCCCTGAGAGACATGGACTGAGAGACACCAGTCAGTGTACAGATATCTCCCTGAGAGACAGGGACTGAGAGACACCACTCAGTGTACAGATACCTCCCTGAGAGAGAGGGACTGAGAGACACCAGTCAGTGTACAGATATCTCCCTGAGAGAGAGGGACTGAGAGACACCACTCAGTGTACAGATATCTCCCTGAGAGACAGGGACAGAGAGACACCAGTCAGAGTACAGATATCTCCCTGAGAGAGAGGGACGGAGAGACACCACTCACTGTACAGATATCTCCCTGAGAGACAGGGACTGAGAGACACCACTCATTGTACAGATATCTCCCTGAGAGAGAGGGACTGAGAGACACCACTCAGTGTACAGATATCTCCCTGAGAGACAGGGACTGAGAGACACCAGTCAGTGTACATATATCTCCTTGAGAGACAGGGACTGAGAGACACCACTCAGTGTACAGATACATCCCTGAGAGAGAGGGACTGAGAGACACCACTCTGTGTACATATATCTCCCTGAGAGACAGGGACTGAGAGACACCAGTCAGTGTACAAATATCTCCCTGAGAGACACCAGTCAGTGTACAGATATCTCCCTGAGAGACACCACTCAGTGTACAGATATCTCCCTGAGAGAGAGGGACTGAGCGACACTAGTCAGCGTACAGATATTTCCCTGAGAGAGAGGGACTGAGAGACACCAGTCAGTGTACAGATATCTCTCTGAGAGAGATGGACTGTGAGACACCAGTCAGTGTACAGATATCTCCCTGAGAGAGAGGGACTGAGAGACACCAGTCAGTGTACAGATATATCCCTGAGACACAGGGACTGAGAGACACCACTCAGTGTTCAGATATCTCCCTGAGAGAGAGGGACTGAGAGACACCACTCAGTGTACAGATATCTCCCTGAGAGAGAGGGACTGAGAGACACCAGTCAGCGTACAGATATCTCCCTGAGAGACAGGGACTGAGAGACACCAGTCAGTGTACAGATATCTCCCTGAGAGAGAGGGACTGTGAGACACCACTCAGTGTACAGATATCTCCCTGAGAGACAGGGACTGAGAGACACCAGTCAGTGTACAGATATCTCCCTGAGAGAGACCGACTGAGAGACACCACTCAGTGTACATATATCTCCCTGAGAGAGAGGGACTGAGAGACACCAGTCAGTGTACAGATATCTCCCTGAGAGAGAGGGACTGAGAGACACCACTCAGTGTATAGATATCTCCCTGACAGACAGGGACTGAGAGACACCAGTCAGTGTACAGATATCTCCCTGAGAGACAGGGGCTGTGAGACACCACTCAGTGTACAGATATCTCCCTGAGAGAGAGGGACTGAGAGACACCAGTCAGTGTACAGATATCTCCCTGAGAGAGAGGGACTGAGAGACAGCACTCAGTGTACAGATACCTCCCTGAGAGAGAGGGACTGAGAGACACCAGTCAGTGTACATATATCTCCCTGAGACACAGGGACTGAGAGACACCACTCAGTGTACAGATATCTCCCTGAGAGAGAGGGACTGAGAGACACCACTCAGTGTACAGATATCTCCCTGAGAGAGAGGGACTGAGAGACACCAGTTAGTGTACAGATATCTCTCTGAGAGAGAGGGACTGTGAGACACCAGTCAGTGTACAGATATCTCCCTGAGAGAGAGGGACTGAGAGACACCACTCAGTGTACAGATATCTCCCTGAGAGACAGGGACTGAGAGACACCAGTCAGTGTACAGATATCTCCCTGAGAGAGAGGGACTGAGAGACACCAGTCAGTGTACAGATATCTCCCTGAGAGAGAGGGACTGAGAGACACCACTCAGTGTATAGATATCTCCCTGACAGACAGATACTGAGAGACACCAGTCAGTGTACAGATATCTCCCTGAGAGACAGGGGCTGTGAGACACCACTCAGTGTGCAGATATCTCCCTGAGAGAGAGGGACTGAGAGACACCAGTCAGTGTACAGATATCTCCCTGAGAGAGAGGGACTGAGAGACACCAGTCAGTGTACATATATCTCCCTGAGAGACAGGGACTGAGAGACAGCACTCAGTGTACAGATACCTCCCTGAGAGAGAGGGACTGAGAGACACCAGTCAGTGTACATATATCTCCCTGAGACACAGGGACTGAGAGACACCACTCAGTGTTCAGATATCTCCCTGAGAGACACCACTCAGTGTACATAAAGCTCCCTGAGAGACATGGACTGAGAGACACCAGTCAGTGTACAGATATCTCCCTGAGAGACAGGGACTGAGAGACACCACTCAGTGTACAGATACCTCCCTGAGAGAGAGGGACTGAGAGACACCAGTCAGTGTACAGATATCTCCCTGAGAGAGAGGGACTGAGAGACACCACTCAGTGTACAGATATCTCCCTGAGAGACAGGGACAGAGAGACACCAGTCAGAGTACAGATATCTCCCTGAGAGAGAGGGACGGAGAGACACCACTCACTGTACAGATATCTCCCTGAGAGACAGGGACTGAGAGACACCACTCATTGTACAGATATCTCCCTGAGAGAGAGGGACTGAGAGACACCACTCAGTGTACAGATATCTCCCTGAGAGACAGGGACTGAGAGACACCAGTCAGTGTACATATATCTCCTTGAGAGACAGGGACTGAGAGACACCACTCAGTGTACAGATACATCCCTGAGAGAGAGGGACTGAGAGACACCACTCAGTGTACATATATCTCCCTGAGAGACAGGGACTGAGAGACACCAGTCAGTGTACAAATATCTCCCTGAGAGACACCAGTCAGTGTACAGATATCTCCCTGAGAGACACCACTCAGTGTACAGATATCTCCCTGAGAGAGAGGGACTGAGCGACACTAGTCAGCGTACAGATATTTCCCTGAGAGAGAGGGACTGAGAGACACCAGTCAGTGTACAGATATCTCTCTGAGAGAGATGGACTGTGAGACACCAGTCAGTGTACAGATATCTCCCTGAGAGAGAGGGACTGAGAGACACCAGTCAGTGTACAGATATCTCCCTGAGAGACAGGGACTGAGAGACACCAGTCAGTGTCCAGATATCTCCCTGAGAGAGAGGTACTGAGAGACACCACTCAGTGTACAGATATCTCCCTGAGAGACAGGGACTGAGAGACACCAGTCAGTGTACAGATCTCTCCCTGAGAGAGAGGGACTGAGAGACACCAGTCAGTGTACAGATATCTCCCTGAGAGAGAGGGACTGAGAGACACCACTCAGTGTATAGTTATCTCCCTGACAGACAGGGACTGAGAGACACCAGTCAGTGTAAAGATATCTCCCTGAGAGACAGGGGCTGTGAGACACCACTCAGTGTACAGATATCTCCCTGAGAGAGAGGGACTGAGAGACACCAGTCAGTGTACAGATATCTCCCTGAGAGACACCACTCAGTGTACAGATATCTCCCTGAGAGAGAGGGACTGAGCGACACTAGTCAGCGTACAGATATTTCCCTGAGAGAAAGGGACTGAGAGACACCAGTCAGTGTACAGATATCTCTCTGAGAGAGATGGACTGTGAGACACCAGTCAGTGTCCAGATATCTCCCTGAGAGAGAGGGACTGAGAGACACCAGTCAGTGTACAGATATCTCCCTGAGAGACAGGGACTGAGAGACACCAGTCAGTGTCCAGTTATCTCCCTGAGAGAGAGGTACTGAGAGACACCACTCAGTGTACAGATATCTCCCTGAGAGACAGGGACTGAGAGACACCAGTCAGTGTAAAGATATCTCCCTGAGAGACAGGGGCTGTGAGACACCACTCAGTGTACAGATATCTCCCTGAGAGAGAGGGACTGAGAGACACCAGTCAGTGTACAGATATCTCCCTGAGAGAGAGGGACTGAGAGACACCAGTCAGTGTACATATATCTCCCTGAGAGACAGGGACTGAGAGACAGCACTCAGTGTACAGATACCTCCCTGAGAGAGAGGGACTGAGAGACACCAGTCAGTGTACATATATCTCCCTGAGAGACAGGGACTGAGAGACACCACTCAGTGTACAGATATCTCCCTGAGAGAGAGGGACTGAGAGACACCACTCAGTGTACAGATATCTCCCAGAGAGAGAGGGACTGAGAGACACCAGTCAGTGTACAGATATCTCTCTGAGAGAGAGGGACTGTGAGACACCAGTCAGTGTACAGATATCTCCCTGAGAGAGAGGGACTGAGAGAGACCACTCAGTGTACAGATATCTCCCTGTGAGACAGGGACTGAGAGACACCAGTCAGTGTACAGATATCTCCCTGAGAGAGAGGGACTGAGAGACACCACTCAGTGTACAGATATCTCCCTGAGAGACAGGGACTGGGACACCAGTCAGTGTACAGATATCTCCCTGAGAGAGAGGGACTGAGAGACACCACTCAGTGTACATAAAGCTCCCTGAGAGACAGGGACTGAGAGACACCAGTCAGTGGACAGATATCTCCCTGAGAGACATCACTCAGTGTACATAAAGCTCCCTGAGAGACAGGGACAGAGAGACACCAGTCAGTGTACAGAATTCTCCCTGAGAGAGAGGGACTGTTAGACACCACTCAGTGTATAGATATCTCCCTGACAGACAGGGACTGAGAGACACCAGTCAGTGTACAGATATCTCCCTGAGAGACAGGGGCTGTGAGACACCACTCAGTGTACAGATATCTCCCTGAGAGAGAGGGACTGAGAGACACCAGTCAGTGTACAGATATCTCCCTGAGAGAGAGGGACTGAGAGACACCAGTCAGAGTACATATATCTCCCTGAGAGACAGGGACTGAGAGACACCACTCAGTGTACAGATATCTCCCTGAGAGAGAGCAACTGAGAGACACCACTCAGTGTACAGATATCTCCCTCAGAGACAGGGAGTGAGAGACACCAGTCAGAGTACAGATATCTCCCTGAGAGAGAGGGACTGAGAGACACCACTCAGTGTACAGATATCTCCCTGAGAGACAGGGACTGAGAGACACCAGTCAGTGTACAGATATCTCCCTGAGAGAGAGGGACTGTGAGACACCACTCAGTGCACAGATATCTCCCTGAGAGAGAGGGGCTGAGAGACACCAGTCAGTGTACAGATATCTCCCTGAGAGAGAGGGACTGAGAGACACCACTCAGTGTACAGATATCTCCCTGAGAGACACCACTCAGTGTACATAAAGCTCCCTGAGAAACAGGGACTGAGAGACACCTGTCAGTGTACAGATATCTCCCTGAGAGACAGGGACTGAGAGACACCACTCAGTGTACAGATACCTCCCTGAGAGAGAGGGACTTAGAGACACCAGTCAGTGTACAGATATCTCCCTGAGAGAGAGGGACTGAGAGACACCACTCAGTGTACAGATATCTCCCTGAGAGACAGGGACTGAGAGACACCACTCAGTGTACAGATACATCCCTGAGAGAGAGGGACTGAGAGACACCACTCAGTGTACATATATCTCCCTGAGAGACAGGGACTGAGAGACACCAGTCAGTGTACAGATATCTCCCTGAGAGACACCAGTCAGTGTACAGATATCTCCCTGAGAGACACCACTCAGTGTACAGATATCTCCCTGAGAGACAGGGGCTGTGAGACACCACTCAGTGTACAGATATCTCCCTGAGAGAGAGGGACTGAGAGACACCAGTCAGTGTACATATATCTCCCTGAGAGAGAGGGACTGAGAGACACCAGTCAGTGTACATATATCTCCCTGAGACACAGGGACTGAGAGACAGCACTAAGTGTACAGATACCTCCCTGAGAGAGAGGGACTGAGAGACACCAGTCAGTGTACAGATATCTCCCTGAGAGACAGGGACTGAGAGACACCACTCAGTGTACAGATACCTCCCTGAGAGAGAGGGACTGAGAGACACCAGTCAGTGTACAGATATCTCCCTGAGAGAGAGGGACTGAGAGACACCACTCAGTGTACAGATATCTCCCTGAGAGACAGGGACTGAGAGACACCAGTCAGAGTACAGATATCTCCCTGAGAGAGAGGGACGGAGAGACACCAGTCAGTGTACAGATATCTCCCTGAGAGACAGGGACTGAGAGACACCACTCATTGTACAGATATCTCCCTGAGAGAGAGGGACTGAGAGACACCACTCAGTGTACAGATATCTCCCTGAGAGACAGGGACTGAGAGACACCAGTCAGTGTACATATATCTCCCTGAGAGACAGGGACTGAGAGACACCACTCAGTGTACAGATACATCCCTGAGAGAGAGGGACTGAGAGACACCACTCAGTGTACATATATCTCCCTGAGAGACAGGGACTGAAAGACACCAGTCAGTGTACAGATATCTCCCTGAGAGACACCACTCAGTGTACAGATATCTCCCTGAGAGACACTACTCAGTGTACAGATATCTCCCTGAGAGAGAGGGACTGAGAGACACTAGTCAGCGTACAGATATCTTGCTGAGAGAGAGGGACTGAGAGACACCAGTCAGTGTACAGATATCTCTCTGAGAGAGATGGACTGTGAGACACCAGTCAGTGTACAGATATCTCCCTGAGAGAGAGGGACTGAGAGACACCAGTCAGTGTACAGATATCTCCCTGAGAGACAGGGACTGAGAGACACCAGTCAGTGTACAGATATCTCCCTGAGAGAGAGGTACTGAGAGACACCACTCAGTGTACAGATATCTCCCTGAGAGACAGGGACTGAGAGACACCAGTCAGTGTACAGATCTCTCCCTGAGAGAGAGGGACTGAGAGACACCAGTCAGTGTACAGATATCTCCCTGAGAGAGAGGGACTGAGAGACACCACTCAGTGTATAGATATCTCCCTGACAGACAGGGACTGAGAGACACCAGTCAGTGTACAGATATCTCCCTGAGAGACAGGGGCTGTGAGACACCACTCAGTGTACAGATATCTCCCTGAGAGAGAGGGACTGAGAGACACCAGTCAGTGTACAGATATCTCCCTGAGAGAGAGGGACTGAGAGACACCAGTCAGTGTACATATATCTCCCTGAGAGACAGGGACTGAGAGACAGCACTCAGTGTACAGATACCTCCCTGAGAGAGAGGGACTGAGAGACACCAGTCAGTGTACAGATATCTCCCTGAGAGAGAGGGACTGAGAGACACCACTCAGTGTACAGATATCTCCCTGAGAGACAGGGACTGAGAGACACCAGTCAGTGGACAGATACCTCCCTGAGAGAGAGGGACTGAGAGACACCAGTCAGTGTACATATATCTCCCTGAGAGACAGGGACTGAGAGACACCACTCAGTGTGCAGATATCTCCCTGAGAGAGAGGGACTGAGAGACACCACTCAGTGTACAGATATCTCCCTGAGAGAGAGGGACTGAGAGACACCAGTCAGTGTACAGATATCTCCCTGAGAGAGAGGGACTGTGAGACACCACTCAGTGTACAGATATCTCCCTGTGAGACAGGGACTGAGAGACACCAGTCAGTGTACAGATATCTCCCTGAGAGAGAGGGACTGAGAGACACCACTCAGTGTACAGATATCTCCCTGAGAGACAGGGACTGAGACACCAGTCAGTGTACATAAAGCTCCCTGAGAGACAGGGACTGAGAGACACCAGTCAGTGGACAGATATCTCCCTGAGAGACATCACTCAGTGTACAGATATCTCCCTGAGAGAGAGGGTCTGAGAGACACCACTCAGTGTACAGATATCTCCCTGAGAGAGAGGGACTATGAGACACCAGTCAGTGTACAGATATCTCCCTGAGAGAGAGGGACTGAGAGACACCACTCAGTGTACAGATATCTCCCTGAGAGACAGGGACTGAGAGACACCAGTCAGTGTACAGATATCTCCCTGAGAGAGAGGGACTGTGAGACACCACTCAGTGTACAGATATCTCCCTGTGAGACAGGGACTGAGAGACACCACTCAGTGTACAGATATCTCCCTGAGAGACAGGGACTGAGACACCAGTCAGTGTACAGATATCTCCCTGAGAGAGAGGGACTGAGAGACACCACTCAGTGTACATAAAGCTCCCTGAGAGACAGGGACTGAGAGACACCAGTCAGTGGACAGATATCTCCCTGAGAGACACCACTCAGTGTACATAAAGCTCCCTGAGAGACAGGGACAGAGAGACACCAGTCAGTGTACAGATATCTCCCTGAGAGAGAGGGACTGTTGGACACCACTCAGTGCATAGATATCTCCCTGACAGACAGGGACTGAGAGACACCAGTCAGTGTACAGATTTCTCCCTGAGAGACAGGGGCTGTGAGACACCACTCAGTGTACAGATATCTCCCTGAGAGAGAGGGACTGAGAGACACCAGTCAGTGTACAGATATCTCCCTGAGAGAGAGGGACTGAGAGACACCAGTCAGAGTACATATATCTCCCTGAGAGACAGGGACTGAGAGACACCACTCAGTGTACAGATATCTCCCTGAGAGAGAGGGACTGAGAGACACCACTCAGTGTACAGATATCTCCCTGAGAGAGAGGGACTGAGAGACACCAGTCAGTGTCCAGATATCTCCCTGAGAGAGAGCAACTGAGAGACACCACTCAGTGTACAGATATCTCCCTCAGAGACAGGGAGTGAGAGACACCAGTCAGAGTACAGATATCTCCCTGAGAGAGAGGGACTGAGAGACACCACTCAGTGTACAGATATCTCCCTGAGAGACAGCGACTGAGAGACACCAGTCAGAGTACAGATATCTCCCTGAGAGAGAGGGACGGAGAGACACCACTCACTGTACAGATATCTCCCTGAGAGACAGGGACTGAGAGACACCACTCATTGTACAGATATCTCCCTGAGAGAGAGGGACTGAGAGACACCACTCAGTGTACAGATATCTCCCTGAGAGGCAGGGACTGAGAGACACCAGTCAGTGTACATATATCTCCCTGAGAGACAGGGACTGAGAGACACCACTCAGTGCACAGATACATCACTGAGAGAGAGGGACTGAGAGACACCACTCAGTGTACATATATCTCCCTGAGAGACAGGGACTGAGAGACACCAGTCAGTGTACAGATATCTCCCTGAGAGACACCAGTCAGTGTACAGATATTTCCCTGAGAGACACCACTCAGTGTACAGATACCTCCCTGAGAGAGAGGGACTGTGAGACACCAGTCAGTGTACAGATATCTCCCTGAGAGAGAGGGACTGAGAGACACCAGTCAGTGTACAGATATCTCCCTGAGAGACAGGGACTGAGAGACACCAGTCAGTGTACAGATATCTCCCTGAGAGAGAGGTACTGAGAGACACCACTCAGTGTACAGATATCTCCCTGAGAGACAGGGACTGAGAGACACCAGTCAGTGTACAGATATCTCCCTGAGAGAGAGGGACTGAGAGACACCAGTCAGTGTACAGATATCTCCCTGAGAGAGAGGGACTGAGAGACACCACTCAGTGTATAGATATCTCCCTGACAGACAGATACTGAGAGACACCAGTCAGTGTACAGATATCTCCCTGAGAGACAGGGGCTGTGAGACACCTCTCAGTGTACAGATATCTCCCTGAGAGAGAGGGACTGAGAGACACCAGTCAGTGTACAGATATCTCCCTGAGAGAGAGGGACTGAGAGACACCACTCACTGTACAGATATCTCCCTGAGAGACAGGGACTGAGAGACAGCACTCAGTGTACAGATACCTCCCTGAGAGAGAGGGACTGAGAGACACCAGTCAGTGTACATATATCTCCCTGAGACACAGGGACTGAGAGACACCACTCAGTGTTCAGATATCTCCCTGAGAGACAGCACTCAGTGTACATAAAGCTCCCTGAGAGACAGGGACTGAGAGACACCAGTCAGTGTACAGATATCTCCCTGAGAGACAGGGACTGAGAGACACCACTCAGTGTACAGATACCTCCCTGAGAGAGAGGGACTGAGAGACACCAGTCAGTGTACAGATATCTCCCTGAGAGAGAGGGACTGAGAGACACCACTCAGTGTACAGATATCTCCCTGAGAGACAGGGACTGAGAGACACCAGTCAGAGTACAGATATCTCCCTGAGAGAGAGGGACGGAGAGACACCACTCACTGTACAGATATCTCCCTGAGAGACAGGGACTGAGAGACACCACTCATTGTCCAGATATCTCCCTGAGAGAGAGGGACTGAGAGACACCACTCAGTGTACAGATATCTCCCTGAGAGACAGGGACTGAGAGACACCAGTCAGTGTACATATATCTCCTTGAGAGACAGGGACTGAGAGACACCAGTCAGTGTACAGATACATCCCTGAGAGAGAGGGACTGAGAGACACCACTCAGTGTACATATATCTCCCTGAGAGACAGGGACTGAGAGACACCAGTCAGTGTACAGATATCTCCCTGAGAGACACCAGTCAGTGTACAGATATCTCCCTGAGAGACACCACTCAGTGTACAGATATCTCCCTGAGAGAGAGGGACTGAGCGACACTAGTCAGCGTACAGATATCTCCCTGAGAGAGAGGGACTGAGAGACACCAGTCAGTGTACAGATATCTCTCTGAGAGAGATGGACTGTGAGACACCAGTCAGTGTACAGATATCTCCCTGAGAGAGAGGGACTGAGAGACACCAGTCAGTGTACAGATATCTCCCTGAGAGACAGGGACTGAGAGACACCAGTTAGTGTCCAGATATCTCCCTGAGAGAGAGGTACTGAGAGACACCACTCAGTGTACAGATATCTCCCTGAGAGACAGGGACTGAGAGACACCAGTCAGTGTACAGATCTCTCCCTGAGAGAGAGGGACTGAGAGACACAGTCAGTGTACAGATATCTCCCTGAGAGAGAGGGACTGAGAGACACCAGTCAGTGAACAGATATCTCCCTGAGAGACAGGGGCTGTGAGACACCACTCAGTGTACAGATATCTCCCTGAGAGAGAGGGACTGAGAGACTCCAGTCAGTGTACAGATATCTCCCTGAGAGAGAGGGACTGAGAGACACCAGTCAGTGTACATATATCTCCCTGAGAGACAGGGACTGAGAGACAGCACTCAGTGTACAGATACCTCCCTGAGAGAGAGGGACTGAGAGACACCAGTCAGTGTACATATATCTCCCTGAGACACAGGGACTGAGAGACACCACTCAGTGTTCAGATATCTCCCTGAGAGAGAGGGACTCTGAGACACCACTCAGTGTACAGATATCTCCCTGAGAGACAGGGACTGAGAGACACCAGTCAGTGTACAGATACCTCCCTGAGAGAGAGGGACTGAGAGACACCAGTCAGTGTACATATATCTCCCTGAGAGACAGGGACTGAGAGGCACCACTCAGTGTACAGATATCTCCCTGAGAGAGAGGGACTGAGAGACACCACTCAGTGTACAGATATCTCCCAGAGAGAGAGGGACTGAGAGACACCAGTCAGTGTACAGATATCTCTCTGAGAGAGAGGGACTGTGAGACACCAGTCAGTGTACTGATATCTCCCTGAGAGAGAGGGACTGAGAGACACCACTCAGTGTACAGATATCTCCCTGAGAGACAGGGACTGAGAGACTCCAGTCAGTGTACAGATATCTCCCTGAGAGAGAGGGACTGTGAGACACCACTCAGTGTACAGATATCTCCCTGTGAGACAGGGACTGAGAGACACCAGTCAGTGTACAGATATCTCCCTGAGAGAGAGGGACTGAGAGACACCACTCAGTGTACAGATATCTCCCTGAGAGACACCACTCAGTGTACATAAAGCTCCCTGAGAGACAGGGACTGAGAGACACCAGTCAGTGTACAGATATCTCCCTGAGAGACAGGGACTGAGAGACACCACTCAGTGTACAGATACCTCCCTGAGAGAGAGGGACTGAGAGACACCAGTCAGTGTACAGATATCTCCCTGAGAGAGAGGGACTGAGAGACACCACTCAGTGTACAGATATCTCCCTGAGAGACAGCGACTGAGAGACACCAGTCAGAGTACAGATATCTCCCTGAGAGAGAGGGACGGAGAGACACCACTCACTGTACAGATATCTCCCTGAGAGACAGGGACTGAGAGACACCACTCATTGTACAGATATCTCCCTGAGAGAGAGGGACTGAGAGACACCACTCAGTGTACAGATATCTCCCTGAGAGACAGGGACTGAGAGACACCAGTCAGTGTACATATATCTCCCTGAGAGACTGGGACTGAGAGACACCACTCAGTGCACAGATACATCCCTGAGAGAGAGGGACTGAGAGACACCACTCAGTGTACATATATCTCCCTGAGAGACAGGGACTGAGAGACACCAGTCAGTGTACAGATATCTCCCTGAGAGACACCAGTCAGTGTACAGATATCTCCCTGAGAGACACCACTCAGTGTACAGATACCTCCCTGAGAGAGAGGGACTGTGAGACACCAGTCAGTGTACAGATATCTCCCTGAGAGAGAGGGACTGAGAGACACCAGTCAGTGTACAGATATCTCCTGAGAGACAGGGACTGAGAGACACCAGTCAGTGTACAGATATCTCCCTGAGAGAGAGGTACTGAGAGACACCACTCAGTGTACAGATATCTCCCTGAGAGACAGGGACTGAGAGACACCAGTCAGTGTACAGATATCTCCCTGAGAGAGAGGGACTGAGAGACACCAGTCAGTGTACAGATATCTCCCTGAGAGAGAGGGACTGAGAGACACCACTCAGTGTATAGATATCTCCCTGACAGACAGATACTGAGAGACACCAGTCAGTGTACAGATATCTCCCTGAGAGACAGGGGCTGTGAGACACCACTCAGTGTACAGATATCTCCCTGAGAGAGAGGGACTGAGAGACACCAGTCAGTGTACAGATATCTCCCTGAGAGAGAGGGACTGAGAGACACCACTCACTGTACAGATATCTCCCTGAGAGACAGGGACTGAGAGACAGCACTCAGTGTACAGATACCTCCCTGAGAGAGAGGGACTGAGAGACACCAGTCAGTGTACATATATCTCCCTGAGACACAGGGACTGAGAGACACCACTCAGTGTTCAGATATCTCCCTGAGAGACACCACTCAGTGTACATAAAGCTCCCTGAGAGACAGGGACTGAGAGACACCAGTCAGTGTACAGATATCTCCCTGAGAGACAGGGACTGAGAGACACCACTCAGTGTACAGATACCTCCCTGAGAGAGAGGGACTGAGAGACACCAGTCAGTGTACAGATATCTCCCTGAGAGAGAGGGACTGAGAGACACCACTCAGTGTACAGATATCTCCCTGAGAGACAGGGACTGAGAGACACCAGTCAGAGTACAGATATCTCCCTGAGAGAGAGGGACGGAGAGACACCACTCACTGTACAGATATCTCCCTGAGAGACAGGGACTGAGAGACACCACTCATTGTCCAGATATCTCCCTGAGAGAGAGGGACTGAGCGACACTAGTCAGCGTACAGATATCTCCCTGAGAGAGAGGGACTGAGAGACACCAGTCAGTGTACAGATATCTCTCTGAGAGAGATGGACTGTGAGACACCAGTCAGTGTACAGATATCTCCGTGAGAGAGAGGGACTGAGAGACACCAGTCAGTGTACAGATATCTCCCTGAGAGACACCACTCAGTGTACAGATATCTCCCTGAGAGAGAGGGACTGAGCGACACTAGTCAGCGTACAGATATCTCCCTGAGAGAGAGGGACTGAGAGACACCAGTCAGTGTACAGATATCTCTCTGAGAGAGATGGACTGTGAGACACCAGTCAGTGTACAGATATCTCCCTGAGAGAGAGGGACTGAGAGACACCAGTCAGTGTACAGATATCTCCCTGAGAGACAGGGACTGAGAGACACCAGTCAGTGTCCAGATATCTCCCTGAGAGAGAGGTACTGAGAGACACCACTCAGTGTACAGATATCTCCCTGAGAGACAGGGACTGAGAGACACCAGTCAGTGTACAGATCTCTCCCTGAGAGAGAGGGACTGAGAGACACCAGTCAGTGTACAGATATCTCCCTGAGAGAGAGGGACTGAGAGACACCAGTCAGTGAACAGATATCTCCCTGAGAGACAGGGGCTGTGAGACACCACTCAGTGTACACATATCTCCCTGAGAGAGAGGGACTGAGAGACTCCAGTCAGTGTACAGATATCTCCCTGAGAGAGAGGGACTGAGAGACACCAGTCAGTGTACATATATCTCCCTGAGAGACAGGGACTGAGAGACAGCACTCAGTGTACAGATAACTCCCTGAGAGAGATGGACTGAGAGACACCAGTCAGTGTACATATATCTCCCTGAGACACAGGGACTGAGAGACACCACTCAGTGTTCAGATATCTCCCTGAGAGAGAGGGACTCTGAGACACCACTCAGTGTACAGATATCTCCCTGAGAGACAGGGACTGAGAGACACCAGTCAGTGTACAGATACCTCCCTGAGAGAGAGGGACTGAGAGACACCAGTCAGTGTACATATATCTCCCTGAGAGACAGGGACTGAGAGACACCACTCAGTGTACAGATATCTCCCTGAGAGAGAGGGACTGAGAGACACCACTCAGTGTACAGATATCTCCCAGAGAGAGAGGGACTGAGAGACACCAGTCAGTGTACAGATATCTCTCTGAGAGAGAGGGACTGTGAGACACCAGTCAGTGTACAGATATCTCCCGGAGAGAGAGGGACTGAGAGACACCACTCAGTGTACAGATATCTCCCTGAGAGACAGGGACTGAGAGACTCCAGTCAGTGTACAGATATCTCCCTGAGAGAGAGGGACTGTGAGACACCACTCAGTGTACAGATATCTCCCTGTGAGACAGGGACTGAGAGACACCAGTCAGTGTACAGATATCTCCCTGAGAGAGAGGGACTGAGAGACACCACTCAGTGTACAGATATCTCCCTGAGAGACAGGGGCTGAGACACCAGTCAGTGTACAGATATCTCCCTGAGAGAGAGGGACTGAGAGACACCACTCAGTGTACATAAAGCTCCCTGAGAGACAGGGACTGAGAGACACCAGTCAGTGGACAGATATCTCCCTGAGAGACATCACTCAGTGTACATAAAGCTCCCTGAGAGACAGGGACAGAGAGACACCAGTCAGTGTACAGATATCTCCCTGAGAGAGAGGGACTGTTAGACACCACTCAGTGTACAGATATCTCCCTGAGAGAGAGGGACTGAGAGACACCACTCAGTGCACAGATATCTCCCTGAGAGACACCACTCAGTGTACATAAAGCTCCCTGAGAAACAGGGACTGAGAGACACCTGTCAGTGTACAGATATCTCCCTGAGAGACAGGGACTGAGAGACACCGCTCAGTGTACAGATACCTCCCTGAGAGAGAGGGACTGAGAGACACCAGTCAGTGTACAGATATCTCCCTGAGAGAGAGGGACTGAGAGACACCACTCAGTGTACAGATATCTCCCTGAGAGACAGGGACTGAGAGACACCAGTCAGAGTCCAGATATCTCCCTGAGAGTGAGGGACGGAGAGACACCACTCACTGTACAGATATCTCCCTGAGAGACAGGGACTGAGAGACACCACTCATTGTACAGATATCTCCCTGAGAGAGAGGGACTGAGAGACACCACTCAGTGTACAGATATCTCCCTGAGAGACAGGGACTGAGACACCAGTCAGTGTACATATATCTCCCTGAGAGACAGGGACTGAGAGACACCACTCAGTGTACAGATACATCCCTGAGAGAGAGGGACTGAGAGACACCACTCAGTGTACATATATCTCC
Organism: Heterodontus francisci; assembly: GCF_036365525.1. Classification (NCBI taxonomy): domain Eukaryota; kingdom Metazoa; phylum Chordata; class Chondrichthyes; order Heterodontiformes; family Heterodontidae; genus Heterodontus; species Heterodontus francisci. The sequence goes on along the minus strand of NC_090384.1, from coordinate 7,379,557 downwards.
CTGAGAGACAGGGACTGAGAGACACCAGTCAGTGTACAGATATCTCCCTGAGAGACACCAGTCAGTGTACAGATATCTCCCTGAGAGACACCACTCAGTGTACAGATATCTCCCTGAGAGACAGGGGCTGTGAGACACCACTCAGTGTACAGATATCTCCCTGAGAGAGAGGGACTGAGAGACACCAGTCAGTGTACAGATATCTCCCTGAGAGAGAGGGACTGAGAGAGACCAGTCAGTGTACATATATCTCCCTGAGAGACAGGGATCGAGAGACAGCACTCAGTGTACAGATACCTCCCTGAGAGAGAGGGACTGAGAGACACCAGTCAGTGTACAGATATCTCCCTGAGAGACAGGGACTGAGAGACACCACTCAGTGTACAGATACCTCCCTGAGAGAGAGGGACTGAGAGACACCAGTCAGTGTACAGATATCTCCCTGAGAGAGAGGGACTGAGAGACACCAGTCAGAGTACAGATATCTCCCTGAGAGAGAGGGACGGAGAGACACCACTCACTGTACAGATATCTCCCTGAGAGACAGGGACTGAGAGACACCACTCATTGTACAGATATCTCCCTGAGAGAGAGGGACTGAGAGACACCACTCAGTGTACAGATATCTCCCTGAGAGACAGGGACTGAGAGACACCAGTCAGTGTACAGATACATCCCTGAGAGAGAGGGACTGAGAGACACCACTCAGTGTACATATATCTCCCTGAGAGACAGGGACTGAGAGACACCAGTCAGTGTACAGATATCTCCCTGAGAGACACCACTCAGTGTACAGATATCTCCCTGAGAGAGAGGGACTGAGAGACACTAGTCAGCGTACAGATATCTTGCTGAGAGAGAGGGACTGAGAGACACCACTCAGTGTACAGATATCTCCCTGAGAGAGATGGACTGTGAGACACCAGTCAGTGTACAGATATCTCCCTGAGAGAGAGGGACTGAGAGACACCAGTCAGTGTGCAGATATCTCCCTGAGAGACAGGGACTGAGAGACACCAGTCAGTGTACAGATATCTCCCTGAGAGAGAGGTACTGAGAGACACCACTCAGTGTACAGATATCTCCCTGAGAGACAGGGACTGAGAGACACCAGTCAGTGTACTGATCTCTCCCTGAGAGAGAGGGACTGAGAGACACCAGTCAGCGTACAGATTTCTCCCTGAGAGAGAGGGACTGAGAGACACCACTCAGTGTATAGATATCTCCCTGACAGACAGGGACTGAGAGACACCAGTCAGTGTACAGATATCTCCCTGAGAGACAGGGGCTGTGAGACACCACTCAGTGTACAGATATCTCCCTGAGAGAGAGGGACTGAGAGACACCAGTCAGTGTACAGATATCTCCCTGAGAGAGAGGGACTGAGAGACACCACTCACTGTACAGATATCTCCCTGAGAGACAGGGACTGAGAGACAGCACTCAGTGCACAGATACCTCCCTGAGAGAGAGGGACTGAGAGACACCAGTCAGTGTACATATATCTCCCTGAGACACAGGGACTGAGAGACACCACTCAGTGTTCAGATATCTCCCTGAGAGACACCACTCAGTGTACATAAAGCTCCCTGAGAGACAGGGACTGAGAGACACCAGTCAGTGTACAGATATCTCCCTGAGAGACAGGGACTGAGAGACACCACTCAGTGTACAGATACCTCCCTGAGAGAGAGGGACTGAGAGACACCAGTCAGTGTACAGATATCTCCCTGAGAGAGAGGGACTGAGAGACACCACTCAGTGTACAGATATCTCCCTGAGAGACAGGGACTGAGAGACACCAGTCAGAGTACAGATATCTCCCTGAGAGAGAGGGACGGAGAGACACCACTCACTGTACAGATATCTCCCTGAGAGACAGGGACTGAGAGACACCACTCATTGTCCAGATATCTCCCTGAGAGAGAGGGACTGAGCGACACTAGTCAGCGTACAGATATCTCCCTGAGAGAGAGGGACTGAGAGACACCAGTCAGTGTACAGATATCTCTCTGAGAGAGATGGACTGTGAGACACCAGTCAGTGTACAGATATCTCCCTGAGAGAGAGGGACTGAGAGACACCAGTCAGTGTACAGATATCTCCCTGAGAGACACCACTCAGTGTACAGATATCTCCCTGAGAGAGAGGGACTGAGCGACACTAGTCAGCGTACAGATATCTCCCTGAGAGAGAGGGACTGAGAGACACCAGTCAGTGTACAGATATCTCTCTGAGAGAGATGGACTGTGAGACACCAGTCAGTGTACAGATATCTCCCTGAGAGAGAGGGACTGAGAGACACCAGTCAGTGTACAGATATCTCCCTGAGAGACAGGGACTGAGAGACACCAGTCAGTGTCCAGATATCTCCCTGAGAGAGAGGTACTGAGAGACACCACTCAGTGTACAGATATCTCCCTGAGAGACAGGGACTGAGAGACACCAGTCAGTGTACAGATCTCTCCCTGAGAGAGAGGGACTGAGAGACACCAGTCAGTGTACAGATATCTCCCTGAGAGAGAGGGACTGAGAGACACCAGTCAGTGAACAGATATCTCCCTGAGAGACAGGGGCTGTGAGACACCACTCAGTGTACACATATCTCCCTGAGAGAGAGGGACTGAGAGACTCCAGTCAGTGTACAGATATCTCCCTGAGAGAGAGGGACTGAGAGACACCAGTCAGTGTACATATATCTCCCTGAGAGACAGGGACTGAGAGACAGCACTCAGTGTACAGATACCTCCCTGAGAGAGAGGGACTGAGAGACACCAGTCAGTGTACATATATCTCCCTGAGACACAGGGACTGAGAGACACCACTCAGTGTTCAGATATCTCCCTGAGAGAGAGGGACTCTGAGACACCACTCAGTGTACAGATATCTCCCTGAGAGACAGGGACTGAGAGACACCAGTCAGTGTACAGATACCTCCCTGAGAGAGAGGGACTGAGAGACACCAGTCAGTGTACATATATCTCCCTGAGAGACAGGGACTGAGAGACACCACTCAGTGTACAGATATCTCCCTGAGAGAGAGGGACTGAGAGACACCACTCAGTGTACAGATATCTCCCAGAGAGAGAGGGACTGAGAGACACCAGTCAGTGTACAGATATCTCTCTGAGAGAGAGGGACTGTGAGACACCAGTCAGTGTACAGATATCTCCCTGAGAGAGAGGGACTGAGAGACACCACTCAGTGTACAGATATCTCCCTGAGAGACAGGGACTGAGAGACTCCAGTCAGTGTACAGATATCTCCCTGAGAGAGAGGGACTGTGAGACACCACTCAGTGTACAGATATCTCCCTGTGAGACAGGGACTGAGAGACACCAGTCAGTGTACAGATATCTCCCTGAGAGAGAGGGACTGAGAGACACCACTCAGTGTACAGATATCTCCCTGAGAGACAGGGGCTGAGACACCAGTCAGTGTACAGATATCTCCCTGAGAGAGAGGGACTGAGAGACACCACTCAGTGTACATAAAGCTCCCTGAGAGACAGGGACTGAGAGACACCAGTCAGTGGACAGATATCTCCCTGAGAGACATCACTCAGTGTACATAAAGCTCCCTGAGAGACAGGGACAGAGAGACACCAGTCAGTGTACAGATATCTCCCTGAGAGAGAGGGACTGTTAGACACCACTCAGTGTACAGATATCTCCCTGAGAGAGAGGGACTGAGAGACACCACTCAGTGCACAGATATCTCCCTGAGAGACACCACTCAGTGTACATAAAGCTCCCTGAGAAACAGGGACTGAGAGACACCTGTCAGTGTACAGATATCTCCCTGAGAGACAGGGACTGAGAGACACCGCTCAGTGTACAGATACCTCCCTGAGAGAGAGGGACTGAGAGACACCAGTCAGTGTACAGATATCTCCCTGAGAGAGAGGGACTGAGAGACACCACTCAGTGTACAGATATCTCCCTGAGAGACAGGGACTGAGAGACACCAGTCAGAGTCCAGATATCTCCCTGAGAGTGAGGGACGGAGAGACACCACTCACTGTACAGATATCTCCCTGAGAGACAGGGACTGAGAGACACCACTCATTGTACAGATATCTCCCTGAGAGAGAGGGACTGAGAGACACCACTCAGTGTACAGATATCTCCCTGAGAGACAGGGACTGAGACACCAGTCAGTGTACATATATCTCCCTGAGAGACAGGGACTGAGAGACACCACTCAGTGTACAGATACATCCCTGAGAGAGAGGGACTGAGAGACACCACTCAGTGTACATATATCTCCCTGAGAGACAGGGACTGAGAGACACCAGTCAGTGTACAGATATCTCCCTGAGAGACACCAGTCAGTGTACAGATATCTCCCTGAGAGACACCACTCAGTGTACAGATATCTCCCTGAGAGACAGGGGCTGTGAGACACCACTCAGTGTACAGATATCTCCCTGAGAGAGAGGGACTGAGAGACACCAGTCAGTGTACAGATATCTCCCTGAGAGAGAGGGACTGAGAGAGACCAGTCAGTGTACATATATCTCCCTGAGAGACAGGGATCGAGAGACAGCACTCAGTGTACAGATACCTCCCTGAGAGAGAGGGACTGAGAGACACCAGTCAGTGTACAGATATCTCCCTGAGAGACAGGGACTGAGAGACACCACTCAGTGTACAGATACCTCCCTGAGAGAGAGGGACTGAGAGACACCAGTCAGTGTACAGATATCTCCCTGAGAGAGAGGGACTGAGAGACACCACTCAGTGTACAGATATCTCCCTGAGAGACAGGGACTGAGAGACACCAGTCAGAGTACAGATATCTCCCTGAGAGAGAGGGACGGAGAGACACCACTCACTGTACAGATATCTCCCTGAGAGACAGGGACTGAGAGACACCACTCATTGTACAGATATCTCCCTGAGAGAGAGGGACTGAGAGACACCACTCAGTGTACAGATATCTCCCTGAGAGACAGGGACTGAGAGACACCAGTCAGTGTACATATATCTCCCTGAGAGACAGGGACTGAGAGACACCACTCAGTGTACAGATACATCCCTGAGAGAGAGGGACTGAGAGACACCACTCAGTGTACATATATCTCCCTGAGAGACAGGGACTGAGAGACACCAGTCAGTGTACAGATATCTCCCTGAGAGACACCACTCAGTGTACAGATATCTCCCTGAGAGACACCACTCAGTGTACAGATATCTCCCTGAGAGAGAGGGACTGAGAGACACTAGTCATCGTACAGATATCTTGCTGAGAGAGAGGGACTGAGAGACACCACTCAGTGTACAGATATCTCTCTGAGAGAGATGGACTGTGAGACACCAGTCAGTGTACAGATATCTCCCTGAGAGAGAGGGACTGAGAGACACCAGTCAGTGTACAGATATCTCCCTGAGAGACAGGGACTGAGAGACACCAGTCAGTGTACAGATATCTCCCTGAGAGAGAGGTACTGAGAGACACCACTCAGTGTACAGATATCTCCCTGAGAGACAGGGACTGAGAGACACCAGTCAGTGTACTGATCTCTCCCTGAGAGAGAGGGACTGAGAGACACCAGTCAGCGTACAGATTTCTCCCTGAGAGAGAGGGACTGAGAGACACCACTCAGTGTATAGATATCTCCCTGACAGACAGGGACTGAGAGACACCAGTCAGTGTACAGATATCTCCCTGAGAGACAGGGGCTGTGAGACACCACTCAGTGTACAGATATCTCCCTGAGAGAGAGGGACTGAGAGACACCAGTCAGTGTACAGATATCTCCCTGAGAGAGAGGGACTGAGAGACACCAGTCAGTGTACATATATCTCCCTGAGAGACAGGGACTGAGAGACAGCACTCAGTGTACAGATACCTCCCTGAGAGAGAGGGACTGAGAGACACCAGTCAGTGTACATATATCTCCCTGAGAGACAGGGACAGAGAGACAGCACTCAGTGTACAGATACCTCCCTGAGAGAGAGGGACTGAGAGACACCAGTCAGTGTACAGATATCTCCCTGAGAGAGAGGGACTCTGAGACACCACTCAGTGTACAGATATCTCCCTGAGAGACAGGGACTGAGAGACACCAGTCAGTGTACAGATACCTCCCTGAGAGAGAGGGACTGAGAGACACCAGTCAGTGTACATATATCTCCCTGAGAGACAGGGACTGAGAGACACCACTCAGTGTGCAGATATCTCCCTGAGAGAGAGGGACTGAGAGACACCACTCAGTGTACAGATATCTCCCTGAGAGAGAGGGACTGAGAGACACCAGTCAGTGTACAGATATCTCCCTGAGAGAGAGGGACTGTGAGACACCACTCAGTGTACAGATATCTCCCTGTGAGACAGGGACTGAGAGACCCCAGTCAGTGTACAGATATCTCCCTGAGAGAGAGGGACTGAGAGACACCACTCAGTGTACAGATATCTCCCTGAGAGACAGGGACTGAGACACCAGTCAGTGTACAGATATCTCCCTGAGAGAGAGGGACTGAGAGACACCACTCAGTGTACATAAAGCTCCCTGAGAGACAGGGACTGAGAGACACCAGTCAGTGGACAGATATCTCCCTGAGAGACATCACTCAGTGTACATAAAGCTCCCTGAGAGACAGGGACAGAGAGACACCAGTCAGTGTACAGATATCTCCCTGAGAGAGAGGGACTGAGAGACACCACTCAGTGTACAGATATCTCCCTGAGAGAGAGGGACTGAGAGACACCACTCAGTGTCCAGATATCTCCCTGAGAGAGAGCAACTGAGAGACACCACTCAGTGTACAGATATCTCCCTCAGAGACAGGGAGTGAGAGACACCAGTCAGAGTACAGATATCTCCCTGAGAGAGAGGGACTGAGAGACACCACTCAGTGTACAGATATCTCCCTGAGAGACAGGGACTGAGAGACACCAGTCAGTGTACAGATATCTCCCTGAGAGAGAGGGACTGTGAGACACCACTCAGTGCACAGATATCTCCCTGAGAGAGAGGGGCTGAGAGACACCAGTCAGTGTACAGATATCTCCCTGAGAGAGAGGGACTGAGAGACACCACTCAGTGTACAGATATCTCCCTGAGAGACACCACTCAGTGTACATAAAGCTCCCTGAGAAACAGGGACTGAGAGACACCTGTCAGTGTACAGATATCTCCCAGAGAGACAGGGACTGAGAGACACCACTCAGTGTACAGATACCTCCCTGAGAGAGAGGGACTTAGAGACACCAGTCAGTGTACAGATATCTCCCTGAGAGAGAGGGACTGAGAGACACCACTCAGTGTACAGATATCTCCCTGAGAGACAGGGACTGAGAGACACCAGTCAGAGTACAGATATCTCCCTGAGAGTGAGGGACGGAGAGACACCACTCACTGTACAGATATCTCCCTGAGAGACAGGGACTGAGAGACACCACTCATTGTACAGATATCTCCCTGAGAGAGAGGGACTGAGAGACACCACTCAGTGTACAGATATCTCCCTGAGAGACAGGGACTGAGACACCAGTCAGTGTACATATATCTCCCTGAGAGACAGGGACTGAGAGACACCACTCAGTGTACAGATACATCCCTGAGAGAGAGGGACTGAGAGACACCACTAAGTGTACATATATCTCCCTGAGAGACAGGGACTGAGAGACACCAGTCAGTGTACAGATATCTCCCTGAGAGACACCAGTCAGTGTACAGATATCTCCCTGAGAGACACCACTCAGTGTACAGATATCTCCCTGAGAGACAGGGGCTGTGAGACACCACTCAGTGTACAGATATCTCCCTGAGAGAGAGGGACTGAGAGACACCAGTCAGTGTACAGATATCTCCCTGAGAGAGAGGGACTGAGAGACACCAGTCTGTGTACATATATCTCCCTGAGAGACAGGGACTGAGAGACAGCACTAAGTGTACAGATACCTCCCTGAGAGAGAGGGACTGAGAGACACCAGTCAGTGTACAGATATCTCCCTGAGAGACAGGGACTGAGAGACACCACTCAGTGTACAGATACCTCCCTGAGAGAGAGGGACTGAGAGACACCAGTCAGTGTACAGATATCTCCCTGAGAGAGAGGGACTGAGAGACACCACTCAGTGTACAGATATCTCCCTGAGAGACAGGGACTGAGAGACACCAGTCAGAGTACAGATATCTCCCTGAGAGAGAGGGACGGAGAGACACCACTCACTGTACAGATATCTCCCTGAGAGACAGGGACTGAGAGACACCACTCATTGTACAGATATCTCCCTGAGAGAGAGGGACTGAGAGACACCACTCAGTGTACAGATATCTCCCTGAGAGACAGGGACTGAGAGACACCAGTCAGTGTACATATATCTCCCTGAGAGACAGGGACTGAGAGACACCACTCAGTGTACAGATACATCCCTGAGAGAGAGGGACTGAGAGACACCACTCAGTGTACATATATCTCCCTGAGAGACAGGGACTGAGAGACACCAGTCAGTGTACAGATATCTCCCTGAGAGACACCAATCAGTGTAAAGATATCTCCCTGAGAGACACCACTCAGCGTACAGATATCTTGCTGAGAGAGAGGGACTGAGAGACACCAGTCAGTGTACAGATATCTCTCTGAGAGAGATGGACTGTGAGACACCAGTCAGTGTACAGATATCTCCCTGAGAGAGAGGGACTGAGAGACACCAGTCAGTGTACAGATATCTCCCTGAGAGAGAGGGACTGTTGGACACCACTCAGTGCATAGATATCTCCCTGACAGACAGGGACTGAGAGACACCAGTCAGTGTACAGATATCTCCCTGAGAGACAGGGGCTGTGAGACACCACTCAGTGTACAGATATCTCCCTGAGATAGAGGGACTGAGAGACACCAGTCAGTGTACAGATATCTCCCTGAGAGAGAGGGACTGAGAGACACCAGTCAGAGTACATATATCTCCCTGAGAGACAGGGACTGAGAGACACCACTCAGTGTACAGATATCTCCCTGAGAGAGAGGGACTGAGAGACACCACTCAGTGTACAGATATCTCCCTGAGAGAGAGGGACTGAGAGACACCAGTCAGTGTCCAGATATCTCCCTGAGAGAGAGCAACTGACAGACACCACTCAGTGTACAGATATCTCCCTCAGAGACAGGGAGTGAGAGACACCAGTCAGAGTACAGATATCTCCCTGAGAGAGAGGGACTAAGAGACACCAGTCAGTGTACAGATATCTCCCTGAGAGAGAGGGACTGTGAGACACCACTCAGTGCACAGATATCTCCCTGAGAGAGAGGGGCTGAGAGACACCAGTCAGTGTACAGATATCTCCCTGAGAGAGAGGGACTGAGAGACACCACTCAGTGTACAGATATCTCCCTGAGAGACACCACTCAGTGTACATAAAGCTCCCTGAGAGACAGGGACTGAGAGACACCAGTCAGTGTACAGATATCTCCCTGAGAGACAGGGACTGAGAGACACCACTCGGTGTACAGATACCTCCCTGAGAGAGAGGGACTGAGAGACACCAGTCAGTGTACAGATATCTCCCTGAGAGAGAGGGACTGAGAGACACCACTCAGTGTACAGATATCTCCCTGAGAGACAGGGACTGAGAGACACCAGTCAGAGTACAGATATCTCCCTGAGAGAGAGGGACGGAGAGACACCACTCACTGTACAGATATCTCCCTGAGAGACAGGGACTGAGAGACACCACTCATTGTACAGTTATCTCCCTGAGAGAGAGGGACTGAGAGACACCACTCAGTGTACAGATATCTCCCTGAGAGACAGGGACTGAGAGACACCAGTCAGTGTACATATATCTCCCTGAGAGACAGGGAGTGAGAGACACCACTCAGTGCACAGATATCTCCCTGAGAGAGAGGGACTGAGAGACACCACTCAGTGTACAGATATCTCCCTGAGAGACAGGGACTGAGAGACACCAGTCAGTGTACATATATCTCCCTGAGAGACAGGGACTGAGCGACACCACTCAGTGTACAGATACCTCCCTGAGAGAGAGGGACTGAGAGACACCAGTCAGTGTACATATATCTCCCTGAGAGACAGGGACTGAGAGACACCAGTCAGTGTACAGATATCTCCCTGAGAGAGAGGGACTGAGAGACACCACAGTGTACAGATATCTCCCTGAGAGAGAGAGACTGAGAGACAGCAGTCAGCGTACAGATATCTCCCTGAGAGAGAGGGACTGAGAGACACCAGTCAGTGTACAGATATCTCCCTGAGAGAGAGGGACTGTGAGACACCACTCAGTGTACAGATATCTCCCTGAGAGACAGGGACTGAGAGACACCAGTCAGTGTACAGATATCTCCCTGAGAGAGAGGGACTGAGAGACACCACTCAGTGTACAGATATCTCCCTGAGAGAGAGGGACTGTGAGACAACACTCAGTGTACAGATATCTCCCTGAGAGACAGGGACTGAGAGACACCAGTCAGTGTACAGATATCTCCCTGAGAGAGAGGGACTGAGAGACACCACTCAGTGTACAGATTTCTCCCTGAGAGACAGGGACTGAGAGACAACAGTCAGTGTACAGATATCTCCCTGAGAGACAGGGGCAGTGAGACACCACTCAGTGTACAGATATCTCCATGAGAGACAGGGACTGAGAGACACCACTCAGTGTACAGATATCTCCCTGAGAGACAGGGACTGAGAGACACCAGTCAGTGTACAGATATCTCCCTGAGAGACAGGGACTGAGAGACACCACTCAGTGTATAGATATCTCCCTGAGAGACAGGGACTGAGAGACACCAGTCAGTGTACAGATATCTCCCTGAGAGAGAGGGACTGAGAGACACCACTCAGTGTACAGATATCTCCCTGAGAGACAGGGACTGAGAGACACCAGTCAGTGTACAGATATCTCCCTGAGAGAGAGGGACTGTGAGACACCACTCAGTGTACAGATATCTCCCTGAGAGACAGGGACTGAGAGACACCAGTCAGTGTACAGATATCTCCCTGAGAGAGAGGGACTGAGAGACACCACTCAGTGTACATAAAGCTCCCTGAGAGACAGGGACTGAGAGACACCAGTCAGTGTACAGATATCTCCCTGAGAGAGAGGGACTGTGAGACACCACTCAGTGTATAGATATCTCCCTGACAGACAGGGACTGAGAGACACCAGTCAGTGTACAGATATCTCCCTGAGAGACAGGGGCTGTGAGACATCACTCAGTGTACAGATATCTCCCTGAGAGAGAGGGACTGAGAGACACCAGTCAGTGTACAGATATCTCCCTGAGAGAGAGGGACTGAGAGACACCAGTCAGAGTGCATATATCTCCCTGAGAGACAGGGACTGAGAGACACCACTCAGTGTACAGCTATCTCCCTGAGAGAGAGGGACTGAGAGACACCACTCAGTGTACAGATATCTCCCTGAGAGAGAGGGACTGAGAGACACCAGTCAGTGTCCAGATATCTCCCTGAGAGAGAGCAACTGAGAGACACCACTCAGTGTACAGATATCTCCCTCAGAGACAGGGAGTGAGAGACACCAGTCAGAGTACAGATATCTCCCTGAGAGAGAGGGACTGAGAGACACCACTCAGTGTACAGATATCTCCCTGAGAGACAGGGACTGAGAGACACCAGTCAGTGTACAGATATCTCCCTGAGAGAGAGGGACTGTGAGACACCACTCAGTGCACAGATATCTCCCTGAGAGAGAGGGGCTCAGAGACACCAGTCAGTGTACAGATATCTCCCTGAGAGAGAGGGACTGAGAGACACCACTCAGTGTACAGATATCTCCCTGAGAGACACCACTCAGTGTACATAAAGCTCCCTGAGAGACAGGGACTGAGAGACACCAGTCAGTGTACAGATATCTCCCTGAGAGACAGGGACTGAGAGACACCACTCAGTGTACAGATACCTCCCTGAGAGAGAGGGACTGAGAGACACCAGTCAGTGTACAGATATCTCCCTGAGAGAGAGGGACTGCGAGACACCACTCAGTGTACAGATATCTCCCTGAGAGACAGGGACTGAGAGACACCAGTCAGTGTACAGATATCTCCCTGAGAGAGAGGGACGGAGAGACACCACTCACTGTACAGATATCTCCCTGAGAGACAGGGACTGAGAGACACCACTCATTGTACAGATATCTCCCTGAGAGAGAGGGACTGAGAGACACCACTCAGTGTACAGATATCTCCCTGAGAGACAGGGACTGAGAGACACCAGTCAGTGTACAGATATCTCCCTGAGAGACACCACTCAGTGTACAGATATCTCCCTGAGAGAGAGGGACTGAGAGACACCAGTCATTGTACAGATATCTCCCTGAGAGAGAGGGACTGTGAGACACCACTCAGTGTACAGATATCTCCCTGAGAGACAGATACTGAGAGACACCAGTCAGAGTACAGATATCTCCCTGAGAGAGAGGGACGGAGAGACACCACTCACTGTACAGATATCTCCCTGAGAGACAGGGACTGAGAGACACCACTCATTGTACAGATATCTCCCTGAGAGAGAGGGACTGAGAGACACCACTCAGTGTACAGATATCTCCCTGAGAGACAGGGACTGAGAGACACCAGTCAGTGTACATATATCTGCCTCAGAGACAGGGACTGAGAGACACCACTCAGTGTACAGATACATCCCTGAGAGAGAGGGACTGAGAGACACCACTCAGTGTACATATATCTCCCTGAGAGACAGGGACTGAGAGACACCAGTCAGTGTACAGATATCTCCCTGAGAGACACCACTCAGTGTACAGATATCTCCCTGAGAGAGAGGGACTGAGAGACACCAGTCAGTGTACAGATATCTCCCTGAGAGAGAGGGACTGTGAGACACCACTCAGTGTACAGATATCTCCCTGAGAGACAGGGACTGAGAGACACCAGTCAGTGTACAGATATCTCCCTGAGAGAGAGGGACTGTGAGACACCACTCAGTGTTCAGATATCTCCCTGAGAGACAGGGACTGAGAGACACCAGTCAGTGTACAGATATCTCCCTGAGAGAGAGGGACTGAGAGACACCACTCAGTGTATAGATATCTCCCTGACAGACAGGGACTGAGAGACACCAGTCAGTGTACAGATATCTCCCTGAGAGACAGGGGCTGTGAGACTCCACTCAGTGTCCAGATATCTCCCTGAGAGAGAGGGACTGAGAGACACCAGTCAGTGTACTGATATCTCCCTGAGAGAGAGGGACTGAGAGTCACCAGTCAGTGTACATATATCTCCCTGAGAGACAGGGACTGAGAGACAGCACTCAGTGTACAGATACCTCCCTGAGAGAGAGGGACTGAGAGACACCAGTCAGTGTACATATATCTCCCTGAGACACAGGGACTGAGAGACACCACTCAGTGTTCAGATACCTCCCTGAGAGAGTGGGACTCTGAGACACCACTCAGTGTACAGATATCTCCCTGAGAGACAGGGACTGAGAGACACCAGTCAGTGTACAGATACCTCCCTGAGAGAGAGGGACTGAGAGACACCAGTCAGTGTACATATATCTCCCTGAGAAACAGGGACTGAGAGACACCAGTCAGTGTACTGATATCTCCCTGAGAGAGAGGGACTGAGAGTCACCAGTCAGTGTACATATATCTCCCTGAGAGACAGGGACTGAGAGACAGCACTCAGTGTACAGATACCTCCCTGAGAGAGAGGGACTGAGAGACACCAGTCAGTGTACATATATCTCCCTGAGACACAGGGACTGAGAGACACCACTCAGTGTTCAGATACCTCCCTGAGAGAGTGGGACTCTGAGACACCACTCAGTGTACAGATATCTCCCTGAGAGACAGGGACTGAGAGACACCAGTCAGTGTACAGATATCTCCCTGAGAGAGAGGGACTGAGAGACACCGGTCAGTGTACAGATATCTCCCTGAGAGAGAGGTACTGAGAGACACCACTCAGTGTACAGATATCTCCCTGAGAGACAGGGATTGAGAGACACGACTCAGTGTTCAGATATCTCCCTGAGAGACAGGGACTGAGAGACACCACTCAGTGTACAGATATCTCCCTGAGAGAGAGGGACTGAGAGACACCACTCAGTGTACAGATATCTCCCTGAGAGAGAGGGACTGAGAGACACCAGTCATTGTACATATATCTCCCTGAGAGACAGGGACTGAGAGACACCACTCAGTGTACAGATACCTCCCTGAGAGAGAGGGACTGAGAGACACAAGTCAGTGTACAGATATCTCCCTGAGAGAGAGGGACTGTGAGACACCACTCAGTGTACAGATATCTCCCTGAGAGACAGGGACTGAGAGACACCAGTCAGTGTACAGATATCTCCCTGAGAGAGAGGGACTGAGAGACACCACTCAGTGTATAGATATCTCCCCGACAGACAGGGACTGAGAGACACCAGTCAGTGTACAGATATCTCCCTGAGAGACAGGGGCTGTGAGACACCACTGAGTGTACAGATATCTCCCTGAGAGACAGGGACTGAGAGACACCAGTCAGTGTACAGATATCTCCCTGAGAGAGAGGGACTGAGAGACACCACTCAGTGTACAGATATCTCCCTGAGAGACAGGGACTGAGAGACACCACTCAGTGTACAGATATCTCCCTGAGAGAGAGGGACTGTGAGACACCACTCAGTGTACAGATATCTCCCTGAGAGACAGGGACTGAGAGACACCAGTCAGTGTACAGATATCTCCCTGGGAGAGAGGGAATGAGAGACACCACTCAGTGTATAGATATCTCCCTGACAGACAGGGACTGAGAGACGCCAGTTAGTGTACAGATATCTCCCTGAGAGACAGGGGCTGTGAGACACCATTCAGTGTACAGATATCTCCCTGAGAGAGAGGGACTGAGAGACACCAGTCAGTGTACATATTTCTCCCTGAGAGACAGGGACTGAGAGACAGCACTCAGTGTACAGATACCTCCCTGAGAGAGAGGGACTGAGAGACACCAGTCAGTGTACATATATCTCCCTGAGACACAGGGACTGAGAGACACCACTCAGTGTTCAGATATCTCCCTGAGAGAGGGACTCTGAGACACCACTCAGTGTACAGATATCTCCCTGAGAGACAGGGACTGAGAGACACCAGTCAGTGTACAGATACCTCCCTGAGAGAGAGGGACTGAGAGACACCAGTCAGTGTACATATATCTCCCTGAGAGACAGGGACTGAGAGACACCAGTCAGAGTACAGATATCTCCCTGAGAGAGAGGGACTGAGAGACACCACTCAGTGTACAGATATCTCCCTGAGAGAGAGGGACTGAGAGACGCCAGTCAGTGTACAGATATCTCTCTGAGAGAGAGGGACTGTCAGACACCAGTCAGTGTACAGATATCTCCCTGAGAGAGAGGGACTGAGGGACACCAGTCAGTGTACAGATATCTCCCTGAGAGAGAGGGACTGAGAGACACCACTCAGTGTACAGATATCTCTCTGAGAGAGAGGAACTGTGAGACACCAGTCAGTGTACAGATATCTCCCTGAGAGAGAGGGACTGAGAGTCACCAGTCAGTGTACAGATATCTCCCTGAGAGTCAGGGACTGTGAGACACCAGTCAGTGTACAGATATCTCCCTGAGAGTCAGGGACTGTGAGACACCAGTCAGTGTACAGATATCTCCCTGAGAGAGAGGGACTGAGAGACACCACTCAGTGTACAGATATCTCCCTGAGAGAGAGGGACTGAGAGACACCAGTCAGTGTACATATATCTCCCTGAGAGACAGGGACTGAGCGACACCACTCAGTGTACAGATACCTCCCTGAGAGAGAGGGACTGAGAGACACCAGTCAGTGTACATATATCTCCCTGAGAGACAGGGACTGAGAGACACCAGTCAGTGTACAGATATCTCCCTGAGAGAGAGGGACTGAGAGACACCACAGTGAACAGATATCTCCCTGAGAGAGAGGGACTGAGAGACACCAGTCAGCGTACAGATATCTCCCTGAGAGAGAGGGACTGAGAGACACCAGTCAGTGTACAGATATCTCCCTGAGAGAGAGGGACTGTGAGACACCACTCAGTGTACAGATATCTCCCTGAGAGAGAGGGACTGAGAGACACCACTCAGTGTACAGATATCTCCCTGAGAGAGAGGGACTGTGAGACAACACTCAGTGTACAGATATCTCCCTGAGAGACAGGGACTGAGAGACACCAGTCAGTGTACAGATATCTCCCTGAGAGAGAGGGACTGAGAGACACCACTCAGTGTACAGATTTCTCCCTGAGAGACAGGGACTGAGAGACAACAGTCAGTGTACAGATATCTCCCTGAGAGACAGGGGATGTGAGACACCACTCAGTGTACAGATATCTCCATGAGAGAGAGGGACTGAGAGACACCACTCAGTGTACAGATATCTCCCTGAGAGACAGGGACTGAGAGACACCAGTCAGTGTACAGATATCTCCCTGAGAGACAGGGACTGAGAGACACCACTCAGTGTATAGATATCTCCCTGAGAGACAGGGACTGAGAGACACCAGTCAGTGTACAGATATCTCCCTGAGAGAGAGGGACTGAGAGACACCACTCAGTGTACAGATATCTCCCTGAGAGACAGGGACTGAGAGACACCAGTCAGTGTACAGATATCTCCCTGAGAGAGAGGGACTGTGAGACACCACTCAGTGTACAGATATCTCCCTGAGAGACAGGGACTGAGAGACACCAGTCAGTGTACAGATATCTCCCTGAGAGAGAGGGACAGAGAGACACCACTCAGTGTACAGATATCTCCCTGAGAGACAGGGACTGAGACACCAGTCAGTGTACAGATATCTCCCTGAGAGAGAGGGACTGAGAGACACCACTCAGTGTACAGATATCTCCCTGAGAGAGAGGGACTGAGAGACACCAGTCAGTGTACAGATATCTCTCTGAGAGAGAGGGACTGTCAGACACCAGTCAGTGTACAGATATCTCCCTGAGAGAGAGGGAGTGAGGGACACCAGTCAGTGTACAGATATCTCCCTGAGAGAGAGGGACTGAGAGACACCACTCAGTGTACAGATATCTCTCTGAGAGAGAGGAACTGTGAGACACCAGTCAGTGTACAGATATCTCCCTGAGAGAGAGGGACTGAGAGTCACCAGTCAGTGTACAGATATCTCCCTGAGAGTCAGGGACTGAGAGACACCAGTCAGTGTACAGATATCTCCCTGAGAGAGAGGGACTGAGAGACACCACTCAGTGTACAGATATCTCCCTGAGAGACAGGGACTGAGAGACACCACTCAGTGTACAGATATCTCCATGAGAGACAGGGACTGAGAGACAACACTCAGTGCACAGATATCTCCCTGAGAGAGAGGGACTGAGAGACACCACTCAGTGTACAGATATCTCCCTGAGAGAGAGGGACTGAGAGACACCAGTCAGTGTACATATATCTCCCTGAGAGACAGGGACTGAGCGACACCACTCAGTGTACAGATACCTCCCTGAGAGAGAGGGACTGAGAGACACCAGTCAGTGTACATATATCTCCCTGAGAGACAGGGACTGAGAGACACCAGTCAGTGTACAGATATCTCCCTGAGAGAGAGGGACTGAGAGACACCACTCAGTGTACAGATTTCTCCCTGAGAGACAGGGACTGAGAGACAACAGTCAGTGTACAGATATCTCCCTGAGAGACAGGGGATGTGAGACACCACTCAGTGTACAGATATCTCCATGAGAGAGAGGGACTGAGAGACACCACTCAGTGTACAGATATCTCCCTGAGAGACAGGGACTGAGAGACACCAGTCAGTGTACAGATATCTCCCTGAGAGACAGGGACTGAGAGACACCACTCAGTGTATAGATATCTCCCTGAGAGACAGGGACTGAGAGACACCAGTCAGTGTACAGATATCTCCCTGAGAGAGAGGGACTGAGAGACACCACTCAGTGTACAGATATCTCCCTGAGAGACAGGGACTGAGAGACACCAGTCAGTGTACAGATATCTCCCTGAGAGAGAGGGACTGTGAGACACCACTCAGTGTACAGATATCTCCCTGAGAGACAGGGACTGAGAGACACCAGTCAGTGTACAGATATCTCCCTGAGAGAGAGGGACAGAGAGACACCACTCAGTGTACAGATATCTCCCTGAGAGACAGGGACTGAGAGACACCACTCAGTGTACAGATATCTCCCTGAGAGAGAGGGACTGAGAGACACCACTCAGTGTGCATAAAGCTCCCTGAGAGTCAGGGACTGAGAGACACCAGTCAGTGTACAGATATCTCCCTGAGAGACACCACTCAGTGTACAAAAAGCTCCCTGAGAGACAGGGACTGAGAGACACCAGTCAGTGTACAGATATCTCCCTGAGTGAGAGGGACTGTGAGACACCACTCAGTGTATAGATATCTCCCTGACAGACAGGGACTGAGAGACACCAGTCAGTGTACAGATATCTCCCTGAGAGACAGGGGCTGTGAGACATCACTCAGTGTACAGATATCTCCCTGAGAGAGAGGGACTGAGAGACACCAGTCAGTGTACAGATATCTCCCTGAGAGAGAGGGACTGAGAGACACCAGTCAGAGTACATATATCTCCCTGAGAGACAGGGACTGAGTGACACCACTCAGTGTACAGCTATCTCCCTGAGAGAGAGGGACTGAGAGACACCACTCAGTGTACAGATATCTCCCTGAGAGAGAGGGACTGAGAGACACCAGTCAGTGTCCAGATATCTCCCTGAGAGAGAGCAACTGAGAGACACCACTCAGTGTACAGATATCTCCCTCAGAGACAGGGAGTGAGAGACACCAGTCAGAGTACAGGTATCTCCCTGAGAGAGAGGGACTGAGAGACACCACTCAGTGTACAGATATCTACCTGAGAGACAGGGACTGAGAGACACCAGTCAGTGTACAGATATCTCCCTGAGAGAGAGGGACTGTGAGACACCACTCAGTGCACAGATATCTCCCTGAGAGAGAGGGGCTGAGAGACACCAGTCAGTGTACAGATATCTCCCTGAGAGAGAGGGACTGAGAGACACCACTCAGTGTACAGATATCTCCCTGAGAGACACCACTCAGTGTACATAAAGCTCCCTGAGAGACAGGGACTGAGAGACACCAGTCAGTGTACAGATATCTCCCTGAGAGACAGGGACTGAGAGACACCACTCAGTGTACAGATACCTCCCTGAGAGAGAGGGACTGAGAGACACCAGTCAGTGTACAGATATCTCCCTGAGAGAGAGGGACTGAGAGACACCACTCAGTGTACAGATATCTCCCTGAGAGACAGGGACTGAGAGACACCAGTCAGAGTACAGATATCTCACTGAGAGAGAGGGACGGAGAGACACCACTCACTGTACAGATATCTCCCTGAGAGACAGGGACTGAGAGACACCACTCATTGTACAGATATCTCCCTGAGAGAGAGGGACTGAGAGACACCACTCAGTGTACAGATATCTCCCTGAGAGACAGGGACTGAGAGACACCAGTCAGTGTACATATATCTCCCTCAGAGACAGGGACTGAGAGACACCACTCAGTGTACAGATACATCCCTGAGAGAGAGGGACTGAGAGACACCACTCAGTGTACATATATCTCCCTGAGAGACAGGGACTGAGAGACACCAGTCAGTGTACAGATATCTCCCTGAGAGACACCACTCAGTGTACAGATATCTCCCTGAGAGAGAGGGACTGAGAGAGACCAGTCAGTGTACAGATATCTCCCTGAGAGAGAGGGACTGTGAGACACCACTCAGTGTACAGATATCTCCCTGAGAGACAGGGACTGAGAGACACCAGTCAGTGTACAGATATCTCCCTGAGAGAGAGGGACTGAGAGACACCACTAAGTGTATAGATATCTCCCTGACAGACAGGGACTGAGAGACACCAGTCAGTGTACAGATATCTCCCTGAGAGACAGGGGCTGTGAGACACCACTCAGTGTACAGATATCTCCCTGAGAGAGAGGGACTGTGAGACACCACTCAGTGCACAGATATCTCCCTGAGAGAGAGGGGCTGAGAGACACCAGTCAGTGTACAGATATCTCCCTGAGAGAGAGGGACTGAGAGACACCACTTAGTGTACAGATATCTCCCTGAGAGACACCACTCAGTGTACATAAAGCTCCCTGAGAGACTGGGACTGGGAGACACCAGTCAGTGTACAGATATCTCCCTGAGAGACAGGGACTGAGAGTCACCACTCAGTGTACAGATACCTCCCTGAGAGAGAGGGACTGAGAGACACCAGTCAGTGTACAGATATCTCCCTGAGAGAGAGGGACTGAGAGACACCAGTCAGAGTACAGATATCTCCCTGAGAGACACCACTCAGTGTACAGATATCTCCCTGAGAGACAGGGACTGAGAGACACCAGTCAGAGTACAGATATCTCCCTGAGAGAGAGGGACGGAGAGACACCACTCACTGTACAGATATCTCCCTGAGAGACAGGGACTGAGAGACACCACTCATTGTACAGATATCTCCCTGAGAGAGAGGGACTGAGAGACACCACTCAGTGTACAGATATCTCCCTGAGAGACAGGGACTGAGAGACACCAGTCAGTGTACATATATCTCCCTCAGAGACAGGGACTGAGAGACACCACTCAGTGTACAGATACATCCCTGAGAGAGAGGGACTGAGAGACACCGCTCAGTGTACATATATCTCCCTGAGAGACAGGGACTGAGAGACACCAGTCAGTGTACAGATATCTCCCTGAGAGACACCACTCAGTGTACAGATATCTCCCTGAGAGAGAGGGACTGAGAGACACCAGTCAGTGTACAGATATCTCCCTGAGAGAGAGGGACTGTGAGACACCACTCAGTGTACAGATATCTCCCTGAGAGACAGGGACTGAGAGACACCAGTCAGTGTACAGATATCTCCCTGAGAGAGAGGGACTGAGAGACACCACTCAGTGTATAGATATCTCCCTGACAGACAGGGACTGAGAGACACCAGTCAGTGTACAGATATCTCCCTGAGAGACAGGGGCTGTGAGACACCACTCAGTGTCCAGATATCTCCCTGAGAGAGAGGGACTGAGAGACACCAGTCAGTGTACAGATATCTCCCTGAGAGAGAGGGACTGAGAGACACCAGTCAGAGAACATATATCTCCCTGAGAGACAGGGACTGAGAGACAGCACTCAGTGTACAGAATCCTCCCTGAGAGAGAGGGACTGAGAGACACCAGTCAGTGTACATATATCTCCCTGAGACACAGGGACTGAGAGACACCACTCAGTGTTCAGATATCTCCCTGAGAGAGAGGGACTCTGAGACACCACTCAGTGTACAGATATCTCCCTGAGAGACAGGGACTGAGAGACACCAGTCAGTGTACAGATATCTCCCTGAGAGAGAGGGACTGAGAGACACCAGTCAGTGTACATATATCTCCCTGAGAAACAGGGACTGAGAGACACCACTCAGTGTACAGATATCTCCCTGAGAGAGAGGGACTGAGAGACACCACTCAGTGTACAGATATCTCCCTGAGAGAGAGCTACTGAGAGACAACAGTCAGTGGACAGATATCTCTTTGAGAGAGAGGGACTGTGAGACACCAGTCAGTGTACAGATATCTCCCTGAGAGAGAGGGACTGAGAGACACCAGTCAGTGTACAGATATCTCCCTGAGAGAGAGGGACTGAGAGACACCAGTCAGTGTACAGATAGCTCCCTGAGAGAGAGGTACTGAGAGACACCACTCAGTGTACAGATATCTCCCTGAGAGACAGGGACTGAGAGACACGACTCAGTGTACAGATATCTCCCTGAGAGACAGGGACTGAGAGACACCTGTCAGTGTACAGATATCTCCCTGAGAGAGAGGGACTCAGAGACACCACTCAGTGTACAGATATCTCCCTGAGAGAGAGGGACTGAGAGACACCAGTCAGCGTACAGATATCTCCCTGAGAGAGAGGGACTGAGAGACACCAGTCAGTGTACAGATATCTCCCTGAGAGAGAGGGACTGTGAGACACCACTCAGTGTACAGATATCTCCCTGAGAGACAGGGACTGAGAGACACCAGTCAGTGTACAGATATCTCCCTGAGAGAGAGGGACTGAGAGACACCAGTCAGTGTACAGATATCTCCCTGAGAGACAGGGACTGAGAGACACCAGTCATTGTACATATATCTCCCTGAGAGAGAGGGACTGAGAGACACCAGTCAGTGTACAGATATCTCCCTGAGAGAGAGGGACTGTGAGACACCACTCAGTGTACAGATATCTCCCTGAGAGACAGGGACTGAGAGACACCAGTCCGTGTACAGATATCTCCCTGAGAGAGAGGGACTGAGAGACACCACTCAGTGTACAGATTTCTCCCTGAGAGAGAGGGACTGAGAGACACCAGTCAGTGTACATATATCTCCCTGAGAGACAGGGACTGAGAGACACCACTCAGTGTACAGATACCTCCCTGAGAGAGAGGGACTGAGAGACACCAGTCAGTGTACATATATCTCCCTGAGAGACAGGGACTGAGAGACACCACTCAGTGTACAGATATCTCCCTGAGAGAGAGGGACTGAGAGACACCACTCAGTGCACAGATATCTCCCTGAGAGACAGGGACTGAGAGACACCAGTCAGAGTACAGATATCTCCCTGAGAGAGAGGGACTGAGAGACACCATTCAGTCTACAGATATCTCCCTGAGAGACAGGAACTGAGAGACACCACTCAGTGTACAGATAAATCCCTGAGAGAGAGGGACTGAGAGACACCACTCAGTGTACAGATAAATCCCTGAGAGAGAGGGACTGAGAGACACCACTCAGTGTACAGATAAATCCCTGAGAGAGAGGGACTGAGAGACACCACTCAGTGTACAGATATCTCCCTGAGAGAGAGGGACTGAGAGACACTAGTCAGTGTACAGATATCTCCCTGAGAGAGAGGGACTGAGAGACACCAGTCAGTGTACAGATATCTCCCTGAGAGTCAGTGACTGAGAGACACCACTCAGTGTACAGATATCTCCCTGAGAGAGGGACTGAGAGACACCAGTCAGTGTACAGATATCTCCCTGAGAGAGAGGGACTGAGAGACAACAGTCAGTGTACAGATATCTCCCTGAGAGAGAGGGACTGAGAGACACCAGTCAGTGTACAGATATCTCCCTGAGAGAGCGGGACTGAGACACACCAATCAGTGTACATATATCTCCCTGAGAGACAGGGACTGAGAGACACCACTCAGTGTACAGATACCTCCCTGAGAGAGAGGGACTGAGAGACACCAGTCAGTGTACATATATCTCCCTGAGACACAGGGACTGATAGACACCACTCAGTGTTCAGATATCTCCCTGAGAGAGAGGGACTGAGAGACACCAGTCAGTGTACAGATATCTCCCTGAGAGACAGGGACTGAGAGACACCAGTCAGTGTACAGATACCTCCCTGAGAGAGAGGGACTGAGAGACACCAGTCAGTGTACTTATATCTCCCTGAGAGACAGGGACTGAGAGACACCACTCAGTGTACAGATATCTCCCTGAGAGAGAGGGACTGAGAGACACCAGTCAGTGTACAGATATCTCCCTGAGAGAGAGGGACTGAGAGACACCAGTCAGTGTACAGATATCTCCCTGAGAGAGAGGTACTGAGAAACACCACTCTTTGTACAGATATCTCCCTGAGAGACAGGGACTGAGAGACACCACTCAGTGTACAGATATCTCCCTGAGAGACAGGGACTGAGAGACACCACTCAGTGTACAGATATCTCCCTGAGAGAGAGGGACTGAGAGACACCAGTCAGTGTACATATATCTCCCTGAGAGACAGGGACAGAGAGACACCACTCAGTGTACAGATACCTCCCTGAGAGAGAGGGACTGAGAGACACCAGTCAGTGTACATATATCTCCCTGAGAGTCAGGGACTGAGAGACACCAGTCAGTGTACAGATATCTCCCTGAGAGAGAGGGACTCAGAGACGCCACTCAGTGTACAGATATCCCCCTGAGAGAGAGGGACTGAGAGACACCAGTCAGTGTACAGATATCTCCCTGAGAGAGAGGGACTGTGAGACAGCAGTCAGTGTACAGATATCTCCCTGAGAGACAGGGACTGAGAGACACCAGTCAGTGTACAGATATCTCCCTGAGAGAGAAGGACTGAGAGACACCACTCAGTGTACAGATTTCTCCCTGAGAGACAGGGACTGAGAGACACCAGTCAGTGTACAGATATCTCCCTGAGAGACAGGGGCTGTGAGACACCACTCAGTGTACAGATATCTCCCTGAGAGAGAGGGACTGAGAGACACCAGTCAGTGTACAGATATCTCCCTGAGAGAGAGGGACTGAGAGACACCAGTCAGTGTACATATATCTCCCTGAGAGACAGGGACTGAGAGACACCACTCAGTGTACAGATACCTCCCTGAGAGAGAGGGACTGAGAGACACCAGTCAGTGTACATATATCTCCCTGAGAGACAGGGACTGAGAGACACCACTCAGTGTACAGATATCTCCCTGAGAGAGAGGGACTGAGAGACACCACTCAGTGCACAGATATCTCCCTGAGAGACAGGGAGTGAGAGACACCAGTCAGAGTACAGATATCTCCCTGAGTGAGAGGGACTGAGAGACACCATTCAGTCTACAGATATCTCCCTGAGAGACAGGAACTGAGAGACACCACTCAGTGTACAGATATCTCCCTGAGAGAGAGGGACTGAGAGACACCACTCAGCGTACAGATATCTCCCTGAGAGACAAGGACTGAGAGACACCAGTCAGTGTACATATATCTCCTTGAGAGACAGGGACTGAGAGACACCACTCAGTGTACAGATACCTTCCTGAGAGAGGGACTGAGAGACACCAGTCAGTGTACATATATCTCCCTGAGAGACAGGGACTGAGAGACACCAGTCAGTGTACAGATAAATCCCTGAGAGAGAGGGACTGAGAGACACCACTCAGTGTACAGATATCTCCCTGAGAGAGAGGGACTGAGAGACACTAGTCAGCGTCCAGATATCTCCCTGAGAGAGAGGGACTGAGAGACACCAGTCAGTGTACAGATATCTCCCTGAGAGACAGGGACTGAGAGACACCACTCAGTGTACAGATATCTCCCTGAGAGAGGGACTGAGAGACACCAGTCAGTGTACAGATATCTCCCTGAGAGAGAGGGACTGAGAGACACCAGTCAGTGTACAGATATCTCCCTGAGAGAGAGGGACTGAGAGACACCACTCAGTGTTCAGATATCTCCCTGAGAGAGAGGGACTGAGAGACACCACTCAGTGTACAGATATCTCCCTGAGAGACAGGGACTGAGAGACACCACTCAGTGTACAGATATCTCCCTGAGAGAGAGGGACTGAGAGACACCAGTCAGTGTACAGATATCTCCCTGAGAGAGAGGGACTGAGAGACACCAATCAGTGTACATATATCTCCCTGAGAGACAGGGACTGAGAGACACCACTCAGTGTACAGATACCTCCCTGAGAGAGAGGGACTGAGAGACACCAGTCAATGTACATATATCTCCCTGAGACACAGGGACTGAGAGACACCACTCAGTGTTCAGATATCTCCCTGAGAAAGAGGGACTGAGAGACACCAGTCAGTGTACAGATATCTCCCTGAGAGACAGGGACTGAGAGACACCAGTCAGAGTACAGATATCTCCCTGAGAGAGAGGGACTGAGAGACACCAGTCAGTGTACATATATCTCCCTGAGAGACAGGGACTGAGAGATACCACTCAGTGTACAGATATCTCCCTGAGAGAGAGGGACTGAGAGACACCAGTCAGTGTACAGATATCTCCCTGAGAGAGAGGGACTGAGAGACACCAGTCAGTGTACAGATATCTCCCTGAGAGAGAGGTACTGAGAGACACCACTCAGTGTACAGATATCTCCCTGAGAGACAGGGACTGAGAGACACCACTCAGTGTACAGATATCTCCCTGAGAGACAGGGACTGAGAGACACCACTCAGTGTACAGATATCTCCCTGAGAGAGAGGGACTGAGAGACACCACTCAGTGTACAGATATCTCCCTGAGAGAGAGGGACTGAGAGACACCAGTCAGTGTACATATATCTCCCTGAGAGACAGGGACTGAGAGACACCACTCAGTGTACAGATACCTCCCTGAGAGTGAGGGACTGAGAGACACCAGTCAGTGTACATATATCTCCCAGAGAGACAGGGACTGAGAGACACCAGTCAGTGTACAGATATCTCCCTGAGAGAGAGGGACTTCAGAGACACCACTCATTGTACAGATATCTCCCTGAGAGAGAGGGACTGAGAGACACCAGTCAGCGTACAGATATATCCCTGAGAGAGAGGGACTGAGAGACACCAGTCAGTGTACAGATATCTCCCTGAGAGAGAGGGACTGTGAGACACCACTCAGTGTACAGATATCTCCCTGAGAGAGAGGGACTGAGAGACACCAGTCTGCGTACAGATATCTCCCTGAGAGAGAGGGACTGAGAGACACCAGTCAGTGTACAGATATCTCCCTGAGAGAGAGGGACTGTGAGACACCACTCAGTGTACAGATATCTCCCTGAGAGACAGGGACTGAGAGACACCAGTCAGTGTACAGATATCTCCCTGAGAGAGAGGGACTGAGAGACACCAGTCAGTGTACAGATATCTCCCTGAGAGACAGGGACTGAGAGACACCACTCAGTGCACAGATATCTCCCTGAGAGACAGGGACTGAGAGACACCAGTCAGAGTACAGATATCTCCCTGAGTGAGAGGGACTGAGAGACACCACTCAGTGTACAGATATCTCCCTGAGAGAGAGGGACTGAGAGACACTAGTCAGCGTACAGATATCTCCCTGAGAGAGAGGGACTGAGAGACACCAGTCAGTGTACAGATATCTCCCTGAGAGACAGGGACTGAGAGACACCACTCAGTGTACAGATATCTCCCTGAGAGAGGGACTGAGAGACACCAGTCAGTGTACAGATATCTCCCTGAGAGAGAGGGACTGAGAGACACCAGTCAGTGTACAGATATCTCCCTGAGAGAGAGGGACTGAGAGACACCACTCAGTGTTCAGATATCTCCCTGAGAGAGAGGGACTGAGAGACACCACTCAGTGTACAGATATCTCCCTGAGAGACAGGGACTGAGAGACACCACTCAGTGTACAGATATCTCCCTGAGAGAGAGGGACTGAGAGACACCAGTCAGTGTACAGATATCTCCCTGAGAGAGAGGGACTGAGAGACACCAATCAGTGTACATATATCTCCCTGAGAGACAGGGACTGAGAGACACCACTCAGTGTACAGATACCTCCCTGAGAGAGAGGGACTGAGAGACACCAGTCAATGTACATATATCTACCTGAGACACAGGGACTGAGAGACACCACTCAGTGTTCAGATATCTCCCTGAGAGAGAGGGACTGAGAGACACCAGTCAGTGTACAGATATCTCCCTGAGAGACAGGGACTGAGAGACACCAGTCAGTGTACATATATCTCCTTGAGAGACAGGGACTGAGAGACACCACTCAGTGTACAGATAAATCCCTGAGAGAGAGGGACTGAGAGACACCACTCAGTGTACAGATATCTCCCTGAGAGAGAGGGACTGAGAGACACTAGTCAGCGTACAGATATCTCCCTGAGAGAGAGGGACTGAGAGACACCAGTCAGTGTACAGATATCTCCCTGAGAGACAGGGACTGAGAGACACCACTCAGTGTACAGATATCTCCCTGAGAGAGGGACTGAGAGACACCAGTCAGTGTACAGATATCTCCCTGAGAGAGAGGGACTGAGAGACACCAGTCAGTGTACAGATATCTCCCTGAGAGAGAGGGACTGAGAGACACCACTCAGTGTTCAGATATCTCCCTGAGAGAGAGGGACTGAGAGACACCACTCAGTGTACAGATATCTCCCTGACAGACAGGGACTGAGAGACACCACTCAGTGTACAGATATCTCCCTGAGAGAGAGGGACTGAGAGACACCAGTCAGTGTACAGATATCTCCCTGAGAGAGAGGGACTGAGAGACACCAATCAGTGTACATATATCTCCCTGAGAGACAGGGACTGAGAGACACCACTCAGTGTACAGATACCTCCCTGAGAGAGAGGGACTGAGAGACACCAGTCAATGTACATATATCTACCTGAGACACAGGGACTGAGAGACACCACTCAGTGTTCAGATATCTCCCTGAGAGAGAGGGACTGAGAGACACCAGTCAGTGTACAGATATCTCCCTGAGAGACAGGGACTGAGAGACACCAGTCAGAGTACAGATATCTCCCTGAGAGAGAGGGACTGAGAGACACCACTCAGTGTACAGATATCTCCCTGAGAGAGAGGGACTGAGAGACACTAGTCAGCGTACAGATATCTCCCTGAGAGAGAGGGACTGAGAGACACCAGTCAGTGTACAGATATCTCCCTGAGAGACAGGGACTGAGAGACACCACTCAGTGTACAGATATCTCCCAGAGAGAGGGACTGAGAGACACCAGTCAGTGTACAGATATCTCCCTGAGAGAGAGGGACTGAGAGACACCACTCAGTGTACAGATATCTCCCTGAGAGACAGGGACTGAGAGACACCACTCAGTGTACAGATATCTCCCTGAGAGAGAGGGACTGAGAGACACCACTCAGTGTACAGATATCTCCCTGAGAGAGAGGGACTGAGAGACACCAGTCATTGTACATATATCTCCCTGAGAGAGAGGGACTGAGAGACACCAGTCAGCGTACAGATATATCCCTGAGAGAGACGGACTGAGAGACACCAGTCAGTGTACAGATATCTCCCTGAGAGAGAGGGACTGAGAGACACCAGTCAGTGTACAGATATCTCCCTGAGAGACAGGGACTGAGAGACACCAGTCAGTGTACAGATATCTCCCTGAGAGAGAGGGACTGAGAGACACCAGTCAGCGTACAGATATCTCCCTGAGAGAGAGGGACTGAGAGACACCAGTCAGTGTACAGATATCTCCCTGAGAGAGAGGGACTGAGAGACACCAGTCTGCGTACAGATATCTCCCTGAGAGAGAGGGACTGAGAGACACCAGTCAGTGTACAGATATCTCCCTGAGAGAGAGGGACTGTGAGACACCACTCAGTGTACAGATATCTCCCTGAGAGACAGGGACTGAGAGACACCAGTCAGTGTACAGATATCTCCCTGAGAGAGAGGGACTGAGAGACACCAGTCAGTGTACAGATATCTCCCTGAGAGACAGGGACTGAGAGACACCAGTCATTGTACAGATATCTCCCTGAGAGAGAGGGACTGAGAGACACCAGTCAGTGTACAGATATCTCCCTGAGAGAGAGGGACTGTGAGACACCACTCAGTGTACAGATATCTCCCTGAGAGAGAGGGACTGAGAGACACCAGTCAGTGTACATATATCTCCCTGAGAGACAGGGACTGAGAGACACCACTCAGTGTACAGATACCTCCCTGAGAGTGAGGGACTGAGAGACACCAGTCAGTGTACATATATCTCCCTGAGAGACAGGGACTGAGAGACACCAGTCAGTGTACAGATATCTCCCTGAGAGAGAGGGACTCAGAGACACCACTCAATGTACAGATATCTCCCTGAGAGAGAGGGACTGAGAGACACCAGTCAGCGTACAGATATATCCCTGAGAGAGAGGGACTGAGAGACACCAGTCAGTGTACAGATATCTCCCTGAGAGAGAGGGACTGTGAGACACCACTCAGTGTACAGATATCTCCCTGAGAGAGAGGGACTGAGAGACACCAGTCTGCGTACAGATATCTCCCTGAGAGAGAGGGACTGAGAGACACCAGTCAGTGTACAGATATCTCCCTGAGAGAGAGGGACTGTGAGACACCACTCAGTGTACAGATATCTCCCTGAGAGACAGGGACTGAGAGACACCAGTCAGTGTACATATATCTCCCTGAGAGACAGGGACTGAGAGACACCAGTCAGTGTACAGATATCTCCCTGAGAGAGAGGGACTGAGAGACACCACTCAGCGCACAGATATCTCCCTGAGAGACAAGGACTGAGAGACACCAGTCAGTGTACATATATCTCCCTGAGAGTCAGGGACTGAGAGACACCAGTCAGTGTACAGATATCTCCCTGAGAGAGAGGGACTGAGAGACTCCACTCAGTGTACATATATCTCCCTGAGAGAGAGGGACTGGGAGACACTAGTCAGCGTACAGATATCTCCCTGAGAGAGAGGGACTGAGAGACACCAGTCAGTGTACAGATCTCTCCCTGAGAGTCAGGGACTGAGAGACACCACTCAGTGTACAGATATCTCCCTGAGAGAGAGGGACTGAGAGACACCAGTCAGTGTACAGATATCTCCCTGAGAGACAGGGACTGAGAGACACCAGTCAGTGTACATATATCTCCCTGAGACACAGGGACTGAGAGACACCACTCAGTGTACAGATATCTCCCTGAGAGAGAGGCCTGAGAGACACCAGTCAGTGTACAGATATCTCCCTGAGAGAGAGGGACTGAGAGACACCAATCAGTGTACATATATCTCCCTGAGAGACAGGGACTGAGAGACACCACTCAGTGTACAGATACCTCCCTGAGAGAGAGGGACTGAGAGACACCAGTCAGTGTACATATATCTCCCTGAGACACAGGGACTGAGAGACACCACTCAGTGTTCAGATATCTCCCTGAGAGAGAGGGACTGAGAGACACCAGTCAGTGTACAGATTTCTCCCTGAGAGAGAGGGACTGAGAGACACTAGTCAGTGTACAGATATCTCCCTGAGAGAGAGGTACTGAGAGACACCACTCAGTGTACAGATATCTCCCTGAGAGACAGGGACTGAGAGACTCCACTCAGTGTACAGATATCTCCCTGAGAGACAGGGACTGAGAGACACCACTCAGTGTACAGATATCTCCCTGAGAGACAGGGACTGAGAGACACCACTCAGTGTACATATATCTCCCTGAGAGAGAGGGACTGAGAGACACCAGTCAGTGTACAGATATCTCCCTGAGAGAGAGGGACTGAGAGACACCAGTCAGTGTACATATATCTCCCTGAGAGACAGGGACTGAGAGACACCACTCAGTGTACAGATACCTCCCTGAGAGAGAGGGACTGAGAGACACCAGTCAGTGTACATATATCTCCCTGAGAGACAGGGACTGAGAGACACCAGTCAGTGTACAGATATCTCCCTGAGAGAGAGGGACTCAGAGACACCACTCAGTGTACAGATATCTCCCTGAGAGAGAGGGAATGAGAGACACCAGTCAGCTTACAGATATCTCCCTGAGAGAGAGGGACTGAGAGACACCAGTCAGTTTACAGATATCTCCCTGAGAGAGAGGGACTGTGAGACACCACTCAGTGTACAGATATCTCCCTGAGAGAGAGGGACTGAGAGACACCAGTCTGCGTACAGATATCTCCCTGAGAGAGAGGGACTGAGAGACACCAGTCAGTGTACAGATATCTCCCTGAGAGACAGGGACTGAGAGACACCAGTCAGAGTACAGATATCTCCCTGAGAGAGAGGGACTGAGAGACACCAGTCAGTGTACAGATATCTCCCTGAGAGACAGGGACTGAGAGACACCAGTCAGTGTACAGATATCTCCCTGAGAGACAGGGACTGAGAGACACCAGTCATTTTACAGATATCTCCCTGAGAGAGAGGGACTGAGAGACACCAGTCAGTGTACAGATATCTCCCTGAGAGACAGGGACTGAGAGACACCAGTCATTGTACAGATATCTCCCTGAGTGAGAGGGACTGAGAGACACCAGTCAGTGTACAGATATCTCCCTGAGAGAGAGGGACTGTGAGACACCACTCAGTGTACAGATATCTCCCTGAGAGACAGGGACTGAGAGACACAAGTCAGTGTACAGATATCTCCCTGAGAGAGAGGGACTGAGAGACACCACTCAGTGTACAGATTTCTCCCTGAGAGACAGGGACTGAGAGACACCAGTCAGTGTACAGATATCTCACTGAGAGACAGGGGCTGTGAGACACCACTCAGTGTACAGATATCTCCCTGAGAGAGAGGGACTGAGAGACACCAGTCAGTGTACAGATATCTCCCTGAGAGTGAGGGACTGAGAGACACCAGTCAGTGTACATATATCTCCCTGAGAGACAGGGACTGTGAGACACCACTCAGTGTACAGATACCTGCCTGAGAGAGAGGGACTGAGAGACACCAGTCAGTGTACATATATCTCCCTGAGAGACAGGGACTGAGAGACACCACTCAGTGTACAGATTTCTCCCTGAGAGAGAGGGACTGAGAGACACCACTCAGTGCACAGATATCTCCCTGAGAGACAGGGACTGAGAGACACCAGTCAGAGTACAGATATCTCCCTGAGAGAGAGGGACTGAGAGACACCATTCAGTCTACAGATATCTCCCTGAGAGACAGGAACTGAGAGACACCAGTCAGTGTACAGATATCTCCCTGAGAGAGAGGGACTCAGAGACACCACTCAGTGTACAGATATCTCCCTGAGAGTCAGTGATTGAGAGACACCACTCAGTGTACAGATATCTCCCTGAGAGAGGGACTGAGAGACACCAGTCAGTGTACAGATATCTCCCTGAGAGAGAGGGACTGAGAGACACCAGTCAGTGTACAGATATCTCCCTGAGAGAGAGGGACTGAGAGACACCAGTCAGTGTACAGATATCTCCCTGAGAGAGAGGGACTGAGAGACACCAATCAGTGTACATATATCTCCCTGAGAGACAGGGACTGAGAGACACCACTCAGTGTACAGATACCTCCCTGAGAGAGAGGGACTGAGAGACACCAGTCAGTGTACATATATCTCCCTGAGAGACAGGGACTGAGAGACACCACTCAGTGTTCAGATATCTCCCTGAGAGAGAGGGACTGAGAGACACCAGTCAGTGTACAGATATCTCCCTGAGAGACAGGGACTGAGAGACACCAGTCAGTGTACAGATACCTCCCTGAGAGAGAGGGACTGAGAGACACCACTCAGTGCACGGATATCTCCCTGAGAGACAGGGACTGAGAGACACCAGTCAGAGTACAGATATCTCCCTGAGAGAGAGGGACTGAGAGACACCATTCAGTCTACAGATATCTCCCTGAGAGACAGGAACTGAGAGACACCAGTCAGTGTACAGATATCTCCCTGAGAGAGAGGGACTCAGAGACACCACTCAGTGTACAGATATCTCCCTGAGAGTCAGTGACTGAGAGACACCACTCAGTGTACAGATATCTCCCTGAGAGAGGGACTGAGAGACACCAGTCAGTGTACAGATATCTCCCTGAGAGAGAGGGACTGAGAGACACCAGTCAGTGTACAGATATCTCCCTGAGAGAGAGGGACTGAGAGACACCAGTCAGTGTACAGATATCTCCCTGAGAGAGAGGGACTGAGAGACACCAATCAGTGAACATATATCTCCCTGAGAGACAGGGACTGAGAGACACCACTCAGTGTACAGATACCTCCCTGAGAGAGAGGGACTGAGAGACACCAGTCAGTGTACATATATCTCCCTGAGAGACAGGGACTGAGAGACACCACTCAGTGTTCAGATATCTCCCTGAGAGAGAGGGACTGAGAGACACCAGTCAGTGTACAGATATCTCCCTGAGAGACAGGGACTGAGAGACACCAGTCAGTGTACAGATACCTCCCTGAGAGAGAGGGACTGAGAGACACCAGTCAGTGTACTTATATCTCCCTGAGAGACAGGGACTGAGAGACACCACTCAGTGTACAGATATCTCCCTGAGAGAGAGGGACTCAGAGACACCACTCAGTGTACAGATATCTCCCTGAGAGAGAGGGACTGAGAGACACCAGTCAGTGTACAGATATCTCCCTGAGAGAGAGGGACTGTGAGACAGCACTCAGTGTACAGATATCTCCCTGAGAGACAGGGACTGAGAGACACCAGTCAGTGTACAGATATCTCCCTGAGAGACAGGGACTGAGAGACACCACTCAGTGTACAGATATCTCCCTGAGAGAGAGGGACTGAGAGACACCTGTCAGTGTACATATATCTCGCTGAGAAACAGGGGCTGTGAGACACCACTCAGTGTACAGATATCTCCTTGAGAGACTGGGACTGAGAGACACCACTCAGTGTACAGATACCTTCCTGAGAGAGGGACTGAGAGACACCAGTCAGTGTACATATATCTCCCTGAGACACAGGGACTGAGAGACACCACTCAGTGTTCAGATATCTCCCTGAGAGAGAGGGACTGAGAGACACCAGTCAGTGTACAGATATCTCCCTGAGAGACAGGGACTGAGAGACACCAGTCAGTGTACATATATCTCCTTGAGAGACTGGGACTGAGAGACACCACTCAGTGTACAGATACCTTCCTGAGAGAGGGACTGAGAGACACCAGTCAGTGTACATATATCTCCCTGAGAGACAGGGACTGAGAGACACCAGTCAGCGTACAGATATATCCCTGAGAGAGACGGACTGAGAGACACCAGTCAGTGTACAGATATCTCCCTGAGAGAGAGGGACTGAGAGACACCAGTCAGTGTACAGATATCTCCCTGAGAGACAGGGACTGAGAGACACCAGTCAGTGTACAGATATCTCCCTGAGAGAGAGGGACTGAGAGACACCAGTCAGCGTACAGATATCTCCCTGAGAGAGAGGGACTGAGAGACACCAGTCAGTGTACAGATATCTCCCTGAGAGAGAGGGACTGAGAGACACCAGTCTGCGTACAGATATCTCCCTGAGAGAGAGGGACTGAGAGACACCAGTCAGTGTACAGATATCTCCCTGAGAGAGAGGGACTGTGAGACACCACTCAGTGTACAGATATCTCCCTGAGAGACAGGGACTGAGAGACACCAGTCAGTGTACAGATATCTCCCTGAGAGAGAGGGACTGAGAGACACCAGTCAGTGTACAGATATCTCCCTGAGAGACAGGGACTGAGAGACACCAGTCATTGTACAGATATCTCCCTGAGAGAGAGGGACTGAGAGACACCAGTCAGTGTACAGATATCTCCCTGAGAGAGAGGGACTGTGAGACACCACTCAGTGTACAGATATCTCCCTGAGAGAGAGGGACTGAGAGACACCAGTCAGTGTACATATATCTCCCTGAGAGACAGGGACTGAGAGACACCACTCAGTGTACAGATACCTCCCTGAGAGTGAGGGACTGAGAGACACCAGTCAGTGTACATATATCTCCCTGAGAGACAGGGACTGAGAGACACCAGTCAGTGTACAGATATCTCCCTGAGAGAGAGGGACTCAGAGACACCACTCAATGTACAGATATCTCCCTGAGAGAGAGGGACTGAGAGACACCAGTCAGCGTACAGATATATCCCTGAGAGAGAGGGACTGAGAGACACCAGTCAGTGTACAGATATCTCCCTGAGAGAGAGGGACTGTGAGACACCACTCAGTGTACAGATATCTCCCTGAGAGAGAGGGACTGAGAGACACCAGTCTGCGTACAGATATCTCCCTGAGAGAGAGGGACTGAGAGACACCAGTCAGTGTACAGATATCTCCCTGAGAGAGAGGGACTGTGAGACACCACTCAGTGTACAGATATCTCCCTGAGAGACAGGGACTGAGAGACACCAGTCAGTGTACATATATCTCCCTGAGAGACAGGGACTGAGAGACACCAGTCAGTGTACAGATATCTCCCTGAGAGAGAGGGACTGAGAGACACCACTCAGCGCACAGATATCTCCCTGAGAGACAAGGACTGAGAGACACCAGTCAGTGTACATATATCTCCCTGAGAGTCAGGGACTGAGAGACACCAGTCAGTGTACAGATATCTCCCTGAGAGAGAGGGACTGAGAGACTCCACTCAGTGTACATATATCTCCCTGAGAGAGAGGGACTGGGAGACACTAGTCAGCGTACAGATATCTCCCTGAGAGAGAGGGACTGAGAGACACCAGTCAGTGTACAGATCTCTCCCTGAGAGTCAGGGACTGAGAGACACCACTCAGTGTACAGATATCTCCCTGAGAGAGAGGGACTGAGAGACACCAGTCAGTGTACAGATATCTCCCTGAGAGACAGGGACTGAGAGACACCAGTCAGTGTACATATATCTCCCTGAGACACAGGGACTGAGAGACACCACTCAGTGTACAGATATCTCCCTGAGAGAGAGGCCTGAGAGACACCAGTCAGTGTACAGATATCTCCCTGAGAGAGAGGGACTGAGAGACACCAATCAGTGTACATATATCTCCCTGAGAGACAGGGACTGAGAGACACCACTCAGTGTACAGATACCTCCCTGAGAGAGAGGGACTGAGAGACACCAGTCAGTGTACATATATCTCCCTGAGACACAGGGACTGAGAGACACCACTCAGTGTTCAGATATCTCCCTGAGAGAGAGGGACTGAGAGACACCAGTCAGTGTACAGATTTCTCCCTGAGAGAGAGGGACTGAGAGACACTAGTCAGTGTACAGATATCTCCCTGAGAGAGAGGTACTGAGAGACACCACTCAGTGTACAGATATCTCCCTGAGAGACAGGGACTGAGAGACTCCACTCAGTGTACAGATATCTCCCTGAGAGACAGGGACTGAGAGACACCACTCAGTGTACAGATATCTCCCTGAGAGACAGGGACTGAGAGACACCACTCAGTGTACATATATCTCCCTGAGAGAGAGGGACTGAGAGACACCAGTCAGTGTACAGATATCTCCCTGAGAGAGAGGGACTGAGAGACACCAGTCAGTGTACATATATCTCCCTGAGAGACAGGGACTGAGAGACACCACTCAGTGTACAGATACCTCCCTGAGAGAGAGGGACTGAGAGACACCAGTCAGTGTACATATATCTCCCTGAGAGACAGGGACTGAGAGACACCAGTCAGTGTACAGATATCTCCCTGAGAGAGAGGGACTCAGAGACACCACTCAGTGTACAGATATCTCCCTGAGAGAGAGGGAATGAGAGACACCAGTCAGCTTACAGATATCTCCCTGAGAGAGAGGGACTGAGAGACACCAGTCAGTTTACAGATATCTCCCTGAGAGAGAGGGACTGTGAGACACCACTCAGTGTACAGATATCTCCCTGAGAGAGAGGGACTGAGAGACACCAGTCTGTGTACAGATATCTCCCTGAGAGAGAGGGACTGAGAGACACCAGTCAGTGTACAGATATCTCCCTGAGAGACAGGGACTGAGAGACACCAGTCAGAGTACAGATATCTCCCTGAGAGAGAGGGACTGAGAGACACCAGTCAGTGTACAGATATCTCCCTGAGAGACAGGGACTGAGAGACACCAGTCAGTGTACAGATATCTCCCTGAGAGACAGGGACTGAGAGACACCAGTCATTTTACAGATATCTCCCTGAGAGAGAGGGACTGAGAGACACCAGTCAGTGTACAGATATCTCCCTGAGAGACAGGGACTGAGAGACACCAGTCATTGTACAGATATCTCCCTGAGTGAGAGGGACTGAGAGACACCAGTCAGTGTACAGATATCTCCCTGAGAGAGAGGGACTGTGAGACACCACTCAGTGTACAGATATCTCCCTGAGAGACAGGGACTGAGAGACACAAGTCAGTGTACAGATATCTCCCTGAGAGAGAGGGACTGAGAGACACCACTCAGTGTACAGATTTCTCCCTGAGAGACAGGGACTGAGAGACACCAGTCAGTGTACAGATATCTCACTGAGAGACAGGGGCTGTGAGACACCACTCAGTGTACAGATATCTCCCTGAGAGAGAGGGACTGAGAGACACCAGTCAGTGTACAGATATCTCCCTGAGAGTGAGGGACTGAGAGGCACCAGTCAGTGTACATATATCTCCCTGAGAGACAGGGACTGTGAGACACCACTCAGTGTACAGATACCTGCCTGAGAGAGAGGGACTGAGAGACACCAGTCAGTGTACATATATCTCCCTGAGAGACAGGGACTGAGAGACACCACTCAGTGTACAGATTTCTCCCTGAGAGAGAGGGACTGAGAGACACCACTCAGTGCACAGATATCTCCCTGAGAGACAGGGACTGAGAGACACCAGTCAGAGTACAGATATCTCCCTGAGAGAGAGGGACTGAGAGACACCATTCAGTCTACAGATATCTCCCTGAGAGACAGGAACTGAGAGACACCAGTCAGTGTACAGATATCTCCCTGAGAGAGAGGGACTCAGAGACACCACTCAGTGTACAGATATCTCCCTGAGAGTCAGTGACTGAGAGACACCACTCAGTGTACAGATATCTCCCTGAGAGAGGGACTGAGAGACACCAGTCAGTGTACAGATATCTCCCTGAGAGAGAGGGACTGAGAGACACCAGTCAGTGTACAGATATCTCCCTGAGAGAGAGGGACTGAGAGACACCAGTCAGTGTACAGATATCTCCCTGAGAGAGAGGGACTGAGAGACACCAATCAGTGTACATATATCTCCCTGAGAGACAGGGACTGAGAGACACCACTCAGTGTACAGATACCTCCCTGAGAGAGAGGGACTGAGAGACACCAGTCAGTGTACATATATCTCCCTGAGAGACAGGGACTGAGAGACACCACTCAGTGTTCAGATATCTCCCTGAGAGAGAGGGACTGAGAGACACCAGTCAGTGTACAGATATCTCCCTGAGAGACAGGGACTGAGAGACACCAGTCAGTGTACAGATACCTCCCTGAGAGAGAGGGACTGAGAGACACCACTCAGTGCACAGATATCTCCCTGAGAGACAGGGACTGAGAGACACCAGTCAGAGTACAGATATCTCCCTGAGAGAGAGGGACTGAGAGACACCATTCAGTCTACAGATATCTCCCTGAGAGACAGGAACTGAGAGACACCAGTCAGTGTACAGATATCTCCCTGAGAGAGAGGGACTCAGAGACACCACTCAGTGTACAGATATCTCCCTGAGAGTCAGTGACTGAGAGACACCACTCAGTGTACAGATATCTCCCTGAGAGAGGGACTGAGAGACACCAGTCAGTGTACAGATATCTCCCTGAGAGAGAGGGACTGAGAGACACCAGTCAGTGTACAGATATCTCCCTGAGAGAGAGGGACTGAGAGACACCAGTCAGTGTACAGATATCTCCCTGAGAGAGAGGGACTGAGAGACACCAATCAGTGAACATATATCTCCCTGAGAGACAGGGACTGAGAGACACCACTCAGTGTACAGATACCTCCCTGAGAGAGAGGGACTGAGAGACACCAGTCAGTGTACATATATCTCCCTGAGAGACAGGGACTGAGAGACACCACTCAGTGTTCAGATATCTCCCTGAGAGAGAGGGACTGAGAGACACCAGTCAGTGTACAGATATCTCCCTGAGAGACAGGGACTGAGAGACACCAGTCAGTGTACAGATACCTCCCTGAGAGAGAGGGACTGAGAGACACCAGTCAGTGTACTTATATCTCCCTGAGAGACAGGGACTGAGAGACACCACTCAGTGTACAGATATCTCCCTGAGAGAGAGGGACTCAGAGACACCACTCAGTGTACAGATATCTCCCTGAGAGAGAGGGACTGAGAGACACCAGTCAGTGTACAGATATCTCCCTGAGAGAGAGGGACTGTGAGACAGCACTCAGTGTACAGATATCTCCCTGAGAGACAGGGACTGAGAGACACCAGTCAGTGTACAGATATCTCCCTGAGAGACAGGGACTGAGAGACACCACTCAGTGTACAGATATCTCCCTGAGAGAGAGGGACTGAGAGACACCAGTCAGTGTACATATATCTCGCTGAGAAACAGGGGCTGTGAGACACCACTCAGTGTACAGATATCTCCTTGAGAGACTGGGACTGAGAGACACCACTCAGTGTACAGATACCTTCCTGAGAGAGGGACTGAGAGACACCAGTCAGTGTACATATATCTCCCTGAGACACAGGGACTGAGAGACACCACTCAGTGTTCAGATATCTCCCTGAGAGAGAGGGACTGAGAGACACCAGTCAGTGTACAGATATCTCCCTGAGAGACAGGGACTGAGAGACACCAGTCAGTGTACATATATCTCCTTGAGAGACTGGGACTGAGAGACACCACTCAGTGTACAGATACCTTCCTGAGAGAGGGACTGAGAGACACCAGTCAGTGTACATATATCTCCCTGAGAGACAGGGACTGAGAGACACCAGTCAGTGTACAGATAAATCCCTGAGAGAGAGGGACTGAGAGACACCACTCAGTGTACAGATATCTCCCTGAGAGAGAGGGACTGAGAGACACTAGTCAGCGTACAGATATCTCCCTGAGAGAGAGGGACTGAGAGACACCAGTCAGTGTACAGATATCTCCCTGAGAGACAGGGACTGAGAGACACCACTCAGTGTACAGATATCTCCCTGAGAGAGGGACTGAGAGACACCAGTCAGTGTACAGATATCTCCCTGAGAGAGAGGGACTGAGAGACACCAGTCAGTGTACAGATATCTCCCTAAGAGAGAGGGACTGAGAGACACCACTCAGTGTTCAGATATCTCCCTGAGAGAGAGGGACTGAGAGACACCACTCAGTGTACAGATATCTCCCTGAGAGACAGGGACTGAGAGACACCACTCAGAGTACAGATCTCTCCCTGAGAGAGAGGGACTGAGAGACACCAGTCAGTGTACAGATATCTCCCTGAGAGAGAGGGACTGAGAGACACCAATCAGTGTACATATATCTCCCTGAGAGACAGGGACTGAGAGACACCACTCAGTGTACAGATACCTCCCTGAGAGAGAGGGACTGAGAAACACCAGTCAATGTACATATATCTACCTGAGACACAGGGACTGAGAGACACCACTCAGTGTTCAGATATCTCCCTGAGAGAGAGGGACTGAGAGACACCAGTCAGTGTACAGATATCTCCCTGAGAGACAGGGACTGAGAGACACCAGTCAGAGTACAGATATCTCCCTGAGAGAGAGGGACTGAGAGACACCACTCAGTGTACAGATATCTCCCTGAGAGAGAGGGACTGAGAGACACTAGTCAGCGTACAGATATCTCCCTGAGAGAGAGGGACTGAGAGACACCAGTCAGTGTACAGATATCTCCCTGAGAGACAGGGACTGAGAGACACCACTCAGTGTACAGATATCTCCCAGAGAGAGGGACTGAGAGACACCAGTCAGTGTACAGATATCTCCCTGAGAGAGAGGGACTGAGAGACACCACTCAGTGTACAGATATCTCCCTGAGAGACAGGGACAGAGAGACACCACTCAGTGTACAGATATCTCCCTGAGAGAGAGGGACTGAGAGACACCACTCAGTGTACAGATATCTCCCTGAGAGAGAGGGACTGAGAGACACCAGTCAATGTACATATATCTCCCTGAGAGAGAGGGACTGAGAGACACCAGTCAGCGTACAGATATATCCCTGAGAGAGACGGACTGAGAGACACCAGTCAGTGTACAGATATCTCCCTGAGAGAGAGGGACTGAGAGACACCAGTCAGTGTACAGATATCTCCCTGAGAGACAGGGACTGAGAGACACCAGTCAGTGTACAGATATCTCCCTGAGAGAGAGGGACTGAGAGACACCAGTCAGCGTACAGACATCTCCCTGAGAGAGAGGGACTGAGAGACACCAGTCAGTGTACAGATATCTCCCTGAGAGAGAGGGACTGAGAGACACCAGTCTGCGTACAGATATCTCCCTGAGAGAGAGGGACTGAGAGACACCAGTCAGTGTACAGATATCTCCCTGAGAGAGAGGGACTGTGAGACACCAGTCAGTGTACATATATCTCGCTGAGAAACAGGGGCTGTGAGACACCACTCAGTGTACAGATATCTCCTTGAGAGACTGGGACTGAGAGACACCACTCAGTGTACAGATACCTTCCTGAGAGAGGGACTGAGAGACACCACTCAGTGTACATATATCTCCCTGAGACACAGGGACTGAGAGACACCACTCAGTGTTCAGATATCTCCCTGAGAGAGAGGGACTGAGAGACACCAGTCAGTGTACAGATATCTCCCTGAGAGACAGGGACTGAGAGACACCAGTCAGTGTACATATATCTCCTTGAGAGACTGGGACTGAGAGACACCACTCAGTGTACAGATACCTTCCTGAGAGAGGGACTGAGAGACACCAGTCAGTGTACATATATCTCCCTGAGAGACAGGGACTGAGAGACACCAGTCAGTGTACAGATAAATCCCTGAGAGAGAGGGACTGAGAGACACCACTCAGTGTACAGATATCTCCCTGAGAGAGAGGGACTGAGAGACACTAGTCAGCGTACAGATATCTCCCTGAGAGAGAGGGACTGAGAGACACCAGTCAGTGTACAGATATCTCCCTGAGAGACAGGGACTGAGAGACACCACTCAGTGTACAGATATCTCCCTGAGAGAGGGACTGAGAGACACCAGTCAGTGTACAGATATCTCCCTGAGAGAGAGGGACTGAGAGACACCAGTCAGTGTACAGATATCTCCCTGAGAGAGAGGGACTGAGAGACACCACTCAGTGTTCAGATATCTCCCTGAGAGAGAGGGACTGAGAGACACCACTCAGTGTACAGATATCTCCCTGAGAGACAGGGACTGAGAGACACCACTCAGAGTACAGATCTCTCCCTGAGAGAGAGGGACTGAGAGACACCAGTCAGTGTACAGATATCTCCCTGAGAGAGAGGGACTGAGAGACACCAATCAGTGTACATATATCTCCCTGAGAGACAGGGACTGAGAGACACCACTCAGTGTACAGATACCTCCCTGAGAGAGAGGGACTGAGAGACACCAGTCAATGTACATATATCTACCTGAGACACAGGGACTGAGAGACACCACTCAGTGTTCAGATATCTCCCTGAGAGAGAGGGACTGAGAGACACCAGTCAGTGTACAGATATCTCCCTGAGAGACAGGGACTGAGAGACACCAGTCAGAGTACAGATATCTCCCTGAGAGAGAGGGACTGAGAGACACCACTCAGTGTACAGATATCTCCCTGAGAGAGAGGGACTGAGAGACACTAGTCAGCGTACAGATATCTCCCTGAGAGAGAGGGACTGAGAGACACCAGTCAGTGTACAGATATCTCCCTGAGAGACAGGGACTGAGAGACACCACTCAGTGTACAGATATCTCCCAGAGAGAGGGACTGAGAGACACCAGTCAGTGTACAGATATCTCCCTGAGAGAGAGGGACTGAGAGACACCACTCAGTGTACAGATATCTCCCTGAGAGACAGGGACAGAGAGACACCACTCAGTGTACAGATATCTCCCTGAGAGAGAGGGACTGAGAGACACCACTCAGTGTACAGATATCTCCCTGAGAGAGAGGGACTGAGAGACACCAGTCAATGTACATATATCTCCCTGAGAGAGAGGGACTGAGAGACACCAGTCAGCGTACAGATATATCCCTGAGAGAGACGGACTGAGAGACACCAGTCAGTGTACAGATATCTCCCTGAGAGAGAGGGACTGAGAGACACCAGTCAGTGTACAGATATCTCCCTGAGAGACAGGGACTGAGAGACACCAGTCAGTGTACAGATATCTCCCTGAGAGAGAGGGACTGAGAGACACCAGTCAGCGTACAGATATCTCCCTGAGAGAGAGGGACTGAGAGACACCAGTCAGTGTACAGATATCTCCCTGAGAGAGAGGGACTGAGAGACACCAGTCTGCGTACAGATATCTCCCTGAGAGAGAGGGACTGAGAGACACCAGTCAGTGTACAGATATCTCCCTGAGAGAGAGGGACTGTGAGACACCACTCAGTGTACAGATATCTCCGTGAGAGACAGGGACTGAGAGACACCAGTCAGTGTACAGATATCTCCCTGAGAGAGAGGGACTGAGAGACACCAGTCAGTGTACAGATATCTCCCTGAGAGACAGGGACTGAGAGACACCAGTCATTGTACAGATATCTCCCTGAGAGAGAGGGACTGAGAGACACCAGTCAGTGTACAGATATCTCCCTGAGAGAGAGGGACTGTGAGACACCACTCAGTGTACAGATATCTCCCTGAGAGAGAGGGACTGAGAGACACCAGTCAGTGTACATATATCTCCCTGAGAGACAGGGACTGAGAGACACCACTCAGTGTACAGATACCTCCCTGAGAGTGAGGGACTGAGAGACACCAGTCAGTGTACGTATATCTCCCTGAGAGACAGGGACTGAGAGAC
Source organism: Heterodontus francisci (assembly GCF_036365525.1). Lineage (NCBI taxonomy): Eukaryota > Metazoa > Chordata > Chondrichthyes > Heterodontiformes > Heterodontidae > Heterodontus > Heterodontus francisci. The sequence goes on along the minus strand of NC_090384.1, from coordinate 7,335,319 downwards.
ACCAGTCAGTGTACAGATATCTCCCTGAGAGAGAGGGACTCAGAGACAGCACTCAATGTACAGATATCTCCCTGAGAGAGAGGGACTGAGAGACACCAGTCAGCGTACAGATATATCCCTGAGAGAGAGGGACTGAGAGACACCAGTCAGTGTACAGATATCTCCCTGAGAGAGAGGGACTGTGAGACACCACTCAGTGTACAGATATCTCCCTGAGAGAGAGGGACTGAGAGACACCAGTCTGCGTACAGATATCTCCCTGAGAGAGAGGGACTGAGAGACACCAGTCAGTGTACAGATATCTCCCTGAGAGAGAGGGACTGTGAGACACCACTCAGTGTACAGATATCTCCCTGAGAGACAGGGACTGAGAGACACCAGTCAGTGTACATATATCTCCCTGAGAGACAGGGACTGAGAGACACCAGTCAGTGTACAGATATCTCCCTGAGAGAGAGGGACTGAGAGACACCACTCAGCGCACAGATATCTCCCTGAGAGACAAGGACTGAGAGACACCAGTCAGTGTACATATATCTCCCTGAGAGTCAGGGACTGAGAGACACCAGTCAGTGTACAGATATCTCCCTGAGAGAGAGGGACTGAGAGACTCCACTCAGTGTACATATATCTCCCTGAGAGAGAGGGACTGAGAGACACTAGTCAGCGTACAGATATCTCCCTGAGAGAGAGGGACTGAGAGACACCAGTCAGTGTACAGATCTCTCCCTGAGAGTCAGGGACTGAGAGACACCACTCAGTGTACAGATATCTCCCTGAGAGAGAGGGACTGAGAGACACCAGTCAGTGTACAGATATCTCCCTGAGAGACAGGGACTGAGAGACACCAGTCAGTGTACATATATCTCCCTGAGACACAGGGACTGAGAGACACCAGTCAGTGTACAGATATCTCCCTGAGAGAGAGGGACTGAGAGACACCAGTCAGTGTACAGATATCTCCCTGAGAGAGAGGTACTGAGAGACACCACTCAGTGTACAGATATCTCCCTGAGAGACAGGGACTGAGAGACTCCACTCAGTGTACAGATATCTCCCTGAGAGACAGGGACTGAGAGACACCACTCAGTGTACAGATATCTCCCTGAGAGACAGGGACTGAGAGACACCACTCAGTGTACATATATCTCCCTGAGAGACAGGGACTGAGAGACACCACTCAGTGTACAGATACCTCCCTGAGAGAGAGGGACTGAGAGACACCAGTCAGTGTACATATATCTCCCTGAGACACAGGGACTGAGAGACACCACTCAGTGTTCAGATATCTCCCTGAGAGAGAGGGACTGAGAGACACCAGTCAGTGTACAGATATCTCCCTGAGAGAGAGGGACTGAGAGACACCAGTCAGTGTACAGATATCTCCCTGAGAGAGAGGTACTGAGAGACACCACTCAGTGTACAGATATCTCCCTGAGAGACAGGGACTGAGAGACTCCACTCAGTGTACAGATATCTCCCTGAGAGACAGGGACTGAGAGACACCACTCAGTGTACAGATATCTCCCTGAGAGACAGGGACTGAGAGACACCACTCAGTGTACATATATCTCCCTGAGAGAGAGGGACTGAGAGACACCAGTCAGTGTACAGATATCTCCCTGAGAGAGAGGGACTGAGAGACACCAGTCAGTGTACATATATCTCCCTGAGAGACAGGGACTGAGAGACACCACTCAGTGTACAGATACCTCCCTGAGAGAGAGGGACTGAGAGACACCAGTCAGTGTACATATATCTCCCTGAGAGACAGGGACTGAGAGACACCAGTCAGTGTACAGATATCTCCCTGAGAGAGAGGGACTCAGAGACACCACTCAGTGTACAGATATCTCCCTGAGAGAGAGGGACTGAGAGACACCAGTCAGCTTACAGATATCTCCCTGAGAGAGAGGGACTGAGAGACACCAGTCAGTTTACAGATATCTCCCTGAGAGAGAGGGACTGTGAGACACCACTCAGTATACAGATATCTCCCTGAGAGAGAGGGACTGAGAGACACCAGTCTGCGTACAGATATCTCCCTGAGAGAGAGGGACTGAGAGACACCAGTCAGTGTACAGATATCTCCCTGAGAGACAGGGACTGAGAGACACCAGTCAGAGTACAGATATCTCCCTGAGAGAGAGGGACTGAGAGACACCAGTCAGTGTACAGATATCTCCCTGAGAGACAGGGACTGAGAGACACCAGTCAGTGTACAGATATCTCCCTGAGAGACAGGGACTGAGAGACACCAGTCATTTTACAGATATCTCCCTGAGAGAGAGGGACTGAGAGACACCAGTCAGTGTACAGATATCTCCCTGAGAGACAGGGACTGAGAGACACCAGTCATTGTACAGATATCTCCCTGAGAGAGAGGGACTGAGAGACACCAGTCAGTGTACAGATATCTCCCTGAGAGAGAGGGACTGTGAGACACCACTCAGTGTACAGATCTCTCCCTGAGAGACAGGGACTGAGAGACACCAGTCAGTGTACAGATATCTCCCTGAGAGAGAGGGACTGAGAGACACCACTCAGTGTACAGATTTCTCCCTGAGAGACAGGGACTGAGAGACACCAGTCAGTGTACAGATATCTCACTGAGAGACAGGGGCTGTGAGACACCACTCAGTGTACAGATATCTCCCTGAGAGAGAGGGACTGAGAGACACCAGTCAGTGTACAGATATCTCCCTGAGAGTGAGGGACTGAGAGACACCAGTCAGTGTACATATATCTCCCTGAGAGACAGGGACTGTGAGACACCACTCAGTGTACAGATACCTGCCTGAGAGAGAGGGACTGAGAGACACCAGACAGTGTACATATATCTCCCTGAGAGACAGGGACTGAGAGACACCACTCAGTGTACAGATATCTCCCTGAGAGAGAGGGACTGAGAGACACCACTCAGTGCACAGATATCTCCCTGAGAGACAGGGACTGAGAGACACCAGTCAGAGTACAGATATCTCCCTGAGAGAGAGGGACTGAGAGACACCATTCAGTCTACAGATATCTCCCTGAGAGACAGGAACTGAGAGACACCAGTCAGTGTACAGATATCTCCCTGAGAGAGAGGGACTCAGAGACACCACTCAGTGTACAGATATCTCCCTGAGAGTCAGTGACTGAGAGACACCACTCAGTGTACAGATATCTCCCTGAGAGAGGGACTGAGAGACACCAGTCAGTGTACAGATATCTCCCTGAGAGAGAGGGACTGAGAGACACCAGTCAGTGTACAGATATCTCCCTGAGAGAGAGGGACTGAGAGACACCAGTCAGTGTACAGATATCTCCCTGAGAGAGAGGGACTGAGAGACACCAATCAGTGTACATATATCTCCCTGAGAGACAGGGACTGAGAGACACCACTCAGTGTACAGATACCTCCCTGAGAGAGAGGGACTGAGAGACACCAGTCAGTGTACATATATCTCCCTGAGAGACAGGGACTGAGAGACACCACTCAGTGTTCAGATATCTCCCTGAGAGAGAGGGACTGAGAGACACCAGTCAGTGTACAGATATCTCCCTGAGAGACAGGGACTGAGAGACACCAGTCAGTGTACAGATACCTCCCTGAGAGAGAGGGACTGAGAGACACCACTCAGTGCACAGATATCTCACTGAGAGACAGGGACTGAGAGACACCAGTCAGAGTACAGATATCTCCCTGAGAGAGAGGGACTGAGAGACACCATTCAGTCTACAGATATCTCCCTGAGAGACAGGAACGGAGAGACACCAGTCAGTGTACAGATATCTCCCTGAGAGAGAGGGACTCAGAGACACCACTCAGTGTACAGATATCTCCCTGAGAGTCAGTGACTGAGAGACACCACTCAGTGTACAGATATCTCCCTGAGAGAGGGACTGAGAGACACCAGTCAGTGTACAGATATCTCCCTGAGAGAGAGGGACTGAGAGACACCAGTCAGTGTACAGATATCTCCCTGAGAGAGAGGGACTGAGAAACACCAGTCAGTGTACAGATATCTCCCTGAGAGAGAGGGACTGAGAGACACCAATCAGTGTACATATATCTCCCTGAGAGACAGGGACTGAGAGACACCACTCAGTGTACAGATACCTCCCTGAGAGAGAGGGACTGAGAGAAACCAGTCAGTGTACATATATCTCCCTGAGAGACAGGGACTGAGAGACACCACTCAGTGTTCAGATATCTCCCTGAGAGAGAGGGACTGAGAGACACCAGTCAGTGTACAGATATCTCCCTGAGAGACAGGGACTGAGAGACACCAGTCAGTGTACAGATACCTCCCTGAGAGAGAGGGACTGAGAGACACCAGTCAGTGTACTTATATCTCCCTGAGAGACAGGGACTGAGAGACACCACTCAGTGTACAGATATCTCCCTGAGAGAGAGGGACTCAGAGACACCACTCAGTGTACAGATATCTCCCTGAGAGAGAGGGACTGAGAGACACCAGTCAGTGTACAGATATCTCCCTGAGAGAGAGGGACTGTGAGACAGCACTCAGTGTACAGATATCTCCCTGAGAGACAGGGACTGAGAGACACCAGTCAGTGTACAGATATCTCCCTGAGAGACAGGGACTGAGAGACACCACTCAGTGTACAGATATCTCCCTGAGAGAGAGGGACTGAGAGACACCAGTCAGTGTACAGATATCTCCCTGAGAGAGAGGGACTGAGAGACACCAGTCAGTGTACAGATATCTCCCTGAGAGAGAGGGACTGAGAGACACCAGTCAGTGTACATATATCTCCCTGAGAGACAGGGACTGAGAGACACCACTCAGTGTACAGATACCTCCCTGAGAGAGAGGGACTGAGAGACACCAGTCAGTGTACATATATCTCCCTGAGAGACAGGGACTGAGAGACACCACTCAGTGTACAGATATCTCCCTGAGAGAGAGGGACTGAGAGACACCACTCAGTGCACAGATATCTCCCTGAGAGTCAGGGACTGAGAGACACCAGTCAGAGTACAGATATCTCCCTGAGTGAGAGGGACTGAGTGACACCATTCAGTCTACAGATATCTCCCTGAGAGACAGGAACTGAGAGACACCACTCAGTGTACAGATATCTCCCTGAGAGAGAGGGACTGAGAGACACCACTCAGCGTACAGATATCTCCCTGAGAGACAAGGACTGAGAGACACCAGTCAGTGTACATATATCTCCTTGAGAGACAGGGACTGAGAGACACCACTCAGTGTACAGATACCTTCCTGAGAGAGGGACTGAGAGACACCAGTCAGTGTACATATATCTCCCTGAGAGACAGGGACTGAGAGACACCAGTCAGTGTACAGATAAATCCCTGAGAGAGAGGGACTGAGAGACACCACTCAGTGTACAGATATCTCCCTGAGAGAGAGGGACTGAGAGACACTAGTCAGCGTACAGATATCTCCCTGAGAGAGAGGGACTGAGAGACACCAGTCAGTGTACAGATATCTCCCTGAGAGACAGGGACTGAGAGACACCACTCAGTGTACAGATATCTCCCTGAGAGAGGGACTGAGAGACACCAGTCAGTGTACAGATATCTCCCTGAGAGAGAGGGACTGAGAGACACCAGTCAGTGTACAGATACCTCCCTGAGAGAGAGGGACTGAGAGACACCACTCAGTGTTCAGATATCTCCCTGAGAGAGAGGGACTGAGAGACACCACTCAGTGTACAGATATCTCCCTGAGAGACAGGGACTGAGAGACACCACTCAGTGTACAGATATCTCCCTGAGAGAGAGGGACTGAGAGACACCAGTCAGTGTACAGATATCTCCCTGAGAGAGAGGAACTGAGAGAAACCAATCAGTGTACATATATCTCCCTGAGAGACAGGGACTGAGAGACACCACTCAGTGTACAGATACCTCCCTGAGAGAGAGGGACTGAGAGACACCAGTCAATGTACATATATCTACCTGAGACACAGGGACTGAGAGACACCACTCAGTGTTCAGATATCTCCCTGAGAGAGAGGGACTGAGAGACACCAGTCAATGTACAGATATCTCCCTGAGAGACAGGGACTGAGAGACACCAGTCAGAGTACAGATATCTCCCTGAGAGAGAGGGACTGAGAGACACCACTCAGTGTACAGATATCTCCCTGAGAGAGAGGGACTGAGAGAAACTACTCAGCGTACAGATATCTCCCTGAGAGATAGGGACTGAGAGACACCAGTCAGTGTACAGATATCTCCCTGAGAGACAGGGACTGAGAGACACCACTCAGTGTACAGATATCTCCCTGAGAGAGGGACTGAGAGACACCAGTCAGTGTACAGATATCTCCCTGAGAGAGAGGGACTGAGAGACACCACTCAGTGTACAGATATCTCCCTGAGAGACAGGGACTGAGAGACACCACTCAGTGTACAGATATCTCCCTGAGAGAGAGGGACTGAGAGACACCACTCAGTGTACAGATATCTCCCTGAGAGAGAGGGACTGAGAGACACCAGTCAATGTACATATATCTCCCTGAGAGAGAGGGACTGAGAGACACCAGTCAGCGTACAGATATATCCCTGAGAGAGACGGACTGAGAGACACCAGTCATTGTACAGATATCTCCCAGAGAGAGAGGGACTGAGAGACACCAGTCAGTGTACAGATATCTCCCTGAGAGACAGGGACTGAGAGACACCAGTCAGTGTACAGATATCTCCCTGAGAGAGAGGGACTGAGAGACACCAGTCAGCGTACAGATATCTCCCTGAGAGAGAGGGACTGAGAGACACCAGTCAGTGTACAGATATCTCCCTGAGAGAGAGGGACTGAGAGACACCAGTCTGCGTACAGATATCTCCCTGAGAGAGAGGGACTGAGAGACACCAGTCAGTGTACAGATATCTCCCTGAGAGAGAGGGACTGTGAGACACCACTCAGTGTACAGATATCTCCCTGAGAGACAGGGACTGAGAGACACCAGTCAGTGTACAGATATCTCCCTGAGAGAGAGGGACTGAGAGACACCAGTCAGTGTACAGATATCTCCCTGAGAGACAGGGACTGAGAGACACCAGTCATTGTACAGATATCTCCCTGAGAGAGAGGGACTGTGAGACACCAGTCAGTGTACAGATATCTCCCTGAGAGAGAGGGACTGTGAGACACCACTCAGTGTACAGATATCTCCCTGAGAGACAGGGACTGAGAGACACCAGTCAGTGTACAGATATCTCCCTGAGAGAGAGGGACTGAGAGACACCAGTCAGTGTACAGATATCTCCCTGAGAGACAGGGACTGAGAGACACCAGTCATTGTACAGATATCTCCCTGAGAGAGAGGGACTGAGAGACACCAGTCAGTGTACAGATATCTCCCTGAGAGAGAGGGACTGTGAGACACCACTCAGTGTACAGATATCTCCCTGAGAGAGAGGGACTGAGAGACACCAGTCAGTGTACATATATCTCCCTGAGAGACAGGGACTGAGAGACACCACTCAGTGTACAGATACCTCCCTGAGAGTGAGGGACTGAGAGACACCAGTCAGTGTACATATATCTCCCTGAGAGACAGGGACGGAGAGACACCAGTCAGTGTACAGATATCTCCCTGAGAGAGAGGGACTCAGAGACACCACTCAATGTACAGATATCTCCCTGAGAGAGAGGGACTGAGAGACACCAGTCGGCGTACAGATATATCCCTGAGAGAGAGGGACTGAGAGACACCAGTCAGTGTACAGATATCTCCCTGAGAGAGAGGGACTGTGAGACACCACTCAGTGTACAGATATCTCCCTGAGAGAGAGGGACTGAGAGACACCAGTCTGCGTACACATATCTCCCTGAGAGAGAGGGACTGAGAGACACCAGTCAGTGTACAGATATCTCCCTGAGAGAGAGGGACTGTGAGACACCACTCAGTGTACAGATATCTCCCTGAGAGACAGGGACTGAGAGACACCAGTCAGTGTACAGATATCTCCCTGAGAGAGAGGGACTGAGAGACACCAGTCAGTGTACAGATATCTCCCTGAGAGACAGGGACTGAGAGACACCAGTCATTGTACAGATATCTCCCTGAGAGAGAGGGACTGAGAGACACCAGTCAGTGTACAGATATCTCCCTGAGAGAGAGGGACTGTGAGACACCACTCAGTGTACAGATATCTCCCTGAGAGAGAGGGACTGAGAGACACCACTCAGTGTACAGATTTCTCCCTGAGAGACAGGGACTGAGAGACACCAGTCAGTGTACATATATCTCCCTGAGAGACAGGGACTGAGAGACACCAGTCAGTGTACAGATATCTCCCTGAGAGAGAGGGACTGAGAGACACCACTCAGCGCACAGATATCTCCCTGAGAGACAAGGACTGAGAGACACCAGTCAGTGTACATATATCTCCCTGAGAGTCAGGGACTGAGAGACACCAGTCAGTGTACAGATATCTCCCTGAGAGAGAGGGACTGAGAGACTCCACTCAGTGTACAGATATCTCCCTGAGAGAGAGGGACTGAGAGACACTAGTCAGCGTACAGATATCTCCCTGAGAGAGAGGGACTGAGAGACACCAGTCAGTGTACAGATCTCTCCCTGAGAGTCAGGGACTGAGAGACACCACTCAGTGTACAGATATCTCCCTGAGAGAGAGGGACTGAGAGACACCAGTCAGTGTACAGATATCTCCCTGAGAGACAGGGACTGAGAGACACCAGTCAGTGTACATATATCTCCCTGAGACACAGGGACTGAGAGACACCACTCAGTGTTCAGATATCTCCCTGAGAGAGAGGGACTGAGAGACACCACTCAGTGTACAGATTACTCCCTGAGAGACAGGGACTGAGAGACACCACTCAGTGTACAGATATCTCCCTGAGAGAGAGGCCTGAGAGACACCACTCAGTGTACAGATATCTCCCTGAGAGAGAGGGACTGAGAGACACCAATCAGTGTACATATATCTCCCTGAGAGACAGGGACTGAGAGACACCACTCAGTGTACAGATACCTCCCTGAGAGAGAGGGACTGAGAGACACCAGTCAGTGTACATATATCTCCCTGAGACACAGGGACTGAGAGACACCACTCAGTGTTCAGATATCTCCCTGAGAGAGGGACTGAGAGACACCAGTCAGTGTACAGATATCTCCCTGAGAGAGAGGGACTGAGAGACACCACTCAGTGTACAGATATCTCCCTGAGAGAGGGACTGAGAGACACCAGTCAGTGTACAGATATCTCCCTGAGAGAGAGGGACTGAGAGACACCAGTCAGTGTACAGATATCTCCCTGAGAGACAGGGACTGAGAGACACCACTCAGTGTACAGATATCTCCCTGAGAGAGGGACTGAGAGACACCAGTCAGTGTACAGATATCTCCCTGAGAGAGAGGGACTGAGAGACACCAGTCAGTGTACAGATATCTCCCTGAGAGACAGGGACTGAGAGACACCAGTCATTGTACAGATATCTCCCTGAGAGAGAGGGACTGTGAGACACCAGTCAGTGTACAGATATCTCCCTGAGAGAGAGGGACTGTGAGACACCACTCAGTGTACAGATATCTCCCTGAGAGACAGGGACTGAGAGACACCAGTCAGTGTACAGATATCTCCCTGAGAGAGAGGGACTGAGAGACACCAGTCAGTGTACAGATATCTCCCTGAGAGACAGGGACTGAGAGACACCAGTCATTGTACAGATATCTCCCTGAGAGAGAGGGACTGAGAGACACCAGTCAGTGTACAGATATCTCCCTGAGAGAGAGGGACTGTGAGACACCACTCAGTGTACAGATATCTCCCTGAGAGAGAGGGACTGAGAGACACCAGTCAGTGTACATATATCTCCCTGAGAGACAGGGACTGAGAGACACCACTCAGTGTACAGATACCTCCCTGAGAGAGAGGGACTGAGAGACACCAGTCAGTGTACATATATCTCCATGAGAGACAGGGACGGAGAGACACCAGTCAGTGTACAGATATCTCCCTGAGAGAGAGGGACTCAGAGACACCACTCAATGTACAGATATCTCCCTGAGAGAGAGGGACTGAGAGACACCAGTCGGCGTACAGATATATCCCTGAGAGAGAGGGACTGAGAGACACCAGTCAGTGTACAGATATCTCCCTGAGAGAGAGGGACTGTGAGACACCACTCAGTGTACAGATATCTCCCTGAGAGAGAGGGACTGAGAGACACCAGTCTGCGTACACATATCTCCCTGAGAGAGAGGGACTGAGAGACACCAGTCAGTGTACAGATATCTCCCTGAGAGAGAGGGACTGTGAGACACCACTCAGTGTACAGATATCTCCCTGAGAGACAGGGACTGAGAGGCACCAGTCAGTGTACAGATATCTCCCTGAGAGAGAGGGACTGAGAGACACCAGTCAGTGTACAGATATCTCCCTGAGAGACAGGGACTGAGAGACACCAGTCATTGTACAGATATCTCCCTGAGAGAGAGGGACTGAGAGACACCAGTCAGTGTACAGATATCTCCCTGAGAGAGAGGGACTGTGAGACACCACTCAGTGTACAGATATCTCCCTGAGAGAGAGGGACTGAGAGACACCACTCAGTGTACAGATTTCTCCCTGAGAGACAGGGACTGAGAGACACCAGTCAGTGTACATATATCTCCCTGAGAGACAGGGACTGAGAGACACCAGTCAGTGTACAGATATCTCCCTGAGAGAGAGGGACTGAGAGACACCACTCAGCGCACAGATATCTCCCTGAGAGACAAGGACTGAGAGACACCAGTCAGTGTACATATATCTCCCTGAGAGTCAGGGACTGAGAGACACCAGTCAGTGTACAGATATCTCCCTGAGAGAGAGGGACTGAGAGACTCCACTCAGTGTACAGATATCTCCCTGAGAGAGAGGGACTGAGAGACACTAGTCAGCGTACAGATATCTCCCTGAGAGAGAGGGACTGAGAGACACCAGTCAGTGTACAGATCTCTCCCTGAGAGTCAGGGACTGAGAGACACCACTCAGTGTACAGATATCTCCCTGAGAGAGAGGGACTGAGAGACACCAGTCAGTGTACAGATATCTCCCTGAGAGACAGGGACTGAGAGACACCAGTCAGTGTACATATATCTCCCTGAGACACAGGGACTGAGAGACACCACTCAGTGTTCAGATATCTCCCTGAGAGAGAGGGACTGAGAGACACCACTCAGTGTACAGATTACTCCCTGAGAGACAGGGACTGAGAGACACCACTCAGTGTACAGATATCTCCCTGAGAGAGAGGCCTGAGAGACACCACTCAGTGTACAGATATCTCCCTGAGAGAGAGGGACTGAGAGACACCAATCAGTGTACATATATCTCCCTGAGAGACAGGGACTGAGAGACACCACTCAGTGTACAGATACCTCCCTGAGAGAGAGGGACTGAGAGACACCAGTCAGTGTACATATATCTCCCTGAGACACAGGGACTGAGAGACACCACTCAGTGTTCAGATATCTCCCTGAGAGAGGGACTGAGAGACACCAGTCAGTGTACAGATATCTCCCTGAGAGAGAGGGACTGAGAGACACCACTCAGTGTACAGATATCTCCCTGAGAGAGTGACTGAGAGACACCAGTCAGTGTACAGATATCTCCCTGAGAGAGAGGGACTGAGAGACACCAGTCAGTGTACAGATATCTCCCTGAGAGACAGGGACTGAGAGACACCACTCAGTGTACAGATATCTCCCTGAGAGAGGGACTGAGAGACACCAGTCAGTGTACAGATATCTCCCTGAGAGAGAGGCCTGAGAGACACCACTCAGTGTACAGATATCTCCCTGAGAGAGAGGGACTGAGAGACACCAATCAGTGTACATATATCTCCCTGAGAGACAGGGACTGAGAGACACCACTCAGTGTACAGATACCTCCCTGAGAGAGAGGGACTGAGAGACACCAGTCAGTGTACATATATCTCCCTGAGACACAGGGACTGAGAGACACCACTCAGTGTTCAGATATCTCCCTGAGAGAGGGACTGAGAGACACCAGTCAGTGTACAGATATCTCCCTGAGAGAGAGGGACTGAGAGACACCACTCAGTGTACAGATATCTCCCTGAGAGAGGGACTGAGAGACACCAGTCAGTGTACAGATATCTCCCTGAGAGAGAGGGACTGAGAGACACCAGTCAGTGTACAGATATCTCCCTGAGAGACAGGGACTGAGAGACACCACTCAGTGTACAGATATCTCCCTGAGAGAGGGACTGAGAGACACCAGTCAGTGTACAGATATCTCCCTGAGAGAGAGGGACTGAGAGACACCAGTCAGTGTACAGATATCTCCCTGAGAGACAGGGACTGAGAGACACCAGTCATTGTACAGATATCTCCCTGAGAGAGAGGGACTGTGAGACACCAGTCAGTGTACAGATATCTCCCTGAGAGAGAGGGACTGTGAGACACCACTCAGTGTACAGATATCTCCCTGAGAGACAGGGACTGAGAGACACCAGTCAGTGTACAGATATCTCCCTGAGAGAGAGGGACTGAGAGACACCAGTCAGTGTACAGATATCTCCCTGAGAGACAGGGACTGAGAGACACCAGTCATTGTACAGATATCTCCCTGAGAGAGAGGGACTGAGAGACACCAGTCAGTGTACAGATATCTCCCTGAGAGAGAGGGACTGTGAGACACCACTCAGTGTACAGATATCTCCCTGAGAGAGAGGGACTGAGAGACACCAGTCAGTGTACATATATCTCCCTGAGAGACAGGGACTGAGAGACACCACTCAGTGTACAGATACCTCCCTGAGAGAGAGGGACTGAGAGACACCAGTCAGTGTACATATATCTCCATGAGAGACAGGGACGGAGAGACACCAGTCAGTGTACAGATATCTCCCTGAGAGAGAGGGACTCAGAGACACCACTCAATGTACAGATATCTCCCTGAGAGAGAGGGACTGAGAGACACCAGTCGGCGTACAGATATATCCCTGAGAGAGAGGGACTGAGAGACACCAGTCAGTGTACAGATATCTCCCTGAGAGAGAGGGACTGTGAGACACCACTCAGTGTACAGATATCTCCCTGAGAGAGAGGGACTGAGAGACACCAGTCTGCGTACACATATCTCCCTGAGAGAGAGGGACTGAGAGACACCAGTCAGTGTACAGATATCTCCCTGAGAGAGAGGGACTGTGAGACACCACTCAGTGTACAGATATCTCCCTGAGAGACAGGGACTGAGAGGCACCAGTCAGTGTACAGATATCTCCCTGAGAGAGAGGGACTGAGAGACACCAGTCAGTGTACAGATATCTCCCTGAGAGACAGGGACTGAGAGACACCAGTCATTGTACAGATATCTCCCTGAGAGAGAGGGACTGAGAGACACCAGTCAGTGTACAGATATCTCCCTGAGAGAGAGGGACTGTGAGACACCACTCAGTGTACAGATATCTCCCTGAGAGAGAGGGACTGAGAGACACCACTCAGTGTACAGATTTCTCCCTGAGAGACAGGGACTGAGAGACACCAGTCAGTGTACATATATCTCCCTGAGAGACAGGGACTGAGAGACACCAGTCAGTGTACAGATATCTCCCTGAGAGAGAGGGACTGAGAGACACCACTCAGCGCACAGATATCTCCCTGAGAGACAAGGACTGAGAGACACCAGTCAGTGTACATATATCTCCCTGAGAGTCAGGGACTGAGAGACACCAGTCAGTGTACAGATATCTCCCTGAGAGAGAGGGACTGAGAGACTCCACTCAGTGTACAGATATCTCCCTGAGAGAGAGGGACTGAGAGACACTAGTCAGCGTACAGATATCTCCCTGAGAGAGAGGGACTGAGAGACACCAGTCAGTGTACAGATCTCTCCCTGAGAGTCAGGGACTGAGAGACACCACTCAGTGTACAGATATCTCCCTGAGAGAGAGGGACTGAGAGACACCAGTCAGTGTACAGATATCTCCCTGAGAGACAGGGACTGAGAGACACCAGTCAGTGTACATATATCTCCCTGAGACACAGGGACTGAGAGACACCACTCAGTGTTCAGATATCTCCCTGAGAGAGAGGGACTGAGAGACACCACTCAGTGTACAGATTACTCCCTGAGAGACAGGGACTGAGAGACACCACTCAGTGTACAGATATCTCCCTGAGAGAGAGGCCTGAGAGACACCACTCAGTGTACAGATATCTCCCTGAGAGAGAGGGACTGAGAGACACCAATCAGTGTACATATATCTCCCTGAGAGACAGGGACTGAGAGACACCACTCAGTGTACAGATACCTCCCTGAGAGAGAGGGACTGAGAGACACCAGTCAGTGTACATATATCTCCCTGAGACACAGGGACTGAGAGACACCACTCAGTGTTCAGATATCTCCCTGAGAGAGGGACTGAGAGACACCAGTCAGTGTACAGATATCTCCCTGAGAGAGAGGGACTGAGAGACACCACTCAGTGTACAGATATCTCCCTGAGAGAGTGACTGAGAGACACCAGTCAGTGTACAGATATCTCCCTGAGAGAGAGGGACTGAGAGACACCAGTCAGTGTACAGATATCTCCCTGAGAGACAGGGACTGAGAGACACCACTCAGTGTACAGATATCTCCCTGAGAGAGGGACTGAGAGACACCAGTCAGTGTACAGATATCTCCCTGAGAGAGAGGGACTGAGAGACACCACTCAGTGTACAGATATCTCCCTGAGAGACAGGGACTGAGAGACACCACTCAGTGTACAGATATCTCCCTGAGAGACAGGGACTGAGAGACACCACTCAGTGTACAGATATCTCCCTGAGAGAGAGGGACTGAGAGACACCAGTCAATGTACATATATCTCCCTGAGAGAGAGGGACTGAGAGACACCAGTCAGCGTACAGATATATCCCTGAGAGAGACGGACTGAGAGACACCAGTCATTGTACAGATATCTCCCTGAGAGATAGGGACTGAGAGACACCAGTCAGTGTACAGATATCTCCCTGAGAGACAGGGACTGAGAGACACCAGTCAGTGTACAGATATCTCCCTGAGAGAGAGGGACTGAGAGACACCAGTCAGCGTACAGATATCTCCCTGAGAGAGAGGGACTGAGAGACACCAGTCAGTGTACAGATATCTCCCTGAGAGAGAGGGACTGAGAGACACCAGTCTGCGTACAGATATCTCCCTGAGAGAGAGGGACTGAGAGACACCAGTCAGTGTACAGATATCTCCCTGAGAGACAGGGACTGAGAGACACCGTTCAGTGTACAGATATCTCCCTGAGAGAGAGGGACTGAGAGACACCAGTCAGTGTACAGATATCTCCCTGAGAGACAGGGACTGAGAGACACCAGTCATTGTACAGATATCTCCCTGAGAGAGAGGGACTGAGAGACACCAGTCAGGGTACAGATATCTCCCTGAGAGAGAGGGACTGTGAGACACCACTCAGTGTACAGATATCTCCCTGAGAGAGAGGGACTGAGAGACACCAGTCAGTGTACAGATATCTCCCTGAGAGAGAGGGACTGAGAGACACCAGTCAGTGTACAGATATCTCCCTGAGAGACAGGGACTGAGAGACACCAGTCATTGTACAGATATCTCCCTGAGAGAGAGGGACTGAGAGACACCAGTCAGTGTACAGATATCTCCCAGAGAGAGAGGGACTGTGAGACACCACTCAGTGTACAGATATCTCCCTGAGAGAGAGGGACTGAGAGACACCAGTCAGTGTACATATATCTACCTGAGAGACAGGGACTGAGAGACACCACTCAGTGTACAGATACCTCCCTGAGAGTGAGGGACTGAGAGACACCAGTCAGTGTACATATATCTCCCTGAGAGACAGGGACTGAGAGACACCAGTCAGTGTGCAGATATCTCCCTGAGAGAGAGGGACTCAGAGACACCACTCAATGTACAGATATCTCCCTGAGAGAGAGGGACTGAGAGACACCAGTCAGCGTACAGATATATCCCTGAGAGAGAGGGACTGAGAGACACCAGTCAGTGTACAGATATCTCCCTGAGAGAGAGGGACTGTGAGACACCACTCAGTGTACAGATATCACCCTGAGAGAGAGGGACTGAGAGACACCAGTCTGCGTACAGATATCTCCCTGAGAGAGAGGGACTGAGAGACACCAGTCAGTGTACAGATATCTCCCTGAGAGAGAGGGACTGTGAGACACCACTCAGTGTACAGATATCTCCCTGAGAGACAGGGACTGAGAGACACCAGTCAGTGTACAGATATCTCCCTGAGAGAGAGGGACTGAGAGACACCAGTCAGTGTACAGATATCTCCCTGAGAGACAGGGACTGAGAGACACCAGTCATTGTACAGATATCTCCCTGAGAGAGAAGGACTGAGAGACACCAGTCAGTGTACAGATATCTCCCTGAGAGAGAGGGACTGTGAGACACCACTCAGTGTACAGATATCTCCCTGAGAGAGAGGGACTGAGAGACACCAGTCAGTGTACAGATATCTCCCTGAGAGAGAGGGACTGAGAGACACCACTCAGTGTACAGATTTCTCCCTGAGAGACAGGGACTGAGAGACATCAGTCAGTGTACATATATCTCCCTGAGAGACAGGGACTGAGAGACACCAGTCAGTGTACAGATATCTCCCTGAGAGAGAGGGACTGAGAGACACCACTCAGCGCACAGATATCTCCCTGAGAGACAAGGACTGAGAGACACCAGTCAGTGTACATATATCTCCCTGAGAGTCAGGGACTGAGAGACACCAGTCAGTGTACAGATATCTCCCTGAGAGAGAGGGACTGAGAGACTCCACTCAGTGTGCAGATATCTCCCTGAGAGAGAGGGACTGAGAGACACTAGTCAGCGTACATATATCTCCCTGAGAGAGAGGGACTGAGAGACACCAGTCAGTGTACAGATCTCTCCCTGAGAGTCAGGGACTGAGAGACACCACTCAGTGTACAGATATCTCCCTGAGAGAGAGGGACTGAGAGACACCAGTCAGTGTACAGATATCTCCCTGAGAGACAGGGACTGAGAGACACCAGTCAGTGTACAGATATCTCCCTGAGAGACAGGGACTGAGAGACACCACTCAGTGTACATAAATCTCCCTGAGAGAGAGGGACTGAGAGACACCACTCAGTGTACAGATATCTCCCTGAGAGAGAGGGACTGAGAGACACCAGTCAGTGTACATATATCTCCCTGAGAGACAGGGACTGAGAGACACCAGTCAGTGTACAGATATCTCCCTGAGAGAGAGGGACTGAGAGACACCAGTCAGTGTACAGATATCTCCCTGAGAGAGAGGGACTGAGAGACACCAGTCAGCTTACAGATATCTCCCTGAGAGAGAGGGACTGAGAGACACCAGTCAGTTTACAGATATCTCCCTGAGAGAGAGGGACTGTGAGACACCACTCAGTGTACAGATATCTCCCTGAGAGAGAGGGACTGAGAGACACCAGTCTGCGTACAGATATCTCCCTGAGAGAGAGGGACTGAGAGACACCAGTCAGTGTACAGATATCTCCCTGAGAGACAGGGACTGAGAGACACCAGTCAGAGTACAGATATCTCCCTGAGAGAGAGGGACTGAGAGACACCAGTCAGTGTACAGATATCTCCCTGAGAGACAGGGACTGAGAGACACCAGTCATTTTACAGATATCTCCCTGAGAGAGAGGGACTGAGAGACACCAGTCAGTGTACAGATATCTCCCTGAGAGACAGGGACTGAGAGACACCAGTCATTGTACAGATATCTCCCTGAGAGAGAGGGACTGAGAGACACCAGTCAGTGTACAGATATCTCCCTGAGAGAGAGGGACTGTGAGACACCACTCAGTGTACAGATATCTCCCTGAGAGACAGGGACTGAGAGACACCAGTCAGTGTACAGATATCTCCCTGAGAGAGAGGGACTGAGAGACACCACTCAGTGTACAGATTTCTCCCTGAGAGACAGGGAATGAGAGACACCAGTCAGTGTACAGATATCTCCCTGAGAGACAGGGGCTGTGAGACACCACTCAGTGTACAGATATCTCCCTGAGAGAGAGGGACTGAGAGACACCAGTCAGTGTACAGATATCTCCCTGAGAGTGAGGGACTGAGAGACACCAGTCAGTGTACATATATCTCCCTGAGAGACAGGGACTGTGAGACACCACTCAGTGTACAGATACCTGCCTGAGAGAGAGGGACTGAGAGACACCAGTCAGTGTACATATATCTCCCTGAGAGACAGGGACTGAGAGACACCACTCAGTGTACAGATATCTCCCTGAGAGAGAGGGACTGAGAGACACCACTCAGTGCACAGATATCTCCCTGGGAGACAGGGACTGAGAGACACCAGTCAGAGTACAGATATCTCCCTGAGAGAGAGGGACTGAGAGACACCATTCAGTCTACAGATATCTCCCTGAGAGACAGGAACTGAGAGACACCACTCAGTGTACAGATATCTCCATGAGAGAGAGGGACTGAGAGACACCACTCAGCGTACAGATATCTCCCTGAGAGACAAGGACTGAGAGACACCAGTCAGTGTACATATATCTCCCTGAGAGACAGGGACTGAGCGACACCACTCACTGTATAGATACCTTCCCTGAGAGAGGGACTGAGAGACACCAGTCAGTGTACATATATCTCCCTGACAGACAGGGACTGAGAGACACCAGTCAGTGTACATATATCTCCCTGAGAGAGAGGGACTGAGAGACTCCACTCAGTGTACAGATATCTCCCTGAGAGAGAGGGACTGAGAGACACTAGTAAGCGTACAGATATCTCCCTCAGAGAGAGGGACTGAGAGACACCAGTCAGTGTACAGATCTCTCCCTGAGAGTCAGGGAGTGAGAGACACCACTCAGTGTACAGATATCTCCCTGAGAGAGAGGGACTGAGAGACACCAGTCAGTGTACAGATATCTCCCTGAGAGAGAGGGACTGAGAGACACCAGTCAGTGTACAGATATCTCCCTGAGAGACAGGGACTGAGAGACACCAGTCAGAGTACAGATATCTCCCTGAGAGAGAGGGACTGAGAGACAGCACTCAGTGTACAGATATCTCCCTGAGAGAGAGGGACTGAGAGACACCACTCAGTGTACAGATATCACCCTGAGAGAGAGGGACTGAGAGACACCACTCAGCGCACAGATATCTCCCTGAGAGACAAGGACTGAGAGACACCAGTCAGTGTACATATATCTCCCTGAGAGTCAGGGACTGAGAGACACCAGTCAGTGTACAGATATCTCCCTGAGAGAGAGGGACTGAGAGACTCCACTCAGTGTACAGATATCTCCCTGAGAGAGAGGGACTGAGAGACACTAGTCAGCGTACAGATATCTCCCTGAGAGAGAGGGACTGAGAGACACCAGTCAGTGTACAGATCTCTCCCTGAGAGTCAGGGACTGAGAGACACCACTCAGTCTACAGATATCTCCCTGAGAGACAGGAACTGAGAGACACCAC
Source organism: Heterodontus francisci (assembly GCF_036365525.1). NCBI lineage: Eukaryota > Metazoa > Chordata > Chondrichthyes > Heterodontiformes > Heterodontidae > Heterodontus > Heterodontus francisci. The sequence goes on along the minus strand of NC_090384.1, from coordinate 7,315,848 downwards.
ACAGTGTACAGATATCTCCCTGAGAGAGAGGGACTGAGAGACACCACTCAGCGCAGAGATATCTCCCTGAGAGACAAGGACTGAGAGACACCAGTCAGTGTACATATATCTCCCTGAGAGTCAGGAACTGAGAGACACCACACAGTGTACAGATATCTCCCTGAGAGAGAGGGACTGAGAGACACCACTCAGCGCAGAGATATCTCCCTGAGAGACAAGGACTGAGAGACACCAGTCAGTGTACATATATCTCCCTGAGAGTCAGGGACTGAGAGACACCAGTCAGTGTACAGATATCTCCCTGAGAGAGAGGGACTGAGAGACTCCACTCAGTGTACAGATATCTCCCTGAGAGAGAGGGACTGAGAGACACTAGTCAGCGTACAGATATCTCCCTGAGAGACAGGGACTGAGAGACACCACTCAGTGTACAGATATCCCCCTGAGAGAGAGGCCTGAGAGACACCAGTCAGTGTACAGATATCTCCCTGAGAGAGAGGGACTGAGAGACACCAATCAGTGTACATATATCTCCCTGAGAGACAGGGTCTGAGAGACACCACTCAGTGTACAGATACCTCCCTGAGAGAGAGGGACTGAGAGACACCAGTCAGTGTACATATATCTCCCTGAGACACAGGGACTGAGAGACACCACTCAGTGTTCAGATATCTCCCTGAGAGAGAGGGACTGAGAGACACCAGTCAGTGTACAGATATCTCCCTGAGAGAGAGGGACTGAGAGACACCAGTCAGTGTACAGATATCTCCCTGAGAGAGAGGTACTGAGAGACACCACTCAGTGTACAGATATCTCCCTGAGAGACAGGGACTGAGAGACTCCACTCAGTGTACAGATATCTCCCTGAGAGACAGGGACTGAGAGACACCACTCAGTGTACAGATATCTCCCTGAGAGACAGGGACTGAGAGACACCACTCAGTGTACATATATCTCCCTGAGAGACAGGGACTGAGAGACACCAGTCAGTGTACAGATATCTCCCTGAGAGAGAGTCACTGAGAGACACCAGTCAGTGTACAGATCTCTCCCTGAGAGTCAGGGACTGAGAGACACCACTCAGTGTACAGATATCTCCCTGAGAGAGAGGGACTGAGAGACACCACTCAGTGTACAGATATCTCCCTGAGAGACAGGGACTGAGAGACACCACTCAGTGTACAGATATCTCCCTGAGAGAGAGGGACTGAGAGACACCACTCAGTGTACAGATATCTCCCAGAGAGACAGGGACTGAGAGACACCACTCAGTGTACAGATATCTCCCTGAGAGACAGGGACAGAGCGACACCACTCACTGTATAGATACCTTCCTGAGAGAGGGACTGAGAGACACCAGTCAGTGTACATATATCTCCCTGAGAGACAGGGACTGAGAGACACCAGTCAGTGTACATATATCTCCCTGAGAGAGAGGGACTGAGAGACTCCACTCAGTGCACAGATATCTCCCTGAGAGAGAGGGACTGAGAGACACTAGTCAGCGTACAGATATCTCCCTGAGAGAGAGGCACTGAGAGACACCAGTCAGTGTACAGATCTCTCCCTGAGAGTCAGGGACTGAGAGACACCACTCAGTGTACAGATATCTCCCTGAGAGAGAGGGACTGAGAGACACCAGTCAGTGTACAGATATCTCCCTGAGAGAGAGGGACTGAGAGACACCAGTCAGTGTACATATATCTCCCTGAGACACAGGGACTGAGAGACACCACTCAGTGTACAGATATCTCCCTGAGAGAGAGGGACTGGGAGACACCAGTCAGTGTACAGATATCTCCCTGAGAGAGAGGTACTGAGAGACACCACTCAGTGTACAGATATCTCCCTGAGAGACAGGGACTGAGAGACACCACTCAGTGTACAGATATCTCCCTGAGAGAGAGGGACTGAGAGACACCACTCAGTGTACAGATTTCTCCCTGAGAGACAGGGACTGAGAGACACCAGTCAGTGTACAGATATCTCCCTGAGAGACAGGGACTGAGAGACACCAGTCAGTGTACAGATATCTCCCTGAGAGAGAGGGACTGAGAGACACCTCTCAGTGTACAGATATCTCCCTGAGAGAGAGGGACTGAGAGACACTAGTCAGCGTTCAGATATCTCCCTGAGAGAGAGGGACTGAGAGACACCAGTCAGTGTACAGATATCTCCCTGAGAGAGAGGGACTGAGAGACACCACTCAGTGTACCGATATCTCCCTGAGAGACAGGGACTGAGAGACAGCACTCAGTGTACAGATATCTCCCTGAGAGACAGGGACTGAGAGACACCACTCAGTGTACATATATCTCCCTGAAAGAGAGGGACTGAGAGACACCAGTCAGTGTACAGATATCTCCCTGAGAGAGAGGGACTGAGAGACACCAGTCAGTGTACATATATCTCCCTGAGAGACAGGGACTGAGAGACACCAGTCAGTGTACAGATATCTCCCTGAGAGAGAGGGACTGAGAGACACCAGTCAGTGTACAGATATCTCCCTGAGAGAGAGGGACTGAGAGACACCAGTCAGCTTACAGATATCTCCCTGAGAGAGAGGGACTGAGAGACACCAGTCAGTTTACAGATATCTCCCTGAGAGAGAGGGACTGTGAGACACCACTCAGTGTACAGATATCTCCCTGAGAGAGAGGGACTGAGAGACACAAGTCTGCGTACAGATATCTCCCTGAGAGAGAGGGACTGAGAGACACCAGTCAGTGTACAGATATCTCCCTGAGAGACAGGGACTGAGAGACACCAGTCAGAGTACAGATATCTCCCTGAGAGAGAGGGACTGAGAGACACCAGTCAGTGTACAGATATCTCCCTGAGAGACAGGGACTGAGAGACACCAGTCAGTGTACAGATATCTCCCTGAGAGACAGGGACTGAGAGACACCAGTCATTTTACAGATATCTCCCTGAGAGAGAGGGACTGAGAGACGCCAGTCAGTGTACAGATATCTCCCTGAGAGACAGGGACTGAGAGACACCAGTCATTGTACAGATATCTCCCTGAGAGAGAGGGACTGAGAGACACCAGTCAGTGTACAGATATCTCCCTGAGAGAGAGGGACTGTGAGACACCACTCAGTGTACAGATATCTCCCTGAGAGACAGGGACTGAGAGACACCAGTCAGTGTACAGATATCTCCCTGAGAGAGAGGGACTGAGAGACACCACTCAGTGTACAGATTTCTCCCTGAGAGACAGGGACTGAGAGACACCAGTCAGTGTACAGATATCTCCCTGAGAGACAGGGGCTGTGAGACACCACTCAGTGTACAGATATCTCCCTGAGAGAGAGGGACTGAGAGACACCAGTCAGTGTACAGATATCTCCCTGAGAGTGAGGGACTGAGAGACACCAGTCAGTGTACATATATCTCCCTGGGAGACAGGGACTGTGAGACACCACTCAGTGTACAGATACCTGCCTGAGAGAGAGGGACTGAGAGACACCAGTCAGTGTACATATATCTCCCTGAGAGACAGGGACTGAGAGACACCACTCAGTGTACAGATATCTCCCTGAGAGAGAGGGACTGAGAGACACCACTCAGTGCACAGATATCTCCCTGAGAGACAGGGACTGAGAGACACCAGTCAGAGTACAGATATCTCCCTGAGAGAGAGGGACTGAGAGACACCATTCAGTCTACAGATATCTCCCTGAGAGACAGGAACTGAGAGACACCACTCAGTGTACAGATATCTCCATGAGAGAGAGGGACTGAGAGACACCACTCAGCGTACAGATATCTCCCTGAGAGACAAGGACTGAGAGACACCAGTCAGTGTACATATATCTCCCTGAGAGACAGGGACTGAGCGACACCACGCACTGTATAGATACCTTCCTGAGAGAGGGACTGAGAGACACCAGTCAGTGTACATATATCTCCCTGACAGACAGGGACTGAGAGACACCAGTCAGTGTACATATATCTCCCTGAGAGAGAGGGACTGAGAGACTCCACTCAGTGTACAGATATCTCCCTGAGAGAGAGGGACTGAGAGACACTAGTCAGCGTACAGATATCTCCCTGAGAGAGAGGGACTGAGAGACACCAGTCAGTGTACAGATCTCTCCCTGAGAGTCAGGGACTGAGAGACACCGCTCAGTGTACAGATATCTCCCTGAGAGAGAGGGACTGAGAGACACCAGTCAGTGTACAGATATCTCCCTGAGAGAGAGGGACTGAGAGACACCAGTCAGTGTACAGATATCTCCCTGAGAGACAGGGACTGAGAGACACCAGTCAGAGTACAGATATCTCCCTGAGAGAGAGGGACTGAGAGACAGCATTCAGTGTACAGATATCTCCCTGAGAGAGAGGGACTGAGAGACACCACTCAGTGTACAGATATCTCCCTGAGAGAGAGGGACTGAGAGACACCACTCAGCGCACAGATATCTCCCTGAGAGACAAGGACTGAGAGACACCAGTCAGTGTACATATATCTCCCTGAGAGTCAGGGACTGAGAGACACCAGTCAGTGTACAGATATCTCCCTGAGAGAGAGGGACTGAGAGACTCCACTCAGTGTACAGATATCTCCCTGAGAGAGAGGGACTGAGAGACACTAGTCAGCGTACAGATATCTCCCTGAGAGAGAGGGACTGAGAGACACCAGTCAGTGTACAGATCTCTCCCTGAGAGTCAGGGACTGAGAGACACCACTCAGTCTACAGATATCTCCCTGAGAGACAGGAACTGAGAGACACCACTCAGTGTACAGATATCTCCCTGAGAGAGAGGGACTGAGAGACACCACTCAGCGCACAGATATCTCCCTGAGAGACAAGGACTGAGAGACACCAGTCAGTGTACATATATCTCCCTGAGAGTCAGGGACTGAGAGACACCAGTCAGTGTACAGATATCTCCCTGAGAGAGAGGGACTGAGAGACTCCACTCAGTGTACAGATATCTCCCTGAGAGAGAGGGACTGAGAGACACTAGTCAGCGTACAGATATCTCCCTGAGAGAGTGGCACTGAGAGACACCAGTCAGTGTACAGATCTCTCCCTGAGAGTCAGGGACTGAGAGACACCACTCAGTGTACAGATATCTCCCTGAGAGAGAGGGACTGAGAGACACCAGTCAGTGTACAGATATCTCCCTGAGAGAGAGGGACTGAGAGACACCAGTCAGTGTACATATATCTCCCTGAGACACAGGGACTGAGAGACACCACTCAGTGTTCAGATATCTCCCTGAGAGAGAGGGACTGAGAGACACCACTCAGTGTACAGATATCTCCCTGAGAGACAGGGACTGAGAGACACCACTCAGTGTACAGATATCTCCCTGAGAGAGAGGCCTGAGAGACACCAGTCAGTGTACAGATATCTCCCTGAGAGAGAGGGACTGAGAGACACCAATCAGTGTACATATATCTCCCTGAGAGACAGGGACTGAGAGACACCACTCAGCGTACAGATATCTCCCTGAGAGACAAGGACTGAGAGACACCAGTCAGTGTACATATATCTCCCTGAGAGACAGGGACAGAGCGACACCACTCACTGTATAGATACCTTCCTGAGAGAGGGACTGAGAGACACCAGTCAGTGTACATATATCTCCCTGAGAGACAGGGACTGAGAGACACCAGTCAGTGTACAGATATCTCCCTGAGAGAGAGGGACTGAGAGACACCAGTCAGTGTACATATATCTCCCTGAGACACAGGGACTGAGAGACACCACTCAGTGTTCAGATATCTCCCTGAGAGAGAGGGACTGAGAGACACCACTCAGTGTACAGATATCTCCCTGAGAGACAGGGACTGAGCGACACCACTCAGTGTACAGATATCTCCCTGAGAGAGAGGCCTGAGAGACACCAGTCAGTGTACAGATATCTCCCTGAGAGAGAGGGACTGAGAGACACCAATCAGTGTACATATATCTCCCTGAGAGACAGGGACTGAGAGACACCACTCAGTGTACAGATACCTCCCTGAGAGAGAGGGACTGAGAGACACCAGTCAGTGTACATATATCTCCCTGAGACACAGGGACTGAGAGACACCACTCAGTGTTCAGATATCTCCCTGAGAGAGAGGGACTGAGAGACACCAGTCAGTGTACAGATATCTCCCTGAGAGAGAGGGACTGAGAGACACCAGTCAGTGTACAGATATCTCCCTGAGAGAGAGGTACTGAGAGAAACCACTCAGTGTACAGATATCTCCCTGAGAGACAGGGACTGAGAGACTCCACTCAGTGTACAGATATCTCCCTGAGAGACAGGGACTGAGAGACACCACTCAGTGTACAGATATCTCCCTGAGAGACAGGGACTGAGAGACACCACTCAGTGTACATATATCTCCCTGAGAGACAGGGACTGAGAGACACCAGTCAGTGTACAGATATCTCCCTGAGAGAGAGGCACTGAGAGACACCAGTCAGTGTACAGATCTCTCCCTGAGAGTCAGGGACTGAGAGACACCACTCAGTGTACAATTATCTCCCTGAGAGACAGGGACAGAGCGACACCACTCACTGTATAGATACCTTCCTGAGAGAGGGACTGAGAGACACCAGTCAGTGTACATATATCTCCCTGAGAGACAGGGACTGAGAGACACCAGTCAGTGTACATATATCTCCCTGAGAGAGAGGGACTGAGAGACTCCACTCAGTGTACAGATATCTCCCTGAGAGAGAGGGACTGAGAGACACTAGTCAGCGTACAGATATCTCCCTGAGAGAGAGGCACTGAGAGACACCAGTCAGTGTACAGATCTCTCCCTGAGAGTCAGGGACTGAGAGACACCACTCAGTGTACTGATATCTCCCTGAGAGAGAGGGACTGAGAGACACCAGTCAGTGTACAGATATCTCCCTGAGAGAGAGGGACTGAGAGACACCAGTCAGTGTACATATATCTCCCTGAGACACAGGGACTGGGAGACACCACTCAGTGTACAGATATCTCCCTGAGAGAGAGGGACTGGGAGACACCAGTCAGTGTACAGATATCTCCCTGAGAGAGAGGTACTGAGAGACACCACTCAGTGTACAGATATCTCCCTGAGAGACAGGGACTGAGAGACACCACTCAGTGTTCAGATATCTCCCTGAGAGAGAGGGACTGAGAGACACCACTCAGTGTACAGATTTCTCCCTGAGAGACAGGGACTGAGAGACACCAGTCAGTGTACAGATATCTCCCTGAGAGACAGGGACTGAGAGACACCAGTCAGTGTACAGATATCTCCCTGAGAGAGAGGGACTGAGAGACACCTCTCAGTGTACAGATATCTCCCTGAGAGAGAGGGACTGAGAGACACTAGTCAGCGTTCAGATATCTCCCTGAGAGAGAGGGACTGAGAGACACCAGTCAGTGTACAGATATCTCCCTGAGAGACAGGGACTGAGAGACACCAGTCAGTGTACAGATATCTCCCTGAGAGACAGGGACTGAGAGACACCAGTCAGTGTACAGATATCTCCCTGAGAGAGAGGGACTGAGAGACACCAGTCAGTGTACAGATATCTCCCTGAGAGACAGGGACTGAGAGACACCAGTCATTGTACATATATCTCCCTGAGTGAGAGGGACTGAGAGACACCACTCAGTGTACAGATATCTCCCTGAGAGACAGGGACTGAGAGACACCACTCAGTGTACAGATATCTCCCTGAGAGAGAGGGACTGAGAGACACCAGTCAGTGTACAGATATCTCCCTGAGAGAGAGGGACTGAGAGACACCACTCAGTGTATAGATATCTCCCTGAGAGACAGGGACTGAGAGACACCAGTCAGTGTACAGATATCTCCCTGACAGACAGGGGCGGTGAGACACCACTCAGTGTACAGATATCTCCCTGAGAGAGAGGGACTGAGAGACACCAGTCAGTGTACAGATATCTCCCTGAGAGAGAGGGACTGAGAGACACCAGTCAGTGTGCATATATCTCCCTGAGAGACAGGGACTGAGAGACAGCACTCAGTGTACAGATACCTCCCTGAGAGAGAGGGACTGAGAGACACCACTCAGTGTTCAGATATCTCCCTGAGAGAGAGGGACTGTGAGACACCACTCAGTGTACAGATATCTCCCTGAGAGACAGGGACTGAGAGACACCAGTCAGTGTACAGATATCTCCCTGAGAGAGAGGGACTGAGAGACACCACTCAGTGTACAGATTTCTCCCTGAGAGACAGGGACTGAGAGACACCAGTCAGTGTACAGATATCTCCCTGAGAGACAGGGGCTGTGAGACACCACTCAGTGTACAGATATCTCCCTGAGAGAGAGGGACTGAGAGACACCAGTCAGTGTACAGATATCTCCCTGAGAGTGAGGGACTGAGAGACACCAGTCAGTGTACATATATCTCCCTGAGAGACAGGGACTGTGAGACACCACTCAGTATACAGATACCTGCCTGAGAGAGAGGGACTGAGAGACACCAGTCAGTGTACATATATCTCCCTGAGAGACAGGGACTGAGAGACACCACTCAGTGTACAGATATCTCCCTGAGAGAGAGGGACTGAGAGACACCACTCAGTGCACAGATATCTCCCTGAGAGACAGGGACTGAGAGACACCAGTCAGAGTACAGATATCTCCCTGAGAGAGAGGGACTGAGAGACACCATTCAGTCTACAGATATCTCCCTGAGAGACAGGAACTGAGAGACACCACTCAGTGTACAGATATCTCCATGAGAGAGAGGGACTGAGAGACACCACTCAGCGTACAGATATCTCCCTGAGAGACAAGGACTGAGAGACACCAGTCAGTGTACATATATCTCCCTGAGAGACAGGGACAGAGCGACACCACTCACTGTATAGATACCTTCCTGAGAGAGGGACTGAGAGACACCAGTCAGTGTACATATATCTCCCTGAGAGACAGGGACTGAGAGACACCAGTCAGTGTACATATATCTCCCTGAGAGAGAGGGACTGAGAGACTCCACTCAGTGTACAGATATCTCCCTGAGAGAGAGGGACTGAGAGACACTAGTCAGCGTACAGATATCTCCCTGAGAGAGAGGCACTGAGAGACACCAGTCAGTGTACAGATCTCTCCCTGAGAGTCAGGGACTGAGAGACACCACTCAGTGTACAGATATCTCCCTGAGAGAGAGGGACTGAGAGACACCAGTCAGTGTACAGATATCTCCCTGAGAGAGAGGGACTGAGAGACACCAGTCAGTGTACATATATCTCCCTGAGACACAGGGACTGAGAGACACCACTCAGTGTACAGATATCTCCCTGAGAGAGAGGGACTGAGAGACACCACTCAGTGTACAGATATCTCCCTGAGAGACAGGGACTGAGAGACACCACTCAGTGTACAGATATCTCCCTGAGAGAGAGGCCTGAGAGACACCAGTCACTGTACATATATCTCCCTGAGAGACAGGGACTGAGAGACACCACTCAGTGTACAGATACCTCCCTGAGAGAGAGGGACTGAGAGACACCAGTCAGTGTACAGATATCTCCCTGAGAGAGAGGGACTGAGAGACACCACTCAGTGTACAGATATCTCCCTGAGAGAGAGGGACTGAGAGACACCACTCAGTGTACATATATCTCCCTGAGACACAGGGACTGAGAGACACCACTCAGAGTTCAGATATCTCCCTGAGAGAGAGGGACTGAGAGACACCAGTCAGTGTACATATATCTCCCTGAGAGACAGGGACTGAGAGACACCAGTCAGTGTACAGATATCTCCCTGAGAGACAGGGACTGAGAGACACCAGTCAGTGTACATATATCTCCCTGAGAGAGAGGGACTGAGAGACTCCACTCAGTGTACAGATATCTCCCTGAGAGAGAGGGACTGAGAGACACTAGTCAGCGTACAGATATCTCCCTGAGAGAGAGGCACTGAGAGACACCAGTCAGTGTACAGATCTCTCCCTGAGAGTCAGGGACTGAGAGACACCACTCAGTGTACAGATATCTCCCTGAGAGAGAGGGACTGAGAGACACCAGTCAGTGTACAGATATCTCCCTGAGAGAGAGGGACTGAGAGACACCAGTCAGTGTACATATATCTCCCTGAGACACAGGGACTGAGAGACACCACTCAGTGTACAGATATCTCCCTGAGAGACAGGGACTGAGAGACACCACTCAGTGTACAGATATCTCCCTGAGAGAGAGGCCTGAGAGACACCAGTCACTGTACATATATCTCCCTGAGAGACAGGGACTGAGAGACACCACTCAGTGTACAGATACCTCCCTGAGAGAGAGGGACTGAGAGACACCAGTCAGTGTACAGATATCTCCCTGAGAGAGAGGGACTGAGAGACACCACTCAGTGTACAGATATCTCCCTGAGAGAGAGGGACTGAGAGACACCACTCAGTGTACATATATCTCCCTGAGACACAGGGACTGAGAGACACCACTCAGTGTTCAGATATCTCCCTGAGAGAGAGGGACTGAGAGACACCAGTCAGTGTACATATATCTCCCTGAGAGACAGGGACTGAGAGACACCACTCAGTGTACAGATATCTCCCTGAGAGAGAGGGACTGAGAGACACCACTCAGTGTACAGATATCTCCCTGAGAGAGAGGGACTGAGAGACACCAGTCAGTGTACAGATATCTCTCTGAGAGAGAGGGACTGTGAGACACCAGTCAGTGTACAGATATCTCCCTGAGAGAGAGGGACTGAGAGACACCAGTCAGTGTACAGATATCTCCCTGAGAGACAGGGACAGAGAGACACCAGTCAGTGTACAGATATCTCCGTGAGAGAGAGGTACTGAGAGACACCACTCAGTGTACAGATATCTCCCTGAGAGACAGGGACTGAGAGACACCACTCAGTGTACAGATATCTCCCTGAGAGACAGGGACTGAGAGACACCACTCAGTGTACAGATATCTCCCTGAGAGAGAGGGACTGAGAGACACCACTCAGTGTACAGATATCTCCCTGAGAGAGAGGGACTGAGAGACACCAGTCAGTGTACATATATCTCCCTGAGAGACAGGGACTGAGAGACACCAGTCAGTGTACAGATACCTCCCTGAGAGCGAGGGACTGAGAGACACCAGTCAGTGGACATATATCTCCCTGAGAGACAGGGACTGAGAGACACCAGTCAGTGTACAGATATCTCCCTGAGAGAGAGGGACTGAGAGACACCAATCAGTGTACAGATATCTCCATGAGAGAGAGGGACTGAGAGACACCAGTCAGCGTACAGATATCTTCCTGAGAGAGAGGGACTGAGAGACACCAGTCAGTGTACAGATATCTCCCTGAGAGAGAGGGACTGTGAGACACCACTCAGTGTACAGATATCTCCCTGAGACACAGGGACTGAGAGACACCAGTCAGTGTACAGATATCTCGCTGAGAGAGAGGGACTGAGAGACACCACTCAGTGTACAGATATCTCCCTGAGAGACAGGGACTGAGAGACACCAGTCAGTGTACAGATATCTCCCTGAGAGAGAGGGACTGAGAGACACAAATCAGTGTACAGATTTCTCCCTGAGAGACAGGGACTGAGAGACACCAGTCAGTGTACAGATATCTCCCTGAGAGACAGGGGCTGTGAGACACCACTCAGTGTACAGATACCTCCCTAAGAGAGGGACTGAGAGACACCAGTCAGTGTACATATATCTCCCTGAGAGACAGGGACTGAGAGACACCAGTCCGTGTACAGATATCTCCCTGAGAGACAGGGACTGAGAGACACCAGTCAGTGTACAGATATCTCCCTGAGAGTGAGGGACTGAGAGACACCTCTCAGTGTACAGATATCTCCCTGAGAGAGAGGGACTGAGAGACACTAGTCAGCGTTCAGATATCTCCCTGAGAGAGGGACTGAGAGACACCAGTCAGTGTACAGATATCTCCCTGAGAGACAGGGACTGAGAGACACCACTCAGTGTACAGATATCTCCCTGAGAGACAGGGACTGAGAGACACCAGTCAGTGTACAGATATCTCCCTGAGAGAGAGGGACTGAGAGACACCAGTCAGTGTGCAGATACCTCCCTGAGAGACAGGGACTGAGAGACACCACTCAGTGTACAGATATCTCCCTGAGAGACAGGGACTGAGAGACACCAGTCAGTGTACAGATATCTCCCTGAGAGAGAGGTACTGAGAGACACCACTCAGTGTACAGATATCTACCTGAGAGACAGGGACTGAGAGACACCACTCAGTGTACAGATATCTCCCTGAGAGAGAGGGACTGAGAGACACCAGTCAGTGTACAGATATCTCCCTGAGAGAGAGGGACTGAGAGACACCACTCAGTGTATAGATATCTCCCTGAGAGACAGGGACTGAGAGACACCAGTCAGTGTACAGATATCTCCCTGAGAGACAGGGGCTGTGAGACACCACTCAGTGTACAGATATCTCCCTGAGAGAGAGGGACTGAGAGACACCAGTCAGTGTACAGATATCTCCCTGAGAGAGAGGGACTGAGAGACACCAGTCAGTGTGCATATATCTCCCTGAGAGACAGGGACTGAGAGACAGCACTCAGTGTACAGATACCTCCCTGAGAGAGAGGGACTGAGAGACACCACTCAGTGTTCAGATATCTCCCTGAGAGAGAGGGACTCTGAGACACCACTCAGTGTACAGATATCTCCCTGAGAGACAGGGACTGAGAGACACCAGTCAGTGTACAGATACCTCCCTGAGAGAGAGGGACTGAGTTACACCAGTCAGTGTACATATATCACCCTGAGAGACAGGGACTGAGAGACACCACTCAGTGTACAGATATCTCCCTGAGAGAGAGGGACTGAGAGACACCACTCAGTGTACAGATATCTCCCTGAGAGAGAGGGACTGAGAGACACCAGTCAGTGTACAGATATCTCTCTGAGAGAGAGGGACTGTGAGACACCAGTCAGTGTACAGATATCTCCCTGAGAGAGAGGGACTGAGAGACACCAGTCAGTGTACAGATATCTCCCTGAGAGAGAGGTACTGAGAGACACCACTCAGTGTACAGATATCTCCCTGAGAGACAGGGACTGAGAGACACCACTCAGTGTACAGATATCTCCCTGAGAGAGAGGGACTGAGAGACACCACTCAGTGTACAGATTTCTCCCTGAGAGAGTGGGACTGAGAGACACCACTCAGTGTACAGATATCTCCCTGAGAGAGAGGGACTGAGAGACACCAGTCAGTGTACAGATATCTCCCTGAGAGACAGGGACTGAGAGACACCACTCAGTGTACAGATATTTCCCTGAGAGAGATGGACTGAGAGACACCAGTCAGCGTACAGATATCTCCCTGAGAGAGAGGGACTGAGAGACACCAGTCAGTGTACAGATATCTCCCTGAGAGAGAGGGACTGTGAGAAACCACTCAGTGTACAGATATCTCCCTGAGAGAGAGGGACTGAGAGACACCAGTCAGTGTACAGATATCTCCCTGAGAGACAGGGACTGAGAGACACCAGTCATTGTACAGATATCTCCCTGAGAGAGAGGGACTGAGAGACACCAGTCAGTGTACAGATATCTCCCTGAGAGAGAGGGACTGTGAGACACCACTCAGTGTACAGATATCTCCCTGAGAGACAGGGACTGAGAGACACCAGTCAGTGTACAGATATCTCCCTGAGAGAGAGGGACTGAGAGACACCACTCAGTGTACAGATTTCTCCCTGAGAGACAGGGACTGAGAGACACCAGTCAGTGTACAGATATCTCCCTGAGAGACAGGGGCTGTGAGACACCACTCAGTGTACAGATATCTCCCTGAGAGAGGGGGACTGAGAGACACCAGTCAGTGTACAGATATCTCCCTGAGAGAGAGGGACTGAGAGACACCAGTCAGTGTACATATATCTCCCTGAGAGACAGGGACTGAGAGACACCACACAGTGTACAGATATCTCCCTGAGAGAGAGGGACTGAGAGACACCACTCAGTGCACAGATATCTCCCTGAGAGACAGGGACTGAGAGACACCAGTCAGAGTACAGATATCTCCCTGAGAGAGAGGGACTGAGAGACACCATTCAGTCTACAGATATCTCCCTGAGAGACAGGAACTGAGAGACACCACTCAGTGTACAGATATCTCCCTGAGAGAGAGGGACTGTGAGACACCACTCAGCGTACAGATATCTCCCTGAGAGAGAGGGACTGAGAGACACTAGTCAGCGTTCAGATATCTCCCTGAGAGAGAGGGACTGAGAGATTCCAGTCAGTGTACAGATATCTCCCTGAGAGACAGGGACTGAGAGACACCACTCAGTGTACAGATATCTCCCTGAGAGACAGGGACTGAGAGACACCAGTCAGTGTACAGATATCTCCCTGAGAGAGAGGGACTGAGAGACACCAGTCAGTGTGCAGATACCTCCCTGAGAGACAGGGACTGAGAGACACCACTCAGTGTACAGATATCTCCCTGAGAGACAGGGACTGAGAGACACCAGTCAGTGTACAGATATCTCCCTGAGAGAGAGGTACTGAGAGACACCACTCAGTGTACAGATATCACCCTGAGAGACAGGGACTGAGAGACACCACTCAGTGTACAGATATCTCCCTGAGAGAGAGGGACTGAGAGACACCAGTCAGTGTACAGATATCTCCCTGAGAGAGAGGGACTGAGAGACACCACTCAGTGTATAGATATCTCCCTGAGAGACAGGGACAGAGAGACACCAGTCAGTGTACAGATATCTCCCTGAGAGACAGGGGCTGTGAGACACCACTCAGTGTACAGATATCTCCCTGAGAGAGAGGGACTGAGAGACACCAGTCAGTGTACAGATATCTCCCTGAGAGAGAGGGACTGAGAGACACCAGTCAGTGTGCATATATCTCCCTGAGAGACAGGGACTGAGAGACAGCACTCAGTGTACAGATACCTCACTGAGAGAGAGGGACTGAGAGACAGCACTCAGTGTTCAGATATCTCCCTGAGAGAGAGGGACTCTGAGACACCACTCAGTGTACAGATATCTCCCTGAGAGAGAGGGACTGAGAGACACCAGTCAGTGTACAGATATCTCCCTGAGAGAGAGGGACTGAGAGACACCAGTCAGTGTACATATATCTCCCTGAGAGACAGGGACTGAGAGACACCACACAGTGTACAGATATCTCCCTGAGAGAGAGGGACTGAGAGACACCACTCAGTGTACAGATATCTCCCTGAGAGAGAGGGACTGAGAGACACCAGTCAGTGTACAGATATCTCTCTGAGAGAGAGGGACTGTGAGACACCAGTCAGTGTACAGATATCTCCCTGAGAGAGAGGGACTGAGAGACACCAGTCAGTGTACAGATATCTCCCTGAGGGAGAGGTACTGAGAGACACCACTCAGTGTACAGATATCTCCCTGAGAGAGAGGGACTGTGAGAAACCACTCAGTGTACAGATATCTCCCTGAGAGACAGGGACTGAGAGACACCAGTCAGTGTACAGATATCTCCCTGAGAGAGAGGGACTGAGAGACACCAGTCAGTGTACAGATATCTCCCTGAGAGACAGGGACTGAGAGACACCAGTCATTGTACAGATATCTCCCTGAGAGAGAGGGACTGAGAGACACCAGTCAGTGTACAGATATCTCCCTGAGGCAGAGGGACTGTGAGACACCAGTCAGTGTACAGATATCTCCCTGAGAGGCAGGCACTGAGAGACACCAGTCAGTGTACAGATATCTCCCTGAGATAGAGGGACTGAGAGACACCACTCAGTGTACAGATTTCTCCCTGAGAGACAGGGACTGAGAGACACCAGTCAGTGTACAGATATCTCCCTGAGAGACATGGGCTGTGAGACACCACTCAGTGTACAGATATCTCCCTGAGAGAGAGGGACTGAGAGACACCAGTCAGTGTACAGATATCTCCCTGAGAGAGAGGGACTGAGAGACACCAGTCAGTGTACATATATCTCCCTGAGAGACAGGGACTGAGAGTCACCAGTCAGTGTACATATATCTCCCTGAGAGACAGGGACTGAGAGACACCACACAGTGTACAGATATCTCCCTGAGAGAGAGGGACTGAGAGACACCACTCAGTGCACAGATATCTCCCTGAGCGACAGGGACTGAGAGACACCAGTCAGAGTACAGATATCTCCCTGAGAGAGAGGGACTGAGAGACACCATTCAGTCTACAGATATCTCCCTGAGAGACAGGAACTGAGAGACACCACTCAGTGTACAGATATCTCCCTGAGAGAGAGGGACTGAGTGACACCACTCAGCGTACAGATATCTCCCTGAAAGACAAGGACTGAAAGACACCAGTCAATGTACATATATCTCCCTGAGAGACAGGGACTGAGAGACACCACTCAGTGTACAGATACCTTCCTGAGAGAGGGACTGAGAGACACCAGTCAGTGTACATATATCTCCCTGAGAGACAGGGACTGAGAGACACCAGTCAGTGTACAGATATCTCCCTGAGAGAGAGGGACTGAGAGACACCACTCAGTGTACAGATATCTCCCTGAGAGAGAGGGACTGAGAGACACCACTCAGCGTACAGACATCTCCCTGAGAGAGAGGGACTGAGAGACACCAGTCAGTGTACATATATCTCCCTGAGACACAGGGACTGAGAGACACCACTCAGTGTTCAGATATCTCCCTGAGAGAGAGGGGCTGAGAGACACCACTCAGTGTACAGATATCTCCCTGAGAGACAGGGACTGAGAGACACCACTCAGTGTACAGATATCTCCCTGAGAGAGAGGGACTGAGAGACACCAGTCAGTGTACAGATATCTCCCTGAGAGAGAGGGACTGAGAGACACCAATCAGTGTACATATATCTCCCTGAGAGAGAGGGACTGAGAGACACCAGTCAGTGTACAGATATCTCCCTGAGAGAGAGGGACTGAGAGACACCAGGCAGTGTACATATATCTCCCTGAGAGACAGGGACTGAGAGACACCACTCAGTGTACAGAAATCTCCCTGAGAGGGAGGGACTGAGAGACACCAGTCAGTGTACATTTATCTCCCTGAGAGACAGGGACTGAGAGACACCAGTCAGTGTACATATATCTCCCTGAGAGAGAGGGACTGAGAGACACCACTCAGTGTACAGATATCTCCATGAGAGAGAGGGACTGAGAGACACCAGTCAGAGTACAGATATCTCCCTGAGAGAGAGGGACTGAGAGACACCAGTCAGTGTACAGAAATCTCCCTGAGAGAGAGGGACTGTGAGACACCACTCAGTGTACAGATATCTCCCTGAGAGACAGGGACTGAGAGACACCAGTCAGTGTACAGATATCTCCCTGAGAGAGAGGGACTGAGAGACACCACTCAGTGTACAGATATCTCCCTGAGAGACAGGGACTGAGAGACACCAGTCAGTGTACAGATATCTCCCTGAGAGAGAGGGACTGAGAGACACCACTAAGTGTACAGATTTCTCCCTGAGAGACAGGGACTGAGAGACACCAGTCAGTGTACAGATATCTCCCTGAGAGACAGGGGCTGTGAGACACCAGTCAGTGTACAGATATCTCCCTGAGAGAGAGGGACTGAGAGACACCAGTCAGTGTACAGATATCTCCCTGAGAGAGAGGGACTGAGAGACACCAGTCAGTGTACATATATGTCCCTGAGAGACAGGGACTGAGAGACACCACTCAGTGGACAGATACCTCCCTGAGAGAGAGGGACTGAGAGACACCAGTCAGTGTACAGATATCTCCCTGAGAGAGAGCGACTGAGAGACACCACTCAGTGCACAGATAACTCCCTGAGAGACAGGGACTGAGAGACACCAGTCAGAGTACAGATATCTCCCTGAGAGAGAGGGACTGAGAGAAACCATTCAGTGTACAGATATCTCCCTGAGAGAAAGGGACTGAGAGACGCCACTCAGTGTACAGATATCTCCCTGAGAGAGAGGGACTGAGAGACACTAGTCAGCGTACAGATATCTCCCTGTGAGAGAGGGACTGAGAGACACCAGTCAGTGTACAGATATCTCCCTGAGAGACAGGGACTGAGAGACACCACTCAGTGTACAGATATCTCCCTGAGAGAGAGGGACTGAGAGACACCAGTCAGTGTACAGATATCTCCCTGAGAGAGAGGGACTGAGAGACACCAGTCAGTGTACATATATATCCCTGAGACACAGGGACTGAGAGACACCACTCAGTGTTCAGATATCTCCCTGAGAGAGAGGGACTGAGAGACACCACTCAGTGTACAGATATCTCCCTGAGAGACAGGGACTGAGAGACACCACTCAGTGTACAGATATCTCCCTGAGAGAGAGGGACTGAGAGACACCAGTCAGTGTACAGATATCTCCCTGAGAGACAGGGACAGTGAGACACCAGTCAGTGTACAGATATCTGCCTGAGAGAGAGGGACTGAGAGACACCAATCAGTGTACATATATCTCCCTGAGAGACAGGGACTGAGAGACACCACTCAGTGTACAGATACCTCCCTGAGAGAGAGGGACTGAGAGACACCAGTCAGTGTACAGATATCTCCCTGAGAGACAGGGACTGAGAGACACCACTCAGTGTACAGATGTCTCCCTGAGAGAGAGGGACTGAGAGACACCACTCAGTGCACAGATATCTACCTGAGAGAGAGGGACTGAGAGACACCACTCAGTGTACAGATATCTCCCTGAGAGACAGGGACTTAGAGACACCACTCAGTGTACAGATATCTCCCTGAGAGAGAGGGACTGAGAGACACTAGTCAGCGTACAGATATCTCCCTGAGAGAGAGGGACTGAGAGACACCAGTCAGTGTACAGATATCTCCCTGAGAGAGAGGGACTGAGAGACACCACTCAGTGTACAGATATCTCCCTGAGAGAGAGGGACTGAGAGACACCACTCAGTGTATAGATATCTCCCTGAGAGACAGGGACAGAGAGACACCAGTCAGTGTACAGATATCTCCCTGAGAGACAGGGGCTGTGAGACACCACTCAGTGTACAGATATCTCCCTGAGAGAGAGGGACTGAGAGACACCAGTCAGTGTACAGATATCTCCCTGAGAGAGAGGGACTGAGAGACACCAGTCAGTGTGCATATATCTCCCTGAGAGACAGGGACTGAGAGACAGCACTCAGTGTACAGATACCTCACTGAGAGAGAGGGACTGAGAGACACCACTCAGTGTTCAGATATCTCCCTGAGAGAGAGGGACTCTGAGACACCACTCAGTGTACAGATATCTCCCTGAGAGAGAGGGACTGAGAGACACCAGTCAGTGTACAGATATCTCCCTGAGAGAGAGGGACTGAGAGACACCAGTCAGTGTACATATATCTCCCTGAGAGACAGGGACTGAGAGACACCACACAGTGTACAGATATCTCCCTGAGAGAGAGGGACTGAGAGACACCACTCAGTGTACAGATATCTCCCTGAGAGAGAGGGACTGAGAGACACCAGTCAGTGTACAGATATCTCTCTGAGAGAGAGGGACTGTGAGACACCAGTCAGTGTACAGATATCTCCCTGAGAGACAGGGGCTGTGAGACACCAGTCAGTGTACAGATATCTCCCTGAGAGAGAGGGACTGAGAGACACCAGTCAGTGTACAGATATCTCCCTGAGAGAGAGGGACTGAGAGACACCAGTCAGTGTACATATATGTCCCTGAGAGACAGGGACTGAGAGACACCACTCAGTGGACAGATACCTCCCTGAGAGAGAGGGACTGAGAGACACCAGTCAGTGTACAGATATCTCCCTGAGAGAGAGCGACTGAGAGACACCACTCAGTGCACAGATAACTCCCTGAGAGACAGGGACTGAGAGACACCAGTCAGAGTACAGATATCTCCCTGAGAGAGAGGGACTGAGAGAAACCATTCAGTGTACAGATATCTCCCTGAGAGAAAGGGACTGAGAGACGCCACTCAGTGTACAGATATCTCCCTGAGAGAGAGGGACTGAGAGACACTAGTCAGCGTACAGATATCTCCCTGTGAGAGAGGGACTGAGAGACACCAGTCAGTGTACAGATATCTCCCTGAGAGACAGGGACTGAGAGACACCACTCAGTGTACAGATATCTCCCTGAGAGAGAGGGACTGAGAGACACCAGTCAGTGTACAGATATCTCCCTGAGAGAGAGGGACTGAGAGACACCAGTCAGTGTACATATATATCCCTGAGACACAGGGACTGAGAGACACCACTCAGTGTTCAGATATCTCCCTGAGAGAGAGGGACTGAGAGACACCACTCAGTGTACAGATATCTCCCTGAGAGACAGGGACTGAGAGACACCACTCAGTGTACAGATATCTCCCTGAGAGAGAGGGACTGAGAGACACCAGTCAGTGTACAGATATCTCCCTGAGGGACAGGGACAGTGAGACATCAGTCAGTGTACAGATATCTCCCTGAGAGAGAGGGACTGAGAGACACCAATCAGTGTACATATATCTCCCTGAGAGACAGGGACTGAGAGACACCACTCAGTGTACAGATACCTCCCTGAGAGAGAGGGACTGAGAGACACCAGTCAGTGTACAGATATCTCCCTGAGAGACAGGGACTGAGAGACACCACTCAGTGTACAGATGTCTCCCTGAGAGAGAGGGACTGAGAGACACCACTCAGTGCACAGATATCTACCTGAGAGAGAGGGACTGAGAGACACCACTCAGTGTACAGATATCTCCCTGAGAGACAGGGACTTAGAGACACCACTCAGTGTACAGATATCTCCCTGAGAGAGAGGGACTGAGAGACACCACTCAGTGTACAGATATCTCCCTGAGAGAGAGGGACTGAGAGACACCAGGCAGTGTACATATATCTCCCTGAGAGACAGGGACTGAGAGACACCAGTCAGTGTACAGATACCTCCCTGAGAGGGAGGGACTGAGAGACACCAGTCAGTGTACATTTAGCTCCCTGAGAGACAGGGACTGAGAGACACCAGTCAGCGTACATATATCTCCCTGAGAGAGAGGGACTGAGAGACACCACTCAGTGTACAGATAGCTCCATGAGAGAGAGGGACTGAGAGACACCAGTCAGTGTACAGATATCTCCCTGAGAGAGAGGGACTGGGAGACACCACTCAGTGTACAGATATCTCCCTGAGAGAGAGGGACTGAGAGACACTAGTCAGCGTACAGATATCTCCCTGAGAGAGAGGGACTGAGAGACACCAGTCAGTGTACAGATATCTCCCTGAGAGAGAGGGACTGAGAGACACCACTCAGTGTACAGATATCTCCCTGAGAGAGAGGGACTGAGAGACACCACTCAGTGTATAGATATCTCCCTGAGAGACAGGGACAGAGAGACACCAGTCAGTGTACAGATATCTCCCTGAGAGACAGGGGCTGTGAGACACCACTCAGTGTACAGATATCTCCCTGAGAGAGAGGGACTGAGAGACACCAGTCAGTGTACAGATATCTCCCTGAGAGAGAGGGACTGAGAGACACCAGTCAGTGTGCATATATCTCCCTGAGAGACAGGGACTGAGAGACAGCACTCAGTGTACAGATACCTCACTGAGAGAGAGGGACTGAGAGACACCACTCAGTGTTCAGATATCTCCCTGAGAGAGAGGGACTCTGAGACACCACTCAGTGTACAGATATCTCCCTGAGAGAGAGGGACTGAGAGACACCAGTCAGTGTACAGATATCTCCCTGAGAGAGAGGGACTGAGAGACACCATTCAGTGTACATATATCTCCCTGAGAGACAGGGACTGAGAGACACCACACAGTGTACAGATATCTCCCTGAGAGAGAGGGACTGAGAGACACCACTCAGTGTACAGATATCTCCCTGAGAGAGAGGGACTGAGAGACACCAGTCAGTGTACAGATATCTCTCTGAGAGAGAGGGACTGTGAGACACCAGTCAGTGTACAGATATCTCCCTGAGAGAGAGGGACTGAGAGACACCAGTCAGTGTACAGATATCTCCCTGAGAGAGAGGTACTGAGAGACACCACTCAGTGTACAGATATCTCCCTGAGAGAGAGGGACTGTGAGAAACCACTCAGTGTACAGATATCTCCCTGAGAGACAGGGACTGAGAGACACCAGTCAGTGTACAGATATCTCCCTGAGAGACAGGGACTGAGAGACACCAGTCATTGTACAGATATCTCCCTGAGAGAGAGGGACTGAGAGACACCAGTCAGTGTACAGATATCTCCCTGAGGCAGAGGGACTGTGAGACACCACTCAGTGTACAGATTTCTCCCTGAGAGACAGGCACTGAGAGACACCAGTCAGTGTACAGATATCTCCCTGAGATAGAGGGACTGAGAGACACCACTCAGTGTACAGATTTCTCCCTGAGAGACAGGGACTGAGAGACACCAGTCAGTGTACAGATATCTCCCTGAGAGACAGGGGCTGTGAGACACCACTCAGTGTACAGATATCTCCCTGAGAGAGAGGGACTGAGAGACACCACTCAGTGTACAGATATCTCCCTGAGAGAGAGGGACTGAGAGACACCAGTCAGTGTACAGATATCTCTCTGAGAGAGAGGGACTGTGAGACACCAGTCAGTGTACAGATATCTCCCTGAGAGAGAGGGACTGAGAGACACCAGTCAGTGTACAGATATCTCCCTGAGAGAGAGGTACTGAGAGACACCACTCAGTGTACAGATATCTCCCTGAGAGAGAGGGACTGTGAGAAACCACTCAGTGTACAGATATCTCCCTGAGAGACAGGGACTGAGAGACATCAGTCAGTGTACAGATATCTCCCTGAGAGACAGGGACTGAGAGACACCAGTCATTGTACAGATATCTCCCTGAGAGAGAGGGACTGAGAGACACCAGTCAGTGTACAGATATCTCCCTGAGGCAGAGGGACTGTGAGACACCACTCAGTGTACAGATATCTCCCTGAGAGACAGGCACTGAGAGACACCAGTCAGTGTACAGATATCTCCCTGAGATAGAGGGACTGAGAGACACCACTCAGTGTACAGATTTCTCCCTGAGAGACAGGGACTGAGAGACACCAGTCAGTGTACAGATATCTCCCTGAGAGACAGGGGCTGTGAGACACCACTCAGTGTACAGATATCTCCCTGAGAGAGAGGGACTGAGAGACACCAGTCAGTGTACAGATATCTCCCTGAGAGAGAGGGACTGAGAGACACCAGTCAGTGTACATATATCTCCCTGAGAGACAGGGACTGAGAGTCACCAGTCAGTGTACATATATCTCCCTGAGAGACAGGGACTGAGAGACACCACACAGTGTACAGATATCTCCCTGAGAGAGAGGGACTGAGAGACACCACTCAGTGCACAGATATCTCCCTGAGCGACAGGGACTGAGAGACACCAGTCAGAGTACAGATATCTCCCTGAGAGAGAGGGACTGAGAGACACCATTCAGTCTACAGATATCTCCCTGAGAGACAGGAACTGAGAGACACCACTCAGTGTACAGATATCTCCCTGAGAGACAGGGACTGAGTGACACCACTCAGCGTACAGATATCTCCCTGAAAGACAAGGACTGAAAGACACCAGTCAATGTACATATATCTCCCTGAGAGACAGGGACTGAGAGACACGACTCAGTGTACAGATACCTTCCTGAGAGAGGGACTGAGAGACACCAGTCAGTGTACAGATATCTCCCTGAGAGACAGGGACTGAGAGACACCAGTCAGTGTACAGATATCTCCCTGAGAGAGAGGGACTGAGAGACACCACTCAGTGTACAGATATCTCCCTGAGAGAGAGGGACTGAGAGACACCACTCAGCGTACAGACATCTCCCTGAGAGAGAGGGACTGAGAGACACCAGTCAGTGTACATATATCTCCCTGAGACACAGGGACTGAGAGACACCACTCAGTGTTCAGATATCTCCCTGAGAGAGAGGGGCTGAGAGACACCACTCAGTGTACATATATCTCCCTGAGAGACAGGGACTGAGAGACACCACTCAGTGTACAGATATCTCCCTGAGAGAGAGGGACTGAGAGACACCAGTCAGTGTACAGATATCTCCCTGAGAGAGAGGGACTGAGAGACACCAATCAGTGTACATATATCTCCCTGAGAGAGAGGGACTGAGAGACACCAGTCAGTGTACAGATATCTCCCTGAGAGAGAGGGACTGAGAGACACCAGGCAGTGTACATATATCTCCCTGAGAGACAGGGACTGAGAGACACCACTCAGTGTACAGAAATCTCCCTGAGAGGGAGGGACTGAGAGACACCAGTCAGTGTACATTTATCTCCCTGAGAGACAGGGACTGAGAGACACCAGTCAGTGTACATATATCTCCCTGAGAGAGAGGGACTGAGAGACACCACTCAGTGTACAGATATCTCCATGAGAGAGAGGGACTGAGAGACACCAGTCAGAGTACAGATATCTCCCTGAGAGAGAGGGACTGAGAGACACCAGTCAGTGTACAGAAATCTCCCTGAGAGAGAGGGACTGTGAGACACCACTCAGTGTACAGATATCTCCCTGAGAGACAGGGACTGAGAGACACCAGTCAGTGTACAGATATCTCCCTGAGAGAGAGGGACTGAGAGACACCACTCAGTGTACAGATATCTCCCTGAGAGACAGGGACTGAGAGACACCAGTCAGTGTACAGATATCTCCCTGAGAGAGAGGGACTGAGAGACACCACTAAGTGTACAGATTTCTCCCTGAGAGACAGGGACTGAGAGACACCAGTCAGTGTACAGATATCTCCCTGAGAGACAGGGGCTGTGAGACACCAGTCAGTGTACAGATATCTCCCTGAGAGAGAGGGACTGAGAGACACCAGTCAGTGTACAGATATCTCCCTGAGAGAGAGGGACTGAGAGACACCAGTCAGTGTACATATATGTCCCTGAGAGACAGGGACTGAGAGACACCACTCAGTGGACAGATACCTCCCTGAGAGAGAGGGACTGAGAGACACCAGTCAGTGTACAGATATCTCACTGAGAGAGAGCGACTGAGAGACACCACTCAGTGCACAGATAACTCCCTGAGAGACAGGGACTGAGAGACACCAGTCAGAGTACATATATCTCCCTGAGAGAGAGGGACTGAGAGAAACCATTCAGTGTACAGATATCTCCCTGAGAGAAAGGGACTGAGAGACGCCACTCAGTGTACAGATATCTCCCTGAGAGAGAGGGACTGAGAGACACTAGTCAGCGTACAGATATCTCCCTGTGAGAGAGGGACTGAGAGACACCAGTCAGTGTACAGATAGCTCCCTGAGAGACAGGGACTGAGAGACACCACTCAGTGTACAGATATCTCCCTGAGAGAGAGGGACTGAGAGACACCAGTCAGTGTACAGATATCTCCCTGAGAGAGAGGGACTGAGAGACACCAGTCAGTGTACATATATATCCCTGAGACACAGGGACTGAGAGACACCACTCAGTGTTCAGATATCTCCCTGAGAGAGACGGACTGAGAGACACCACTCAGTGTACAGATATCTCCCTGAGAGACAGGGACTGAGAGACACCACTCAGTGTACAGATATCTCCCTGAGAGAGAGGGACTGAGAGACACCAGTCAGTGTACAGATATCTCCCTGAGAGACAGGGACAGTGAGACACCAGTCAGTGTACAGATATCTCCCTGAGAGAGAGGGACTGAGAGACAGCAATCAGTGTACATATATCTCCCTGAGAGACAGGGACTGAGAGACACCACTCAGTGTACAGATACCTCCCTGAGAGAGAGGGACTGAGAGACACCAGTCAGTGTACAGATATCTCCCTGAGAGACAGGGACTGAGAGACACCACTCAGTGTACAGATGTCTCCCTGAGAGAGAGGGACTGAGAGACACCACTCAGTGCACAGATATCTACCTGAGAGAGAGGGACTGAGAGACACCACTCAGTGTACAGATATCTCCCTGAGAGACAGGGACTGAGAGACACCACTCAGTGTACAGATATCTCCCTGAGAGAGAGGGACTGAGAGACACCACTCAGTGTACAGATATCTCCCTGAGAGAGAGGGACTGAGAGACACCAGGCAGTGTACATATATCTCCCTGAGAGACAGGGACTGAGAGACACCAGTCAGTGTACAGATACCTCCCTGAGAGGGAGGGACTGAGAGACACCAGTCAGTGTACATTTAGCTCCCTGAGAGACAGGGACTGAGAGACACCAGTCAGCGTACATATATCTCCCTGAGAGAGAGGGACTGAGAGACACCACTCAGTGTACAGATATCTCCATGAGAGAGAAGGACTGAGAGACACCAGTCAGTGTACAGATATCTCCCTGAGAGAGAGGGACTTGGAGACACCACTCAGTGTACAGATATCTCCCTGAGAGAGAGGGACTGACAGACACTAGTCAGCGTACAGATATCTCCCTGAGAGAGAGGGACTGAGAGACACCAGTCAGTGTACAGATATCTCCCTGAGAGAGAGGGACTGTGAGACACCACTCAGTGTACAGATATCTCCCTGAGAGACAGGGACTGAGAGACACCAGTCAGTGTACAGATATCTCCCTGAGAGAGAGGGACTGAGAGACACCACTCAGTGTACAGATATCTCCCTGAGAGACAGGGACTGAGAGACACCAGTCAGTGTACAGATATCTCCCTGAGAGAGAGGGACTGTGAGACACCACTCATTGTACAGATATCTCCCTGAGAGACAGGGACTGAGAGACACCAGTCAGTGTACAGATATCTCCCTGAGAGAGAGGGACTGAGAGACACCAGTCAGTGTACATATATGTCCCTGAGAGACAGGGACTGAGAGACACCACTCAGTGGACAGATACCTCCCTGAGAGAGAGGGACTGAGAGACACCAGTCAGTGTACAGATATCTCCCTGAGAGAGAGGGACTGAGAGACACCACTCAGTGCACAGATATCTCCCTGAGAGACAGGGACTGAGAGACACCAGTCAGAGTACAGATATCTCCCTGAGAGAGAGGGACTGAGAGAAACCATTCAGTGTACAGATATCTCCCTGAGAGACAGGGACTGAGAGACGCCACTCAGTGTACAGATATCTCCCTGAGAGAGAGGGACTGAGAGACATCACTCAGTGTACAGATATCTCCCTGAGAGACAAGGACTGAGAGACACCAGTCAGTGTACAGATACCTCCCTGAGAGAGAGGGACTGAGAGACACCACTCAGTGTACAGATATCTCCCTGAGAGAGAGGGACTGAGAGACACCAGTCAGTGTACATATATCTCCCTGAGAGACAGGGACTGAGAGACACCACTCAGTGTACAGATATCTCCCTGAGAGACAGGGACTGAGAGACACCACTCAGAGTACAGATATCTCCCTGAGAGACAGGGACTGAGAGACACCACTCAGTGTACAGATATCTCCCTGAGAGAGAGGGACTGAGAGACACCACTCAGTGTACAGATATCTCCCTGAGAGAGAGGGACTGAGAGACACCAGTCAGTGTACATATATCTCCCTGAGAGACAGGGACTGAGAGACACCACTCAGTGTACAGATACCTCCCTGAGAGAGAGGGACTGAGAGACACCACTCAGTGTACAGATATCTCCCTGAGAGAGAGGGACTGAGAGACACCAGTCAGCGTACAGATATCTCCCTGAGAGAGAGGGACTGAGAGACACCAGTCAGTGTACAGATATCTCCCTGAGAGAGAGGGACTGTGAGACACCACTCAGTGTACAGATATCTCCCTAAGAGACAGGGACTGAGAGACACCAGTCAGTGTACAGATATCTCCCTGAGAGAGAGGGACTGAGAGACACCACTCAGTGCACAGATATCTCCCTGAGAGACAGGGACGGAGAGACACCAGTCAGAGTACAGATATCTCCCTGAGAGAGAGGGACTGAGAGAAACCATTCAGTGTACAGATATCTCCCTGAGAGACAGGGACTGAGAGACGCCACTCAGTGTACAGATATCTCCCTGAGAGAGAGGGACTGAGAGACACTAGTCAGCGTACAGATTTCTCCCTGAGAGAGAGGGACTGAGAGACACCAGTCAGTGTACAGATATCTCCCTGAGAGACAGGGACTGAGAGACACCACTCAGTGTACAGATATCTCCCTGAGAGACAGGGACTGAGAGACACCAGTCAGTGTACAGATATCTCCCTGAGAGAGAGGGACTGAGAGACACCAGTCAGTGTACATATATCTCCCTGAGACACAGGGACTGAGAGACACCACTCAGTGTTCAGATATCTCCCTGAGAGAGAGGGACGGAGAGACACCACTCAGTGTACAGATATCTCCCTGAGAGACAGGGACTGAGAGACACCACTCAGTGTACAGATATCTCCCTGAGAGAGAGGGACTGAGAGACACCAGTCAGTGTACAGATATCTCCCTGAGAGAGAGGGACTGAGAGACACCAATCAGTGTACATATATCTCCCTGAGAGACAGGGACTGAGAGACACCACTCAGTGTTCTGATATCTCCCTGAGAGAGAGGGACTGAGAGACACCAGTCAGTGTACAGATATCTCCCTGAGAGACAGGGACTGAGAGAGACCAGTCAGTGTACAGATACCTCCCTGAGAGAGAGGGACTGAGAGACACCAGTCAGTGTACAGATATCTCCCTGAGAGACAGGGACTGAGAGACACCACTCAGTGTACAGATATCTCCCTGAGAGAGAGGGACTGAGAGACACCACTCAGTGTACAGATATCTCCCTGAGAGAGAGGGACTGAGAGACACCAGGCAGTGTACATATATCTCCCTGAGAGACAGGGACTGAGAGACACCACTCAGTGTACAGATACCTCCCTGAGAGGGAGGGACTGAGAGACACCAGTCAGTGTACATTTAGCTCCCTGAGAGACAGGGAATTAGAGACACCAGTCAGTGTACATATATCTCCCTGAGAGAGAGGGACTGAGAGACACCACTCAGTGTACAGATATCTCCATGAGAGAGAGGGACTGAGAGACACCAGTCAGTGTACAGATATCTCCCTGAGAGAGAGGGACTGAGAGACACCACTCAGTGTACAGATATCTCCCTGAGAGAGAGGGACTGAGAGACACTGGTCAGCGTACAGATATCTCCCTGAGAGAGAGGGACTGAGAGACACCAGTCAGTGTACAGATATCTCCCTGAGAGAGAGGGACTGTGAGACACCACTCAGTGTACAGATATCTCCCTGAGAGAGAGGGACTGAGAGACACCAGTCAGTGTACAGATATCTCCTTGAGAGAGAGGGACTGTGAGACACCACTCAGTGTACAGATATCTCCCTGAGAGACAGGGACTGAGAGACACCAGTCAGTGTACAGATATCTCCCTGAGAGAGAGGGACTGAGAGACACCACTCAGTGTACAGATATCTCCCTGAGAGACAGGGACTGAGAGACACCAGTCAGTGTACAGATATCTCCCTGAGAGAGAGGGATTGTGAGACACCACTCAGTGTACAGATATCTCCCTGAGAGACAGGGACTGAGAGACACCAGTCAGTGTACAGATATCTCCCTGAGAGAGAGGGACTGAGAGACACCAGTCAGTGTACATATATGTCCCTGAGAGACAGGGACTGAGAGACACCACTCAGTGGACAGATACCTCCCTGAGAGGGACTGAGAGACACCAGTCAGTGTACAGATATCTCCCTGAGAGAGAGGGACTGAGAGACACCACTCAGTGCACAGATAGCTCCCTGAGAGACAGGGACTGAGAGACACCAGTCAGAGTACAGATATCTCCCTGAGAGAGAGGGACTGAGAGAAACCATTCAGTGTACAGATATCTCCCTGAGAGACAGGGACTGAGAGACGCCACTCAGTGTACAGATATCTCCCTGAGAGAGAGGGACTGAGAGACACCACTCAGTGTACAGATATCTCCCTGAGAGACAAGGACTGAGAGACACCAGTCAGTGTACAGATACCTCCCTGAGAGAGAGGGACTGAGAGACACCACTCAGTGTACAGATATCTCCCTGAGAGAGAGGGACTGAGAGACACCAGTCAGTGTACATATATCTCCCTGAGAGACAGGGACTGAGAGACACCACTCAGTGTACAGATATCTCCCTGAGAGACAGGGACTGAGAGACACCACTCAGTGTACAGATATCTCCCTGAGAGACAGGGACTGAGAGACACCACTCAGTGTACAGATATCTCCCTGAGAGAGAGGGACTGAGAGACACCACTCAGTGTACAGATATCTCCCTGAGAGAGAGGGACTGAGAGACACCAGTCAGTGTACATATATCTCCCTGAGAGACAGGGACTGAGAGACACCACTCAGTGTACAGATATCTCCATGAGAGAGAGGGACTGAGAGACACCAGTCAGTGTACAGATATCTCCCTGAGAGAGAGGGACTGAGAGACACCACTCAGTGTACAGATATCTCCCTGAGAGAGAGGGACTGAGAGACACTAGTCAGCGTACAGATATCTCCCTGAGAGAGAGGGACTGAGAGACACCAGTCAGTGTACAGATATCTCCCTGAGAGAGAGGGACTGTGAGACACCACTCAGTGTACAGATATCTCCCTGAGAGACAGGGACTGAGAGACACCAGTCAGTGTACAGATATCTCCCTGAGAGAGAGGGACTGAGAGACACCAGTCAGTGTACATATATCTCCCTGAGAGAGAGGGACTGAGAGACACCACTCAGTGTACAGATATCTCCCTGAGAGAGAGGGACTGAGAGACACCACTCAGTGCACAGATATCTCCCTGAGAGAGAGGGACTGAGAGACACCAGTCAATGTACATATATCTCCCTGAGAGACAGGGACTGAGAGACACCACTCAGTGTACAGATACCTCCCTGAGAGAGAGGGACTGAGAGACACCACTCAGTGTACAGATATCTCCCTGAGAGACAGGGACTGAGAGACACCACTCAGTGTACAGATATCTCCCTGAGAGAGAGGGACTGAGAGACACCACTCAGTGTACAGATATCTCCCTGAGAGAGAGGGACTGAGAGACACCACTCAGTGTACAGATATCTCCCTGAGAGACAGGGACTGAGAGACACCAGTCAGTGTACAGATATCTCCCTGAGAGAGAGGGACTGTGAGACACCACTCAGTGTACAGATATCTCCCTGAGAGACAGGGACTGAGAGACACCAGTCAGTGTACAGATATCTCCCTGAGAGAGAGGGACTGAGAGACACCAGTCAGTTTACATATATGTCCCTGAGAGACAGGGACTGAGAGACACCACTCAGTGGACAGATACCTCCCTGGAGAGAGGAACTGAGAGACACCAGTCAGTGTACAGATATCTCCCTGACAGAGATGGACTGAGAGACACCACTCAGTGCACAGATATGTCCCTGAGAGACAGGGACTGAGAGACACCAGTTAGAGTACAGATATCTCCCTGAGCGAGAGGGACTGAGAGAAACCATTCAGTGTACAGATATCTCCCTGAGAGACAGGGACTGAGAGACGCCACTCAGTGTACAGATATCTCCCTGAGAGAGAGGGACTGAGAGACACCACTCAGTGTACAGATATCTCCCTGAGAGACAAGGACTGAGAGACACCAGTCAGTGTACAGATACCTCCCTGAGAGAGAGGGACTGAGAGACACCACTCAGTGTACAGATATCTCCCTGAGAGAGAGGGAAAAGAGAGACACCAGTCAGTGTACATATATCTCCCTGAGAGACAGGGACTGAGAGACACCACTCAGTGTACAGATATCTCCCTGAGAGACAGGGACTGAGAGACACCACTCAGTGTACAGATATCTCCCTGAGAGACAGGGACTGAGAGACACCACTCAGTGTACAGATATCTCCCTGAGAGAGAGGGACTGAGAGACACCACTCAGTGTACAGATATCTCCCTGAGAGAGAGGGACTGAGAGACACCAGTCAGTGTACATATATCTCCCTGAGAGACAGGGACTGAGAGACACCACTCAGTGTACAGATACCTCCCTGAGAGAGAGGGACTTGGAGACACCACTCAGTGTACAGATATCTCCCTGAGAGAGAGGGACTGAGAGACACCAGTCAGCGTACAGATATCTCCCTGAGAGAGAGGGACTGAGAGTCACCAGTCAGTGTACAGATATCTCCCTGAGAGAGAGGGACTGTGAGACACCACTCAGTGTACAGATATCTCCCTGAGAGACAGGGACTGAGAGAAACCAGTCAGTGTACAGATATCTCCCTGAGAGAGAGGGACTGAGAGACACCACTCAGTGCACAGATATCTCCCTGAGAGACAGGGACGGAGAGACACCAGTCAGTGTACAGATATCTCCCTGAGAGAGAGGGACTGAGAGAAACCATTCAGTGTACAGATATCTCCCTGAGAGACAGGGACTGAGAGACGCCACTCAGTGTACAGATATCTCCCTGAGAGAGAGGGACTGTGAAAATCTAGTCAGCGTACAGATATCTCCCTGAGAGAGAGGGACTGAGAGACACCAGTCAGTGTACAGATATCTCCCTGAGAGACAGGGACTGAGAGACACCACTCAGTGTACAGATATCTCCCTGAGAGAGAGGGACTGAGAGACACCAGTCAGTGTACAGATATCTCCCTGAGAGAGAGGGACTGAGAGACACCAGTCAGTGTACAGATATCTCCCTGAGAGAGAGGGACTGAGAGACACCACTCAGTGTACAGATATCTCCCTGAGACACAGGGACTGAGAGACACCACTCAGTGTTCAGATATCTCCCTGAGAGAGAGGGACTGAGAGACACCACTCAGTGTACAGATATCTCCCTGAGAGACAGGGACTGAGAGACACCACTCAGTGTACAGATATCTCCCTGAGAGAGAGGGACTGAGAGACACCAGTCAGTGTACAGATATCTCCCTGAGAGAGAGGGACTGAGAGACACCAGTCAGTGTACAGATATCTCCCTGAGAGAGAGGGACTGAGAGACACCAGTCAGTGTACAGATATCTCCCTGAGAGAGAGGGACTGAGAGACACCAGTCAGTGTACAGATATCTCCCTGAGAGAGAGGGACTGAGAGACACCAGTCAGTGTACATATATCTCCCTGAGACACAGGGACTGAGAGACACCACTCAGTGTTCAGATATCTCCCTGAGAGAGAGGGACTGAGAGACACCAGTCAGTGTACAGATATCTCCCTGAGAGAGAGGGACTGAGAGACACCAGTCAGTGTACAGATATCTCCCTGAGAGAGAGGGACTGAGAGACACCAGTCAGTGTACAGATATCTCCCTGAGAGAGAGGGACTGAGAGACACCAGTCAGTGTACAGATATCTCCCTGAGAGAGAGGGACTGAGAGACACCAGTCAGTGTACATATATCTCCCTGTGACACAGGGAGTGAGAGACACCACTCAGTGTTCAGATATCTCCCTGAGAGAGAGGGACTGAGAGACACCAGTCAGTGTACAGATATCTCCCTGAGAGAGAGGGACTGAGAGACACCAGTCAGTGTACAGATATCTCCCTGAGAGAGAGGGACTGAGAGACACCAGTCAGTGTACAGATATCTCCCTGAGAGAGAGGGACTGAGAGACACCAGTCAGTGTACATATATCTCCCTGAGACACAGGGACTGAGAGACACCACTCAGTGTTCAGATATCTCCCTGAGAGAGAGGGAGTGAGAGACACCAGTCAGTGTACAGATATCTCCCTGAGAGACAGGGACTGAGAGACACCAGTCAGTGTACAGATACCTCCCTGAGAGAGAGGGACTGAGAGACACCAGTCAGTGTACAGATATCTCCCTGAGAGACAGGGACTGAGAGACACCACTCAGTGTACAGATATCTCCCTGAGAGAGAGGGACTGAGAGACACCACTCATTGTACATATATCTCCCTGAGAGAGAGGGACTGAGAGACACCACTCAGTGTACAGATATCTCCCTGAGAGACAGGGACAGAGAGACACCACTCAGTGTACAGATATCTCCCTGAGAGAGAGGGACTGAGAGACACCACTCAGTGTACAGATATCTCCCTGAGAGAGAGGGACTGAGAGACACCAGGCAGTGTACATATATCTCCCTGAGAGACAGGGACTGAGAGACACCACTAAGTGTACAGATACCTCCCTGAGAGGGAGGGACTGAGAGACACCAGTCAGTGTACATTTAGCTCCCTGAGAGACAGGGACTGAGAGACACCAGTCAGTGTACATATATCTCCCTGAGAGAGAGGGACTGAGAGACACCACTCAGTGTACAGATATCTCCATGAGAGAGAGGGACTGAGAGACACCAGTCAGTGTACAGATATCTCCCTGAGAGACAGGGACTGAGAGACACCAGTCAGTGTACAGATACCTCCCTGAGAGAGAGGGACTGAGAGACACCAGTCAGTGTACAGATATCTCCCTGAGAGACAGGGACTGAGAGACACCAGTCAGTGTACAGATATCTCCCTGAGAGAGAGGGACTGAGAGACACCACTCAGTGTACAGATATCTCCCTGAGAGAGAGGGACTGAGAGACACCACTCAGTGTACAGATATCTCCCTGAGAGACAGGGACAGAGAGACACCACTCAGTGTACAGATATCTCCCTGAGAGAGAGGGACTGAGAGACACCACTCAGTGTACAGATATCTCCCTGAGAGAGAGGGACTGAGAGACACCAGGCAGTGTACATATATCTCCCTGAGAGACAGGGACTGAGAGACACCACTCAGTGTACAGATACCTCCCTGAGAGGGAGGGACTGAGAGACACCAGTCAGTGTACATTTAGCTCCCTGAGAGACAGGGACTGAGAGACACCAGTCAGTGTACATATATCTACCGGAGAGAGAGGGACTGAGAGACACCACTCAGTGTACAGATATCTCCATGAGAGAGAGGGACTGAGAGACAACAGTCAGTGTACAGATATCTACCTGAGAGAGAGGGACTGAGAGACACCACTCAGTGTACAGATATCTCCCTGAGAGAGAGGGACTGAGAGACACTAGTCAGCGTACAGATATCTCCCTGAGAGAGAGGGACTGAGAGACACCAGTCAGTGTACAGATATCTCCCTGAGAGAGAGGGACTGAGAGACACCACTCAGTGTACAGATATCTCCCTGAGAGAGAGGGACTGAGAGACACCACTCAGTGTACAGATATCTCCCTGAGAGACAGGGACAGAGAGACACCACTCAGTGTACAGATATCTCCCTGAGAGAGAGGGACTGAGAGACACCACTCAGTGTACAGATATCTCCCTGAGAGAGAGGGACTGAGAGACACCAGGCAGTGTACATATATCTCCCTGAGAGACAGGGACTGAGAGACACCACTAAGTGTACAGATACCTCCCTGAGAGGGAGGGACTGAGAGACACCAGTCAGTGTACA
Source organism: Heterodontus francisci (assembly GCF_036365525.1). Classification (NCBI taxonomy): domain Eukaryota; kingdom Metazoa; phylum Chordata; class Chondrichthyes; order Heterodontiformes; family Heterodontidae; genus Heterodontus; species Heterodontus francisci. Next base: position 7,280,568 of record NC_090384.1, on the reverse strand, counting down.
TTTAGCTCCCTGAGAGACAGGGACTGAGAGACACCAGTCAGTGTACATATATCTCCCTGAGAGAGAGGGACTGAGAGACACCACTCAGTGTACAGATATCTCCATGAGAGAGAGGAACTGAGAGACACCAGTCAGTGTACAGATACCTCCCTGAGAGAGAGGGACTGAGAGACACCAGTCAGTGTACAGATATCTCCCTGAGAGACAGGGACTGAGAGACACCACTCAGTGTACAGATATCTCCCTGAGAGAGAGGGACTGAGAGACACCAGTCAGTGTACATATATCTCCCTGAGAGAGAGGGACTGAGAGACACCACTCAGTGTACAGATATCTCCATGAGAGAGAGGAACTGAGAGACAACAGTCAGTGTACAGATATCTCCCTGAGAGAGAGGGACTGAGAGACACCACTCAGTGTACAGATATCTCCCTGAGAGAGAGGGACTGAGAGACACTAGTCAGCGTACAGATATCTCCCTGAGAGAGAGGGACTGAGAGACACCAGTCAGTGTACAGATATCTCCCTGAGAGAGAGGGACTGTGAGACACCACTCAGTGTACAGATATCTCCCTGAGAGAGAGGGACTGTGAGACACCAGTCAGTGTACAGATATCTCCCTGAGAGACAGGGACTGAGAGACACCAGTCAGTGTACAGATACCTCCCTGAGAGAGAGGGACTGAGAGACACCAGTCAGTGTACAGATATCTCCCTGAGAGACAGGGACTGAGAGACACCACTCAGTGTACAGATATCTCCCTGAGAGAGAGGGACTGAGAGACACCACTCAGTGTACAGATATCTCCCTGAGAGAGAGGGACTGAGAGACACCACTCAGTGTACAGATATCTCCCTGAGAGACAGGGACTGAGAGACACCACTCAGTGTACAGATATCTCCCTGAGAGAGAGGGACTGAGAGACACCACTCAGTGTACAGATATCTCCCTGAGAGAGAGGGACTGAGAGACACCATGCAGTGTACATATATCTCCCTGAGAGACAGGGACTGAGAGACACCACTCAGTGTACAGATACCTCCCTGAGAGGGAGGGACTGAGAGACACCAGTCAGTGTACATTTAGCTCCCTGAGAGACAGGGACTGAGAGACACCAGTCAGTGTACATATATCTCCCTGAGAGAGAGGGACTGAGAGACACCACTCAGTGTACAGATATCTCCATGAGAGAGAGGGACTGAGAGACACCAGTCAGTGTACAGATATCTCCCTGAGAGAGAGGGACTGAGAGACACCACTCAGTGTACAGATATCTCCCTGAGAGAGAGGGACTGAGAGACACTAGTCAGCGTACAGATATCTCCCTGAGAGAGAGGGACTGAGAGACACCAGTCAGTGTACAGATATCTCCCTGAGAGAGAGGGACTGTGAGACACCACTCAGTGTACAGATATCTCCCTGAGAGAGAGGGACTGAGAGACACCAGTCAGTGTACAGATATCTCCCTGAGAGAGAGGGACTGTGAGACACCACTCAGTGTACAGATATCTCCCTGAGAGACAGGGACTGAGAGACACCAGTCAGTGTACAGATATCTCCCTGAGAGAGAGGGTTTGAGAGACACCACTCAGTGTACAGATATCTCCCTGAGAGACAGGGACTGAGAGACACCAGTCAGTGTACAGATATCTCCCTGAGAGAGAGGGACTGTGAGACACCACTCAGTGTACAGATATCTCCCTGAGAGACAGGGACTGAGAGACACCAGTCAGTGTACAGATATCTCCCTGAGAGACAGGGACTGAGAGACACCAGTCAGTGTACAGATATCTCCCTGAGAGAGAGGGACTGAGAGACACCAGTCAGTGTACAGATATCTCCCTGAGAGACAAGGACTGAGAGACACCAGTCAGTGTACAGATACCTCCCTGAGAGAGAGGGACTGAGAGACACCACTCAGTGTACAGATATCTCCCTGAGAGAGGGGGACTGAGAGACACCAGTCAGTGTACATATATCTCCCTGAGAGACAGGGACTGAGAGACACCACTCAGTGTACAGATATCTCCCTGAGAGACAGGGACTGAGAGACACCACTCAGTGTACAGATATCTCCCTCAGAGACAGGGACTGAGAGACACCACTCAGTGTACAGATATCTCCCTGAGAGACAGGGACTGAGAGACACCACTCAGTGTACAGATATCTCCCTGAGAGAGAGGGACTGAGAGACACCAGTCAGTGTACATATATCTCCCTGAGAGACAGGGACTGAGAGACACCACTCAGTATACAGATACCTCCCTGAGAGAGAGGGACTGAGAGACACCACTCAGTGTACAGATATCTCCCTGAGAGAGAGGGACCGAGAGACACCAGTCAGCGTACAGATATCTCCCTGAGAGAGAGGGACTGTGAGACACCACTCAGTGTACAGATATCTCCCTGAGAGAGAGGGACTGAGAGACACCAGTCAGTGTACAGATATCTCCCTGAGAGAGAGGGACTGAGAGACACCACTCAGTGTCCAGATATCTCCCTGAGAGAGAGGGACTGTGAGACACCACTCAGTGTACAGATATCTCCCTGAGAGACAGGCACTGAGAGACACCAGTCAGTGTACAGATATCTCCCTGAGAGAGAGGGACTGAGAGACACCACTCAGTGTACAGATTTCTCCCTGAGAGACAGGGACTGAGAGACACCAGTCAGTGTACAGATATCTCCCTGAGAGACAGGGGCTGTGAGACACCACTCAGTGTACAGATATCTCCCTGAGAGAGAGGGACTGAGAGACACCAGTCAGTGTACAGATGTCTCCCTGAGAGAGAGGGACTGAGAGACACCAGTCAGTGTACAGGTATCTCCCTGAGAGACAGGGACTGAGAGACACCACTCAGTGTATAGATATCTCCCTGAGAGACAGGGACTGAGAGACACCAGTCAGTGTACAGATATCTCCCTGAGAGAGAGGGACTGAGAGACACCACTCAGTGTACAGATATCTCCCTGAGAGACAGGGACTGAGAGACACCAGTCAGTGTACAGATATCTCCCTGAGAGAGAGGGACTGTGAGACACCACTCAGAGTACAGATATCTCCCTGAGAGACAGGGACTGAGAGACACCAGTCAGTGTACAGATATCTCCCTGAGAGAGAGGGACTGAGAGACACCACTCAGTGTACAGATATCTCCCTGAGAGACAGGGACTGAGAGACACCACTCAGTGTACAGATATCTCCCTGAGAGAGAGGGACTGAGAGACACCAGTCAGCGTACAGATATCTCCCTGAGAGAGAGGGACTGAGAGTCACCAGTCAGTGTACAGATATCTCCCTGAGAGAGAGGGACTGTGAGACACCACTCAGTGTACAGATATCTCCCTGAGAGACAGGGACTGAGAGAAACCAGTCAGTGTACAGATATCTCCCTGAGAGAGAGGGACTGAGAGACACCACTCAGTGCACAGATATCTCCCTGAGAGACAGGGACGGAGAGACACCAGTCAGAGTACAGATATCTCCCTGAGAGAGAGGGACTGAGAGAAACCATTCAGTGTACAGATATCTCCCTGAGAGACAGGGACTGAGAGACGCCACTCAGTGTACAGATATCTCCCTGAGAGAGAGGGACTGAGAAAAACTAGTCAGCGTACAGATATCTCCCTGAGAGAGAGGGAGTGAGAGACACCAGTCAGTGTACAGATATCTCCCTGAGAGACAGGGACTGAGAGACACCACTCAGTGTACAGATATCTCCCTGAGAGACAGGGACTGAGAGACACCAGTCAGTGTACAGATATCTCCCTGAGAGAGAGGGACTGAGAGACACCAGTCAGTGTACAGATATCTCCCTGAGAGAGAGGGACTGAGAGACACCACTCAGTGTACAGATATCTCCCTGAGACACAGGGACTGAGAGACACCACTCAGTGTCAAGATATCTCCCTGAGAGAGAGGGACTGAGAGACACCACTCAGTGTACAGATATCTCCCTGAGAGACAGGGACTGAGAGACACCACTCAGTGTACAGATATCTCCCTGAGAGAGAGGGACTGAGAGACACCAGTCAGTGTACAGATATCTCCCTGAGAGAGAGGGACTGAGAGACACCAGTCAGTGTACAGATATCTCCCTGAGAGAGAGGGACTGAGAGACACCAGTCAGTGTACAGATATCTCCCTGAGAGAGAGGGACTGAGAGACACCAGTCAGTGTACAGATATCTCCCTGAGAGAGAGGGACTGAGAGACACCAGTCAGTGTACATATATCTCCCTGAGACACAGGGACTGAGAGACACCACTCAGTGTTCAGATATCTCCCTGAGAGAGAGGGACTGAGAGACACCAGTCAGTGTACAGATATCTCCCTGAGAGAGAGGGACTGAGAGACACCAGTCAGTGTACAGATATCTCCCTGAGAGAGAGGGACTGAGAGACACCAGTCAGTGTACAGATATCTCCCTGAGAGAGAGGGACTGAGAGACACCAGTCAGTGTACAGATATCTCCCTGAGAGAGAGGGACTGAGAGACACCAGTCAGTGTACATATATCTCCCTGTGACACAGGGAGTGAGAGAAACCACTCAGTGTTCAGATATCTCCCTGAGAGAGAGGGACTGAGAGACACCAGTCAGTGTACAGATATCTCCCTGAGAGAGAGGGACTGAGAGACACCAGTCAGTGTACAGATATCTCCCTGAGAGAGAGGGACTGAGAGACACCAGTCAGTGTACAGATATCTCCCTGAGAGAGAGGGACTGAGAGACACCAGTCAGTGTACATATATCTCCCTGAGACACAGGGACTGAGAGACACCACTCAGTGTTCAGATATCTCCCTGAGAGAGAGGGACTGAGAGACACCAGTCAGTGTACAGATAACTCCCTGAGAGACAGGGACTGAGAGACACCAGTCAGTGTACAGATACCTCCCTGAGAGAGAGGGACTGAGAGACACCAGTCAGTGTACAGATATCTCCCTGAGAGACAGGGACAGAGAGACACCACTCAGTGTACAGATATCTCCCTGAGAGAGAGGGACTGAGAGACACCACTCAGTGTACAGATATCTCCCTGAGAGAGAGGGACTGAGAGACACCAGGCAGTGTACATATATCTCCCTGAGAGACAGGGACTGAGAGACACCACTCAGTGTACAGATACCTCCCTGAGAGGGAGGGACTGAGAGACACCAGTCAGTGTACATTTAGCTCCCTGAGAGACAGGGACTGAGAGACACCAGTCAGTGTACATATATCTCCCTGAGAGAGAGGGACTGAGAGACACCACTCAGTGTACAGATATCTCCATGAGAGAGAGGGACTGAGAGACAACAGTCAGTGGACAGATATCTCCCTGAGAGAGAGGGACTGAGAGACACCACTCAGTGTACAGATATCTCCCTGAGAGAGTGGGACTGAGAGACACTAGTCAGCGTACAGATATCTCCCTGAGAGAGAGGGACTGAGAGACACCAGTCAGTGTACAGATATCTCCCTGAGAGAGAGGGACTGTGAGACACCACTCAGTGTACAGATATCTCCCTGAGAGAGAGGGACTGTGAGACACCAGTCAGTGTACAGATATCTCCCTGAGAGAAAGGGACTGAGAGACACCAGTCAGTGTACAGATACCTCCCTGAGAGAGAGGGACTGAGAGACACCAGTCAGTGTACAGATATCTCCCTGAGAGACAGGGACTGAGAGACACCACTCAGTGTACAGATATCTCCCTGAGAGAGAGGGACTGAGAGACACCACTCAGTGTACAGATATCTCCCTGAGAGAGAGGGACTGAGAGACACCACTCAGTGTACAGATATCTCCCTGAGAGACAGGGACTGAGAGACACCACTCAGTGTACAGATATCTCCCTGAGAGAGAGGGACTGAGAGACACCACTCAGTGTACAGATATCTCCCTGAGAGAGAGGGACTGAGAGACACCAGGCAGTGTACATATATCTCCCTGAGAGACAGGGACTGCGAGACACCACTCAGTGTACAGATACCTCCCTGAGAGGGAGGGACTGAGAGACACCAGTCAGTGTACATTTAGCTCCCTGAGAGACAGGGACTGAGAGACACCAGTCAGTGTACATATATCTCCCTGAGAGAGAGGGACTGAGAGACACCACTCAGTGTACAGATATCTCCATGAGAGAGAGGGACTGAGAGACACCAGTCAGTGTACAGATATCTCCCTGAGAGAGAGGGACTGAGAGACACCACTCAGTGTACAGATATCTCCCTGAGAGAGAGGGACTGAGAGACACTAGTAAGCGTACAGATATCTCCCTGAGAGAGAGGGACTGAGAGACACCAGTCAGTGTACAGATATCTCCCTGAGAGAGAGGGACTGAGAGACACCAGTCAGTGTACAGATATCTCCCTGAGAGAGAGGGACTGTGAGACACCACTCAGTGTACAGATATCTCCCTGAGAGACAGGGACTGAGAGACACCAGTCAGTGTACAGATATCTCCCTGAGAGAGAGGGTTTGAGAGACACCACTCAGTGTACAGATATCTCCCTGAGAGACAGGGACTGAGAGACACCAGTCAGTGTACAGATATCTCCCTGAGAGAGAGGGACTGTGAGACACCACTCAGTGTACAGATATCTCCCTGAGAGACAGGGACTGAGAGACACCAGTCAGTGTACAGATATCTCCCTGAGAGAGAGGGACTGAGAGACACCAGTCAGTGTACAGATATCTCCCTGAGAGACAAGGACTGAGAGACACCAGTCAGTGTACAGATACCTCCCTGAGAGAGAGGGACTGAGAGACACCACTCAGTGTACAGATATCTCCCTGAGAGAGAGGGACTGAGAGACACCAGTCAGTGTACATATATCTCCCCGAGAGACAGGGACTGAGAGACACCACTCAGTGTACAGATACCTCCCTGAGAGAGAGGGACTGAGAGACACCACTCAGTGTACAGATATCTCCCTGAGAGAGAGGGACTGAGAGACACCAGTCAGCGTACAGATATCTCCCTGAGAGAGAGGGACTGAGAGACACCAGTCAGTGTACAGATATCTCCCTGAGAGAGAGGGACTGTGAGACACCACTCAGTGTACCGATATCTCCCTGAGAGACAGGGACTGAGAGACACAAGTCAGTGTACAGATATCTCCCTGAGAGAGAGGGACTGAGAGACACCACTCAGTGTCCAGATATCTCCCTGAGAGAGAGGGACTGTGAGACACCACTCAGTGTACAGATATCTCCCTGAGAGACAGGCACTGAGAGACACCAGTCAGTGTACAGATATCTCCCTGAGAGAGAGGGACTGAGAGACACCACTCAGTGTACAGATTTCTCCCTGAGAGACAGGGACTGAGAGACACCAGTCAGTGTACAGATATCTCCCTGAGAGACAGGGGCTGTGAGACACCACTCAGTGTACAGATATCTCCCTGAGAGAGAGGGACTGAGAGACACCAGTCAATGTACAGATGTCTCCCTGAGAGAGAGGGACTGAGAGACACCAGTCAGTGTACAGATATCTCCCTGAGAGACAGGGACTGAGAGACACCACTCAGTGTATAGATATCTCCCTGAGAGGCAGGGACTGAGAGACACCAGTCAGTGTACAGATATCTCCCTGAGAGAGAGGGACTGAGAGACACCACTCAGTGTACAGATATCTCCCTGAGAGACAGGGACTGAGAGACACCAGTCAGTGTACAGATATCTCCCTGAGAGAGAGGGACTGTGCGACACCACTCAGAGTACAGATATCTCCCTGAGAGACAGGGACTGAGAGACACCAGTCAGTGTACAGATATCTCCCTGAGAGAGAGGGACTGAGAGACACCACTCAGTGTACAGATATCTCCCTGAGAGACCGGGACTGAGAGACACCAGTCAGTGTACAGATATCTCCCTGAGAGAGAGGGACTGTGAGACACCACTCAGTGCACAGATATCTCCCTGAGAGAGAGGGGCTGAGAGACACCAGTCAGTGTACAGATATCTCCCTGAGAGAGAGGGACAGAGAGACACCACTCAGTGTACAGATATCTCCCTGAGAGACACCACTCAGTGTACATAAAGCTCCCTGAGAGACAGGGACTGAGAGCCACCAGTCAGTGTACAGATATCTTGCTGAGAGACAGGGACTGCGAGACACCACTCAGTGTACAGATACCTCCCTGAGAGAGAGGGACTGAGAGACACCAGTCAGTGTACAGATATCTCCCTGAGAGAGAGGGACTGAGAGACACCACTCAGTGTACAGATATCTCCCTGAGAGACATGGAACTGAGAGACACCAGTCAGAGTACAGATATCTCCCTGAGAGAGAGGGACTGAGAGAAACCATTCAGTGTACAGATATCTCCCTGAGAGACAGGGACTGAGAGACGCCACTCAGTGTACAGATATCTCCCTGAGAGAGAGGGACAGAGAGACACCACTCAGTGTACAGATATCTCCCTGAGAGACACCACTCAGTGTACAGATATCTCCCTGAGAGAGAGGGACTGAGAGACACCAGTCAGTTTACATATATGTCCCTGAGAGACAGGGACTGAGAGACACCACTCAGTGGACAGATACCTCCCTGGAGAGAGGAACTGAGAGACACCAGTCAGTGTACAGATATCTCCCTGAGAGAGAGGGACTGAGAGACACCACTCAGTGCACAGATATCTCCCTGAGAGACAGGGACTGAGAGACACCAGTCAGAGTACAGATATCTCCCTGAGAGAGAGGGACTGAGAGAAACCATTCAGTGTACAGATATCTCCCTGAGAGACAAGGACTGAGAGACACCAGTCAGTGTACGGATACCTCCCTGAGAGAGAGGGACTGAGAGACACCACTCAGTGTACAGATATCTCCCTGAGAGAGAGGGACTGAGAGACACCAGTCAGTGTACATATATCTCCCTGAGAGACAGGGACTGAGAGACACCACTCAGTGTACAGATATCTCCCTGAGAGACAGGGACTGAGAGACACCACTCAGTGTACAGATATCTCCCTGAGAGAGAGGGACTGAGAGACACCACTCAGTGTACAGATATCTCCCTGAGAGAGAGGGACTGATAGACACCAGTCAGTGTACATATATCTCCCTGAGAGAGAGGGACTGAGAGACACCAGTCAGCGTACAGACATCTCCCTGAGAGAGAGGGACTGAGAGTCACCAGTCAGTGTACAGATATCTCCCTGAGAGAGAGGGACTGTGAGACACCACTCAGTGTACAGATATCTCCCTGAGAGACAGGGACTGAGAGACACCAGTCAGTGTACATATATCTCCCTGAGAGAGAGGGACGGAGAGACACCAGTCAGAGTACAGATATCTCCCTGAGAGAGAGGGACTGAGAGAAACCATTCAGTGTACAGATATCTCCCTGAGAGACAGGGACTGAGAGACGCCACTCAGTGTACAGATATCTCCCTGAGAGAGAGGGACTGAGAAAAACTAGTCAGCGTACAGATATCTCCCTGAGAGAGAGGGACTGAGAGACACCAGTCAGTGTACAGATATCTCCCTGAGAGAGAGGGACTGAGAGACACCACTCAGTGTACAGATATCTCCCTGAGAGAGAGGGACTGAGAGACACCAGTCAGTGTACAGATATCTCCCTGAGAGAGAGGGACTGAGAGACACCACTCAGTGCACAGATATCTCCCTGAGAGAGAGGGACTGAGAGACACCACTCAGTGTACAGATATCTCCCTGAGAGACAGGGACTGAGTGACACCACTCAGTGTACAGATATCTCCCTGAGAGAGAGGGACTGAGAGACACCAGTCAGTGTACAGATATCTCCCTGAGAGAGAGGGACTGAGAGACACCAGTCAGTGTACAGATATCTCCCTGAGAGAGAGGGACTGAGAGACACCAGTCAGTGTACAGATATCTCCCTGAGAGAGAGGGACTGAGAGACACCAGTCAGTGTACAGATATCTCCCTGAGAGAGAGGGACTGAGAGACACCAGTCAGTGTACATATATCTCCCTGAGACACAGGGACTGAGAGACACCACTCAGTGTTCAGATATCTCCCTGAGAGAGAGGGACTGAGAGACACCAGTCAGTGTACAGATATCTCCCTGAGAGAGAGGGACTGAGAGACACCACTCAGTGTACAGATATCTCCCTGAGAGAGAGGGACTGAGAGACACCAGTCAGTGTACAGATATCTCCCTGAGAGAGAGGGACTGAGAGACACCAGTCAGTGTACAGATATCTCCCTGAGAGAGAGGGACTGAGAGACACCAGTCAGTGTACATATATCTCCCTGAGACACAGGGAGTGAGAGACACCACTCAGTGTTCAGATATCTCCCTGAGAGAGAGGGACTGAGAGACACCAGTCAGTGTACAGATATCTCCCTGAGAGAGAGGGACTGAGAGACACCAGTCAGTGTGCAGATATCTCCCTGAGAGAGAGGGACTGAGAGACACCAGTCAGTGTACAGATATCTCCCTGAGAGAGAGGGACTGAGAGACACCAGTCAGTGTACATATATCTCCCTGAGACAGAGGGACTGAGAGACACCACTCAGTGTTCAGATATCTCCCTGAGAGAGAGGGACTGAGAGAAACCAGTCAGTGTACAGATATCTCCCTGAGAGACAGGGACTGAGAGACACCAGTCAGTGTACAGATACCTCCCTGAGAGAGAGGGACTGAGAGACACCAGTCAGTGTACAGATATCTCCCTGAGAGACAGGGACTGAGAGACACCACTCAGTGTACAGATATCTCCCTGAGAGAGAGGGACTGAGAGACACCACTCAGTGTACAGATATCTCCCTGAGAGAGAGGGACTGAGAGACACCACTCAGTGTACAGATATCTCCCTGAGAGACAGGGACTGAGAGACACCACTCAGTGTACAGATATCTCCCTGAGAGAGAGGGACTGAGAGACACCACTCAGTGTACAGATATCTCCCTGAGAGAGAGGGACTGAGAGACACCAGGCAGTGTACATATATCTCCCTCAGAGACAGGGACTGAGAGACACCACTCAGTGTACAGATACCTCCCTGAGAGGGAGGGACTGAGAGACACCAGTCAGTGTACATTTAGCTCCCTGAGAGACAGGGACTGAGAGACACCAGTCAGTGTACATATATCTCCCTGAGAGAGAGGGACTGAGAGACACCACTCAGTGTACAGATATCTCCATGAGAGAGAGGGACTGAGAGACACCAGTCAGTGTACAGATATCTCCCTGAGAGAGAGGGTCTGAGAGACACCACTCAGTGTACAGATATCTCCCTGAGAGAGAGGGACTGAGAGACACCAGGCAGTGTACATATATCTCCCTGAGAGACAGGGACTGCTAGACACCACTCAGTGTACAGATATCTCCCTGAGAGAGAGGGACTGAGAGACACCACTCAGTGTACAGATATCTCCCTGAGAGAGAGGGACTGAGAGACACCACTCAGTGTACAGATATCTCCCTGAGAGACAGGGACTGAGAGACACCACTCAGTGTACAGATATCTCCCTGAGAGAGAGGGACTGAGAGACACCACTCAGTGTACAGATATCTCCCTGAGAGAGAGGGACTGAGAGACACCAGGCAGTGTACATATATCTCCCTGAGAGACAGGGACTGAGAGACACCACTCAGTGTACAGATACCTCCCTGAGAGGGAGGGACTGAGAGACACCAGTCAGTGTACATTTAGCTCCCTGAGAGACAGGGACTGAGAGACACCAGTCAGTGTACATATATCTCCCTGAGAGAGAGGGACTGAGAGACACCACTCAGTGTACAGATATCTCCATGAGAGAGAGGGACTGAGAGACACCAGTCAGTGTACAGATATCTCCCTGAGAGAGAGGGACTGAGAGACACCACTCAGTGTACAGATATCTCCCTGAGAGAGAGGGACTGAGAGACACTAGTCAGCGTACAGATATCTCCCTGAGAGAGAGGGACTGAGAGACACCAGTCAGTGTACAGATATCTCCCTGAGAGAGAGGGACTGTGAGACACCACTCAGTGTACAGATATCTCCCTGAGAGAGAGGGACTGAGAGACACCAGTCAGTGTACAGATATCTCCCTGAGAGAGAGGGACTGTGAGACACCGTTCAGTGTACAGATATCTCCCTGAGAGACAGGGACTGAGAGACACCAGTCAGTGTACAGATATCTCCCTGAGAGAGAGGGTTTGAGAGACACCACTCAGAGTACAGATATCTCCCTGGGAGACAGGGACTGAGAGACACCAGTCAGTGTACAGATATCTCCCTGAGAGAGAGGGACTGAGAGACACCAGTCAGTGTACAGATATCTCACTGAGAGACAAGGACTGAGAGACACCAGTCAGTGTACAGATACCTCCCTGAGAGAGAGGGACTGAGAGACACCAGTCAGTGTACATATATCTCCCTGAGACACAGGGAGTGAGAGACACCACTCAGTGTTCAGATATCTCCCTGAGAGAGAGGGACTGAGAGACACCAGTCAGTGTACAGATATCTCCCTGAGAGAGAGGGACTGAGAGACACCAGTCAGTGTGCAGATATCTCCCTGAGAGAGAGGGACTGAGAGACACCAGTCAGTGTACAGATATCTCCCTGAGAGAGAGGGACTGAGAGACACCAGTCAGTGTACATATATCTCCCTGAGACAGAGGGACTGAGAGACACCACTCAGTGTTCAGATATCTCCCTGAGAGAGAGGGACTGAGAGAAACCAGTCAGTGTACAGATATCTCCCTGAGAGACAGGGACTGAGAGACACCAGTCAGTGTACAGATACCTCCCTGAGAGAGAGGGACTGAGAGACACCAGTCAGTGTACAGATATCTCCCTGAGAGACAGGGACTGAGAGACACCACTCAGTGTACAGATATCTCCCTGAGAGAGAGGGACTGAGAGACACCACTCAGTGTACAGATATCTCCCTGAGAGAGAGGGACTGAGAGACACCACTCAGTGTACAGATATCTCCCTGAGAGACAGGGACTGAGAGACACCACTCAGTGTACAGATATCTCCCTGAGAGAGAGGGACTGAGAGACACCACTCAGTGTACAGATATCTCCCTGAGAGAGAGGGACTGAGAGACACCAGGCAGTGTACATATATCTCCCTCAGAGACAGGGACTGAGAGACACCACTCAGTGTACAGATACCTCCCTGAGAGGGAGGGACTGAGAGACACCAGTCAGTGTACATTTAGCTCCCTGAGAGACAGGGACTGAGAGACACCAGTCAGTGTACATATATCTCCCTGAGAGAGAGGGACTGAGAGACACCACTCAGTGTACAGATATCTCCATGAGAGAGAGGGACTGAGAGACACCAGTCAGTGTACAGATATCTCCCTGAGAGAGAGGGTCTGAGAGACACCACTCAGTGTACAGATATCTCCCTGAGAGAGAGGGACTGAGAGACACCAGGCAGTGTACATATATCTCCCTGAGAGACAGGGACTGCTAGACACCACTCAGTGTACAGATATCTCCCTGAGAGAGAGGGACTGAGAGACACCACTCAGTGTACAGATATCTCCCTGAGAGAGAGGGACTGAGAGACACCACTCAGTGTACAGATATCTCCCTGAGAGACAGGGACTGAGAGACACCACTCAGTGTACAGATATCTCCCTGAGAGAGAGGGACTGAGAGACACCACTCAGTGTACAGATATCTCCCTGAGAGAGAGGGACTGAGAGACACCAGGCAGTGTACATATATCTCCCTGAGAGACAGGGACTGAGAGACACCACTCAGTGTACAGATACCTCCCTGAGAGGGAGGGACTGAGAGACACCAGTCAGTGTACATTTAGCTCCCTGAGAGACAGGGACTGAGAGACACCAGTCAGTGTACATATATCTCCCTGAGAGAGAGGGACTGAGAGACACCACTCAGTGTACAGATATCTCCATGAGAGAGAGGGACTGAGAGACACCAGTCAGTGTACAGATATCTCCCTGAGAGAGAGGGACTGAGAGACACCACTCAGTGTACAGATATCTCCCTGAGAGAGAGGGACTGAGAGACACTAGTCAGCGTACAGATATCTCCCTGAGAGAGAGGGACTGAGAGACACCAGTCAGTGTACAGATATCTCCCTGAGAGAGAGGGACTGTGAGACACCACTCAGTGTACAGATATCTCCCTGAGAGAGAGGGACTGAGAGACACCAGTCAGTGTACAGATATCTCCCTGAGAGAGAGGGACTGTGAGACACCGTTCAGTGTACAGATATCTCCCTGAGAGACAGGGACTGAGAGACACCAGTCAGTGTACAGATATCTCCCTGAGAGAGAGGGTTTGAGAGACACCACTCAGAGTACAGATATCTCCCTGGGAGACAGGGACTGAGAGACACCAGTCAGTGTACAGATATCTCCCTGAGAGAGAGGGACTGAGAGACACCAGTCAGTGTACAGATATCTCACTGAGAGACAAGGACTGAGAGACACCAGTCAGTGTACAGATACCTCCCTGAGAGAGAGGGACTGAGAGACACCACTCAGTGTACAGATATCTCCCTGAGAGAGAGGGACTGAGAGACACCAGTCAGTGTACATATATCTCCCTGAGAGACAGGGACTGAGAGACACCACTCAGTGTACAGATATCTCCCTGAGAGACAGGGACTGAGAGACACCACTCAGTGTACAGATATCTCCCTCAGAGACAGGGACTGAGAGACACCACTCAGTGTACAGATATCTCCCTGAGAGAGAGGGACTGAGAGACACCACTCAGTGTACAGATATCTCCCTGAGAGAGAGGGACTGAGAGACACCAGTCAGTGTACATATATCTCCCTGAGAGACAGGGACTGAGAGACACCACTCAGTGTACAGATACCTCCCTGAGAGAGAGGGACTGAGAGACACCACTCAGTGTACAGATATCTCCCTGAGAGAGAGGGACTGAGAGACACCAGTCAGCGTACAGATATCTCCCTGAGAGAGAGGGACTGAGAGACACCAGTCAGTGTACAGATATCTCCCTGAGAGAGAGGGACTGTGAGACACCACTCAGTGTACAGATATCTCCCTGAGAGACAGGGACTGAGAGACACAAGTCAGTGTACAGATATCTCCCTGAGAGAGAGGGACTGAGAGACACCACTCAGTGACCAGATATCTCCCTGAGAGAGAGGGACTGTGAGACACCACTCAGTGTTGAGATATCTCCCTGAGAGACAGGCACTGAGAGACACCAGTCAGTGTACAGATATCTCCCTGAGAGAGAGGGACTGAGAGACACCACTCAGTGTACAGATTTCTCCCTGAGAGACAGGGACTGAGAGACACCAGACAGTGTACAGATATCTCCCTGAGAGACAGGGGCTGTGAGACACCACTCAGTGTACAGATATCTCCCTGAGAGAGAGGGACTGAGAGACACCAGTCAGTGTACAGATGTCTCCCTGAGAGAGAGGGACTGAGAGACACCAGTCAGTGTACAGATATCTCCCTGAGAGACAGGGACTGAGAGACACCACTCAGTGTATAGATATCTCCCTGAGAGACAGGGACTGAGAGACACCAGTCAGTGTACAGATATCTCCCTGAGAGAGAGGGACTGAGAGACACCACTCAGTGTACAGATATCTCCCTGAGAGACAGGGACTGAGAGACACCAGTCAGTGTACAGATATCTCCCTGAGAGAGAGGGACTGTGAGACACCACTCAGAGTACAGATATCTCCCTGAGAGAGAGGGACTGTGAGACACCACTCAGAGTACAGATATCTCCCTGAGAGACAGGGACTGAGAGACACCAGTCAGTGTACAGATATCTCCCTGAGAGAGAGGGACTGAGAGACACCACTCAGTGTACAGATATCTCCCTGAGAGACCGGGACTGAGAGACACCAGTCAGTGTACAGATATCTCCCTGAGAGAGAGGGACTGTGAGACACCACTCAGTGCACAGATATCTCCCTGAGAGAGAGGGGCTGAGAGACACCAGTCAGTGTACAGATATCTCCCTGAGAGAGAGGGACTGTGAGACACCACTCAGAGTACAGATATCTCCCTGAGAGAGAGGGACTGTGAGACACCACTCAGAGTACAGATATCTCCCTGAGAGACAGGGACTGAGAGACACCAGTCAGTGTACAGATATCTCCCTGAGAGAGAGGGACTGAGAGACACCACTCAGTGTACAGATATCTCCCTGAGAGACCGGGACTGAGAGACACCAGTCAGTGTACAGATATCTCCCTGAGAGAGGGGGACTGTGAGACACCACTCAGTGCACAGATATCTCCCTGAGAGAGAGGGGCTGAGAGACACCAGTCTGTGTACAGATATCTCCCTGAGAGAGAGGGACAGAGAGTCACCACTCAGTGTACAGATATCTCCCTGAGAGACACCACTCAGTGTACATAAAGCTCCCTGAGAGACAGGGACTGAGAGCCACCAGTCAGTGTAAAGATATCTTGCTGAGAGACAGGGACTGCGAGACACCACTCAGTGTACAGATACCTCCCTGAGAGAGAGGGACTGAGAGACACCAGTCAGTGTACAGATATCTCCCTGAGAGAGAGGGACTGAGAGACACCACTCAGTGTACAGATATCTCCCTGAGAGACATGGAACTGAGAGACACCAGTCAGAGTACAGATATCTCCCTGAGAGAGAGGGACTGAGAGACACCACTCACTGTCCAGATATCTCCCTGAGAGACAGGGACTGAGAGACACCACTCATTGTACAGATATCTCCCTGAGAGAGAGGGACTGAGAGACACCACTCAGTGTACATATATCTCCCTGAGAGACAGGGACTGAGAGACACCAGTCAGTGTACAGATATCTCCCTGAGAGAGAGGGACTGAGAGACACCACTCAGTGTACAGATATCTCCCTGAGAGAGAGGGACTGAGAGACACTAGTCAGCGTACAGATATCTCCCTGAGAGAGAGGGACTGAGAGACACCAGTCAGTGTACAGATATCTCCCTGAGAGAGAGGGACTGTGAGACACCACTCAGTGTACAGATATCTCCCTGAGAGACAGGGACTGAGAGACACCAGTCAGTGTACAGATATCTCCCTGAGAGAGAGGGACTGAGAGACACCACTCAGTGTACAGATATCACCCTGAGAGACAGGGACTGAGAGACACCAGTCAGTGTACAGATATCTCCCTGAGAGAGAGGGACTGTGAGACACCACTCAGTGTACAGATATCTCCCTGAGAGACAGGGACTGAGAGACACCAGTCAGTGTACAGATATCTCCCTGCGAGAGAGGGACTGAGAGACACCACTCAGTGTATAGATATCTCCCTGACAGACAGGGACTGAGAGACACCAGTCAGTGTACAGATATCTCCCTGAGAGACAGGGACTGTGAGAAACCACTCAGTGTACAGATATCTCCCTGAGAGAGAGGGACTGAGAGACACCAGTCAGTGTACAGATATCTCCCTGAGAGAGAGGGACTGAGAGACACCAGTCAGTGTACATATATCTCCCTGATAGACAGGGACTGAGAGACACCACTCAGTGTACATATACCTCCCTGAGAGAGAGGGACTGAGAGACACCAGTCAGTGTACAGATATCTCCCTGAGAGGCCGGGACTGAGAGACACCAGTCAGTGTACAGATATCTCCCTGAGAGAGAGGGACTGTGAGACACCACTCACTGCACAGATATCTCCCTGAGAGAGAGGGGCTGAGAGACACCAGTCAGTGTACAGATATCTCCCTGAGAGAGAGGGACTGAGAGACACCACTCAGTGTACAGATATCTCCATGAGAGAGAGGGACTGAGAGACACCAGTCAGTGTACAGATATCTCCCTGAGAGAGAGGGACTGAGAGACACCACTCAGTGTACAGATATCTCCCTGAGAGAGAGGGACTGAGAGACACTAGTCAGCGTACAGATATCTCCCTGAGAGAGAGGGACTGAGAGACACCAGTCAGTGTACAGATATCTCCCTGAGAGAGAGGGACTGTGAGACACCACTCAGTGTACAGATATCTCCCTGAGAGAGAGGGACTGAGAGACACCAGTCAGTGTACAGATATCTCACTGAGAGAGAGGGACTGTGAGACACCACTCAGTGTACAGATATCTCCCTGAGAGACAGGGACTGAGAGACACCAGTCAGTGTACAGATATCTCCCTGAGAGAGAGGGTTTGAGAGACACCACTCAGTGTACAGATATCTCCCTGAGAGACAGGGACTGAGAGACACCAGTCAGTGTACAGATATCTCCCTGAGAGAGAGGGACTGTGAGACACCACTCAGTGTACAGATATCTCCCTGAGAGACAGGGACTGAGAGACACCAGTCAGTGTACAGATATCTCCCTGAGAGAGAGGGACTGAGAGACACCAGTCAGTGTGCAGATATCTCCCTGAGAGACAAGGACTGAGAGACACCAGTCAGTGTACAGATACCTCCCTGAGAGAGAGGGACTGAGAGACACCACTCAGTGTACAGATATCTCCCTGAGAGAGAGGGTCTAAGAGACACCAGTCAGTGTACATATATCTCCCTGAGAGACAGGGACTGAGAGACACCACTCAGTGTACAGATATCTCCCTGAGAGACAGGGACTGAGAGACACCACTCAGTGTACAGATATCTCCCTCAGAGACAGGGACTGAGAGACACCACTCAGTGTACAGATATCTCCCTGAGAGAGAGGGACTGAGAGACACCACTCAGTGTACAGATATCTCCCTGAGAGAGAGGGACTGAGAGACACCAGTCAGTGTACATATATCTCCCTGAGAGACAGGGACTGAGAGACACCACTCAGTGTACAGATACCTCCCTGAGAGAGAGGGACTGAGAGACACCACTCAGTGTACAGATATCTCCCTGAGACAGAGGGACTGAGAGACACCAGTCAGTGTACAGATATCTCCCTGAGAGAGAGGGACTGTGAGACACCACTCAGTGTACAGATATCTCCCTGAGAGACAGGGACTGAGAGACACAAGTCAGTGTACAGATATCTCCCTGAGAGAGAGGGACTGAGAGACTCCACTCAGTGTCCAGATATCTCCCTGAGAGAGAGGGACTGTGAGACACCACTCAGTGTACAGATATCTCCCTGAGAGACAGGCACTGAGAGACACCAATCAGTGTACAGATATCTCCCTGAGAGAGAGGGACTGAGAGACACCACTCAGTGTACAGATTTCTCCCTGAGAGAGAGGGACTGAGAGACACCACTCAGTGTACAGATATCTCCCTGAGAGAGAGGGACTGAGAGACACCAGTCAGCGTACAGATATCTCCCTGAGAGACAGGGACTGAGAGACACCAGTCAGTGTACAGATATCTCCCTGAGAGAGAGGGACTGAGAGACACCACTCAGTGTACAGATATCTCCCTGAGAGACAGGGACTGAGAGACACCAGTCAGTGTACAGATATCTCCCTGAGAGAGAGGGACTGTGAGACACCACTCAGAGTACAGATATCTCCCTGAGAGACAGGGACTGAGAGACACCAGTCAGTGTACAGATATCTCCCTGAGAGAGAGGGACTGAGAGACACCACTCAGTGTACAGATATCTCCCTGAGAGACCGGGACTGAGAGACACCAGTCAGTGTACAGATATCTCCCTGAGAGAGAGGGACTGTGAGACACCACTCAGTGCACAGATATCTCCCTGAGAGAGAGGGGCTGAGAGACACCAGTCAGTGTACAGATATCTCCCTGAGAGAGAGGGACAGAGAGACACCACTCAGTGTACAGATATCTCCCTGAGAGACACCACTCAGTGTACATAAAGCTCCCTGAGAGACAGGGACTGAGAGCCACCAGTCAGTGTACAGATATCTTGCTGAGAGACAGGGACTGCGAGACACCACTCAGTGTACAGATACCTCCCTGAGAGAGAGGGACTGAGAGACACCAGTCAGTGTACAGATATCTCCCTGAGAGAGAGGGACTGAGAGACACCACTCAGTGTACAGATATCTCCCTGAGAGACATGGAACTGAGAGACACCAGTCAGAGTACAGATATCTCCCTGAGAGAGAGGGACTGAGAGACACCACTCACTGTCCAGATATCTCCCTGAGAGACAGGGACTGAGAGACACCACTCATTGTACAGATATCTCCCTGAGAGAGAGGGACTGAGAGACACCACTCAGTGTACATATATCTCCCTGAGAGACAGGGACTGAGAGACACCAGTCAGTGTACAGATATCTCCCTGAGAGAGAGGGACTGAGAGAGACCACTCAGTGTACAGATATCTCCCTGAGAGAGAGGGACTGAGAGACACTAGTCAGGGTACAGATATCTCCCTGAGAGAGAGGGACTGAGAGACCCCAGTCAGTGTACAGATATCTCCCTGGAGAGAGGGACTGTGAGACACCACTCAGTGTACAGATATCTCCCTGAGAGACAGGGACTGAGAGACACCAGTCAGTGTACAGATATCTCCCTGAGAGAGAGGGACTGAGAGACACCACTCAGTGTACAGATATCACCCTGAGAGACAGGGACTGAGAGACACCA
Source organism: Heterodontus francisci (assembly GCF_036365525.1). Lineage (NCBI taxonomy): Eukaryota > Metazoa > Chordata > Chondrichthyes > Heterodontiformes > Heterodontidae > Heterodontus > Heterodontus francisci. The sequence goes on along the minus strand of NC_090384.1, from coordinate 7,260,142 downwards.
GTCAGTGTACAGATATCTCCCTGAGAGAGAGGGACTGTGAGACACCACTCAGTGTACAGATATCTCCCTGAGAGACAGGGACTGAGAGACACCAGTCAGTGTACAGATATCTCCCTGAGAGAGAGGGACTGAGAGACACCACTCAGTGTATAGATATCTCCCTGACAGACAGGGACTGAGAGACACCAGTCAGTGTACAGGTATCTCCCTGAGAGACAGGGACTGTGAGAAACCACTCAGTGTACAGATATCTCCCTGAGAGAGTGGGACTGAGAGACACCAGTCAGTGTACAGATATCTCCCTGAGAGAGAGGGACTGAGAGACACCAGTCAGTGTACATATATCTCCCTGAGAGACAGGGACTGAGAGACACCACTCAGTGCACATATACCTCCCTGAGAGAGAGGGACTGAGAGACACCAGTCAGTGTACAGATATCTCCCTGAGAGGCCGGGACTGAGAGACACCAGTCAGTGTACAGATATCTCCCTGAGAGAGAGGGACTGTGAGACACCACTCACTGCACAGATATCTCCCTGAGAGAGAGGGGCTGAGAGACACCAGTCAGTGTACAGATATCTCCCTGAGAGAGAGGGACTGAGAGACACCACTCAGTGTACAGATATCTCCCTGAGAGACACCACTCAGTGTACATAAAGCTCCCTGAGAGACAGGGACTGAGAGCCACCAGTCAGTGTACAGATATCTTGCTGAGAGACAGGGACTGCGAGACACTACTCAGTGTACAGATACCTCCCTGAGAGAGAGGGACTGAGAGACACCAGTCAGTGTACAGATATCTCCCTGAGAGAGAGGGACTGAGAGACACCACTCAGTGTACAGATATCTCCCTGAGAGAGAGGGACTGAGTGACACCACTCAGTGTACATATATCACCCTGAGAGACAGGGACTGAGAGACACCAGTCAGTGTACAGATATCTCCCTGAGAGAGAGGGACTGTGAGACACCACTCAGTGTACAGATATCTCCCTGAGAGACAGGGACTGAGAGACACCACTCAGTGTACAGATATCTCCCTGAGAGAGAGGGACTGAGAGACACCACTCAGTGTATAGATATCTCCCTGACAGACAGGGACTGAGAGACACCAGTCAGTGTACAGATATCTCCCTGAGAGAGAGGGACTGAGAGACACCAGTCAGTGTACATATATCTCCCTGAGAGACAGGGACTGAGAGACACCACTCAGTGTATATATACCTCCCTGAGAGAGAGGGACTGAGAGACACCAGTCAGTGTACATATATCTCCCTGAGACACAGGGACTGAGAGACACCACTCAGTGTTCAGATATCTCCCTGAGAGAGAGGGACTCTGAGACACCACTCAGTGTACAGATATCTCCCTGAGAGACAGGGACTGAGAGACACCAGTCAGTGTACAGATACCTCCCTGAGAGAGAGGGACTGAGAGACACCAGTCAGTGTACATATATCTCCCTGAGAGACAGGGACTGAGAGACACCACTCAGTGTACAGATATCTCCTTCAGAGAGAGGGACTGAGAGACACCACTCAGTGTACAGATATCTCCCTGAGAGAGAGGGACTGAGAGACACCAGTCAGTGTACAGATATCTCTCTGAGAGAGAGGGACTGAGAGACACCAGTCAGTGTACAGATATCTCCCTGAGAGAGAGGGACTGAGAGACACCACTCAGTGTACAGATATCTCCCTGAGAGACAGGGACTGAGAGACACCAGTCAGTGTACAGATATCTCCCTGAGAGAGAGGTACTGAGAGACACCGCTCAGTGTACAGATATCTCCCTGAGAGACAGGGACTGAGAGACACCACTCAGTGTACAGATATATCCCTGAGAGACAGGGACTGAGAGACACCACTCAGTGTACAGATATCTCCCTGAGAGAGAGGGACTGAGAGACACCACTCAGTGTACAGATATCTCCCTGAGAGAGAGCGACTGAGAGACACCAGTCAGTGTACATATATCTCCCTGAGAGACAGGGACAGAGAGACACCACTCAGTGTACAGATACCTCCCTGAGAGAGAGGGACTGAGAGAAACCAGTCAGTGTACATATATCTCCCTGAGAGACAGGGACTGAGAGACACCAGTCAGTGTACAGATATCTCCCTGAGAGAGAGGGACTGAGAGACACCACTCAGTGTACAGATATCTCCCTGAGAGAGAGGGACTGAGAGACACCAGTCAGCGTACAGATATCTCCCTGAGAGAGAGGGACTGAGAGACACCAGTCAGTGTACAGATATCTCCCTGAGAGAGAGGGACTGTGAGACACCACTCAGTGTATCGATATCTCCCTGAGAGACAGGGACTGAGAGACACCAGTCAGTGTCCAGATATCTCCCTGAGAGAGAGGGACTGAGAGACACCACTCAGTGTACAGATATCTCCCTGAGAGAGAGCGACTGAGAGACACCAGTCAGTGTACATATATCTCCCTGAGAGACAGGGACAGAGAGACACCACTCAGTGTACAGATACCTCCCTGAGAGAGAGGGACTGAGAGAAACCAGTCAGTGTACATATATCTCCCTGAGAGACAGGGACTGAGAGACACCAGTCAGTGTACAGATATCTCCCTGAGAGAGAGGGACTGAGAGACACCACTCAGTGTACAGATATCTCCCTGAGAGAGAGGGACTGAGAGACACCACTCAGTGTACAGATATCTCCCTGAGAGACAGGGACTGAGACACCAGTCAGTGTACAGATATCTCCCTGAGAGAGAGGGACTGAGAGACACCACTCAGTGTACATAAAGCTCCCTGAGAGACAGGGACTGAGAGACACCAGTCAGTGTACAGATATCTCCCTGAGAGACACCACTCAGTGTACATAAAGCTCCCTGAGAGACAGGGACTGAGAGACACCAGTCAGTGTACAGATATCTCCCTGAGAGAGAGGGACTGTGAGACACCACTCAGTGTATAGATATCTCCCTGACAGACAGGGACTGAGAGACACCATTCAGTGTACAGATATCTCCCTGAGAGACAGGGGCTGTGAGACACCACTCAGTGTACAGATATCTCCCTGAGAGAGAGGGACTGAGAGACACCACTCAGTGTACAGATATCTCCCTGAGAGAGAGGGACTGAGAGACACCACTCAGTGTACAGATATCTCTCTGAGAGAGAGGGACTGTGAGACACCAGTCAGTGTACAGATATCTCCCTGAGAGAGAGGGACTGACAGACACCAGTCAGTGTACAGATATCTCCCTGAGAGACAGGGACTGAGAGACACCAGTCAGTGTACAGATATCTCCCTGAGAGAGAGGTACTGAGAGACACCGCTCAGTGTACAGATATCTCCCTGAGAGACAGGGACTGAGAGACACCACTCAGTGTACAGATATCTCCCTGAGAGACAGGGACTGAGAGACACCACTCAGTGTACAGATATCTCCCTGAGAGAGAGGGACTGAGAGACACCACTCAGTGTACAGATATCTCCCTGAGAGAGAGGGACTGAGAGACACCAGTCAGTGTACATATATCTCCCTGAGAGACAGGGACTGAGAGACACCACTCAGTGTACAGATACCTCCCTGAGAGAGAGGGACTGAGAGACACCAGTCAGTGTACATATATCTCCCTGAGAGACAGGGACTGAGAGACACCAGTCAGTGTACAGATATCTCCCTGAGAGAGAGGGACTGAGAGACACCACTCAGTGTACAGATATCTCCCTGAGAGAGAGGGACTGAGAGACACCAGTCAGCGTACAGATATCTCCCTGAGAGAGAGGGACTGAGAGACACCAGTCAGTGTACAGATATCTCCCTGAGAGAGAGGGACTGTGAGACACCACTCAGTGTATCGATATCTCCCTGAGAGAGAGGGACTGAGAGACACCAGTCAGTGTCCAGATATCTCCCTGAGAGAGAGGGACTGAGAGACACCACTCAGTGTACAGATATCTCCCTGAGAGAGAGGGACTGAGAGACACCACTCAGTGTACAGATATCTCCCTGAGAGACAGGGACTGAGACACCAGTCAGTGTACAGATATCTCCCTGAGAGAGAGGGACTGAGAGACACCACTCAGTGTACATAAAGCTCCCTGAGAGACAGGGACTGAGAGACACCAGTCAGTGTACAGATATCTCCCTGAGAGACACCACTCAGTGTACATAAAGCTCCCTGAGAGACAGGGACTGAGAGACACCAGTCAGTGTACAGATATCTCCCTGAGAGAGAGGGACTGTGAGACACCACTCAGTGTATAGATATCTCCCTGCCAGACAGGGACTGAGAGACACCATTCAGTGTACAGATATCTCCCTGAGAGACAGGGGCTGTGAGACACCACTCAGTGTACAGATATCTCCCTGAGAGAGAGGGACTGAGAGACACCAGTCAGTGTACAGATATCTCCCTGAGAGAGAGGGACTGAGAGACACCAGTCAGAGTACATATATCTCCCTGAGAGACAGGGACTGAGAGACACCACTCAGTGTACAGATATCTCCCTGAGAGAGAGGGACTGAGAGACATCACTCAGTGTACAGATATCTCCCTGAGAGAGAGGGACTGAGAGACACCAGTCAGTGTACAGATATCTCCCTGAGAGACAGGGACTGAGAGACACCAGTCAGTGTACAGATATCTCCGTGAGAGAGAGGTACTGAGAGACACCACTCAGTGTACAGATATCTCCCTGAGAGACAGGGACTGAGAGACACCAGTCAGTGTACAGATATCTCCCTGAGAGACAGGGACTGAGAGACACCAGTCAGTGTACAGATATCTCCGTGAGAGACAGGGACTGAGAGACACCAGTCAGTGTACAGATATCTCCCTGAGAGACAGGGACTGAGAGACACCAGTCAGTGTACAGATATCTCCCTGAGAGAGAGGGACTGAGAGACACCAGTCAGTGTACATATATCTCCCTGAGAGACTGGGACTGAGAGACACCACTCAATGTACAGATACCTCCCTGAGAGAGAGGGACTGAGAGACACCAGTCAGTGTCCATATATCTCCCTGAGAGACAGGGACTGAGAGACACCAGTCAGTGTACAGATATCTCCGTGAGAGAGAGGGACTGAGTGACACCAGTCAGTGTACAGATATCTCCCTGAGAGACAGGGACTGAGAGACACCAGTCAGTGTACAGATATCTCCCTGAGAGAGAGGTACTGTGAGACACCACTCAGTGTACAGATATCTCCCTGAGAGACAGGGACTGAGAGACACCACTCAGTGTACAGATATCTCCCTGAGAGACAGGGACTGAGAGACACCACTCAGTGTACAGATATCTCCCTGAGAGAGAGGGACTGAGAGACACCACTCAGTGTACAGATATCTCCCTGAGAGAGAGGGACTGAGAGACACCAGTCAGTGTACATATATCTCCCTGAGAGACAGGGACTGAGAGACACCACTCAGTGTACAGATACCTCCCTGAGAGAGAGGGACTGAGAGACACCAGTCAGTGTACATATATCTCCCTGAGAGACAGGGACTGAGAGACACCAGTCAGTGTACAGATATCTCCCTGAGAGAGAGGGACTGAGAGACACCACTCAGTGTACAGATATCTCCCTGAGAGAGAGGGACTGAGAGACACCAGTCAGCGTACAGATATCTCCCTGAGAGAGAGGGACTGAGAGACACCAGTCAGTGTACAGATATCTCCCTGAGAGAGAGGGACTGTGAGACACCACTCAGTGTACAGATATCTCCCTGAGAGACAGGGACTGAGAGACACCAGTCAGTGTCCAGATATCTCCCTGAGAGAGAGGGACTGAGAGACACCACTCAGTGTACAGATATCTCCCTGAGAGAGAGGGACTGTGAGACACCACTCAGTGTACAGATATCTCCCTGAGAGGCAGAGACTGAGAGACACCAGTCAGTGTACAGATATCTCCCTGAGAGAGAGGGACTGAGAGACACCACTCAGTGTACAGATTTCTCCCTAAGAGACAGGGACTGAGAGACACCAGACAGTGTACAGATATCTCCCTGAGAGACAGGGGCTGTGAGACACCACTCAGTGTACAGATATCTCCCTGAGAGAGGGACTGAGAGACACCAGTCAGTGTACAGATATCTCCCTGAGAGAGAGGGACTGAGAGACACCAGTCAGTGTACAGATATCTCCCTGAGAGACAGGGACTGAGAGACACCACTCAGTGTATAGATATCTCCCTGAGAGACAGGGACTGAGAGACACCAGTCAGTGTACAGATATCTCCCTGAGAGAGATGGAATGAGAGACACCACTCAGTGTACAGATATCTCCCTGAGAGACAGGGACTGAGAGACACCAGTCAGTGTACAGATATCTCCCTGAGAGAGAGGGACTGTGAGACACCACTCAGAGTACAGATATCTCCCTGAGAGACAGGGACTGAGAGACACCAGTCAGTGTACAGATATCTCCCTGAGAGAGAGGGACTGAGAGACACCACTCAGTGTACAGATATCTCCCTGAGAGACCGGGACTGAGAGACACCAGTCAGTGTACAGATATCTCCCTGAGAGAGAGGGACTGTGAGACACCACTCAGTGCACAGATATCTCCCTGAGAGAGAGGGGCTGAGAGACACCAGTCAGTGTACAGATATCTCCCTGAGAGAGAGGGACAGAGAGACACCACTCAATGTACAGATATCTCCCTGAGAGACACCACTCAGTGTACATAAAGCTCCCTGAGAGACAGGGACTGAGAGCCACCAGTCAGTGTACAGATATCTTGCTGAGAGACAGGGACTGCGAGACACCACTCAGTGTACAGATACCTCCCTGAGAGAGAGGGACTGAGAGACACCAGTCAGTGTACAGATATCTCCCTGAGAGAGAGGGACTGAGAGACACCACTCAGTGTACAGATATCTCCCTGAGAGACATGGAACTGAGAGACACCAGTCAGAGTACAGATATCTCCCTGAGAGAGAGGGACTGAGAGACACCACTCACTGTCCAGATATCTCCCTGAGAGACAGGGACTGAGAGACACCACTCATTGTACAGATATCTCCCTGAGAGAGAGGGACTGAGAGACACCACTCAGTGTACATATATCTCCCTGAGAGACAGGGACTGAGAGACACCAGTCAGTGTACAGATATCTCCCTGAGAGAGAGGGACTGAGAGACACCACTCAGTGTACAGATATCTCCCTGAGAGAGAGGGACTGAGAGACACCACTCAGTGTACAGATATCTCCCTGAGAGAGAGGGACTGAGAGACACCAGTCAGTGTACATATATCTCCCTGAGAGACAGGGACTGAGAGACACCACTCAGTGTACAGATACCTCCCTGAGAGAGAGGGACTGAGAGACACCAGTCAGTGTACATATATCTCCCTGAGAGACAGGGACTGAGAGACACCAGTCAGTGTACAGATATCTCCCTGAGAGAGAGGGACTGAGAGACACCACTCAGTGTACAGATATCTCCCTGAGAGAGAGGGACTGAGAGACACCAGTCAGCGTACAGATATCTCCCTGAGAGAGAGGGACTGAGAGACACCAGTCAGTGTACAGATATCTCCCTGAGAGAGAGGGACTGTGAGACACCACTCAGTGTACAGATATCTCCCTGAGAGACAGGGACTGAGAGACACCAGTCAGTGTCCAGATATCTCCCTGAGAGAGAGGGACTGAGAGACACCACTCAGTGTACAGATATCTCCCTGAGAGAGAGGGACTGTGAGACACCACTCAGTGTACAGATATCTCCCTGAGAGGCAGAGACTGAGAGACACCAGTCAGTGTACAGATATCTCCCTGAGAGAGAGGGACTGAGAGACACCACTCAGTGTACAGATTTCTCCCTAAGAGACAGGGACTGAGAGACACCAGACAGTGTACAGATATCTCCCTGAGAGACAGGGGCTGTGAGACACCACTCAGTGTACAGATATCTCCCTGAGAGAGGGACTGAGAGACACCAGTCAGTGTACAGATATCTCCCTGAGAGAGAGGGACTGAGAGACACCAGTCAGTGTACAGATATCTCCCTGAGAGACAGGGACTGAGAGACACCACTCAGTGTATAGATATCTCCCTGAGAGACAGGGACTGAGAGACACCAGTCAGTGTACAGATATCTCCCTGAGAGAGATGGAATGAGAGACACCACTCAGTGTACAGATATCTCCCTGAGAGACAGGGACTGAGAGACACCAGTCAGTGTACAGATATCTCCCTGAGAGAGAGGGACTGTGAGACACCACTCAGAGTACAGATATCTCCCTGAGAGACAGGGACTGAGAGACACCAGTCAGTGTACAGATATCTCCCTGAGAGAGAGGGACTGAGAGACACCACTCAGTGTACAGATATCTCCCTGAGAGACCGGGACTGAGAGACACCAGTCAGTGTACAGATATCTCCCTGAGAGAGAGGGACTGTGAGACACCACTCAGTGCACAGATATCTCCCTGAGAGAGAGGGGCTGAGAGACACCAGTCAGTGTACAGATATCTCCCTGAGAGAGAGGGACAGAGAGACACCACTCAATGTACAGATATCTCCCTGAGAGACACCACTCAGTGTACATAAAGCTCCCTGAGAGACAGGGACTGAGAGCCACCAGTCAGTGTACAGATATCTTGCTGAGAGACAGGGACTGCGAGACACCACTCAGTGTACAGATACCTCCCTGAGAGAGAGGGACTGAGAGACACCAGTCAGTGTACAGATATCTCCCTGAGAGAGAGGGACTGAGAGACACCACTCAGTGTACAGATATCTCCCTGAGAGACATGGAACTGAGAGACACCAGTCAGAGTACAGATATCTCCCTGAGAGAGAGGGACTGAGAGACACCACTCACTGTCCAGATATCTCCCTGAGAGACAGGGACTGAGAGACACCACTCATTGTACAGATATCTCCCTGAGAGAGAGGGACTGAGAGGCACCACTCAGTGTACATATATCTCCCTGAGAGACAGGGACTGAGAGACACCAGTCAGTGTACAGATATCTCCCTGAGAGAGAGGGACTGAGAGACACCACTCAGTGTACAGATATCTCCCTGAGAGAGAGGGACTGAGAGACACTAGTCAGCGTACAGATATCTCCCTGAGAGAGAGGGACTGAGAGACACCAGTCAGTGTACAGATATCTCCCTGAGAGAGAGGGACTGTGAGACACCACTCAGTGTACAGATATCTCCCTGAGAGACAGGGACTGAGAGACACCAGTCAGTGTACAGATATCTCCCTGAGAGAGAGGGACTGAGAGACACCACTCAGTGTACAGATATCACCCTGAGAGACAGGGACTGAGAGACACCAGTCAGTGTACAGATTTCTCCCTGAGAGAGAGGGACTGTGAGACACCACTCAGTGTACAGATATCTCCCTGAGAGACAGGGACTGAGAGACACCAGTCAGTGTACAGATATCTCCCTGAGAGAGAGGGACTGAGAGACACCACTCAGTGTATAGATATCTCCCTGACAGACAGGGACTGAGAGACACCAGTCAGTGTACAGATATCTCCCTGAGAGACAGGGACTGTGAGAAACCACTCAGTGGACAGATATCTCCCTGAGAGAGAGGGACTGAGAGACACCAGTCAGTGTACAGATATCTCCCTGAGAGAGAGGGACTGAGAGACACCAGTCAGTGTACATATATCTCCCTGAGAGACAGGGACTGAGAGACACCACTCAGTGTACATATACCTCCCTGAGAGAGAGGGACTGAGAGACACCAGTCAGTGTACAGATATCTCCCTGAGAGGCCGGGACTGAGAGACACCAGTCAGTGTACAGATATCTCCCTGAGAGAGAGGGACTGTGAGACACCACTCACTGCACAGATATCTCCCTGAGAGAGAGGGGCTGAGAGACACCAGTCAGTGTACAGATATCTCCCTGAGAGAGAGGGACTGAGAGACACCACTCAGTGTACAGATATCTCCCTGAGAGACACCACTCAGTGTACATAAAGCTCCCTGAGAGACAGGGACTGAGAGCCACCAGTCAGTGTACAGATATCTTGCTGAGAGACAGGGACTGCGAGACACCACTCAGTGTACAGATACCTCCCTGAGAGAGAGGGACTGAGAGACACCAGTCAGTGTACAGATATCTCCCTGAGAGAGAGGGACTGAGAGACACCACTCAGTGTACAGATATCTCCCTGAGAGACATGGAACTGAGAGACACCAGTCAGAGTACAGATATCTCCCTGAGAGAGAGGGACTGAGAGACACCACTCACTGTCCAGATATCTCCCTGAGAGACAGGGACTGAGAGACACCACTCATTGTACAGATATCTCCCTGAGAGAGAGGGACTGAGAGACACCACTCAGTGTACAGATATCTCCCTGAGAGAGAGGGACTGAGAGACACCACTCAGTGTACATATATCACCCTGAGAGACAGGGACTGAGAGACACCAGTCAGTGTACAGATATCTCCCTGAGAGAGAGGGACTGAGAGACACCAGTCAGTGTACAGATATCTCCCTGAGAGAGAGGGACTGTGAGACACCACTCACTGCACAGATATCTCCCTGAGAGAGAGGGGCTGAGAGACACCAGTCAGTGTACAGATATCTCCCTGAGAGAGAGGGACTGAGAGACACCACTCAGTGTACAGATATCTCCCTGAGAGAGAGGGACTGAGAGACACCACTCAGTGTATAGATATCTCCCTTACAGACAGGGACTGAGAGACACCAGTCAGTGTACAGATATCTCCCTGAGAGACAGGGACTGTGAGAAACCACTCAGTGTACAGATATCTCCCTGAGAGAGAGGGACTGAGAGACACCAGTCAGTGTACAGATATCTCCCTGAGAGAGAGGGACTGAGAGACACCAGTCAGTGTACATATATCTCCCTGAGAGACAGGGACTGAGAGACACCACTCAGTGTACATATACCTCCCTGAGAGAGAGGGACTGAGAGACACCAGTCAGTGTACATATATCTCCCTGAGACACAGGGACTGAGAGACACCACTCAGTGTTCAGATATCTCCCTGAGAGAGAGGGACTCTGAGACACCACTCAGTGTACAGATATCTCCCTGAGAGACAGGGACTGAGAGACACCTGTCAGTGTACAGATACCTCACTGAGAGAGAGGGACTGAGAGACACCAGTCAGTGTACATATATCTCCCTGAGAGACAGGGACTGAGAGACACCACTCAGTGTACAGATATCTCCCTCAGAGAGAGGGACTGAGAGACACCACTCAGTGTACAGATATCTCCCTGAGAGAGAGGGACTGAGAGACATCAGTCAGTGTACAGATATCTCTCTGAGAGAGAGGGACTGTGAGACACCATTCAGTGTACAGATATCTCCCTGAGAGAGAGGGACTGAGAGACACCAGTCAGTGTACAGATATCTCCCTGAGAGACAGGGACTGAGAGACACCAGTCAGTGTACAGATATCTCCCTGAGAGAGAGGTACTGAGAGACACCGCTCAGTGTACAGATATCTCCCTGAGAGACAGGGACTGACAGACACCACTCAGTGTACAGATATCTCCCTGAGAGACAGGGACTGAGAGACACCACTCAGTGTACAGATATCTCCCTGAGAGAGAGGGACTGAGAGACACCACTCAGTGTACAGATATCTCCCTGAGAGAGAGGGACTGAGAGACACCAGTCAGTGTACATATATCTCCCTGAGAGACAGGGACTGAGAGACACCACTCAGTGTACAGATACCTCCCTGAGAGAGAGGGACTGAGAGACACATGTCAGTGTACATATATCTCCCTGAGAGACAGGGACTGAGAGACCCCAGTCAGTGTACAGATATCTCCCTGAGAGAGAGGGACTGAGAGACACCACTCAGTGTACAGATATCTCCCTGAGAGAGAGGGACTGAGAGACACCAGTCAGCGTACAGATATCTCCCTGAGAGAGAGGGACTGAGAGACACCAGTCAGTGTACAGATATCTCCCTGAGAGAGAGGGACTGTGAGACACCACTCAGTGTATCGATATCTCCCTGAGAGACAGGGACTGAGAGAGACCAGTCAGTGTCCAGATATCTCCCTGAGAGAGAGGGACTGAGAGACACCACTCAGTGTACAGATATCTCCCTGAGAGAGAGGGACTGAGAGACACCACTCAGTGTACAGATATCTCCCTGAGAGACAGGGACTGAGACACCAGTCAGTGTACAGATATCTCCCTGAGAGAGAGGGACTGAGAGACACCACTCAGTGTACATAAAGCTCCCTGAGAGACAGGGACTGAGAGACACCAGTCAGTGTACAGATATCTCCCTGAGAGACACCACTCAGTGTACATAAAGCTCCCTGAGAGACAGGGACTGAGAGACACCAGTCAGTGTACAGATATCTCCCTGAGAGAGAGGGACTGTGAGACACCACTCAGTGTATAGATATCTCCCTGACAGACAGGGACTGAGAGACACCATTCAGTGTACAGATATCTCCCTGAGAGACAGGGGCTGTGAGACACCACTCAGTGTACAGATATCTCCCTGAGAGAGAGGGACTGAGAGACACCAGTCAGTGTACAGATATCTCCCTGAGTGAGAGGGACTGAGAGACACCAGTCAGAGTACATATATCTCCCTGAGAGACAGGGACTGAGAGACACCACTCAGTGTACATATATCTCCCTGAGAGAGAGGGACTGAGAGACATCACTCAGTGTACAGATATCTCCCTGAGAGAGAGGGACTGAGAGACACCAGTCAGTGTACAGATATCTCCCTGAGAGACAGGGACTGAGAGACACCAGTCAGTGTACAGATATCTCCGTGAGAGAGAGGTACTGAGAGACACCACTCAGTGTACAGATATCTCCCTGAGAGACAGGGACTGAGAGACACCAGTCAGTGTACAGATATCTCCCTGAGAGACAGGGACTGAGAGACACCAGTCAGTGTACAGATATCTCCCTGAGAGAGAGGGACTGAGAGACACCAGTCAGTGTACATATATCTCCCTGAGAGACTGGGACTGAGAGACACCACTCAGTGTACAGATACCTCCCTGAGAGAGAGGGACTGAGAGACACCAGTCAGTGTTCATATATCTCCCTGAGAGACAGGGACTGAGAGACACCAGTCAGTGTACAGATATCTCCCTGAGAGAGAGGGACTGAGAGACACCAGTCAGTGTACAGATATCTCCCTGAGAGACAGGGACTGAGAGACACCAGTCAGTGTACAGATATCTCCCTGAGAGAGAGGTACTGTGAGACACCACTCAGTGTACAGATATCTCCCTGAGAGACAGGGACTGAGAGACACCACTCAGTGTACAGATATCTCCCTGAGAGACAGGGACTGAGAAACACCACTCAGTGTACAGATATCTCCCTGAGAGAGAGGGACTGAGAGACACCACTCAGTGTACAGATATCTCCCTGAGAGAGAGGGACTGAGAGACACCAGTCAGTGTACATATATCTCCCTGAGAGACAGGGACTGAGAGACACCACTCAGTGTACAGATACCTCCCTGAGAGAGAGGGACTGAGAGACACCAGTCAGTGTACATATATCTCCCTGAGAGACAGGGACTGAGAGACACCAGTCAGTGTACAGATATCTCCCTGAGAGAGAGGGACTGAGAGACACCACTCAGTGTACAGATATCTCCCTGAGAGAGAGGGACTGAGAGACACCAGTCAGCGTACAGATATCTCCCTGAGAGAGAGGGACTGAGAGACACCAGTCAGTGTACAGATATCTCCCTGAGAGAGAGGGACTGTGAGACACCACTCAGTGTACAGATATCTCCCTGAGAGACAGGGACTGAGAGACACCAGTCAGTGTCCAGATATCTCCCTGAGAGAGAGGGACTGAGAGACACCACTCAGTGTACAGATATCTCCCTGAGAGAGAGGGACTGTGAGACACCACTCAGTGTACAGATATCTCCCTGAGAGACAGAGACTGAGAGACACCAGTCAGTGTACAGATATCTCCCTGAGAGAGAGGGACTGAGAGACACCACTCAGTGTACAGATTTCTCCCTAAGAGACAGGGACTGAGAGACACCAGACAGTGTACAGATATCTCCCTGAGAGACAGGGGCTGTGAGACACCACTCAGTGTACAGATATCTCACTGAGAGAGGGACTGAGAGACACCAGTCAGTGTACAGATATCTCCCTGAGAGAGAGGGACTGAGAGACACCAGTCAGTGTACAGATATCTCCCTGAGAGACAGGGACTGAGAGACACCACTCAGTGTATAGATATCTCCCTGAGAGACAGGGACTGAGAGACACCAGTCAGTGTACAGATATCTCCCTGAGAGAGATGGACTGAGAGACACCACACAGTGTACAGATATCTCCCTGAGAGACAGGGACTGAGAGACACCAGTCAGTGTACAGATATCTCCCTGAGAGAGAGGGACTGTGAGACACCACTCAGTGTACAGATATCTCCCTGAGAGACAGGGACTGAGAGACACCAGTCAGTGTACAGATATCTCCCTGAGAGAGAGGGACTGAGAGACACCACTCAGTGTACAGATATCTCCCTGAGAGACAGGGACTGAGAGACACCAGTCAGTGTACAGATATCTCCCTGAGAGAGAGGAACTGAGAGACACCACTCAGTGTACAGATATCTCCCTGAGAGACAGGGACTGAGAGACACCAGTCAGTGTACAGATATCTCCCTGAGAGAGAGGGACTGTGAGACACCACTCAGTGTACAGATATCTCCCTGAGAGACAGGGACTGAGAGACACCAGTCAGTGTACAGATATCTCCCTGAGAGAGAGGGACTGAGAGACACCACTCAGTGTACAGATATCTCCCTGAGAGACAGGGACTGAGACACCAGTCAGTGTACAGATATCTCCCAGAGAGAGAGGGACTGAGAGACACCACTCAGTTTACATAAAGCTCCCTGAGAGACAGGGACTGAGAGACACCAGTCAGTGTACACATATCTCCCTGAGAGACACCACTCAGTGTACATAAAGCTCCCTGAGAGACAGGGACTGAGAGACACCAGTCAGTGTACAGATATCTCCCTGAGAGAGAGGGACTGTGAGACACCACTCAGTGTATAGATATCTCCCTGACAGACAGGGACTGAGAGACAACAGTCAGTGTACAGATATCTCCCTGAGAGACAGGGGCTGTGAGACACCACTCAGTGTACAGATATCTCCGTGAGAGAGAGGTACTGAGAGACACCACTCAGTGTACAGATATCTCCCTGAGAGAGAGTGACTGAGAGACACCAGTCAGTGTACAGATATCTCCCTGAGAGACAGGGACTGAGAGACACCAGTCAGTGTACAGATATCTCCGTGAGAGAGAGGTACTGAGAGACACCACTCAGTGTACAGATATCTCCCTGAGAGACAGGGACTGAGAGACACCAGTCAGTGTACAGATATCTCCCTGAGAGACAGGGACTGAGAGACACCAGTCAGTGTACAGATATCTCCCTGAGAGAGAGGGACTGAGAGACACCAGTCAGTGTACATATATCTCCCTGAGAGACAGGGACTGCGAGACACCACTCAGTGTACAGATACCTCCCTGAGAGAGAGGGACTGAGAGACACCAGTCAGTGTACATATATCTCCCTGAGAGACAGGGACTGAGAGACACCAGTCAGTGTACAGATATCTCCCTGAGAGAGAGGTACTGTGAGACACCACTCAGTGTACAGATATCTCCCTGAGAGAGAGGGACTGAGAGACACCACTCAGTGTACAGATATCTCCCTGAGAGAGAGGGACTGAGAGACACCACTCAGTGTACAGATATCTCCCTGAGAGACAGGGACTGAGACACCAGTCAGTGTACAGATATCTCCCTGAGAGAGAGGGACTGAGAGACACCACTCAGTTTACATAAAGCTCCCTGAGAGACAGGGACTGAGAGACACCAGTCAGTGTACACATATCTCCCTGAGAGACACCACTCAGTGTACATAAAGCTCCCTGAGAGACAGGGACTGAGAGACACCAGTCAGTGTACAGATATCTCCCTGAGAGAGAGGGACTGTGAGACACCACTCAGTGTATAGATATCTCCCTGACAGACAGGGACTGAGAGACACCAGTCAGTGTACAGATATCTCCCTGAGAGACAGGGGCTGTGAGACACCACTCAGTGTACAGATATCTCCGTGAGAGAGAGGTACTGAGAGACACCACTCAGTGTACAGATATCTCCCTGAGAGAGAGTGACTGAGAGACACCAGTCAGTGTACAGATATCTCCCTGAGAGACAGGGACTGAGAGACACCAGTCAGTGTACAGATATCTCCGTGAGAGAGAGGTACTGAGAGACACCACTCAGTGTACAGATATCTCCCTGAGAGACAGGGACTGAGAGACACCAGTCAGTATACAGATATCTCCCTGAGAGACAGGGACTGAGAGACACCAGTCAGTGTACAGATATCTCCCTGAGAGAGAGGGACTGAGAGACACCAGTCAGTGTACATATATCTCCCTGAGAGACTGGGACTGAGAGACACCACTCAGTGTACAGATACCTCCCTGAGAGAGAGGGACTGAGAGACACCAGTCAGTGTCCATATATCTCCCTGTGAGACAGGGACTCAGAGACACCAGTCAGTGTACATATATCTCCCTGAGAGACTGGGACTGAGAGACACCACTCAGTGTACAGATACCTCCCTGAGAGAGAGGGACTGAGAGACACCAGTCAGTATCCATATATCTCCCTGTGAGACAGGGACTCAGAGACACCAGTCAGTGTACAGATATCTCCCTGAGAGACAGGGACTGAGAGACACCAGTCAGTGTACAGATATCTCCCTGAGAGAGAGGTACTGTGAGACACCACTCAGTGTACAGATATCTCCCTGAGAGACAGGGACTGAGAGACACCACTCAGTGTACAGATATCTACCTGAGAGAGAGGTACTGTGAGACACCACTCAGTGTACAGATATCTCCCTGAGAGACAGGGACTGAGAGACACCAGTCAGTGTACAGATATCTCCCTGAGAGAGAGGGACTGAGAGACACCAGTCAGTGTACATATATCTCCCTGAGAGACTGGGACTGAGAGACACCACTCAGTGTACCGATACCTCCCTGAGAGAGAGGGACTGAGAGACACCAGTCAGTGTCCATATATCTCCCTGTGAGACAGGGACTCAGAGACACCAGTCAGTGTACAGATATCTCCCTGAGAGACAGGGACTGAGAGACACCAGTCAGTGTACAGATATCTCCCTGAGAGAGAGGTACTGTGAGACACCACTCAGTGTACAGATATCTCCCTGAGAGACAGGGACTGAGAGACACCAGTCAGTGTACAGATATCTCCCTGAGAGAGAGGGACTGAGAGACACCAGTCAGTGTACATATATCTCCCTGAGAGACTGGGACTGAGAGACACCACTCAGTGTACAGATACCTCCCTGAGAGAGAGGGACTGAGAGACACCAGTCAGTGTCCATATATCTCCCTGTGAGACAGGGACTCAGAGACACCAGTCAGTGTACAGATATCTCCCTGAGAGACAGGGACTGAGAGACACCAGTCAGTGTACAGATATCTCCCTGAGAGAGAGGTACTGTGAGACACTACTCAGTGTACAGATATCTCCCTGAGAGACAGGGACTGAGAGACACCACTCAGTGTACAGATATCTACCTGAGAGAGAGGTACTGTGAGACACCACTCAGTGTACAGATATCTCCCTGAGAGAGAGGGACTGAGAGACACCACTCAGTGTACAGATATCTCCCTGAGAGAGAGGGACTGAGAGACACCAGTCAGTGTACAGATATCTCCCTGAGAGAGAGGGACTGTGAGACACCACTCAGTGTACAGATATCTCCCTGAGAGACAGGGACTGAGAGACACCAGTCAGTGTACAGATATCTCCCTGAGAGAGAGGGACTGAGAGACACCACTCAGTGTACAGATATCTCCCTGAGAGACAGGGACTGAGAGACACCAGTCAGTGTACAGATATCTCCCTGAGAGAGAGGGACTGTGAGACACCACTCAGTGTACAGATATCTCCCTGAGAGACAGGGACTGAGAGACACCAGTCAGTGTACAGATATCTCCCTGAGAGAGAGGGACTGAGAGACACCAGTCAGTTTACATATATGTCCCTGAGAGACAGGGACTGAGAGACACCACTCAGTGGACAGATACCTCCCTGGAGAGAGGAACTGAGAGACACCAGTCAGTGTACAGATATCTCCCTGAGAGAGAGGGACTGAGAGACACCACTCAGTGCACAGATATCTCCCTGAGAGACAGGGACTGAGAGACACCAGTCAGAGTACAGATATCTCCCTGAGAGAGAGGGACTGAGAGAAACCATTCAGTGTACAGATATCTCCCTGAGAGACAGGGACTGAGAGACGCCACTCAGTGTACAGATATCTCCCTGAGAGAGAGGGACTGAGAGACACCACTCAGTGTACAGATATCTCCCTGAGAGACAAGGACTGAGAGACACCAGTCAGTGTACAGATACCTCCCTGAGAGAGAGGGACTGAGAGACACCACTCAGTGTACAGATATCTCCCTGAGAGAGAGGGACTGAGAGACACCAGTCAGTGTACATATATCTCCCTGAGAGACAGGGACTGAGAGACACCACTCAGTGTACAGATATCTCCCTGAGAGACAGGGACTGAGAGACACCACTCAGTGTACAGATATCTCCCTGAGAGACAGGGACTGAGAGACACCACTCAGTGTACAGATATCTCCCTGAGAGAGAGGGACTGAGAGACACCACTCAGTGTACAGATATCTCCCTGAGAGAGAGGGACTGAGAGACACCAGTCAGTGTACATATATCTCCCAGAGAGACAGGGACTGAGAGACACCACTCAGTGTACAGATACCTCCCTGAGAGAGAGGGACTGAGAGACACCACTCAGTGTAAAGATATCTCCCTGAGAGAGAGGGACTGAGAGACACCAGTCAGCGTACAGATATCTCCCTGAGAGAGAGGGACTGAGAGTCACCAGTCAGTGTACAGATATCTCCCTGAGACAGAGGGACTGTGAGACACCACTCAGTGTACAGATATCTCCCCGAGAGACAGGGACTGAGAGAAACCAGTCAGTGTACAGATATCTCCCTGAGAGAGAGGGACTGAGAGACACCACTCAGTGCACAGATATCTCACTGAGAGACAGGGACGGAGAGACACCAGTCATAGTACAGATATCTCCCTGAGAGAGAGGGACTGAGAGAAACCATTCAGTGTACAGATATCTCCCTGAGAGACAGGGACTGAGAGACGCCACTCAGTGTACAGATATCTCCCTGAGAGAGAGGGACTGTGAAAAACTAGTCAGCGTACAGATATCTCCCTGAGAGACAGGGACTGAGAGACACCAGTCAGAGTACAGATATCCCCCTGAGAGAGAGGGACTGAGAGAAACCATTCAGTGTACAGATATCTCCCTGAGAGACAGGGACTGAGAGACGCCACTCAGTGTACAGATATCTCCCTGAGAGAGAGGGACTGAGAGACACCACTCAGTGTACAGATATCTCCCTGAGAGACAAGGACTGAGAGACACCAGTCAGTGTACAGATACCTCCCTGAGAGAGAGGGACTGAGAGACACCACTCAGTGTACAGATATCTCCCTGAGAGAGAGGGACTGGGAGACACCAGTCAGTGTACATATATCTCCCTGAGAGAGAGGGACTGAGAGACACCACTCAGTGTACAGATATCTCCCTGAGAGATAGGGACTGAGAGACACCAGTCAGCGTACAGATATCTCCCTGAGAGAGAGGGACTGAGAGACACCAGTCAGTGTACATATATCTCCCTGAGAGAGAGGGACTGTGAGACACCACTCAGTGTACAGATATCTCCCTGAGAGACAGGGACTGAGAGACACCAGTCAGTGTACAGATATCTCCCTGAGAGAGAGGGACTGAGAGACACCACTCAGTGTACAGATATCTCCCTGAGAGACAGGGACTGAGAGACACCAGTCAGTGTACAGATATCTCCCTGAGAGAGAGGGACTGTGAGACACCACTCAGTGTACAGATATCTCCCTGAGAGACAGGGACTGAGAGACACCAGTCAGTGTACAGATATCTCCCTGAGAGAGAGGGACTGAGAGACACCAGTCAGTTTACATATATGTCCCTGAGAGACAGGGACTGAGAGACACCACTCAGTGGACAGATACCTCCCTGGAGAGAGGAACTGAGAGACACCAGTCAGTGTACAGATATCTCCCTGACAGAGAGGGACTGAGAGACACCACTCAGTGCACAGATATCTCCCTGAGAGACAGGGACTGAGAGACACCAGTCAGAGTACAGATATCTCCCTGAGAGAGAGGGACTGAGAGAAACCATTCAGTGTACAGATATCTCCCTGAGAGACAGGGACTGAGAGACGCCACTCAGTGTACAGATATCTCCCTGAGAGAGAGGGACTGAGAGACACCACTCAGTGTACAGATATCTCCCTGAGAGACAAGGACTGAGAGACACCAGTCAGTGTACAGATACCTCCCTGAGAGAGAGGGACTGAGAGACACCACTCAGTGTACAGATATCTCCCTGAGAGAGAGGGAAAAGAGAGACACCAGTCAGTGTACATATATCTCCCTGAGAGACAGGGACTGAGAGACACCACTCAGTGTACAGATATCTCCCTGAGAGACAGGGACTGAGAGACACCACTCAGTGTACAGATATCTCCCTGAGAGACAGGGACTGAGAGACACCACTCAGAGTACAGATATCTCCCTGAGAGAGAGGGACTGAGAGACACCACTCAGTGTACAGATATCTCCCTGAGAGAGAGGGACTGAGAGACACCAGTCAGTGTACATATATCGCCCTGAGAGACAGGGACTGAGAGACACCACTCAGTGTACAGATACCTCCCTGAGAGAGAGGGACTGAGAGACACCACTCAGTGTACAGATATCTCCCTGAGAGAGAGGGACTGAGAGACACCAGTCAGCGTACAGATATCTCCCTGAGAGAGAGGGACTGAGAGTCACCAGTCAGTGTACAGATATCTCCCTGAGAGAGAGGGACTGTGAGACACCACTCAGTGTACAGATATCTCCCTGAGAGACAGGGACTGAGAGAAACCAGTCAGTGTACAGATATCTCCCTGAGAGAGAGGGACTGAGAGACACCACTCAGTGCACAGATATCTCCCTGAGAGACAGGGACGGAGAGACACCAGTCGGAGTACAGATATCTCCCTGAGAGAGAGGGACTGAGAGAAACCATTCAGTGTACAGATATCTCCCTGAGAGACAGGGACTGAGAGACGCCACTCAGTGTACAGATATCTCCCTGAGAGAGAGGGACTGTGAAAAACTAGTCAGCGTACAGATATCTCCCTGAGAGAGAGGGACTGAGAGAAACCATTCAGTGTACAGATATCTCCCTGAGAGACAGGGACTGAGAGACGCCACTCAGTGTACAGATATCTCCCTGAGAGAGAGGGACTGTGAAAAACTAGTCAGCGTACAGATATCTCCCTGAGAGAGAGGGACTGAGAGACACCAGTCAGTGTACAGATATCTCCCTGAGAGACAGGGACTGAGAGACACCACTCAGTGTACAGATATCTCCCTGAGAGAGAGGGACTGAGAGACACCAGTCAGTGTACAGATATCTCCCTGAGAGAGAGGGACTGAGAGACACCAGTCAGTGTGCAGATATCTCCCTGAGAGAGAGGGACTGAGAGACACCACTCAGTGTACAGATATCTCCCTGAGACACAGGGACTGAGAGACACCACTCAGTGTTCAGATATCTCCCTGAGAGAGAGGGACTGAGAGACACCACTCAGTTTACAGATATCTCCCTGAGAGACAGGGACTGAGAGACACCACTCAGTGTACAGATATCTCCCTGAGAGAGAGGGACTGAGAGACACCAGTCAGTGTACAGATATCTCCCTGAGAGAGAGGGACTGAGAGACACCAGTCAGTGTACAGATATCTCCCTGAGAGAGAGGGACTGAGAGACACCAGTCAGTGTACAGATATCTCCCTGAGAGAGAGGGACTGAGAGACACCAGTCAGTGTACAGATATCTCCCTGAGAGAGAGGGACTGAGAGACACCAGTCAGTGTACATATATCTCCCTGAGACACAGGGACTGAGAGACACCACTCAGTGTTCAGATATCTCCCTGAGAGAGAGGGACTGAGAGACACCAGTCAGTGTACAGATATCTCCCTGAGAGAGAGGGACTGAGAGACACCAGTCAGTGTACAGATATCTCCCTGAGAGAGAGGGACTGAGAGACACCAGTCAGTGTACAGATATCTCCCTGAGAGAGAGGGACTGAGAGACACCAGTCAGTGTACAGATATCTCCCTGAGAGAGAGGGACTGAGAGACACCAGTCAGTGTACATATATCTCCCTGTGACACAGGGAGTGAGAGACACCACTCAGTGTTCAGATATCTCCCTGAGAGAGAGGGACTGAGAGACACCAGTCAGTGTACAGATATCTCCCTGAGAGAGAGGGACTGAGAGACACCAGTCAGTGTACAGATATCTCCCTGAGAGAGAGGGACTGAGAGACACCAGTCAGTGTACAGATATCTCCCTGAGAGAGAGGGACTGAGAGACACCAGTCAGTGTACATATATCTCCCTGAGACACAGGGACTGAGAGACACCACTCAGTGTTCAGATATCTCCCTGAGAGAGAGGGACTGAGAGACACCAGTCAGTGTACAGATATCTCCCTGAGAGACAGGTACTGAGAGACACCAGTCAGTGTACAGATACCTCCCTGAGAGAGAGGTACTGAGAGACACCAGTCAGTGTACAGATATCTCCCTGAGAGACAGGGACTGAGAGACACCACTCAGTGTACAGATATCTCCCTGAGAGAGAGGGACTGAGAGACACCACTCAGTGTACATATATCTCCCTGAGAGAGAGGGACTGAGAGACACCACTCAGTGTACAGATATCTCCCTGAGAGACAGGGACAGAGAGACACCACTCAGTGTACAGATATCTCCCTGAGAGAGAGGGACTGAGAGACACCACTCAGTGTACAGATATCTCCCTGAGAGAGAGGGACTGAGAGACACCAGGCAGTGTACATATATCTCCCTGAGAGACAGGGACTGAGAGACACCACTAAGTGTACAGATACCTCCCTGAGAGGGAGGGACTGAGAGACACCAGTCAGTGTACATTTAGCTCCCTGAGAGACAGGGACTGAGAGACACCAGTCAGTGTACATATATCTCCCTGAGAGAGAGGGACTGAGAGACACCACTCAGTGTACAGATATCTCCATGAGAGAGAGGGACTGAGAGACACCAGTCAGTGTACAGATATCTCCCTGAGAGACAGGGACTGAGAGACACCAGTCAGTGTACAGATACCTCCCTGAGAGAGAGGGACTGAGAGACACCAGTCAGTGTACAGATATCTCCCTGAGAGACAGGGACTGAGAGACACCACTCAGTGTACAGATATCTCCCTGAGAGAGAGGGACTGAGAGACACCACTCAGTGTACAGATATCTCCCTGAGAGAGAGGGACTGAGAGACACCACTCAGTGTACAGATATCTCCCTGAGAGACAGGGACAGAGAGACACCACTCAGTGTACAGATATCTCCCTGAGAGAGAGGGACTGAGAGACACCACTCAGTGTACAGATATCTCCCTGAGAGAGAGGGACTGAGAGACACCAGGCAGTGTACATATATCTCCCTGAGAGACAGGGACTGAGAGACACCACTCAGTGTACAGATACCTCCCTGAGAGGGAGGGACTGAGAGACACCAGTCAGTGTACATTTAGCTCCCTGAGAGACAGGGACTGAGAGACACCAGTCAGTGTACATATATCTCCCGGAGAGAGAGGGACTGAGAGACACCACTCAGTGTACAGATATCTCCATGAGAGAGAGGGACTGAGAGACAACAGTCAGTGTACAGATATCTACCTGAGAGAGAGGGACTGAGAGACACCACTCAGTGTACAGATATCTCCCTGAGAGAGAGGGACTGAGAGACACTAGTCAGCGTACAGATATCTCCCTGAGAGAGAGGGACTGAGAGACACCAGTCAGTGTACAGATATCTCCCTGAGAGAGAGGGACTGAGAGACACCACTCAGTGTACAGATATCTCCCTGAGAGAGAGGGACTGAGAGACACCACTCAGTGTACAGATATCTCCCTGAGAGACAGGGACAGAGAGACACCACTCAGTGTACAGATATCTCCCTGAGAGAGAGGGACTGAGAAACACCACTCAGTGTACAGATATCTCCCTGAGAGAGAGGGACTGAGAGACACCAGGCAGTGTACATATATCTCCCTGAGAATCAGGGACTGAGAGACACCACTAAGTGTACAGATACCTCCCTGAGAGGGAGGGACTGAGAGACACCAGTCAGTGTACATTTAGCTCCCTGAGAGACAGGGACTGAGAGACACCAGTCAGTGTACATATATCTCCCTGAGAGAGAGGGACTGAGAGACACCACTCAGTGTACAGATATCTCCATGAGAGAGAGGAACTGAGAGACACCAGTCAGTGTACAGATATCTCCCTGAGAGACAGGGACTGCGAGACACCAGTCAGTGTACAGATACCTCCCTGAGAGAGAGGGACTGAGAGACACCAGTCAGTGTACAGATATCTCCCTGAGAGACAGGGACTGAGAGACACCACTCAGTGTACAGATATCTCCCTGAGAGAGAGGGACTGAGAGACACCACTCAGTGTACAGATATCTCCCTGAGAGAGAGGGACTGAGAGACACCACTCAGTGTACAGATATCTCCCTGAGAGACAGGGACAGAGAGACACCACTCAGTGTACAGATATCTCCCTGAGAGAGAGGGACTGAGAGACACCACTCAGTGTACAGATATCTCCCTGAGAGAGAGGGACTGAGAGACACCAGGCAGTGTACATATATCTCCCTGAGAGACAGGGACTGAGAGACACCACTCAGTGTACAGATGCCTCCCTGAGAGGGAGGGACTGAGAGACACCAGTCAGTGTACATTTAGCTCCCTGAGAGACAGGGACTGAGAGACACCAGTCAGTGTACATATATCTCCCTGAGAGAGAGGGACTGAGAGACACCACTCAGTGTACAGATATCTCCATGAGAGAGAGGGACTGAGAGACAACAGACAGTGTACAGATATCTCCCTGAGAGAGAGGGACTGAGAGACACCACTCAGTGTACAGATATCTCCCTGAGAGAGAGGGACTGAGAGACACTAGTCAGCGTACAGATATCTCCCTGAGAGAGAGGGACTGAGAGACACCAGTCAGTGTACAGATATCTCCCTGAGAGAGAGGGACTGTGAGACACCACTCAGTGTACAGATATCTCCCTGAGAGAGAGGGACTGTGAGACACCAGTCAGTGTACAGATATCTCCCTGAGAGACAGGGACTGAGAGACACCAGTCAGTGTACAGATACCTCCCTGAGAGAGAGGGACTGAGAGACACCAGTCAGTGTACAGATATCTCCCTGAGAGACAGGGACTGAGAGACACCACTCAGTGTACAGATATCTCCCTGAGAGAGAGGGACTGAGAGACACCACTCAGTGTACAGATATCTCCCTGAGAGAGAGGGACTGAGAGACACCACTCAGTGTACAGATATCTCCCTGAGAGACAGGGACTGAGAGACACCACTCAGTGTACAGATATCTCCCTGAGAGAGAGGGACTGAGAGACACCACTCAGTGTACAGATATCTCCCTGAGAGAGAGGGACTGAGAGACACCATGCAGTGTACATATATCTCCCTGAGAGACAGGGACTGAGAGACACCACTCAGTGTACAGATACCTCCCTGAGAGGGAGGGACTGAGAGACACCAGTCAGTGTACATTTAGCTCCCTGAGAGACAGGGACTGAGAGACACCAGTCAGTGTACATATATCTCCCTGAGAGAGAGGGACTGAGAGACACCACTCAGTGTACAGATATCTCCATGAGAGAGAGGGACTGAGAGACACCAGTCAGTGTACAGATATCTCCCTGAGAGAGAGGGACTGAGAGACACCACTCAGTGTACAGATATCTCCCTGAGAGAGAGGGACTGAGAGACACTAGTCAGCGTACAGATATCTCCCTGAGAGAGAGGGACTGAGAGACACCAGTCAGTGTACAGATATCTCCCTGAGAGAGAGGGACTGTGAGACACCACTCAGTGTACAGATATCTCCCTGAGAGAGAGGGACTGAGAGACACCAGTCAGTGTACAGATATCTCCCTGAGAGAGAGGGACTGTGAGACACCACTCAGTGTACAGATATCTCCCTGAGAGACAGGGACTGAGAGACACCAGTCAGTGTACAGATATCTCCCTGAGAGAGAGGGTTTGAGAGACACCACTCAGTGTACAGATATCTCCCTGAGAGACAGGGACTGAGAGACACCAGTCAGTGTACAGATATCTCCCTGAGAGAGAGGGACTGTGAGACACCACTCAGTGTACAGATATCTCCCTGAGAGACAGGGACTGAGAGACACCAGTCAGTGTACAGATATCTCCCTGAGAGACAGGGACTGAGAGACACCAGTCAGTGTACAGATATCTCCCTGAGAGAGAGGGACTGAGAGACACCAGTCAGTGTACAGATATCTCCCTGAGAGACAAGGACTGAGAGACACCAGTCAGGGTACAGATACCTCCCTGAGAGAGAGGGACTGAGAGACACCACTCAGTGTACAGATATCTCCCTGAGAGAGGGGGACTGAGAGACACCAGTCAGTGTACATATATCTCCCTGAGAGACAGGGACTGAGAGACACCACTCAGTGTACAGATATCTCCCTGAGAGACAGGGACTGAGAGACACCACTCAGTGTACAGATATCTCCCTCAGAGACAGGGACTGAGAGACACCACTCAGTGTACAGATATCTCCCTGAGAGACAGGGACTGAGAGACACCACTCAGTGTACAGATATCTCCCTGAGAGAGAGGGACTGAGAGACACCAGTCAGTGTACATATATCTCCCTGAGAGACAGGGACTGAGAGACACCACTCAGTATACAGATACCTCCCTGAGAGAGAGGGACTGAGAGACACCACTCAGTGTACAGATATCTCCCTGAGAGAGAGGGACCGAGAGACACCAGTCAGCGTACAGATATCTCCCTGAGAGAGAGGGACTGTGAGACACCACTCAGTGTACAGATATCTCCCTGAGAGAGAGGGACTGAGAGACACCAGTCAGTGTACAGATATCTCCCTGAGAGAGAGGGACTGAGAGACACCACTCAGTGTCCAGATATCTCCCTGAGAGAGAGGGACTGTGAGACACCACTCAGTGTACAGATATCTCCCTGAGAGACAGGCACTGAGAGACACCAGTCAGTGTACAGATATCTCCCTGAGAGAGAGGGACTGAGAGACACCACTCAGTGTACAGATTTCTCCCTGAGAGACAGGGACTGAGAGACACCAGTCAGTGTACAGATATCTCCCTGAGAGACAGGGGCTGTGAGACACCACTCAGTGTACAGATATCTCCCTGAGAGAGAGGGACTGAGAGACACCAGTCAGTGTACAGATGTCTCCCTGAGAGAGAGGGACTGAGAGACACCAGTCAGTGTACAGGTATCTCCCTGAGAGACAGGGACTGAGAGACACCACTCAGTGTATAGATATCTCCCTGAGAGACAGGGACTGAGAGACACCAGTCAGTGTACAGATATCTCCCTGAGAGAGAGGGACTGAGAGACACCACTCAGTGTACAGATATCTCCCTGAGAGACAGGGACTGAGAGACACCAGTCAGTGTACAGATATCTCCCTGAGAGAGAGGGACTGTGAGACACCACTCAGAGTACAGATATCTCCCTGAGAGACAGGGACTGAGAGACACCAGTCAGTGTACAGATATCTCCCTGAGAGAGAGGGACTGAGAGACACCACTCAGTGTACAGATATCTCCCTGAGAGACCGGGACTGAGAGACACCACTCAGTGTACAGATATCTCCCTGAGAGAGAGGGACTGAGAGACACCAGTCAGCGTACAGATATCTCCCTGAGAGAGAGGGACTGAGAGTCACCAGTCAGTGTACAGATATCTCCCTGAGAGAGAGGGACTGTGAGACACCACTCAGTGTACAGATATCTCCCTGAGAGACAGGGACTGAGAGAAACCAGTCAGTGTACAGATATCTCCCTGAGAGAGAGGGACTGAGAGACACCACTCAGTGCACAGATATCTCCCTGAGAGACAGGGACGGAGAGACACCAGTCAGAGTACAGATATCTCCCTGAGAGAGAGGGACTGAGAGAAACCATTCAGTGTACAGATATCTCCCTGAGAGACAGGGACTGAGAGACGCCACTCAGTGTACAGATATCTCCCTGAGAGAGAGGGACTGAGAAAAACTAGTCAGCGTACAGATATCTCCCTGAGAGAGAGGGACTGAGAGACACCAGTCAGTGTACAGATATCTCCCTGAGAGACAGGGACTGAGAGACACCACTCAGTGTACAGATATCTCCCTGAGAGACAGGGACTGAGAGACACCAGTCAGTGTACAGATATCTCCCTGAGAGAGAGGGACTGAGAGACACCAGTCAGTGTACAGATATCTCCCTGAGAGAGAGGGACTGAGAGACACCACTCAGTGTACAGATATCTCCCTGAGACACAGGGACTGAGAGACACCACTCAGTGTCAAGATATCTCCCTGAGAGAGAGGGACTGAGAGACACCACTCAGTGTACAGATATCTCCCTGAGAGACAGGGACTGAGAGACACCACTCAGTGTACAGATATCTCCCTGAGAGAGAGGGACTGAGAGACACCAGTCAGTGTACAGATATCTCCCTGAGAGAGAGGGACTGAGAGACACCAGTCAGTGTACAGATATCTCCCTGAGAGAGAGGGACTGAGAGACACCAGTCAGTGTACAGATATCTCCCTGAGAGAGAGGGACTGAGAGACACCAGTCAGTGTACAGATATCTCCCTGAGAGAGAGCGACTGAGAGACACCAGTCAGTGTACATATATCTCCCTGAGACACAGGGACTGAGAGACACCACTCAGTGTTCAGATATCTCCCTGAGAGAGAGGGACTGAGAGACACCAGTCAGTGTACAGATATCTCCCTGAGAGAGAGGGACTGAGAGACACCAGACAGTGTACAGATATCTCCCTGAGAGAGAGGGACTGAGAGACACCAGTCAGTGTACAGATATCTCCCTGAGAGAGAGGGACTGAGAGACACCAGTCAGTGTACAGATATCTCCCTGAGAGAGAGGGACTGAGAGACACCAGTCAGTGTACATATATCTCCCTGTGACACAGGGAGTGAGAGAAACCACTCAGTGTTCAGATATCTCCCTGAGAGAGAGGGACTGAGAGACACCAGTCAGTGTACAGATATCTCCCTGAGAGAGAGGGACTGAGAGACACCAGTCAGTGTACAGATATCTCCCTGAGAGAGAGGGACTGAGAGACACCAGTCAGTGTACAGATATCTCCCTGAGAGAGAGGGACTGAGAGACACCAGTCAGTGTACATATATCTCCCTGAGACACAGGGACTGAGAGACACCACTCAGTGTTCAGATATCTCCCTGAGAGAGAGGGACTGAGAGACACCAGTCAGTGTACAGATAACTCCCTGAGAGACAGGGACTGAGAGCCACCAGTCAGTGTACAGATACCTCCCTGAGAGAGAGGGACTGAGAGACACCAGTCAGTGTACAGATATCTCCCTGAGAGACAAGGACTGAGAGACACCACTCAGTGTACAGATATCTCCCTGAGAGAGAGGGACTGAGAGACACCACTCAGTGTACAGATATCTCCCTGAGAGAGAGGGACTGAGAGACACCACTCAGTGTACAGATATCTCCCTGAGAGAGAGGGACAGAGAGACACCACTCAGTGTACAGATATCTCCCTGAGAGAGAGGGACTGAGAGACACCACTCAGTGTACAGATATCTCCCTGAGAGAGAGGGACTGAGAGACACCAGGCAGTGTACATATATCTCCCTGAGAGACAGGGACTGAGAGACACCACTCAGTGTACAGATACCTCGCTGAGAGGGAGGGACTGAGAGACACCAGTCAGTGTACATTTAGCTCCCTGAGAGACAGGGACTGAGAGACACCAGTCAGTGTACATATATCTCCCTGAGAGAGAGGGACTGAGAGACACCACTCAGTGTACAGATATCTCCATGAGAGAGAGGGACTGAGAGACAACAGTCAGTGGACAGATATCTCCCTGAGAGAGAGGGACTGAGAGACACCACTCAGTGTACAGATATCTCCCTGAGAGAGTGGGACTGAGAGACACTAGTCAGCGTACAGATATCTCCCTGAGAGAGAGGGGCTGAGAGACACCAGTCAGTGTACAGATATCTCCCTGAGAGAGAGGGACTGTGAGACACCACTCAGTGTACAGATATCTCCCTGAGAGAGAGGGACTGTGAGACACCAGTCAGTGTACAGATATCTCCCTGAGAGACAGGGACTGAGAGACACCAGTCAGTGTACAGATACCTCCCTGAGAGAGAGGGACTGAGAGACACCAGTCAGTGTACAGATATCTCCCTGAGAGACAGGGACTGAGAGACACCACTCAGTGTACAGATATCTCCCTGAGAGAGAGGGACTGAGAGACACCACTCAGTGTACAGATATCTCCCTGAGAGAGAGGGACTGAGAGACACCACTCAGTGTACAGATATCTCCCTGAGAGACAGGGACTGAGAGACACCACTCAGTGTACAGATATCTCCCTGAGAGAGAGGGACTGAGAGACACCACTCAGTGTACAGATATCTCCCTGAGAGAGAGGGACTGAGAGACACCAGGCAGTGTACATATATCTCCCTGAGAGACAGGGACTGCGAGACACCACTCAGTGTACAGATACCTCCCTGAGAGGGAGGGACTGAGAGACACCAGTCAGTGTACATTTAGCTCCCTGAGAGACAGGGACTGAGAGACACCAGTCAGTGTACATATATCTCCCTGAGAGAGAGGGACTGAGAGACACCACTCAGTGTACAGATATCTCCATGAGAGAGAGGGACTGAG
Source organism: Heterodontus francisci (assembly GCF_036365525.1). Lineage (NCBI taxonomy): Eukaryota > Metazoa > Chordata > Chondrichthyes > Heterodontiformes > Heterodontidae > Heterodontus > Heterodontus francisci. Next base: position 7,229,129 of record NC_090384.1, on the reverse strand, counting down.
AGACAGCAGTCAGTGTACAGATATCTCCCTGAGAGAGAGGGACTGAGAGACACCACTCAGTGTACAGATATCTCCCTGAGAGAGAGGGACTGAGAGACACTAGTAAGCGTACAGATATCTCCCTGAGAGAGAGGGACTGAGAGACACCAGTCAGTGTACAGATATCTCCCTGAGAGAGAGGGACTGTGAGACACCACTCAGTGTACAGATATCTCCCTGAGAGAGAGGGACTGAGAGACACCAGTCAGTGTACAGATATCTCCCTGAGAGAGAGGGACTGTGAGACACCACTCAGTGTACAGATATCTCCCTGAGAGACAGGGACTGAGAGACACCAGTCAGTGTACAGATATCTCCCTGAGAGAGAGGGTTTGAGAGACACCACTCAGTGTACAGATATCTCCCTGAGAGACAGGGACTGAGAGACACCAGTCAGTGTACAGATATCTCCCTGAGAGAGAGGGACTGTGAGACACCACTCAGTGTACAGATATCTCCCTGAGAGACAGGGACTGAGAGACACCAGTCAGTGTACAGATATCTCCCTGAGAGAGAGGGACTGAGAGACACCAGTCAGTGTACAGATATCTCCCTGAGAGACAAGGACTGAGAGACACCAGTCAGTGTACAGATACCTCCCTGAGAGAGAGGGACTGAGAGACACCACTCAGTGTACAGATATCTCCCTGAGAGAGAGGGACTGAGAGACACCAGTCAGTGCACATATATCTCCCTGAGAGACAGGGACTGAGAGACACCACTCAGTGTACAGATATCTCCCTGAGAGACAGGGACTGAGAGACACCACTCAGTGTACAGATATCTCCCTCAGAGACAGGGACTGAGAGACGCCACTCAGTGTACAGATATCTCCCTGAGAGAGAGGGACTGAGAGACACCACTCAGTGTACAGATATCTCCCTGAGAGAGAGGGACTGAGAGACACCAGTCAGTGTACATATATCTCCCCGAGAGACAGGGACTGAGAGACACCACTCAGTGTACAGATACCTCCCTGAGAGAGAGGGACTGAGAGACACCACTCAGTGTACAGATATCTCCCTGAGAGAGAGGGACTGAGAGACACCAGTCAGCGTACAGATATCTCCCTGAGAGAGAGGGACTGAGAGACACCAGTCAGTGTACAGATATCTCCCTGAGAGAGAGGGACTGTGAGACACCACTCAGTGTACCGATATCTCCCTGAGAGACAGGGACTGAGAGACACCACTCAGTGTCCAGATATCTCCCTGAGAGAGAGGGACTGTGAGACACCACTCAGTGTACAGATATCTCCCTGAGAGACAGGCACTGAGAGACACCAGTCAGTGTACAGATATCTCCCTGAGAGAGAGGGACTGAGAGACACCACTCAGTGTACAGATTTCTCCCTGAGAGAGAGGGACTGAGAGACACCAGTCAGTGTACAGATATCTCCCTGAGAGACAGGGGCTGTGAGACACCACTCAGTGTACAGATATCTCCCTGAGAGAGAGGGACTGAGAGACACCAGTCAGTGTACAGATGTCTCCCTGAGAGAGAGGGACTGAGAGACACCAGTCAGTGTACAGATATCTCCCTGAGAGACAGGGACTGAGAGACACCACTCAGTGTATAGATATCTCCCTGAGAGGCAGGGACTGAGAGACACCAGTCAGTGTACAGATATCTCCCTGAGAGAGAGGGACTGAGAGACACCACTCAGTGTACAGATATCTCCCTGAGAGACAGGGACTGAGAGACACCAGTCAGTGTACAGATATCTCCCTGAGAGAGAGGGACTGTGCGACACCACTCAGAGTACAGATATCTCCCTGAGAGACAGGGACTGAGAGACACCAGTCAGTGTACAGATATCTCCCTGAGAGAGAGGGACTGAGAGACACCACTCAGTGTACAGATATCTCCCTGAGAGACCGGGACTGAGAGACACCAGTCAGTGTACAGATATCTCCCTGAGAGAGAGGGACTGTGAGACACCACTCAGTGCACAGATATCTCCCTGAGAGAGAGGGGCTGAGAGACACCAGTCAGTGTACAGATATCTCCCTGAGAGAGAGGGACAGAGAGACACCACTCAGTGTACAGATATCTCCCTGAGAGACACCACTCAGTGTACATAAAGCTCCCTGAGAGACAGGGACTGAGAGCCACCAGTCAGTGTACAGATATCTTGCTGAGAGACAGGGACTGCGAGACACCACTCAGTGTACAGATACCTCCCTGAGAGAGAGGGACTGAGAGACACCAGTCAGTGTACAGATATCTCCCTGAGAGAGAGGGACTGAGAGACACCACTCAGTGTACAGATATCTCCCTGAGAGACATGGAACTGAGAGACACCAGTCAGAGTACAGATATCTCCCTGAGAGAGAGGGACTGAGAGAAACCATTCAGTGTACAGATATCTCCCTGAGAGACAGGGACTGAGAGACGCCACTCAGTGTACAGATATCTCCCTGAGAGAGAGGGACAGAGAGACACCACTCAGTGTACAGATATCTCCCTGAGAGACACCACTCAGTGTACAGATATCTCCCTGAGAGAGAGGGACTGAGAGACACCAGTCAGTTTACATATATGTCCCTGAGAGACAGGGACTGAGAGACACCACTCAGTGGACAGATACCTCCCTGGAGAGAGGAACTGAGAGACACCAGTCAGTGTACAGATATCTCCCTGAGAGAGAGGGACTGAGAGACACCACTCAGTGCACAGATATCTCCCTGAGAGACAGGGACTGAGAGACACCAGTCAGAGTACAGATATCTCCCTGAGAGAGAGGGACTGAGAGAAACCATTCAGTGTACAGATATCTCCCTGAGAGACAAGGACTGAGAGACACCAGTCAGTGTACAGATACCTCCCTGAGAGAGAGGGACTGAGAGACACCACTCAGTGTACAGATATCTCCCTGAGAGAGAGGGACTGAGAGACACCAGTCAGTGTACATATATCTCCCTGAGAGACAGGGACTGAGAGACACCACTCAGTGTACAGATATCTCCCTGAGAGACAGGGACTGAGAGACACCACTCAGTGTACAGATATCTCCCTGAGAGAGAGGGACTGAGAGACACCACTCAGTGTACAGATATCTCCCTGAGAGAGAGGGACTGAGAGACACCAGTCAGTGTACATATATCTCCCTGAGAGAGAGGGACTGAGAGACACCAGTCAGCGTACAGATATCTCCCTGAGAGAGAGGGACTGAGAGTCACCAGTCAGTGTACAGATATCTCCCTGAGAGAGAGGGACTGTGAGACACCACTCAGTGTACAGATATCTCCCTGAGAGACAGGGACTGAGAGAGACCAGTCAGTGTACATATATCTCCCTGAGAGAGAGGGACGGAGAGACACCAGTCAGAGTACAGATATCTCCCTGAGAGAGAGGGACTGAGAGAAACCATTCAGTGTACAGATATCTCCCTGAGAGACAGGGACTGAGAGACGCCACTCAGTGTACAGATATCTCCCTGAGAGAGAGGGACTGAGAAAAACTAGTCAGCGTACAGATATCTCCCTGAGAGAGAGGGACTGAGAGACACCAGTCAGTGTACAGATATCTCCCTGAGAGAGAGGGACTGTGAGACACCACTCAGTGTACCGATATCTCCCTGAGAGACAGGGACTGAGAGACACAAGTCAGTGTACAGATATCTCCCTGAGAGAGAGGGACTGAGAGACACCACTCAGTGTCCAGATATCTCCCTGAGAGAGAGGGACTGTGAGACACCACTCAGTGTACAGATATCTCCCTGAGAGACAGGCACTGAGAGACACCAGTCAGTGTACAGATATCTCCCTGAGAGAGAGGGACTGAGAGACACCACTCAGTGTACAGATTTCTCCCTGAGAGACAGGGACTGAGAGACACCAGTCAGTGTACAGATATCTCCCTGAGAGACAGGGGCTGTGAGACACCACTCAGTGTACAGATATCTCCCTGAGAGAGAGGGACTGAGAGACACCAGTCAGTGTACAGATGTCTCCCTGAGAGAGAGGGACTGAGAGACACCAGTCAGTGTACAGATATCTCCCTGAGAGACAGGGACTGAGAGACACCACTCAGTGTATAGATATCTCCCTGAGAGGCAGGGACTGAGAGACACCAGTCAGTGTACAGATATCTCCCTGAGAGAGAGGGACTGAGAGACACCACTCAGTGTACAGATATCTCCCTGAGAGACAGGGACTGAGAGACACCAGTCAGTGTACAGATATCTCCCTGAGAGAGAGGGACTGTGCGACACCACTCAGAGTACAGATATCTCCCTGAGAGACAGGGACTGAGAGACACCAGTCAGTGTACAGATATCTCCCTGAGAGAGAGGGACTGAGAGACACCACTCAGTGTACAGATATCTCCCTGAGAGACCGGGACTGAGAGACACCAGTCAGTGTACAGATATCTCCCTGAGAGAGAGGGACTGTGAGACACCACTCAGTGCACAGATATCTCCCTGAGAGAGAGGGGCTGAGAGACACCAGTCAGTGTACAGATATCTCCCTGAGAGAGAGGGACAGAGAGACACCACTCAGTGTACAGATATCTCCCTGAGAGACACCACTCAGTGTACATAAAGCTCCCTGAGAGACAGGGACTGAGAGCCACCAGTCAGTGTACAGATATCTTGCTGAGAGACAGGGACTGCGAGACACCACTCAGTGTACAGATACCTCCCTGAGAGAGAGGGACTGAGAGACACCAGTCAGTGTACAGATATCTCCCTGAGAGAGAGGGACTGAGAGACACCACTCAGTGTACAGATATCTCCCTGAGAGACATGGAACTGAGAGACACCAGTCAGAGTACAGATATCTCCCTGAGAGAGAGGGACTGAGAGAAACCATTCAGTGTACAGATATCTCCCTGAGAGACAGGGACTGAGAGACGCCACTCAGTGTACAGATATCTCCCTGAGAGAGAGGGACAGAGAGACACCACTCAGTGTACAGATATCTCCCTGAGAGACACCACTCAGTGTACAGATATCTCCCTGAGAGAGAGGGACTGAGAGACACCAGTCAGTTTACATATATGTCCCTGAGAGACAGGGACTGAGAGACACCACTCAGTGGACAGATACCTCCCTGGAGAGAGGAACTGAGAGACACCAGTCAGTGTACAGATATCTCCCTGAGAGAGAGGGACTGAGAGACACCACTCAGTGCACAGATATCTCCCTGAGAGACAGGGACTGAGAGACACCAGTCAGAGTACAGATATCTCCCTGAGAGAGAGGGACTGAGAGAAACCATTCAGTGTACAGATATCTCCCTGAGAGACAAGGACTGAGAGACACCAGTCAGTGTACAGATACCTCCCTGAGAGAGAGGGACTGAGAGACACCACTCAGTGTACAGATATCTCCCTGAGAGAGAGGGACTGAGAGACACCAGTCAGTGTACATATATCTCCCTGAGAGACAGGGACTGAGAGACACCACTCAGTGTACAGATATCTCCCTGAGAGACAGGGACTGAGAGACACCACTCAGTGTACAGATATCTCCCTGAGAGAGAGGGACTGAGAGACACCACTCAGTGTACAGATATCTCCCTGAGAGAGAGGGACTGAGAGACACCAGTCAGTGTACATATATCTCCCTGAGAGAGAGGGACTGAGAGACACCAGTCAGCGTACAGATATCTCCCTGAGAGAGAGGGACTGAGAGTCACCAGTCAGTGTACAGATATCTCCCTGAGAGAGAGGGACTGTGAGACACCACTCAGTGTACAGATATCTCCCTGAGAGACAGGGACTGAGAGACACCAGTCAGTGTACATATATCTCCCTGAGAGAGAGGGACGGAGAGACACCAGTCAGAGTACAGATATCTCCCTGAGAGAGAGGGACTGAGAGAAACCATTCAGTGTACAGATATCTCCCTGAGAGACAGGGACTGAGAGACGCCACTCAGTGTACAGATATCTCCCTGAGAGAGAGGGACTGAGAAAAACTAGTCAGCGTACAGATATCTCCCTGAGAGAGAGGGACTGAGAGACACCAGTCAGTGTACAGATATCTCCCTGAGAGAGAGGGACTGAGAGACACCACTCAGTGTACAGATATCTCCCTGAGAGAGAGGGACTGAGAGACACCAGTCAGTGTACAGATATCTCCCTGAGAGAGAGGGACTGAGAGACACCACTCAGTGCACAGATATCTCCCTGAGAGAGAGGGACTGAGAGACACCACTCAGTGTACAGATATCTCCCTGAGAGACAGGGACTGAGTGACACCACTCAGTGTACAGATATCTCCCTGAGAGAGAGGGACTGAGAGACACCAGTCAGTGTACAGATATCTCCCTGAGAGAGAGGGACTGAGAGACACCAGTCAGTGTACAGATATCTCCCTGAGAGAGAGGGACTGAGAGACACCAGTCAGTGTACAGATATCTCCCTGAGAGAGAGGGACTGAGAGACACCAGTCAGTGTACAGATATCTCCCTGAGAGAGAGGGACTGAGAGACACCAGTCAGTGTACATATATCTCCCTGAGACACAGGGACTGAGAGACACCACTCAGTGTTCAGATATCTCCCTGAGAGAGAGGGACTGAGAGACACCAGTCAGTGTACAGATATCTCCCTGAGAGAGAGGGACTGAGAGACACCACTCAGTGTACAGATATCTCCCTGAGAGAGAGGGACTGAGAGACACCAGTCAGTGTACAGATATCTCCCTGAGAGAGAGGGACTGAGAGACACCAGTCAGTGTACAGATATCTCCCTGAGAGAGAGGGACTGAGAGACACCAGTCAGTGTACATATATCTCCCTGAGACACAGGGAGTGAGAGACACCACTCAGTGTTCAGATATCTCCCTGAGAGAGAGGGACTGAGAGACACCAGTCAGTGTACAGATATCTCCCTGAGAGAGAGGGACTGAGAGACACCAGTCAGTGTGCAGATATCTCCCTGAGAGAGAGGGACTGAGAGACACCAGTCAGTGTACAGATATCTCCCTGAGAGAGAGGGACTGAGAGACACCAGTCAGTGTACATATATCTCCCTGAGACACAGGGACTGAGAAACACCACTCAGTGTTCAGATATCTCCCTGAGAGAGAGGGACTGAGAGAAACCAGTCAGTGTACAGATATCTCCCTGAGAGACAGGGACTGAGAGACACCAGTCAGTGTACAGATACCTCCCTGAGAGAGAGGGATTGAGAGACACCAGTCAGTGTACAGATATCTCCCTGAGAGACAGGGACTGAGAGACACCACTCAGTGTACAGATATCTCCCTGAGAGAGAGGGACTGAGAGACACCACTCAGTGTACAGATATCTCCCTGAGAGAGAGGGACTGAGAGACACCACTCAGTGTACAGATATCTCCCTGAGAGACAGGGACTGAGAGACACCACTCAGTGTACAGATATCTCCCTGAGAGAGAGGGACTGAGAGACACCACTCAGTGTACAGATATCTCCCTGAGAGAGAGGGACTGAGAGACACCAGGCAGTGTACATATATCTCCCTCAGAGACAGGGACTGAGAGACACCACTCAGTGTACAGATACCTCCCTGAGAGGGAGGGACTGAGAGACACCAGTCAGTGTACATTTAGCTCCCTGAGAGACAGGGACTGAGAGACACCAGTCAGTGTACATATATCTCCCTGAGAGAGAGGGACTGAGAGACACCACTCAGTGTACAGATATCTCCATGAGAGAGAGGGACTGAGAGACACCAGTCAGTGTACAGATATCTCCCTGAGAGAGAGGGTCTGAGAGACACCACTCAGTGTACAGATATCTCCCTGAGAGAGAGGGACTGAGAGACACCAGGCAGTGTACATATATCTCCCTGAGAGACAGGGACTGAGAGACACCACTCAGTGTACAGATATCTCCCTGAGAGACAGGGACTGAGAGACACCAGTCAGTGTACAGATACCTCCCTGAGAGAGAGGGACTGAGAGACACCAGTCAGTGTACAGATATCTCCCTGAGAGACAGGGACTGAGAGACACCACTCAGTGTACAGATATCTCCCTGAGAGAGAGGGACTGAGAGACACCACTCAGTGTACAGATATCTCCCTGAGAGAGAGGGACTGAGAGACACCACTCAGTGTACAGATATCTCCCTGAGAGACAGGGACTGAGAGACACCACTCAGTGTACAGATATCTCCCTGAGAGAGAGGGACTGAGAGACACCACTCAGTGTACAGATATCTCCCTGAGAGAGAGGGACTGAGAGACACCAGGCAGTGTACATATATCTCCCTGAGAGACAGGGACTGAGAGACACCACTCAGTGTACAGATACCTGCTGAGAGGGAGGGACTGAGAGACACCAGTCAGTGTACATTTAGCTCCCTGAGAGACAGGGACTGAGAGACACCAGTCAGTGTACATATATCTCCCTGAGAGAGAGGGACTGAGAGACACCACTCAGTGTACAGATATCTCCATGAGAGAGAGGGACTGAGAGACACCAGTCAGTGTACAGATATCTCCCTGAGAGAGAGGGACTGAGAGACACCACTCAGTGTACAGATATCTCCCTGAGAGAGAGGGACTGAGAGACACTAGTCAGCGTACAGATATCTCCCTGAGAGAGAGGGACTGAGAGACACCAGTCAGTGTACAGATATCTCCCTGAGAGAGAGGGACTGTGAGACACCACTCAGTGTACAGATATCTCCCTGAGAGAGAGGGACTGAGAGACACCAGTCAGTGTACAGATATCTCCCTGAGAGAGAGGGACTGTGAGACACCACTCAGTGTACAGATATCTCCCTGAGAGACAGGGACTGAGAGACACCAGTCAGTGTACAGATATCTCCCTGAGAGAGAGGGTTTGAGAGACACCACTCAGAGTACAGATATCTCCCTGGGAGACAGGGACTGAGAGACACCAGTCAGTGTACAGATATCTCCCAGAGAGAGAGGGACTGAGAGACACCAGTCAGTGTACAGATATCTCACTGAGAGACAAGGACTGAGAGACACCAGTCAGTGTACAGATACCTCCCTGAGAGAGAGGGACTGAGAGACACCACTCAGTGTACAGATATCTCCCTGAGAGAGAGGGACTGAGAGACACCAGTCAGTGTACATATATCTCCCTGAGAGACAGGGACTGAGAGACACCACTCAGTGTACAGATATCTCCCTGAGAGACAGGGACTGAGAGACACCACTCAGTGTACAGATATCTCCCTCAGAGACAGGGACTGAGAGACACCACTCAGTGTACAGATATCTCCCTGAGAGAGAGGGACTGAGAGACACCACTCAGTGTACAGATATCTCCCTGAGAGAGAGGGACTGAGAGACACCAGTCAGTGTACATATATCTCCCTGAGAGACAGGGACTGAGAGACACCACTCAGTGTACAGATACCTCCCTGAGAGAGAGGGACTGAGAGACACCACTCAGTGTACAGATATCTCCCTGAGAGAGAGGGACTGAGAGACACCAGTCAGCGTACAGATATCTCCCTGAGAGAGAGGGACTGAGAGACACCAGTCAGTGTACAGATATCTCCCTGAGAGAGAGGGACTGTGAGACACCACTCAGTGTACAGATATCTCCCTGAGAGACAGGGACTGAGAGACACAAGTCAGTGTACAGATATCTCCCTGAGAGAGAGGGACTGAGAGACACCACTCAGTGACCAGATATCTCCCTGAGAGAGAGGGACTGTGAGACACCACTCAGTGTTGAGATATCTCCCTGAGAGACAGGCACTGAGAGACACCAGTCAGTGTACAGATATCTCCCTGAGAGAGAGGGACTGAGAGACACCACTCAGTGTACAGATTTCTCCCTGAGAGACAGGGACTGAGAGATACCAGTCAGTGTACAGATATCTCCCTGAGAGACAGGGGCTGTGAGACACCACTCAGTGTACAGATATCTCCCTGAGAGAGAGGGACTGAGAGACACCAGTCAGTGTACAGATGTCTCCCTGAGAGAGAGGGACTGAGAGACACCAGTCAGTGTACAGATATCTCCCTGAGAGACAGGGACTGAGAGACACCACTCAGTGTATAGATATCTCCCTGAGAGACAGGGACTGAGAGACACCAGTCAGTGTACAGATATCTCCCTGAGAGAGAGGGACTGAGAGACACCACTCAGTGTACAGATATCTCCCTGAGAGACAGGGACTGAGAGACACCAGTCAGTGTACAGATATCTCCCTGAGAGAGAGGGACTGTGAGACACCACTCAGAGTACAGATATCTCCCTGAGAGAGAGGGACTGTGAGACACCACTCAGAGTACAGATATCTCCCTGAGAGACAGGGACTGAGAGACACCAGTCAGTGTACAGATATCTCCCTGAGAGAGAGGGACTGAGAGACACCACTCAGTGTACAGATATCTCCCTGAGAGACCGGGACTGAGAGACACCAGTCAGTGTACAGATATCTCCCTGAGAGAGAGGGACTGTGAGACACCACTCAGTGCACAGATATCTCCCTGAGAGAGAGGGGCTGAGAGACACCAGTCAGTGTACAGATATCTCCCTGAGAGAGAGGGACTGTGAGACACCACTCAGAGTACAGATATCTCCATGAGAGAGAGGGACTGAGAGACACCAGTCAGTGTACAGATATCTCCCTGAGAGAGAGGGACTGAGAGACACCACTCAGTGTACAGATATCTCCCTGAGAGAGAGGGACTGAGAGACACTAGTCAGCGTACAGATATCTCCCTGAGAGAGAGGGACTGAGAGACACCAGTCAGTGTACAGATATCTCCCTGAGAGAGAGGGACTGTGAGACACCACTCAGTGTACAGATATCTCCCTGAGAGAGAGGGACTGAGAGACACCAGTCAGTGTACAGATATCTCCCTGAGAGAGAGGGACTGTGAGACACCACTCAGTGTACAGATATCTCCCTGAGAGACAGGGACTGAGAGACACCAGTCAGTGTACAGATATCTCCCTGAGAGAGAGGGTTTGAGAGACACCACTCAGAGTACAGATATCTCCCTGGGAGACAGGGACTGAGAGACACCAGTCAGTGTACAGATATCTCCCAGAGAGAGAGGGACTGAGAGACACCAGTCAGTGTACAGATATCTCACTGAGAGACAAGGACTGAGAGACACCAGTCAGTGTACAGATACCTCCCTGAGAGAGAGGGACTGAGAGACACCACTCAGTGTACAGATATCTCCCTGAGAGAGAGGGACTGAGAGACACCAGTCAGTGTACATATATCTCCCTGAGAGACAGGGACTGAGAGACACCACTCAGTGTACAGATATCTCCCTGAGAGACAGGGACTGAGAGACACCACTCAGTGTACAGATATCTCCCTCAGAGACAGGGACTGAGAGACACCACTCAGTGTACAGATATCTCCCTGAGAGAGAGGGACTGAGAGACACCACTCAGTGTACAGATATCTCCCTGAGAGAGAGGGACTGAGAGACACCAGTCAGTGTACATATATCTCCCTGAGAGACAGGGACTGAGAGACACCACTCAGTGTACAGATACCTCCCTGAGAGAGAGGGACTGAGAGACACCACTCAGTGTACAGATATCTCCCTGAGAGAGAGGGACTGAGAGACACCAGTCAGCGTACAGATATCTCCCTGAGAGAGAGGGACTGAGAGACACCAGTCAGTGTACAGATATCTCCCTGAGAGAGAGGGACTGTGAGACACCACTCAGTGTACAGATATCTCCCTGAGAGACAGGGACTGAGAGACACAAGTCAGTGTACAGATATCTCCCTGAGAGAGAGGGACTGAGAGACACCACTCAGTGACCAGATATCTCCCTGAGAGAGAGGGACTGTGAGACACCACTCAGTGTTGAGATATCTCCCTGAGAGACAGGCACTGAGAGACACCAGTCAGTGTACAGATATCTCCCTGAGAGAGAGGGACTGAGAGACACCACTCAGTGTACAGATTTCTCCCTGAGAGACAGGGACTGAGAGATACCAGTCAGTGTACAGATATCTCCCTGAGAGACAGGGGCTGTGAGACACCACTCAGTGTACAGATATCTCCCTGAGAGAGAGGGACTGAGAGACACCAGTCAGTGTACAGATGTCTCCCTGAGAGAGAGGGACTGAGAGACACCAGTCAGTGTACAGATATCTCCCTGAGAGACAGGGACTGAGAGACACCACTCAGTGTATAGATATCTCCCTGAGAGACAGGGACTGAGAGACACCAGTCAGTGTACAGATATCTCCCTGAGAGAGAGGGACTGAGAGACACCACTCAGTGTACAGATATCTCCCTGAGAGACAGGGACTGAGAGACACCAGTCAGTGTACAGATATCTCCCTGAGAGAGAGGGACTGTGAGACACCACTCAGAGTACAGATATCTCCCTGAGAGAGAGGGACTGTGAGACACCACTCAGAGTACAGATATCTCCCTGAGAGACAGGGACTGAGAGACACCAGTCAGTGTACAGATATCTCCCTGAGAGAGAGGGACTGAGAGACACCACTCAGTGTACAGATATCTCCCTGAGAGACCGGGACTGAGAGACACCAGTCAGTGTACAGATATCTCCCTGAGAGAGAGGGACTGTGAGACACCACTCAGTGCACAGATATCTCCCTGAGAGAGAGGGGCTGAGAGACACCAGTCAGTGTACAGATATCTCCCTGAGAGAGAGGGACTGTGAGACACCACTCAGAGTACAGATATCTCCCTGAGAGAGAGGGACTGTGAGACACCACTCAGAGTACAGATATCTCCCTGAGAGACAGGGACTGAGAGACACCAGTCAGTGTACAGATATCTCCCTGAGAGAGAGGGACTGAGAGACACCACTCAGTGTACAGATATCTCCCTGAGAGACCGGGACTGAGAGACACCAGTCAGTGTACAGATATCTCCCTGAGAGAGGGGGACTGTGAGACACCACTCAGTGCACAGATATCTCCCTGAGAGAGAGGGGCTGAGAGACACCAGTCAGTGTACAGATATCTCCCTGAGAGAGAGGGACAGAGAGTCACCACTCAGTGTACAGATATCTCCCTGAGAGACACCACTCAGTGTACATAAAGCTCCCTGAGAGACAGGGACTGAGAGCCACCAGTCAGTGTACAGATATCTTGCTGAGAGACAGGGACTGCGAGACACCACTCAGTGTACAGATACCTCCCTGAGAGAGAGGGACTGAGAGACACCAGTCAGTGTACAGATATCTCCCTGAGAGAGAGGGACTGAGAGACACCACTCAGTGTACAGATATCTCCCTGAGAGACATGGAACTGAGAGACACCAGTCAGAGTACAGATATCTCCCTGAGAGAGAGGGACTGAGAGACACCACTCACTGTCCAGATATCTCCCTGAGAGACAGGGACTGAGAGACACCACTCATTGTCCAGATATCTCCCTGAGAGAGAGGGACTGAGAGACACCACTCAGTGTACATATATCTCCCTGAGAGACAGGGACTGAGAGACACCAGTCAGTGTACAGATATCTCCCTGAGAGAGAGGGACTGAGAGACACCACTCAGTGTACAGATATCTCCCTGAGAGAGAGGGACTGAGAGACACTAGTCAGCGTACAGATATCTCCCTGAGAGAGAGGGACTGAGAGACACCAGTCAGTGTACAGATATCTCCCTGAGAGAGAGGGACTGTGAGACACCACTCAGTGTACAGATATCTCCCTGAGAGACAGGGACTGAGAGACACCAGTCAGTGTACAGATATCTCCCTGAGAGAGAGGGACTGAGAGACACCACTCAGTGTACAGATATCACCCTGAGAGACAGGGACTGAGAGACACCAGTCAGTGTACAGATATCTCCCTGAGAGAGAGGGACTGTGAGACACCACTCAGTGTACAGATATCTCCCTGAGAGACAGGGACTGAGAGACACCAGTCAGTGTACAGATATCTCCCTGAGAGAGAGGGACTGAGAGACACCACTCAGTGTATAGATATCTCCCTGACAGACAGGGACTGAGAGACACCAGTCAGTGTACAGATATCTCCCTGAGAGACAGGGACTGTGAGAAACCACTCAGTGTACAGATATCTCCCTGAGAGAGAGGGACTGAGAGACACCAGTCAGTGTACAGATATCTCCCTGAGAGAGAGGGACTGAGAGACACCAGTCAGTGTACATATATCTCCCTGATAGACAGGGACTGAGAGACACCACTCAGTGTACATATACCTCCCTGAGAGAGAGGGACTGAGAGACACCAGTCAGTGTACAGATATCTCCCTGAGAGGCCGGGACAGAGAGACACCAGTCAGTGTACAGATATCTCCCTGAGAGAGAGGGACTGTGAGACACCACTCACTGCACAGATATCTCCCTGAGAGAGAGGGGCTGAGAGACACCAGTCAGTGTACAGATATCTCCCTGAGAGAGAGGGACTGAGAGACACCACTCAGTGTACAGATATCTCCATGAGAGAGAGGGACTGAGAGACACCAGTCAGTGTACAGATATCTCCCTGAGAGAGAGGGACTGAGAGACACCACTCAGTGTACAGATATCTCCCTGAGAGAGAGGGACTGAGAGACACTAGTCAGCGTACAGATATCTCCCTGAGAGAGAGGGACTGAGAGACACCAGTCAGTGTACAGATATCTCCCTGAGAGAGAGGGACTGTGAGACACCACTCAGTGTACAGATATCTCCCTGAGAGAGAGGGACTGAGAGACACCAGTCAGTGTACAGATATCTCACTGAGAGAGAGGGACTGTGAGACACCACTCAGTGTACAGATATCTCCCTGAGAGACAGGGACTGAGAGACACCAGTCAGTGTACAGATATCTCCCTGAGAGAGAGGGTTTGAGAGACACCACTCAGTGTACAGATATCTCCCTGAGAGACAGGGACTGAGAGACACCAGTCAGTGTACAGATATCTCCCTGAGAGAGAGGGACTGTGAGACACCACTCAGTGTACAGATATCTCCCTGAGAGACAGGGACTGAGAGACACCAGTCAGTGTACAGATATCTCCCTGAGAGAGAGGGACTGAGAGACACCTGTCAGTGTGCAGATATCTCCCTGAGAGACAAGGACTGAGAGACACCAGTCAGTGTACAGATACCTCCCTGAGAGAGAGGGACTGAGAGACACCACTCAGTGTACAGATATCTCCCTGAGAGAGAGGGTCTGAGAGACACCAGTCAGTGTACATATATCTCCCTGAGAGACAGGGACTGAGAGACACCACTCAATGTACAGATATCTCCCTGAGAGACAGGGACTGAGAGACACCACTCAGTGTACAGATATCTCCCTCAGAGACAGGGACTGAGAGACACCACTCAGTGTACAGATATCTCCCTGAGAGAGAGGGACTGAGAGACACCACTCAGTGTACAGATATCTCCCTGAGAGAGAGGGACTGAGAGACACCAGTCAGTGTACATATATCTCCCTGAGAGACAGGGACTGAGAGACACCACTCAGTGTACAGATACCTCCCTGAGAGAGAGGGACTGAGAGACACCACTCAGTGTACAGATATCTCCCTGAGAGAGAGAGACTGAGAGACACCAGTCAGCGTACAGATATCTCCCTGAGAGAGAGGGACTGAGAGACACCAGTCAGTGTACAGATATCTCCCTGAGAGAGAGGGACTGTGAGACACCACTCAGTGTACAGATATCTCCCTGAGAGACAGGGACTGAGAGACACAAGTCAGTGTACAGATATCTCCCTGAGAGAGAGGGACTGAGAGACACCACTCAGTGTCCAGATATCTCCCTGAGAGAGAGGGACTGTGAGACACCACTCAGTGTACAGATATCTCCCTGAGAGACAGGCACTGAGAGACACCAGTCAGTGTACAGATATCTCCCTGAGAGAGAGGGACTGAGAGACACCACTCAGTGTACAGATTTCTCCCTGAGAGAGAGGGACTGAGAGACACCACTCAGTGTACAGATATCTCCCTGAGAGAGAGGGACTGAGAGACACCAGTCAGCGTACAGATATCTCCCTGAGAGACAGGGACTGAGAGACACCAGTCAGTGTACAGATATCTCCCTGAGAGAGAGGGACTGAGAGACACCACTCAGTGTACAGATATCTCCCTGAGAGACAGGGACTGAGAGACACCAGTCAGTGTACAGATATCTCCCTGAGAGAGAGGGACTGTGAGACACCACTCAGAGTACAGATATCTCCCTGAGAGACAGGGACTGAGAGACACCAGTCAGTGTACAGATATCTCCCTGAGAGAGAGGGACTGAGAGACACCACTCAGTGTACAGATATCTCCCTGAGAGACCGGGACTGAGAGACACCAGTCAGTGTACAGATATCTCCCTGAGAGAGAGGGACTGTGAGACACCACTCAGTGCACAGATATCTCCCTGAGAGAGAGGGGCTGAGAGACACCAGTCAGTGTACAGATATCTCCCTGAGAGAGAGGGACAGAGAGACACCACTCAGTGTACAGATATCTCCCTGAGAGACACCACTCAGTGTACATAAAGCTCCCTGAGAGACAGGGACTGAGAGCCACCAGTCAGTGTACAGATATCTTGCTGAGAGACAGGGACTGCGAGACACCACTCAGTGTACAGATACCTCCCTGAGAGAGAGGGACTGAGAGACACCAGTCAGTGTACAGATATCTCCCTGAGAGAGAGGTACTGAGAGACACCACTCAGTGTACAGATATCTCCCTGAGAGACATGGAACTGAGAGACACCAGTCAGAGTACAGATATCTCCCTGAGAGAGAGGGACTGAGAGACACCACTCACTGTCCAGATATCTCCCTGAGAGACAGGGACTGAGAGACACCACTCATTGTACAGATATCTCCCTGAGAGAGAGGGACTGAGAGACACCACTCAGTGTACATATATCTCCCTGAGAGACAGGGACTGAGAGACACCAGTCAGTGTACAGATATCTCCCTGAGAGAGAGGGACTGAGAGACACCACTCAGTGTACAGATATCTCCCTGAGAGAGAGGGACTGAGAGACACTAGTCAGGGTACAGATATCTCCCTGAGAGAGAGGGACTGAGAGACACCAGTCAGTGTACAGATATCTCCCTGAGAGAGAGGGACTGTGAGACACCACTCAGTGTACAGATATCTCCCTGAGAGACAGGGACTGAGAGACACCAGTCAGTGTACAGATATCTCCCTGAGAGAGAGGGACTGAGAGACACCACTCAGTGTACAGATATCACCCTGAGAGACAGGGACTGAGAGACACCAGTCAGTGTACAGATATCTCCCTGAGAGAGAGGGACTGTGAGACACCACTCAGTGTACAGATATCTCCCTGAGAGACAGGGACTGAGAGACACCAGTCAGTGTACAGATATCTCCCTGAGAGAGAGGGACTGAGAGACACCACTCAGTGTATAGATATCTCCCTGACAGACAGGGCCTGAGAGACACCACTCAGTGTACATATACCTCCCTGAGAGAGAGGGACTGAGAGACACCAGTCAGTGTACAGATATCTCCCTGAGAGGCCGGGACTGAGAGACACCAGTCAGTGTACAGATATCTCCCTGAGAGAGAGGGACTGTGAGACACCACTCACTGCACAGATATCTCCCTGAGAGAGAGGGGCTGAGAGACACCAGTCAGTGTACAGATATCTCCCTGAGAGAGAGGGACTGAGAGACACCACTCAGTGTACAGATATCTCCATGAGAGAGAGGGACTGAGAGACACCAGTCAGTGTACAGATATCTCCCTGAGAGAGAGGGACTGAGAGACACCACTCAGTGTACAGATATCTCCCTGAGAGAGAGGGACTGAGAGACACTAGTCAGCGTACAGATATCTCCCTGAGAGAGAGGGACTGAGAGACACCAGTCAGTGTACAGATATCTCCCTGAGAGAGAGGGACTGTGAGACACCACTCAGTGTACAGATATCTCCCTGAGAGAGAGGGACTGAGAGACACCAGTCAGTGTACAGATATCTCACTGAGAGAGAGGGACTGTGAGACACCACTCAGTGTACAGATATCTCCCTGAGAGACAGGGACTGAGAGACACCAGTCAGTGTACAGATATCTCCCTGAGAGAGAGGGTTTGAGAGACACCACTCAGTGTACAGATATCTCCCTGAGAGACAGGGACTGAGAGACACCAGTCAGTGTACAGATATCTCCCTGAGAGAGAGGGACTGTGAGACACCACTCAGTGTACAGATATCTCCCTGAGAGACAGGGACTGAGAGACACCAGTCAGTGTACAGATATCTCCCTGAGAGAGAGGGAATGAGAGACACCAGTCAGTGTGCAGATATCTCCCTGAGAGACAAGGACTGAGAGACACCAGTCAGTGTACAGACACCTCCATGAGAGAGAGGGACTGAGAGACACCACTCAGTGTACAGATATCTCCCTGAGAGAGAGGGTCTGAGAGACACCAGTCAGTGTACATATATCTCCCTGAGAGACAGGGACTGAGAGACACCACTCAGTGTACAGATATCTCCCTGAGAGACAGGGACTGAGAGACACCACTCAGTGTACAGATATCTCCCTCAGAGACAGGGACTGAGAGACACCACTCAGTGTACAGATATCTCCCTGAGAGAGAGGGACTGAGAGACACCACTCAGTGTACAGATATCTCCCTGAGAGAGAGGGACTGAGAGACACCAGTCAGTGTACATATATCTCCCTGAGAGACAGGGACTGAGAGACACCACTCAGTGTACAGATACCTCCCTGAGAGAGAGGGACTGAGAGACACCACTCAGTGTACAGATATCTCCCTGAGAGAGAGGGACTGAGAGACACCAGTCAGCGTACAGATATCTCCCTGAGAGAGAGGGACTGAGAGACACCAGTCAGTGTACAGATATCTCCCTGAGAGAGAGGGACTGTGAGACACCACTCAGTGTACAGATATCTCCCTGAGAGACAGGGACTGAGAGACACAAGTCAGTGTACAGATATCTCCCTGAGAGAGAGGGACTGAGAGACACCACTCAGTGTCCAGATATCTCCCTGAGAGAGAGGGACTGTGAGACACCACTCAGTGTACAGATATCTCCCTGAGAGACAGGCACTGAGAGACACCAGTCAGTGTACAGATATCTCCCTGAGAGAGAGGGACTGAGAGACACCACTCAGTGTACAGATTTCTCCCTGAGAGAGAGGGACTGAGAGACACCACTCAGTGTACAGATATCTCCCTGAGAGAGAGGGACTGAGAGACACCAGTCAGCGTACAGATATCTCCCTGAGAGACAGGGACTGAGAGACACCAGTCAGTGTACAGATATCTCCCTGAGAGAGAGGGACTGAGAGACACCACTCAGTGTACAGATATCTCCCTGAGAGACAGGGACTGAGAGACACCAGTCAGTGTACAGATATCTCCCTGAGAGAGAGGGACTGTGAGACACCACTCAGAGTACAGATATCTCCCTGAGAGACAGGGACTGAGAGACACCAGTCAGTGTACAGATATCTCCCTGAGAGAGAGGGACTGAGAGACACCACTCAGTGTACAGATATCTCCCTGAGAGACCGGGACTGAGAGACACCAGTCAGTGTACAGATATCTCCCTGAGAGAGAGGGACTGTGAGACACCACTCAGTGCACAGATATCTCCCTGAGAGAGAGGGGCTGAGAGACACCAGTCAGTGTACAGATATCTCCCTGAGAGAGAGGGACAGAGAGACACCACTCAGTGTACAGATATCTCCCTGAGAGACACCACTCAGTGTACATAAAGCTCCCTGAGAGACAGGGACTGAGAGCCACCAGTCAGTGTACAGATATCTTGCTGAGAGACAGGGACTGCGAGACACCACTCAGTGTACAGATACCTCCCTGAGAGAGAGGGACTGAGAGACACCAGTCAGTGTACAGATATCTCCCTGAGAGAGAGGGACTGAGAGACACCACTCAGTGTACAGATATCTCCCTGAGAGACATGGAACTGAGAGACACCAGTCAGAGTACAGATATCTCCCTGAGAGAGAGGGACTGAGAGACACCACTCACTGTCCAGATATCTCCCTGAGAGACAGGGACTGAGAGACACCACTCATTGTACAGATATCTCCCTGAGAGAGAGGGACTGAGAGACACCACTCAGTGTACATTTATCTCCCTGAGAGACAGGGACTGAGAGACACCAGTCAGTGTACAGATATCTCCCTGAGAGAGAGGGACTGAGAGACACCACTCAGTGTACAGATATCTCCCTGAGAGAGAGGGACAGAGAGACACCAGTCAGTGTACAGATATCTCCCTGAGAGAGAGGGACTGAGAGACACCAGTCAGTGTACATATATCTCCCTGAGAGACAGGGACTGAGAGACACCACTCAGTGTTTATATACCTCCCTGAGAGAGAGGGACTGAGAGACACCAGTCAGTGTACATATATCTCCCTGAGAGAGAGGGACTGAGAGACACCACTCAGTGTTCAGATATCTCCCTGAGAGAGAGGGACTCTGAGACACCACTCAGTGTACAGATATCTCCCTGAGAGACAGGGACTGAGAGACACCAGTCAGTGTACAGATACCTCCCTGAGAGAGAGGGACTGAGAGACACCAGTCAGTGTACATATATCTCCCTGAGAGACAGGGACTGAGAGACACCACTCAGTGTACAGATATCTCCCACAGAGAGAGGGACTGAGAGACACCACTCAGTGTACAGATATCTCCCTGAGAGAGAGGGACTGTGATGCACCAGTCAGTGTACAGATATCTCTCTGAGAGAGAGGGACTGAGAGACACCAGTCAGTGTACAGATATCTCCCTGAGAGAGAGGGACTGAGAGACACCACTCAGTGTACAGATATCTCCCTGAGAGACAGGGACTGAGAGACACCAGTCAGTGTACAGATATCTCCCTGAGAGAGAGGTACTGAGAGACACCGCTCAGTGTACAGATATCTCCCTGAGAGACAGGGACTGAGAGACACCACTCAGTGTACAGATATATCCCTGAGAGACAGGGACTGAGAGACACCACTCAGTGTACAGATATCTCCCTGAGAGAGAGGGACTGAGAGACACCACTCAGTGTACAGATATCTCCCTGAGAGAGAGGGACTGAGAGACACCAGTCAGTGTACATATATCTCCCTGAGAGACAGGGACAGAGAGACACCACTCAGTGTACAGATACCTCCCTGAGAGAGAGGGACTGAGAGAAACCAGTCAGTGTACATATATCTCCCTGAGAGACAGGGACTGAGAGACACCAGTCAGTGTACAGATATCTCCCTGAGAGAGAGGGACTGAGAGACACCACTCAGTGTACAGATATCTCCCTGAGAGAGAGGGACTGAGAGACACCAGTCAGCGTACAGATATCTCCCTGAGAGAGAGGGACTGAGAGACACCAGTCAGTGTACAGATATCTCCCTGAGAGAGAGGGACTGTGAGACACCACTCAGTGTATCGATATCTCCCTGAGAGACAGGGACTGAGAGACACCAGTCAGTGTCCAGATATCTCCCTGAGAGAGAGGGACTGAGAGACACCACTCAGTGTACAGATATCTCCCTGAGAGAGAGGGACTGAGAGACACCACTCAGTGTACAGATATCTCCCTGAGAGACAGGGACTGAGACACCAGTCAGTGTACAGATATCTCCCTGAGAGAGAGGGACTGAGAGACACCACTCAGTGTACATAAAGCTCCCTGAGAGACAGGGACTGAGAGACACCAGTCAGTGTACAGATATCTCCCTGAGAGACACCACTCAGTGTACATAAAGCTCCCTGAGAGACAGGGACTGAGAGACACCAGTCAGTGTACAGATATCTCCCTGAGAGAGAGGGACTGTGAGACACCACTCAGTGTATAGATATCTCCCTGACAGACAGGGACTGAGAGACACCATTCAGTGTACAGATATCTCCCTGAGAGACAGGGGCTGTGAGACACCACTCAGTGTACAGATATCTCCCTGAGAGAGAGGGACTGAGAGACACCACTCAGTGTACAGATATCTCCCTGAGAGAGAGGGACTGAGAGACACCACTCAGTGTACAGATATCTCTCTGAGAGAGAGGGACTGTGAGACACCAGTCAGTGTACAGATATCTCCCTGAGAGAGAGGGACTGACAGACACCAGTCAGTGTACAGATATCTCCCTGAGAGACAGGGACTGAGAGACACCAGTCAGTGTACAGATATCTCCCTGAGAGAGAGGTACTGAGAGACACCGCTCAGTGTACAGATATCTCCCTGAGAGACAGGGACTGAGAGACACCACTCAGTGTACAGATATCTCCCTGAGAGACAGGGACTGAGAGACACCACTCAGTGTACAGATATCTCCCTGAGAGAGAGGGACTGAGAGACACCACTCAGTGTACAGATATCTCCCTGAGAGAGAGGGACTGAGAGACACCAGTCAGTGTACATATATCTCCCTGAGAGACAGGGACTGAGAGACACCACTCAGTGTACAGATACCTCCCTGAGAGAGAGGGACTGAGAGACACCAGTCAGTGTACATATATCTCCCTGAGAGACAGGGACTGAGAGACACCAGTCAGTGTACAGATATCTCCCTGAGAGAGAGGGACTGAGAGACACCACTCAGTGTACAGATATCTCCCTGAGAGAGAGGGACTGAGAGACACCAGTCAGCGTACAGATATCTCCCTGAGAGAGAGGGACTGAGAGACACCAGTCAGTGTACAGATATCTCCCTGAGAGAGAGGGACTGTGAGACACCACTCAGTGTATCGATATCTCCCTGAGAGACAGGGACTGAGAGACACCAGTCAGTGTCCAGATATCTCCCTGAGAGAGAGGGACTGAGAGACACCACTCAGTGTACAGATATCTCCCTGAGAGAGAGGGACTGAGAGACACCACTCAGTGTACAGATATCTCCCTGAGAGACAGGGACTGAGACACCAGTCAGTGTACAGATATCTCCCTGAGAGAGAGGGACTGAGAGACACCACTCAGTGTACATAAAGCTCCCTGAGAGACAGGGACTGAGAGACACCAGTCAGTGTACAGATATCTCCCTGAGAGACACCACTCAGTGTACATAAAGCTCCCTGAGAGACAGGGACTGAGAGACACCAGTCAGTGTACAGATATCTCCCTGAGAGAGAGGGACTGTGAGACACCACTCAGTGTATAGATATCTCCCTGACAGACAGGGACTGAGAGACACCATTCAGTGTACAGATATCTCCCTGAGAGACAGGGGCTGTGAGACACCACTCAGTGTACAGATATCTCCCTGAGAGAGAGGGACTGAGAGACACCAGTCAGTGTACAGATATCTCCCTGAGAGAGAGGGACTGAGAGACACCAGTCAGAGTACATATATCTCCCTGAGAGACAGGGACTGAGAGACACCACTCAGTGTACAGATATCTCCCTGAGAGAGAGGGACTGAGAGACATCACTCAGTGTACAGATATCTCCCTGAGAGAGAGGGACTGAGAGACACCAGTCAGTGTACAGATATCTCCCTGAGAGACAGGGACTGAGAGACACCAGTCAGTGTACCGATATCTCCGTGAGAGAGAGGTACTGAGAGACACCACTCAGTGTACAGATATCTCCCTGAGAGACAGGGACTGAGAGACACCAGTCAGTGTACAGATATCTCCCTGAGAGACAGGGACTGAGAGACACCAGTCAGTGTACAGATATCTCCCTGAGAGAGAGGGACTGAGAGACACCAGTCAGTGTACATATATCTCCCTGAGAGACTGGGACTGAGAGACACCACTCAGTGTACAGATACCTCCCTGAGAGAGAGGGACTGAGAGACACCAGTCAGTGTCCATATATCTCCCTGAGAGACAGGGACTGAGAGACACCAGTCAGTGTACAGATATCTCCCTGAGAGAGAGGGACTGAGTGACACCAGTCAGTGTACAGATATCTCCCTGAGAGACAGGGACTGAGAGACACCAGTCAGTGTACAGATATCTCCGTGAGAGAGAGGTACTGAGAGACACCACTCAGTGTACAGATATCTCCCTGAGAGACAGGGACTGAGAGACACCAGTCAGTGTACAGATATCTCCCTTAGAGACAGGGACTGAGAGACACCAGTCAGTGTACAGATATCTCCCTGAGAGAGAGGGACTGAGAGACACCAGTCAGTGTACATATATCTCCCTGAGAGACTGGGACTGAGAGACACCACTCAGTGTACAGATACCTCCCTGAGAGAGAGGGACTGAGAGACACCAGTCAGTGTCCATATATCTCCCTGAGAGACAGGGACTGAGAGACACCAGTCAGTGTACAGATATCTCCGTGAGAGAGAGGGAATGAGTGACACCAGTCAGTGTACAGATATCTCCCTGAGAGACAGGGACTGAGAGACACCAGTAGGTGTACAGATATCTCCCTGAGAGAGAGGTACTGTGAGACACCACTCAGTGTACAGATATCTCCCTGAGAGACAGGGAATGAGAGACACCACTCAGTGTACAGATATCTCCCTGAGAGACAGGGACTGAGAGACACCACTCAGTGTACAGATATCTCCCTGAGAGAGAGGGACTGAGAGACACCACTCAGTGTACAGATATCTCCCTGAGAGAGAGGGACTGAGAGACACCAGTTAGTGTACATATATCTCCCTGAGAGACAGGGACTGAGAGACACCACTCAGTGTACAGATACCTCCCTGAGAGAGAGGGACTGAGAGACACCAGTCAGTGTACATATATCTCCCTGAGAGACAGGGACTGAGAGACACCAGTCAGTGTACAGATATCTCCCTGAGAGAGAGGGACTGAGAGACACCACTCAGTGTACAGATATCTCCCTGAGAGAGAGGGACTGAGAGACACCAGTCAGCGTACAGATATCTCCCTGAGAGAGAGGGACTGAGAGACACCAGTCAGTGTACAGATATCTCCCTGAGAGAGAGGGACTGTGAGACACCACTCAGTGTACAGATATCTCCCTGAGAGACAGGGACTGAGAGACACCAGTCAGTGTCCAGATATCTCCCTGAGAGAGAGGGACTGAGAGACACCACTCAGTGTACAGATATCTCCCTGAGAGAGAGGGACTGTGAGACACCACTCAGTGTACAGATATCTCCCTGAGAGGCAGAGACTGAGAGACACCAGTCAGTGTACAGATATCTCCCTGAGAGAGAGGGACTGAGAGACACCACTCAGTGTACAGATTTCTCCCTAAGAGACAGGGACTGAGAGACACCAGACAGTGTACAGATATCTCCCTGAGAGACAGGGGCTGTGAGACACCACTCAGTGTACAGATATCTCCCTGAGAGAGGGACTGAGAGACACCAGTCAGTGTACAGATATCTCCCTGAGAGAGAGGGACTGAGAGACACCAGTCAGTGTACAGATATCTCCCTGAGAGACAGGGACTGAGAGACACCACTCAGTGTATAGATATCTCCCTGAGAGACAGGGACTGAGAGACACCAGTCAGTGTACAGATATCTCCCTGAGAGAGATGGAATGAGAGACACCACTCAGTGTACAGATATCTCCCTGAGAGACAGGGACTGAGAGACACCAGTCAGTGTACAGATATCTCCCTGAGAGAGAGGGACTGTGAGACACCACTCAGAGTACAGATATCTCCCTGAGAGACAGGGACTGAGAGACACCAGTCAGTGTACAGATATCTCCCTGAGAGAGAGGGACTGAGAGACACCACTCAGTGTACAGATATCTCCCTGAGAGACCGGGACTGAGAGACACCAGTCAGTGTACAGATATCTCCCTGAGAGAGAGGGACTGTGAGACACCACTCAGTGCACAGATATCTCCCTGAGAGAGAGGGGCTGAGAGACACCAGTCAGTGTACAGATATCTCCCTGAGAGAGAGGGACAGAGAGACACCACTCAATGTACAGATATCTCCCTGAGAGACACCACTCAGTGTACATAAATCTCCCTGAGAGACAGGGACTGAGAGCCACCAGTCAGTGTACAGATATCTTGCTGAGAGACAGGGACTGCGAGACACCACTCAGTGTACAGATACCTCCCTGAGAGAGAGGGACTGAGAGACACCAGTCAGTGTACAGATATCTCCCTGAGAGAGAGGGACTGAGAGACACCACTCAGTGTACAGATATCTCCCTGAGAGACATGGAACTGAGAGACACCAGTCAGAGTACAGATATCTCCCTGAGAGAGAGGGACTGAGAGACACCACTCACTGTCCAGATATCTCCCTGAGAGACAGGGACTGAGAGACACCACTCATTGTACAGATATCTCCCTGAGAGAGAGGGACTGAGAGACACCACTCAGTGTACATATATCTCCCTGAGAGACAGGGACTGAGAGACACCAGTCAGTGTACAGATATCTCCCTGTGAGAGAGGGACTGAGAGACACCACTCAGTGTACAGATATCTCCCTGAGAGAGAGGGACTGAGAGACACCACTCAGTGTACAGATATCTCCCTGAGAGAGAGGGACTGAGAGACACCAGTCAGTGTACATATATCTCCCTGAGAGACAGGGACTGAGAGACACCACTCAGTGTACAGATACCTCCCTGAGAGAGAGGGACTGAGAGACACCAGTCAGTGTACATATATCTCCCTGAGAGACAGGGACTGAGAGACACCAGTCAGTGTACAGATATCTCCCTGAGAGAGAGGGACTGAGAGACACCACTCAGTGTACAGATATCTCCCTGAGAGAGAGGGACTGAGAGACACCAGTCAGCGTACAGATATCTCCCTGAGAGAGAGGGACTGAGAGACACCAGTCAGTGTACAGATATCTCCCTGAGAGAGAGGGACTGTGAGACACCACTCAGTGTACAGATATCTCCCTGAGAGACAGGGACTGAGAGACACCAGTCAGTGTCCAGATATCTCCCTGAGAGAGAGGGACTGAGAGACACCACTCAGTGTACAGATATCTCCCTGAGAGAGAGGGACTGTGAGACACCACTCAGTGTACAGATATCTCCCTGAGAGGCAGAGACTGAGAGACACCAGTCAGTGTACAGATATCTCCCTGAGAGAGAGGGACTGAGAGACACCACTCAGTGTACAGATTTCTCCCTAAGAGACAGGGACTGAGAGACACCAGACAGTGTACAGATATCTCCCTGAGAGACAGGGGCTGTGAGACACCACTCAGTGTACAGATATCTCCCTGAGAGAGGGACTGAGAGACACCAGTCAGTGTACAGATATCTCCCTGAGAGAGAGGGACTGAGAGACACCAGTCAGTGTACAGATATCTCCCTGAGAGACAGGGACTGAGAGACACCACTCAGTGTATAGATATCTCCCTGAGAGACAGGGACTGAGAGACACCAGTCAGTGTACAGATATCTCCCTGAGAGAGATGGACTGAGAGACACCACTCAGTGTACAGATATCTCCCTGAGAGACAGGGACTGAGAGACACCAGTCAGTGTACAGATATCTCCCTGAGAGAGAGGGACTGTGAGACACCACTCAGAGTACAGATATCTCCCTGAGAGACAGGGAATGAGAGACACCAGTCAGTGTACAGATATCTCCCTGAGAGAGAGGGACTGAGAGACACCACTCAGTGTACAGATATCTCCCTGAGAGACCGGGACTGAGAGACACCAGTCAGTGTACAGATATCTCCCTGAGAGAGAGGGACTGTGAGACACCACTCAGTGCACAGATATCTCCCTGAGAGAGAGGGGCTGAGAGACACCAGTCAGTGTACAGATATCTCCCTGAGAGAGAGGGACAGAGAGACACCACTCAATGTACAGATATCTCCCTGAGAGACACCACTCAGTGTACATAAAGCTCCCTGAGAGACAGGGACTGAGAGCCACCAGTCAGTGTACAGATATCTTGCTGAGAGACAGGGACTGCCAGACACCACTCAGTGTACAGATACCTCCCTGAGAGAGAGGGACTGAGAGACACCAGTCAGTGTACAGATATCTCCCTGAGAGAGAGGGACTGAGAGACACCACTCAGTGTACAGATATCTCCCTGAGAGACATGGAACTGAGAGACACCAGTCAGAGTACAGATATCTCCCTGAGAGAGAGGGACTGAGAGACACCACTCACTGTCCAGATATCTCCCTGAGAGACAGGGACTGAGAGACACCACTCATTGTACAGATATCTCCCTGAGAGAGAGGGACTGAGAGGCACCACTCAGTGTACATATATCTCCCTGAGAGACAGGGACTGAGAGACACCAGTCAGTGTACAGATATCTCCCTGAGAGAGAGGGACTGAGAGACACCACTCATTGTACAGATATCTCCCTGAGAGAGAGGGACTGAGAGACACTAGTCAGCGTACAGATATCTCCCTGAGAGAGAGGGACTGAGAGACACCAGTCAGTGTACAGATATCTCCCTGAGAGAGAGGGACTGTGAGACACCACTCAGTGTACAGATATCTCCCTGAGAGACAGGGACTGAGAGACACCAGTCAGTGTACAGATATCTCCCTGAGAGAGAGGGACTGAGAGACACCACTCAGTGTACAGATATCACCCTGAGAGACAGGGACTGAGAGACACCAGTCAGTGTACAGATTTCTCCCTGAGAGAGAGGGACTGTGAGACACCACTCAGTGTACAGATATCTCCCTGAGAGACAGGGACTGAGAGACACCAGTCAGTGTACAGATATCTCCCTGAGAGAGAGGGACTGAGAGACACCACTCAGTGTATAGATATCTCCCTGACAGACAGGGACTGAGAGACACCAGTCAGTGTACAGATATCTCCCTGAGAGACAGGGACTGTGAGAAACCACTCAGTGGACAGATATCTCCCTGAGAGAGAGGGACTGAGAGACACCAGTCAGTGTACAGATATCTCCCTGAGAGAGAGGGACTGAGAGACACCAGTCAGTGTACATATATCTCCCTGAGAGACAGGGACTGAGAGACACCACTCAGTGTACATATACCTCCCTGAGAGAGAGGGACTGAGAGACACCAGTCAGTGTACAGATATCTCCCTGAGAGGCCGGGACTGAGAGACACCAGTCAGTGTACAGATATCTCCCTGAGAGAGAGGGACTGTGAGACACCACTCACTGCACAGATATCTCCCTGAGAGAGAGGGGCTGAGAGACACCAGTCAGTGTACAGATATCTCCCTGAGAGAGAGGGACTGAGAGACACCACTCAGTGTACAGATATCTCCCTGAGAGACACCACTCAGTGTACATAAAGCTCCCTGAGAGACAGGGACTGAGAGCCACCAGTCAGTGTACAGATATCTTGCTGAGAGACAGGGACTGCGAGACACCACTCAGTGTACAGATACCTCCCTGAGAGAGAGGGACTGAGAGACACCAGTCAGTGTACAGATATCTCCCTGAGAGAGAGGGACTGAGAGACACCACTCAGTGTACAGATATCTCCCTGAGAGACATGGAACTGAGAGACACCAGTCAGAGTACAGATATCTCCCTGAGAGAGAGGGACTGAGAGACACCACTCACTGTCCAGATATCTCCCTGAGAGACAGGGACTGAGAGACACCACTCATTGTACAGATATCTCCCTGAGAGAGAGGGACTGAGAGACACCACTCAGTGTACAGATATCTCCCTGAGAGAGAGGGACTGAGAGACACCACTCAGTGTACATATATCACCCTGAGAGACAGGGACTGAGAGACACCAGTCAGTGTACAGATATCTCCCTGAGAGAGAGGGACTGAGAGACACCAGTCAGTGTACAGATATCTCCCTGAGAGAGAGGGACTGTGAGACACCACTCACTGCACAGATATCTCCCTGAGAGAGAGGGGCTGAGAGACACCAGTCAGTGTACAGATATCTCCCTGAGAGAGAGGGACTGAGAGACACCACTCAGTGTACAGATATCTCCCTGAGAGAGAGGGACTGAGAGACACCACTCAGTGTATAGATATCTCCCTTACAGACAGGGACTGAGAGACACCAGTCAGTGTACAGATATCTCCCTGAGAGACAGGGACTGTGAGAAACCACTCAGTGTACAGATATCTCCCTGAGAGAGAGGGACTGAGAGACACCAGTCAGTGTACAGATATCTCCCTGAGAGAGAGGGACTGAGAGACACCAGTCAGTGTACATATATCTCCCTGAGAGACAGGGACTGAGAGACACCACTCAGTGTACATATACCTCCCTGAGAGAGAGGGACTGAGAGACACCAGTCAGTGTACATATATCTCCCTGAGACACAGGGACTGAGAGACACCACTCAGTGTTCAGATATCTCCCTGAGAGAGAGGGACTCTGAGACACCACTCAGTGTACAGATATCTCCCTGAGAGACAGGGACTGAGAGACACCTGTCAGTGTACAGATACCTCACTGAGAGAGAGGGACTGAGAGACACCAGTCAGTGTACATATATCTCCCTGAGAGACAGGGACTGAGAGACACCACTCAGTGTACAGATATCTCCCTCAGAGAGAGGGACTGAGAGACACCACTCAGTGTACAGATATCTCCCTGAGAGAGAGGGACTGAGAGACATCAGTCAGTGTACAGATATCTCTCTGAGAGAGAGGGACTGTGAGACACCATTCAGTGTACAGATATCTCCCTGAGAGAGAGGGACTGAGAGACACCAGTCAGTGTACAGATATCTCCCTGAGAGACAGGGACTGAGAGACACCAGTCAGTGTACAGATATCTCCCTGAGAGAGAGGTACTGAGAGACACCGCTCAGTGTACAGATATCTCCCTGAGAGACAGGGACTGACAGACACCACTCAGTGTACAGATATCTCCCTGAGAGACAGGGACTGAGAGACACCACTCAGTGTACAGATATCTCCCTGAGAGAGAGGGACTGAGAGACACCACTCAGTGTACAGATATCTCCCTGAGAGAGAGGGACTGAGAGACACCAGTCAGTGTACATATATCTCCCTGAGAGACAGGGACTGAGAGACACCACTCAGTGTACAGATACCTCCCTGAGAGAGAGGGACTGAGAGACACATGTCAGTGTACATATATCTCCCTGAGAGACAGGGACTGAGAGACCCCAGTCAGTGTACAGATATCTCCCTGAGAGAGAGGGACTGAGAGACACCACTCAGTGTACAGAT
This sequence comes from Heterodontus francisci, assembly GCF_036365525.1. NCBI lineage: Eukaryota > Metazoa > Chordata > Chondrichthyes > Heterodontiformes > Heterodontidae > Heterodontus > Heterodontus francisci. Next base: position 7,198,164 of record NC_090384.1, on the reverse strand, counting down.
ATCTCCCTGAGAGAGAGGGACTGAGAGACACCAGTCAGCGTACAGATATCTCCCTGAGAGAGAGGGACTGAGAGACACCAGTCAGTGTACAGATATCTCCCTGAGAGAGAGGGACTGTGAGACACCACTCAGTGTATCGATATCTCCCTGAGAGACAGGGACTGAGAGAGACCAGTCAGTGTCCAGATATCTCCCTGAGAGAGAGGGACTGAGAGACACCACTCAGTGTACAGATATCTCCCTGAGAGAGAGGGACTGAGAGACACCACTCAGTGTACAGATATCTCCCTGAGAGACAGGGACTGAGACACCAGTCAGTGTACAGATATCTCCCTGAGAGAGAGGGACTGAGAGACACCACTCAGTGTACATAAAGCTCCCTGAGAGACAGGGACTGAGTGACACCAGTCAGTGTACACATATCTCCCTGAGAGACACCAGTCAGTGTACAGATATCTCCCTGAGAGACAGGGACTGAGAGACACCAGTCAGTGTACAGATATCTCCCTGAGAGAGAGGGACTGTGAGACACCACTCAGTGTATAGATATCTCCCTGACAGACAGGGACTGAGAGACACCATTCAGTGTACAGATATCTCCCTGAGAGACAGGGGCTGTGAGACACCACTCAGTGTACAGATATCTCCCTGAGAGAGAGGGACTGAGAGACACCAGTCAGTGTACAGATATCTCCCTGAGTGAGAGGGACTGAGAGACACCAGTCAGAGTACATATATCTCCCTGAGAGACAGGGACTGAGAGACACCACTCAGTGTACAGATATCTCCCTGAGAGAGAGGGACTGAGAGACATCACTCAGTGTACAGATATCTCCCTGAGAGAGAGGGACTGAGAGACACCAGTCAGTGTACAGATATCTCCCTGAGAGACAGGGACTGAGAGACACCAGTCAGTGTACAGATATCTCCCTGAGAGAGAGGGACTGAGAGACACCAGTCAGTGTACATATATCTCCCTGAGAGACTGGGACTGAGAGACACCACTCAGTGTACAGATACCTCCCTGAGAGAGAGGGACTGAGAGACACCAGTCAGTGTTCATATATCTCCCTGAGAGACAGGGACTGAGAGACACCAGTCAGTGTACAGATATCTCCCTGAGAGAGAGGGACTGAGAGACACCAGTCAGTGTACAGATATCTCCCTGAGAGACAGGGACTGAGAGACACCAGTCAGTGTACAGATATCTCCCTGAGAGAGAGGTACTGTGAGACACCACTCAGTGTACAGATATCTCCCTGAGAGACAGGGACTGAGAGACACCACTCAGTGTACAGATATCTCCCTGAGAGACAGGGACTGAGAGACACCACTCAGTGTACAGATATCTCCCTGAGAGAGAGGGACTGAGAGACACCACTCAGTGTACAGATATCTCCCTGAGAGAGAGGGACTGAGAGACACCAGTCAGTGTACATATATCTCCCTGAGAGACAGGGACTGAGAGACACCACTCAGTGTACAGATACCTCCCTGAGAGAGAGGGACTGAGAGACACCAGTCAGTGTACATATATCTCCCTGAGAGACAGGGACTGAGAGACACCAGTCAGTGTACAGATATCTCCCTGAGAGAGAGGGACTGAGAGACACCACTCAGTGTACAGATATCTCCCTGAGAGAGAGGGACTGAGAGACACCAGTCAGCGTACAGATATCTCCCTGAGAGAGAGGGACTGAGAGACACCAGTCAGTGTACAGATATCTCCCTGAGAGAGAGGGACTGTGAGACACCACTCAGTGTACAGATATCTCCCTGAGAGACAGGGACTGAGAGACACCAGTCAGTGTCCAGATATCTCCCTGAGAGAGAGGGACTGAGAGACACCACTCAGTGTACAGATATCTCCCTGAGAGAGAGGGACTGTGAGACACCACTCAGTGTACAGATATCTCCCTGAGAGACAGAGACTGAGAGACACCAGTCAGTGTACAGATATCTCCCTGAGAGAGAGGGACTGAGAGACACCACTCAGTGTACAGATTTCTCCCTAAGAGACAGGGACTGAGAGACACCAGACAGTGTACAGATATCTCCCTGAGAGACAGGGGCTGTGAGACACCACTCAGTGTATAGATATCTCCCTGAGAGACAGGGACTGAGAGACACCAGTCAGTGTACAGATATCTCCCTGAGAGAGATGGACTGAGAGACACCACACAGTGTACAGATATCTCCCTGAGAGACAGGGACTGAGAGACACCAGTCAGTGTACAGATATCTCCCTGAGAGAGAGGGACTGTGAGACACCACTCAGTGTACAGATATCTCCCTGAGAGACAGGGACTGAGAGACACCAGTCAGTGTACAGATATCTCCCTGAGAGAGAGGGACTGAGAGACACCACTCAGTGTACAGATATCTCCCTGAGAGACAGGGACTGAGAGACACCAGTCAGTGTACAGATATCTCCCTGAGAGAGAGGAACTGAGAGACACCACTCAGTGTACAGATATCTCCCTGAGAGACAGGGACTGAGAGACACCAGTCAGTGTACAGATATCTCCCTGAGAGAGAGGGACTGTGAGACACCACTCAGTGTACAGATATCTCCCTGAGAGACAGGGACTGAGAGACACCAGTCAGTGTACAGATATCTCCCTGAGAGAGAGGGACTGAGAGACACCACTCAGTGTACAGATATCTCCCTGAGAGACAGGGACTGAGACACCAGTCAGTGTACAGATATCTCCCTGAGAGAGAGGGACTGAGAGACACCACTCAGTTTACATAAAGCTCCCTGAGAGACAGGGACTGAGAGACACCAGTCAGTGTACACATATCTCCCTGAGAGACACCACTCAGTGTACATAAAGCTCCCTGAGAGACAGGGACTGAGAGACACCAGTCAGTGTACAGATATCTCCCTGAGAGAGAGGGACTGTGAGACACCACTCAGTGTATAGATATCTCCCTGACAGACAGGGACTGAGAGACAACAGTCAGTGTACAGATATCTCCCTGAGAGACAGGGGCTGTGAGACACCACTCAGTGTACAGATATCTCGGTGAGAGAGAGGTACTGAGAGACACCACTCAGTGTACAGATATCTCCCTGAGAGAGAGTGACTGAGAGACACCAGTCAGTGTACAGATATCTCCCTGAGAGACAGGGACTGAGAGACACCAGTCAGTGTACAGATATCTCCGTGAGAGAGAGGTACTGAGAGACACCACTCAGTGTACAGATATCTCCCTGAGAGACAGGGACTGAGAGACACCAGTCAGTGTACAGATATCTCCCTGAGAGACAGGGACTGAGAGACACCAGTCAGTGTACAGATATCTCCCTGAGAGAGAGGGACTGAGAGACACCAGTCAGTGTACATATATCTCCCTGAGAGACTGGGACTGAGGGACACCACTCAGTGTACAGATACCTCCCTGAGAGAGAGGGACTGAGAGACACCAGTCAGTGTCCATATATCTCCCTGAGAGACAGGGACTCAGAGACACCAGTCAGTGTACAGATATCTCCCTGAGAGACAGGGACTGAGAGACACCAGTCAGTGTACAGATATCTCCCTGAGAGAGAGGTACTGTGAGACACCACTCAGTGTACAGATATCTCCCTGAGAGACAGGGACTGAGAGACAACACTCAGTGTACAGATATCTCCCTGAGAGAGAGGGACTGAGAGACACCAGTCAGTGTACATATATCTCCCTGAGAGACAGGGACTGCGAGACACCACTCAGTGTACAGATACCTCCCTGAGAGAGAGGGACTGAGAGACACCAGTCAGTGTACATATATCTCCCTGAGAGACAGGGACTGAGAGACACCAGTCAGTGTACAGATATCTCCCTGAGAGAGAGGTACTGTGAGACACCACTCAGTGTACAGATATCTCCCTGAGAGAGAGGGACTGAGAGACACCACTCAGTGTACAGATATCTCCCTGAGAGAGAGGGACTGAGAGACACCACTCAGTGTACAGATATCTCCCTGAGAGACAGGGACTGAGAGACACCAGTCAGTGTACAGATATCTCCCTGAGAGACAGGGACTGAGAGACACCAGTCAGTGTACAGATATCTCCCTGAGAGAGAGGGACTGAGAGACACCAGTCAGTGTACATATATCTCCCTGAGAGACTGGGACTGAGAGACACCACTCAGTGTACAGATACCTCCCTGAGAGAGAGGGACTGAGAGACACCAGTCAGTGTTCATATATCTCCCTGAGAGACAGGGACTGAGAGACACCAGTCAGTGTACAGATATCTCCCTGAGAGAGAGGGACTGAGAGACACCAGTCAGTGTACAGATATCTCCCTGAGAGACAGGGACTGAGAGACACCAGTCAGTGTACAGATATCTCCCTGAGAGAGAGGTACTGTGAGACACCACTCAGTGTACAGATATCTCCCTGAGAGACAGGGACTGAGAGACACCACTCAGTGTACAGATATCTCCCTGAGAGACAGGGACTGAGAGACACCACTCAGTGTACAGATATCTCCCTGAGAGAGAGGGACTGAGAGACACCACTCAGTGTACAGATATCTCCCTGAGAGAGAGGGACTGAGAGACACCAGTCAGTGTACATATATCTCCCTGAGAGACAGGGACTGAGAGACACCACTCAGTGTACAGATACCTCCCTGAGAGAGAGGGACTGAGAGACACCAGTCAGTGTACATATATCTCCCTGAGAGACAGGGACTGAGAGACACCAGTCAGTGTACAGATATCACCCTGAGAGAGAGGGACTGAGAGACACCACTCAGTGTACAGATATCTCCCTGAGAGAGAGGGACTGAGAGACACCAGTCAGCGTACAGATATCTCCCTGAGAGAGAGGGACTGAGAGACACCAGTCAGTGTACAGATATCTCCCTGAGAGAGAGGGACTGTGAGACACCACTCAGTGTACAGATATCTCCCTGAGAGACAGGGACTGAGAGACACCAGTCAGTGTCCAGATATCTCCCTGAGAGAGAGGGACTGAGAGACACCACTCAGTGTACAGATATCTCCCTGAGAGACAGAGACTGAGAGACACCAGTCAGTGTACAGATATCTCCCTGAGAGAGAGGGACTGAGAGACACCACTCAGTGTACAGATTTCTCCCTAAGAGACAGGGACTGAGAGACACCAGACAGTGTACAGATATCTCCCTGAGAGACAGGGGCTGTGAGACACCAGTCAGTGTACAGATATCTCCCTGAGAGAGAGGGACTGAGAGACACCACTCAGTGTACAGATATCTCCCTGAGAGAGAGGGACTGAGAGACACCAGTCAGCGTACAGATATCTCCCTGAGAGAGAGGGACTGAGAGACACCAGTCAGTGTACAGATATCTCCCTGAGAGAGAGGGACTGTGAGACACCACTCAGTGTACAGATATCTCCCTGAGAGACAGGGACTGAGAGACACCAGTCAGTGTCCAGATATCTCCCTGAGAGAGAGGGACTGAGAGACACCACTCAGTGTACAGATATCTCCCTGAGAGACAGAGACTGAGAGACACCAGTCAGTGTACAGATATCTCCCTGAGAGAGAGGGACTGAGAGACACCACTCAGTGTACAGATTTCTCCCTAAGAGACAGGGACTGAGAGACACCAGACAGTGTACAGATATCTCCCTGAGAGACAGGGGCTGTGAGACACCACTCAGTGTACAGATATCTCCCTGAGAGAGGGACTGAGAGACACCAGTCAGTGTACAGATATCTCCCTGAGAGAGAGGGACTGAGAGACACCAGTCAGTGTACAGATATCTCCCTGAGAGACAGGGACTGAGAGACACCACTCAGTGTATAGATATCTCCCTGAGAGACAGGGACTGAGAGACACCAGTCAGTGTACAGATATCTCCCTGAGAGAGATGGACTGAGAGACACCACACAGTGTACAGATATCTCCCTGAGAGACAGGGACTGAGAGACACCAGTCAGTGTACAGATATCTCCCTGAGAGAGAGGGACTGTGAGACACCACTCAGTGTACAGATATCTCCCTGAGAGACAGGGACTGAGAGACACCAGTCAGTGTACAGATATCTCCCTGAGAGAGAGGGACTGAGAGACACCACTCAGTGTACAGATATCTCCCTGAGAGACAGGGACTGAGAGACACCAGTCAGTGTACAGATATCTCCCTGAGAGAGAGGAACTGAGAGACACCACTCAGTGTACAGATATCTCCCTGAGAGACAGGGACTGAGAGACACCAGTCAGTGTACAGATATCTCCCTGAGAGAGAGGGACTGTGAGACACCACTCAGTGTACAGATATCTCCCTGAGAGACAGGGACTGAGAGACACCAGTCAGTGTACAGATATCTCCCTGAGAGAGAGGGACTGAGAGACACCACTCAGTGTACAGATATCTCCCTGAGAGACAGGGACTGAGACACCAGTCAGTGTACAGATATCTCCCTGAGAGAGAGGGACTGAGAGACACCACTCAGTTTACATAAAGCTCCCTGAGAGACAGGGACTGAGAGACACCAGTCAGTGTACACATATCTCCCTGAGAGACACCACTCAGTGTACATAAAGCTCCCTGAGAGACAGGGACTGAGAGACACCAGTCAGTGCACAGATATCTCCCTGAGAGAGAGGGACTGTGAGACACCACTCAGTGTATAGATATCTCCCTGACAGACAGGGACTGAGAGACACCAGTCAGTGTACAGATATCTCCCTGAGAGACAGGGGCTGTGAGACACCACTCAGTGTACAGATATCTCCGTGAGAGAGAGGTACTGAGAGACACCACTCAGTGTACAGATATCTCCCTGAGACACAGGGAGTGAGAGACACCACTCAGTGTACAGATATCTCCCTGAGAGACAGGGACTGAGAGACACCAGTCAGTGTACAGATATCTCCGTGAGAGAGAGGTACTGAGAGACACCACTCAGTGTACAGATATCTCCCTGAGAGACAGGGACTGAGAGACACCAGTCAGTGTACAGATATCTCCCTGAGAGACAGGGACTGAGAGACACCAGTCAGTGTACAGATATCTCCCTGAGAGAGAGGGACTGAGAGACACCAGTCAGTGTACATATATCTCCCTGAGAGACTGGGACTGAGAGACACCACTCAGTGTACAGATACCTCCCTGAGAGAGAGGGACTGAGAGACACCAGTCAGTGTCCATATATCTCCCTGTGAGACAGGGACTCAGAGACACCAGTCAGTGTACAGATATCTCCCTGAGAGACAGGGACTGAGAGACACCAGTCAGTGTACAGATATCTCCCTGAGAGAGAGGTACTGTGAGACACCACTCAGTGTACAGATATCTCCCTGAGAGACAGGGACTGAGAGACACCACTCAGTGTACAGATATCTACCTGAGAGAGAGGTACTGTGAGACACCACTCAGTGTACAGATATCTCCCTGAGAGAGAGGGACTGAGAGACACCACTCAGTGTATAGATATCTCCCTGAGAGAGAGGGACTGAGAGACACCACTCAGTGTACAGATATCTCCCTGAGAGAGAGGGACTGAGAGACACCAGTCAGTGTACATATATCTCCCTGAGAGACAGGGACTGAGAGACACCACTCAGTGTACAGATACCTCCCTGAGAGAGAGGGACTGAGAGACACCAGTCAGTGTACATATATCTCCCTGAGAGACAGGGACTGAGAGACACCACTCAGTGTACAGATACCTCCCTGAGAGACAGGGACTGAGAGACACCAGTCAGTGTACAGATATCTCCCTGAGAGAGAGGGACTGAGAGACACCACTCAGTGTACAGATATCTCACTGAGAGAGAGGGACTGAGAGACACCAGTCAGCGTACAGATATCTCCCTGAGAGAGGGACTGAGAGACACCAGTCAGTGTCCAGATATCTCCCTGAGAGAGAGTGACTGTGAGACACCACTCAGTGTACAGATATCTCCCTGAGAGACAGGGACTGAGAGACACCAGTCAGTGTCCAGATATCTCCCTGAGAGAGAGGGACTGAGAGACACCACTCAGTGTACAGATATCTCCCTGAGAGAGAGGGACTGTGAGACACCACTCAGTGTACAGATATCTCCCTGAGAGACAGAGACTGAGAGACACCAGTCAGTGTACAGATATCTCCCTGAGAGAGAGGGACTGAGAGACACCACTCAGTGTACAGATTTCTCCCTAAGAGACAGGGACTGAGAGACACCAGACAGTGTACAGATATCTCCCTGAGAGACAGGGGCTGTGAGACACCACTCAGTGTACAGATATCTCCCTGAGAGAGGGACTGAGAGACACCAGTCAGTGTACAGATATCTCCCTGAGAGAGAGGGACTGAGAGACACCAGTCAGTGTACAGATATCTCCCTGAGAGACAGGGACTGAGAGACACCACTCAGTGTATAGATATCTCCCTGAGAGACAGGGACTGAGAGACACCAGTCAGTGTACAGATATCTCCCTGAGAGAGATGGACTGAGAGACACCACTCAGTGTACAGATATCTCCCTGAGAGACAGGGACTGAGAGACACCAGTCAGTGTACAGATATCTCCCTGAGAGAGAGGGACTGTGAGACACCACTCAGTGTACAGATATCTCCCTGAGAGACAGGGACTGAGAGACACCAGTCAGTGTACAGATATCTCCCTGAGAGAGAGGGACTGAGAGACACCACTCAGTGTACAGATATCTCCCTGAGAGAGAGGGACTGAGAGACACCAGTCAGCGTACAGATATCTCCCTGAGAGAGAGGGACTGAGAGACACCAGTCAGTGTACAGATATCTCCCTGAGAGAGAGGGACTGTGAGACACCACTCAGTGTACAGATATCTCCCTGAGAGACAGGGACTGAGAGACACCAGTCAGTGTCCAGATATCTCCCTGAGAGAGAGGGACTGAGAGACACCACTCAGTGTACAGATATCTCCCTGAGAGAGAGGGACAGTGAGACACCACTCAGTGTACAGATATCTCCCTAAGAGACAGGGACTGAGAGACACCAGTCAGTGTACAGATATCTCCCTGAGAGAGAGGGACTGAGAGACACCACTCAGTGTACAGATTTCTCCCTAAGAGACAGGGACTGAGAGACACCAGACAGTGTACAGATATCTCCCTGACAGACAGGGGCTGTGAGACACCACTCAGTGGACAGATATCTCCCTGAGAGAGACGGACTGAGAGACACCAGTCAGTGTAAAGATATCTCCCTGAGAGAGAGGGACTGAGAGACACCAGTCAGTGTATAGATATCCCCCTGAGAGACAGGGACTGAGAGACACCACTCAGTGTATAGATATCTCCCTGAGAGACAGGGACTGAGAGACACCAGTCAGTGTACAGATATCTCCCTGAGAGAGATGGACTGAGAGACACCACTCAGTGTACAGATATCTCCCTGAGAGGCAGGGGCTGAGAGACACCAGTCAGTGTACAGATATCTCCCTGAGAGAGAGGGACTGAGAGACACCAGTCAGTGTACAGATACCTCCCTGAGAGACAGGGACTGAGAGACACCAGTCAGTGTACAGATATCTCCCTGAGAGAGAGGTACTGAGAGACACCACTCAGTGTACAGATATCTCCCTGAGAGACAGGGACTGAGCGACACCACTCAGTGTACAGATATCTCCCTGAGAGACAGGGACTGAGAGACACCACTCAGTGTACAGATATCTCCCTGAGAGAGAGGTACTGTGAGACACCACTCAGTGTACAGATATCTCCCTGAGAGACAGGGACTGAGAGACACCACTCAGTGTACAGATATCTCCCTGAGAGAGAGGGACTGAGAGACACCACTCAGTGTACAGATATCTCCCTGAGAGAGTGGGACTGAGAGACACCAGTCAGTGCACATATATCTCCCTGAGAGACAGGGACTGAGAGACACCACTCAGTGTACAGATACCTCCCTGAGAGAGAGGGACTGAGAGACACCAGTCAGTGTACATATATCTCCCTGAGAGACAGGGACTGAGAGACACCAGTCAGTGTACAGATATCTCCCTGAGAGAGAGGGACTGAGAGACACCACTCAGTGTACAGATATCTCCCTGAGAGAGAGGGACTGAGAGACACCAGTCAGCGTACAGATATCTCCCTGAGAGAGAGGGACTGAGAGACACCAGTCAGTGTACAGATATCTCCCTGAGAGAGAGGGACTGTGAGACACCACTCAGTGTACAGATATCTCCCTGAGAGACAGGGACTGAGAGACACCAGTCAGTGTCCAGATATCTCCCTGAGAGAGAGGGACTGAGAGACACCACTCAGTGTACTGATATCTCCCTGAGAGAGAGGGACTGTGAGACACCACTCAGTGTACAGATATCTCCCTGAGAGACAGAGACTGAGAGACACCAGTCAGTGTACAGATATCTCCCTGAGAGAGAGGGACTGAGAGACACCACTCAGTGTACAGATTTCTCCCTAATAGACAGGGACTGAGAGACACCAGACAGTGTACAGATATCTCCCTGAGAGACAGGGGCTGTGAGACACCACTCAGTGTACAGATATCTCCCTGAGAGAGGGACTGAGAGACACCAGTCAGTGTACAGATATCTCCCTGAGAGAGAGGGACTGAGAGACACCAGTCAGTGTACAGATATCTCCCTGAGAGACAGGGACTGAGAGACACCACTCAGTGTATAGATATCTCCCTGAGAGACAGGGACTGAGAGACACCAGTCAGTGTACAGATATCTCCCTGAGAGAGATGGACTGAGAGACACCACTCAGTGTACAGATATCTCCCTGAGAGACAGGGACTGAGAGACACCAGTCAGTGTACAGATATCTCCCTGAGAGAGAGGGACTGTGAGACACCACTCAGTGTACAGATATCTCCCTGAGAGACAGGGACTGAGAGACACCAGTCAGTGTACAGATATCTCCCTGAGAGAGAGGGACTGAGAGACACCACTCAGTGTACAGATATCTCCCTGAGAGACAGGGACTGAGAGACACCAGTCAGTGTACAGATATCTCCCTGAGAGAGATGGACTGAGAGACACCACTCAGTGTACAGATATCTCCCTGAGAGACAGGGACTGAGAGACACCAGTCAGTGTACAGATATCTCCCTGAGAGAGAGGGACTGTGAGACACCACTCAGTGTACAGATATCTCCCTGAGAGACAGGGACTGAGAGACACCAGTCAGTGTACAGATATCTCCCTGAGAGAGAGGGACTGAGAGACACCACTCAGTGTACAGATATCTCCCTGAGAGGCAGGGAATGAGACACCAGTCAGTGTACAGATATCTCCCTGAGAGAGAGGGACTGAGAGACACCACTCAGTGTAGATAAAGCTCCCTGAGAGACAGGGACTGAGAGACACCAGTCAGTGTACACATATCTCCCTGAGAGACACCACTCAGTGTACATAAAGCTCCCTGAGAGACAGGGACTGAGAGACACCAGTCAGTGTACAGATATCTCCCTGAGAGAGAGGGACTGTGAGACACCACTCAGTGTATAGATATCTCCCTGACAGACAGGGGCTGAGAGACACCAGTCAGTGTACAGATATCTCCCTGAGAGACAGGGGCTGTGAGACACCACTCAGTGTACAGATATCTCCGTGAGAGAGAGGTACTGAGAGACACCACTCAGTGTACAGATATCTCCCTGAGAGAGAGGGACTGAGAGACACCACTCAGTGTAAAGATATCTCCCTGAGAGAGAGGGACTGAGAGACACCAGTCAGTGTACAGATATCTCCCTGAGAGAGAGGGACTGAGAGACACCAGTCAGTGTACAGATATCTCCCTGAGAGACAGGGACTGAGAGACACCAGTCAGTGTACAGATATCTCCCTGAGAGAGAGGGACTGTGAGACACCACTCAGTGTACAGATATCTCCCTGAGAGACAGGGACTGAGAGACACTAGTCAGTGTACAGATATCTCCCTGAGAGAGAGGGACTGAGAGACACCACTCAGTGTACAGATATCTCCCTGAGAGACAGGGACTGAGAGACACCAGTCAGTGTACACATATCTCCCTGAGAGAGATGGACTGAGAGACACCACTCAGTGTACAGATATCTCCCTGAGAGACAGGGACTGAGAGACACCAGTCAGTGTACAGATATCTCCCTGAGAGAGAGGGACTGTGAGACACCACTCAGTGTACAGATATCTCCCTGAGAGACAGGGACTGAGAGACACCAGTCAGTGTACAGATATCTCCCTGAGAGAGAGGGACTGAGAGACACCACTCAGTGTACAGATATCTCCCTGAGAGACAGGGACTGAGACACCAGTCAGTGTACAGATATCTCCCTGAGAGAGAGGGACTGAGAGACACCACTCAGTGTAGATAAAGCTCCCTGAGAGACAGGGACTGAGAGACACCAGTCAGTGTACACATATCTCCCTGAGAGACACCACTCAGTGTACATAAAGCTCCCTGAGAGACAGGGACTGAGAGACACCAGTCAGTGTACAGATATCTCCCTGAGAGAGAGGGACTGTGAGACACCACTCAGTGTATAGATATCTCCCTGACAGACAGGGGCTGAGAGACACCAGTCAGTGTACAGATATCTCCCTGAGAGACAGGGGCTGTGAGACACCACTCAGTGTACAGATATCTCCGGGAGAGAGAGGTACTGAGAGACACCACTCAGTGTACAGATATCTCCCTGAGAGAGAGGGACTGAGAGACACCACTCAGTGTACAGATATCTCCCTGAGAGAGAGGGACTGAGAGACACCAGTCAGTGTACATATATCTCCCTGAGAGACAGGGACTGAGAGACATCACTCAGTGTACAGATACCTCCCTGAGAGAGAGGGACTGTGAGACACCACTCAGTGTACATATATCTCCCTGAGAGACAGGGACTGAGAGACACCAGTCAGTGTACAGATATCTCCCAGAGAGAGAGGGACTGAGAGACACCACTCAGTGTACAGATATCTCCCTGAGAGAGAGGGACTGAGAGACACCAGTCAGCGTACAGATATCTCCCTGAGAGAGAGGGACTGAGAGACACCAGTCAGTGTACAGATATCTCCCTGAGAGAGAGGGACTGTGAGACACCACTCAGTGTACAGATATCTCCCTGAGAGACAGGGACTGAGAGACACCAGTCAGTGTCCAGATATCTCCCTGAGAGAGAGGGACTGAGAGACACCACTCAGTGTACAGATATCTCCCTGAGAGAGAGGGACTGTGAGACACCACTCAGTGTACAGATATCTCCCTAAGAGACAGGGACTGAGAGACACCAGTCAGTGTACAGATATCTCCCTGAGAGAGAGGGACTGAGAGACACCACTCAGTGTACAGATTTCTCCCTAAGAGACAGGGACTGAGAGACACCAGACAGTGTACAGATATCTCCCTGAGAGACAGGGGCTGTGAGACACCACTCAGTGGACAGATATCTCCCTGAGAGAGAGGGACTGAGAGACACCAGTCAGTGTACAGATATCTCCCTGAGAGAGAGGGACTGAGAGACACCAGTCAGTGTAGAGATATCCCCCTGAGAGACAGGGACTGAGAGACAGGACTCAGTGTATAGATATCTCCCTGAGAGACAGGGACTGAGAGACACCAGTCAGTGTACAGATATCTCCCTGAGAGAGATGGACTGAGAGACACCACTCAGTGTACAGATATCTCCCTGAGAGACAGGGACTGAGAGACACCAGTCAGTGTACAGATATCTCCCTGAGAGAGAGGGACTGAGAGACACCAGTCAGTGTACAGATACCTCCCTGAGAGACAGGGACTGAGAGACACCAGTCAGTGTACAGATATCTCCCTGAGAGAGAGGTACTGAGAGACACCACTCGGTGTACAGATATCTCCCTGAGAGACAGGGACTGAGAGACACCACTCAGTGTACAGATATCTCCCTGAGAGACAGGGACTGAGAGACACCACTCAGTGTACAGATATCTCCCTGAGAGAGAGGGACTGAGAGACACCACTCAGTGTACAGATATCTCCCTGAGAGAGAGGGACTGAGAGACACCAGTCAGTGTACATATATCTCCCTGAGAGACAGGGACTGAGAGACACCACTCAGTGTACAGATACCTCCCTGAGAGAGAGGGACTGAGAGACACCAGTCAGTGTACAGATATCTCCCTGAGAGAGATGGACTGAGAGACACCACTCAGTGTACAGATATCTCCCTGAGAGACAGGGACTGAGAGACACCAGTCAGTGTACAGATATCTCCCTGAGAGAGAGGGACTGTGAGACACCACTCAGTGTACAGATATCTCCCTGAGAGAGAGGGACTGAGAGACACCAGTCAGTGTACAGATATCTCCCTGAGAGAGAGGGACTGAGAGACACCACTCAGTGTACAGATATCTCCCTGAGAGGCAGGGAATGAGACACCAGTCAGTGTACAGATATCTCCCTGAGAGAGAGGGACTGAGAGACACCACTCAGTGTAGATAAAGCTCCCTGAGAGACAGGGACTGAGAGACACCAGTCAGTGTACACATATCTCCCTGAGAGACACCACTCAGTGTACATAAAGCTCCCTGAGAGACAGGGACTGAGAGACACCAGTCAGTGTACAGATATCTCCCTGAGAGAGAGGGACTGTGAGACACCACTCAGTGTATAGATATCTCCCTGACAGACAGGGGCTGAGAGACACCAGTCAGTGTACAGATATCTCCCTGAGAGACAGGGGCTGTGAGACACCACTCAGTGTACAGATATCTCCGTGAGAGAGAGGTACTGAGAGACACCACTCAGTGTACAGATATCTCCCTGAGAGGAGGGACTGAGAGACACCACTCAGTGTACAGATATCTCCCTGAGAGAGAGGGACTGAGAGACACCAGTCAGTGTACAGATATCTCCCTGAGAGAGAGGGACTGAGAGACACCACTCAGTGTACAGATATCTCCCTGAGAGACAGGGACTGAGAGACACCAGTCAGTGTACAGATATCTCCCTGAGAGAGAGGGACTGTGAGACACCACTCAGTGTACAGATATCTCCCTGAGAGACAGGGACTGAGAGACACCAGTCAGTGTACAGATATCTCCCTGAGAGAGAGGGACTGAGAGACACCACTCAGTGTACAGATATCTCCCTGAGAGACAGGGACTGAGAGACACCAGTCAGTGTACACATATCTCCCTGAGAGAGATGGACTGAGAGACACCACTCAGTGTACAGATATCTCCCTGAGAGACAGGGACTGAGAGACACCAGTCAGTGTACAGATATCTCCCTGAGAGAGAGGGACTGTGAGACACCACTCAGTGTACAGATATCTCCCTGAGAGACAGGGACTGAGAGACACCAGTCAGTGTACAGATATCTCCCTGAGAGAGAGGGACTGAGAGACACCACTCAGTGTACAGATATCTCCCTGAGAGACAGGGACTGAGACACCAGTCAGTGTACAGATATCTCCCTGAGAGAGAGGGACTGAGAGACACCACTCAGTGTAGATAAAGCTCCCTGAGAGACAGGGACTGAGAGACACCAGTCAGTGTACACATATCTCCCTGAGAGACACCACTCAGTGTACATAAAGCTCCCTGAGAGACAGGGACTGAGAGACACCAGTCAGTGTACAGATATCTCCCTGAGAGAGAGGGACTGTGAGACACCACTCAGTGTATAGATATCTCCCTGACAGACAGGGGCTGAGAGACACCAGTCAGTGTACAGATATCTCCCTGAGAGACAGGGGCTGTGAGACACCACTCAGTGTACAGATATCTCCGTGAGAGAGAGGTACTGAGAGACACCACTCAGTGTACAGATATCTCCCTGAGAGAGAGGGACTGAGAGACACCACTCAGTGTACAGATATCTCCCTGAGAGAGAGGGACTGAGAGACACCAGTCAGTGTACATATATCTCCCAGAGAGACAGGGACTGAGAGACACCACTCAGTGTACAGATACCTCCCTGAGAGAGAGGGACTGTGAGACACCACTCAGTGTACATATATCTCCCTGAGAGACAGGGACTGAGAGACACCAGTCAGTGTACAGATATCTCCCTGAGAGAGAGGGACTGAGAGACACCACTCAGTGTACAGATATCTCCCTGAGAGAGAGGGACTGAGAGACACCAGTCAGCGTACAGATATCTCCCTGAGAGAGAGGGACTGAGAGACACCAGTCAGTGTACAGATATCTCCCTGAGAGAGAGGGACTGTGAGACACCAGTCAGTGTACAGATATCTCCCTGAGAGACAGGGACTGAGAGACACCAGTCAGTGTCCAGATATCTCCCTGAGAGAGAGGGACTGAGAGACACCACTCAGTGTACAGATATCTCCCTGAGAGAGAGGGACTGTGAGACACCACTCAGTGTACAGATATCTCCCTAAGAGACAGGGACTGAGAGACACCAGTCAGTGTACAGATATCTCCCTGAGAGAGAGGGACTGAGAGACACCACTCAGTGTACAGATTTCTCCCTAAGAGACAGGGACTGAGAGACACCAGACAGTGTACAGATATCTCCCTGAGAGACAGGGGCTGTGAGACACCACTCAGTGGACAGATATCTCCCTGAGAGAGAGGGACTGAGAGACACCAGTCAGTGTACAGATATCTCCCTGAGAGAGAGGGACTGAGAGACACCAGTCAGTGTAGAGATATCCCCCTGAGAGACAGGGACTGAGAGACAGGACTCAGTGTATAGATATCTCCCTGAGAGACAGGGACTGAGAGACACCAGTCAGTGTACAGATATCTCCCTGAGAGAGATGGACTGAGAGACACCACTCAGTGTACAGATATCTCCCTGAGAGACAGGGACTGAGAGACACCAGTCAGTGTACAGATATCTCCCTGAGAGAGAGGGACTGAGAGACACCAGTCAGTGTACAGATACCTCCCTGAGAGACAGGGACTGAGAGACACCAGTCAGTGTACAGATATCTCCCTGAGAGAGAGGTACTGAGAGACACCACTCGGTGTACAGATATCTCCCTGAGAGACAGGGACTGAGAGACACCACTCAGTGTACAGATATCTCCCTGAGAGACAGGGACTGAGAGACACCACTCAGTGTACAGATATCTCCCTGAGAGAGAGGGACTGAGAGACACCACTCAGTGTACAGATATCTCCCTGAGAGAGAGGGACTGAGAGACACCAGTCAGTGTACATATATCTCCCTGAGAGACAGGGACTGAGAGACACCACTCAGTGTACAGATACCTCCCTGAGAGAGAGGGACTGAGAGACACCAGTCAGTGTACATATATCTCCCTGAGAGACAGGGACTGAGAGACACCAGTCAGTGTACTGATATCTCCCTGAGAGAGAGGGACTGAGAGACAGCACTCAGTGTACAGATATCTCCCTGAGAGAGAGGGACTGAGAGACACCTGTCAGCGTACAGATATCTCCCTGAGAGAGAGGGACTGAGAGACACCAGTCAGTGTACAGATATCTCCCTGAGAGAGAGGGACTGTGAGACACCACTCAGTGTACAGATATCTCCCTGAGAGACAGGGACTGAGAGACACCAGTCAGTGTCCAGATATCTCCCTGAGAGAGAGGGACTGAGAGACACCACTCAGTGTACAGATATCTCCCTGAGAGACAGGGGCTGAGAGACACCACTCAGTGTACAGATATCTCCCTGAGAGACAGGGACTGAGAGACACCACTCAGTGTACAGATATCTCCCTGAGAGAGAGTGACTGAGAGACACCAGTCAGTGTACAGATATCTCCCTGAGAGAGAGGGACTGAGAGACACCAGTCAGTGCACATATATCTCCCTGAGAGACAGGGACTGAGAGACACCACTCAGTGTACAGATACCTCCCTGAGAGAGAGGGACTGAGAGACACCAGTCAGTGTACATATATCTCCCTGAGAGACAGGGACTGAGAGACACCAGTCAGTGTACAGATATCTCCCTGAGAGAGAGGGACTGAGAGACATCACTCAGTGTACAGATATCTCCCTGAGAGAGAGGGACTGAGAGAAACCAGTCAGCGTACAGATATCTCCCTGAGAGAGAGGGACTGAGAGACACCAGTCAGTGTACAGATATCTCCCTGAGAGAGAGGGACTGTGAGACACCACTCAGTGTACAGATATCTCCCTGAGAGACAGGGACTGAGAGACACCAGTCAGTGTCCAGATATCTCCCTGAGAGAGAGGGACTGAGAGACACCACTCAGTGTACAGATATCTCCCTGAGAGAGAGGGAATGTGAGACACCACTCAGTGTACAGATATCTCCCTGAGAGAGAGGGACTGAGAGACACCAGTCAGTGTACAGATATCTCCCTGAGAGAGAGGGACTGAGAGACACCACTCAGTGTTCAGATATCTCCCTGAGAGACAGGGACTGAGAGACACCAGTCAGTGTACAGATATCTCCCTGAGAGAGAGGGACTGTGAGACACCACTTAGTGTACAGATATCTCCCTGAGAGACAGGGACTGAGAGACACCAGTCAGTGTACAGATATCTCCCTGAGAGAGAGGGACTGAGAGACACCACTCAGTGTACAGATATCTCCCTGAGAGACAGGGACTGAGACACCAGTCAGTGTACAGATATCTCCCTGAGAGAGAGGGACTGAGAGACACCACTCAGTGTACATAAAGCTCCCTGAGAGACAGGGACTGAGAGACACCAGTCAGTGTACACATATCTCCCTGAGAGACACCACTCAGTGTACATAAAGCTCCCTGAGAGACAGGGACTGAGAGACACCAGTCAGTGTACAGATATCTCCCTGAGAGAGAGGGACTGTGAGACACCACTCAGTGTATAGATATCTCCCTGACAGACAGGGACTGAGAGACACCAGTCAGTGTACAGATATCTCCCTGAGAGACAGGGGCTGTGAGACACCACTCAGTGTACAGATATCTCCGTGAGAGAGAGGTACTGAGAGACACCACTCAGTGTACAGATATCTCCTGAGAGAGAGTGACTGAGAGACACCAGTCAGTGTACAGATATCTCCCTGAGAGACAGGGACTGAGAGACACCAGTCAGTGTACAGATATCTCCGTGAGAGAGAGGTACTGAGAGACACCACTCAGTGTACAGATATCTCCCTGAGAGACAGGGACTGAGAGACACCAGTCAGTGTACAGATATCTCCCTGAGAGACAGGGACTGAGAGACACCAGTCAGTGTACAGATATCTCCCTGAGAGAGAGGGACTGAGAGACACCACTCAGTGCACAGATATCTCCCTGAGAGAGAGGGACTGAGAGACACCAGTCAGTGTACATATATCTCCCTGAGAGACAGGGACTGAGAGACACCACTCAGTGTACAGATACCTCCCTGAGAGAGAGGGACTGAGAGACACCAGTCAGTGTCCATATATCTCCCTGAGAGACAGGGACTGAGAGACACCAGTCAGTGTACAGATATCTCCCTGAGAGAGAGGGACTGAGAGACACCAGTCAGTGTACAGATATCTCCCTGAGAGACAGGGACTGAGAGACACCAGTCAGTGTACAGATATCTCCCTGAGAGAGAGGTACTGTGAGACACCACACAGTGTACAGATATCTCCCTGAGAGACAGGGACTGAGAGACACCACTCAGTGTACAGATATCTCCCTGAGAGACAGGGACTGAGAGACACCACTCAGTGTACAGATATCTCCCTGAGAGAGAGGGACTGAGAGACACCACTCAGTGTACAGATACCTCCCTGAGAGAAAGGGACTGAGAGACACCAGTCAGTGTACATATATCTCCCTGAGAGACAGGGACTGAGAGACACCAGTCAGTGTACAGATATCTCCCTGAGAGAGAGGGACTGAGAGACACCACTCAGTGTACAGATATTTCCCTGAGAGAGAGGGACTGAGAGACACCAGTCAGCGTACAGATATCTCCCTGAGAGAGAGGGACTGAGAGACACCAGTCAGTGTACAGATATCTCCCTGAGAGAGAGGGACGGTGAGACACCACTCAGTGTACAGATATCTCCCTGAGAGACAGGGACTGAGAGACACCAGTCAGTGTCCAGATATCTCCCTGAGAGAGAGGGACTGAGAGACACCACTCAGTGTACAGATATCTCCCTGAGAGACAGGGACTGAGAGACACCACTCAGTGTACAGATATCTCCCTGAGAGACAGGGACTGAGAGACACCACTCAGTGTACAGATATCTCCCTGAGAGAGAGGGACTGAGAGACACCACTCAGTGTACAGATATCTCCCTGAGAGAGAGGGACTGAGAGACACCAGTCAGTGTACATATATCTCCCTGAGAGACAGGGACTGAGAGACACCACTCAGTGTACAGATACCTCCCTGAGAGAGAGGGACTGAGAGACACCAGTCAGTGTACATATATCTCCCTGAGAGACAGGGACTGAGAGACACCAGTCAGTGTACAGATATCTCCCTGAGAGAGAGGGACTGAGAGACACCACTCAGTGTACAGATATCTCCCTGAGAGAGAGGGACTGAGAGACACCAGTCAGCGTACAGATATCTCCCTGAGAGAGAGGGACTGAGAGACACCAGTCAGTGTACAGATATCTCCCTGAGAGAGAGGGACTGTGAGACACCACTCAGTGTACAGATATCTCCCTGAGAGACAGGGACTGAGAGACACCAGTCAGTGTCCAGATATCTCCCTGAGAGAGAGGGACTGAGAGACACCACTCAGTGTACAGATATCTCCCTGAGAGAGAGGGACTGTGAGACACCACTCAGTGTACAGATATCTCCCTGAGAGACAGGGACTGAGAGACACCAGTCAGTGTACAGATATCTCCCTGAGAGAGAGGGACTGAGAGACACCACTCAGTGTACAGATTTCTCCCTAAGAGACAGGGACTGAGAGACACCAGACAGTGTACAGATATCTCCCTGAGAGACAGGGGCTGTGAGACACCACTCAGTGGACAGATATCTCCCTGAGAGAGAGGGACTGAGAGACACCAGTCAGTGTACAGATATCTCCCTGAGAGAGAGGGACTGAAAGACACCAGTCAGTGTACAGATATCTCCCTGAGAGACAGGGACTGAGAGACACCACTCAGTGTATAGATATCTCCCTGAGAGACAGGGACTGAGAGACACCAGTCAGTGTACAGATATCTCCCTGAGAGAGATGGACTGAGAGACACCACTCAGTGTTCAGATATCTCCCTGAGAGACAGGGACTGAGAGACACCAGTCAGTGTACAGATATCTCCCTGAGAGAGAGGGACTGTGAGACACCACTCAGTGTACAGATATCTCCCTGAGAGACAGGGACTGAGAGACACCAGTCAGTGTACAGATATCTCCCTGAGAGAGAGGGACTGAGAGACACCACTCAGTGTACAGATATCTCCCTGAGAGACAGGGACTGAGACACCAGTCAGTGTACAGATATCTCCCTGAGAGAGAGGGACTGAGAGACACCACTCAGTGTTCATAAAGCTCCCTGAGAGACAGGGACTGAGAGACACCAGTCAGTGTACACATATCTCACTGAGAGACACCACTCAGTGTACATAAAGCTCCCTGAGAGACAGGGACTGAGAGACACCAGTCAGTGTACAGATATCTCCCTGAGAGAGAGGGACTGAGAGACACCACTCAGTGTACATAAAGCTCCCTGAGAGACAGGGACTGAGAGACACCAGTCAGTGTACACATATCTCCCTGAGAGAGAGGGACTGAGAGACACCACTCAGTGTACATAAAGCTCCCTGAGAGACAGGGACTGAGAGACACCAGTCAGTGTACACATATCTCCCTGAGAGACACCACTCAGTGTACATAAAGCTCCCTGAGAGACAGGGACTGAGAGACACCAGTCAGTGTACAGATATCTCCCTGAGAGAGAGGGACTGTGAGACACCACTCAGTGTATAGATATCTCCCTGACAGACAGGGACTGAGAGACACCAGTCAGTGTACAGATATCTCCCTGAGAGACAGGGGCTGTGAGACACCACTCAGTGTACAGATATCTCCGTGAGAGAGAGGTACTGAGAGACACCACTCAGTGTACAGATATCTCCAGAGAGAGAGTGACTGAGAGACACCAGTCAGTGTACAGATATCTCCCTGAGAGACAGGGACTGAGAGACACCAGTCAGTGTCCATATATCTCCCTGAGAGACAG
The DNA here is from genome assembly GCF_036365525.1 of Heterodontus francisci. Lineage (NCBI taxonomy): Eukaryota > Metazoa > Chordata > Chondrichthyes > Heterodontiformes > Heterodontidae > Heterodontus > Heterodontus francisci. The sequence goes on along the minus strand of NC_090384.1, from coordinate 7,176,132 downwards.
GGACTGAGAGACACCAGTCAGTGTACAGATATCTCCCTGAGAGAGAGGGACTGAGAGACACCAGTCAGTGTACAGATATCTCCCTGAGAGACAGGGACTGAGAGACACCAGTCAGTGTACAGATATCTCCCTGAGAGAGAGGTACTGTGAGACACCACTCAGTGTACAGATATCTCCCTGAGAGACAGGGACTGAGAGACACCACTCAGTGTACAGATATCTCCCTGAGAGACAGGGACTGAGAGACACCACTCAGTGTACAGATATCTCCCTGAGAGAGAGGGACTGAGAGACACCACTCAGTGTACAGATATCTCCCTGAGAGAGAGGGACTGAGAGACACCAGTCAGTGTACATATATCTCCCTGAGAGACAGGGACTGAGAGACACCACTCAGTGTACAGATACCTCCCTGAGAGAGAGGGACTGAGAGACACCAGTCCGGGTACATATATCTCCCTGAGAGACAGGGACTGAGAGACACCAGTCAGTGTACAGATATCTCCCTGAGAGAGAGGGACTGAGAGACACCACTCAGTGTACAGATATCTCCCTGAGAGAGAGGGACTGAGAGACACCAGTCAGCGTACAGATATCTCCCTGAGAGAGAGGGACTGAGAGACACCAGTCAGTGTACAGATATCTCCCTGAGAGAGAGGGACTGTGAGACACCACTCAGTGTACAGATATCTCCCTGAGAGATAGGGACTGAGAGACACCAGTCAGTGTCCAGATATCTCCCTGAGAGAGAGGGACTGAGAGACACCACTCAGTGTACAGATATCTCCCTGAGAGAGAGGGACTGTGAGACACCACTCAGTGTACAGATATCTCCCTGAGAGACAGAGACTGAGAGACACCAGTCAGTGTACAGATATCTCCCTGAGAGAGAGGGACTGAGAGACACCACTCAGTGTACTGATTTCTCCCAAGAGACAGGGACTGAGAGACACCAGACAGTGTACAGATATCTCCCTGAGAGACAGGGGCTGTGAGACACCACTCAGTGTACAGATATCTCCCTGAGAGAGGGACTGAGAGACACCAGTCAGTGTACAGATATCTCCCTGAGAGAGAGGGACTGAGAGACACCAGTCAGTGTACAGATATCTCCCTGAGAGACAGGGACTGAGAGACACCACTCAGTGTATAGATATCTCCCTGAGAGACAGGGACTGAGAGACACCAGTCAGTGTACAGATATCTCCCTGAGAGAGATGGACTGAGAGACACCGCTCAGTGTACAGATATCTCCCTGAGAGACAGGGACTGAGAGACACCACTCAGTGTACAGATATCTCCCTGAGAGAGAGGGACTGTGAGACACCACTCAGTGTACAGATATCTCCCTGAGAGAGAGGGACTGAGAGACACCAGTCAGTGTACAGATATCTCCCTGAGAGAGAGGGACTGAGAGACACCAGTCAGCGTACAGATATCTCCCTGAGAGAGAGGGACTGAGAGACACCAGTCAGTGTACAGATATCTCCCTGAGAGAGAGGGACTGTGAGACACCACTCAGTGTACAGATATCTCCCTGAGAGATAGGGACTGAGAGACACCAGTCAGTGTCCAGATATCTCCCTGAGAGAGAGGGACTGAGAGACACCACTCAATGTACAGATATCTCCCTGAGAGAGAGGGACTGTGAGACACCACTCAGTGTACAGATATCTCCCTGAGAGACAGAGACTGAGAGACACCAGTCAGTGTACAGATATCTCCCTGAGAGAGAGGGACTGAGAGACACCACTCAGTGTACTGATTTCTCCCTAAGAGACAGGGACTGAGAGACACCAGACAGTGTACAGATATCTCCCTGAGAGACAGGGGCTGTGAGACACCACTCAGTGTACAGATATCTCCCTGAGAGAGGGACTGAGAGACACCAGTCAGTGTACAGATATCTCCCTGAGAGAGAGGGACTGAGAGACACCAGTCAGTGTACAGATATCTCCCTGAGAGACAGGGACTGAGAGACACCACTCAGTGTATAGATATCTCCCTGAGAGACAGGGACTGAGAGACACCAGTCAGTGTACAGATATCTCCCTGAGAGAGATGGACTGAGAGACACCGCTCAGTGTACAGATATCTCCCTGAGAGACAGGGACTGAGAGACACCACTCAGTGTACAGATATCTCCCTGAGAGAGAGGGACTGTGAGACACCACTCAGTGTACAGATATCTCCCTGAGAGACAGGGACTGAGAGACACCAGTCAGTGTACAGATATCTCCATGAGAGAGAGGGACTGAGAGACACCACTCAGTGTACAGATATCTCCCTGAGAGACAGGGACTGAGACACCAGTCAGTGTACAGATATCTCCTTGAGAGAGAGGGACTGAGAGACACCACTCAGTGTAGATAAAGCTCCCTGAGAGAGAGGGACTGAGAGACACCAGTCAGTGTACACATATCTCCCTGAGAGACACCACTCAGTGTACATAAAGCTCCCTGAGAGACAGGGACTGAGAGACACCAGTCAGTGTACAGATATCTCCCTGAGAGAGAGGGACTGTGAGACACCACTCAGTGTATAGATATCTCCCTGACAGACAGGGGCTGAGAGACACCAGTCAGTGTACAGATATCTCCCTGAGAGACAGGGGCTGTGAGACACCACTCAGTGTACAGATATCTGCGTGAGAGAGAGGTACTGAGAGACATCACTCAGTGTACAGATATCTCCCTGAGAGAGAGTGACTGAGAGACACCAGTCAATGTACAGATATCTCCCTGAGAGACAGGGACTGAGAGACACCAGTCAGTGTACAGATATCTCCGTGAGAGAGAGGTACTGAGAGACACCACTCAGTGTACAGATATCTCCCTGAGAGAGAGGGACTGAGAGACACCACTCAGTGTACAGATATCTCCCTGAGAGACAGGGACTGAGAGACACCAGTCAGTGTACAGATATCTCCCTGAGAGAGAGGGACTGAGAGACACCACTCAGTGCACAGATATCTCCCTGAGAGAGAGGGACTGAGAGACACCAGTCAGTGTACATATATCTCCCTGAGAGACAGGGACTGAGAGAAACCACTCAGTGTACAGATACCTCCCTGAGAGAGAGGGACTGAGAGACACCAGTCAGTGTACATATATCTCCCTGAGAGACAGGGACTGAGAGACACCAGTCAGTGTACAGATATCTCCCTGAGAGAGAGGGACAGAGAGACACCACTCAGTGTACAGATATCTCCATGAGAGAGAGGGACTGAGAGACACCAGTCACCGTACAGATATCTCCCTGAGAGAGAGGGACTGAGAGACACCATTCAGTGCACAGATATCTCCCTGAGAGACAGGGACTGAGAGACACCAGTCAGTGTACAGATATCTCCCTGAGAGAGAGGGACTGAGAGACACCAGTCAGAGTACAGATATCTCCATGAGAGAGAGGGACTGAGAGACACCAGTCAGAATACAGATACCTCCCTGAGAGAGAGGGACTGAGAGACACCACTCACTGTCCAGATATCTCCCAGAGAGAGAGGGACTGAGAGACACCAGTCAGAGTACAGATATCTCCCTGAGAGACAGGGACTGAGAGACACCAGTCAGAGTACAGATATCTCCATGAGAGAGAGGGACTGAGAGACACCAGTCAGAGTACAGATATCTCCATGAGAGACAGGGACTGAGAGACACCACTCAGTGTACAGATATCTCCCTGAGAGAGAGAGACTGAGAGACACCAGTCAGTGTACAGATATCTCCCTGAGAGAGAGGGACTGAGAGACACTAGTCAGCGTACAGATATCTCCCTGAGAGAGAGGGACTGAGAGACACCAGTCAGTGTACAGATATCTCCCTGAGAGAGAGGGACTGTGAGACACCACTCAGTGTACAGATATCTCCCTGAGAGACAGGGACTGAGAGACACCAGTCAGTGTACAGATATCTCCCTGAGAGAGAGGGACTGAGAGACACCACTCAGTGTACAGATATCACCCTGAGAGACAGGGACTGAGAGACCCCAGTCAGTGTACAGATATCTCCCTGAGAGACAGGGACTGAGAGACACCATTCAGTGTACAGATATCTCCCTGAGAGAGAGGGACTGAGAGACACCACTCAGTGTACAGATTTCTCCCTGAGAGACAGGGACTGAGAGACACCAGTCAGTGTACAGATATCTCCCTGAGAGACAGGGACTGAGAGACACCACTCAGTGTACAGATATCTCCATGAGAGAGAGGGACTGAGAGACACCAGTCAGCGTACAGATATCTCCCTGAGAGAGAGGGACTGAGAGACACCAGTCAGAGTACAGATATCTCCATGAGAGAGAGGGACTGAGAGACACCAGTCAGAGTACAGATACCTCCCTGAGAGAGAGGGACTGAGAGACACCACTCACTGTCCAGATATCTCCCTGAGAGACAGGGACTGAGAGACACCACTCATTGTACAGATATCTCCCTGAGAGAGAGGGACTGAGAGACACCATTCAGTGTACATATATCTCCCTGAGAGACAGGGACTGAGAGACACCAGTCAGTGTACAGATATCTCACTGAGAGAGAGGGACTGAGAGACACCACTCAGTGTACAGATATCTCCCTGAGAGAGAGGGACTGAGAGACACTAGTCAGCGTACAGATATCTCCCTGAGAGACAGGGACTGATAGACACCAGTCAGTGTACAGATATCTCCCTGAGAGAGAGGGACTGAGAGACACTAGTCAGCGTACAGATATCTCCCTGAGAGACAGGTACTGAGAGACACCAGTCAGTGTACAGATATCTCCCTGAGAGAGAGGGACTGAGAGACACCACTCAGTGTACAGATATCACCCTGAGAGACAGGGACTGAGAGACACCAGTCAGTGTACAGATATCTCCCTGAGAGAGAGGGACTGTGAGACACCACTCAGTGCACAGATATCTCCCTGAGAGAGAGGGACTGAGAGACACCAGTCAGTGTACATATATCTCCCTGAGAGACAGGGACTGAGAGACACCACTCAGTGTACAGATACCTCCCTGAGAGAGAGGGACTGAGAGACACCAGTCAGTGTACATATATCTCCCTGAGAGACAGGGACTGAGAGACACCAGTCAGTGTACAGATATCTCCCTGAGAGAGAGGGACTGAGAGACACCACTCAGTTTACAGATATCTCCATGAGAGAGAGGGACTGAGAGACACCAGTCAGCGTACAGGTATCTCCCTGAGAGAGAGGGACTGAGAGACACCAGTCAGTGTACAGATATCTCCCTGAGAGAGATGGACTGTGAGACACCACTCAGTGTACAGATATCTCCCTGAGAGACAGGGACTGAGAGACACCAGTCAGTGTACAGATATCTCCCTGAGAGAGAGGGACTGAGAGACACCACTCAGTGTACAGATATCTCCCTGAGAGATAGGGACTGAGAGACACCAGTCAGTGTACAGATATCTCCCTGAGAGAGAGGGACTGAGAGACACCACTCAGTGCACAGATATCTCCCTGAGAGAGAGGGACTGAGAGACACCAGTCAGTGCACATATATCTCCCTGAGAGACAGGGACTGAGAGACACCACTCAGTGTACAGATACCTCCCTGAGAGAGAGGGACTGAGAGACACCAGTCAGTGTACATATATCTCCCTGAGAGACAGGGACTGAGAGACACCAGTCAGTGTACAGATATCTCCCTGACAGACAGGGACTGAGAGACACCAATCAGTGTCCAGATATCTCCATGAGAGAGAGGGACTGAGAGACACCAGTCAGCATACAGATATCTCCCTGAGAGAGAGGGACTGAGAGTCACCAGTCAGTGTACAGATATCTCCCTGAGAGAGAGGGACTGTGAGACACCACTCAGTGTACAGATATCTCCCTGAGAGACAGGGACTGAGAGACACCAGTCAGTGTACAGATATCTCCCTGAGAGAGAGGGACTGAGAGACACCATTCAGTGTACAGATATCTCCCTGAGAGTCAGGGACTGAGAGACACCAGTCAGTGCACAGATATCTCCCTGAGGCAGAGGGACTGAGAGACACCACTCAGTGTACAGATTTCTCCCTGAGAGACAGGGACTGAGAGACACCAGTCAGTGTACAGATATCTCCCTGAGAGACAGGGGCTGTGAGACACCACTCAGTGCACAGATATCTCCCTGAGAGAGAGGGACTGAGAGACACCACTCAGTGGACAGATACCTCCCTGAGAGAGAGGGACTGAGAGACACCAGTCAGTGTACAGATATCTCCCTGAGAGAGAGGGACTGAGAGACACCACTCAGTGCACCGATATCTCCCTGAGAGACAGGGACTGAGAGACACCAGTCAGAGTACAGATATCTCCCTGAGAGAGAGGGACTGAGAGACACCATTCAGTGTACAGATATCTCCCTGAGAGACAGGAACTGAGAGACACCAGTCAGTGTACAGATATCTCCCTGAGAGAGAGGGACTGAGAGACACCACTCAGTGTACAGATATCTCCCTGAGAGAGAGGTACTGAGAGACACCACTCAGTGTACAGATATCTCCCTGACAGACAATGACGGAGAGACACCAGTCAGTGTACATATATCTCCCTGAGAGACAGGGACTGAGAGACATCACTCAGTGTACAGATACCTCCCTGAGAGAGGGACTGAGAGACACCAGTCAGTGTACATATATCTCCCTGAGAGACAGGGACTGAGAGACACCAGTCAGTGTACAGATATCTCCCTGAGATAGAGGGACTGAGAGACACCACTCAGTGCACAGATATCTCCCTTAGAGAGAGGGACTGAGAGACACTAGTCAGCGTTCAGATATTTCCCTGAGAGAGAGGGACTGAGAGACACCAGTCAGTGTACAGATATCTCCCTGAGAGACAGGGACTGAGAGACACCACTCAGTGTATAGATATCTCCCTGAGAGACAGGGACTGAGAGACACCAGTCAGTGTACAGATATCTCCCTGAGAGAGAGGGACTGAGAGACACCACTCAGTGTACAGATATCTCCCTGAGAGACAGGGACTGAGAGACACCAGTCAGTGTACAGATGTCTCCCTGAGAGAGAGGGACTGTGAGACACCACTCAGTGTACAGATATCTCCCTGAGAGACAGGGACTGAGAGACAGCAGTCAGTGTACAGATATCTCCCTGAGAGAGAGGGACTGAGAGACACCACTCACTGTACAGATATCTCCCTGAGAGACAGGGAATGAGAGACACCAGTCTGTGTACAAATATCTCCCTGAGAGAGAGGGACTGAGATACACCACTCAGTGTACATAAAGCTCCCTGAGAGACAGGGACTGAGATACACCAGTCAGTGTACAGATATCTCCCTGAGAGACACCACTCAGTGTACATAAAGCTCCCTGAGAGACAGGGACTGAGAGACACCACTCAATGTATAGATATCTCCCTGACAGACAGGGACTGAGAGACACTAGACAGTGTACAGATATCTCCCTGAGAGACAGGGGCTGTGAGACACCACTCAGTGTACAGATATCTCCCTGAGAGAGAGGGACTGAGAGACACCACTCAGTGTACAGATATCTCCCTCAGAGACAGGGACTGAGAGACACCAGTCAGAGTACAGATATCTCCCTGAGAGAGAGGGACTGAGAGACACCACTCAGTGTACAGATATCTCCCTGAGAGACAGGGACTGAGAGACACCAGTCACTGTACAGATATCTCCCTGAGAGAGAGGGACTGTGAGACACCACTCAGTGCACAGATATCTCCCTGAGAGAGAGGGGCTGAGAGACACCAGTCAGTGTACAGATATCTCCCTGAGAGAGAGGGACTGAGAGACAACACTCAGTGTACAGATATCTCCCTGAGAGACACCACTCAGTGTACATAAAGCTCCCTGAGAGACAGGGACTGAGAGACACCAGTCAGTGTACAGATATCTCCCTGAGAGACAGGGACTGAGAGACACCACTCAGTGTACAGATACCACCCTGAGAGAGAGGGACTGAGAGACACCAGTCAGTGCACATATATCTCCCTGAGAGAGAGGGACTGAGAGACACCACTCAGTGTACAGATACCTCCCTGAGAGAGAGGGACTGAGAGACACCAGTCAGTGTACATATATCTCCCTGAGAGACAGGGACTGAGAGACACCAGTCAGTGTACAGATATCTCCCTGAGAGAGAGGGACTGAGAGACACCACTCAGTGTCCAGATATCTCCATGAGAGAGAGGGACTGAGAGACACCAGTCAGCGTACAGATATCTCCCTGAGAGAGAGGGACTGAGAGACACCAGTCAGTGTACAGATATCTCCCTGAGAGAAAGGGACTGTGAGACATCACTCAGTGTACAGATATCTCCCTGAGAGACAGGGACTGAGAGACACCAGTCAGTGTACAGATATCTCCCTGAGAGAGAGGGACTGAGAGACACCACTCAGTGTACAGATATCTCCCTGAGAGTCAGGGACTGAGAGACACCAGTCAGTGTACAGATATCTCCCTGAGGCAGAGGGACTGAGAGACACCACTCAGTGTACAGATTTCTCCCTGAGAGACAGGGACTGAGAGACACCAGTCAGTGTACAGATATCTCCCTGAGAGACAGGGACTGTGAGACACCACTCAGTGCACAGATATCTCCCTGAGAGAGAGGGACTGAGAGACACCACTCAGTGGACAGATACCTCCCTGAGAGAGAGGGACTGAGAGACACCAGTCAGTGTACAGATATCTCCCTGAGAGAGAGGGACTGAGAGACACCACTCAGTGCACCGATATCTCCCTGAGAGACAGGGACTGAGAGACACCAGTCAGAGTACAGATATCTCCCTGAGAGAGAGGGACTGAGAGACACCATTCAGTGTACAGATATCTCCCTGAGAGACAGGAACTGAGAGACACCAGTCAGTGTACAGATATCTCCCTGAGAGAGAGGGACTGAGAGACACCACTCAGTGTACAGATATCTCCCTGAGAGAGAGGTACTGAGAGACACCACTCAGTGTACAGATATCTCCCTGACAGACAAGGACGGAGAGACACCAGTCAGTGTACATATATCTCCCTGAGAGACAGGGACTGAGAGACATCACTCAGTGTACAGATACCTCCCTGAGAGAGGGACTGAGAGACACCAGTCAGTGTACATATATCTCCCTGAGAGACAGGGACTGATAGACACCAGTCAGTGTACAGATATCTCCCTGAGATAGAGGGACTGAGAGACACCACTCAGTGTACAGATATCTCCCTTAGAGAGAGGGACTGAGAGACACTAGTCAGCGTTCAGATATTTCCCTGAGAGAGAGGGACTGAGAGACACCAGTCAGTGTACAGATATCTCCCTGAGAGACAGGGACTGAGAGACACCACTCAGTGTATAGATATCTCCCTGAGAGACAGGGACTGAGAGACACCAGTCAGTGTACAGATATCTCCCTGAGAGAGAGGGACTGAGAGACACCACTCAGTGTACAGATATCTCCCTGAGAGACAGGGACTGAGAGACACCAGTCAGTGTACAGATGTCTCCCTGAGAGAGAGGGACTGTGAGACACCACTCAGTGTACAGATATCTCCCTGAGAGACAGGGACTGAGAGACAGCAGTCTGTGTACAGATATCTCCCTGAGAGAGAGGGACTGAGAGACACCACTCACTGTACAGATATCTCCCTGAGAGACAGGGAATGAGAGACACCAGTCTGTGTACAAATATCTCCCTGAGAGAGAGGGACTGAGATACACCACTCAGTGTACATAAAGCTCCCTGAGAGACAGGGACTGAGATACACCAGTCAGTGTACAGATATCTCCCTGAGAGACACCACTCAGTGTACATAAAGCTCCCTGAGAGACAGGGACTGAGAGACACCACTCAATGTATAGATATCTCCCTGACAGACAGGGACTGAGAGACACTAGACAGTGTACAGATATCTCCCTGAGAGACAGGGGCTGTGAGACACCACTCAGTGTACAGATATCTCCCTGAGAGAGAGGGACTGAGAGACACCACTCAGTGTACAGATATCTCCCTCAGAGACAGGGATTGAGAGACACCAGTCAGAGTACAGATATCTCCCTGAGAGAGAGGGACTGAGAGACACCACTCAGTGTACAGATATCTCCCTGAGAGACAGGGACTGAGAGACACCAGTCACTGTACAGATATCTCCCTGAGAGAGAGGGACTGTGAGACACCACTCAGTGCACAGATATCTCCCTGAGAGAGAGGGGCTGAGAGACACCAGTCAGTGTACAGATATCTCCCTGAGAGAGAGGGACTGAGAGACAACACTCAGTGTACAGATATCTCCCTGAGAGACACCACTCAGTGTACATAAAGCTCCCTGAGAGACAGGGACTGAGAGACACCAGTCAGTGTACAGATATCTCCCTGAGAGACAGGGACTGAGAGACACCACTCAGTGTACAGATACCACCCTGAGAGAGAGGGACTGAGAGACACCAGTCAGTGCACATATATCTCCCTGAGAGACAGGGACTGAGAGACACCACTCAGTGTACAGATACCTCCCTGAGAGAGAGGGACTGAGAGACACCAGTCAGTGTACATATATCTCCCTGAGAGACAGGGACTGAGAGACACCAGTCAGTGTACAGATATCTCCCTGAGAGAGAGGGACTGAGAGACACCACTCAGTGTCCAGATATCTCCATGAGAGAGAGGGACTGAGAGACACCAGTCAGCGTACAGATATCTCCCTGAGAGAGAGGGACTGAGAGACACCAGTCAGTGTACAGATATCTCCCTGAGAGAAAGGGACTGTGAGACATCACTCAGTGTACAGATATCTCCCTGAGAGACAGGGACTGAGAGACACCAGTCAGTGTACAGATATCTCCCTGAGAGAGAGGGACTGAGAGACACCACTCAGTGTACAGATATCTCCCTGAGAGTCAGGGACTGAGAGACACCAGTCAGTGTACAGATATCTCCCTGAGGCAGAGGGACTGAGAGACACCACTCAGTGTACAGATTTCTCCCTGAGAGACAGGGACTGAGAGACACCAGTCAGTGTACAGATATCTCCCTGAGAGACAGGGGCTGTGAGACACCACTCAGTGCACAGATATCTCCCTGAGAGAGAGGGACTGAGAGACACCACTCAGTGGACAGATACCTCCCTGAGAGAGAGGGACTGAGAGACACCAGTCAGTGTACAGATATCTCCCTGAGAGAGAGGGACTGAGAGACACCACTCAGTGCACAGATATCTCCCTGAGAGACAGGGACTGAGAGACACCAGTCAGAGTACAGATATCTCCCTGAGAGAGAGGGACTGAGAGACACCATTCAGTGTACAGATATCTCCCTGAGAGACAGGAACTGGCAGACACCACTCAGTGTACAGATATTTCCCTGAGAGAGAGGGACTGAGAGACACCACTCAGTGTACAGATATCTCCCTGAGAGACAAGGACTGAGAGACACCAGTCAGTGTACATATATCTCCCTGAGAGACAGGGACTGAGAGACATCACTCAGTGTACAGATACCTCCCTGAGAGAGGGACTGAGAGACACCAGTCAGTGTACATATATCTCCCTGAGAGAGAGGGACTGAGAGACACCAGTCAGTGTACAGATATCTCCCTGAGAGAGAGGGACTGAGAGACACCACTCAGTGTACAGATATCTCCCTGAGAGAGAGGGACTGAGAGACACTAGTCAGCGTTCAGATATCTCCCTGAGAGAGAGGGACTGAGAGACACCAGTCAGTGTACAGATATCTCCCTGAGAGACAGGGACTGAGAGACACCACTCAGTGTATAGATATCTCCCTGAGAGACAGGGACTGAGAGACACCAGTCAGTGTACAGATATCTCCCTGAGAGAGAGGGACTGAGAGACACCACTCAGTGTACAGATATCTCCCTGAGAGACAGGGACTGAGAGACACCAGTCAGTGTACAGATGTCTACCTGAGAGAGAGGGACTGTGAGACACCACTCAGTGTACAGATATCTCCCTGAGAGACAGGGATTGACAGACAGCAGTCAGTGTACAGATATCTCCCTGAGAGAGAGGGACTGAGAGACACCACTCAGTGTACAGATATCTCCCTGAGAGACAGGGACTGAGAGACACCAGTCAGTGTACAAATATCTCCCTGAGAGAGAGGGACTGAGATACACCACTCAGTGTACATAAAGCTCCCTGAGAGACAGGGACTGAGATACACCAGTCAGTGTACAGATATCTCCCTGAGAGACACCACTCAGTGTACATAAAGCTCCCTGAGAGACAGGGACTGAGAGACACCACTCAGTGTATAGATATCTCCCTGACAGACAGGGACTGAGAGACACCAGACAGTGTACAGATATCTCCCTGAGTGACAGGGGCTGTGAGACACCACTCAGTGTACAGATATCTCCCTGAGAGAGAGGGACTGAGAGACACCAGTCTGTGTCCAGATATCTCCCTGAGAGAGAGGGACTGAGAGACACCAGTCAGTGTACATATATCTCCCGGAGAGACAGGAACTGAGAGACGCCACTCAGTGTACAGATATCTCCCTGAGAGAGAGGGACTGAGAGACACCACTCAGTGTAGAGATATCTCCCTGAGAGAGAGGGACTGAGAGGCACCAGTCAGTGTACAGATATCTCCCTGAGAGAGAGGGACTGAGAGACACCACTCAGTGTACAGATATCTCCCTCAGAGACAGGGACTGAGAGACACCAGTCAGAGTACAGATATCTCCCTGAGAGAGAGGGACTGAGAGACACCACTCAGTGTACAGATATCTCCCTGAGAGCACAGGGACTGAGAGACACCAGTCAGTGTACAGATATCTCCCTGAGAGAGAGGGACTGAGAGACACCAGTCTGTGTCCAGATATCTCCCTGAGAGAGAGGGACTGAGAGACACCAGTCAGTGTACATATATCTCCCTGAGAGACAGGGACTGAGAGACGCCACTCAGTGTACAGATATCTCCCTGAGAGAGAGGGACTGAGAGACACCACTCAGTGTACAGATATCTCCCTGAGAGAGAGGGACTGAGAGACACCAGTCAGTGTACAGATATCTCCCTGAGAGAGAGGGACTGAGAGACACCACTCAGTGTACAGATATCTCCCTCAGAGACAGGGACTGAGAGACACCAGTCAGAGTACAGATATCTCCCTGAGAGAGAGGGACTGAGAGACACCACTCAGTGTACAGATATCTCCCTGAGAGACAGGGACTGAGAGACACCAGTCACTGTACAGATATCTCCCTGAGAGAGAGGGACTGTGAGACACCACTCAGTGCACAGATATCTCCCTGAGAGAGAGGGGCTGAGAGACACCAGTCAGTGTACAGATATCTCCCTGAGAGAGAGGGACTGAGAGACAACACTCAGTGTACAGATATCTCCCTGAGAGACACCACTCAGTGTACATAAAGCTCCCTGAGAGACAGGGACTGAGAGACACCAGTCAGTGTACAGATATCTCCCTGAGAGACAGGGACTGAGAGACACCACTCAGTGTACAGATACCACCCTGAGAGAGAGGGACTGAGAGACACCAGTCAGTGCACATATATCTCCCTGAGAGACAGGGACTGAGAGACACCACTCAGTGTACAGATACCTCCCTGAGAGAGAGGGACTGAGAGACACCAGTCAGTGTACAGATATCTCCCTGAGAGAGAGGGACTGAGAGACACCACTCAGTGTCCAGATATCTCCATGAGAGAGAGGGACTGAGAGACACCAGTCAGCGTACAGATATCTCCCTGAGAGAGAGGGACTGAGAGACACCAGTCAGTGTACCGATATCTCCCAGAGAGAGAGGGACTGTGAGACACCACTCAGTGTACAGATATCTCCCTGAGAGACAGGGACTGAGAGACACCAGTCAGTGTACAGATATCTCCCTGAGAGAGAGGGACTGAGAGACACCACTCAGTGTACAGATATCTCCCTGAGAGTCAGGGACTGAGAGACACCAGTCAGTGTACAGATATCTCCCTGAGGCAGAGGGACTGAGAGACACCACTCAGTGTACAGATTTCTCCGTGAGAGACAGGGACTGAGAGACACCAGTCAGTGTACAGATATCTCCCTGAGAGGCAGGGGCTGTGAGACACCACTCAGTGCACAGATATCTCCCTGAGAGAGAGGGACTGAGAGACACCACTCAGTGGACAGATACCTCCCAGAGAGAGAGGGACTGAGAGACACCAGTCAGTGTACAGATATCTCCCTGAGAGAGAGGGACTGAGAGACACCACTCAGTGCACAGATATCTCCCTGAGAGACAGGGACTGAGAGACACCAGTCAGAGTACAGATATCTCCCTGAGAGAGAGGGACTGAGAGACACCATTCAGTGTACAGATATCTCCCTGAGAGACAGGAACTGAGAGACACCACTCAGTGTACAGATATCTCCCTGAGAGAGAGGGACTGAGAGACACCACTCAGTGTACAGATATCTCCCTGAGAGACAAGGACTGAGAGACACCAGTCAGTGCACATATATCTCCCTGAGAGACAGGGACTGAGAGACATCACTCAGTGTACAGATACCTCCCTGAGAGAGGGACTGAGAGACACCAGTCAGTGTACAGATATCTCCCTGAGAGAGAGGGACTGAGAGACACCACTCAGTGTACAGATATCTCCCTCAGAGACAGGGACTGAGAGACACCAGTCAGAGTACAGATATCTCCCTGATAGAGAGGGACTGAGAGACACCACTCAGTGTACAGATATCTCCCTGAGAGACAGGGACTGAGAGACACCAGTCACTGTACAGATATCTCCCTGAGAGAGAGGGACTGTGAGACACCACTCAGTGCACAGATATCTCCCTGAGAGAGAGGGGCTGAGAGACACCAGTCAGTGTACAGATATCTCCCTGAGAGAGAGGGACTGAGAGACAACACTCAGTGTACAGATATCTCCCTGAGAGACACCACTCAGTGTACATAAAGCTCCCTGAGAGACAGGGACTGAGAGACACCAGTCAGTGTACAGATATCTCCCTGAGAGACAGGGACTGAGAGACACCACTCAGTGTACAGATACCACCCTGAGAGAGAGGGACTGAGAGACACCAGTCAGTGCACATATATCTCCCTGAGAGACAGGGACTGAGAGACACCACTCAGTGTACAGATACCTCCCTGAGAGAGAGGGACTGAGACACACCAGTCAGTGTACAGATATCTCCCTGAGAGAGAGGGACTGAGAGACACCACTCAGTGTCCAGATATCTCCATGAGAGAGAGGGACTGAGAGACACCAGTCAGCGTACAGATATCTCCCTGAGAGAGAGGGACTGAGAGACACCAGTCAGTGTACCGATATCTCCCTGAGAGAGAGGGACTGTGAGACACCACTCAGTGTACAGATATCTCCCTGAGAGACAGGGACTGAGAGACACCAGTCAGTGTACAGATATCTCCCTGAGAGAGAGGGACTGAGAGACACCACTCAGTGTACAGATATCTCCCTGAGAGTCAGGGACTGAGAGACACCAGTCAGTGTACAGATATCTCCCTGAGGCAGAGGGACTGAGAGACACCACTCAGTGTACAGATTTCTCCGTGAGAGACAGGGACTGAGAGACACCAGTCAGTGTACAGATATCTCCCTGAGAGGCAGGGGCTGTGAGACACCACTCAGTGCACAGATATCTCCCTGAGAGAGAGGGACTGAGAGACACCACTCAGTGGACAGATACCTCCCAGAGAGAGAGGGACTGAGAGACACCAGTCAGTGTACAGATATCTCCCTGAGAGAGAGGGACTGAGAGACACCACTCAGTGCACAGATATCTCCCTGAGAGACAGGGACTGAGAGACACCAGTCAGAGTACAGATATCTCCCTGAGAGAGAGGGACTGAGAGACACCATTCAGTGTACAGATATCTCCCTGAGAGACAGGAACTGAGAGACACCACTCAGTGTACAGATATCTCCCTGAGAGAGAGGGACTGAGAGACACCACTCAGTGTACAGATATCTCCCTGAGAGACAAGGACTGAGAGACACCAGTCAGTGCACATATATCTCCCTGAGAGACAGGGACTGAGAGACATCACTCAGTGTACAGATACCTCCCTGAGAGAGGGACTGAGAGACACCAGTCAGTGTACATATATCTCCCTGAGAGACAGGGACTGAGAGACACCAGTCAGTGTACAGATATCTCCCTGAGAGAGAGGGACTGAGAGACTCCACTCAGTGTACAGATATCTCCCTGAGAGAGAGGGACTGAGAGACACTAGTCAGCGTTCAGATATCTCCCTGAGAGAGAGGGACTGAGAGACACCAGTCAGTGTACAGATATCTCCCTGAGAGACAGGGACTGAGAGACACCACTCAGTGTATAGATATCTCCCTGAGAGACAGGGACTGAGAGACACCAGTCAGTGTACAGATATCTCCCTGAGAGAGAGGGACTGAGAGACACCACTCAGTGTACAGATATCTCCCTGAGAGACAGGGACTGAGAGACACCAGTC
Source organism: Heterodontus francisci (assembly GCF_036365525.1). Lineage (NCBI taxonomy): Eukaryota > Metazoa > Chordata > Chondrichthyes > Heterodontiformes > Heterodontidae > Heterodontus > Heterodontus francisci. The sequence goes on along the minus strand of NC_090384.1, from coordinate 7,159,697 downwards.
AGTGTACAGATGTCTCCCTGAGAGAGAGGGACTGTGAGACACCACTCAGTGTACAGATATCTCCCTGAGAGACAGGGACTGAGAGACAGCAGTCAGTGTACAGATATCTCCCTGAGAGAGAGGGACTGAGAGACACCACTCAGTGTACAGATATCTCCCTGAGAGACAGGGACTGAGAGACACCAGTCAGTGTACAAATATCTCCCTGAGAGAGAGGGACTGAGATACACCACTCAGTGTACATAAAGCTCCCTGAGAGACAGGGACTGAGATACACCAGTCAGTGTACAGATATCTCCCTGAGAGACACCACTCAGTGTACATAAAGCTCCCTGAGAGACAGGGACTGAGAGACACCACTCAGTGTATAGCTATCTCCCTGACAGACAGGGACTGAGAGACACCAGACAGTGTACAGATATCTCCCTGAGAGACAGGGGCTGTGAGACACCACTCAGTGTACAGATATCTCCCTGAGAGAGAGGGACTGAGAGACACCAGTCTGTGTCCAGATATCTCCCTGAGAGAGAGGGACTGAGAGACACCAGTCAGTGTACATATATCTCCCTGAGAGACAGGGACTGAGAGACACCAGTCAGTGTACAGATATCTCCCTGAGAGAGAGGGACTGAGAGACACCACTCAGTGTACAGATATCTCCCTGAGAGAGAGGGACTGAGAGACACTAGTCAGCGTTCAGATATCTCCCTGAGAGAGAGGGACTGAGAGACACCAGTCAGTGTACAGATATCTCCCTGAGAGACAGGGACTGAGAGACACCACTCAGTGTATAGATATCTCCCTGAGAGACAGGGACTGAGAGACACCAGTCAGTGTACAGATATCTCCCTGAGAGAGAGGGACTGAGAGACACCACTCAGTGTACAGATATCTCCCTGAGAGACAGGGACTGAGAGACACCAGTCAGTGTACAGATGTCTCCCTGAGAGAGAGGGACTGTGAGACACCACTCAGTGTACAGATATCTCCCTGAGAGACAGGGACTGAGAGACAGCAGTCAGTGTACAGATATCTCCCTGAGAGAGAGGGACTGAGAGACACCACTCAGTGTACAGATATCTCCCTGAGAGACAGGGACTGAGAGACACCAGTCAGTGTACAAATATCTCCCTGAGAGAGAGGGACTGAGATACACCACTCAGTGTACATAAAGCTCCCTGAGAGACAGGGACTGAGATACACCAGTCAGTGTACAGATATCTCCCTGAGAGACACCACTCAGTGTACATAAAGCTCCCTGAGAGACAGGGACTGAGAGACACCACTCAGTGTATAGCTATCTCCCTGACAGACAGGGACTGAGAGACACCAGACAGTGTACAGATATCTCCCTGAGAGACAGGGGCTGTGAGACACCACTCAGTGTACAGATATCTCCCTGAGAGAGAGGGACTGAGAGACACCAGTCTGTGTCCAGATATCTCCCTGAGAGAGAGGGACTGAGAGACACCAGTCAGTGTACATATATCTCCCTGAGAGACAGGGACTGAGAGACGCCACTCAGTGTACAGATATCTCCCTGAGAGAGAGGGACTGAGAGACACCACTCAGTGTACAGATATCTCCAAGAGAGAGAGGGACTGAGAGGCACCAGTCAGTGTACAGATATCTCCCTGAGAGAGAGGGACTGAGAGACACCACTCATTGTACAGATATCTCCCTCAGAGACAGGGACTGAGAGACACCAGTCAGAGTACAGATATCTCCCTGAGAGAGAGGGACTGAGAGACCCCACTCAGTGTACAGATATCTCCCTGAGAGACAGGGACTGAGAGACACCAGTCAGTGTACAGATATCTCCCTGAGAGACAGGGACTGAGAGACACCACTCAGTGTATAGATATCTCCCTGAGAGACAGGGACTGAGAGACACCAGTCAGTGTACAGATATCTCCCTGAGAGAGAGGGACTGAGAGACACCACTCAGTGTACAGATATCTCCCTGAGAGACAGGGACTGAGAGACACCAGTCAGTGTACAGATGTCTCCCTGAGAGAGAGGGACTGTGAGACACCACTCAGTGTACAGATATCTCCCTGAGAGACAGGGACTGAGAGACAGCAGTCAGTGTACAGATATCTCCCTGAGAGAGAGGGACTGAGAGACACCACTCAGTGTACAGATATCTCCCTGAGAGACAGGGACTGAGAGACACCAGTCAGTGTACAAATATCTCCCTGAGAGAGAGGGACTGAGATACACCACTCAGTGTACATAAAGCTCCCTGAGAGACAGGGACTGAGATACACCAGTCAGTGTACAGATATCTCCCTGAGAGACACCACTCAGTGTACATAAAGCTCCCTGAGAGACAGGGACTGAGAGACACCACTCAGTGTATAGCTATCTCCCTGACAGACAGGGACTGAGAGACACCAGACAGTGTACAGATATCTCCCTGAGAGACAGGGGCTGTGAGACACCACTCAGTGTACAGATATCTCCCTGAGAGAGAGGGACTGAGAGACACCAGTCTGTGTCCAGATATCTCCCTGAGAGAGAGGGACTGAGAGACACCAGTCAGTGTACATATATCTCCCTGAGAGACAGGGACTGAGAGACGCCACTCAGTGTACAGATATCTCCCTGAGAGAGAGGGACTGAGAGACACCACTCAGTGTACAGATATCTCCAAGAGAGAGAGGGACTGAGAGGCACCAGTCAGTGTACAGATATCTCCCTGAGAGAGAGGGACTGAGAGACACCACTCAGTGTACAGATATCTCCCTCAGAGACAGGGACTGAGAGACACCAGTCAGAGTACAGATATCTCCCTGAGAGAGAGGGACTGAGAGACCCCACTCAGTGTACAGATATCTCCCTGAGAGACAGGGACTGAGAGACACCAGTCAGTGTACAGATATCTCCCTGAGAGAGAGGGACTGTGAGACACCACTCAGTGCACAGATATCTCCCTGAGAGAGAGGGGCTGAGAGACACCAGTCAGTGTACAGATATCTCCCTGAGAGAGAGGGACTGAGAGACAACACTCAGTGTACAGATATCTCCCTGAGAGACACCACTCAGTGTACATAAAGCTCCCTGAGAGACAGGGACTGAGAGACACCAGTCAGTGTACAGATATCTCCCTGAGAGACAGGGACTGAGAGACACCACTCAGTGTACAGATACCACCCTGAGAGAGAGGGACTGAGAGACACCAGTCAGTGTACAGATATCTCCCTGAGAGAGAGGGACTGAGAGACACCACTCAGTGTACAGATATCTCCCTGAGAGACAGGGACTGAGAGACACCATTCAGAGTACAGATATCTCCCTGAGAGAGAGGGACTGAGAGACACCACTCACTGTACAGATATCTCCCTGAGAGACAGGGACTGAGAGACACCACTCATTGTACAGATATCTCCCTGAGAGAGAGGGACTGAGAGACACCACTCAGTGTACAGATATCTCCCTGAGAGACAGGGACTGAGAGACACCAGTCAGTGTACAGATGTCTCCCTGAGAGAGAGGGACTGTGAGACACCACTCAGTGTACAGATATCTCCCTGAGAGACAGGGACTGAGAGACAGCAGTCAGTGTACAGATATCTCCCTGAGAGAGAGGGACTGAGAGACACCACTCAGTGTACAGATATCTCCCTGAGAGACAGGGACTGAGAGACACCAGTCAGTGTACAAATATCTCCCTGAGAGAGAGGGACTGAGATACACCACTCAGTGTACATAAAGCTCCCTGAGAGACAGGGACTGAGATACACCAGTCAGTGTACAGATATCTCCCTGAGAGACACCACTCAGTGTACATAAAGCTCCCTGAGAGACAGGGACTGAGAGACACCACTCAGTGTATAGATATCTCCCTGACAGACAGGGACTGAGAGACACCAGTCAGTGTACAGATATCTCCCTGAGAGACAGGGGCTGTGAGACACCACTCAGTGTACAGATATCTCCCTGAGAGAGAGGGACTGAGAGACACCAGTCTGTGTCCAGATATCTCCCTGAGAGAGAGGGACTGAGAGACACCAGTCAGTGTACATATATCTCCCTGAGAGACAGGGACTGAGAGACATCACTCAGTGTACAGATACCTCCCTGAGAGAGGGACTGAGAGACACCAGTCAGTGTACATATATCTCCCTGAGAGACAGGGACTGAGAGACACCAGTCAGTGTACAGATATCTCCCTGAGAGAGAGGGACTGAGAGACACCACTCAGTGTACAGATATCTCCCTGAGAGAGAGGGACTGAGAGACACTAGTCAGCGTTCAGATATCTCCCTGAGAGAGAGAGGGACTGAGAGACACCAGTCAGTGTACAGATATCTCCCTGAGAGACAGGGACTGAGAGACACCACTCAGTGTATAGATATCTCCCTGAGAGACAGGGACTGAGAGACACCAGTCAGTGTACAGATATCTCCCTGAGAGAGAGGGACTGAGAGACACCACTCAGTGTACAGATATCTCCCTGAGAGACAGGGACTGAGAGACACCAGTCAGTGGACAGATGTCTCCCTGAGAGAGAGGGACTGTGAGACACCACTCAGTGTACAGATATCTCCCTGAGAGACAGGGACTGAGAGACAGCAGTCAGTGTACAGATATCTCCCTGAGAGAGAGGGACTGAGAGACACCACTCAGTGTACAGATATCTCCCTGAGAGGCAGGGACTGAGAGACACCAGTCAGTGTACAAATATCTCCCTGAGAGAGAGGGACTGAGATACACCACTCAGTGTACATAAAGCTCCCTGAGAGACAGGGACTGAGATACACCAGTCAGTGTACAGATATCTCCCTGAGAGACACCACTCAGTGTACATAAAGCTCCCTGAGAGACAGGGACTGAGAGACACCACTCAGTGTATAGCTATCTCCCTGACAGACAGGGACTGAGAGACACCAGACAGTGTACAGATATCTCCCTGAGAGACAGGGGCTGTGAGACACCACTCAGTGTACAGATATCTCCCTGAGAGAGAGGGACTGAGAGACACCAGTCTGTGTCCAGATATCTCCCTGAGAGAGAGGGACTGAGAGACACCAGTCAGTGTACATATATCTCCCTGAGAGACAGGGACTGAGAGACGCCACTCAGTGTACAGATATCTCCCTGAGAGAGAGGGACTGAGAGACACCACTCAGTGTACAGATATCTCCAAGAGAGAGAGGGACTGAGAGGCACCAGTCAGTGTACAGATATCTCCCTGAGAGAGAGGGACTGAGAGACACCACTCAGTGTACAGATATCTCCCTCAGAGACAGGGACTGAGAGACACCAGTCAGAGTACAGATATCTCCCTGAGAGAGAGGGACTGAGAGACCCCACTCAGTGTACAGATATCTCCCTGAGAGACAGGGACTGAGAGACACCAGTCAGTGTACAGATATCTCCCTGAGAGAGAGGGACTGTGAGACACCACTCAGTGCACAGATATCTCCCTGAGAGAGAGGGGCTGAGAGACACCAGTCAGTGTACAGATATCTCCCTGAGAGAGAGGGACTGAGAGACAACACTCAGTGTACAGATATCTCCCTGAGAGACACCACTCAGTGTACATAAAGCTCCCTGAGAGACAGGGACTGAGAGACACCAGTCAGTGTACAGATATCTCCCTGAGAGACAGGGACTGAGAGACACCACTCAGTGTACAGATACCACCCTGAGAGAGAGGGACTGAGAGACACCAGTCAGTGTACAGATATCTCCCTGAGAGAGAGGGACTGAGAGACACCACTCAGTGTACAGATATCTCCCTGAGAGACAGGGACTGAGAGACACCATTCAGAGTACAGATATCTCCCTGAGAGAGAGGGACTGAGAGACACCACTCACTGTACAGATATCTCCCTGAGAGACAGGGACTGAGAGACACCACTCATTGTACAGATATCTCCCTGAGAGAGAGGGACTGAGAGACACCACTCAGTGTACAGATATCTCCCTGAGAGACAGGGACTGAGAGACACCAGTCAGTGTACAGATGTCTCCCTGAGAGAGAGGGACTGTGAGACACCACTCAGTGTACAGATATCTCCCTGAGAGACAGGGACTGAGAGACAGCAGTCAGTGTACAGATATCTCCCTGAGAGAGAGGGACTGAGAGACACCACTCAGTGTACAGATATCTCCCTGAGAGACAGGGACTGAGAGACACCAGTCAGTGTACAAATATCTCCCTGAGAGAGAGGGACTGAGATACAACACTCAGTGTACATAAAGCTCCCTGAGAGACAGGGACTGAGATACACCAGTCAGTGTACAGATATCTCCCTGAGAGACACCACTCAGTGTACATAAAGCTCCCTGAGAGACAGGGACTGAGAGACACCACTCAGTGTATAGATATCTCCCTGACAGACAGGGACTGAGAGACACCAGACAGTGTACAGATATCTCCCTGAGAGACAGGGGCTGTGAGACACCACTCAGTGTACAGATATCTCCCTGAGAGAGAGGGACTGAGAGACACCAGTCTGTGTCCAGATATCTCCCTGAGAGAGAGGGACTGAGAGACACCAGTCAGTGTACATATATCTCCCTGAGAGACAGGGACTGAGAGACGCCACTCAGTGTACAGATATCTCCCTGAGAGAGAGGGACTGAGAGACACCACTCAGTGTACAGATATCTCCGTGAGAGAGAGGGACTGAGAGGCACCAGTCTGTGTACAGATATCTCCCTGAGAGAGAGGGACTGAGAGACACCACTCAGTGTACAGATATCTCCCTCAGAGACAGGGACTGAGAGACACCAGTCAGAGTACAGATATCTCCCTGAGAGAGAGGGACTGAGAGACCCCACTCAGTGTACAGATATCTCCCTGAGAGACAGGGACTGAGAGACACCAGTCAGTGTACAGATATCTCCCTGAGAGAGAGGGACTGTGAGACACCACTCAGTGCACAGATATCTCCCTGATAGAGAGGGGCTGAGAGACACCAGTCAGTGTACAGATATCTCCCTGAGAGAGAGGGACTGAGAGACAACACTCAGTGTACAGATATCTCCCTGAGAGACACCACTCAGTGTACATAAAGCTCCCTGAGAGACAGGGACTGAGAGACACCAGTCAGTGTACAGATATCTCCCTGAGAGACAGGGACTGAGAGACACCACTCAGTGTACAGATACCACCCTGAGAGAGAGGGACTGAGAGACACCAGTCAGTGTACAGATATCTCCCTGAGAGAGAGGGACTGAGAGACACCACTCAGTGTACAGATATCTCCCTGAGAGACAGGGACTGAGAGACACCATTCAGAGTACAGATATCTCCCTGAGAGAGAGGGACTGAGAGACACCACTCACTGTACAGATATCTCCCTGAGAGACAGGGACTGAGAGACACCACTCATTGTACAGATATCTCCCTGAGAGAGAGGGACTGAGAGACACCACTCAGTGTACAGATATCTCCCTGAGAGACAGGGACTGAGAGACACCAGTCAGTGTACATATATCTCCCTGAGAGACAGGGACTGAGAGACACCACTCAGTGCACATATACCTCCCTGAGAGAGAAGGACTGAGAGACACCAGTCAGTGTACATATATCTGCCTGAGAGAGAGGGACTGAGAGACACCACTCAGTGTACAGATATCTCCCTGAGAGAGAGGGACTGAGAGACTCCAGTCAGCGTACAGATATCTCCCTGAGAGAGAGGGACTGTGAGACACCACTCAGTGTACAGATATCTCCCTGAGAGAGAGGGACTGAGAGACACCACTCAGTGTACAGATATCTCCCTGAGAGAGAGGGACTGAGAGACACCACTCAGTGTACAGATATCTCCCTGAGAGACAGGGACTGAGAGACACCAGTCAGTGTACAGATATCTCCCTGAGAGAGAGGGACTGAGAGACACCACTCAGTGTACAGATATCTCCCTGAGAGAGAGGGACTGTGAGACACCACTCAGTGTACAGATATCGCCCTGACAGACAGGGACTGAGAGACACCAGTCAGTGTACAGATATCTCCCTGAGAGAGAGGGACTGAGAGACACCACTCAGTGTACAGATTTCTCCCTGAGAGAGAGGGACTGAGAGACACCAGTCAGTGTACATATATGTCCCTGAGAGACAGGGACTGAGAGACACCACTCAGTGAGCAGATACCTCCCTGAGAGAGAGGGACTGAGAGACACCAGTCAGTGTACATATATCTCCCTGACAGACAGGGACTGAGAGACACCACTCAGTGTACAGATATCTCCCTGAGAGAGAGGGACTGAGAGACACCATTCAGTGTACAGATATCTCCCTGAGAGACAGGAACTGAGAGACACCACTCAGTGTACAGATATCTCCCTGAGAGAGAGGGACTGAGAGACACCACTCAGTGTGCAGATTTCTCCCTGAGAGACAAGGACTGAGAGACACCAGTCAGTGTACATGTATCTCCCTGAGAGACAGGGACTGAGAGACACCACTCAGTGTACAGATACCTCCCTGAGAGAGGGACTGAGAGACACCAGTCAGTGTACATATATCTCCCTGAGAGACAGGGACTGAGAGACACCAGTCAGTGTACAGGTATCTCCCTGAGAGAGAGGGACTGAGAGACACCACTCAGTGTACAGATATCTCCCTGAGAGAGAGGGACTGAGAGACACCAGTCAGTGTACAGATATCTCCCTGAGAGACAGGGACTGAGAGACACCAGTCAGTGTACAGATATCTCCCTGAGAGAGAGGGACTGAGAGACACCACTCAGTGTACAGATATCTCCCTGAGAGAGAGGGACTGTGAGACACCACTCAGTGTACAGATATCTCCCTGAGAGACAGGGACTGAGAGACACCAGTCAGTGTACAGATATCTCCCTGAGAGAGAGGGACTGAGAGACACCAGTCAGTGTACATATATGTCCCTGAGAGACAGGGACTGAGAGACACCACTCAGTGAGCAGATACCTCCCTGAGAGAGAGGAACTGAGAGACACCAGTCAGTGTACAGATATCTCCCTGAGAGAGAGGGACTGAGAGACACCACTCAGTGCACAGATATCTCCCTGAGAGAAAGGGACTGAGAGACACCAGTCAGAGTACAGATATCTCCCTGAGAGAGAGGGACTGAGAGACACCATTCAGTGTACAGATATCTCCCTGAGAGAGAGGGACTGAGAGACACCACTCAGTGCACAGATATCTCCCTGAGAGACAAGGACTGAGAGACACCAGTCTGTGTACATATATCTCCCTGAGAGACAGGGACTGAGAGACACCACTCAGTGTACAGATACCTCCCTGAGAGAGGGACTGAGAGACACCACTCAGTGTACAGATATCTCCCTGAGAGACAGGGACTGAGAGACACCAGTCAGTGTACAGATATCTCCCCGAGAGAGATGGACTGAGAGACACCACTCAGAGTACAGATTTCTCCCTGAGAGAGAGGGACTGAGAGACACCAGTAAGTGTACAGATATCTCCCTGAGAGAGAGGGACTGAGAGACACCACTCAGTGTATAGATATCTCCCTGACAGACAGGGACTGAGAGACACCAGACAGTGTACAGATAACTCCCTGAGAGACAGGGGCTGTGAGACACCACTCAGTGTACAGATATCTACCTGAGTGAGAGGGACTGAGAGACACCAGTCAGTGTACAGATATCTCCCTGAGAGAGAGGGACTGAGAGACACCAGTCAGTGTACATATATCTCCCTGTGAGACAGGGACTGAGAGACACCACTCAGTGTACAGATATCTCCCTGAGAGAGAGGGACTGAGAGACACCACTCAGTGTACAGATATCTCCCTGAGAGAGAGGGACTGAGAGACACCAGTCAGTGTACAGATATCTCCCTGAGAGAGAGGGACTGAGAGACACCACTCAGTGTACAGATATCTCCCTCAGAGACAGGGACTGAGAGACACCAGTCAGAGTACAGATATCTCCCTGAGAGAGAGGGACTGAGAGACCCCACTCAGTGTACAGATATCTCCCTGAGAGAGAGGGACTGTGAGACACCACTCAGTGCACAGATATCTCCCTGAGAGAGAGGGGCTGAGAGACACCAGTCAGTGTACAAATATCTCCCTGAGAGAGAGGGACTGAGAGACACCACTCAGTGTATAGATATCTCCCTGAGAGACACCACTCAGTGTACATAAAGCTCACTGAGAGACAGGGACTGAGAGACACCAGTCAGTGTACAGACATCTCCCTGAGAGAGAGGGACTGAGAGACACCATTCAGTGTACAGATATCTCCCTGAGAGACAGGAACTGAGAGACACCACTCAGTGTACAGATATCTCCCTGAGAGAGAGGGACTGAGAGACACCACTCAGCGTACAGATATCTCCCTGAGAGACAAGGACTGAGAGACACCAGTCAGTGTACATATATCTCCCTGAGAGACAGGGACTGAGAGACACCACTCAGTGTGCAGATACCTTCCTGAGAGAGGGACTGAGAGACACCAGTCAGTGTACATATATCTCCCTGAGAGACAGGGACTGAGAAACAGCAGTCAGTGTACAGATATCTCCCTGAGAGAGAGGGACTGAGAGACACCACTCAGTGTACAGATATCTCCCTGAGAGAGAGGGACTGAGAGACACCAGTCAGTGTACAGATATCTCCCTGAGAGAGAGGGACTGAGAGACACCACTCAGTGTACAGATATCTCCCTGAGAGAGAGGGACTGAGAGACACCACTCAGTGTACAGATATCTCCCTGAGAGAGAGGGACTGAGAGACACCACTCAGTGTACAGATATCTCCCTGAGAGAGAGGGACTGAGAGACACCACTCAGTGTACAGATATCTCCCTGAGAGAGAGGGACTGAGAGACACCAGTCAGCGTACAGATATCTCCCTGAGAGAGAGGGACTGAGAGACACCACTCAGTGTACAGATATCTCCCTGAGAGAGGGACTGAGAGACACCACTCAGTGTACAGATATCTCCCTGAGAGAGAGGGACTGAGAGACACCAGTCAGTGTACAGATATCTCCCTGAGAGAGAGGGACTGAGAGACACCAATCAGTGTACATATATCTCCCTGAGAGACAGGGACTGAGAGACACCACTCAGTTTACAGATACCTCCCTGAGAGACAGGGACTGAGAGACACCAGTCAGTGTACATATATCTCCCTGAGACACAGGGACTGAGAGACACCACTCAGTGTTCAGATATCTCCCTGAGAGAGAGGGACTGAGAGACACCAGTCAGTGTACAGATATCTCCCTGAGAGACAGGGACTGAGAGACACCAGTCAGTGCACAGATACCTCCCTGAGAGAGAGGGACTGAGAAACCCCAGTCAGTGTACATATATCTCCCTGAGAGACAGGGACTGAGAGACACCACTCAGTGTACAGATATCTCCCTGAGAGAGAGGGACTGAGAGACACCACTCAGTGTACAGATATCTCCCTGAGAGAGAGGGACTGAGAGACACCACTCAGTTTACAGATATCTCCCTGAGAGACAGGGACTGAGAGACACCAGTCAGTGTACAGATATCTCCCTGAGAGAGAGGGACTGAGAGAAACCACTCAGTGTACAGATATCTCCCTGAGAGAGAGGGACTGAGAGACACCAGTCAGTCAACATATATCTCCCTGAGAGACAGGGACTGAGAGACACCATTCAGTGTACAGATACCTCCCTGAGAGAGAGGGACTGAGAGACACCAGTCAGTGTACACATATCTCCCTGAGAGACAGGGACTGAGAGGCACCAGTCAGTGTACAGATATCTCCCTGAGAGAGAGGGACTGAGAGACACCACTCAGTGTACAGATATCTCCATGAGAGAGAGGGACTGAGAGACACCAGTCAGCGTACAGATATCTCCCTGAGAGAGAGGGACTGAGAGACACCAGTCAGTGTACAGATATCTCCCTGAGAGAGAGGGACTGTGAGACACCACTCAGTGTACAGATATCTCCCTGAGAGAGAGGGACTGAGAGACACAACTCAGTGTACAGATATCTCCCTGAGAGACAGGGACTGAGAGACACCAGTCAGTGTACAGATATCTCCCTGAGAGAGAGGGACTGAGAGACACCACTCAGTGTACAGATTTCTCCCTGAGAGACAGGGACTGAGAGACACCAGTCAGTGTACAGATATCTCCCTGAGAGACAGGGGCTGTGAGACACCACTTGGTGTACAGATATCTCCCTCAGAGACAGGGACTGAGAGACACCAGTCAGTGTACAGATATCTCCCTGAGAGACAGGGACTGAGAGACACCACTCAGTGTACAGATACCACCCTGAGAGAGAGGGACTGAGAGACACCAGTCAGTGTACAGATATCTCCCTGAGAGACAGGGACTGAGAGACACCAGTCAGTGTACAGATATCTCCCTGAGAGAGAGGGACTGTGAGACACCACTCAGTGTACATAAAGCTCCCTGAGAGACAGGGACTGAGAGACACCAGTCAGTGTACAGATATCTCCCTGAGAGACACCACTCAGTGTACATAAAGCTCCCTGAGAGACAGGGACTGAGAGACACCACTCAGTGCACAGATATCTCCCTGAGAGAGAGGGACTGAGAGACACCAGTCAGTGTACATATATGTCCCTGAGAGACAGGGGCTGTGAGACACCACTCAGTGTACAGATATCTCCCTGAGAGAGAGGGACTGAGAGACACCAGTCAGTGTCCATATATCTCCCTGAGAGACAGGGACTGAGAGACACCACTCAGTGTACAGATATCTCCCTGAGAGAGAGGGACTGAGAGACACCACTCAGTGTACAGATATCTCCCTGAGAGACAGGGACTGAGAGACACCAGTCAGTGTACAGATATCTCCCTGAGAGAGAGGGACTGAGAGACACCACTCAGTGTACAGATTTCTCCCTGAGAGACAGGGACTGAGAGACACCAGTCAGTGTACAGATATCTCCCTGAGAGACAGGGGCTGTGAGACACCACTTGGTGTACAGATATCTCCCTCAGAGACAGGGACTGAGAGACACCAGTCAGTGTACAGATATCTCCCTGAGAGACAGGGACTGAGAGACACCACTCAGTGTACAGATACCACCCTGAGAGAGAGGGACTGAGAGACACCAGTCAGTGTACAGATATCTCCCTGAGAGACAGGGACTGAGAGACACCAGTCAGTGTACAGATATCTCCCTGAGAGAGAGGGACTGTGAGACACCACTCAGTGTACATAAAGCTCCCTGAGAGACAGGGACTGAGAGACACCAGTCAGTGTACAGATATCTCCCTGAGAGACACCACTCAGTGTACATAAAGCTCCCTGAGAGACAGGGACTGAGAGACACCACTCAGTGCACAGATATATCCCTGAGAGAGAGGGACTGAGAGACACCAGTCAGTGTACATATATGTCCCTGAGAGACAGGGGCTGTGAGACACCACTCAGTGTACAGATATCTCCCTGAGAGAGAGGGACTGAGAGACACCAGTCAGTGTCCATATATCTCCCTGAGAGACAGGGACAGAGAGACACCACTCAGTGTACAGATATCTCGCTGAGAGAGAGGGACTGAGAGACACCATTCAGTGTACAGATATCTCCCTGAGACACAGGAACTGAGAGACACCACTCAGTGTACAGATATCTCCCTGAGAGAGAGGGACTGAGAGACACCACTCAGTGTACAGATATCTCCCTGAGAGACAAGGACTGAGAGACACCAGTCAGTGTACATATATCTCCCTGAGAGAGAGGGACTGAGAGACACCACTCAGTGTACAGATATCTCCCTGAGAGACAGGGACTGAGAGACACCAGTCAGTGTACAGATATCTCCCTGAGAGAGAGGGACTGTGAGACACCACTCAGTGCACAGATATCTCCCTGAGAGAGAGGGGCTGAGAGACACCAGTCAGTGTACAGATATCTCCCTGAGAGAGAGGGACTGAGAGACAACAATCAGTGTACAGATATCTCCCTGAGAGACACCACTCAGTGTACATAAAGCTCCCTGAGAGACAGGGACTGAGAGACACCAGTCAGTGTACAGATATCTCCCTGAGAGACAGGGACTGAGAGACACCACTCAGTGTACAGATACCACCCTGAGAGTGAGGGACTGAGAGACACCAGTCAGTGTACAGATATCTCCCTGAGAGAGAGGGACTGAGAGACACCACTCAGTGTACAGATATCTCCCTGAGAGACAGGGACTGAGAGACAGCAGTCAGAGTACAGATATCTCCCTGAGAGAGAGGGACTGAGGGACACCACTCACTGTACAGATATCTCCCTGAGAGACAGGGACTGAGAGACACCACTCATTGTACAGATATCTCCCTGAGAGACAGGGACTGAGAGACACCACTCAGTGTACAGATATCTCCTTGAGAGACAGGGACTGAGAGACACCAGTCAGTGTACATATATCTCCCTGAGAGACAGGGACTGAGAGGCACCAATCAGTGTACAGATACCTCCCTGAGAGAGAGGGACTGAGAGACACCAGTCAGTGTACATATATCTCCCTGAGAGAGAGGGACTGAGAGACACCACTCAGTGTACAGATATCTCCCTGAGAGAGAGGGACTGAGAGACACCACTCAGTGTACAGATATCTCCCTGAGAGAGAGGGACTGAGAGACACCAGACAGTGTACAGATATCTCCCTGAGAGACAGTGGCTGTGAGACACCACTCAGTGTACAGATATCTCCCTGAGAGAGAGGGACTGAGAGACACCAGTCAGTGACCAGATATCTCCCTGAGAGAGAGGGACTGAGAGACACCAGTCAGTGTACATATATCTCCCTGAGAGACTGGGACTGAGAGACACCACTCAGTGTACATATATCTCGCTGAGAGAGAGGGACTGAGAGACACCGCTCAGTGTACAGATATCTCCCTGAGAGAGAGGGACTGAGAGACACCAGTCTGTGTACAGATATCTCCCTGAGAGAGAGGGACTGAGAGACACCACTCAGTGTACAGATATCTCCCTCAGAGACAGGGACTGAGAGACACCAGTCAGAGTACAGATATCTCCCTGAGAGAGAGGGACTCAGAGACACCACTCAGTGTACAGATATCTCCCTGAGAGACAGGGACTGAGAGACACCAGTCAGTGTACAGATATCTCCCTGAGAGAAAGGGAATGTGAGACACCAGTCAGTGTACAGATATCTCCCTGAGAGAGAGGGACTGAGAGACACCACTCAGTGTACAGATATCTCCCTAAGAGAGAGGGACTGAGAGACACCAGTCAGTGTACAGATACCACCCTGAGAGAGAGGGACTGAGAGACACCAGTCAGTGTGCAGATATCTCCCTGAGAGAGAGGGACTGAGAGACACCACTCAGTGTACAGATATCTCCCTGAGAGACAGGGACTGAGAGACACCAGTCAGAGTACAGATATCTCCCTGAGAGAGAGGGACTGAGAGACACCACTCAGTGTACAGATATCTCCCTGAGAGACAGGGACTGAGAGACACCAGTCAGTGTACAGATATCTCCCTGAGAGAGAGGGACTGTGAGACACCACTCAGTGTACATAAAGCTCCCTGAGAGACAGGGACTGAGAGACACCAGTCAGTGTACAGATATCTCCCTGAGAGACACCACTCAGTGTACATAAAGCTCCCTGAGAGACAGGGACTGACAGACACCAGTCAGTGTACAGATATCTCCCTGAGAGACAGGGACTGAGAGACACAACTCAGTGTACAGATACCACCCTGAGAGAGAGGGACTGAGAGACACCAGTCAGTGTACAGATATCTCCCTGAGAGAGAGGGACTGAGAGACACCACTCAGTGTACAGATATCTCCCTGAGAGACAGGGACTGAGAGACACCAGTCAGAGTACAGATATCTCCCTGAGAGAGAGGGACTGAGAGACACCACTCAGTGTACAGATATCTCCCTGAGAGACAGGGACTGAGAGACACCAGTCAGTGTACAGATATCTCCCTGAGAGAGAGGGACTGTGAGACACCACTCAGTGTACATAAAGCTCCCTGAGAGACAGGGACTGAGAGACACCAGTCAGTGTACAGATATCTCCCTGAGAGACACCACTCAGTGTACATAAAGCTCCCTGAGAGACAGGGACTGAGAGACACCAGTCAGTGTACAGGTATCTCCCTGAGAGAGAGGGACTGTGAGACACCAGTCAGTGTACAGATATCTCCCTGAGAGAGAGGGACTGAGAGACAGCACTCAGTGTATAGATATCTCCCTGACAGACAGGGACTGAGAGACACCAGACAGTGCACAGATATCTCCCTGAGAGACAGGGGCTGTGAGACACCACTCAGTGTACAGATATCTCCCTGAGAGAGAGGAACTGAGAGACACCAGTCAGCGTTACAGATATCTCCCTGAGAGAGGGGGACTGAGAGACACCAGTCAGTGTACATATATCTCCCTGAGAGACAGGGACTGAGAGACACCACTCAGTGTACAGATATCTCCCTGAGAGAGAGGAACTGAGAGACACCAGTCAGTGTACAGATATCTCCCTGAGAGAGAGGGACTGAGAGACACCACTCAGTGTACAGATATCTCCCTCAGAGACAGGGACTGAGAGACACCACTCAGAGTACAGATATCTCCCTGAGAGAGAGGGACTGAGAGACACCACTCAGTGTACAGATATCTCCCTGAGAGAGAGGGACTGTGAGACACCACTCAGTGCACAGATATCTCCCTGAGAGAGAGGGGCTGAGAGACACCAGTCAGTGTACAGATATCTCCCTGAGAGAGAGGGACTGAGAGACACCACTCAGTGTACAGATATCTCCCTGAGAGACACCACTCACTGTACATTAAGCTCACTGAGAGACAGGGACTGAGAGACACCAGTCAGTGTACAGATATCTCCCTGAGAGACAGGGACTGAGAGACACCACTCAGTGTACAGATACCTCCCTGAGAGAGAGGGACTGAGAGACACCAGTCAGTGTACAGATATCTCCCTGAGAGACAGGGACTGAGAGACACCACTCAGTGTACAGATATCTCCCTGAGAGACAGGGACTGAGAGACACCAGTCAGAGTACAGATATCTCCCTGAGAGAGAGGGACTGAGAGACACCACTCACCGTACAGCTATCTCCCTGAGAGACAGGGACTGAGAGACACCACTCATTGTACAGATATCTCCCTGAGAGAGAGGGACTGAGAGACACCACTCAGTGTACAGATATCTCCCTGAGAGACAGGGACTGAGAGGCACCAGTCAGTGTACATATATCTCCCTGAGAGACAGGGACTGAGAGACACCACTCAGTGTACAGATACCTCCCTGAGAGAGAGGGACTGAGAGACACCAGTCAGTGTACATATATCTCCCTGAGAGAGAGGGACTTAGAGACACCAGTCAGTGTACAGATATCTCCCTGAGAGAGAGGGACTGAGAGACACCACTCATTGTATAGATATCTCCCTGACAGACAGGGACTGAGAGACACCAGTCAGTGTACAGATATCTCCCTGAGAGACAGGGGCTGTGCGACACCACTCAGTGTACAGATATCTCCCTGAGAGAGAGGCACTGAGAGACACCAGTCAGTGTACAGATATCTCCCTGAGAGAGAGGGACTGAGAGACACCAGTCAGTGTACAGATATCTCCCTGAGAGACAGGGACTGAGAGACACCACTCAGTGTACAGATACCTCCCTGAGAGAGAGGGACTGAGAGGCACCAGTCAGTGTACATATATATCCCTGAGAGAGAGGGACTGAGAGACACCACTCAGTGTTCAGATATCTCCCTGAGAGAGAGGGACTGAGAGACACCACTCAGTGTACAGATATCTCCCTGAGAGACAGGGACTGAGAGACAAAAGTCAGTGTACAGATACCTCCCTGAGAGAGAGGGACTGAGAGACACCAGTCAGTGTACATATATCTCCCTGACAGACAGGGACTGAGAGACACCACTCAGTGTACAGATATCTCCCTGAGAGAGAGGGACTGAGAGACAACACTCAGTGTACAGATATCTCCCTGAGAGAGAGGAACTGAGAGACACCAGTCAGTGTACAGATTTCTCCCTGAGAGAGAGGGACTGTGAGACACCAGTCAGTGTACAGATATCTCCCTGAGAGAGTGGTACTGAGAGACACCACTCAGTGTACAGATATCTCCCTGAGAGACAGGGACTGAGAGACACCAGTCAGTGTACATATATCTCCCTGACAGACAGGGACTGAGAGACACCACTCAGTGTACAGATATCTCCCTGAGAGAGAGGGACTGAGAGACACCACTCAGTGTACAGATATCTCCATGAGAGAGAGGAACTGAGAGACACCAGTCAGTGTACAGATATCTCTCTGAGAGAGAGGGACTGTGAGACACCAGTCAGTGTACAGATATCTCCCTGAGAGAGAGGGACTGAGAGACACCACTCAGTGTACAGATATCTCCCTGAGAGACAGGGACTGAGAGACACCAGTCAGTGTACATATATCTCCCTGAGAGACAGGGAATGAGAGACACCACTCAGTGCAACGATACCTCCCTGTGAGAGAGGGACTGAGAGACACCAGTCAGTGAACATATATCTCCCTGAGAGAGAGGGACTGAAAGACACCACTCAGTGTACAGATATCTCCCTGAGAGACAGGGACTGAGAGACACCAGTCAGTGTACAGATACCTCCCTGAGAGAGAGGGACTGAGAGACACCAGTCAGTGTACATATATCTCCCTGAGAGAGAGGGACTGAGAGACTCCAGTCAGTGTACAGATATCTCCCTGAGAGAGAGGGACTGAGAGACACCAGTCAGTGTACAGATATCTCCCTTAGAGAGAGGGACTGTGAGACACCACTCAGTGTACAGATATCTCCCTGAGAGACAGGGACTGAGAGACACCAGTCAGTGTACAGATATCTCCCTGAGAGAGAGGGACTGAGAGACACCTCTCAGTGTACAGATATCAACTTGAGAGACAGGGACTGAGAGACACCAGTCAGTGTACAGATATCTCCCTGAGAGAGAGGGACTGAGAGACACCAGTCAGTGTACAGATATCTCCCTGAGAGAGAGGGACTGATAGACACCCTTCAGTGTATAGATATCTCCCTGACAGACAGGGACTGAGAGACACCAGTCAGTGTACAGATATATCCCTGAGAGACAGGGGCTGTGAGACACCACTCAGTGTACAGATATCTCCCTGAGAGAGAGGGACTGAGAGACACCAGTCAGTGTATAGATATCTCCCTGAGAGAGAGGGAATGAGAGACACCAGTCAGTGTACATATATCTCCCTGAGAGACAGGGACTGAGAGACACCACTCAGTGTACAGATACCTCCCTGAGAGAGAGGGACTGAGAGGCACCAGTCAGTGTACATATATCTCCCTGAGAGAGATGGACTGAGAGACACCACTCAGTGTATAGATATCTCCCTGACAGACAGGGACCGAGAGACACCAGACAGTGCACAGATATCTCCCTGAGAGACAGGGGCTGTGAGACACCACTCAGTGTACAGATATCTCTCTGAGAGAGAGGGACTGAGAGACACCAGTCAGTGTACAGATATCTCCCTCAGAGACAGGGACTGAGAGACACCAGTCAGTGTACATATATCTCCCTGAGAGACAGGGACTGAGAGACACCACTCAGTGTACAGATATCTCCCTGAGAGAGAGGGACTGAGAGACACCACTCAGTGTACAGATATCTCCCTGAGAGAGAGGGACTGAGAGACACCAGTCAGTGTACAGATATCTCCCTGAGAGAGAGGGACTGAGAGACACCACTCAGTGTACAGATATCTCCCTCAGAGACTGGGACTGAGAGACACCAGTCAGAGTACAGATATCTCCCTGAGAGAGAGGGACTGAGAGACACCACTCAGTGTACAGATATCTCCCTGAGATAGAGGGACTGTGAGACACCACTCAGTGCACAGATATCTCCCTGAGAGAGAGGGGCTGTGAGACACCAGTCAGTGTACAGATATCTCCCTGAGAGAGAGGGACTGAGAGACACCACTCAGTGTACAGATATCTCCCTGAGAGACACCACTCAGTGTACATAAAGCTCATTGAGAGACAGGGACTGAGAGACACCAGTCAGTGTGCAGATATCTCCCTGAGAGACAGGGACTGAGAGACACCACTCAGTGTACAGATACCTCCCTGAGAGAGAGGGACTGAGAGACACCAGTCAGTGTACAGATATCTCCCTGAGAGACAGCGACTGAGAGACACCACTCAGTGTACAGATATCTCCCTGAGAGACAGGGACTGAGAGACACCAGTCAGAGTACAGATATCTCCCTGAGAGAGAGGGACTGAGAGACACCACTCACCGTACATATATCTCCCTGAGAGACAGGGACTGAGAGACACCAGTCAGTGTACATATATCTCCCTGTGAGAGAGGGACTGAGAGACACCACTCAGTGCACAGATATCTCCCTGAGAGAGAGGGACTGAGAGACACCAGTCAGCGTACAGATATCAGTCCCCAGGTCCGGATGGGATCTATCCCAGGTTACTGAGGGAAGCGAGAGAGGAAATAGCTGGGGCCTTAACAGATATCTTTGCAGCATCCTTAAACACGGGTGAGGTCCCGGAGGACTGGAGAATTGCTAATGTTGTCCCCTTGTTTAAGAAGGGTAGCAGGGATAATCCAGGTAATTATAGACCGGTGAGCCTGACGTCAGTGGTAGGGAAGCTGCTGGAGAAGATACTGAGGGATAGGATCTATTCCCATTTGGAAGAAAATGGGCTCATCAGTGATAGGCAACATGGTTTTGTGCAGGGAAGGTCATGTCTTACCAACTTAATAGAATTCTTTGAGGAAGTGACAAAGTTGATTGATGAGGGAAGGGCTGTCGATGTCATATTCATGGACTTCAGTAAGGCGTTTGATTAGGTTCCCCATGGCAGGCTGATGGAGAAAGTGAAGGCGCTTGGGGTCCAAGGTGTACTAGCTAGATGGATAAAGAACTGGCTGGGCAACAGGAGACAGAGAGTAGCAGTAGAAGGGAGTTTCTCAAAATGGAGACGTGTGACCAGTGGTGTTCCACAGGGATCCGTGCTGGGACCACTGTTGTTTGTGATATACATTAATGATTTGGAGGAAAGTATAGGTGGACTGATTAGCAAGTTTGCAGACGACACTAAGATTGGTGGAGTAGCAGATAGTGAAGGGGACTGTCAGAGAATACAGCAGAATATAGATAGATTGGAGAGTTGGGCAGAGAAATGGCAGATGGAGTTCAATCAGGGCAAATGCGAGGTGATGCATTTTGGAAGATCCAATTCAAGAGTGAACTATACAGTAAATGGAAAAGTCCTGGGGAAAATTGATGTCCAGAGAGATTTGGGTGTTCAGGTCCACTGTTCCCTGAAGGTGGCAACGCAGGTAAATAGAGTGGTCAAGAAGGCATACGGCATGCTTTCCTTCATCGGACGGGGCATTGAGTACAAGAGTTGGCAGGTCATGTTACAGTTGTATAGGACTTTGGTTCGGCCACATTTGGAATACTGCGTACAGTTCTGGTCGCCACATTATCAAAAGGATGTGGATGCTTTGGAGAGGGTGCAGAGGAGGTTCACCAGGATGTTGCCTGGTATGGAGGGCTCTAGCTATGAAGAGAGGTTGAGCAGATTAGGATTATTTTCATTAGAAAGACGGAGGTTGAGGGGGGACCTGATTGAGGTGTACAAAATCATGAGAGGTATAGACAGGGTGGATAGCAAGAGGCTTTTTCCCAGAGTGGGGGTTTCAATTACTAGAGGACACGAGTTCAAAGTGAAAGGGGAAAAGTTTAGGGGGGATATGCGTGGAAAGTTCTTTACGCAGAGGGTGGTGTGCACCTGGAACGCGTTGCCAGCGGAGGTGGTAGATGCGGGCACGATGGAGTCTTTTAAGATGTATCTAGACAGACACATGAATGGGCAGGAAGAAAAGAGATACAGAACCTTAGAAAATAGGCGACATGTTTAGAGAGAGGATCTGGATCGGCGCAGGCTTGGAGGGCCGAAGGGCCTGTTCCTGTGCTGTAATTATCTTTGTTCTTTATCTTTGTTCTTTGTTCTATCTCCCTGAGAGAGAGGGACTGAGAGACACCAGTCAGTGTACAGATATCTCCCTGAGAGAGAGGGACTGTGAGAAACCACTCAGTGTACAGATATCTCCCTGAGAGAGAGGGACTGAGAGACACCAGTCAGTGTACAGATATCTCCCTGAGAGAGAGGGACTGAGAGACACCAGTCAGTGTACAGATATCTCCCTGAGAGACAGGGACTGAGAGACACCAGTCATTGTACAGATATCTCCCTGAGAGAGAGGGACTGAGAGACACCAGTCAGTGTACAGATATCTCCCTGAGAGAGAGGGACTGTGAGACACCACTCAGTGTACAGATATCTCCCTGAGAGACAGGGACTGAGAGACACCAGTCAGTGTACAGATATCTCCCTGAGAGAGAGGGACTGAGAGACACCACTCAGTGTACAGATTTCTCCCTGAGAGACAGGGACTGAGAGACACCAGTCAGTGTACAGATTTCTCCCTGAGAGACAGGGACTGAGAGACACCAGTCAGTGTACAGATATCTCCCTGAGAGACAGGGGCTGTGAGACACCACTCAGTGTACAGATATCTCCCTGAGAGAGAGGGACTGAGAGACACCAGTCAGTGTACAGATATCTCCCTGAGAGAGAGGGACTGAGAGACATCAGTCAGTGTACAGATATCTCCCTGAGAGACAGGGACTGAGAGACACCAGTCAGAGTACAGATATCTCCCTGAGAGACAGGGACTGAGAGACACCATTCAGTCTACAGATATCTCCCTGAGAGACAGGAACTGAGAGACCCCACTCAATGTACAGATATCTCCCTGAGAGAGAGGGACTGAGAGACACCACTCAGCGTACAGATATCTCCCTGAGAGACAAGGACTGAGAGACATCAGTCAGTGTACATATATCTCCCTGAGAGACAGGGACTGAGAGACACCACTCAGTGTACAGATACCTTCCTGAGAGAGGGACTGAGAGACACCAGTCAGTGTACATATATCTCCCTGAGAGACAGGGACTGAGAGACACCAGTCAGTGTACAGATATCTCCCTGAGAGAGAGGGACTGAGAGACACCACTCAGTGTACAGATATCTCCCTGAGAGAGAGGGACTGAGAGACACTAGTCAGCGTACAAATATCTCCCTGAGAGAGAGGGAATGAGAGACACCAGTCAGTGGACAGATATCTCCCTGAGAGACAGGGACTGAGAGACACCACTCAGTGTACAGATATCTCCCTGAGAGAGAGGGACTGAGAGACACCAGTCAGTGTACAGATATCTCCCTGAGAGAGAGGGACTGAGAGACACCAGTCAGTGTACATATATCTCCCTGAGACACAGGGACTGAGAGACACCACTCAGTGTTCAGATATCTCCCTGAGAGAGAGGGACTGAGAGACACCACTCAGTGTACAGATATCTCCCTGAGAGACAGGGACTGAGAGACACCACTCAGTGTACAGATATCTCCCTGAGAGAGAGGGACTGAGAGACACCAGTCAGTGTACAGATATCTCGGTGAGAGAGAGGGACTGAGAGACACCAGTCAGTGTACATATATCTCCCTGAGACACAGGGACTGAGAGACACCACTCAGTGTTCAGATATCTCCCTGAGAGAGAGGGACTGAGAGACACCAGTCAGTGTACAGATATCTCCCTGAGAGACAGGGACTGAGAGACACCAGTCAGTGTACAGATACCTCCCTGAGAGAGAGGGACTGAGAGACACCAGTCAGTGTACATATATCTCCCTGAGAGACAGGGACTGAGAGACACCACTCAGTGTACAGATATCTCCCTGAGAGAGAGGGACTGAGAGACACCAGTCAGTGTACAGATATCTCTCTGAGAGAGAGGGACTGTGAGACACCAGTCAGTGTACAGATATCTCCCTGAGAGAGAGGGACTGAGAGACACCACTCAGTGTACAGATATCTCCCTGAGAGAGAGGGACTGAGAGACACCAGTCAGTGTACAGATATCTCTCTGAGAGAGAGGGACTGTGAGACACCAGTCAGTGTACAGATATCTCCCTGAGAGAGAGGGACTGAGAGACACCACTCAGTGTACAGATATCTCCCTGAGAGAGAGGGACTGAGAGACACCAGTCAGTGTACAGATATCTCTCTGAGAGAGAGGGACTGTGAGACACCAGTCAGTGTACAGATATCTCCCTGAGAGACAGGGACTGAGAGACACCAGTCAGTGTACAGATATCTCCCTGAGAGAGAGCGACTGAGAGACACCAGTCAGTGTACAGATATCTCCCTGAGAGAGAGGGACTGAGAGACACCAGTCAGTGTACAGATATCTCTCTGAGAGAGAGGGACTGTGAGACACCAGTCAGTGTACAGATATCTCTCTGAGAGAGAGGGACTGTGAGACACCAGTCAGTGTACAGATATCTCCCTGAGAGAGAGGGACTGAGAGACACCAGTCAGTGTACAGATATCTCCCTGAGAGACAGGGACTGAGAGACACCAGTCAGTGTACAGATATCTCCGTGAGAGACAGGTACTGAGAGACACCACTCAGTGTACAGATATCTCCCTGAGAGACAGGGACTGAGAGACAGCAGTCAGTGTACAGATATCTCCCTGAGAGACAGGGACTGAGAGACACCACTCAGTGTACAGATATCTCCCTGAGGGACAGGGACTGAGAGACACCACTCAGTGTACAGATACCTCCCTGAGAGAGAGGGACTGAGAGACACCACTCAGTGTACAGATATCTACCTGAGAGACAGGGACTGAGAGACACCACTCAGTGTGCAGATATCTCCCTGAGAGAGAGGGACTGAGAGACACCACTCAGTGTACAGATATCTCCATGAGAGAGAGGGTCTGAGAGACACCAGTCAGCGTACAGATATCTCCCTGAGAGAGAGGGACTGAGAGACACCAGTCAGTGTACAGATATCTCCCTGAGAGAGAGGGACTGTGAGACACCACTCAGTGTACAGATATCTCCCTGAGAGACAGGGACTGAGAGACACCAGTCAGTGTACAGATATCTCCCAGAGAGAGAGGGACTTAGAGACTCCACTCAGTGTACAGATATCTCCCTGAGAGACAGGGACTGAGAGACACCAGTCAGTGTACAGATATCTCCCTGAGAGAGAGGGACTGAGAGACACCACTCAGTGTACAGATTTCTCCCTGAGAGACAGGGACTGAGAGACACCAGTCAGTGTACAGATATCTCCCTGAGAGACAGGGGCTGTGAGACACCACTCAGTGTACAGATATCTCCCTGAGAGAGAGGGACTGAGAGACACCAGTCAGTGTACAGATATCTCCCTGAGAGAGAGGGACTGAGAGACACCAGTCAGTGCACATATATGTCCCTGAGAGACAGGGACTGAGAGACACCACTCAGTGGACAGATACCTCCCTGAGAGAGAGGGACTGAGAGACACCAGTCAGTGTACAGATATCTCCCTGAGAGAGAGGGAATGAGAGACACCATTCAGTGTACAGATATCTCCCTGAGAGTCAGGAACTGAGAGACGCCACTCAGTGTACAGATATCTCCCTGAGAGAGAGGGACTGAGAGACACCACTCAGTGTACAGATATCTCCCTGAGAGACAAGGACTGAGAGACACCAGTCAGTGTACATATATCTCCCTGAGAGACAGGGACTGAGAGACACCACTCAGTGTCGAGATACCTCCCCGAGAGAGAGGGACTGAGAGACACCAGTCAGTGTACATATATCTCCCTGAGAGACAGGGACTGAGAGACACCAGTCAGTGTACAGATATCTCCCTGAGAGAGAGGGACTGAGAGACACCACTCAGTGTACAGATATCTCCCTGAGAGAGAGGGACTGAGAGACACCACTCAGTGTACATAAAGCTCCCTGAGAGACAGGGACTGAGAGACACCAGTCAGTGTACAGATATCTCCCTGAGAGACACCACTCAGTGTACATAAAGCTCCCTGAGAGACAGCGACTGAGAGACACCAGTCAGTGTACAGATATCTCCCTGAGAGAGAGGGACTGTGAGACACCAGTCAGTGTACAGATATCTCCCTGAGAGAGAGGGACTGAGAGACACCACTCAGTGTATAGATATCTCCCTGAGAGACAGGGGCTGTGAGACACCACTCAGTGTACAGATATCTCCCTGAGAGAGAGGGACTGAGAGACACCAGTCAGTGTACAGTTATCTCCCTGAGAGAGAGGGACTGAGAGGCACCAGTCAGTGTACATATATCTCCCTGAGAGACAGGGACTGAGAGACACCACTCAGTGTACAGATATCTCCCTGAGAGAGAGGGACTGAGAGACACCACTCAGTGTACAGATATCTCCCTCAGAGACAGGGACTGATAGACACCAGTCAGTGTACATATATCTCCCTGAGAGACAGGGACTGAGAGACACCACTCAGTGTACAGATACCTCCCTGAGAGAGACGGACTGAGAGACACCAGTCAGTGTACAGATATCTCCCTGAGAGAGAGGGACTGAGAGACACCACTCAGTGTACAGATATCTCCCTGATAGAGAGGGACTGAGAGACACCAGTCAGTGTACAGATATTTCCCTGAGAGAGAGGGACTGAGAGACACCACTCAGTGTACAGATATCTCCCTCAGAGACAGGGACTGATAGACACCAGTCAGTGTACATATATCTCCCTGAGAGACAGGGACTGAGAGACACCACTCAGTGTACAGATACCTCCCTGAGAGAGAGGGACTGAGAGACACCAGTCAGTGTACATATATTTCCCTGAGAGAGAGGGACTGAGAGACACCAGTCAGTGTACAGATATCTCCCTGAGAGAGAGGGACTGAGAGACACCAGTCAGTGTACAGGTATCTGCCTGAGAGAGAGGGACTGTGAGACACCACTCAGTGTACAGATATCTCCCTGAGAGACAGGGACTGAGAGACACCAGTCAGTGTACAGATATTTCCCTGAGAGAGAGGGACTGAGAGACACCACTCAGTGTACAGATATCTCCCTGAGAGACAGGGACTGAGAGACACCAGTCAGTGTACAGATATCTCCCTGAGAGAGAGGGACTGTGAGACACCACTCAGTGCACAGATATCTCCCTGAGAGACAGGGACTGAGAGACACCAGTCAGTGTACGGATAACTCCCTGAGAGAGAGGGACTGATAGACACCACTCAGTGTATAGATATCTCCCTGACAGACAGGGACTGAGAGACACCAGTCAGTGTACAGAAATCTCCCTGAGAGACTGGGGCTGTGAGACACCACTCAGTGTACAGATATCTCCCTGAGAGAGAGGGACTGAGAGACACCAGTCAGTGTACATATATCTCCCTGAGAGACAGGGACTGAGAGACACCAGTCAGTGTACATATATCTCCCTGAGAGACAGGGACTGAGAGACACCAGTCAGTGTACAGATATCTCCCTGAGAGAGAGGGACTGAGAGACACCACTCAGTGTACAGATATCTCCCTGAGAGAGAGGGACTGAGAGACACCACTCAGTGTACATAAAGCTCCCTGAGAGACAGGGACTGAGAGACACCAGTCAGTGTACAGATATCTCCCTGAGAGACACCACTCAGTGTACATAAAGCTCCCTGAGAGACAGGGACTGAGAGACACCAGTCAGTGTACAGATATCTCCCTGAGAGAGAGGGACTGTGAGACACCAGTCAGTGTACAGATATCTCCCTGAGAGAGAGGGACTGAGAGACACCACTCAGTGCACAGATATCTCCCTGACAGACAGGGACTGAGAGACACCAGACAGTGTACAGATATCTCCCTGAGAGACAGGGGCTGTGAGACACCACTCAGTGTACAGATATCTCCCTGAGAGAGAGGGACTGAGAGACACCAGTCAGTGTACAGATATCTCCCTGAGAGAGAGGGACTGAGAGGCACCAGTCAGTGTACATATATCTCCCTGAGAGACAGGGACTGAGAGACACCACTCAGTGTACAGATATCTCCCTGAGAGAGAGGGACTGAGAGACACCACTCAGTGTACAGATATCTCCCTGAGAGAGAGGGACTGAGAGACACCAGTCAGTGTACAGATATCTCCCTGAGAGAGAGGGACTGAGAGACACCACTCAGTGTGCAGATATCTCCCTCAGAGACAGGGACTGATAGACACCAGTCAGTGTACATATATCTCCCTGAGAGACAGGGACTGAGAGACACCACTCAGTGCACAGATACCTCGCTGAGAGAGAGGGACTGAGAGACACCAGTCAGTGTACGTATATCTCCCTGAGAGAGAGGGACTGAGAGACACCAGTCAGTGTACAGATATCTCCCTGAGAGAGAGGGACTGAGAGACACCAGTCAGTGTACAGATATCTCCCTGAGAGAGAGGGACTGTGAGACACCACTCAGTGTACAGATATCTCGCTGAGAGACAGGGACTGAGAGACACCAGTCAGTGTACAGATATTTCCCTGAGAGAGAGGGACTGAGAGACACCACTCAGTGTACAGATATCTCCCTGAGAGACAGGGACTGAGAGACACCAGTCAGTGTACAGATATCTCCCTGAGAGAGAGGGACTGTGAGAGACCACACAGTGTACAGATATCTCCCTGAGAGACAGGGACTGAGAGACACCAGTCAGTGTACAGATATCTCCCTGAGAGAGAGGGACTGAGAGACACCACTCAGTGTATAGATATCTCCCTGACAGACAGGGACTGAGAGACACCAGTCAGTGTACAGAAATCTCCCTGAGAGACAGGGGCTGTGAGACACCACTCAGTGTACAGATATCTCCCTGAGAGAGAGGGACTGAGAGACACCAGTCAGTGTACAGATATCTCCCTGAGAGAGAGGGACTGAGAGACAGCAGTCAGTGTACATATATCTCTCTGAGAGAGAGGGACTGAGAGACAGCAGTCAGTGTTCAGATATCTCCCTGAGAGAGAGGGACTGAGAGACACCACTCAGTGTACAGATATCTGCCTGAGAGACACCACTCAGTGTACATAAAGCTCACTGAGAGACAGGGACTGAGAGACACCACTCATTGTACAGATATCTCCCTGAGAGAGAGTGACTGAGAGACACCACTCGGTGTACAGATATCTCCCTGAGAGAGAGGGACTGAGAGACACCAGTCAGTGTACATATATCTCCCTGAGAGACAGGGACTGAGAGACACCACTCAGTGTACAGATACCTCCCTGAGAGAGAGGCACTGAGAGACACCAGTCAGTGTACATATATCTCCCGGAGAGAGAGGGACTGAGAGACACCAGTCAGTGGACAGATATCTCCCTGAGAGAGAGGGACTGAGAGACACCACTCAGTGTATAGATATCTCCCTGACAGACAGGGACTGAGAGACACCAGTCAGTGTACAGATATCTCCCTGAGAGACAGGGGCTGTGAGACACCGCTCAGTGTACAGATATCTCCCTGAGAGACAGGGACTGCGAGACACTAGTCAGTGTACAGATACCTCCCTGAGAGAGAGGGACTGAGAGACACCAGTCGGTGTACATATATCTCCCTGAGAGACAGGGACTGAGAGACACCACTCAGTGTACAGAAATCTCCCTGAGAGAGAGGGACTGAGAGACACCACTCAGTGTACAGATATCTCCCTGAGAGAGACGGACGGTGAGACACCAGTCAGTGTACAGATATCTCCCTGAGAGAGAGGGACTGAGAGACACCACTCAGTGTACAGATATCTCCCTGAGAGACAGGGACTGAGAGACACCAGTCAGTGTACATATATCTCCCTGAGAGACAGAGAATGAGAGACACCAGTCAGTGTACATATATCTCCCTGAGAGAGAGGGACTGAGAGACACCACTCAGTGAACAGATATCTCCCTGAGAGACAGGGACTGAGAGACACCAGTCAGTGTACATATATCTCCCTGAGAGAAAGGGACTGAGAGACACCACTCAGTGTACAGATACCTCCCTGAGAGAGAGGGACTGAGAGACACCAGTCAGTGTACATATATCTCCCTGAGAGAGAGGGACTGAGAGACACCAGTCAGTGTACTGATATCTCCCTGAGAGACAGGGACTGAGAGACACCACTCAGTGTACAGATACCTCCCTGAGAGAGAGGGGCTGAGAGGCACCAGTCAGTGTACATATATGTCCCTGAGAGAGAGGGACTGAGAGACACCACTCAGTGTTCAGATATCTCCCTGAGAGAGAGGGACTGAGAGACACCACTCAGTGTACAGATATCTCCCTGAGAGACAGGGACTGTGAGACACCAGTCAGTGTACAGATATCTCCCTGAGAGACAGGGACTGAGAGACACCAGTCAGTGTACATATATCTCCCTGAGAGACAGGGACTGAGAGACACCACTCAGTGTACAGATACCTCCCTGAGAGAGAGGGACTGAGAGACACCAGTCAGTGTACATATATCTCCCTGAGAGAGAGGGACTGAGAGACACCAGTCAGTGTACAGATATCTCCCTGAGAGAGAGGGACTGAGAGACACCAGTCAGTGTACAGATATCTCCCTGAGAGAGAGGGACTGTGAGACACCACTCAGTGTACAGATATCTCCCTGAGAGAGAGGGACTGTGAGACACCAGTCAGTGTACAGATATTTCCCAGAGAGAGAGGGACTGAGAGACACCACTCAGTGTACAGATATCTCCCTGAGAGACAGGGACTGAGAGACACCACTCAGTGTACAGATATCTCCCTGAGAGACAGGGACTGAGAGACACCAGTCAGTGTACATATATCTCCCTGAGAGACAGGGACTGAGAGACACCACTCAGTGTACAGATACCTCCCTGAGAGAGAGGGACTGAGAGACACCAGTCAGTGTACATATATCTCCCGGAGAGAGAGGGACTGAGAGACACCAGTCAGTGGACAGATATCTCCCTGAGAGAGAGGGACTGAGAGACACCACTCAGTGTATAGATATCTCCCTGACAGACAGGGACTGAGAGACACCAGTCAGTGTACAGATATCTCCCTGAGAGACAGGGGCTGTGAGACACCACTCAGTGTACAGATATCTCCCTGAGAGAGAGGGACTGAGAGACACCAGTCAGTGTACAGATATCTCCCTGAGAGAGAGGGACTCAGAGACACCAGTCAGTGTACAAATATCTCCCTGAGAGACAGGGACTGAGAGACACCACTCAGTGTACAGATACCTCCGTGAGAGAGAGGGACTGAGAGGCACCAGTCAGTGTACATATATGTCCCTGAGAGAGAGGGACTGAGAGACACCACTCAGTGTTCAGATATCTCCCTGAGAGAGAGGGACTGAGAGACACCACTCAGTGTACAGATATCTCCCTGAGAGACAGGGACTGTGAGACACCAGTCAGTGTACAGATACCTCCCTGAGAGAGAGGGACTGAGAGACACCAGTCAGTGTACATATATCTCCCTGAGAGACAGGGACTGAGAGACACCACTCAGTGTACAGAAATCTCCCTGAGAGACAGGGACTGAGAGACACCACTCTGTGTACAGATATCTCCCTGAGGGAGACGGACGGTGAGACACCAGTCAGTGTACAGATATCTCCCTGAGAGAGAGGGACTGAGAGACACCACTCAGTGTACAGATATCTCCCTGAGAGACAGGGACTGAGAGACACCAGTCAGTGTACATATATCTCCCTGAGAGACAGGGAATGAGAGACACCAGTCAGTGTACATATATCTCCCTGAGAGAGAGGGACTGAGAGACACCACTCAGTGTACAGATATCTCCCTGAGATACAGGGACTGAGAGAAACCAGTCAGTGTACATATATCTCCCTGAGAGACAGGGACTGAGAGACACCACTCAGTGTACAGATACCTCCCTGAGAGAGAGGGACTGAGAGACACCAGTCAGTGTACATATATCTCCCTGAGAGAGAGGGACTGACAGACACCAGTCAGTGTACAGATATCTCCCTGAGAGACAGGGACTGAGAGACACCACTCAGTGTACAGATACCTCCCTGAGAGAGAGGGACTGAGAGACACCACTCAGTGTTCAGATATCTCCCTGAGAGAGAGGGACTGAGAGGCACCACTCAGTGTTCAGATATCTCCCTGAGAGAGAGGGACTGAGAGGCACCAGTCAGTGTACATATATGTCCCTGAGAGAGAGGGACTGAGAGACACCACTCAGTGTTCAGATATCTCCCTGAGAGAGAGGGACTGAGAGGCACCAGTCAGTGTACATATATGTCCCTGAGAGAGAGGGACTGAGAGACACCACTCAGTGTTCAGATATCTCCCTGAGAGAGAGGGACTGAGAGACACCAGTCAGTGTACATATATCTCCCTGAGAGACAGGGAATGAGAGACACCACTCAGTGTACAGATACCTCCCTGAGAGAGAGGGACTGGGAGACACCAGTCAGTGTAGATATATCTCCCTGAGAGAGAGGGACTGAGAGACACCACTCAGTGTACAGATATCTCCCTGAGAGACAGGGACTGAGAGACACCAGTCAGTGTACATATATCTCCCTGAGAGACAGGGACTGAGAGACACCACTCAGTGTACAGATACCTCCCTGAGAGAGAGGGACTGAGAGACACCAGTCAGTGTACAGATATCTCCCTGAGAGAGAGGGACTGTGAGACACCACTCAGTGTACGGATATCTCCCTGAGAGACAGGGACTGAGAGACACCAGTCAGTGTACAGATATTTCCCTGAGAGAGAGGGACTGAGAGACACCACTCAGTGTACAGATATCTCCCTGAGAGACAGGGACTGAGAGACACCAGTCAGTGTACAGATATCTCCCTGAGAGAGAGGGACTGTGAGACACCACTCAGTGTACAGATATCTCCCTGAGAGACAGGGACTAAGAGACACCAGTCAGTGTACAGATATCTCCCTGAGAGAGAGGGACTGAGAGACACCACTCTGTGTATAGATATCTCCCTGACAGACAGGGACTGAGAGACACCAGTCAGTGTACAGAAATCTCCCTGAGAGACAGGGGCTGTGAGACACCAGTCAGTGTACAGATATCTCCCTGAGAGAGAGGGACTGAGAGACACCAGTCAGTGCACATATATCTCCCTGAGAGAGAGGGACTAAGAGACACCACTCTGTGTTCAGATATCTCCCTGAGAGAGAGGGACTGAGAGACACCACTCAGTGTACAGATATCTCCCTGAGAGACAGGGACTGAGAGACACCACTCAGTGTACAGATATCTCCCTGAGAGACAGGGACTGCGAGACACCAGTCAGTGTACATATATCTCCCTGAGAGACAGGGACTGAGAGACACCACTCAGTGTACAGATACCTCCCTGAGAGAGAGGGACTGAGAGACACCAGTCAGTGTACATATATCTCCCTGAGAGAGAGGGACTGAGAGACACCACTCAGTGTACATATATGTCCCTGAGAGAGAGGGACTGAGAGACACCACTCAGTGTTCAGATATCTCCCTGAGAGAGAGGGACTGAGAGACACCACTCAGTGTACAGATATCTCCCTGAGAGACAGGGACTGCGAGACACCAGTCAGTGTACAGATACCTCCCTGAGAGAGAGGGACTGAGAGACACCAGTCGGTGTACATATATCTCCCTGAGAGACAGGGACTGAGAGACACCACTCAGTGTACAGAAATCTCCCTGAGAGAGAGGGACTGAGAGACACCAGTCAGTGTACAGATATCTCCCTGAGAGAGAGGGACTGAGAGACACCACTCAGTGTATAGATATCTCCCTGAGAGACAGGGACTGAGAGACACCAGTCAGTGTACATATATCTCCCTGAGAGACAGAGAATGAGAGACACCAGTCAGTGTACATATATCTCCCTGAGAGAGCGGGACTGAGAGACACCACTCAGTGAACAGATATCTCCCTGAGAGACAGGGACTGAGAGACACCAGTCAGTGTACATATATCTCCCTGAGAGACAGGGACTGAGAGACACCACTCAGTGTACAGATACCTCCCTGAGAGAGAGGGACTGAGAGACACCAGTCAGTGTACATATATCTCCCTGAGAGAGAGGGACTGAGAGACACCAGTCAGTGTACAGATATCTCCCTGAGAGACAGGGACTGAGAGACACCACTCAGTGTACAGATACCTCCCTGAGAGAGAGGGGCTGAGAGGCACCAGTCAGTGTACATATATGTCCCTGAGAGAGAGGGACTGAGAGACACCACTCAGTGTTCAGATATCTCCCTGAGAGAGAGGGACTGAGAGACACCACTCAGTGTACAGATATCTCCCTGAGAGACAGGGACTGTGAGACACCAGTCAGTGTACAGATATCTCCCTGAGAGACAGGGACTGAGAGACACCAGTCAGTGTACATATATCTCCCTGAGAGAGAGGGACTAAGAGACACCACTCACTGTTCAGATATCTCCCTGAGAGAGAGGGACTGAGAGACACCACTCAGTGTACAGATATCTCCCTGAGAGACAGGGACTGAGAGACACCACTCAGTGTACAGATATCTCCCTGAGAGACAGGGACTGAGAGACACCAGTCAGTGTACATATATCTCCCTGAGAGACAGGGACTGAGAGACACCACTCAGTGTACAGATACCTCCCTGAGAGAGAGGGACTGAGAGACACCAGTCAGTGTACATATATCTCCCTGAGAGAGAGGGACTGAGAGACACCACTCAGTGTACATATATGTCCCTGAGAGAGAGGGACTGAGAGACACCACTCAGTGTTCAGATATCTCCCTGAGAGAGAGGGACTGAGAGACACCACTCAGTGTACAGATATCTCCCTGAGAGACAGGGACTGCGAGACACCAGTCAGTGTACAGATACCTCCCTGAGAGAGAGGGACTGAGAGACACCAGTCGGTGTACATATATCTCCCTGAGAGACAGGGACTGAGAGACACCACTCAGTGTACAGAAATCTCCCTGAGAGAGAGGGACTGAGAGACACCAGTCAGTGTACAGATATCTCCCTGAGAGAGAGGGACTGAGAGACACCACTCAGTGTATAGATATCTCCCTGAGAGACAGGGACTGAGAGACACCAGTCAGTGTACATATATCTCCCTGAGAGACAGAGAATGAGAGACACCAGTCAGTGTACATATATCTCCCTGAGAGAGCGGGACTGAGAGACACCACTCAGTGAACAGATATCTCCCTGAGAGACAGGGACTGAGAGACACCAGTCAGTGTACATATATCTCCCTGAGAGACAGGGACTGAGAGACACCACTCAGTGTACAGATACCTCCCTGAGAGAGAGGGACTGAGAGACACCAGTCAGTGTACATATATCTCCCTGAGAGAGAGGGACTGAGAGACACCAGTCAGTGTACAGATATCTCCCTGAGAGACAGGGACTGAGAGACACCACTCAGTGTACAGATACCTCCCTGAGAGAGAGGGGCTGAGAGGCACCAGTCAGTGTACATATATGTCCCTGAGAGAGAGGGACTGAGAGACACCACTCAGTGTTCAGATATCTCCCTGAGAGAGAGGGACTGAGAGACACCACTCAGTGTACAGATATCTCCCTGAGAGACAGGGACTGTGAGACACCAGTCAGTGTACAGATATCTCCCTGAGAGACAGGGACTGAGAGACACCAGTCAGTGTACATATATCTCCCTGAGAGACAGGGACTGAGAGACACCTCTCAGTGTACAGATACCTCCCTGAGAGAGAGGGACTGAGAGACACCAGTCAGTGCACATATATCTCCCTGAGAGAGAGGGACTGAGAGACACCAGTCAGTGTACAGATATCTCCCTGAGAGAGAGGGACTGAGAGACACCAGTCAGTGTACAGATATCTCCCTGAGAGAGAGGGACTGTGAGACACCACTCAGTGTACAGATATCTCCCTGAGAGAGAGGGACTGTGAGACACCAGTCAGTGTACAGATATTTCCCAGAGAGAGAGGGACTGAGAGACACCACTCAGTGTACAGATATCTCCCTGAGAGACAGGGACTGAGAGACACCACTCAGTGTACAGATATCTCCCTGAGAGACAGGGACTGAGAGACACCAGTCAGTGTACATATATCTCCCTGAGAGACAGGGACTGAGAGACACCACTCAGTGTACAGATACCTCCCTGAGAGAGAGGGACTGAGAGACACCAGTCAGTGTACATATATCTCCCGGAGAGAGAGGGACTGAGAGACACCAGTCAGTGGACAGATATCTCCCTGAGAGAGACGGACTGGAGACACCACTCAGTGTATAGATATCTCCCTGACAGACAGGGACTGAGAGACACCAGTCAGTGTACAGATATCTCCCTGAGAGACAGGGGCTGTGAGACACCACTCAGTGTACAGATATCTCCCTGAGAGAGAGGGACTGAGAGACACCAGTCAGTGTACAGATATCTCCCTGAGAGAGAGGGACTGAGAGACACCAGTCAGTGTACAAATATCTCCCTGAGAGACAGGGACTGAGAGACACCACTCAGTGTACAGATACCTCCCTGAGAGAGAGGGACTGAGAGGCACCAGTCAGTGTACATATATGTCCCTGAGAGAGAGGGACTGAGAGACACCACTCAGTGTTCAGATATCTCCCTGAGAGAGAGGGACTGAGAGACACCACTCAGTGTACAGATATCTCCCTGAGAGACAGGGACTGTGAGACACCAGTCAGTGTACAGATACCTCCCTGAGAGAGAGGGACTGAGAGATACCAGTCAGTGTACATATATCTCCCTGAGAGACAGGGACTGAGAGACACCACTCAGTGTACAGAAATCTCCCTGAGAGACAGGGACTGAGAGACACCACTCAGTGTACAGATATCTCCCTGAGAGAGACGGACGGTGAGACACCAGTCAGTGTACAGATATCTCCCTGAGAGAGAGGGACAGAGAGACACCACTCAGTGTACAGATATCTCCCTGAGAGACAGGGACTGAGAGACACCAGTCAGTGTACATATATCTCCCTGAGAGACAGGGAATGAGAGACACCAGTCAGTGTACATATATCTCCCTGAGAGAGAGGGACTGAGAGACACCACTCAGTGTACAGATACCTCCCTGAGAGAGAGGGACTGAGAGACACCAGTCAGTGTACATATATCTCCCTGAGAGAGAGGGACTGACAGACACCAGTCAGTGTACAGATATCTCCCTGAGAGACAGGGACTGAGAGACACCACTCAGTGTACAGATTCCTCCCTGAGAGAGAGGGACTGAGAGGCACCAGTCAGTGTACATATATGTCCCTGAGAGAGAGGGACTGAGAGACACCACTCAGTGTTCAGATATCTCCCTGAGAGAGAGGGACTGAGAGGCACCACTCAGTGTTCAGATATCTCCCTGAGAGAGAGGGACTGAGAGGCACCAGTCAGTGTACATATATGTCCCTGAGAGAGAGGGACTGAGAGACACCACTCAGTGTTCAGATATCTCCCTGAGAGAGAGGGACTGAGAGGCACCAGTCAGTGTACATATATGTCCCTGAGAGAGAGGGACTGAGAGACACCACTCAGTGTTCAGATATCTCCCTGAGAGAGAGGGACTGAGAGACACCAGTCATTGTACATATATCTCCCTGAGAGACAGGGAATGAGAGACACCACTCAGTGTACAGATACCTCCCTGAGAGAGAGGGACTGGGAGACACCAGTCAGTGTAGATATATCTCCCTGAGAGAGAGGGACTGAGAGACACCACTCAGTGTACAGATATCTCCCTGAGAGACAGGGACTGAGAGACACCAGTCAGTGTACATATATCTCCCTGAGAGACAGGGACTGAGAGACACTACTCAGTGTACAGCTACCTCCCTGAGAGAGAGGGACTGAGAGACACCAGTCAGTGTACATATATCTCCCTGAGAGAGAGGGACTGAGAGACACCAGTCAGTGTACAGATATCTCCCTGAGAGAGAGGGACTGTGAGACACCACTCAGTGTACAGATATCTCCCTGAGAGACAGGGACTGAGAGACACCAGTCAGTGTACAGATATTTCCCTGAGAGAGAGGGACTGAGAGACACCACTCAGTGTACAGATATCTCCCTGAGAGACAGGGACTGAGAGACACCAGTCAGTGTACAGATATCTCCCTGAGAGAGAGGGACTGTGAGACACCACTCAGTGTACAGATATCTCCCTGAGAGACAGGGACTGAGAGACACCAGTCAGTGTACAGATATCTCCCTGAGAGAGAGGGACTGAGAGACACCACTCTGTGTATAGATATCTCCCTGACAGACAGGGACTGAGAGACACCAGTCAGTGTACAGAAATCTCCCTGAAAGACAGGGGCTGTGAGACACCACTCAGTGTACAGATATCTCCCTGAGAGAGAGGGACTGAGAGACACCAGTCAGTGCACATATATCTCCCTGAGAGAAAGGGACTAAGAGACACCACTCAGTGTTCAGATATCTCCCTGAGAGAGAGGGACTGAGAGACACCACTCAGTGTGCAGATATCTCCCTGAGAGACAGGGACTGAGAGACACCACTCAGTGTACAGATATCTCCCTGAGAGACAGGGACTGAGAGACACCAGTCAGTGTACATATATCTCCCTGAGAGACAGGGACTGAGAGACACCACTCAGTGTACAGATACCTCCCTGAGAGAGAGGGACTGAGAGACACCAGTCAGTGTACATATATCTCCCTGAGAGAGAGGGACTGAGAGACACCAGTCAGTGTACAGATATCTCCCTGAGAGAGTGGGACTGAGAGACACCAGTCAGTGTACTGATATCTCCCTGAGAGAGAGGGACTGTGAGACACCACTCAGTGTACATATATGTCCCTGAGAGACAGGGACTGAGAGACACCAGTCTGTGTACAGATATCCCCCTGAGAGAGAGGGACTGAGAGACACCACTCAGTGTACAGATATCTCCCTGAGAGACAGGGACTGAGAGACACCAGTCAGTGTACAGATATCTCCCTGAGAGAGAGGGACTGTGAGACACCACTCAGTGTACAGATATCTCCCTGAGAGACAGGGACTGAGAGACACCAGTCAGTGTACAGATATCTCCCTGAGAGAGAGGGACTGAGAGACACCACTCAGTGCATAGATATCTCCCTGACAGACAGGGACTGAGAGACACCAGTCAGTGTACAGAAATCTCCCTGAGAGACAGGGGCTGTGAGACACCACTCAGTGTACAGATATCTCCCTGAGAGAGAGGGACTGAGAGACACCAGTCAGTGTTCAGATATCTCCCTGAGAGAGAGGGACTGAGAGACACCACTCAGTGTACAGATATCTCCCTGAGAGACAGGGACTGAGAGACACCAGTCAGTGTACAGATACCCCCTGAGAGAGAGGGACTGAGAGACACCAGTCAGTGTACATATATCTCCCTGAGAGACAGGGACTGAGAGACACCACTCAGTGTACAGATATCTCCTTGAGAGAGAGGGACTGAGAGACACCACTCAGTGTACAGATATCTCCCTGACAGACAGGGACTGAGAGACACCAGCCAGTGTACAGATATCTCCCTGACAGAGAGGGACTGAGAGACACCACTCAGTGTACAGATATCTCCTTCAGACACAGGGACAGAGAGACACCAGTCAGAGTACAGATATCTCCCTGAGAGAGAGGGACTGAGAGACACCAATCAGTGTGCAGATATCTCCCTGAGAGACAGGGACTGAGAGACACCAGTCAGTGTACAGATATCTCCCTGTGAGAGAGGGACTGTGAGACACCACTCAGTGCATAGATATCTCCCTGACAGACAGGGACTGAGAGACACCAGTCCGTGTACAGAAATCTCCCTGAGAGACAGGGGCTGTGAGACACCACTCAGTGTACAGATATCTCCCTGAGAGAGAGGGACTGAGAGACACCAGTCAGTGTACATATATCTCCCTGAGAGAGAGGGACTGAGAGACACCACTCAGTGTTCAGATATCTCCCTCAGACACAGGGACTGAGAGACACCAGTCAGTGTACAGATATATCCCTGAGAGAGAGGGACTGAGAGACACCAATCAGTGTGCAGATATCTCCCTGAGAGACAGGGACTGAGAGACACCAGTCAGTGTACAGATATCTCCCTGTGAGAGAGGGACTGTGAGACACCACTCAGTGCACAGATATCTCCCTGAGAGAGAGGGGCTGAGAGGCACCAGTCAGTGTACAGTTATCTCCCTGAGAGAGAGGGACTGAGAGACACCAGTCAGTGTACAGATATCTCCCTGAGAGAGAGGGACTGAGAGACACCAGTCAGTGTACAGATATCTCCCTGAGAGAGAGGGACTGAGAGACACCACTCAGTGTACAGATATCTCCCTGAGAGAGAGGGACTGAGTGACACCACTCAGTGTACAGATATCTCCCTGAGAGACAGGGACTGAGAGACACCAGTCAGAGTACAGATATCTCCCTGAGAGAGAGGGACTGAGAGACACCACTCACTGTACAGATATCTCCCTGAGAGACAGGGGACTGAAAGACACCACTCATTGTACAGATATCTCCCTGAGAGAGAGGGACTGAGAGACACCACTCAGTGTACAGATATCTCCCTGAGAGACAGGGACTGAGAGACACCAGTCAGTGTACAGATATCTCCCTGAGAGAGAGGGACTGAGAGCCACACTCAGTGTACAGAAACCTCCCTGAGAGAGAGGGACTGAGAGACACCAGTCAGTGTACGTATATCTCCCGGAGAGAGAGGGACTGAGAGACACCAGTCAGTGTACAGATATCTCCCTGAGAGAGAGGGACTGAGAGACACCACTCAGTGTACAGATATCTCCCTGAGAGACAGGGACTGAGAGACACCAGTCAGTGTACAGATACCTCCCTGAGAGACAGGGGCTGTGAGACACCACTCAGTGTACAGATATCTCCCTGAGAGAGAGGGTCTGAGAGACACCAGTCAGTGTACAGATATCTCCCTGAGAGAGAGGGACTGAGAGACACCAGTCAGTGTACAAATATCTCCCTGAGAGACAGGGACTGAGAGACACCACTCAGTGTATAGATACCTCCCTGAGAGAGAGGGACTGAGAGGCACCAGTCAGTGTACATATATGTCCCTGAGAGAGAGGGACTGAGAGACACCACTCAGTGTTCAGATATCTCCCTGAGTTAGAGGGACTGAGAGACACCAGTCAGTGTACAGATATCTCCCTGAGAGACAGGGACTGTGAGACACCAGTCAGTGTACAGATACCTCCCTGAGAGAGAGGGACTGAGAGACACCAGTCCGTGTACATATATCTCCCTGAGAGACAGGGACTGAGAGACACCACTCAGTGTACAGATATCTCCCTGAGAGAGAGGGACTGAGAGACACCACTCAGTGTACAGATATCTCCCTGAGAGAGAGGGACTGAGAGACACCAGTCAGTGTACAGATATCTCCCTGAGAGAGAGGGACTGTGAGACACCAGTCAGTGTACAGATATCTCCCTGAGAGAGAGGGACCGAGAGACACCACTCAGTGTATAGATATCTCCCTGAGAGACAGGGACTGAGAGACACCAGTCAGTGTACATATATCTCCCTGAGAGACAGGGAATGAGAGACACCACTCAGTGTACAGATACCTCCCTGAGAGAGAGGGACTGAGAGACACCAGTCAGTGTACAGATATCTCCCTGAGAGAGAGCGACTGAGAGAAACCAGTCAGTGTACAAATATCTCCATGAGAGACAGGGACTGAGAGACACCACTCAGTGTACAGATACCTCCCTGAGAGAGAGGGACTGAGATGCACCAGTCAGTGTACATATATGTCCCTGAGAGAGAGGGACTGAGAGACACCACTCAGTGTACAGATATCTCCCTGAGAGAGAGGGACTGAGAGGCACCAGTTAGTGTACATATATGTCCCTGAGAGAGAGGGACTGAGAGACACCACTCAGTGTTCAGATATCTCCCTGAGTTAGAGGGACTGAGAGACACAACTCAGTGTACAGATATCTCCCTGAGAGACAGGGACTGTGAGACAACAGTCAGTGTACAGATACCTCCCTGAGAGAGAGGGACTGAGAGACACCAGTCAGTGTACATATATCTCCCTGAGAGACAGGGACTGAGAGACACCACTCAGTGTACAGATATCTCCCTGAGAGAGAGGGACTGAGAGACACCACTCAGTGTACAGATATCTCCCTGAGAGAGAGGGACTGAGAGGCACCAGTCTGTGTACAGATATCTCCCTGAGAGAGAGAGACTGTGCGACACCAGTCAGTGTACAGATATCTCCCTGAGAGAGAGGGACTGAGAGACACCACTCAGTGTATAGATATCTCCCTGAGAGACAGGGACTGAGAGACACCAGTCAGTGTACATATATCTCCCTGAGAGACAGGGAATGAGAGACACCACTCAGTGTACAGATACCTCCCTGAGAGAGAGGGACTGAGAGACACCAGTCAGTGTACAGATATCTCCCTGAGAGAGAGCGACTGAGAGACACCAGTCAGTGTACAAATATCTCCCTGAGAGACAGGGACTGAGAGACACCACTCAGTGTACAGATATCTCCCTGAGAGACAGGGACTGAGAGACACCAGTCAGTGTACATATATCTCCCTTAGAGACAGGGACTGAGAGACACCACTCAGTGTACAGATACCTCCCTGAGAGAGAGGGACTGAGAGACACCAGTCAGTGTACAGATATCTCCCTGAGAGAGAGGGACTGTGAGACACCACTCAGTGTACAGATATCTCCCTGAGAGACAGGGACTGAGAGACACCAGTCAGTGTACAGATATATCCCTGAGAGAGAGGGACTGAGAGACACCACTCAGTGTACAGATATCTCCCTGAGAGACAGGGACTGAGAGACACCAGTCAGTGTACAGATATCTCCCTGAGAGAGAGGGACTGTGAGACACCACTCAGTGTACAGATATCTCCCTGAGAGACAGGGACTGAGAGACACCAGTCAGTGTACAGATATCTCCCTGAGAGAGAGGGACTGAGAGACACCACTCAGTGTATAGATATCTCCCTGACAGACAGGGACTGAGAGACACCAGTCAGTGTACAGAAATCTCCCTGAGAGACAGGGGCTGTGAGACACCACTCAGTGTACAGATATCTCCCTGAGAGAGAGGGACTGAGAGACACCAGTCAGTGTACAGATATCTCCCTGAGAGACAGGGACTGAGAGACACCACTCAGTGTACAGATATCTCCCTGAGAGACAGGGACTGAGAGAAACCAGTCAGTGTACATATATCTCCCTGAGAGACAGGGACTGAGAGACACCACTCAGTGTACAGATATCTCCCTGAGAGACAGGGACTGAGAGACACCAGTCAGTGTACGATACCTCCCTGAGAGACAGGGGCTGTGAGACACCACTCAGTGTACAGATATCTCCCTGAGAGAGAGGGACTGAGAGACACCAGTCAGTGTACAGATATCTCCCTGAGAGAGAGGGACTGAGAGACACCAGTCAGTGTACAAATATCTCCCTGAGAGACAGGGACTGAGAGACACCACTCAGTGTACAGATACCTCCCTGAGAGAGAGGGACTGAGAGGCACCAGTCAGTGTACATATATGTCCCTGAGAGACAGGGACTGAGAGACACCACTCAGTGTTCAGATATCTCCCTGAGTTAGAGGGACTGAGAGACACCACTCAGTGTACAGATATCTCCCTGAGAGACAGGGACTGTGAGACACCAGTCAGTGTACAGATACCTCCCTGAGAGAGAGGGACTGAGAGACACCAGTCAGTGTACATATATCTCCCTGAGAGACAGGGACTGAGAGACACCACTCAGTGTACAGATATCTCCCTGAGAGAGAGGGACTGAGAGACACCACTCAGTGTACAGATATCTCCCTGAGAGAGAGGGACTGAGAGACACCAGTCAGTGTACAGATATCTCCCTGAGAGAGAGGGACTGTGAGACACCAGTCAGTGTACAGATATCTCCCTGAGAGAGAGGGACTGAGAGACACCACTCAGTGTATAGATATCTCCCTGAGAGACAGGGACTGAGAGACACCAGTCAGTGTACATATATCTCCCTGAGAGACAGGGAATGAGAGACACCACTCAGTGTACAGATACCTCCCTGAGAGAGAGGGACTGAGAG
Source organism: Heterodontus francisci (assembly GCF_036365525.1). NCBI lineage: Eukaryota > Metazoa > Chordata > Chondrichthyes > Heterodontiformes > Heterodontidae > Heterodontus > Heterodontus francisci. The sequence goes on along the minus strand of NC_090384.1, from coordinate 7,115,734 downwards.
ACACCAGTCAGTGTACAGATATCTCCCTGAGAGAGAGCGACTGAGAGAAACCAGTCAGTGTACAAATATCTCCATGAGAGACAGGGACTGAGAGACACCACTCAGTGTACAGATACCTCCCTGAGAGAGAGGGACTGAGAGGCACCAGTCAGTGTACATATATGTCCCTGAGAGAGAGGGACTGAGAGACACCACCCAGTGTACAGATATCTCCCTGAGAGAGAGGGACTGAGAGGCACCAGTTAGTGTACATATATGTCCCTGAGAGAGAGGGACTGAGAGACACCACTCAGTGTTCAGATATCTCCCTGAGTTAGAGGGACTGAGAGACACCACTCAGTGTACAGATATCTCCCTGAGAGACAGGGACTGTGAGACACCAGTCAGTGTACAGATACCTCCCTGAGAGAGAGGGACTGAGAGACACCAGTCAGTGTACATATATCTCCCTGAGAGACAGGGACTGAGAGACACCACTCAGTGTACAGATATCTCCCTGAGAGAGAGGGACTGAGAGACACCACTCAGTGTACAGATATCTCCCTGAGAGAGAGGGACTGAGAGGCACCAGTCTGTGTACAGATATCTCCCTGAGAGAGAGGGACTGTGAGACACCAGTCAGTGTACAGATATCTCCCTGAGAGAGAGGGACTGAGATACACCACTCAGTGTATAGATATCTCCCTGAGAGACAGGGACTGAGACACACCAGTCAGTGTACATATATCTCCCTGAGAGACAGGGATTGAGAGACACCACTCAGTGTACAGATACCTCCCTGAGAGAGAGGGACTGAGAGACACCAGTCAGTGTACAGATATCTCCCTGAGAGAGAGCGACTGAGAGACACCAGTCAGTGTACAAATATCTCCCTGAGAGACAGGGACTGAGAGACACCACTCAGTGTACAGATATCTCCCTGAGAGACAGGGACTGAGAGACACCAGTCAGTGTACATATATCTCCCTTAGAGACAGGGACTGAGAGACACCACTCAGTGTACAGATACCTCCCTGAGAGAGAGGGACTGTGAGACACCAGTCAGTGTACAGATATCTCCCTGAGAGAGAGGGACTGTGAGACACCACTCAGTGTACAGATATCTCCCTGAGAGACAGGGACTGAGAGACACCAGTCAGTGTACAGATATTTCCCTGAGAGAGAGGGACTGAGAGACACCACTCAGTGTACAGATATCTCCCTGAGAGACAGGGACTGAGAGACACCAGTCAGTGTACAGATATCTCCCTGAGAGAGAGGGACTGTGAGACACCACTCAGTGTACAGATATCTCCCTGAGAGACAGGGACTGAGAGACACCAGTCAGTGTACAGATATCTCCCTGAGAGAGAGGGACTGAGAGACACCACTCAGTGTATAGATATCTCCCTGACAGACAGGGACTGAGAGACACCAGTCAGTGTACAGAAATCTCCCTGAGAGACAGGGGCTGAGAGACACCACTCAGTGTACAGATATCTCCCTGAGAGAGAGGGACTGAGAGACACCAGTCAGTGTACAGATATCTCCCTGAGAGACAGGGACTGAGAGACACCACTCAGTGTACAGATATCTCCCTGAGAGACAGGGACTGAGAGAAACCAGTCAGTGTACATATATCTCCCTGAGAGACAGGGACTGAGAGACACCAGTCAGTGTACAGATATCTCCCTGAGAGACAGGGACTGAGAGACACCAGTCAGTGTACAGATATCTCCCTGAGAGAGAGGGACTGAGAGACACCACTCAGTGTATAGATATCTCCCTGACAGACAGGGACTGAGAGACACCAGTCAGTGTACAGAAATCTCCCTGAGAGACAGGGGCTGTGAGACACCACTCAGTGTACAGATATCTCCCTGAGAGAGAGGGACTGAGAGACACCAGTCAGTGTACAGATATCTCCCTGAGAGAGAGGGACTGAGAGACACCAGTCAGTGTACATATATCTCCCTGAGAGACAGGGACTGAGAGACACCACTCTGTTCAGATATCTCCCTGAGAGAGAGGGACTGAGAGACACCACTCAGTGTACAGATATCTCCCTGGAGACAGGGACTGAGAGACACCACTCAGTGTACAGATACCTCCCTGAGAGAGAGGGACTGAGAGGCACCAGTCAGTGTACATATATGTCCCTGAGAGAGAGGGACTGAGAGACACCACTCAGTGTACAGATATCTCCCTGAGAGACAGGGACTGAGAGACACCAGTCAGTGAACATATATCTCCCTGAGAGACAGGGACTGAGAGACACCAGTCAGTGTACAGGTACGTCCCTGAGAGAGAGGGACTGAGAGACACCAGTCAGTGTACATATATCTCCCTGAGAGAGAGGGACTGAGAGACACCAGTCAGTGTACAGATATCTCGCTGAGAGAGAGGGACAGAGAGACACCAGTCAGTGTACAGATATCTCCCTGAGAGAGAGGGACTGTGAGACACCACTCAGTGTACAGATATCTCCCTGAGAAACAGGGTCTGAGAGACACCAGTCAGTGTATAGATATTTCCCTGAGAGAGAGGGACTGAGAGACACCACTCAGTGTGCAGATATCTCCCTGAGAGACAGGGACTGAGAGACACCAGTCAGTGTACAGATATCTCCCTGAGAGAGAGGGACTGTGAGACACCCCTCAGTGTACAGATATCTCCCTGAGAGACAGGGACTGAGAGACACCAGTCAGTGTACAGATATCTCCCTGAGAGAGAGGGACTGAGAGACACCACTCAGTGTATAGATATCTCCCTGACAGACAGGGACTGAGAGACCCCAGTCAGTTTACCGAAATCTCCCTGAGAGACAGGGGCTGTGAGACACCAGTCAGTGTACAGATATCTCCCTGAGAGAGAGGGACTGTGAGACACCACTCAGTGTACAGATATCTCCCTGAGAGACAGGGACTGAGAGACACCAGTCAGTGTACAGATATCTCCATGAGAGAGAGGGACTGAGAGACAGCACTCAGTGTATAGATATCTCCCTGACAGACAGGGACTGAGAGACACCAGTCAGTGTACAGAAATCTCCCTGAGAGACAGGGGCTGTGAGACACCACTCAGTGTACAGATATCTCCCTGAGAGAGAGGGACTGAGAGACACCAGTCAGTGTACAGATATCTCCCTGAGAGACAGGGACTGAGAGACACCACTCAGTGTACAGATATCTCCCTGAGAGACAGGGACTGAGAGAAACCAGTCAGTGTACATATATCTCCCTGAGAGACAGGGACTGAGAGACACCACTCAGTGTACAGATATCTCCCTGAGAGACAGGGACTGAGAGACACCAGTCAGTGTACAGATACCTCCCTGAGAGACAGGGGCTGTGAGACACCACTCAGTGTACAGATATCTCCCTGAGAGAGAGGGACTGAGAGAAACCAGTCAGTGTACAGATATCTCCCTGAGAGAGAGGGACTGAGAGACACCAGTCAGTGTACAAATATCTCCCTGAGAGACAGGGACTGAGAGACACCACTCAGTGTACAGATACCTCCCTGAGAGAGAGGGACTGAGAGGCACCAGTCAGTGTACATATATGTCCCTGAGAGAGAGGGACTGAGAGACACCACTCAGTGTTCAGATATCTCCCTGAGTTAGAGGGACTGAGAGACACCACTCAGTGTACAGATATCTCCCTGAGAGACAGGGACTGTGAGACACCAGTCAGTGTACAGATACCTCCCTGAGAGAGAGGGACTGAGAGACACCAGTCAGTGTACATATATCTCCCTGAGAGACAGGGACTGAGAGACACCACTCAGTGTACAGATATCTCCCTGAGAGAGAGGGACTGAGAGACACCACTCAGTGTACAGATATCTCCCTGAGAGAGAGGGACTGAGAGACACCAGTCAGTGTACAGATATCTCCCTGAGAGAGAGGGACTGTGAGACACCAGTCAGTGTACAGATATCTCCCTGAGAGAGAGGGACTGAGAGACACCACTCAGTGTATAGATATCTCCCTGAGAGACAGGGACTGAGAGACACCAGTCAGTGTACATATATCTCCCTGAGAGACAGGGAATGAGAGACACCACTCAGTGTACAGATACCTCCCTGAGAGAGAGGGACTGAGAGACACCAGTCAGTGTACAGATATCTCCCTGAGAGAGAGCGACTGAGAGAAACCAGTCAGTGTACAAATATCTCCATGAGAGACAGGGACTGAGAGACACCACTCAGTGTACAGATACCTCCCTGAGAGAGAGGGACTGAGAGGCATCAGTCAGTGTACATATATGTCCCTGAGAGAGAGGTACTGAGAGACACCACTCAGTGTACAGATATCTCCCTGAGAGAGAGGGACTGAGAGGCACCAGTTAGTGTACATATATGTCCCTGAGAGAGAGGGACTGAGAGACACCACTCAGTGTTCAGATATCTCCCTGAGTTAGAGGGACTGAGAGACACCACTCAGTGTACAGATATCTCCCTGAGAGACAGGGACTGTGAGACACCAGTCAGTGTACAGATACCTCCCTGAGAGAGAGGGACTGAGAGACACCAGTCAGTGTACATATATCTCCCTGAGAGACAGGGACTGAGAGACACCACTCAGTGTACAGATATCTCCCTGAGAGAGAGGGACTGAGACACCACTCAGTGTACAGATATCTCCCTGAGAGAGAGGGACTGAGAGGCACCAGTCTGTGTACAGATATCTCCCTGAGAGAGAGGGACTGTGAGACACCAGTCAGTGTACAGATATCTCCCTGAGAGAGAGGGACGGAGATACACCACTCAGTGTATAGATATCTCCCTGAGAGACAGGGACTGAGAGACACCAGTCAGTGTACATATATCTCCCTGAGAGACCGGGAATGAGAGACACCACTCAGTGTACAGATACCTCCCTGAGAGAGAGGGACTGAGAGACACCAGTCAGTGTACAGATATCTCCCTGAGAGAGAGCGACTGAGAGACACCAGTCAGTGTACAAATATCTCCCTGAGAGACAGGGACTGAGAGACACCACTCAGTGTACAGATATCTCCCTGAGAGACAGGGACTGAGAGACACCAGTCAGTGTACATATATCTCCCTTAGAGACAGGGACTGAGAGACACCACTCAGTGTACAGATACCTCCCTGAGAGAGAGGGACTGAGAGACACCAGTCAGTGTACAGATATCTCCCTGAGAGAGAGGGACTGTGAGACACCACTCAGTGTACAGATATCTCCCTGAGAGACAGGGACTGAGAGACACCAGTCAGTGTACAGATATTTCCCTGAGAGAGAGGGACTGAGAGACACCACTCAGTGTACAGATATCTCCCTGAGAGACAGGGACTGAGAGACACCAGTCAGTGTACAGATATCTCCCTGAGAGAGAGGGACTGTGAGACACCACTCAGTGTACAGATATCTCCCTGAGAGACAGGGACTGAGAGACACCAGTCAGTGTACAGATATCTCCCTGAGAGAGAGGGACTGAGAGACACCACTCAGTGTATAGATATCTCCCTGACAGACAGGGACTGAGAGACACCAGTCAGTGTACAGAAATCTCCCTGAGAGACAGGGGCTGTGAGACACCAGTCAGTGTACATATATCTCCCTGAGAGAGAGGGACTGAGAGACACCAGTCAGTGTACAGATATCTCCCTGAGAGACAGGGACTGAGAGACACCACTCAGTGTACAGATATCTCCCTGAGAGACAGGGACTGAGAGAAACCAGTCAGTGTACATATATCTCCCTGAGAGACAGGGACTGAGAGACACCACTCAGTGTACAGATATCTCCCTGAGAGACAGGGACTGAGAGACACCAGTCAGTGTACAGATATCTCCCTGAGAGAGAGGGACTGAGAGACACCACTCAGTGTATAGATATCTCCCTGACAGACAGGGACTGTGAGACACCAGTCAGTGTACAGAAATCTCCCTTAGAGACAGGGGCTGTGAGACACCACTCAGTGTACAGATATCTCCCTGAGAGAGAGGGACTGAGAGACACCAGTCAGTGTACAGATATCTCCCTGAGAGAGAAGGACTGAGAGACACCAGTCAGTGTACATATATCTCCCTGAGAGAGAGGGACTGAGAGACACCACTCTGTTCAGATATCTCCCTGAGAGAGAGGGACTGAGAGACACCACTCAGTGTACAGATATCTCCCTGAGAGACAGGGACTGAGAGACACCACTCAGTGTACAGATACCTCCCTGAGAGAGAGGGACTGAGAGGCACCAGTCAGTGTACATATATGTCCCTGAGAGAGAGGGACAGAGAGACACCACTCAGTGTACAGATATCTCCCTGAGAGACAGGGACTGAGAGACACCAGTCAGTGAACATATATCTCCCTGAGAGACAGGGACTGAGAGACACCAGTCAGTGTACAGATACGTCCCTGAGAGAGAGGGACTGAGAGACACCAGTCAGTGTACATATATCTCCCTGAGAGAGAGGGACTGAGAGACACCAGTCAGTGTACAGATATCTCGCTGAGAGAGAGGGACAGAGAGACACCAGTCAGTGTACAGATATCTCCCTGAGAGAGAGGGACTGTGAGACACCACTCAGTGTACAGATATCTCCCTGAGAAACAGGGTCTGAGAGACACCAGTCAGTGTATAGATATTTCCCTGAGAGAGTGGGACTGAGAGACACCACTCAGTGTGCAGATATCTCCCTGAGAGACAGGGACTGAGAGACACCAGTCAGTGTACAGATATCTCCCTGAGAGAGAGGGACTGTGAGACACCCCTCAGTGTACAGATATCTCCCTGAGAGACAGGGACTGAGAGACACCAGTCAGTGTACAGATATCTCCCTGAGAGAGAGGCACTGAGAGACACCAGTCAGTGTATATATATCTCCCTGAGAGACAGGGAATGAGAGACACCACTCAGTGTACAGATACCTCCCTGAGAGAGAGGGACTGAGAGACACCAGTCAGTGTACAGATATCTCCCTGAGAGAGAGGGACTGAGAGACACCAGTCAGTGTACAAATATCTCCCTGAGAGGCAGGGACTGAGAGACACCACTCAGTGTACAGATACCTCCCTGAGAGAGAGGGACTGAGAGGCACCAGTCAGTGTACATATATGTCCCTGAGAGAGAGGGACTGAGAGACACCACTCAGTGTACAGATATCTCCCTGAGAGACAGGGACTGAGAGACACCAGTCAGTGTACATATATCTCCCTTAGAGACAGGGACTGAGAGACACCACTCAGTGTACAGATACCTCCCTGAGAGAGAGGGACTGAGAGACACCAGTCAGTGTACATATATCTCCCTGAGAGAGAGGGACTGAGAGACACCAGTCAGTGTACAGATATCTCCCTGAGAGAGAGGGACTGAGAGACACCAGTCAGTGTACAGATATCTCCCTGAGAGAGAGGGACTGTGAGACACCACTCAGTGTACAGATATCTCCCTGAGAGACAGGGACTGAGAGACACCAGTCAGTGTACAGATATTTCCCTGAGAGAGAGGGACTGAGAGACACCGCTCAGTGTACAGATATCTCCCTGAGAGACAGGGACTGAGAGACACCAGTCAGTGTACAGATATCTCCCTGAGAGAGAGGGACTGTGAGACACCACTCAGTGTACAGATATCTCCCTGAGAGACAGGGACTGAGAGACACCAGTCAGTGTACAGATATCTCCCTGAGAGAGAGGGACTGAGAGACACCACTCAGTGTAAAGATATCTCCCTGACAGACAGGGACTGAGAGACACCAGTCAGTGTACAGAAATCTCCCTGAGAGACAGGGGCTGTGAGACACCACTCAGTGTACAGATATCTCCCTGAGAGAGAGGGACTGAGAGACACCAGTCAGTGTACAGATATCTCCCTGAGAGACAGGGACTGAGAGACACCACTCTGTGCACAGATATCTCCCTGAGAGACAGGGACTGAGAGACACCAGTCAGTGTACATATATCTCCCTGAGAGACAGGGACTGAGAGACACCACTCAGTGTACAGATACCTCCCTGAGAGAGAGGGACTGAGAGACACCAGTCAGTGTACATATATCTCCCTGAGAGAGAGGGACTGAGAGACACCAGTCAGTGTACAGATATCTCCCTGAGAGAGAGGGACTGAGAGACACCAGTCAGTGTACAGATATCTCCCTGAGAGAGAGGGACTGTGAGACACCACTCAGTGTACAGATATCTCCCTGAGAGACAGGGACTGAGAGACACCAGTCAGTGTACAGATATCTCCCTGAGAGAGAGGGACTGAGAGACACCACTCAGTGTACAGATATCTCCCTGAGAGACAGGGACTGAGAGACACCAGTCAGTGTACAGATATCTCCCTGAGAGAGAGGGACTGTGAGACACCACTCAGTGTACAGATATCTCCCTGAGAGACAGGGACTGAGAGACACCAGTCAGTGTACAGATATCTCCCTGAGAGAGAGGGACTGAGAGACACCACTCAGTGTATAGATATCTCCCAGACAGACAGGGACTGAGAGACACCAGTCAGTGTACAGATATCTCCCAGAGAGAGAGGGACTGAGAGACACCACTCTGTTCAGATATCTCCCTGAGAGAGAGGGACTGAGAGACACCACTCAGTGTACAGATATCTCCCTGAGAGACAGGGACTGAGAGACACCAGTCAGTGTACAGATATCTCCCTGAGAGAGAGGGACTGTGAGACACCACTCAGTGTACAGATATTTCCCTGAGAGACAGGGACTGAGAGACACCAGTCAGTGTACAGATATCTCCCTGAGAGAGAGGGACTGTGAGACACCACTCAGTGTACAGATATCTCCCTGAGAGACAGGGACTGAGAGACACCAGTCAGTGTACAGATATCTCCCTGAGAGAGAGGGACTGAGAGACACCACTCAGTGTATAGATATCTCCCTGACAGACAGGGACTGAGAGACACCAGTCAGTGTACAGATATCTCCCTGAGAGAGAGGGACTGAGAGACACCACTCTGTTCAGATATCTCCCTGAGAGAGAGGGACTGAGAGACACCACTCAGTGTACAGATATCTCCCTGAGAGACAGGGACTGAGAGACACCAGTCAGTGTACAGATACCTCCCTGAGAGAGAGGCACTGAGAGACACCAGTCAGTGTATATATATCTCCCTGAGAGACAGGGACTGAGAGACACCACTCAGTGTACAGATATCTCCTTGAGAGAGAGGGACTGAGAGACACCACTCAGTGTATCGATATCTCCCTGAGAGAGAGGGACTGAGAGACACCACTCAGTGTACAGATATCTCCCTGAGAGACAGGGACTGTGAGACACCAGTCAGTGTACAGATACCTCCCTGAGAGAGAGGGACTGAGAGACACCAGTCAGTGTACATATATCTCCCTGAGAGACAGGGACTGAGAGACACCACTCAGTGTACAGATATCTCCCTGAGAGAGAGGGACTGAGAGACACCACTCAGTGTACAGATATCTCCCTGAGAGAGAGGGACTGAGAGACACCAGTCAGTGTACAGATATCTCCCTGAGAGAGAGGGACTGTGAGACACCAGTCAGTGTACAGATATCTCCCTGAGAGATAGGGACTGAGAGACACCACTCAGTGTACAGATATCTCCCTGAGAGACAGGGACTGAGAGACACCAGTCAGTGTACATATATCTCCCTGAGAGACAGGGAATGAGAGACACCACTCAGTGTACAGATACCTCCCTGAGAGAGAGGGACTGAGAGACACCACTCAGTGTACAGATATCTCCCTGAGAGAGAGGGACTGAGAGAGACCAGTCAGTGTACAAATATCTCCCTGAGAGACAGGGACTGAGAGACACCACTCAGTTTACAGATACCTCCCTGAGAGAGAGGGACTGAGAGGCACCAGTCAGTGTACATATATGTCCCTGAGAGAGAGGGACTGAGAGACACCACTCAGTGTATAGATATCTCCCTGACAGACAGGGACTGAGAGACACCAGTCAGTGTACAGAAATCTCCCTGAGAGACAGGGACTGAGAGACACCAGTCAGTGTACAAATATCTCCCTGAGAGAGAGGGACTGAGAGACACCACTCAGTGTATAGATATCTCCCTGACAGACAGGGACTGAGAGACACCAGTCAGTGTACAGAAATCTCCCTGAGAGACAGGGGCTGTGAGACACCACTCAGTGTACAGATATCTCCCTGAGAGAGAGGGACTGAGAGACACCAGTCAGTGTACAGATATCTCCCTGAGAGACAGGGACAGAGAGACACCACTCAGTGTACAGATATCTCCCTGAGAGACAGGGACTGAGAGAAACCAGTCAGTGTACATATATCTCCCTGAGAGACAGGGACTGAGAGACACCACTCAGTGTACAGATATCTCCCTGAGAGACAGGGACTGAGAGACACCAGTCAGTGTACAGATATCTCCCTGAGAGAGAGGGACTGAGAGACACCAGTCAGTGTACAGATATATCCCTGAGAGACAGGGACAGAGAGACACCACTCAGTGTACAGATATCTCCCTGAGAGACAGGGACTGAGAGAAACCAGTCAGTGTACATATATCTCCCTGAGAGACAGGGACTGAGAGACACCACTCAGTGTACAGATATCTCCCTGAGAGACATGGACTGAGAGACACCACTCAGTGTACAGATACCTCCCTGAGAGAGAGGGACTGAGAGGCACCAGTCAGTGTACATATATGTCCCTGAGAGAGAGGGACAGAGAGACACCACTCAGTGTACAGATATCTCCCTGAGAGACAGGGACTGAGAGACACCAGTCAGTGAACATATATCTCCCTGAGAGACAGGGACTGAGAGACACCAGTCAGTGTACAGATACGTCCCTGAGAGAGAGGGACTGAGAGACACCAGTCAGTGTACATATATCTCCCTGAGAGAGAGGGACTGAGAGACACCAGTCAGTGTACAGATATCTCGCTGAGAGAGAGGGACAGAGAGACACCAGTCAGTGTACAGATATCTCCCTGAGAGAGAGGGACTGTGAGACACCACTCAGTGTACAGATATCTCCCTGAGAAACAGGGTCTGAGAGACACCAGTCAGTGTATAGATATTTCCCTGAGAGAGAGGGACTGAGAGACACCACTCAGTGTGCAGATATCTCCCTGAGAGACAGGGACTGAGAGACACCAGTCAGTGTACAGATATCTCCCTGAGAGAGAGGGACTGTGAGACACCCCTCAGTGTACAGATATCTCCCTGAGAGACAGGGACTGAGAGACACCAGTCAGTGTACAGATATCTCCCTGAGAGAGAGGGACTGAGAGACACCACTCAGTGTATAGATATCTCCCTGACAGACAGGGACTGAGAGACCCCAGTCAGTGTACCGAAATCTCCCTGAGAGACAGGGGCTGTGAGACACCACTCAGTGTACAGATATCTCCCTGAGAGAGAGGGACTGAGAGACACCACTCAGTGTACAGATATCTCCCTGAGAGACAGGGACTGAGAGACACCAGTCAGTGTACAGATACCTCCCTGAGAGAGAGGCACTGAGAGACACCAGTCAGTGTATATATATCTCCCTGAGAGACAGGGAATGAGAGACACCACTCAGTGTACAGATACCTCCCTGAGAGAGAGGGACTGAGAGACACCAGTCAGTGTACAGATATCTCCCTGAGAGAGAGGGACTGAGAGACACCAGTCAGTGTACAAATATCTCCCTGAGAGGCAGGGACTGAGAGACACCAGTCAGTGTACAGATACCTCCCTGAGAGAGAGGGACTGAGAGGCACCAGTCAGTGTACATATATGTCCCTGAGAGAGAGGGACTGAGAGACACCACTCAGTGTACAGATATCTCCCTGAGAGACAGGGACTGAGAGACACCAGTCATTGTACATATATCTCCCTTAGAGACAGGGACTGAGAGACACCACTCAGTGTACAGATACCTCCCTGAGAGAGAGGGACTGAGAGACACCAGTCAGTGTACATATATCTCCCTGAGAGAGAGGGACTGAGAGACACCAGTCAGTGTACAGATATCTCCCTGAGAGAGAGGGACTGAGAGACACCAGTCAGTGTACAGATATCTCCCTGAGAGAGAGGGACTGTGAGACACCACTCAGTGTACAGATATCTCCCTGAGAGACAGGGACTGAGAGACACCAGTCAGTGTACAGATATCTCCCTGAGAGACAGGGACTGAGAGACACCAGTCAGTGTACAGATATCTCCCTGAGAGAGAGGGACTGTGAGACACCACTCAGTGTACAGATATCTCCCTGAGAGACAGGGACTGAGAGACACCAGTCAGTGTACAGATATCTCCCTGAGAGAGAGGGACTGAGAGACACCACTCAGTGTATAGATATCTCCCTGACAGACAGGGACTGAGAGACACCAGTCAGTGTACAGAAATCTCCCTGAGAGACAGGGGCTGTGAGACACCACTCAGTGTACAGATATCTCCCTGAGAGAGAGGGACTGAGAGACACCAGTCAGTGTACAGATATCTCCCTGAGAGACAGGGACTGAGAGACACCACTCTGTGTACAGATATCTCCCTGAGAGACAGGGACTGAGAGACACCAGTCAGTGTACATATATCTCCCTGAGAGACAGGGACTGAGAGACACCACTCAGTGTACAGATACCTCCCTGAGAGAGAGGGACTGAGAGACACCAGTCAGTTTACATATATCTCCCTGAGAGAGAGGGACTGAGAGACACCAGTCAGTGTACAGATATCTCCCTGAGAGAGAGGGACTGAGAGACACCAGTCAGTGTACAGATATCTCCCTGAGAGAGAGGGACTGTGAGACACCACTCAGTGTACAGATATCTCCATGAGAGACAGGGACTGAGAGACACCAGTCAGTGTACAGATATCTCCCTGAGAGAGAGGGACTGAGAGACACCACTCAGTGTACAGATATCTCCCTGAGAGACAGGGACTGAGAGACACCAGTCAGTGTACAGATATCTCCCTGAGAGAGAGGGACTGTGAGACACCACTCAGTTTACAGATATCTCCCTGAGAGACAGGGACTGAGAGACACCAGTCAGTGTACAGATATCTCCCTGAGAGAGAGGGACTGAGAGACACCACTCAGTGTATAGATATCTCCCTGACAGACAGGGACTGAGAGACACCAGTCAGTGTACAGGTATCTCCCTGAGAGAGACGGACTGAGAGACACCACTCTGTTCAGATATCTCCCTGAGAGAGAGGGACTGAGAGACACCACTCAGTGTACAGATATCTCCCTGAGAGACAGGGACTGAGAGACACCAGTCAGTGTACAGATACCTCCCTGAGAGAGAGGCACTGAGAGACACCAGTCAGTGTATATATATCTCCCTGAGAGACAGGGACTGAGAGACACCACTCAGTGTACAGATATCTCCTTGAGAGAGAGGGACTGAGAGACACCACTCAGTGTATCGATATCTCCCTGAGAGAGAGGGACTGAGAGACACCACTCAGTGTACAGATATCTCCCTGAGAGACAGGGACTGTGAGACACCAGTCAGTGTACAGATACCTCCCTGAGAGAGAGGGACTGAGAGACACCAGTCAGTGTACATATATCTCCCTGAGAGACAGGGACTGAGAGACACCACTCAGTGTACAGATATCTCCCTGAGAGAGAGGGACTGAGAGACACCACTCAGTGTACAGATATCTCCCTGAGAGAGAGGGACTGAGAGACACCAGTCAGTGTACAGATATCTCCCTGAGAGAGAGGGACTGTGAGACACCAGTCAGTGTACAGATATCTCCCTGAGAGATAGGGACTGAGAGACACCACTCAGTGTACAGATATCTCCCTGAGAGACAGGGACTGAGAGACACCAGTCAGTGTACATATATCTCCCTGAGAGACAGGGAATGAGAGACACCACTCAGTGTACAGATACCTCCCTGAGAGAGAGGGACTGAGAGACACCACTCAGTGTACAGATATCTCCCTGAGAGAGAGGGACTGAGAGAGACCAGTCAGTGTACAAATATCTCCCTGAGAGACAGGGACTGAGAGACACCACTCAGTTTACAGATACCTCCCTGAGAGAGAGGGACTGAGAGGCACCAGTCAGTGTACATATATGTCCCTGAGAGAGAGGGACTGAGAGACACCACTCAGTGTACAGATATCTCCCTGAGAGACAGGGACTGAGAGACACCAGTCAGTGTACATATATCTCCCTGAGAGACAGGGACTGAGAGACACCAGTCAGTGTACAGATATCTCCCTGAGAGACAGGGACTGAGAGACACCACTCAGTGTACAGATATCTCCCTGAGAGACAGGGACTGAGAGAAACCAGTCAGTGTACATATATCTCCCTGAGAGACAGGGACTGAGAGACACCACTCAGTGTACAGATATCTCCCTGAGAGACAGGGACTGAGAGACACCAGTCAGTGTACAGATATCTCCCTGAGAGAGAGGGACTGAGAGACACCACTCAGTGTATAGATATCTCCCTGACAGACAGGGACTGAGAGACACCAGTCAGTGTACAGAAATCTCCCTGAGAGACAGGGACTGTGAGACACCACTCAGTGTACAGATATCTCCCTGAGAGAGAGGGACTGAGAGACACCAGTCAGTGTACAGATATCTCCCTGAGAGAGAGGGACTGAGAGACACCAGTCAGTGTACATATATCTCCCTGAGAGAGAGGGACTGAGAGACACCACTCTGTTCAGATATCTCCCTGAGAGAGAGGGACTGAGAGACACCACTCAGTGTACAGATATCTCCCTGAGAGACAGGGACTGAGAGACACCACTCAGTGTACAGATACCTCCCTGAGAGAGAGGGACTGAGAGGCACCAGTCAGTGTACATATATGTCCCTGAGAGAGAGGGACTGAGAGACACCACTCAGTGTACAGATATCTCCCTGAGAGACAGGGACTGAGAGACACCAGTCAGTGAACATATATCTCCCTGAGAGACAGGGACTGAGAGACACCAGTCAGTGTACAGATACGTCCCTGAGAGAGAGGGACTGAGAGACACCAGTCAGTGTACATATATCTCCCTGAGAGAGAGGGACTGAGAGACACCAGTCAGTGTACAGATATCTCGCTGAGAGAGAGGGACAGAGAGACACCAGTCAGTGTACAGATATCTCCCTGAGAGAGAGGGACTGTGAGACACCACTCAGTGTACAGATATCTCCCTGAGAAACAGGGTCTGAGAGGCACCAGTCAGTGTATAGATATTTCCCTGAGAGAGAGGGACTGAGAGACACCACTCAGTGTGCAGATATCTCCCTGAGAGACAGGGACTGAGAGACACCAGTCAGTGTACAGATATCTCCCTGAGAGAGAGGGACTGTGAGACACCCCTCAGTGTACAGATATCTCCCTGAGAGACAGGGACTGAGAGACACCAGTCAGTGTACAGATATCTCCCTGAGAGAGAGGGACTGAGAGACACCACTCAGTGTATAGATATCTCCCTGACAGACAGGGACTGAGAGACCCCAGGCAGTGTACCGAAATCTCCCTGAGAGACAGGGGCTGTGAGACACCACTCAGTGTACAGATATCTCCCTGAGAGAGAGGGACTGAGAGACACCAGTCAGTGTACAGATATCTCCCTGAGAGACAGGGACTGAGAGACACCAGTCAGTGTACAGATACCTCCCTGAGAGAGAGGCACTGAGAGACACCAGTCAGTGTATATATATCTCCCTGAGAGACAGGGAATGAGAGACACCACTCAGTGTACAGAAACCTCCCTGAGAGAGAGGGACTGAGAGACACCAGTCAGTGTACAGATATCTCCCTGAGCGAGAGGGACTGAGAGACACCAGTCAGTGTACAAATATCTCCCTGAGAGGCAGGGACTGAGAGACACCACTCAGTGTACAGATACCTCCCTGAGAGAGAGGGACTGAGAGGCACCAGTCAGTGTACATATATGTCCCTGAGAGAGAGAGACTGAGAGACACCACTCAGTGTACAGATATCTCACTGAGAGACAGGGACTGAGAGACACCAGTCAGTGTACATATATCTCCCTTAGAGACAGGGACTGAGAGACACCACTCAGTGTACAGATACCTCCCTGAGAGAGAGGGACTGAGAGACACCAGTCAGTGTACATATATCTACCTGAGAGAGAGGGACTGAGAGACACCAGTCAGTGTACAGATATCTCCCTGAGAGAGAGGGACTGAGAGACAGGAGTCAGTGTACAGATATCTCCCTGAGAGAGAGGGACTGTGAGACACCACTCAGTGTACAGATATCTCCCTGAGAGACAGGGACTGAGAGACACCAGTCAGTGTACAGATATTTCCCTGAGAGAGAGGGACTGAGAGACACCGCTCAGTGTACAGATATCTCCCTGAGAGACAGGGACTGAGAGACACCAGTCAGTGTACAGATATCTCCCTGAGAGAGAGGGACTGTGAGACACCACTCAGTGTACAGATATCTCCCTGAGAGACAGGGACTGAGAGACACCAGTCAGTGTACAGATATCTCCCTGAGAGACAGGGACTGAGAGACACCACTCAGTGTACAGATATCTCCCTGAGAGACAGGGACTGAGAGACACCAGTCAGTGTACATATATCTCCCTGAGAGAAAGGGACTGAGAGACACCACTCAGTGTACAGATACCTCCCTGAGAGAGAGGGACTGAGAGACACCAGTCTGTGTACATATATCTCCCTGAGAGAGAGGGACTGAGAGACACCAGTCAGTGTACAGATATCTCCCTGAGAGAGAGGGACTGAGAGACACCAGTCAGTGTACAGAAATCTCCCTGAGAGAGAGGGACTGTGAGACACCACTCAGTGTACAGATATCTCCCTGAGAGACAGGGACTGAGAGACACCAGTCAGTGTACAGATATCTCCCTGAGAGAGAGGGACTGAGAGACACCACTCAGTGTACAGATATCTCCCTGAGAGACAGGGACTGAGAGACACCAGTGAGTGTACAGATATCTCCCTGAGAGAGAGGGACTGTGAGACACCACTCAGTGTACAGATATCTCCCTGAGAGACAGGGACTGAGAGACACCAGTCAGTGTACATATATCTCCCTTAGAGACAGGGACTGAGAGACACCACTCAGTGTACAGATACCTCCCTGAGAGAGAGGGACTGAGAGACACCAGTCAGTGTACATATATCTCCCTGAGAGAAAAGGACTGAGAGACACCAGTCAGTGTACAGATATCTCCCTGAGAGAGAGGGACTGAGAGACACCAGTCAGTGTACAGATATCTCCCTGAGAGAGAGGGACTGTGAGACACCACTCAGTGTACAGATATCTCCCTGAGAGACAGGGACTGAGAGACACCAGTCAGTGTACAGATATTTCCCTGAGAGAAAGGGACTGAGAGACACCACTCAGTGTACAGATACCTCCCTGAGAGAGAGGGACTGAGAGACACCAGTCAGTGTACAGATATCTCCCTGAGAGACAGGGACTGAGAGACACCAGTCAGTGTACAGATATTTCCCTGAGAGAGAGGGACTGAGAGACACCGCTCAGTGTACAGATATCTCCCTGAGAGACAGGGACTGAGAGACACCAGTCAGTGTACAGATATCTCCCTGAGAGAGAGGGACTGTGAGACACCACTCAGTGTACAGATATCTCCCTGAGAGACAGGGACTGAGAGACACCAGTCAGTGTACAGATATCTCCCTGAGAGACAGGGACTGAGAGACACCACTCAGTGTATAGATATCTCCCTGACAGACAGGGACTGAGAGACACCAGTCAGTGTTCAGAAATCTCCCTGAGAGACAGGGGCTGTGAGACACCACTCATTGTACAGATATCTCCCTGAGAGAGAGGGACTGAGAGACACCAGTCAGTGTACAGATATCTCCCTGAGAGACAGGGACTGAGAGACACCACTCTGTGTACAGATATCTCCCTGAGAGACAGGGACTGAGAGACACCAGTCAGTGTACATATATCTCCCTGAGAGAAAGGGACTGAGAGACACCACTCAGTGTACAGATACCTCCCTGATAGAGAGGGACTGAGAGACACCAGTCAGTGTACATATATCTCCCTGAGAGAGAGGGACTGAGAGACACCAGTCAGTGTACAGATATCTCCCTGAGAGAGAGGGACTGAGAGACACCAGTCAGTGTACAGATATCTCCCTGAGAGAGAGGGACTGTGAGACACCACTCAGTGTACAGATATCTCCCTGAGAGACAGGGACTGAGAGACACCAGTCAGTGTACAGATATCTCCCTGAGAGAGAGGGACTGAGAGACACCACTCAGTGTACAGATATCTCCCTGAGAGACAGGGACTGAGAGACACCAGTCAGTGTACAGATATCTCCCTGAGAGAGAGGGACTGTGAGACACCACTCAGTGTACAGATATCTCCCTGAGAGACAGGGACTGAGAGACACCAGTCAGTGTACAGATATCTCCCTGAGAGAGAGGGACTGAGAGACACCAGTCAGTGTATAGATATCTCCCTGACAGACAGGGACTGAGAGACACCAGTCAGTGTACAGATATCTCCCTGAGAGAGAGGGACTGAGAGACACCACTCTGTTCAGATATCTCCCTGAGAGAGAGGGACTGAGAGACACCACTCAGTGTACAGATATCTCCCTGAGAGACAGGGACTGAGAGACACCAGTCAGTGTACAGATACCTCCCTGAGAGAGAGGCACTGAGAGACACCAGTCAGTGTATATATATCTCCCTGAGAGACAGGGACTGAGAGACACCACTCAGTGTACAGATATCTCCTTGAGAGAGATGGACTGAGAGACACCACTCAGTGTATCGATATCTCCCTGAGAGAGAGGGACTGAGAGACACCACTCAGTGTACAGATATTACCCTGAGAGACAGGGACTGTGAGACACCAGTCAGTGTACAGATACCTCCCTGAGAGAGAGGGACTGAGAGACACCAGTCAGTGTACATATATCTCCCTGAGAGACAGGGACTGAGAGACACCACTCAGTGTACAGATATCTCCCTGAGAGAGAGGGACTGAGAGACACCACTCAGTGTACAGATATCTCCCAGAGAGAGAGGGACTGAGAGACACCAGTCAGTGTACAGATATCTCCCTGAGAGAGAGGGACTGTGAGACACCAGTCAGTGTACAGATATCTCCCTGAGAGATAGGAACTGAGAGACACCACTCAGTGTACAGATATCTCCCTGAGAGACAGGGACTGAGAGACACCAGTCAGTGTACATATATCTCCCTGAGAGACAGGGAATGAGAGACACCACTCAGTGTACAGATACCTCCCTGAGAGAGAGGGACTGAGAGACACCACTCAGTGTACAGATATCTCCCTGAGAGAGAGGGACTGAGAGAGACCAGTCAGTGTACAAATATCTCCCTGAGAGACAGGGACTGAGAGACACCACTCAGTTTACAGATACCTCCCTGAGAGAGAGGGACTGAGAGGCACCAGTCAGTGTACATATATGTCCCTGAGAGAGAGGGACTGAGAGACACCACTCAGTGTACAGATATCTCCCTGAGAGACAGGGACTGAGAGACACCAGTCAGTGTACATATATCTCCCTGAGAGACAGGGACTGAGAGACACCAGTCAGTGTACAGATACGTCCCTGAGAGAGAGGGACTGAGAGACACCAGTCAGTGTACATATATCTCCCTGAGAGAGAGGGACTGAGAGACACCAGTCAGTGTACAGATATCTCGCTGAGAGAGAGGGACAGAGAGACACCAGTCAGTGTACAGATATCTCCCTGAGAGAGAGGGACTGTGAGACACCACTCAGTGTACAGATATCTCTCTGAGAGACAGGGACTGAGAGACAGCAGTCAGTGTACAGATATTTCCCTGAGAGAGAGGGACTGAGAGACACCACTCAGTGTACAGATATCTCCCTGAGAGACAGGGACTGAGAGACACCAGTCAGTGTACAGATATCTCCCTGAGAGAGAGGGACTGTGAGACACCACTCAGTGTACAGATATCTCCCTGAGAGACAGGGACTGAGAGACACCAGTCAGTGTACAGATATCTCCCTGAGAGAGAGGGACTGAGAGACACCACTCAGTGTATAGATATCTCCCTGACAGACAGGGACTGAGAGACCCCAGTCAGTGTACAGAAATCTCCCTGAGAGACAGGGGCTGTGAGACACCACTCAGTGTACAGATATCTCCCTGAGAGAGAGGGACTGAGAGACACCACTCAGTGGACAGATACCTCCCTGAGAGAGAGGGACTGAGAGACACCAGTCAGTGTACATATATCTCCCTGAGAGACAGGGACTGAGAGACACCACTCAGTGTACAGATATCTCCCTGAGAGAGAGGGACTGAGAGACACCACTCAGTGTACAGATATCTCCCTGAGAGAGAGCGACTGAGAGACACCAGTCAGTGTACAGATATCTCCCTGAGAGAGAGGGACTGTGAGACACCACTCAGTGTACAGATATCTCCCTGAGAGACAGGGACTGAGAGACACCAGTCAGTGTACAGATATCTCCCTGAGAGAGAGGGACTGAGAGACACCACTCAGTGTATAGATATCTCCCTGACAGACAGGGACTGAGAGACACCTGTCAGTGTACAGAAATCTCCCTGAGAGACAGGGGCTGTGAGACACCACTCAGTGTACAGATATCTCCCTGAGAGAGAGGGACTGAGAGACACCAGTCAGTGTACATATATCTCCCTGAGAGAGAGGGACTGAGAGACACCACTCTGTTCAGATATCTCCCTGAGAGAGAGGGACTGAGAGACACCACTCAGTGTACAGATATCTCCCTGAGAGACAGGGACTGAGAGACACCACTCAGTGTACAGATACCTCCCTGAGAGAGAGGGACTGAGAGGCACCAGTCAGTGTACATATATGTCCCTGAGAGAGAGGGACTGAGAGACACCACTCAGTGTACAGATATCTCCCTGAGAGACAGGGACTGAGAGACACCAGTCAGTGAACATATATCTCCCTGAGAGACAGGGACTGAGAGACACCAGTCAGTGTACAGATACGTCCCTGAGAGAGAGGGACTGAGAGACACCAGTCAGTGTACATATATCTCCCTGAGAGAGAGGGACTGAGAGACACCAGTCAGTGTACAGATATCTCGCTGAGAGAGAGGAACAGAGAGACACCTTTCAGTGTACAGATATCTCCCTGAGAGAGAGGGACTGTGAGACACCACTCAGTGTACAGATATCTCCCTGAGAAACAGGGTCTGAGAGACACCAGTCAGAGTATAGATATTTCCCTGAGAGAGAGGGACTGAGAGACACCACTCAGTGTGCAGATATCTCCCTGAGAGACAGGGACTGAGAGACACCAGTCAGTGTACAGATATCTCCCTGAGAGAGAGAGGGACTGTGAGACACCCCTCAGTGTACAGATATCTCCCTGAGAGACAGGGACTGAGAGACACCAGTCAGTGTACAGATATCTCCCTGAGAGAGAGGGACTGAGAGACACCACTCAGTGTATAGATATCTCCCTGACAGACAGGGACTGAGAGACCCCAGTCAGTGTACCGAAATCTCCCTGAGAGACAGGGGCTGTGTGACACCAGTCAGTGTACAGATATCTCCCTGAGAGAGAGGGACTGAGAGACACCACTCAGTGTACAGATATCTCCCTGAGAGACAGGGACTGAGAGACACCAGTCAGTGTACAGATACCTCCCTGAGAGAGAGGCACTGAGAGACACCAGTCAGTGTATATATATCTCCCTGAGAGACAGGGAATGAGAGACACCACTCAGTGTACAGATACCTCCCTGAGAGAGAGGGACTGAGAGACACCACTCAGTGTACAGATATCTCCCTGAGAGAGAGGGACTGAGAGACACCAGTCAGTGTACAAATATCTCCCTGAGAGACAGGGACTGAGAGACACCACTCAGTGTACAGATACCTCCCTGAGAGAGAGGGACAGAGAGGCACCAGTCAGTGTACATATATGTCCCCGAGAGAGAGAGGGACTGAGAGACACCACTCAGTGTACAGATATCTCCCTGAGAGACAGGGACTGAGAGACACCAGTCAGTGTACATATATCTCCCTTAGAGACAGGGACTGAGAGACACCACTCAGTGTACAGATACCTCCCTGAGAGAGAGGGACTGAGAGACACCAGTCAGTGTACATATATCTCCCTGAGAGAGAGGGACTGAGAGACACCAGTCAGTGTACAGATATCTCCCTGAGAGAGAGGGACTGAGAGACACCAGTCAGTGTACAGATATCTCCCTGAGAGAGAGGGACTGTGAGACACCACTCAGTGTACAGATATCTCCCTGAGAGACAGGGACTGAGAGACACCAGGCAGTGTACAGATATCTCCCTGAGAGAGAGGGACTGTGAGACACCACTCAGTGTACAGATATCTCCCTGAGAGAGAGGGACTGAGAGACACCACTCAGTGTACAGATATCTCCCTGACAGACAGGGACTGAGAGACACCAGTCAGTGTACAGAATTCTCCCTGAGAGACAGGGGCTGTGAGACACCACTCAGTGTACAGATATCTCCCTGAGAGTGAGGGACTGAGAGACACCAGTCAGTGTACAGATATCTCCCTGAGAGACAGGGACTGAGAGACACCACTCTGTGTACAGATATCTCCCTGAGAGACAGGGACTGAGAGACACCAGTCAGTGTACATATATCTCCCTGAGAGACAGGGACTGAGAGACACCAGTCAGTGTACAGATACCTCCCTGAGAGAGAGGGACTGAGAGACACCAGTCAGTGTACATATATC
This sequence comes from Heterodontus francisci, assembly GCF_036365525.1. Taxonomy (NCBI): domain Eukaryota; kingdom Metazoa; phylum Chordata; class Chondrichthyes; order Heterodontiformes; family Heterodontidae; genus Heterodontus; species Heterodontus francisci. The sequence goes on along the minus strand of NC_090384.1, from coordinate 7,093,072 downwards.
TCCCTGAGAGAGAGGGACTGAGAGACACCAGTCAGTGTACAGATATCTCCCTGAGAGAGAGGGACTGAGAGACACCAGTCAGTGTACAGATATCTCCCTGAGAGAGAGGGACTGTGAGACACCACTCAGTGTACAGATATCTCCCTGAGAGACAGGGACTGAGAGACACCAGTCAGTGTACAGATATCTCCCTGAGAGAGAGGGACTGAGAGACACCACTCAGTGTACAGATATCTCCCTGAGAGACAGGGACTGAGAGACACCAGTCAGTGTACAGATATCTCCCTGAGAGAGAGGGACTGTGAGACACCACTCAGTGTACAGATATCTCCCTGAGAGACAGGGACTGAGAGACACCAGTCAGTGTACAGATATCTCCCTGAGAGAGAGGGACTGAGAGACACCACTCAGTGTATAGATATCTCCCTGACAAACAGGGACTGAGAGACACCAGTCAGTGTACAGATATCTCCCTGAGAGAGAGGGACTGAGAGACACCAGTCAGTGTACAGATACCTCCCTGAGAGAGAGGCACTGAGAGACACCAGTCAGTGTATATATATCTCCCTGAGAGACAGGGACTGAGAGACACCACTCAGTGTACAGATATCTCCTTGAGAGAGAGGGACTGAGAGACACCACTCAGTGTACAGATATCTCCCTGAGAGAGAGGGACTGAGAGACACCACTCAGTGTACAGATATCTCCCTGAGAGACAGGGACTGTGAGACACCAGTCAGTGTACAGATACCTCCCTGAGAGAGAGGGACTGAGAGACACCAGTCAGTGTACATATATCTCCCTGAGAGACAGGGACTGAGAGACACCACTCAGTGTACAGATATCTCCCTGAGAGAGAGGGACTGAGAGACACCACTCAGTGTACAGATATCTCCCTGAGAGAGAGGGACTGAGAGACACCAGTCAGTGTACAGATATCTCCCTGAGAGAGAGGGACTGTGAGACACCAGTCAGTGTACAGATATCTCCCTGAGAGATAGGGACTGAGAGACACCACTCAGTGTACAGATATCTCCCTGAGAGACAGGGACTGAGAGACACCAGTCAGTGTACATACATCTCCCTGAGAGACAGGGAATGAGAGACACCAGTCAGTGTACAGATATCTCCCTGAGAGATAGGGACTGAGAGACACCAGTCAGTGTACATATATCTCCCTGAGAGAGAGGGACTGAGAGACACCACTCAGTGTTCAGATATCTCCCTGAGAGAGAGGGACTGAGAGACACCACTCAGTGTACAGATATCTCCCTGAGAGACAGGGACTGAGAGACACCAGTCAGTGTACAGATACCTCCCTGAGAGAGAGGGACTGAGAGACACCAGTCAGTGTACATATATCTCCCTGAGAGACAGGGACTGAGAGACACCACTCAGTGTACAGATATCTCCTTGAGAGAGAGGGACTGAGAGACACCACTCATTGTACAGATATCTCCCTGAGAGACAGGGACTGAGAGACACCAGTCAGTGTACAGATATCTCCCTGAGAGAGAGGGACTGAGAGACACCACTCAGTGTACAGATATCTCCCTGAGAGACAGGGACTGAGAGACACCAGTCAGTGTACAGATATCTCCCTGAGAGAGAGTGACTGAGAGACACCAGTCAGTGTACATATATCTCCCTGAGAGACAGGGACTGAGAGACACCACTCAGTGTAAAGATATCTCCTTGAGAGAGAGGGACTGAGAGACACCACTCAGTTTACAGATATCTCCCTGAGAGACAGGGACTGAGAGACACCAGTCAGTGTACAGATATCTCCCTGAGAGAGAGGGACTGAGAGACACCACTCAGTGTACAGATATCTCCCTGAGAGACAGGGACTGAGAGACACCAGTCAGTGTACAGATATCTCCCATAGAGTGAGGGACTGAGAGACACCACTCAGTGTACATAAAGCTCCCTGAGAGACAGGGACTGAGAGACACCAGTCAGTGTACAGATATCTCCCTGAGAGACACCACTCAGTGTACATAAAGCTCCCTGAGAGACAGGGACTGAGAGACACCAGTCAGTGTACAGATATCTCCCTGAGAGAGAGGGACTGTGAGACACCAGTCAGTGTACAGATATCTCCCTGAGAGAGAGGGACTGAGAGACACCACTCAGTGTATCGATATCTCCCTGACAGACAGGGACTGAGAGACACCAGACAGTGTACAGATATCTCCCTGAGAGACAGGGGCTGTGAGACACCACTCAGTGTACAGATATCTCCCTGAGAGAGAGGGACTGAGAGACACCAGTCAGTGTACAGATATCTCCCTGACAGAGAGGGACTGAGAGACACCAGTCAGTGTACATATATCTCCCTGAGAGACAGGGACTGAGAGACACCACTCAGTGTACAGATATCTCCCTGAGAGAGAGGGACTGAGAGACACCACTCAGTGTACAGATATCCCCCTGAGAGAGAGGGACTGAGAGACATCAGTCAGTGTACAGATATCTCCCTGAGAGAGAGGGACTGAGAGACACCACTCAGTGTACAGATATCTCCCTCAGAGACAGGGACTGAGAGACACCAGTCAGAGTACAGATATCTCCCTGAGAGAGAGGGACTGAGAGACACCACTCAGTGTACAGATATCTCCCTGAGAGACAGGGACTGAGAGACACCAGTCAGTGTATAGATATCTCCCTGAGAGAGAGGGACTGTGAGACACCACTCAGTGCACAGATATCTCCCTGAGAGAGAGGGGCTGAGAGACACCAGTCAGTGTACAGATATCTCCCTGCCGGAGAGGGACTGAGAGACACCAGTCAGTGTACATATATCTCCCTGAGAGAGAGGGACTGAGAGACACCACTCAGTGTTCAGATATCTCCCTGAGAGAGAGGGACTGAGAGACACCACTCAGTGGACAGATATCTCCCTGAGAGACAGGGACTGAGAGACACCAGTCAGTGTACAGATACCTCCCTGAGAGAGAGGGACTGAGAGACACCAGTCAGTGTACATATATCTCCCTGAGAGACAGGGACTGAGAGACAACTCTCAGTGTACAGATATCTCCTTGAGAGAGAGGGACTGAGAGACACCACTCAGTGTACAGATATCTCCCTGAGAGACAGGGACTGAGAGACACCACTCAGTGTACAGATATCTCCCTGAGAGAGAGGGACTGAGAGACACCACTCAGTGTACAGATATCTCCCTGAGAGACAGGGACTGAGAGACACCAGTCAGAGTACAGATACCTCCCTGAGAGAGAGGGACTGAGAGACACCAGTCAGTGTACATATATCTCCCTGAGAGACAGGGACTGAGAGACACCACTCAGTGTACAGATATCTCCTTGAGAGAGAGGGACTGAGAGACACCACTCAGTTTACAGATATCTCCCTGAGAGACAGGGACTGAGAGACACCAGTCAGTGTACAGATATCTCCCTGAGAGAGATGGACTGAGAGACACCACTCAGTGTACAGATATCTCCCTCAGAGACAGGGACTGAGAGACACCAGTCAGTGTACAGATATCTCCCTGAGAGTGAGGGACTGAGAGACACCACTCAGTGTACATAAAGCTCCCTGAGAGACAGGGACTGAGAGACACCAGTCAGTGTACAGATATCTCCCTGAGAGACACCACTGAGTGTACATAAAGCTCCCTGAGAGACAGGGACTGAGAGACACCAGTCAGTGTACAGCTATCTCCCTGAGAGAGAGGGACTGTGAGACACCAGTCAGTGTACAGATATCTCCCTGAGAGAGAGGGACTGAGAGACACCACTCAGTGTATCGATATCTCCCTGACAGACAGGGACTGAGAGACACCAGACAGTGTACAGATATCTCCCTGAGAGACAGGGGCTGTGAGACACCACTCAGTGTACAGATATCTCCCTGAGAGAGAGGGACTGAGAGACACCAGTCAGTGTACAGATATCTCCCTGAGAGAGAGGGACTGAGAGACACCAGTCAGTGTATATATATCTCCCTGAGAGACAGGGACTGAGAGACACCACTCAGTGTACAGATATCTCCCTGAGAGAGAGGGACTGAGAGACACCACTCAGTGTACAGATATCTCCCTGAGAGAGAGGGACTGAGAGACACCAGTCAGTGTACAGATATCTCCCTGAGAGAGAGGGACTGAGAGACACCACTCAGTGTACAGATATCTCCCTCAGAGACAGGGACTGAGAGACACCAGTCAGAGTACAGATATCTCCCTGAGAGAGAGGGACTGAGAGACACCACTCAGTGTACAGATATCTCCCTGAGAGACAGGGACTGAGAGACACCAGTCAGTGTACAGATATCTCCCTGAGAGAGAGGGACTGTGAGACACCACTCAGTGCACAGATATCTCCCTGAGAGAGAGGGGCTGAGAGACACCAGTCAGTGTACAGATATCTCCCTGAGAGAGAGGGACTGAGAGACACCACTCAGTGTACAGATATCTCCCTGAGAGACAGGGACTGAGAGACACCACTCAGTGTACAGATACCTCCCTGAGAGAGAGGGACTGAGAGACACCACTCAGTGTACAGATATCTCCCTGAGAGACAGGGACTGAGAGACACCAGTCAGAGTACAGATATCTCCCTGAGAGACAGGGACTGAGAGACACCAGTCAGGGTACAGATATCTCACTGAGAGACAGGGACTGAGAGACACCACTCAGTGTACAGATATCTCCCTGAGAGAGAGGGACTGAGAGACACCACTCAGTGTACAGATATCTCCCTGAGAGAGAGGGACTGAGAGACACCAGTCAGTGTACAGATATCTCCCTGAGAGAGAGGGACTGTGAGACACCAGTCAGTGTACAGATATCTCCCTGAGAGAGAGGGACTGAGAGACACCACTCAGTGTACAGATATCTCCCTGAGAGACAGGGACTGAAAGACACCAAACAGTGTACATATATCTCCCTGAGAGACAGGGAATGAGAGACACCACTCAGTGTACAGATACCTCCCTGAGAGAGAGGGACTGAGAGACACCAGTCAGTGTACAGATATCTCCCTGAGAGAGAGGGACTGAGAGACACCACTCAGTGTACAGATACCTCCCTGAGAGAGAGGGACTGAGAGGCACCAGTCAGTGTACATATATGTCCCTGAGAGAGAGGGACTGAGAGACACCACTCAGTGTACAGATATCTCCCTGAGAGACAGGGACTGAGAGACACCAGTCAGTGTACATATATCTCCCTGAGAGACAGGGACTGAGAGACACCAGTCAGTGTACAGATACCTCCCTGAGAGAGAGGGACTGAGAGACACCAGTCAGTGTACATATATCTCCCTGAGAGAGAGGGACTGAGAGACACCAGTCAGTGTACAGATATCTCGCTGAGTGAGAGGGACTGAGAGACACCAGTCAGTGTACAGATATCTCCCTGAGAGAGAGGGACTGTGAGACACCACTCAGTGTACAGATATCTCCCTGAGAGACAGGGACTGAGAGACACCAGTCAGTGTACAGATATTTCCCTGAGAGAGAGGGACTGAGAGACACCACTCAGTGTACAGATATCTCCCTGAGAGACAGGGACTGAGAGACACCAGTCAGTGTACAGATATCTCCCTGAGAGAGAGGGACTGTGAGACACCACTCAGTGTTCAGATATCTCCCTGAGAGACAGGGACTGAGAGACACCAGTCAGTGTACAGATATCTCCCAGAGAGAGAGGGACTGAGAGACACCACTCAGTGTATCGATATCTCCCTGACAGACAGGGACTGAGAGACCCCAGTCAGTGTACAGAAATCTCCCTGAGAGACAGGGGCTGTGAGACACCACTCAGTGTACAGATATCTCCCTGAGAGAGAGGGACTGAGAGACACCAGTCAGTGTACAGATATCTCCCTGAGAGAGAGGGACTGAGAGACACCAGTCAGTGTACATATATCTCCCTGAGAGAGAGGGACTGAGAGACACCACTCAGTGTTCAGATATCTCCCTGAGAGAGAGGGACTGAGAGACACCACTCAGTGTACAGATATCTCCCTGAGAGAAAGGGACTGAGAGACACCACTCAGTGTACAGATATCTCCCTGAGAGACAGGGACTGAGAGACACCAGTCAGTGTACATATATCTCCCTGAGAGACAGGGACTGAGAGACACCAATCAGTGTACATATACCTCTCTGAGAGAGAGGGACTGAGAGACACCAGTCAGTGTACATATATCTCCCTGAGAGAGAGGGACTGAGAGACACCAGTCAGTGTACAGATATCTCCCTGAGAGAGAGGGACTGAGAGACACCAGTCAGTGTACAGATATCTCCCCGAGAGAGAGGGACTGTGAGACACCACTCAGTGTACAGATATCTCCCTGAGAGACAGGGACTGAGAGACACCAGTCAGTGTACAGATATCTCCCTGAGAGAGAGGGACTGAGAGACACCACTCAGTGTACAGATATCTCCCTGAGAGACAGGGAATGAGAGACACCAGTCAGTGTACAGATATCTCCCTGAGAGAGAGGGACTGTGAGACACCACTCAGTGTACAGATATCTCCCTGAGAGACAGGGACTGAGAGACACCAGTCAGTGTACAGATATCTCCCTGAGAGAGAAGGACTGAGAGACACCACTCAGTGTATAGATATCTCCCTGACAGACAGGGACTGCGAGACACCAGTCAGTGTACAGAAATCTCCCTGAGAGACAGGGGCTGTGAGACACCACTCAGTGTACAGATATCTCCCTGAGAGAGAGGGACTGAGAGACACCAGTCAGTGTACAGATATCTTCCTGAGAGAGAGGGACTGAGAGACACCAGTCAGTGTACATATATCTCCCTGAGAGAGAGGGACTGAGAGACACCACTCAGTGTTCAGATATCTCCCTGAGAGAGAGGGACTGAGAGACACCACTCAGTGTACAGATATCTCCCTGAGAGACAGGGACTGAGAGACACCAGTCAGTGTACAGATACCTCCCTGAGAGAGAGGGACTGAGAGACACCAGTCAGTGTACATATATCTCCCTGAGAGACAGGGACTGAGAGACACCACTCAGTGTTCAGATATCTCCTTGAGAGAGAGGGACTGAGAGACACCACTCAGTGTACAGATATCTCCCTGAGAGACAGGGACGGAGAGACACCACTCAGTGTACTGATATCTCCCTGAGAGAGAGGGACTGAGAGACACCACTCAGTGTACAGATATCTCCCTGAGAGACAGGGACTGAGAGACACCAGTCATTGTACAGATACCTCCCTGAGAGAGAGGGACTGAGAGACACCAGTCAGTGTACATATATCTTCCTGAGAGAGAGGGACTGAGAGACACCAGTCAGTGTACAGATATCTCGCTGAGAGAGAGGGACTGAGAGACACCAGTCAGTGTACAGATATCTCCCTGAGAGAGAGGGACTGTGAGACACCACTCAGTGTACAGATATCTCCCTGAGAGACAGGGTCTGAGAGACACCAGTCAGTGTACAGATATTTCCCTGAGAGAGAGGGACTGAGAGACACCACTCAGTGTACAGATATCTCCCTGAGAGACAGGGACTGAGAGACACCAGTCAGTGTACAGATATCTCCCTGAGAGAGAGGGACTGTGAGACACCACTCAGTGTACAGATATCTCCCTGAGAGACAGGGACTGAGAGACACCAGTCAGTGTACAGATATCTCCCTGAGAGAGAGGGACTGAGAGACACCACTCAGTGTATCGATATCTCCCTGACAGACAGGGACTGAGAGACCCCAGTCAGTGTACAGAAATCTCCCTGAGAGACAGGGGCTGTGAGACACCACTCAGTGTACAGATATCTCCCTGAGAGAGAGGGACTGAGAGACACCAGTCAGTGTACAGATATCTCCCTGAGAGAGAGGGACTGAGAGACACCAGTCAGTGTACATATATCTCCCTGAGAGAGAGGGACTGAGAGACACCACTCAGTGTTCAGATATCTCCCTGAGAGAGAGGGACTGAGAGACACCACTCAGTGTACAGATATCTCCCTGAGAGACAGGGACTGAGAGACACCACTCAGTGTACAGATATCTCCCTGAGAGACAGGGACTGAGAGACACCAGTCAGTGTACATATATCTCCCTGAGAGACAGGGACTGAGAGACACCAATCAGTGTACAGATACCTCCCTGAGAGAGAGGGACTGAGAGACACCAGTCAGTGTACATATATCTCCCTGAGAGAGAGGTACTGAGAGACACCAGTCAGTGTACAGATATCTCCCTGAGAGAGAGGGACTGAGAGACACCAGTCAGTGTACAGATATCTCCCCGAGAGAGAGGGACTGTGAGACACCACTCAGTGTCCAGATATCTCCCTGAGAGACAGGGACTGAGAGACACCAGTCAGTGTACAGATATCTCCCTGAGAGAGAGGGACTGAGAGACACCACTCAGTGTACAGATATCTCCCTGAGAGACAGGGAATGAGAGACACCAGTCAGTGTACAGATATCTCCCTGAGAGAGAGGGACTGAGAGACACCACTCAGTGTACAGATATCTCCCTGAGAGACAGGGACTGAGAGACACCAGTCAGTGTACAGATATCTCCCTGAGAGAGAGGGACTGAGAGACACCAGTCAGTGTACATATATCTCCCTGAGAGAGAGGGACTGAGAGACACCACTCAGTGTTCAGATATCTCCCTGAGAGAGAGGGACTGAGAGACACCACTCAGTGTACAGATATCTCCCTGAGAGACAGGGACTGAGAGACACCACTCAGTGTACAGATATCTCCCTGAGAGACAGGGACTGAGAGACACCAGTCAGTGTACATATATCTCCCTGAGAGACAGGGACTGAGAGACACCAATCAGTGTACAGATACCTCCCTGAGAGAGAGGGACTGAGAGACACCAGTCAGTGTACATATATCTCCCTGAGAGAGAGGTACTGAGAGACACCAGTCAGTGTACAGATATCTCCCTGAGAGAGAGGGACTGAGAGACACCAGTCAGTGTACAGATATCTCCCCGAGAGAGAGGGACTGTGAGACACCACTCAGTGTCCAGATATCTCCCTGAGAGACAGGGACTGAGAGACACCAGTCAGTGTACAGATATCTCCCTGAGAGAGAGGGACTGAGAGACACCACTCAGTGTACAGATATCTCCCTGAGAGACAGGGAATGAGAGACACCAGTCAGTGTACAGATATCTCCCTGAGAGAGAGGGACTGAGAGACACCACTCAGTGTACAGATATCTCCCTGAGAGACAGGGACTGAGAGACACCAGTCAGTGTACAGATATCTCCCTGAGAGAGAAGGACTGAGAGACACCACTCAGTGTATAGATATCTCCCTGTCAGACAGGGACTGAGAGACACCAGTCAGTGTACAGAAATCTCCCTGAGAGACAGGGGCTGTGAGACACCACTCAGTGTACAGATATCTCCCTGAGAGAGAGGGACTGAGAGACACCAGTCAGTGTACAGATATCTCCCTGAGAGAGAGGGACTGAGAGACACCAGTCAGTGTACATATATCTCCCTGAGAGAGAGGGACTGAGAGACACCACTCAGTGTTCAGATATCTCCCTGAGAGAGAGGGACTGAGAGACACCACTCAGTGTACAGATATCTCCCTGAGAGACAGGGACTGAGAGACACCAGTCAGTGTACAGATACCTCCCTGAGAGAGAGGGACTGAGAGACACCAGTCAGTGTACATATATCTCCCTGAGAGACAGGGACTGAGAGACACCACTCAGTGTACAGATATCTCCTTGAGAGAGAGGGACTGAGAGACACCACTCAGTGTACAGTTATCTCCCTGAGAGACAGGGACTGAGAGACACCACTCAGTGTACAGATATCTCCCTGAGAGAGAGGGACTGAGAGACACCACTCAGTGTTCAGATATCTCCCTGAGAGACAGGGACTGAGAGACACCAGTCAGTGTACAGATACCTCCCTGAGAGAGAGGGACTGTGAGACACCAGTCAGTGTACAGATATCTCCCTGAGAGAGAGGGACTGAGAGACACCACTCAGTGTATCGATATCTCCCTGACAGACAGGGACTGAGAGACACCAGACAGTGTACAGATATCTCCCTGAGAGACAGGGGCTGTGAGACACCACTCAGTGTACAGATATCTCCCTGCCAGAGAGGGACTGAGAGACACCAGTCAGTGTACAGATATCTCCCTGAGAGAGAGGGACTGAGAGACACCAGTCAGTGTACATATATCTCCCTGAGAGACAGGGACTGAGAGACACCACTCAGTGTACAGATATCTCCCTGAGAGAGAGGGACTGAGAGACACCACTCAGTGTACAGATATCTCCCTGAGAGAGGGACTGAGAGACACCAGTCAGTGTACAGATATCTCCCTGAGAGAGAGGGACTGAGAGACACCACTCAGTGTACAGATATCTCCCTCAGAGACAGGGACTGAGAGACACCAGTCAGAGTACTGATATCTCCCTGAGAGAGAGGGACTGAGAGACACCACTCAGTGTACAGATATCTCCCTGAGAGACAGGGACTGAGAGACACCAGTCAGTGTACAGATATCTCCCTGAGAGAGAGGGACTGTGAGACACCACTCAGTGCTCAGATATCTCCCTGAGAGAGAGGGGCTGAGAGACACCAGTCAGTGTACAGATATCTCCCTGAGAGAGAGGGACTGAGAGACACCACTCAGTGTACAGATACCTCCCTGAGAGAGAGGGACTGAGAGACACCAGTCAGTGTACAGATATCTCCCTGAGAGAGAGGGACTGAGAGACACCACTCAGTGTACAGATATCTCCCTGAGAGACAGGGACTGAGAGACACCAGTCAGAGTACATATATCTCCCTGAGAGAGAGGGACTGAGAGACACCACTCACTGTACAGATATCTCCCTGAGAGACAGGGACTGAGAGACACCACTCATTGTACAGATATCTCCCTGAGAGAGAGGGACTGAGAGACACCACTCAGTGTACAGATACCACCCTGAGAGAGAGGGACTGAGAGACACCACTCAGTGTACAGATATCTCCCTGAGAGAGAGGGACTGAGAGACACCAGTCAGAGTACAGATATCTCCCTGAGAGAGAGGGACTGAGAGACACCACTCACTGTACAGATTTCTCCCTGAGAGACAGGGACTGAGAGACACTACTCATTGTACAGATATCTCCCTGAGAGAGAGGGACTGAGAGACACCACTCAGTGTACAGATATCTCCCTGAGAGACAGGGACTGAGAGACACGAGTCAGTGTACATATATCTCCCTGAGAGACAGGGACTGAGAGACACCAGTCAGTGTACAGATACCTCCCTGAGAGAGAGGGACTGAGAGACACCAGTCAGTGTACAGATATCTCCCTGAGAGACACCACTCAGTGTACATAAAGCTCACTGAGAGACAGGGACTGAGAGACACCAGTCAATGTACAGATATCTCCCTGAGAGACAGGGACTGAGAGACACCACTCAGTGTACAGATACCTCCCTGAGAGAGAGGGACTGAGAGACAACAGTCAGTGTACAGATATCTCCCTGAGAGAGAGGGACTGAGAGACACCACTCAGTGTACAGATATCTCCCTGAGAGACAGGGACTGAGAGACACCAGTCAGAGTACAGATATCTCCCAAGAGAGAGGGACTGAGAGACACCACTCACTGTACAGATATCTCCCTGAGAGACAGGGACTGAGAGACACCACTCATTGTACAGATATCTCCCTGAGAGAGAAGGACTGAGAGACACCACTCAGTGTACAGATATCTCCCTGAGAGACAGGGACTGAGAGACACCACTCAGTGTACATATATCTCCCTGAGAGACAGGGACTGAGAGACACCACTCAGTGTACATATATCTCCCGGAGAGAGCGGGACTGAGAGACACCAGTCAGTGTACAGATATCTCCCTGAGAGACAGGGTCTGAGAGACACCAGTCAGTGTACAGATATTTCCCTGAGAGAGAGGGACTGAGAGACACCACTCAGTGTACAGATATCTCCCTGAGAGACAGGGACTGAGAGACACCAGTCAGTGTACAGATATCTCCCTGAGAGAGAGGGACTGTGAGACACCACTCAGTGTACAGATATCTCCCTGAGAGACAGGGTCTGAGAGACACCAGTCAGTGTACAGATATTTCCCTGAGAGAGAGGGACTGAGAGACACCACTCAGTGTACAGATATCTCCCTGAGAGACAGGGACTGAGAGACACCAGTCAGTGTACAGATATCTCCCTGAGAGAGAGGGACTGTGAGACACCACTCAGTGTACAGATATCTCCCTGAGAGACAGGGACTGAGAGACACCAGTCAGTGTACAGATATCTCCCTGAGAGAGAGGGACTGAGAGACACCACTCAGTGTATCGATATCTCCCTGACAGACAGGGACTGAGAGACCCCAGTCAGTGTACAGAAATCTCCCTGAGAGACAGGGGCTGTGAGACACCACTCAGTGTACAGATATCTCCCTGAGAGAGAGGGACTGAGAGACACCAGTCAGTGTACAGATATCTCCCTGAGAGAGAGGGACTGAGAGACACCAGTCAGTGTACATATATCTCCCTGAGAGAGAGGGACTGAGAGACACCACTCAGTGTTCAGATATCTCCCTGAGAGAGAGGGACTGAGAGACACCACTCAGTGTACAGATATCTCCCTGAGAGACAGGGACTGAGAGACACCACTCAGTGTACAGATATCTCCCTGAGAGACAGGGACTGAGAGACACCAGTCAGTGTACATATATCTCCCTGAGAGACAGGGACTGAGAGACACCAATCAGTGTACAGATACCTCCCTGAGAGAGAGGGACTGAGAGACACCAGTCAGTGTACATATATCTCCCTGAGAGAGAGGTACTGAGAGACACCAGTCAGTGTACAGATATCTCCCTGAGAGAGAGGGACTGAGAGACACCAGTCAGTGTACAGATATCTCCCCGAGAGAGAGGGACTGTGAGACACCACTCAGTGTCCAGATATCTCCCTGAGAGACAGGGACAGAGAGACACCAGTCAGTGTACAGATATCTCCCTGAGAGAGAGGGACTGAGAGACACCACTCAGTGTACAGATATCTCCCTGAGAGACAGGGAATGAGAGACACCAGTCAGTGTACAGATATCTCCCTGAGAGAGAGGGACTGAGAGACACCACTCAGTGTACAGATATCTCCCTGAGAGACAGGGACTGAGAGACACCAGTCAGTGTACAGATATCTCCCTGAGAGAGAGGGACTGAGAGACACCAGTCAGTGTACATATATCTCCCTGAGAGAGAGGGACTGAGAGACACCACTCAGTGTTCAGATATCTCCCTGAGAGAGAGGGACTGAGAGACACCACTCAGTGTACAGATATCTCCCTGAGAGACAGGGACTGAGAGACACCACTCAGTGTACAGATATCTCCCTGAGAGACAGGGACTGAGAGACACCAGTCAGTGTACATATATCTCCCTGAGAGACAGGGACTGAGAGACACCAATCAGTGTACAGATACCTCCCTGAGAGAGAGGGACTGAGAGACACCAGTCAGTGTACATATATCTCCCTGAGAGAGAGGTACTGAGAGACACCAGTCAGTGTACAGATATCTCCCTGAGAGAGAGGGACTGAGAGACACCAGTCAGTGTACAGATATCTCCCCGAGAGAGAGGGACTGTGAGACACCACTCAGTGTCCAGATATCTCCCTGAGAGACAGGGACTGAGAGACACCAGTCAGTGTACAGATATCTCCCTGAGAGAGAGGGACTGAGAGACACCACTCAGTGTACAGATATCTCCCTGAGAGACAGGGAATGAGAGACACCAGTCAGTGTACAGATATCTCCCTGAGAGAGAGGGACTGAGAGACACCACTCAGTGTACAGATATCTCCCTGAGAGACAGGGACTGAGAGACACCAGTCAGTGTACAGATATCTCCCTGAGAGAGAAGGACTGAGAGACACCACTCAGTGTATAGATATCTCCCTGTCAGACAGGGACTGAGAGACACCAGTCAGTGTACAGAAATCTCCCTGAGAGACAGGGGCTGTGAGACACCACTCAGCGTACAGATATCTCCCTGAGAGAGAGGGACTGAGAGACACCAGTCAGTGTACAGATATCTCCCTGAGAGAGAGGGACTGAGAGACACCAGTCAGTGTACATATATCTCCCTGAGAGAGAGGGACTGAGAGACACCACTCAGTGTTCAGATATCTCCCTGAGAGAGAGGGACTGAGAGACACCACTCAGTGTACAGATATCTCCCTGAGAGACAGGGACTGAGAGACACCAGTCAGTGTACAGATACCTCCCTGAGAGAGAGGGACTGAGAGACACCAGTCAGTGTACATATATCTCCCTGAGAGACAGGGACTGAGAGACACCACTCAGTGTACAGATATCTCCTTGAGAGAGAGGGACTGAGAGACACCACTCAGTGTACAGTTATCTCCCTGAGAGACAGGGACTGAGAGACACCACTCAGTGTACAGATATCTCCCTGAGAGAGAGGGACTGAGAGACACCACTCAGTGTTCAGATATCTCCCTGAGAGACAGGGACTGAGAGACACCAGTCAGTGTACAGATACCTCCCTGAGAGAGAGGGACTGAGAGAAACCAGTCAGTGTACATATATCTCCCTGAGAGACAGGGACTGAGAGACACCACTCAGTGTATAGATATCTCCTTGAGAGAGAGGCACTGAGAGACACCACTCAGTTCACAGATATCTCCCTGAGAGACCGGGACTGAGAGACACCAGTCAGTGTACAGATATCTCCCTGATAGAGAGGGACTGAGAGACACCACTCAGTGTACAGATATCTCCCTGAGAGACAGGGACTGAGAGACACCAGTCAGTGTACAGATATCTCCCTGAGAGTGAGGGACTGAGAGACACCACTCAGTGTACATAAAGCTCCCTGAGAGACAGGGACTGAGAGACACCAGTCAGTGTACAGATATCTCCCTGAGAGACACCACTCAGTGTACATAAAGCTCCCTGAGAGACAGGGACTGAGAGACACCAGTCAGTGTACAGATATCTCCCTGAGAGAGAGGGACTGTGAGACACCAGTCAGTGTACAGATATCTCCCTGAGAGAGAGGGACTGAGAGACACCACTCAGTGTATCGATATCTCCCTGACAGACAGGGACTGAGAGACACCAGACAGTGTACAGATATCTCCCTGAGAGACAGGGGCTGTGAGA